>NC_071993.2:25500000-26723125 GCF_028885655.2 Pongo abelii | reverse complement strand
AATACACTGACTAATCACACACGCCCACACTGGCTGGTGAGAGGATCCAGGGCACCGAAGTCATGGGTAGACCTTCCTTTAACACATTAGCCCATGCTGGGGACCATAAAGGTGATTACTATATAACTTTCCTTCTAACCACACCTGGTCCTGGATGGTCAGAGACTGCCCTTGGTGGGCTGAGGGAGGCTGGAAGGGAAAGGAAGAGTGATGCCAGAAGGTATTAACACTTTTCTCCCACAATAGCTGCCAGGCTGTGGCTGAGACACTTCTACACCTGCACAAAGAAGTTGTGTTTCTGTCTCTGCTCCTCACTCATGCAGCCACCAGTAGAGTATAATCATCATCAAATTTCAGTTAAGAAACAGAATAATCTGTGGAATAAAAGTTGCCTAAAATATCAATAGTGATTATTGTTAAAGAGTGAGATTATGGATGATTTAGATTTCCTTCCTTATATTTTTCTGAATTTTCCAACTTTTCCTTTTATGATAAATTGATATTATTATTATTATTATTATTATTATTATTTTGAGACAGAGTCTCACTTTGTTGCCCAGGCTGGAGTGCAATGGTGTGATCTTGGCTCACCGCAACTTCCGCCTCCCGGAATTCAAGCAATTCTTCTGCCTCAGCCTCCCGAGTAGCTGGGACTACAGGCACATGCCGCCATGCATGACTAGTTTTTGTATTTTTAGTAGAAACAGGGTTTCACCATGTTGACCAGGATGGTTTTGATCTCCTGACTTCGTGATCTGCCTGCCTCGGCCTCCCAAAGTGCTGGGATTACAGGCGTGAGCCACCACACCCGGCCAGATATTATTTTTAAGTTAGCAAAAGAAAGTTATTAGAATAAATAAAATGTAGCACAGTAAGGAACTTATTTGAGGAACTTACTTGAGGCACAACCTTACATGAACTGACTTTACCTCATGTAAGGTTGTGCCTTATGTGAACTGACTACCTTATGTAAGCTTGTGCCTTACATGAACTGACTTTACCAATTCCTTTTCTGAAAAAGAGATTCTTAAGGCTTCTAGCAATAAGAATGGCTTATGTTAATACAGAATGATTTTCCATGTTCATACTCAGTCCTCAATTCTCAGACCTCTATTTTGGTTTCAGGTGACAGGGTTTAGGACACGCTATCCCAAACTATGGCACCTCGTCATTTGAGAAAACAGCAGAAGCAGGAAGGTCCCTCTCACCTTTTCCTGTCCTCCTCTGAAGCAGGTCTTAAAAGAATCCTGTGACCTTTCTGTAACGTAAGTCATAGAATCCTTGTGAGACAGGTGCCCACCCTATACCCAGAGGAAAGGAATGTCCCTATCTCTAAAGACACAGGGACCCAGAGAAGAATTGGAACAGGTCTTGCCAAGTTCCCCCCAGTTTATTTCCATTAGATCATGCACTTTTGTCCTGCAATCACACTTCTGCACGACTGTCCACAAAAATACCCACTTCTTCCTGTTTCTTCAGATCTTCATTTCTGAAAGCTCCTGTGTTACTTACCTTAAATAAATTTCTGTTCTTTTTTTGTTGTTGTTAATCTGCCTTTTGCAATAGTGACCTCAGCCATAAACCTAGCAATGGGTTAAAAAACAGCTCTTTCTCCCCTACACAGGCAACGTCACTGATTTTTGTACAGTAGGCTTCTAAACTAAAGCCGCCTTAATGAGGATAATACTGTTCTACTGCCCCGGCCCACTTTCCCAAAAGAGACCACATCCCCTGCACAAGAGAGTCTCTGTAGGGGAGAAAAAGTCTTACCTTTTCCTCACCCATTGCAGAGGTCATGGCTGACACCCCTAGAACAAGACAGAGAGTAACAAGAGAAAAGCAACACAAATTCATCTAACCAAAGTTTTACATGACATTGGAGCCTTCAGAAATCAAGACCCAAAGAAGCAAACTATGTATTTTTATGCTAAGTAGAAGACTGAACTCTGAGTTTTCTTTTTTTCTTTTTTCTTTTTTTTTTTTTTGAGACAGGTCTCACTCTGTCACCGAGGCTGGAGTGCAGTGGCATGATCACGGCCCACTGCGGCCTCGACCTTCCAGGCTCAAGTGATCCTCCCACCTTAGCATCTTGAGTGGCTGGGACTACAAGGATGTGTCACCCCGCCCAGCTAATTTTTAATTTTTTTATAGAGATGAGGTCTCACATGTTGCCCAGTCTGGTCTCTAACTCCTGGGCTCAAGTGATCCTCCTACCTCCCAAAGTGCTGGGATTATAGGTGTGAGCCACTGTGCCTGACTTTTTTTTCTCTTGCCAGGATTCCTTTTTTTTAAAAAAAAAAAAAAAAAAAAAGAAAGAAAGAAAGAAATGCATAGATTATATGCAATCTTGCCCAAATTCCTTTCTGAGAGCCAGGGGAGTCATACCCTATAAACCACAAAATCTCGTGAAACAGGTTTTTAATTAACCCTGTAGAGTGTGGCTTACTTTCCAACCTGATTCTGTTATAGTATCACATAAGAGACAGCAGACCTCCTTATCTTCACTTAGGCATTCCTTTCTGTTGACTTCAAGTTTTTAGACAAAGCTCAGTTCTTTCAACCAATTGCTAACTCAAGAATCCCTAAAATCCACCTATGACATGTAAGTCTCTGCTTTGAGATGCCCTGCCTTTTTGGGAACCAATGCATACCTTCCACATATTGATTTATGATTTTATCTGCAATTCCTGTCTCCCTGAAATGTATAAAACCAAACTGCAAGCCAACTGCCAGGGGCATACTTTTTCAGGACCTCCTGAGACTGTGTAATCTCAGCTCAATCACTCATATTGGCTCAGAATAACCCTCTTTAAATATTTTGTCATAATTTGTTGTTGTTTTTTTTTTCATCATCAATCTGATGAAAGAAGTGGGTAATTACGGAGAAACATGATCTAATGGCAATAAACTGGGGGAGCTCAGCGAGGCCTGTTTATTTTGATTTATTTCTGTGTCTCTGTGTGACACTCTTTACCCCCCGGGTATGGGGCAGGACGCTTGCCACAGGAGGACCTTCCGGGGCAAAGGGAGGAGGTCAGAGAGTGATCTTTCTAGGTTTCGTGGCTTGCTTTGGAGAGAAGAAGTTGAGTTTCTATAACCTGCTTCAGGGGATAAATGGGGGAAGGAGAAAGGAGGGTGGGAGAAGGTCACAGATTGTCTGGCTTCTTAGAAGGTCCTTCTAATCTCCGTCGGTTTAAAGTACTCAGCATGCCACGGTGCCATAGTTTGGGGGCACTGTGTTCTGAGCGCTGGCATCCACCTCGGGACTACTGACTGTTGAAGATGAGAAATGATGACATAAATTATTATTTCATAATAGGCACAATGGCTTTGTAAAGCAGAGGACAGTTAACCATGCGGGGGCCTGAGCCACTCACAGGGAGCCACCATTCAAGGCCAGGGTCTTCCTTTTTTAAGAAATTTATTTATATTTTATTTTTTTTAATAGAGATGAGGTCTCCTGTGTTTCCAGGCTGGTCTTGAACTCCTAGCCTCAAGTGATCCTCCCACCTTGGCCTCCCAAAATGCTGAGATTACAGATGTGAGCCACTGTGGCTGGCCTTGGCCAAGGGTCTTTCAACTGTGCTCCCCCGTCCCTCCATGTCCTATAATTACATGAAGCCCCTCCAAGAGCATGCTGTGCAAATTGTCACATCCTCAGTCTTGAAGTGTACCATTTTCTAAAGTGGACCTGCCTGAGAATGGATGGCCCCTTTCACAATTGCCTTTTCATATGTTAGAAAGGAAAATCGCACCTGCACCCACACAGAATCTTACTGCCCCAGGGTAAGGCTCAAAGGCCCTAAACAAAAGGACAACTTGAAACACCAGTGTGGAGAAAGAAGACTCATCACAAATCCTTTTGGAAGTCATGCGGATTCTAATTCTTTGCTTTCAACATAATAGAAGGTACGTAATTATCTGGTCAGCTAATGGATGAAAAGAACCATCATTGATCCTCCTGTGGCTTTTGGCTAGTACCTTGGAAGGAGTTCAAAGAATTGAATGGCATTCTTCTGTTCCCATCTACTTATTTATGTGAACAAGGTTTCTCAATATAGAAAGTACTTAACATCTGTAAAAATGAAAAACTGGAATGTAATTGATACGGAAATTCATCCTTTGATCCTGGAATTAACCAGGGGGAAAATGACTCCATCTATCATCTATTTCTAACATTAAGAGATGTCCCCTCCCCATTTTTTTTTTCTTGTTTTTTTTGGGAGATGGAGTTTCATTCTCGTCACCCAGGCTGGAGTGCAATGGCGCGATGTTGGCTCACTGCAACCTCCACCTCCCGGGTTCAAGCGATTCTCCTGCCTCAGCCTCCTGAGTAGCTGGGATTACAGGTGTGTGCCACCATGCCCAGCTAATTTTTTTTTGTATTATTAGTAGAGACAGGGTTTCACCATGTTGGCCAGGCTAGTCTTGAACTCCTGACCTCAGGTGATTCAAAGTACTGGGATTACAGGTGTGAGCCACTGTGCCTGGCCTCCCATTTTTGCTTTTTATGTTTAATTAATATCAACATTTATAATAAAAAAGGGTTTCTATGTTGTTTTGGTCAACTGTGATTTTTTAACCCTTAAGTGTCCTACGGTGACAGAAAAGAAAAGCTCACCCATCAATTTATAAACATAATTAGCTGAAGAGGAGTATGGGACAGAGAATAATAAAAGACTTTTAAGGATATCAATATATTACAATAGGATAAATCTTTGTGGAGAAAATGAAATGGGAACAGTTCAAAGGGAAAAAAAAAGGAACAATATAAAATGTCCCAAATGTTGAAAAAAGCTTACTGTACATCACCAAAAATGAAGATTAATGTCAATTATGGACTTTGGGTGATAATAACGTGTCAATATAGATTCATCAACTGTGACAAATGTGCCATGCTGGTGGGGGGTGTTGATAGTGGGGGAAGCTGTGTGTGTGCGAAGGCAGGGGATATATAGGCACTCTTTCTATTTCTGTCCAATTTGACTGTGAATCTAACTGTTCTAAAAAGAAAGTCTATAAAAAAATAAAAACTTATTCATGTGCTTCTTAAAAAGATGATGGTGGGAATCAAATTGTCATGGAACTGTATTTAGATTCCATTGAATAGTTTTTTTAAACTGTCAACATTCAAAATATTTTGGACATGGCATTCTTCGTATCTATTTAAACTTGTAGGCCAGGTGCAGTGGCTCATGCCTGTAGTATCAGCACTTTGGGAGGCCGAGGTGGGCAGATTACATGAGGTCAGGAGTTCAAGACCAGTCTGGCCGACATGGTGAAACCCCATTTCTACTAAAAATACAAAAATTAGCTGGGCATGGTGGCACATGCCTGTAATCCCAGCTACTCAGGAGGCTGAGGCAGGAGAATCGCTTGAACCTGGGAGGCAGAGGCTGCAGTGAGTCGTGATCACGCCACTGCACTCTAGCCTGGGCGACAGCAAGACTCCATCTCAAAAAATAATAATAATAACACTTAATAAATAAACTTGTGATGGAAAAATCTAGATGTCAACAAACAAATGTGTGAGGTGGCACACGGTTTTTCAAACTTCTTCTAGGGTTATGCAAGCACAAAGTTTGAGATCCATTTACAGAGGCAGCCATCATCTG
Source organism: Pongo abelii (assembly GCF_028885655.2). Lineage (NCBI taxonomy): Eukaryota > Metazoa > Chordata > Mammalia > Primates > Hominidae > Pongo > Pongo abelii. The sequence goes on along the minus strand of NC_071993.2, from coordinate 26,717,510 downwards.
AGGTTGGCTATAGGGGCTACGTGGGAACAGATGAGTAAGCTGCGGAAGGGAGTCCACCAAAGGGAAGAAGAAAGACACAGCTGTGCACAGGGACGGAGAGTGACAGAGAGAGATGGAGACCCAAGGGAGGGCTGGGGCCAAGATGCTTGCCATCATGATCCCAGCAACGCTCCAACCCCTGCACCAGTCCCTGGGAGGCCTGACTGTACTTCCTATCTTTCATTCCAATGAGATGCCTCTGGGTCCTTTCAGTAATCTGAAAAAATTCTAATTAGAGCAATATCTGTTCTTATACCCAAGGATCACCACTGACAGTTGATGGCAGGAGTTAACAGTGTCTGTGCACTCAGATTTCAGCAGTGGCTCTGGAGAACCAATGATGGTCTTGCACCCTCACCAAATCTCAATAGTTAGACTCATACTTGGCTCCTGCCTCTTGGGAGTGAAGCTAAAACACAGACTGTTCCAAAAAGCAGATAAGTTACTTTCAAATGGAACAGTGCATAACAGCAACCATCAGGAGAATTCATTAAGAGTTACTCTGTTTTCTCTCATTTAAAATGGGGTGATCTGCTATTGCCTCCCCAAATGTAGACAAGTTATCCTTTTGGAATTCCTTCCTAATTAAGCATCATTCTGTTCACAAATTTGCAGAGTTTAGTTTCTCTATATTCATTTATTATAGATAGTCTATTATATAGAACTTTACTGTAGATGATTGCTGAATTTCAGTTGAGATCAAACCACTTTACCTTTATGCATAACTTCACAATGTGGCAAGTGGTTTTCATGCCGGATTTGATTTTGTGAGGTAGGAAGTACAGCAGCATCAACCATTTTACAAACTGAGAAGTGAATTTAAGTATTGTCAAAGAGCACACCAAGATCACACAGCAGGTGACATTTGAAACCCAGGTGCGTGAAGCCACTTTTCCAGTCACCAGTGGAAATGGATGCCTAGTAATTATGCCTGCACAAGCATATCACTAATGTCTCTGAATTCTTACTTATTATTGTTTCTGAAAATGGAGCTCAAAGCCTCCCTCTGCATTCACTTTCTTGCCTCTCCCAGGCACTATCCCCCAAGACAAATAATTTGTAAAAGACCTCTGTTAAGTATTGAAGACTTCAGTATTGGGACTTTAAGAATGAAATTTTAAAGAGTTTTTTACAGTTTGATAATTTTCCAGAAAAACTGATATTCTGGGCCAGATAAGCTCTTTCTTAATTAAGCTGCAAATAAGTATTAATCTGTCTTAGTCTGTTTTCTGTTGCTATAGCAGAATACCAGACAGTGGGTAATTTATAAGGAAAATAAGTTTATTTGGTTCATGGTTCTGGAGGTTGGACAGTCCAAGGACATGGTGGAAGCTTCTGAGGAGGGCTTTCATACTGTGTCATAACATGGTGGAAAAGCAAAAAGCAAGTAAGCAGGCATGAAAAAGGCGGCAAGAGCAAGCTGAGCTCACTTTTATAGCAACCATGTTGCCCAGGCTGGTCTTGACATCTTGTGCTCAAGCAATTCCCTTGCCTTGTCCTCTCAAAGTCCTTTTGGAATTCCTTCCTAATTAAGCATCTGGAATTACAGGCATGAGCCACTGTGCCCAGCCTTAAACAAATTATCAAGGGTATTAGCACAGGGCTTAGACAAGAAGACTTTAGGTATTTCAAAATTACAAAGCCTCCCTTTTAGGAGCCATGACATCGATGAGAATGGTCACAGCCTGCTTCTCTCACTCTAAGGTCAGCAGGCAGAAGTCACTATGTATGCAGAGCACTGGCCAGAAGATAGATTCAAACAAACACCGAGAAAATGGAAATACATTTACTTAAAATTGGCCACTTCAAAAATGCCTCCACTTCAATTTTGGTCTTTAAATTTGATTGTAGATTAGGATAATGTATAAAAGTTGGCTTTTAAGAACATATTCTTATACAAAATAATTCATGAGAAGAATTTCTGCTTCCTGCTATGGTAGAGTAGTAATGGTTTGGATTCACGGCCTGGCCCAAATTTCATCTCGAATTGTAATCCCCAGTGTTGGAAGTGGGGCCTGGTGGGAGGCAATTTCTAACAGTTTAGCACCGTGTCCTTAGCGCTGTCTCATGATAGAGTTCTCAGGAGATCTGGTTGTTTGAAAGCATGTTGCATGCCCCCTCTGTCTCTTCCTCCTGCCCCAGCCATGTGAGGTGCTCACTCTCCTTCCCCTTCACCCTCTGCCATGATTGAAAGTTTCCTGAGGCCTCCCCAGAAGCAGATGCCACCGTGCTTCCTGTACAGCTTGCAGAACTGTGAGCCCATTAAACCTCTTTTCTTTTTTTCTTTTTGAGACGGAGTTTTGCTCTTGTTGCCCAGGCTGGAGTGCAGTGGCACAATCTTGGCTCACTGCAACCTCTGTCTCCTGGGTTCAAGTGATTATCCTGCCTCAGACTCCCTAGTAGCTGGGATTACAGATGCCCCCCACCCCACCCCACCCCCACCATGTCTGGCTAATTTTTGTATTTTTAGTAGAGACAGGGTTTCATTACGTTGGCCGGGCTGGTCTCCAACTCCTGATCTTAGGTGATCCACCCGCCTCAGCCTCCCAAATAAACCTCTTTTCTTTATAAATTACCTAGTCTCAGGTATTTCTTTATAGCAGTGTGAGAATGGCCCAATACAAGTAGCTTGCAGTAGACAAAACAGCTAGAAATGCTGGATTTAATAAAAAATCTGTGTGAAGGCATTAGAGAACTATTGAAGCAATTAAGACTCAAGAGGTCAAGATCTAAGACAGAAATGAACCATAAAGTGGTGTTCAGGTCTCCAGAAAGCCACACTTCCCCTCAGGGCATTTGTTGATGCTTAGTCTAGGGTGAGAGACTGGGAATCATGGCAAAGGATTTGAGCAGGCACTTCACGAAAGTGGGTATTCAAATGGATAATAAACATTTAACAAGATGCTACAATCACTGGCATCAGGAAAATTCAACTTAAAACCACAGAAGATGCCACTACAAACCTCTAGAATGGATAAAATTTAAAAACTAATGGCAACACCAAACGCTATCAAGGATCTGGAACAACAGGAATTCTCATACAATGTTAGTGGGAGGCTGAGTCATAGAATCTGTGTGGAAGCTGCTTGGCAGTATCTACTATAACTAAACATATTACCAGCCTGGCCAACATAGTGAAACCCCGTCTCTACTAAAAATACTAAAACTAGCCAGGTGTGGTGGTGAGTGCCTGTAGTCCCAGCTACTCAGGAGGCTGAGGCACGAGAATCACTTGAGCCAGGGAGGCGGAGGTTGCAGTGAGCTGAGATTGTGCCACTGCACTCCAGCCTGGGTGACAGAAGGACTCTTTAAAAAAAGAAAAAAACATAGTCTGGGTGCGGTGGCTCATGCCTGTAATCCCAGCACTTTGGGAGGCTGAGGCAGGCAGATCACCTGAGGTGGAGCTCAAGACCAGTCTGGCCAACATGGTGAAACCCTGTCTCTACTAAAAATACAAAAATTAGCCAGGCATGGTGGTGGTTGCCTGTGATCCCAGCTGTGCAGGAGGCTGAGACAGGAGAATCCTTTGAACCCCGGAGGCAGAAGTAGCAGTGAGCCGAGATTGCACCACTGTACTCCAGCTTGGGTGACAGAGCGACACTCAATCTCAAAAATGAAATAAAATAAAACAATAAAACTAAGCATATGCACAACCTGTGGTCCAGAAATTGCACCTATAGGTATATATGCAAGAGAAATGTCTACACATGTCCAACAAAAGACATATACTGTACAAGAATGCTCCCAACAGCATTACTTGTTAAAGCCCCACGCTAGAAACAAGTCAAATATCCATCAACAAGACAATGGATAAATAGGTTTTGGTATAGTCACACAATGGAATATTAACAGTGAAAAAGAATAAGCTAGTCCTATGGACAATAGCATGAATGAGAGTTGAGCCAAAGCAAAGCTAAACAAAACCAACCTGGGCAACATGGTGAGAGCCTGTCTCTAACAAAAACAAAAACAAAACTTGGCTGGGTGTGATGGCCTGTGCCTGTGTTTCCGGCTACTCTGGTGGCTGAGGTGGGAGGCTCACTTCAGCCTGCAAGGTGGAGGTTGCAGTGAGCCATGATCGCACCACTGCAAGATCTGGCTGGGCAACAGAGCAAGACCCTGTCTCAAAAAGAAAAAAGTACTGTGCTATAATTCCATTTCATATATAAAGTTCAAAAAGAGGAAATGCTAAGGAGATAGAGGCTAGAATCATGACGACCTTTGTAATGGGGAGTAAGGACTGGGAAGGGCCAGGAGGAAGGCCGCTGCAACTCGAATGCTCTGTTATCTTCATGTGGGTGGTGATTACATGGGTTGGTTCACTTTGTTAAAATTCAGAGTGTACCATTATGATATGTGCACTAATTCATTAGTTACCATGGCAAACTGCAGATGCCCACTGAAGGACTGAAAGACATGCCATCCCCAAAAATGCTAGACTGGTGCACTGATTACTTCTAGTTGAAAACATTGGAGAAACTGTGGTTCCAGAAAGGGTGAGCCGACCTTCTCTTCCTGCAGGCAGCAAGCCATCAGGATTCCTCTGGGAGGGGAACCCTCAGCGTTTCTGGGCGAGAAAATAGCCCTTATCACCAGAGATTGGGAACTGGGCTGCAAAGGAGCTGAATAAATATACTCAACAAAGGAACCCATATCTTCCACTATAGATAAAGTAACCCTTATCTCCCCCCATATATCTTCTGGTGATGCCCTCTAGTGAAAGGAAAATAAAAACGCAGGACCCCAGTTCACGCTGCCAAAAGGAATAAAGTAAGCTGAAAGCTGAGTCATGCAAGACGCTGCCTTCCCTTTTGTTCCTAAACAGACAGCTACAAATAAAAGGTTAAATATCTCCACAGGGAGCAACTCTATGTTCATCTTTTTTTTTAAATTTTATTATTATTATACTTAAAGTTTTAGGGTACATGTGCACAACATGCAGGTTTGTTACATATGTATACATGTGCCATGTCGCTGTGCATAACAGCAACCATCAGGAGAATTCCTTAGGAGTTACTCTGTTTTCTCTCATTTAAAAATGGGGTGATCTGCTATTGCCTCCCCAAATGTAGACAAGTTATCCTTTTGGAATTCCTTCCTAATTAAGCATCTTTCTGTTCACAAATTTGCAGAGTTTGGTTTCTCTATATTCATTTATTACAGATAATCTATTACATAGAACTTTACTGTAGATGACAGCTGAATTTCAGCTGAGATCAAACCACTTTACTTTTATGCATAACTTCACAATGTAACAAGTGGTTTTCATGCTGGATTTGATTTTGTGAGGTAGGAAGTAAGGCAGCATCAACCATTTTACAAACTGAGAAATGAATTTAAGCTTGTCAGTGAATTTAAGTATTGTGATGAAAAATTTAGATGTTAACAAACAAATGTGTGAGGTGGCACACAGTTTTTCAAACTTCTTCTAGGGTTATGCAAGCACAAGTTTGAGATCCATTTATAGAGGAAGCCATCGTCTGAGGTTGGCTATAGGGGCTATGTGAAGTTAATGGCTCCCATATCTCGTCATTTAGCATTAGGTATATCTCCTAATGCTATCCCTCCCCCCTCCCCCCACCCCACAACAGTCCCCGGTGTGTGATGTTCCCCTTCCTGTGTCCATGTGTTCTCATTGTTCAATTCCCACCTATGAGTGAGAACATGTGGTGTTTGGTTTTTTGTCCTTGCGATAGTTTGCTGAGAATGATGGTTTCCAACTTCATCCATGTCTCTATAAAGGACATGAACTCATCCTTTTTTATGGCTGCATAGTATTCCATGGTGTATATGTGCCACATTTTCTTAATCCAGTCTATCATTGTTGGGCATTTGGGTTGGTTCCAAGTCTTTGCTATTGTGAATAGTGCCGCAATAAACATACGTGTGCATGTGTCTTTATAGCAGCATGATTTATAATCCTTTGGGTATATACTCAGTAATGGGATGGCTGGGTCAAATGGTATTTCTAGTTCTAGATCCCTGAGGAATCGCCACACTGTCTTCCACAATGGTTGAACTAGTTTACAGTCCCTCCAACAGTGTAAAAGTGTTCCTATTTCTTCACATCCTCTCCAGCTCCTGTTGTTTCCTGACTTTTTAATGATCGCCATTCTAAGTGGTGTGAGATGGTATCTCATTGTGGTTTTGATTTGCATTTCTCTGATGGCCAGTGATGATGTTCATCTTATCTTCTGTAAAGTTCCAATTTACTGAGTGCGAGAGCAATACAGCCATTCGCTCTTCCCCTACCTGCTCCTTTTCTCTTGCAACGTGTGCGTTACCATGCCCTCCATCTTTCGCCTCCTTGACTTTTCCCCTTTACAGTTTTGTTTTTTGTTTTTTTTTTTGTTTTTTTTGAGATGGAGTCTTGCTCTGTCACCCAGGTTGAAGTGCAGTGGTGCTATCTCGGCTTATTGTATCCTCCACCTCCTGGGTCCAAGCAATTCTTCCTGCCTCAGCCTCCCAAGTAGCTGGGATTACAGGAGCCCACCACCATGCCCAGCTAAGTTTTGTATTTTTAGTAGAGATGGGGTTTCACTATGTTGGTCAGGGTAGTCTCGAACTCCTGACCTCAAGCGATCCGCCTGCCTCAGCCTCCCAAAGTGCTGGGATTACAGGCGGGAGCCACCGTGCCTGGCATCCCCTTTAAATATTGAAGCCCTCAAATTCATCTTTGGAGAAGGGCACAGACCACTGACTGTTTCTGTGATTCTGTTTGTTTGTTTGTTTTCTTCTGGGCACGTCCTTAAGCCTTGGCAAAAGAAACTTCTAAACTGATTGAGACCTGTCACAGAGACTTTCCGGTTTATACTCCCCTAGAAACTTTACTGCCCCTAGCCAGATTCCCTTTGTTCTGTCATTTCTTCTCAAATTTATTGTTCTTTGTTTAAAAAGTATAGAAGCATCTCACCTCGGCCACTTCTTTAGACTTGACTCTTGTGAAGATCCCCATGTAGATGTAAAACTGATAAAAATGTGTATGCTTTTCTCTTGTTAATCCTCTGGTGTCAACTTGGTTTCTGGATCCAGCCTAAAGGGATATGGAGGTAATCTCTGATCCAGGCTAAAGGGGTATGGAGGTAATCTCTGATCCAGGCTAAAGGGGTATGGAGGTAATCTCCGGCTCTCCCACCATGGCTAATCTTAGTTATATGATAGCTATTCCTTCTCTTAGTTATACAATAGTATAGCCATGTTTCATGACTCCTGGGCATTATTTTTATAGATTCAAGGGGAAAGGTGCCTCATGGAGGAGTTATGCAAAGTGGTGGCCCTGAATGTAACTCCCTAGTTTTAGCTGTGCATATCGTTGTTCAGATAGACACTACATTTCTCAGCTTTTCTTGTAGCTCAGTGTCAATTTCTGGCCAATGGGATGGAAGCATAAATCTGAATGTGCACTTCCTCAGCTCTTCCCTCACTTCATATGGACTGGAAAATGGCAAGGCGGAAAAGCTAACATGGAACCAAAGATGGAAACCACATATTGAAAATGGCAGAGCCATTCTACTAGGTCTATCTACCTGTGGCTGGACCAGTGTGTGAGAGAGAAATAAGCTTGTAGCTTGTTTGAACCACTGATTTAAGAGTCTCTTTGCTACAGCAACTTAGATGGTACCCTCACTAATGTAGTTGTTAAAGCATGCCATTGGGCTGGGTGCAGTGGCTCACGCCTGTAATCCTAGCACTTTGGGAGGCCAAGGCGGGTGGATCATGAGGTCAGGAGATCGAGACCATCCTGGCCAACATGGTGAAACCCCATCTCTACTAAAATACAAAAAAAAAAAAAAAAAAAAATTAGCCGGGGGTCATGTCATGCGCCTGTAGTCCCAGCTACTCAGGAGGCTGAGGCAGGGGAATCGCTTGAACCCAGGAGGCAGAGGTTTCAGTGAGCCGAGATTGCACCACTGCACTCCAGCCTGGCAACAGAGCATGACTTTGTCTAACAAAAAAAAAAAAAAAAAGAAAGAAAAAAGCATGGCATTGAAGGTAGTTATGAGTGAAAAACTTTGTACTTTTAATACTATTTAGTTGTTTTGTTGTCAGTCAGCCACCATACAACCTAGGGAAGACCCCAGAAAATAGCATTTATAGGAGAAATTTTCCCGCAACGAAGCTGCCCTAATTCTCCCTCTAGTGATATGACACTTTTTTTTTTAACCTGTAAAAGGGAAAGGTGTCTGGAAAATGGAGAGGAACTTCTTCGCCTTTAACATTCTTTGATTTTCAAAAAGAAATTAATGACCGTCACACAATTATAGTTGCTTGAGGCCACAGTTGGGAAAAAACCTGGACATCCTTGTACACATGACCTGAAGGAAGCATTTTTAAATATGAAGAACCAATATGAACAAATATGAAAAAAAGAACAAATATAAATTTATGCTTTTTACTTGCACAAATTGTTTGCAACAAAATCACAATAAATTGCACATGTTCTAGGTGGTCCTTTTAGTTTTCCCGGCAAATACAAGCACCAAATACAAACAACAAAGGAAAGAGCATCTCTCAAGCAAGAAGCAGGAAGAACCAACAGTGAGTGCATGAAGATATATTGGATTAATACAGCCACACAGAAACAGGGATAGAAGAGGATCAGACAACCACAGAAAGATAGGTTTTGGATTTGGAATGAAAAACAGCAAAATGGATTCTTTTCTTTCTGAATCCTTCAAAGGGCTGTTAGTGTACACATAGCTTAAGAGTTGAGTTTGTGTTTATTTGAAAATAATATATTTGTGATATTTTGTGAGACAATGAATGGTGTGGTTAGTATACAGGTGACATTAAAAAAAATCCTTGGCTGGGCACAGTGGCTCACGCCTGTAATCCTAGCACTTTGGGAGCCTGAGGTGGGCAGATAATGAGGTCGGGAGATCAAGACCATCCTGGCCAACATGGTGAAACCCTGTCTCTATCAAAAAATGCAAAACAGTTAGCTGGGCCTGGTGGCGCATGCCTGTAGTCCCAGCTACTGGGGAGGCTGAGGCAGAAGAACTGCTCGAACCCGGGAGGCGGAGGTTGTAGTGAGCCAAGATCACACCACTGCACTCCAGCCTGGGTGACAGAGTGAGACTCCGTCTCAAAAAAAAAAAAAAAAAAAAAATTCCTTCATACTTCATAGGGTTTAACAATATGCAGGTCATCTTACCTGGGGGTTTTTAAATACAGCATATTTCTCCTCTTTCTCCAAAAATAGTATTTTATTTTCTGTGTCTCTTGTCCAGTCTGATAAGACTTCAACAACATTTTCATGGTCTTCAAAAAACCTCTCTGATGAAATAAGAAAAGGTATTCTTTCAGACCCAAGACATCAGAGTTTCCAAGTGAGAAACAAGCTATTATTGAGTTAATGCTTCATGACTTTCATCAGGTGCCTAGGATTCTTATTAGTAATTCTTACATGATGTCACACTGTAACATTTCTATTATGTTTCTCTTTCATTGTCTTCAAGTTATCTTCCATTAAAAACAAGATGAAAAAACCCATAACACAGTGACAATGGTCAGCTGCCACACTTTTTTCTTTTTTTCTTTCATTTTGTTTAAGAGATAGGGTCTCACTGTGTTGTCCAGGCTGGAGTGCAGTGGCTATTCACAGGCTCAAGGCTCAAGCAATCCTCCTGCCTCACCCTCCCAAGTAGCTCGGCCTACAGGCATATAACAGTGTACCCAGAGACATACTTTTTTCATATCGACATTTTTTACTTTAAATAGTCCCAGATGGTGGCAAACGTTCTACGTGAGGTGGACAATCAGTCAACGACTGGTGAAACACTTTGAGTGAATTTGTGAGAGCCACAGTGTGTGTTCTAAAACATCACTCCTTAACACTCTAAAAGCAACGTGTGAATGCTTGAATTAAAACATAAAGAAAGGCTTTCATTTCTTCCCTTGACTCATAGAATTGAAGAAAACTTCAAGGGACTGCTTTAGTGTAAACCATCTTATCCAGAAAAAAAATTGCTCCAAAAGCTGCCAGCACAGGCAGTTCTCTGTCCCACTCAGCTCTCCTGAGGGATGACTGTCCCATTATTAAAAATGAGAAATATGATGATGTTTGCCTATAGTCCCAGCTACTCGGGATGCGGAGGCAGGAGGATCGCTTGAGCCCAGGAGCTCGAGGCTGCAGTGACCCATGATTGCGCCATTGCACTGTAGCCTTGGTGATAGAGCAAGACCCTGTCTCAACACCACCACCACCACCAAGAATAAGAAGTAACAGTATATCTTCAGTTAACCTTTTTTTCCACTTTTGAAAAATTCCATCAATGTCTACCAACTGTTCTTTGCACTGAGGCTGAAATTCTTTCACTAGACAAAGCATCAGAGTCTAAGCAAGTGGGGAGGGAGGAAGGGGAAATGAGCACTTGTGGGAGGCTATGTCAGGGTTATGGTCGGTTAAGGAAGCAACCGCTAAAGGGGCATTAGCCAACAGATACCCAGGCTCTCCTGCCACCTGCTCAGCTTATTAAGCATGCAGCATCTTAGTAAGTATCATCCAGCCACTTTCTTTCCCTTATGGAACCACTAGAGAAGCAGCAGTAATAATGCTTATATCCCCCAAGATCTGGCCACCACCTGCTAGAATCCAAGTTCTTCACTACAACGAAAAGAAGAGTCAAGCACTAAATCCCATATAAGGGAAGTGAAAGCCTTGAACCAAAGTCTTCTCAAGGATGAACCAGGCCAGGCGCAATGGCTCACACCTCTGATCCCAGTACTTTGGGAGGCCCAGGTGGGAGGATCCCATGAGCACAGGATTTTGAGATCAGCCTGGGCTGCATAGTGAGACCCCGTGTCTATTTTTTATATAAAATTAAAGAGAAAAAAAGAATAAACCCAAGCCCGTTATACAGCAAACCCACAAGGTTTTTGGAGTACAGCCCATTGCTGGGGATGGGACTTACCAATTTGTAGTTCCGGGTAGATTTCATAAAGACACCAGTCTACATTGCAGTCACAATGAGTTTTCTCGAAAAGGTTGTCCAGAACATCTCGGGCCAGCTGCCGCTCATCCACCATCAGTGACTTTGTGCTGTTATCATTCATGTGCACCTTGATGACGAGCTGAGGATAGAACCATGGGGCAGCCAGTAAATTTCAGCAACTGGAGAAGGCTACTAAGATGAGGGTTTCAAAGTTGATATTGTTTCTGCAAATTTCTGTAAGAATGTGTTTCGTGAACTTGTTCCATCTAAACTCACTTGCATGCCAAGCACTTGTTTTAGGTGCTAGTATTATAGAGGTGGAGAAACCAATTCACAAAAAGAGAAAACAGATAATAAACAAAGTTCTTGTCTAGCCTTCAGAGACAGGGCAGTCTGGTGGGGGAGACAGAAAACAAACAGAACAAAAAAAGTGTTAGCTTCTTTCTTTCCCAATAATCTTTCCCTTGTTCTCATTCCATCCTGGAGCCCAGAAACTTTTCTAGATTAAAAGCTATGCCTGTATCTTTACTATTATTATTATTTTGAGATGGATTCTTGTTCTGTTGTCCAGGCTGGAGTGCAGTGGCGTGATCTCAGCTCACTGCAACCTTTGCTTCCTGGGTTTGAGTGATTCTCTTGTCTCAGTCTTCCTAGTAGTTGGGATTACAGGTGCCTGCTACTATGCCCAGCTAATTTTTTTTTTTTTTTCAGTGGAGATGGCATTTCACCATGTTAGCCAGGCTGGTCTTGAACTCTTGACTTCAAGTGATCCACCCACCTTGGCCTCCCAAAGTGCGGGGATTACAGGTGTGAGCCACCACACCCGGCCACCTGTTTCTTTATAATAAACTGTTCTCTTTTGCTTAGCTGGAGTTGAGTCCCATTTCATGCAACCCAAGAGTCTGAAGACACCAAATAAGAGCAAGTTGGTTAATCTACAATTCTCTAAAGGTCCACAGAGCATATGTCAACATGGTGTCACTGAGGGGGCCCCACTGAGAGACAGATAGTTACAGCAGGGCACATTTGAGATCAGAGTTGGATTAAGTGAAATGAATGTAGACTGAGAAATAAGCTGTTTTGCAGGCACATGATGAATCTAATTTTCGTTTGTGTGTGTGTGTGTGACAGGGTCTTGCTCTGTTGCCTAGGCTGGAGTGCAGTGGTGTCATCTTGGGTTACTGTAGCCTCGACCTCCTGGGCTCAATTGATCCTCCCACCTCAGCCTCCTGAGTGGTTGGGACCACAGGTGTGCACCACCACACCCAGCTAATTTTTGTTCATTCAAACTCCTGGCCTCAAGAAATTCTCCTGCCTCACCCACCTAAAGTGCTGGGATTACAGGCATGAACCACTGTATCCAGCCCCTAATTTACTTTTTATTCCATTTTCAAAATATTCTATTGAATTAAATTCACAATAAAATTGGTAGTAATCTCATTCCAAATCTGTAGGTTTGGAGGAAGCTGCATTTACTTATCTTCAGTAAAAACACAGAATATCCTTGACTTTTTCTAGGCAACTTGTCAAAGTTATTAAAACATCTGATTCAGCCCGGCATGGTGGCTCACGCCTGTTATCCCAGCACTTTGGGAGGCCAAGGTGGACAGATCATGAGGTCAGGAGTTCAAGACCAGCCTAACCAACATGATGAAACCCCGTCTCTACTAAAAATACAGAAGTTAGCCTGGCGTGGTGGCATGTGCCTATAATCCCAGCTGCTCAGGAGGCTGAGGCAGGAGAATTGCTTGAAACTGGGAGGCAGAGGTTGCAGTGAGCCGAGATTGCAGCACTGCACTCCAGCATGGGGGATGGAGCGAGACTCTGTCTCAAAAAAAAAAAAAAAAGAAAAGAAAACAACAACAACAAAAAAGATCTTACTCGTTAGAGAGACTGTGATTTTCATGTAATGTAACAGAATTAACTCTTGAAGTTATGCAGCTAGGCTTTGGATTTTCTTTGATACCTGTGTATTTGTAGCATATGAGCTTAACGGTTGGTCCCGGTTGTTCACTGATAAGACTTATCGTTATTAAAAAAGTGATTAGATGGACTGAAAAAGGAGAGAGAAACCATAAATTTGGTAGCATTTCTTTCTCTCCACAAGTTTGGATTAGGTTCTGAGCAGCCAGGTTTTGTCCCATTCCTACCTCCCATCCAAGTACTAACCAGACCTAACCCTGTTTAGCTTCTGAGATCAGATGAGATAGAGCACGACCAGGGTTGTACGGCTGTATCTTCATTCCTTCCTAACACTCTATAGTTAACAGGTTGAAGAGTGTAGTTCCTGTAGATGGTTCTGCAGAGTTACTGATAGCAATGGAAGGGTGTGTGTGGTGGTAACCATTTGGGTGAGTTGCAGGCAGCAACCACAAGTTGAAGCACTCATGTAATACCTTCTATTTCCAACATTCACATACACCCCCAAGATCAAAATGTAGACATGGGGCAGTCAAAATGCTTTCTTCCTCCAGGGACCATTTAAATCAGAGCCTTATCCCAGGGTTTCCTAAAGAACACTTTTTTTTTTCCCTTGAAAATCTCTAGCCCAGACATCTGTAGTTTGATAGTTGCTTTTTCCCTGTATTTGTCTTTTGATGATAAAATGGTAGGCCCAACTATAAATGGTAGGTGTCAAAGATCCATTCATCTGACCTTAGAAATGAGTCATGGAGGGTTGCATGGAAATAGAGAAATTCTTCAAATAGCAGTCTTTACTAGGATTTATTTTCTGTGGAAGGTGTACTTGCTGCTCTCTGCTGAGAATTACTGCTGTAAAGTAGCTACATGTGCTAAGACACACTACCAATGTTAAGGCTTAGACAATTTAATGTTCCTGATGGAAAGATTAATGATGTTTGACTACATCTCAATCCTGCTTAGGAATTTTTAAGAAAATAAAACATATGTTGCTGTTTTTTTATGTTCTATAAAAACATACATATGGAGAAAAAATACTAAACCACATAATTTGGCGATGATTAAAGGTGTTTTTTTGCAGAAATTGGAAACTAGAGTTAATCCACCTGTACTTATGAATGTCCACAATTATGGAATTTAGAAAACACACACACACACACACACACACACATAACCAAGAGAAGCCTTGTGATGTTTAGCAAGAAGAAATTATATTTACTATTCTTCACAGCTTCCCTCACGTTTGCAAGCTGAAGAGTAGCTCTATACCAACACATAACATTAAATCACAGTTATGTGATTTAGTAAGCTAAATCAGAGTTATGCAATTTAGCAAGCTAAATACTTTCATATTTACACTATGGGGCAAAGTGATTCAAGGGTGAAAAAACTTAAATAATCCATTAAAGATTTTATAGCTTTTATAATTTCTTCTTTTTTTGCAAGATGCTAAATACAAAAATATCTGAGACCTAAATCATTTACAGTTTTTTTTTTGCTTCTATAATAAAATTTACAAATGGAATTGTTCTCTGGTGTCACAGGGCATTTTTTTTAAAAAATAAAAGTAATGCATGAGTCTGATTCTGTTTCTAGTTCCAAAATCTTTGTAGCACAAGCTGTATACATCATTTGTAATTCAAAATGATGTCAACAGCCCACAGAATACTTGAGGGCAAAGTATGACAGATAGATTTGATTTCCATCCTTTAAAAACATGTTGTAGATTATGCATGAGTACATTGCAGTTATTCTTTTAACGCATGAGTGTGTCTGTTATTTTCTTAATATTCTGCACCACAGAACAAATATATTCAGAGTGTCTGAAATCAGAGCAAATACGTAACTTGTCTTCGTAATTTTCTTTCCTTCCTCACTGATCAGAGGGGCTTCTGTTTTCCATCTTCTTTGTTGAATCAAGGCAGCTTGTGCTTTGTGTGTGCCATTATAATTCATCTAAACTAAATCATGGCAACACTTTCTCACTTTCTGATATATGGCAGGAAATACCTGCCCTCTCCTCCTGTTCTCTTAGTCTCCAGCTGAAGCGAATGAATGGAATCTGCTGGTTGTTCTATCTTTTAATCTAAGAAACAACTTACTTTTCATTTCCCCTTCTGAAAATACATAAATAATATATTTTATACATAATCCAGGGGTTTGAAATAGTCTAATTAGGAAGTTTACTTTTACCTTTTTCTTTTGTCTTTTTATCTTGGGAGGTAAAGTCAATGACTCAGCACAGCTAATCCTTAGCTGCCAACCATGTGTGATCAATTCTACACGTTTATCCATGTGTGAGATCGTGTGCTACAATCCTGCTCTCATACCTTGCCCCTACAATCCATTTTCTACAAAGTAGCCGGTATGACCCATATTTATTTATTTTAGAGACAAGATCTTGCTCTGCCGCCCAGGCTGGAGTGCAGTGGTATGATCACAGCTCACTGCAACCTTGAACTCCTGGGCTCAAGGGATCCTCCCGCCTCAGCCTCCTGTAGCTGGGACTACCTGTGTGAACTGCCACGCCCAGCTAATTAAAAACAATTTCTACTTTTGTGGAGATGGGGTCTTGCTATGTTGCCCAGGCTGGTCTTAACTCCTGACCTCAAGCAATCCTCCTGCCTCGGCCTCCCAAACTGCTGAGATTAGAGGTGTGAGCCTCTGTGCCTGGCCCTTTATGACCTTTAAAAGCCGTGTATTCGTCTTACACTCCCCTGTTTAAAACCCTCAAATGGTTTCCCATTGCACTTATAATACAACCCAAACTTCTCCTTGGGCCTATGAGACCCTGTGTCTCCCAGCTGCCTCTGTGTCCTCAGTTCCTTCCTTTTTTCCCCACCTCCCCGAGCTCATTCTTGCTGGAGCATATTTTACTCTCTGCTCCCTCTGCCCGGAATGCCCCCTAGCACCACACCCACATGCATCCAACAGCTTCTGGCCAGAGGCCTTCCCTCCAGGGCTGCCTGCTCAGAGAGGCCTCCTCAGCACCAAATCCATCTGGTAGGGTTGCCTGAGTACTCTCTATCGCTTCTTCCTGGTTTATTTTCTTCAGAGCTAGAGTCTAACTAGACCCTAACTCTCCACAAGCAGGGACCGCACTTGACTTGTTCACCTCTGTGTGATCCTGGCACCTATTCTAAGAAATGGGGATGCATTGGTGGGAAAAGAGACAAAGATCCCTAGGGGAGATCCTGTGGGGTGGTGGGGAGGGGATACGGGCAATACATAAGACAAATAAGTAAAGTAGGCCAGGCCAAGCAATCCTCCCACCGAAGCCTCCCAAAGTGCTGGAATTACACGCCTGTTTCATCTTTCCCTTAATTTACCAAATTAACTATTTTAACTATTATTACATGCCTGTAATCCCAGCACTTTGACAGGCTGAACTGGGAGGATTGCTTGAGGCCAGGAGTTTGAAACAAGCCTGGGCAATATAGCCAGATCCTTTCTCTACAAATAATTTTAAAAAATAGTGGGCCATGGTGGTGCATACCTGTAGTCTCAGCTACTTGGGAGGCTGGGTGGGAGGATCACTTGAGGCCAAGAATTTGAGGCTTCAGTGAGCTGTGATTGCACCACTGCACTCCAGCCTGGGTGACAGAGCAAGACCTTGCCACACAAACACACACACACACACACACACACACACACACAGGGTAGTG
Source organism: Pongo abelii (assembly GCF_028885655.2). Taxonomy (NCBI): domain Eukaryota; kingdom Metazoa; phylum Chordata; class Mammalia; order Primates; family Hominidae; genus Pongo; species Pongo abelii. Next base: position 26,700,952 of record NC_071993.2, on the reverse strand, counting down.
TTAAGCACTGAGGGGAACACTAAAGTGGGGGAAGGATTGGGAGTACTAGGGATGTGTGCATGTGGTGTTAGATAGGAAAGGCCTCGCTAGGAAGGTGACCAAAGACTTAAAAGAGATGCACAGCGAACCTACTCAGAATCCAGGGAAGAGGCAGAGGACCTGCAAAGTGCCAAGGTGCCAAGGCAAGGGCAGGCCTGGAGTGCTTAAGGGGCAGCCAGGAGACCAGGCAGCTAGAATGGGGTGAATGAAGGAGTGAATGCTGGGAGATGAGGCCAGGGAGGTGACTGGTCGCCATGTCATGCAGGGACTGGAGGCCACTGGGAGGATGCATTCTGGCTTCATGTGTGAGATGGTCAGACATCGGAGACTTTTGAGCAGAGGAGGACAGAAAGAGACACTGCAGCCCAAGAGAAGAGACTGGCTCTCGGCAGAAACATAATGATTTATCCATTGTTAAGGAAAGAATATGGTATATATGGGTAGAGATGCACGCAGGTAGATAGGTAGATGTCTTGGTGGGAGCTTGCGCAACTTTTATTTTGACTGCGTCTGTTTTCCCTGCAAAATGGGCAACAAAATCATTAGCTGAGGCCAGGTGTGGTGGCTCATGCTTGTAATCCCAGCACTTTGGGAGGCCCAGGTGGGAGGATCGCTTGATGCTAGGAGTTTGAGACCAACCTGGGCAACACAGTGAGACCCTTGTCTCTTAAAAAAAAATGGTTTTGTAGGTGAGAGAGTGATTGAACCAGGGTAGCTCACTGAGCACCCAGGACTGAGCAAGAGGACAGTTGGATTTCACCAAGGTTTGAGAAAAGGGCGAGGCAGATGAGGATGTGGAGTTCCAATGATTGACTGTGGAATTAATCACTTGCAGAAAACAGGGGAGAAGAATGGTAAGGAAATTTGGGCACATTTGGAATGAGTGGAACCAAGCTAATCTGGGAAGACTCCCCTAGATGAACCTTGAAAGTCTGGGTCCAGGGGTAGCCAAAGACTACTTCCTGAATATCCATCCATCGGCAGGTATTGAACACCTTCATTCAGAGAACTGTGACAGGTGCCATGAGAATAGAAAGCGTAAAGCCTTATGTGAAAAGGACAATTCACACAACTCTCAGCAGAAAATTCTCAGTGAGTCTCAGAGATGTTATTTGCTTCAGGAGTTGAAATCAGATGAAGAGCCAGGCATGGTGGCTCACACCTGTAATTCCAGCACTTTGTGAGGCTCACTTTGTGAGGCCTAGGAGTCTGAGACTAGCCTAGGCAACATAGGGAGGCCTCAACTCTACAAAAAATAAAAATAAATTAGCCGGGCATGGTGGTATATGCCTGTGGTTCCAGCTACTCAGGAGGCTGAGGGAGGAGGATTGCTTGATCCCAGGAGTTTAAGGCTGCAGTGAGCCATGATCAGCCTGGGTGATAGAGCAAGACCCTGTCTCAAAACAAAACACAATGAAGACTGTTTCATCTTTCCCTTACTTTACCAAATTAACTATTTTTTTTTTAATTTTTTGTTTTTTTGAGATGGAGTCTCGCTCTGGAGTCCAGGCTGGAATGCAGTGGTGCAATCTTGGTTCACGGCAACCTCCGCCTTCTGGGCTCAAATGATTATCCTGCCTCAGCCTCCCGAGTAGCTGGGATTACAGGTGCATACCACTGCATCCAGCTAATTTTTATACTTTTAGTAGACACAGGGTTTCACCGTGTTGGCTAGGCTGGTCTCGAACTCCTGACCTCAGGTGATCCACCTGCCTCGGCCTCCCAAAGTGTTGGGATTACAGGAGTGAGCCACAGCACCCAGCCTAACTATTATTAACACTTTATTATCATTAGATATATTCTTCTAGTGAGGTTAAATACAGCTGTATCTGTTGTTATAATACAATACATGTGTTCTTCAAAAACCTATACTCTGTGAAAAATCGCATGATCAAGTTACAGGCTTATCAGGAAAGTAGGGTTAAGGGCAGATTACTCAAAAACTATTTTCAAACCGGAGCACCAGCAAAAACAGCATTTGGTACCCTGGGAGATAACTTGGACATCTAGGTCAGCAGCAGGGCTGACGGCTGCCCCAGGGCACAGGAAAAGTGGACAAGAGCAATTGAGGAAAAGCAGAGGCCAGGCCGACAGAAGCTGAGCTCTGACCCAGTTAGGCAGTCCCCAAAGGTGGCACCACCTGCTATCAACCAAGAATTTTGCAAAGTCCTGGAGAGGGCGGCTCAAAGGAAGGGAGCCCTGGATGTGCAAACTTGTTTTAAAATTTCTTAAGACAGAGCTGAAAGGCCCCCTGCTTGTACAGCAGCCAAGCCAAGGGCCCTTTCCTTTCTTGTTGAAGGTATAATTCTGCTCCCACCATTCCAGCTCCCAGGAAAATTCATGTATAAGCCAGCAAAAAAAATCCTGTACAAGCCAACGAAACCTCTACGTTTATACTAACACAAGTCCCTTATTTATCAATCACAAGTGAGCTAACTGATGTTATAGAAAGAACAATTGTATACTCTTATCTTTGTTCTTAAAAGTTTTTGAAAATTACAACTATTTGGAAAGTATCACTCAACATTTTCTTTTTTCTTTTTTTCTTTCTTTTCCTTTTTTTTTTTTTTTTTTTTTGAGATGGAATCTCACTCTGTCTCCCAGGCTGGAGTGCAGTGGCGCGATCTCAGCTCCCTACAACCTCCGCCTCCTGGGTTCAAACAATTCTCCTTCCTCAGCCTCCCGAGTAGCTGGGACTACAGGCACCCGCCACCATACCCAGCTAATTTTTTGCATTTTTAGTAGAGACGGGGTTTCTCCGTGTTAGCCAGGATGGTCTCGATCTCCTGACCTTGTGATCCACCTACCTTGGCCTCCCAAAGTGCTGGGATTACAGGTGTAAGCCACTGCGCCTGGCTTCATTTTGTTTTTTATCATTAAGCATAATCACAGTTTCTTAATTTAACTGCCCCCATGCAAAAGGGATTCATGATTCACCTTCTTAACCTTGGCCTCCTTCAGTTTTTCCAGCGCCAGCTTAATTTTATCAGCCTTGGCTTGGGCTTCTTCCTCTTCCTGGAAAAGGGCAGGATATTCTTCAATACAGTCCATTAAGTAATACCAGTGAGTAATCACTTCTGTCATTGCTAGTGTCTCAGCTACTTTATATTAACAAAAGATACCAAATTTCACATGCTTGATTTTCAGAATTTATTAATTACTTTTTAAAGGCATACAACGTATAATAATTACATCTGGATAAATGGGGTATCCATCACCTGAAACATTCAATTTTCAGAATTTAAATGACTATAACAAAATTCTTCAACTCAAAGATACAGAAGGCAGTCACTCTTTATAGCTTGGGAATGGTAACTTAACAGATGAAATGATGACTTTAACAGTGGTTCATATATTTAGACCACAAAAATCTGCTTGGCTCACAAACTGGGATCCGACCTAAGGAATCTATAGATTGACACATCTCCAGGGATTTGAACACTCCCTGAAATTATATGCATACTTTTGGATCAGGATGTATTTTTTGGGATTTCTAATTTTTTATTAGATTCTTAAAGGGGTTCTTAATGCCCCCAAATGTTAACAGAGACTGATTTTTTTTTTTTTTTTTTTTTGAGACGGAGTCTCACTCTGTTGCCCAGGCTGGAGTGCAGTGGCGCGATCTCGGCTCACTGCAAGCTCCGCCTCCCGGGGTTCACGCTATTCTCCTGCCTCAGCCTCCCGAGTAGCTGGGACTACAGGCGCCCGCCACCACGCCCGGCTAATTTTTTTGTATTTTTAGTAGAGATGGGGTTTCACCATGTTAGCCTGGATGGTCTCCATCTCCTGACTTCATGATCCGTCCATGTCAGCCTCCCAAAATACTGGGATTACAGGCATGAGCCACCACTCCCAGCCTGAGATACTGAAATTTAAACTTACAATTCACCAAAAAACAAAAGCACTGACAAGCTCATATGAACAGGCTGAAAAGTGAGTGAAGTATTTTATGAGCCCAAAGCTCTTTGATTTTTGCAAGTTAAGTATCGAAGAGATGAGCTGTTCTGGTTACATTCTAATTACTTGAATATAGGCATGCATCTTTTTATAGCAGTGGTTCTCAAATTGTTTTTTGAGCCACAAGCCCCTTTAAGAAAGCCCATAAAGCTTCACAAGTCCATTCAACTTTGTACTTTGTTTACTTTCAGGGGGTGCATGGTCCCCTCGAAATCTTCATGGACCCTACATTAAGAGTCTCTGTTCTATATTGATCTCCATTTTCACATAAATTTTCTATAATAAGTACACAATAGAGCACTGTGTGTGATAGAGTATAATTTAATATTTGATTTATATTCAATATTTGTTCATTCAAAAGGCATAGTATGATCTCTTTCAGGGTCTCTAGGGTCTTATTTGTGAGTACCAAACATCATGACACAGTGTGACCACTGTGGAAGCCACCGGAAATTGAACTGGACTCTCCTCTAAAGTATTTGGCTTACTCTAAAAAGAAAATCCTTAAAAGTGTTCTTTTTACTTTTGTGAGAGATGTACTATGAGTTAATATCCCAAATAAGGATCATTTAAACTTTCCAGTTGTCTGTTTTCAATATTCAGAAATTTATCAATATCAAGCACCCATCACCTGCCTGCTATGTAACACCCTCCCCATCTATGACATTACAAGAGATACTTGGATGTACCTGTCCTACTGAACAGGGCTGCCAAGTTCAACAAAATTCAATTTCACTCTACTCAGAAAATGTATAATGAATGCCTTCTATTCTCTATGTACTGAGCTAAGAACAGGGACATGGAAATATATAATCAGTTCCACATTTCAATATGATGTTAATAAAACATTTCCCCAAAAGACTGAGTTTTATCAAAGAGATTTTGTATACAAATATTTTTTAAGCAAACTACAGTAAATCCTGAATATGGCCCTAATACATTCTTGATACACACCCATGTGGCTTGCTTACAGAGGGTTCTAGCTTTGCAATGAGTGTGCTCTGTATCTTTGTTTTTTAGTATCTCAGATCTTTGGATGTACAAACTTAGGAATGTAATGATCACTTCAAAGAACATCAGTGATAGGTAGCAGAGGTTGATGGCCCTGCCATTTCTGGTCCCATATACTTACCTGAGAGAGAGGTTCAGGAGGTGGTGGTGGCAGTGGAAGGTCTAACACAGGATCGGCTGGTGGAGGTGGTAAGTCATCCTCATATTGGCTGATACCAGTGGCAGCAACATTTGTTCCATAACCAAGAGAGGCTGCACCACTGAAATTTGATGCTTGTAGAGATGCTGAATGATGTTGATTCTGCAAGGACTCTTTCTGTGCCTGGATTGTCCTCTGCTCAGCCTCACTTATGTCTGCTACCAGATCTGCCATGAGAGCATCTAAATCTTGGTCTTCCAGTGCATTTAAAGACTCTAGTAGGGAAAATCACATTAATGGTATAAAAAACTATTTGCATCTGGAAAAACTGAAAGAAGATAATTTTTAAGCGTAATATTTGAGTAGAAAGGAATCATTATTTTGATTGGTTATGATATAATGAGAAGATTGAGAATATTTTAATTCAATAGCACAAGCATAGGAATTCCTAAAAGAACTGTTGCTGCATTTGTTGCATGGTTAATCTGAGTGAGTTTCTAACACCAAGAAAAAAAATTGGGAGAAATGTGTTCTCTACACTGGGGCACCTGACATACCAGCTATAAAGTCAAATCCAAGCACACGAATAGATGCCTAAGTAGGAAATCCTATAATGTAACATCTTAGAGTTTTAGAAAAGTAGCAGGGGGGGAGCATTGGAAATGGATGGAAGGGGAGTTTTCCCTAAGCATTTGGAGGGCAAAGAGAGTACTGCTGCTATTTAGAAGAAATTGGATTTCAACCAACAGGGGTTTAATGTGCCTGTGACTTTGGGGTGAAGATGGAGCTTCTATAGGCTCACCAGCTAACTGTAGAAAACTTCATATTCAGAGATAGAGCAATATTTTCTTTTCTTTTTTCTTTCTTTCTTTCTTTTTTTTTTTTTTTTTTGAGACAGAGTCTTACTCTATTGCCCAGGCTGGAGTGCCATAGTGTGATCTTGGCTCACTGCAATCTCTGCCTTCCAGGCTCAAGCAATCCTCCCAACTCAGCCTCCCAAGCAGATGAGACTACAGGTGCATGCCACCACGTCCAGCTAATTTTTGCATTTTGTGTAGAGACAGGGTTTTGTCATGTTGTCTAGACTGGTCTCAAACTCCTGGACTCAAGGAATCTTCCCACCTCAGCCTCCCAAAGTGCTGAGATTAGAGGCATGAGCCACTGTGCCCAGCCAAGAGCCATTAATGATAAATAGCAGAAATTAAAACACCATAGGTGGCAAGGAGTTAAAAAATTATGGGATTAAATGGTAGAAACTTAATGAAGACAGTAAACTGGGAGTTAACTTTTAAAAGAAAGGAAAGACATAAATTTTCAGAGTGAGAGAGAGGGAGGAGAGACCTCCTTAGGATTTCTTCCAGGTGTGAGATTACTATGGTAGAACAGATGTGTGATCCTGAACGTTGGTTAGATCATGTGGTGTAGTTGGGGTGGTATTGGTGAATAGTCTTGGTGGAGTACTTTGATGATCAGGCATACATTATATGGTGAATATAATGAACAAAGGATGGACAGGAAGGAAGTGATCCATGAGGAGAATTCTAGCTGCTATAGATATGATGAACCAGACTGAGGAAATGGGAGCAGCTGGAATAAAGCCCACTCAGTAACAAATAAGCTTTGTTTGTCAGACATCATCATCATAAATGTCACACAGCATATTGCAGTAATGCTAATAGTGCTAGTTTACAGTACTTGGACTAAAGTTTGGTTTTCCTAAATGTGTAAAAACAGTTTATTTTACTATAAGCCTTTTTTATATATAATTTCTTTTCTTTTTTTTTTTTTTTTTGAGACAGAGTCTCGCTTTGTCACCCAGGCTGGAGTGCAGCAGCATGATCTTGGCTCATTGCAACCTCTGTTGCCAAGGCTGGAGTGCAGTGGTAGGATCATAGCTCACTGTAGCCTCGACCTCATGGGTTCAAGCAATCCTCCCACCTCAGCCTCCCGAGTAGCTGGGACTACAGGCACATACGAGCATGCCTGGCTAATTTTTTATAGAGACAGTGGTCTCATTATGTTGCCCAGACTTGTCTCAAACTCCTGGGATTAAATGATCCTCCTGCCTTGGCCTCCCAAAGTGATAGAATTACAAGCATGATTACAGGCTCGCACCCAGCCTGGGCAAAATATTTTGAACTTGTTTTAGCAGTGTTTTAAAGTGAAGACAAAACAAATCTATTCTTAATCTAATTCCATAAAAATTTAATTTTCCATACAAAGCAGTAGTTTTTAATTGTCTTGTCCTGTATCCAAATTAGGCCACATGTGTACATCTTGTTTCCTTAATGAGAAAAGTGTCTTATTACTGTAGTGTAACATCACTATGTTTATATCTTACTGGGTATCATTGCTCCTATCATTGTCAGTACTGTGATACCAGGCCCTGAGTTAGTGCTTAGAAAGCATTAGTTGAGATAACTACAATTAAATTGAAATATTGATTAAATTTTAATTTTAATTGAACTGATTATAAAGCATGTGGCTGTTATGAATTGGTGAGGCTAAATTTGCTTTGTTCATATGTGCAAGTATATGTTATCTATTGCAATCATAATTTTACAAAAGTGTATAGCATTTATTTATTTATTTATTTATTTATTTATTTAACAGAGTCTTGCTCTGTCATCCAGGCTGAAGTGCAGTGGCACGATCTTGGCTCACTGCACCCTCCACCTTCTGGTTTCCAGCGATTTTCGTCCCTCAGCCTCCCGAGTAGCTGAGATTACAGGTGCCCGCCACCTTGCCTGGCTAATTTTTGTATTTTTAGTAGAGATGGGGTTTCATCATGTTGGCCAGGCTGGTCTTGAAATCCTGACCTCAAGTGATCCACCAGCGTCGGCCTCCCAAAGTGCTGGGATTATAGGCAAGAGCCACCACACCTGGCCTGCTTTTGTAAAAACTTCATGAATGTTACCATCGTGATGGAAATGACTGGTGGGAATAATAAATTTATGTGGCAAATAAAAAAGAGTGTAGGAAAAAGAGAAAATCAGAAGAGGTATATTATAATTTATCAAGAAACAGTCACTGGCACCTAATGGTTTACTACAAAACTACTGGAAATGACAGAAACAAAGAAATCCTGGTCAGGCGCCATGGTTCACACCTGTAATTCCAGCACTTTGGGAGGCTGAAACAGTTGGATCACCTGAGGTCTGGAGTTCGAGACCAGCCTAGCCAACATGGCGAAACCCCATCTCTACTAAAAATACAAAAATTTGCCGGTCATGGTGGCGCATGCCTGTAGTCCCAGCTACTCAGAAGGCTGAGGCAGGAGAATCACTTGAACCCAGGGGGCAGAGGTTGCGGTGAACGGAGATCCTGCCACCGCACTCCAGCCTGGGTGACAGAGACAGACTCTGTCTGAAAAAAAAAAAAATTCCAGAGACGGACAGAAATAAAACTTGGAATTCTGGATTTCTGTAATTGAACTTCTCTCCTATTTTGCTTTTCACATTTTTGGTAGGCACTGCAAGGCTTTGGGGAATCTTTTTCCAGAGTTGCAGGGAGTTCTCACTAATTTGAAAGTGATTACTTCAAGACTTATTATTTTTATTTTTATTTATTTATTTTTTTTTGAGACGGAGTCTCGCTCTGCCGCCCAGGTTGGAGTGCAGTGGCGCGATCTCAGCTCACTGCAAGCTCTGCCGCCCGGGTTCACACCATTCTCCTGCCTCAACCTCCCGAGCAGCTGGGACTACAGGCACCGCCACCATGCCTGGCTAATTTCTTGTATTTTTAGTAGAGACCGGGTTTCACCGTGTTAGCCAGGATGGTCTCAATCTCCTGACCTTGTGATCCACCCACCTTGGCCTCCCAAAGTGTTGGAATTACAGGCGTGAGTCACCACACCTGGCCTCAAGACTTATTATAATATGAATAGCATGTGGCCTAAAGATGTCTCCACTTAAATAAACAGAGAGTTTTTGTTTTGTTTTGTTTTTTATTTTCTTGAGATAGAATCTCACTCTGTTGCCCAGGGTGGAGTGCAGTGGCAGAAACATAGCTCACTGCAGCCTTGATCTTTCTGCCTCAGCCTCCCAAGTAGCTGAGACCACAGGCACATGCCACCACACTTGGCTAATTTTTTTTTTTTAATTTTTTGTAGAGATGTAGTCTTGCCGTGTTGTCCAGGCTGGTTTCAAACTCCTGAGCTCAAGCAATCCTTTTGCCTTGGCGTCCTAAAGTGCTGGGATCACAGGTGTGAGCCACCATGCATGGCTGAGAGATTTTTGGTAATAAAATAAAGTGACAAGTTCAGGAAAAATGAAAAAATGTCAAGTAGACTAAATTACATATAAGTATATATTATATATAAATTAAAAAACATTTTAAATAAAATATGAAGTATTGATTCATATTTATTAATCATTATGAAATAGTTGATTTCTATCACTGAAGGGACATTGCCTTATTAATATTTTTATATACTACTCCTTGTTACTCTATGGGCTTAGTAATAAGAAGAAACTCCCCTTACTTCAAAACACAAGATCATTTTGAGACTTTTCACAAATGCAGAATGGTGTTCCCTTTCATTATTGGCAAAAATATCTTCTTGACTCTCTCAATTCAATCCAGACATAGTAAAACCCAGTCTGAAATCCATGATTTTAACAATGATATTTATCATGGTGTTTAGGTTCCTTTAATTTAGTTTTCAAATTATAGTTTCATACTGATTTGAATCATCATTATGATTTTGAATTACTTAAGAAAAGAAATTGTTATGCTTACCATTTAAATCTTTAAACCCCACACTGTAGTTAAATTCAGCTCTGGGTGGATTAGGGTCAGGAGGAGGGAGAGTGTCAACTCCTAAACTCTGTGAAAAAAGATCCCCCCATCAAAGTTATTCATGATACAAACATTTCTGTAGCACACTTTACTCAGCAAGTCAAAAACCATGTATTATTTACACATTTTCTCCCTTAGTATGTTCTCTGGAAACCATATGGTAGCTTGAAAATGTTTTATGTAATTTTTCCCCTATAGTGAATTACAGCTTAAAAATTATTCTAGAAGGAAGATATTGAAATGGAACATGTCAATTGAGAGCAATGAGAATGAGGTAGTTAATTTTTATAAAGAACAAATAATTTCTTGTAATGGTGAACACACACACTATATATATAAAAATATAAAAATATAAATATAAAATATATATATTATATATAAATATATAAATATAAATATATATATATATAATTCTGTAATGACTTAAGTCATGACATCAAAGAAAGAAATATCCAGTTACTTGGAGGAGAAAAGCTGTTTGAGGATGCAGTCTGTCGTAGTAAAATTTTTCCTTAGCCTACAATCTTGAGAACCTACCTGTTGGCAGGGCTGTTTAGCCAAGCAAACCTATGACTACATCCTCTTGGCCACAACAAAGAAATAGCAAAAACCAAAAGGGCTTTGTGTGAAGGCAGGTCCAAGAGACTAAAAGGGGCCTCTTTCCTATTTTTTTTTTTTTTTAATAAAAATGAGACGGTAGTCTTACTATGTTGCCCAGGGGGGTCTTGAACCCCTGGGCTCAAGTGAGCCTCCTGTCTCGGCTTCCTAAAGTTCTGGGATTACAGGTGTGAGCCATCATGCCCAGCCTCTTTCCTGTTCTTGCCTTACAGTAACAATACCTAAATGTGGTCCTGCAAAAATCCCAGACTCTGACCCATTAGAACACTTCCCCCACTAGCTGCAGGAATGAGGGAACAGGTACAGAGAGACCACACACGTTCACTTAAACTCTCCTCCGCCGTGGGAGAAGAAAACACAGTCCTCGTCTTAAGAAATGTGGTTGCCATTGGCTCACACCTGTAATCCCAGCACTTTGGGAGGCCGAGGCAGGCAGATCACAACATCAGGAGATAGACACCATGTGGGCCAACATGGTGAAACCCCGTCTCTATTAAAAATACAAAAATTAGCCAGGTGTGGTGGTGCACACCTGTAATCCAAGCTACATGGGAGGCTGAGGCAGGAGAATCACTTGAACCTGGGAGCTGGAGCTCACAGTGAGCCAAGATCTTGCCACTGCACTCCAGCCTGGTGACAGAGTGAGACTCTATCTCAAAAAAAAAAAAAGAAAGAAAGAAATATGGTTGCCATCCTAACACCTTTTAACGAGCACCCCTTCCTCTAAGCCGACTGTCTTGTATCTTATCCCTTCTTTCATAGAATCTAAACTTTTCTGAATCTTATTGGGAATATAAAGTAGATGCTAACTAGAATTGGTTTATTTTTTATTTTTGTTTTTATTGAGACGGAGTCTCACTCTGTTGCCCAGGCTGGAGTTCAATGGCACAATCTCAGCTCACTGTAATCTCTGCCTCCTGGGTTCAAATGATTCTCCTGCCTCAGCCTCCTGAGTAACTGGGACTACAAGCACCCACCACCACGCTCGGCTAATTTTTGTATTTTTAGTAAAGATGGGGTTTCACCATATTGGCCAGCCCGGTCTCCAACTCCTGACCTGTGATCCGCCCACCTCGGCCTCCCAAAGTGCTGGCATTACAGGTGTGAGCCACTATGCCCAGTCTAGAATTGGTTTATTTTCTCCTAAAATAAATAGTCTTTCAAAACACAGACTATTCATTTATTTTTTTGAAAGCTTTTGAAGATCTCTATCTTACTTAGGAATATTGGCTTATTCTTCTTTTGATATTTTATGCAGAAAAGGGATGAGCTGATTACCTTATTAGTCAAAGGCTCATTTATGAGCACACTCTAAGATATTCTAAAGCCCACCTGACTGTAACCTGGCTTAGTGGCCCCTGGGTTAGCAGCTGCCAGGCTGTAGTGGTGCTGACAGTGGGGCTCAGTGACCTCAGAGTCAATCTGATTTTGATGCCAGGGGCTTTTCTCTCAGTCTATGGTCGAGTGGTTTTCACATTCCTTTGAGGGTAGAGTTCTTACAGTCTAATCACAAGGTCACCGTAACTCCCACTTAGTTCTTTAAAATGTAGCATTTCCTCAAGGGTTGGTAAAAAGTCTTTACTAAAGATGATATCCAGCCTGGGCAGCATAGTGAGATCTCGTCTCTACAAAAAAAAAAAAAAAAATTAGCCGGGTGTGGTAGCATGCACCTGTAGTCCCTGCTACTTGGGAGGCTGAGGCCAGAGGATCACTTGAGCCCAAGAGGTTGAGGCTGCAGTGAACTGTGATTGTGCCACTGCACTCCAGCCTAAGCAACAGAGTGAGGCTCTGTCTCTCAAGAAAACCCCAAAATCAAACGAAGATAATATTTTCTTAGTGAGTCTTTATAAAGGTAACCACAGGGAAATGGCTCAGTGCTGGTCGTTGTAGGATAGTAAACTTGGGGGTAAATTTCTCTATTGGTAAATATTTGGATACTATGAGCTTGATGTATGTCTGATCAATGTATTAAATTAACTGAACTCAAAAGAATATAGTCAGGAACAAGCTTTTTTTTTAACCCGACATTGTCACAATTACATCAGAACTATATAATGTTGCCAATCTTCAGGGTGTTGTGGGAAGTCAGGGACCCCGAATGCAGGGACCGGCTGAAGCCATGGCAGAAGAACATAAATTGTGAAGATTTCATGGACATTTATTAGTTCCCCAAATTAATACTTTTATAATTTCGTATGCCTGTCTTTACTGCAATCTCTGAACATAAATTGTGAAGATTTCATGGACATTTATCACTTCTCCAATCAATACTCTTGTGATTTCCTATGCCTGTCTTTAATCTCTTAATTCTGTCACCTTCATAAGCTAAGGATGTACGTCGCCTTAGGACCCTGTGATGATTGCGTTAACTGCACAAATTGTTTGTAAATCATGTGTGTTTAAACAATATGAAATCTGGGCACCTTGAAAAAAGAACAGGATAATAGTGATGTTCAGGGAACAAGGGAGATAACCATTAGGTCTGACTGCCTGGGAGCCGGGCAGGACAGAGCCATATTTCTCTTATTAGCTAAAACGGGTAAGAGAAATATCGCTGAATTTTTTCCCCGGTAAGGAATATTAATAATTAATAGCCCTGGGAAAAGAATGCATTCCTGGGGCAGCCTCTAAAATGGCCGCTCTGGGAGTGTCTGCCTTATGCAGATGCAGATTGCAGATTAGGGATGAAACAGGCCCTGGCCTCCTGCAGCGCCCCCAGGCTTGCTAGGATTAGGAAATTCCAGCTTGGCAAATTCTAGTCAGACCAGTTCTCTGCTCTTGAACCCTGTTAAGATGTTTATCAATGACAATGCCCGCACAGCGGGGCATGGAACTTCATTAATAATTCTAGTTTCTCCCTGACCTTGTGACCTTGCTCTGCCCATTTGCCTTGTGATACTTTGTTGCCCTTGAAGCACCTGATCTCTGTGAGCCACACCCTATTCCTACACTCCCTCCTTTTTGAAAATTGCTAATAAAAACTTGCTGGTTTTACGGCTCAGGGGGCATCACGGAACCTGCCGACGTGATGTCTCCCCTGGACACCTAGCTTTAAAATTTCTCTCTTTTGTTCTCTTCCCTTTATTTCTCAGACCCACCGACACTTAGGGAAAATAGAAAAGAACCTACATTGAAATATCGGGGGCTGGTTCCCCTGATATCAGGGTTTTAAAAAAGACAGCTCCCTTGTCATATTATAATGAAATTCTGCAACTCTATTTTTGTTTTCTAATTTGCCAGTTAAAAAGGGAAGTTTACCTGAGTCAGAAGATCCATCTCTCCCAGCAAAGTGCTGAACATTTGGTCTATGTCTTCACTTGACTCACCCATCTGAAAAAGGAAGAAACTGAGATATTAGCATTCTCATAAAAGCCTGATCCTAGGATACTCTTTGCATCCCTCTCTTTCCCCCAAGAGTCCCATCCATGGGCAGCTAAGTTGGGAGAGGACTATATTGAGAGGAAGGCTCATGTTAGCCTGAAATTTCATGCTTGGCTTCTATCCAATCTGCTTGATCCAAGATTGTGCCAAATGTTGGGAAATGCCTCAGAGCCACAATTGAATTTTTCCAGGCTAAACTAGTCTTCTCGGGGCCAAAGAAACAGGCTGGATCACACCTGTAATCCCAGCACGAGGGGAGGCCGAGACAGGCGGATCACCTGAGGTCAGGAGTTTGAGACCAGCCTGGCCAATATGGTGAAACCCCATCTCTACTAAAAATACAAAAATTACCTGGGTGTGGTGGCACGTGCCTGTAGTCCCAGCTACTTGGGAGGCTGAGGCAGGAGAATCGCTTGAACCCAGGAGGTGAAGGTTGCAGTGAGCCGAGATCGTGCCACTGCATTCCAGCCTGGGTGACAGAGTGAGACTCCATCTCCAAAAAAAAAAAAAAAAAAAAAAAACCTTACACAAAAATGATATGAGGAGTGATTAAGCATATTTACCCAATAATTCCCTGCTTTCGAAAGATATTTCTGAAATAATAGTTTTTAGTACATTTATTTAGAAGTACTGGTGGACAAACCCTTAGAACTTAAATGGTCGCCCTGCCAAGTGAAAAGAGATAGAAAGAAAACTTTTTTTTACATTTTAACCTTTATTTGCCTAAACCAAATGAAGCAATTGCCCCAAAAGAGGAAAAGTTTGCAACAAAATAGGGTGGGACGCACTGTGAGTTGCAACTGGCTGCTCTGTTTCCTGACATTTTTGGCAAGGCTAAGTTGGGAAGTTAGGAGACATTACTAGTCCTTTGGCCACTTAACTAGCATTATGTAGTTTGGCAAAGGTAATCAATTGTTTCATCTGTAACATGAGGAATTTGCTGCAGACCATTTCTAAGGGCACTTCTCTCTTTCTTTTCTTTTCTTTTTTTTTTTTTCTTTTTTTAGATGGAGTCTTGCTCTGTCCCCCAGGCTGGAGTGCAGTGGTGCGATCTCAGCTCACTGCAGCCTCCGTCTCTCAGGTTAAAGCAATTCTCCTTCCTCAGCCTCTGGAGTAGCTGGGATGACAGGCGCCCACCACCACACCCGGCTAATTTTTGTATTTTTAGTAGAGACGAGGTTTCATCATGTTGGCCAGGCTGGTCTCAAACTCCTGACCTCAGGTGATCCACTCGCCTCGACTTCCCAAAGTGCTGGGATTACAAGATTGAGCCACCTTGCTCAGCCTCTAAGCACATTTCAAAATGCTCTAAAACACTGTAAGATTAATGCCAATTACAGCTCACACTAAGAAGTCTGGTGGGTGTAGGGAATCAGTATGTATTATTTAAGCCAAATCACAATATTTACTTGAATTTGTACATGCATGCATTTATATCTCATTCTTTTTATATGGAAATTAAAACTATATACAAAAGCAGAGAGAATAATGATTTTCATGTACACGTTGTCCAGCTTTAATAATTTTCAACTGGACTGATCTTTTTCCATTTATATCTTCCTACAATAGATATTTTAAAGCAGATATTATTTTTCCATAAATATTTCAGAATGCAGTGCTAAAAGATAAAGGTACTCTATTTCTTTTTTTCTTTTCTTTTTTTTTTGAGATGGAGTTTTGCTCTTGTCACCCAGGCTGGAGTGCAGTGGTGCGATCTCACATCACTGCAACTTCCGCCTCCCGGGTTAAAGCAAATCTCGTGCCTCAGCCTCCTGGGTAGCTGGAATTACAGGCATGCCCCAACACACCTGGCTAATTTTTGTATTTTTAGTAGAGACGGGGTTTCGCCGTGTTGGCCAGGGTGGTCTGAAACTCCTGACCTCAGGTGATCCGCCTGCCTCTGCTTCCCAAAATGCTGGGATTACAGGTGTGAGCCACCACGCCTGGCCCATAAAGATACTTTCTAAATCATAACCATAATACTATTATCTCTTCATGTGTGTATTTAAAATACACTACTGGGCTGAAATAGGCCAAGTGGAAGCAAATCTATCTTTCCTTGAATAAATTATCTTGAAAACTTATAGTTCACCCTTTAAGTGACTTTAATACTTTAGCAGTCACATATTTTTATTTTTAATAGCTTTAGCTAATCAGGGTGTCTTAGTGTCTCTCTTAAATATGTCTATGAAATAAACTTTGTCACACTAACTTTGCTTTCTTAAAAATGACTCCATTGATCTTCTTCTTCTTCCTCTTCTTCTTCTTTTGAGACGGAGTCTCACTCTGTCTCCCAGGCTGGAGTGCAATGGCCTGATCTCAGCTCACTGCAAACTCTGCCTCCCGGGTTCAAGCAATTCTCCTGCCTCAGCTTCCTGAGTAGCTGGTATTATGGATGCCCGCCACTATGCCTGGCTAATTTTTGTATTTTTAGTAGAGATGGGGTTTCATGATGTTGGCCAGGCTGTTCTTGAACTCCTGACCTCAAGTGATCCACCCACCTGGGCCTCCCAAAGTGTTGGGATTACAGGTGTGAGCCACCACGTCCAGCCAAATGATTTTTAAAATATCATAATTCTTAAAAGTGAAGTGATGTAAATGATGATGATGGTGATAACAGTAATCCTTATCTGGCACTAACTCTGTAGCAAGAGCTGTTCTATAAGCCAGAGTTGATATTACCAACATTTAGCACCCAGGATAGCATTGACGCTGAGCAATCAGAACAGATGAGGCTGTAAAATCATTTTGGGTGAATCAGTGCATATCCTCCAAATATCCACCCTGCAAAGCTAGCACTTAATCTTCCCAAATTATCTTCAACAATTATCTTGGGTTTATCATTTAGGAAATCTGACATAATGAAATCTTCTTGCTTAATTTTTCCATCGTATATTTCCCCTTCTCCCTATTTTAAGAAGAAAAAAATTTTCTTCTCCTACATAGCCTTATCACCCTTGCCAAACAGGACTGAGAACATTTTCCATCTGAATGTTCTGCTCCCTGCAGTGACTTTTCTTTTGCCCTCCTTCTAGTCTCTCCCTCTTGAGAAACACAAAAGCTACCCTGAGCTACAGGTCACTGAGCATATTCCACCATCATTTTAAGATTTAAGTTTTGCATGTTTTATTTTGGAGGACAGATGCTTGAAATGCTATGTGATGTATTAATTTTCTCTAGTGCCCTATCTGGCGTCCAGTGTAGGAGGTGTCTTGCAGGAGCATGGGAAGTTGTAAAACTGTGTTGGCCGGGAGGCGTTGAGAGGGTACAAGGGGTCTTTAGTTAAGAGAGGTCTGGATTCCATCGAACTAGCACATTTCTTAGTGGCAGATGCATCCCAAAGAATCAGGTGTACATACACATGGGGCAAGGAGGTGTGTGTTTGAATCCAAGGAAGCTACTCAGTGAATGCTGAGCGTCAGACCACACAAAGCAGGCAGGTGAGCACCCAGGTATAGAAGCAACAGGTGAGAAAAACACTGAAGGTCTAGGTCTATGTGTGCAGGGAAAGTCAGAGAGGAATCAAACACAGCATCAGTGAAGGATGACGGAAGATACTTTTCCTATTTTGTGTGTATTGTTGGGATTTAAAAAGTGTTTATGGCAGCTAGACTAGAGGAAGATGGCTGCAGGTGGGCCCCGCCCCTCGTTCAGAAGGGAAGTCAGCATGAGGAGTCATTTCCATGGGGTTTTATCCCCACACAGTTGCTTACAAAGTATCTGAATCATATCCTCCTTTCTTTAAATTTCCTACAAGGCTGGGCATGGTGACTCATGCCTGTTATCCCAGCACTTTGGGAGGCCGAGGGGAGAGGATTGCTTGAGGCCAGGAGTTTGAAACCAGCCTGGGCAACATAGAGAAATTTCTGTACAAAAAATTAAAAAATTAGCCAGGTGTGGGGGAACGTGCCTATAGTCCCAGCTACTCAGGAGGCTGAGACGGGATGATGGCTTGAGCCCAGGAGGTCGAGGCTGCAGTGAGCTATGATGGTGCCACCAAAGTCCAGCCTGGGTGACACAGCGAGACTCTCTCAAAAAAAAAAAAAAAAAAAAAAAAAAATTCCTACAAAATGGCAGAAAGTATTTAAGTAGATATTATCTCCATGGTTTCACAAATTGCCTCCCAAAACAACTAATATGGTATTAAAAATCTTGTCATGGGTTTTTGAGTTATTATTTTAATAAGGGGAAATTAATGGAAAAAACAATAAAATTCCAGAACTGCTCATGTGAATTTCTTTCTATCTGAGTACAATAATGTGAGAAAATAAAGGAATCCTTTAGATGAATTATTATTAACAGAAAAAGTTAAGAGTAATTATTGGTGTTAACACATTTCAGATTTTCTTATGAGAGTAATCCATTTTATAAGAATAAATATAGATTTGTTTGCTGACCTCAAAACTGCCAACTAGCATTACAATAAGCTTATAGGAACCAAATATAATTTGAGTAACACAAATCTTGCCATTGATTCATTCTCCTGAACCCTTAAATTTGGAAAAGCACTAAAATAAAGTCTTGAAATGTGACATCAATGAGTCAGAAAAACCCACTGAACCCAAAGGCCTTCGTTTCTCAGGCTGTGCACACCACTGCTATATAACAGGTTAATGACGTGCCACAGTGAATCATCCACCTAAGATGGAAATTACTCAAAACAACGGCGCGTTCTCGTGACCTCTCCCTGCATTCATCTGGTGAAAATCTTTCCCCCTGCCCTTTCCCCTGCCCTTTCATTCCTTTCCCCCAGAATCTGTTACTTAGTTATTAAGTGGAGCCAACATCAAAATTGTGCTGAAACCTACAGTCATAAGTAAACTTGCTAGTGAATGGATCACAGTTGCACCCACGGTGAAAATAAAAAGACATTTGACTTCAGGGCGGTTTATTAACAAAAATTATTAATCTGTAAATTCAGTCATATTACATAATTGACCTCCCTGCAAGAAAACCTTATTTTTGGAATGGACAGACAAGAGTTATAAACATGTATACAGTGTACACACACACAAGCGTAAGAAAATAGGGCTGTGCCTATATGTACATGTGGTATTTTCCAAAGGTCAAAATAGAGATTAAAAGAGAGAGAGAGAGAGAGAGAAAACAAAAAACAAACAAACAAAAAAAACACCCAGCGCTGACAGCTTAAAGTGTTATTTGGGTTAGCAGCCAGAAAGAGCTGGGGTGGAGTTATCACAGTGAAGCAATGCATTGCAAACAAGCCATGCGCACATGGTGACTGGGTGGAGTTAGAATCTTTTTGTGAGTATGTCACTTCTGAGTTCATTTTATGTCTTGGGAAGAACCACAAGTTGTTGATGAAAAAGAAACGGAAATACTACAAAATCAGCTAGATTTTGTGATTATTATTGTTATTATTGGATAGATGAGGGGTGAGGTGGTTGAAGCCGCTTGTCCAGGCTAAAACTTTCCCTTAGATTCCTTGAACAACAAGGAAATTTTCCCTAATGCTTAATATTTCTAGGCTTCAGTTTTTTTTAATCCTTAAATTGTTTCTCTTTTCCACCTGGATACATTTCAAAAATATGTCTTTTAAACATTTATCCTAAGTACTGTGATGCATATGGTTTACAGGACATATGTTTATATCGACGGCAGAGTTAATCTCACACATTTAACTCAGTTTGCATGCAGTTTGGGATGCTGTGAAGATCAGCAGTTCCAGCCATGGAATCTGGAATTTTGGACCTGGATGAGAGCGGCCTTTATTGCCTCGGTAAGAGTAGCTTGCCTAAAAGCAGCCAGCTCAACATCCCCCAGGCATTTCCCACTAAGCAGCTCCGACTCACTACTCCCCTCGTGCATTCTCTTCCCATGTGCCTTAACTTGGTAAAAGGCCGTTAGTCACATATCAGTCTGACTTAGAACCCTTGGCATAGTCCCTTACTCCTCCCATTTTTCCATCTAGTCGGTCGGGGAATCTGTTGGCTTTTCCTGTAGAAGGCTTCTCCTTGCCTTCATTCTCTCTATCAAGCCACAGTTGACACCTCACCAGCTCACTCGGCCTCCAGCCTTCCGGACTCCCCACCAGTATTCACCACCACCACTGCTGCAAATTGCAAATACAAATGTGAACATGTCACTCTCCTGTTTAAAAGCCTTCCCCGGCTGCTCATGATGAAGTGGAGAGTGTTCAGGCACTCAGCGTGTCTTTCAAAGTCCTTCCTAATTTGCCCCATTCGGGGCCTTTTATTTTTTTATTTATTTGTGGTTTTTTTACATTATTTTATTTTATTTTTAGCAGAGACAGGGTCTCGCTATGTTGCCCAGGCAGGTCTCAAACTCCTGGGCTCAAGTGATCCTTGCACCTCTGCCTCCCAAAATGCTGGGTTTACAGGCTTGAGCCACCAGGCCTGGCCTCAGGACCCTTGATGTTTTCTGAACAGGCTTTTTAGAACTCTTTTTGTCTTTGTGTATGCTATTCCCTTTAAATAATATCCTCCTCTGTGCATATCTCCTTCATAAAATTCTACTGATCATTCAAAATCCAGCTGTCATGCTAACACTTCAATGGTGTCTTCATTCCCAGCAGAGATTTGCTGTCTACTGCACTTGGTAAACATGTCAGTAAATCCTGGCCTTAACAACCAACTTGACATGGTATTTAATCTCCCTGGACTTCAGTTTCCTTGTCTGTAAAATAAGGAAAACAATAATGCCTAATTCTTAGGCTTGTTGCAACATCTAAACAAAATAGCCAACAATACTTGGCATGAATTTGCAATCAGCATTTGCCACACTGAATCACACTCTTTGTTATCATGTTAGAATGTCTTAGAAAACTGGGAGTTGTTATTAAGAAAGAATCAGATCTTGTTGATGTTTCTGTTCAGAAATGCTTCGTTGGAAACCCAGAGAGATTAAGTAACTTCCCAGACTAATGAGAAGAACTGGGCTAGAGTCCAGATCTCAAGCCTCATAGAAAGTTCTCTCTCACTTGACTGGCTACAAGTTCTACATGGCTCCTGGTGTGACACACTCAAAAATGTCACATTCCAGGGCCAGGCAGTCCTTAGAGGTTGCCAAATAACATGTTTCAGAGAACTCTCAGAGCAATTAAACAGTCTGTTTCTAAGCTGCTGCTATAGGTACAAGTTTGTGGAACCTCATTCACTATAACACTATTTCTCTTTTTCCAATGCTATTTCCAGGTGAGTAAATACTGATACTTGCACAGATGTGTTTTGTTGGTAAACAAAAGTTTACCAACTGGGGCTCACATCTATTTAGGCCTGAATCAGTTTTCAAACCAAAAATTTTAGTTGCTTTGAGAAAAATTCTGATAATTACCATGCAACTTGAGGCAACTTGAGTGACAGTATCAATGACTTTTCTTCTTTTCTAATTCAATCTAAAGCCAGTTAACATTTGAAGTAATAGGTTAATCATTATTTAGTAAATAAAAACACGTTATGTTTTCTATCTTAATTATTTCTTAATTCATATCATATAACTAATTTCATGTGTACCCCTTTGTTATAACAATAATATGTTACAATTTCATGCTAGAAACTGAATTTTGAGCAGAATGGTATTAAATTAAGGGATTATTTGATGCACTTAAAACTAAAAGATTAAGTCATAAAAGTATACTATTTTATATATTAAGTGAAATATGTAATAATACAATTATTTATAATAGGAATTTTTTAATAAAACAGAAAACAAATAAAAGGATACACTATTTTCCATATAAGTTCAAAAAAGGCCTGGCGCAGTGGCTCACACCTGTAATGCCAGCACTTTGTGAGGCCGAGGCAGGTGAATCACTTGAGGTCAGGAGTTTGAGACCAGCCTGGCCAGCATAGTGAAACCCTGTCTCTATTAAAAATACCAAAAAATTAGCTGGGCGTGGTGGTGCGCACCTATAATCTCAGCTACTTGGGAGTCTGAGGCACAAGAATCGCTTGAACCCGAGAGGCAGAGCTTGCAGTGAGCTGAGGTCGTGCTGCACTCCAGCCTGGGCGACAGAGCAAGACTCCATTTCAAAACAAAACAAAACAAAACAAATAAGTGGTCCTAACAACTTCTGAATGAAATAAAAAAGTTGTTAAGATTTTCCTCTTCTTGTGATTATCAAGTTTTGGATTTACAGAGTTGATGTTTTCAGTGGCAGGAAGTGTCAATACAATGAAGAAACTCATATTATTTACATTTTTATAAGGAGCTTATCTGTCAAAACCCTGCTTTCTTACAGCACCGTATTAAGATATTACAAACTCACGGGTTCTCTAAGCTAATTTGAATGGTTGAAAATTTCACCTTTTCAGCTGTACTTTTAGTTATGCTTAGTCTTTGCTTGGATTAAGATACTAATACCAATAACAGAATGAAAATTTCAGAGCACTGAGAATGAAAAGAAAAGACAAAACAGAATATTTGTGAGCAAGACCCTGTCTCTACAAAAAATAAAAAAATTAGCCAGTCATAGTGGCATGTGCCTGTAATCCCTGCTATTCAGGAGGCAGAGGCAGGAAGATTCTTTGAGCCCAGGAGTTCAAGGCTGCAGTGACTCATGATTGCACTATTGCACTCCAGCCTGAGCAAGAGAGCGAGACCCTGGCTCAAAATAAATAATAATTAAAAAAAAGAAACAACAGAGGAGGTATAAAAATGACTTTCCGATTATTAAAATGAGTCACAGTCAATGAAGTTCAGGAAGGTTAGAATTAACCTTCAGTATTAACCAGATAAGTTGCTACCTGTCTACCAAGAAGAAAACTCCTCACTCAATTGCTTCTGTGCATGGCTGGGGTTGAGAGAGAGAGAAATCTCCCCTTGCTCTCTACCTGCCTGATAATAATAAAAATAATAGCGAATAACTATTAGGTGTTCTCACTCCATGCCGGGGACTGTCCTGGTGCATTACATGCATTGACTGATTAAATCCATCCTCACACCCTAGGTGAAATGAAAATACTTTTATGTTTGTCTTAGATGAGAAAACTGAGGCATCCAGAGATAAGTAACTCAATCGAGTTTACACAACGTAAGTCAGTCACCAAATATTTATTGATTCCAGACATGGTTGGAGGCTTAAACAAATTTCTGGAAGATTTTTCTGTGTGGGTTTTCCTCAGCTGTATTTCTTCTCTTCAATGAATATATCTGCATACTGTACATCTTTCTATGTTAAAGACAGTTAAAGAAAAATGTTTGTATCCTAGTATTGACTGCTTTTTTTTTTTTTTTTGAGATGGAATTTTGCTCTTGTTGCCCAGGCTGGAGTGCAATGGTGTGATCTCGGCTCACTGCAACCTCCACCTCCCAGTTCCAGAGTTTCTCCTGCCTCAGCCTCCCAAGTAGCTGGGATTACAGGCACCAGCCACCATGACCAGCTAATTTTTTTTTTTTTTTCATTGAGAAAGGGTTTCACCGTGTTGGCCAGGCTGGTCTCAAACACCTGACCTCAGGTGATCAGCCCGCCTCAGCCTCCCAAAGTGCTGGAGTTACAGGGACTGCTGTTTTTTTACCCTACAGTGTTTTGAGTTTATTACTAGATTTCCAAAACTAAAATAGAGCTGGAATTGATGAGAAATAAGTTTCAAAAATCTGAGGCTCTCCAAGTATCAATTTACTTTGATATTTTTATTATTTTTTAATTAGAAACCATCTGGCAACTTTTTTTTCTAGGAAATAAATCAGTAGACATATTACAACTACAGATACAAAAGAGGAGGAAAAAATTTTAAAAAGCTTATGAATGGGATTGCACTTAGGATGAAATCACTGCAGAATTCGGATGCTCGCAAATGCTGATGGAAACTGTGAAGTCACCTGTGTACAGTGTGATTGAAAATAACTTAGAATATTGAATTTTACCTGATTCCTTCAGTGTTGTATTTTTTCAAAATGCAATGGAAGCGTTTTATCAAGAGGAAGTGGTTCACAGAATAACACAGCATATGGTTAAAGGTTCTTGCAATGTTTGGAGGAGGAGAAAGGGGAAGCTGAGGCTTCTGTGTAGCGTAAAACAGGAAACAGAAGCATCTCTAAAGTTACGGATTATAACAAATAATTCACTCAACAGAGAACTAAGGTGAAGAAACCTCTTGGGCCAACTTAACCAACTTTGCACTGTACCCCTGAGATCAGTGAAAATCTTAATAGGCTAGCAAGTAGTTATTGAATCAAAAGGACAATGTCTGTGGTCATATGATCAATTCAGACTAATATGCAGTGAGTCACAAACAAAATTCATATGGACATGTGTATATACATATGTAAGGTCACATAGAAGGAACAGCCAAGACAACAGGGTCCTTTTGTAAGCAATATTGTCGTGGCAAAAGTTACCTGTAAATAACATTTTAAATAAAAAACTAATCCTTAAATGAAATGATTTATTTCAGTAATTTAAAAAAATACTAAGAGACTGCTTCGAAAAGTCCTAGAATTTTGCAGTAAAGACACACACACACACACACACACGTAATGAGATGGGCTACCACATTTTAAAAAATATGATTTAGGCCAGGTGTGGTGGGTTACACCTGAAATTCCAGCACTTTGGGAGGCAGAGGTGGGAGAATCACTTGAGGCCAGGAGTTCAAGCCCAGCCTGGGCAACATAGCAAGACCCCATCTCTATCCCCTCTGCCAAAAAAATTAGCTGGGCATAGTGGTGCACACCTGTGGTCTCAGCTACTCAGGAGGCTGAGGTGGGAGAATCCCTTGAGCACAAGAGCTCATGGCTACAGTGAACTATGACGGCACTACTGCACTCTAGCCTGAGTGACAAAGTGTGACCCTGTCTCTAAAATTAAAAAATAAAAACAAAAATAACAAAACAAAAAATAAAAGATACGATTTTTAAATGAGGTTATTTCCAAATTGCTGTGATTTTATGCAAACCATAAAGTTAGTGAAAAATTTATGTTTTGCATAAAATCACAGCAATTTGGAAATAAGTGGGTGGGACAAGGTAGGGACACTTTGCTAAGTCAAGCTTCAGTTAGAAAAAGTGAGAGAACTGAATAACACCCAAAAACGTTCCCCAGGACTCAAGTACAAGAACAGTTGACACAGGGCAACAGAGGTCAGCACATATGAACCCAACGTCCCCACTTCCATCTGTCTGTCTGGCCTCCAGCTCTGGGAGACAAGTTGTAGACTAGTTTCACTTGGATGCCCGTGGGTTGGAAAGAGAGTGCCAAGTCTCTAGATTATTTTAAGTTCCCTTTTTTTTTTTCTACTTAGAGTGTCTATATAAGGAATGGGGAACTGTTTTTGTATTTAGGACCCACTGTGACCTAAAATCAGAGGGACAATGCAATTTAGAATTTTTTGAAGAGACACAAATAGAAAATATTCTATTTATCATGTTGTATTAATAAATAAAAATCATGAACATTTCTTTTTAGAAATAAAAGCCCTGTGAATAGTTGGGTCTATTCATTGTCCCTTGCTTGTCTCTATTTTCTCATGAATCTACCTCAACTGGACTTTTGTTTGCACTATGTCACCAAACTGTGTGTCAAGATTACCAACAATCTGTGGGGTGCGGTGGCTCATGCCTGTAATCCTAACACTTTGGGAGGTCGAGGTAGGCAGATCACTTGAGCCCAGGAGTTCGAGACCAGCCTGGGCAACATGGCGAAATCTCATGTTTACCAAAAAAAGAAAAAAAAAGAAGCAGCTCAAGCATTCCAGTATTAAA
The DNA here is from genome assembly GCF_028885655.2 of Pongo abelii. Classification (NCBI taxonomy): domain Eukaryota; kingdom Metazoa; phylum Chordata; class Mammalia; order Primates; family Hominidae; genus Pongo; species Pongo abelii. The sequence goes on along the minus strand of NC_071993.2, from coordinate 26,675,325 downwards.
GTTATTTTGAAAAAAAAGATTACCAGTGACCTCTCTGTTGTGAAATCCAATGGTTAGTTCCCAGTCAGCATCTTATACAGCCTTTAATATTATTGATCACTCCCTCCTGGAAGTGATCACTTGGCTTTCCTGACAGTTTTCTTTCCTGGTTTTCCTCTTCACAGAGGCCAATGTACCTTGAAGCCAACAAAGAAGCTTACATTTCAGGGCTTCTCACTTGCAGGACCCTTCTGATGCCGCATGTCTCCTCTGGCACCCCAGCAGCAGCACACAACACAACACTGTTCTCACTGATTCTCACTGTTCTCACTGTTCTCACTGACCCAGGCTGGGAGGTCACCTGGGTCAGGGTTCCTAGGTCTTGGAGTGGGGCCAGGCGACTGCCATCACTGTCTCCACTTTACCTGGAGTCCAACAAAAGCCCTCCCATGATGCATTTCATGGACATTAGATCTCAGGTCCCAATCCAAGGTCTGAAGGAAACACTCTGCTCTGCTCCTTGCCCAGGGTCACCTTGATCCAAGCTTCCTGGCTACCTTATGTCACCCCCAGCCCCAGCCCAGGATTTGGGAGGGTGGTGGGAACTGATGGTTCTGTGGTCCTGGCCAAACAGTCCCTGTCACCTGGGCCATTGGATGCCACGGGGTGGCATGTTAGTAAGAACAAAGACTGCACTTCTCTGAGGCCTTGTTCACTGGCAAGAAGTACCGCCAGAGCTAGAAACCACAGAGGAAGTTACAGAGGAGGCATTACCATCTAGAGCTGTCAAGCGCAAGTCAACTTCTTCTCAACTCTCAATCCTAAAAATTAATTTCAATCAGCCATGCTGGAGGAAACACTAAATCATCTATACAGAAAATTGTATTTCAAATTTATTCCCTATAGGAAGAGAAAGTAAAAGAAAATGCAACCAAAAGTGTAGGAAAAATACATCAGCAAGTTATTTAATCATCATAAAGATTACAATGTTGCTTTTTAGATATATAGTTATATGTCAATTTTTGTTTTTATTTTTTCAAATGTCTGCATATTTTAATAATGCTGTAAAATAAAGAGTTTCATTTTAGGCAATGAAAACTATTTTTTCACAGTAAAGTATCACAGTTAAGTCCTTTTGGGTTCAGTGATCTCTAGTGATTAATAACAAATACACTTTATAAATTGTTGCTGTCTCCTATGCTAGCCATGATTTTAAATATTTTTCTTTATTTTATTTAAAAAATTATTTTAGGTTCAGGGGTACATGTACATGTTTGTTATATATGTCAATTTTTAAAAATTCGTAATTCATTGTGATTTTCTTTTTGGCTCTAAATAAATATTCCCTCTTGTCCTTAATTTTTCATTGATAATTTTGTATTTTTTAAAGGGAGACCTCATCTCCCATCCCAAGTAGAAAATAATCCCTTCTTTTTAAAAGGGAGCCTCCCAAAATTGTGTAAGATTCAGGCCCCAGAGATTCTGGCTCCATCCCTATCTACCTTACCAGCTTCTCCTTCCAGCCTTCTCTGTGGGTTCCTCCTCAACTTTCCTGACCTCATTTCTTTTCAGCCTTGGTCTACACTCACTCCCTAGGTGCTCTTAGGGCTTTAAATACCATACATATGCTGCCAACCCCCAAAGCACATCTCCAGCCCAAGTGCCTCTTTCTTTTCCTTTTTCTTTTTTTGAGATGGAGTCTCGCTCTGTTGCCCAGGCTGGAGTGCAGTGGAGTGATCTTGGCTCACTGCAACCTCCACCTCCCAGGTTCAAGTGATTCTCCTGCCTCAGCCTCCTGAGTAGCCGGATTACAGGCATGAGCCACCATGCCCAGCTAATTTTTGTATCTTTAGTAGTGACGGGGTTTCACCATGTTGTCCAGGCTGGTCTTGAACTCCTGACCTCAAGTAATCCACCTGCCTTGGCCTCCCAAAGTGCTGGGATTGCAGGCATGAGACACCATGCCTGGCCCTGAACACCTCTTTCTAATTCACACATTCAGCTACCTTCTCAACCGCCTCCACCCTCCCGTCCCACTCACTGGCCCCTTGGATTTTGTCTCTGTTTGTGCTCTGCTCACACGAGCCTCCCAGCTGTAACTCGAACCCTGTGAGCGTGCATTCACTCATGCTTTTCTCTCTGTCTGGAACGCCTGTTCCCCACTCACCCAAACAGCGGCTCTCTCACTGCCTTTAGGTCTTTGCTTTAACGTCTCCTCATTACTAAGCCCTGACCTATTTCAAAATCAACTCTTTCTACCACCTCTGCTTTCTCTAATTATACTCTTTTCCCTCTCATCAACTAGAGTGTAAGCCCCGTGAGGGCAGGGATTTGACTGTTTTTGTTCACTGTTGGATTCTCAGTAAATAGAATAATGTAAACACATGATAGACTCTGAGTGAATATTTGTTAAATAAATGGATAAATTTAAAAAACTACCAGCCTGGGTGACACAGCATGATCCAGTCTCCACAAAACATTTTAAAAAGTTAGCTGGATGTGGTGGCATGCACCTAGCTACTTGGGAGGCTGAGGCGAGATGATCACTTGAGCCCAGGAGTTTGAGGTTGCAGTGAACTGTGATCTAACACTGCCTTCAAGCCCAGGTGACAGAGTGAGACCTTGACTCAAAAAAATTAGAAACATGCTATATTCACTCAAGCTCCACAGGGGCAGGGGTTGAGGCTGTCTTATTCGTCTTTGTGTTTTGTTGCTAAGCATAGTGCCTACTTTGGTCATGAAAAATCTTCAAAAGTATTGCTGAGTAGGTTAACAGCTTAAGAGAGAGCAGTAGAAGAGACAATGATAGAATCTTTTCAAAGGACACAATTCTACAACCACCGTGGTGGGTGGCAAGAATAAACAATGAGTGAATAAACCACTAGGTGAAAGACGGTTGGAGAACATGGTACTCACTTGAAGTGTCATTCCACTCTGCAAAGTCAAACTCCAGGGTAGGTGAAAAAATGAGAATATGACTCCAAAATGCACAACAAGACTCAGAAGTAAAACTATATGAAAACTATTACTTAACACTTATCAAAGAAATACTTTTAATTGAGAAAATCTGGTGGACATGGCTTTAACCAAATGATCAAACTTAGAATTATCAATAATGGGACCATTGGACATCGTGTGCCCCACTGATGTGATCCCCTGAGGACACAGCCTCACCTCTGTAATACTGCTACCAAAATCAAGATGAATTGATAAGCTAAATCCAAACTGAGGAATATTCTGCAAAATGAACAAAGTAATTGGCCTGGACTCTTAAGAAAAGTAGGGCTGGGTGCAGTGGCTCACACCTGTAATTCCAGAACTTTGGGAGGCTGAGGTGGGTGGATCAGCTGAGGTCAGGAGTTCGAGACCAGCCTGGACAATATGGTGAAACCCCGCCTCTACTAAAAATATAAAAATTAGCCAGGCATGGTGGCCCATGCCTGTAATCCCAGCTACTCGGGAGGCTGAGGCAGGAGAATCTCTTGAACCTGGGTGGCGGAGATTGTAGTGAGCTGAGATCGCGCCATTGCACTCCAGCCTGGGTGACAGAGCAAGACTCCATCTCAAAAAGAATAAATAAATAAAAATAAAAACAGAAAAGTGGACATTGTTGGGTAATTGGAAAAGTTGAATATGGACTATATATCAGAATATAGTATTAAATCACATACATTTGCTGAGCATGATCACATTTACTGTACATTTACTGTACTGTGATACATACATTGTGTAACAAAGACAGAACGTCTTTGTTCTTAAGAGATAAATGGTGAAAAAAAAATAAAGCAGGAATGTAGCAGAACGTAAACAATGAGTGAATCTCGGTGAAGGGTACATGCATGTCCATTACATGATTCTCACTTTTTTTAAGTTTTAAAACTTTTTAAAACTGTCTCTTTTCCTTTCTTTTCTTTTCTGTTTTTTGTTTGTTTGTTTGGTTGGTTGGTTTTTTGAGACAGGGTCTTGCTCTATCACACAGACTGGAGTGCAGTGGTGCAATCATAGCTCACTGCAGCCTTGAACTCCTGAGCTGAAGTGATCCTCCTGCTTCAGCCTCCCAAGTAGCTGGGACTACAGGTGCACACCACCATGCCCAGCTAGTTAAAAAAATTTTTAGTTTGAGACCAGCCTGGCCAAGATGGTGAAATGCTGTCTCTACTAAAAATACAAAAATTAGGCAGGCGTGGTGGCGGGCATCTGTAATCCCAGCTGCTCGGGAGGCTGAGGCAGGAGAATAGCTTGAACCCGGGAGGTGGAGGTTGCACTGAGCTGCGATTGAGGCATTTCACCCTAGCCTGGGCCACAGAGGGAGACTCTCTTAAAAAAAAAAAAAAAATGTTTTTATAAAGACGGCATCTTGCCCAAGGTGGTCTTGAACTCTTGGCCTCAAGCGATCTTCTGGCCTTGGCCTCCCAAAGTGCTGGGATTATAGGCATGAACCACTGCACTGGTGTAAGGTTTGAAACTTGTCAAAATGAAAAGCTGGAGAATAAAAGAAGCAGAACCAGCCTTTGAAATTGACTCGACCTGGGTTAAAAAACAAAACAAAACAAACGAACAAAAAACAGAGAAGGGGAAGAAGGGAGAAGAGCAGAATGAAAAGCAGTAGCAGGGAAAGACTATGCAAAGGAAAAAAAATATTATCTCTCCTGTGTACTGCTGATATATTATCTGGTCTAAATCTCATAGAAACCATGTGGGGGTAGATAATATCACTCTTTTCTTAGATGAGGAGCTTGTGGTCAGGAGTTCGAATGACATGCTCAAGATCACACAGGACATCCGTGGCCGGATGGGATTTAAACCCAAGTCTGATCTCTTTCATTACACTGTTCCTGTCTGCTCCAGAAAATAAGCCATATAGACAACATATCAGGGCCTGGGATTGTGTGAAGGAAAAACACAGGTGGAACATACACTTAGATACACACAGCACATCTGACATGTACTCAAATCCACACAGAGAAGAAGCAAGGGAAGGCCAGGCACGGTGGCTCCGGCCTGTAATCTCAGCCCTGGGAGGCCCAGGTGGGCAGATCATGTGAGGTCAGGAATTCAAGACCAGCCTGGCCAACATGGCAAAACCCCGTCTCTACTAAAAATATAAAAATCAGCTGGGCGTGGTAGCAGGTGCCTATAATCCCAGATGCTCGGGAGGCTGAAGCAGGAGAATCGCTTGAACCTGGGAAGCAGAGGTTGCAGTGAACCGAGATTGCACCACTGCGCTCCAGCCTGGACAACAGAGTGAGACTCTATCTCAAAAAAAAAAAAAAAAAAAAAGAAAGAAAAAGAAAAAACAAGGGAAGACACGGACACATCAGTGAGAGTCAAACAGAAACCCGCTTTCATAGAGCCACGTTTTTGTCTCAAAGGAGGGGGGTGTCTGTCACATCACTGCTTCTAGAAACTTCTAAAACTGGGTTATGTCTTCATAGACATGATGGCGTTTCTGCCTCTAGAACAGATAATGTTAAGCCAAGGTCCAGATCTGGCCACGGCCTTGAGACCTACCTTTAGCTTGATTAAAAAGGAGATGCAAACAGATGCCTGGGTCTAGATGTCTTACTTAATAAACAGGCTGAAGTGGAACTTTTCTGGTAATCACAAGATTTTGAGCAATGATTTAGAAAAATTAATCTTTTCTCTCCTTCCAACTCCAAGCTGAAAATGGAGAAGGAGGAAGTGGGGGAACCTAAAATATTTTAGACTCAATTTTTCATTTGGCTTCAGTAAGGAAGACAATTTATTTTTTACTTTTTAAAAAACTAATTTTTTTAAACCAACAGATACAGTTATATGTATTTATCATGTGAAACAGGATGTTTTGAAGTATGTATACATTGTTGAATGCTTAGTTCTAGCTAATTAACAAATGCTTTACCTCAGTTATTATTTTTGTGGAGAGAACATTCAACATCAACTGGAAGGTGAACGTTTTCTAGTGCAAGGAAGATTTTCCTGGGCAATTAGTAAAATTCTTTTACTTAGCATGAGCATATTAGTGTCAAATGGCTTTTTAACTTCCAGGAGCACAGAGGGGATATTTGCTAAAGATTCCAAGCAATGAAGTAATGAACTTGCCTATTACTGGAGTAATGAAAACCAGGCCTGTCCACTGAGGTTTGGGCATCAGCCCTAGGCAGAGCACAAATTCCAGGCTTTGCTTAGAAGGCAGGATACAGCCACTGGAGAGCTGAAACTACCACTTCATACACTCTCTGAAAGGCTCAATCTACCACAGCCCACGCTAGAACTGGTAGTTGTTTTGTGAGTTGTTTGTAATTGCAAAATAAATCCACAAATTGCTGCAGAACATTAAAAAAATCACTGAAACCAAAAGGAGAAATAGTGACAACATATTTCTTCTATTCAAGAACATATATATATATATATATAAAATATATATATATATTTTTTTTTCTGAGACAGGGTGGCTCTGTCACTCAGGCTGGAGTACAGTGGTGCAATCTTGGCTCACTGTAACCTCTGCCTCTGGTGTTCAAGCAATTCTCATGCCTCAGCCTCCTAAGTAGCTTGGATTACAGGTGTGTACCCCCACACCTGGGTAATTTTTGTATTTTTAGTAGAGATGGGGTTTCACCATGTTGGCCAGGCTAGTCTCAAACTCCTGGCCTCAAGTGATCCACCCACCTCGGCCTCCCAAAGTGTTGGAATTACAGGCATGGGCCACTGTGTCCGGCCAAGAATGTATGTTTCTATATTTTAGTGCTTCTGAAATCATGATGGTTCACACAGTAGACTATGAAATTTGGCTACCACCAATGGGGGTCACCTATGATGTAGTTTTCCTCAACCATTTATGTGCAAACTGAGTGAAGCAGAATCCAACTGTCATTCAGTTGAGTTATTTGCATTGGTAATAGAACACACTGCTTAACTATTAATTTAAATTTGGATCACACAACATCATTTTAAAAGATTTCAAAAAGACTCACAATGAGACAGTGCTGAAACGCAAAGTTATTATACCATTTAGAGAAGACGGCTGTTCACAGGACAGGCCAGCCAATTAAGACAGCAGAAATTCCCAAAGCACCCAGATTGTAATTTTCAAAGTCAAGAGAGATTGATGTGGCAGATTTATCCATCATGAAAGATTATCCATCAGTTACTAAATGCCTACCTAGCAAATGCTTCTTGTTGGAATTCAAGAGAAGTTGTTAAACTTTCAGCAATATGTAATTCAATAATGAGAAATAAACCAACAAGAAATATAGAAACATTCATGACATTCTTTGATAAACCTAAAAATCATGTTGTGAGCTCTAAAAGTTGTAAGGAACAAGACTAACGGCTTGAGTAACAAAGAGTTGAGGGTCCTAGCATGTTAAATATGCCTTAGAATCTTTGTATTGTCAATGTAAAGAAGTGAAGACACACTTCATTTGTAATCCTAAGAAGAAATGATATGTACCTCTATGAATAACTGTGTGCTGTTATCTCTTAAGATCTTTCTTTTTCTTTCTTTTTTTTTTTTTTTTTTTTTTTGAGATGGAGTCTCCCTCTGTCGCCCAGGCTGGAGTGCAGTGGTGCGATATCAGCTCACTGCAACCTCTGCCTCCCGGGTTCAAGTGATTCTCCTGCTTCACCCTCCTGAGTAGCTGGGACTACAGACGTGTGGCACCACGCCTGGCTAATTTTTGTATTTTTAGTAGAGACGGGGTTTCACTATATTGGCCAGGCTGGTCTCAAACTCCTGACCTCAGGTGATCTGCCGGCCTTGGTCTCCCAGAATGCTGGGATTATATGCATGATCTTGACTGCGCCTGGCCAAGATCTTTTTCAACATTTAATGCATCATCCCCCACGTCCAAAAGAAAATGTGAATGAATGAATGAATGAATGAAACAAACATGATGAGGATACTGAATGTTCTCGAGATGAAAATGAAAAAATGAACTTTGGCTTTAACTGCACAGATACCCTCCCTGGTTATCAGTGCAGGAGTGTTGAGGGTAGAAGCCAAACTGAACTCCTTCAGAAATGGGTGGGAAATAGAGATAAAGACATGAGGAGAAGGTGGGTCCATACAGACCATAGCAATTGTAAAATGCTTTCCTTTCTATTATTGGGCATTATTCCAAAGCCACTTTCATGGCTCCAAGCCTCTTTCCTGTGGATGCACTGCACTATAATTTAATCAGCTCTATTGTTGAAAATGTGTAGCTTGCTCTTCTTTTCAAGATATGATGATCTGAGCCAGATGTTTTCATGTGCAGAAAAATTACATGCAGTGTGGCTCAAGGATAAAACTGGAAGTATCAACCAACTCTTGCTTTTCTGTGGGGTGAGGGATTTTCTGTTTTTCTTCCCCCCGCAGCCCCCGCCCATCTTGGTCAATGTTCTGCACCTGTCACTGAAAACCCCATAGGATTGGAGCTGTTAGTAAAAATCCCAGTCAAGTCTGCTAAAGTTTGCATGAATAAGCTCAAATAGGCTGGGCGCAGTGGCTCACGCCTGTAATCCCAGCACTTTGGGAGGCCGAGGAGGGTGGATCATGAGGTCAGGAGATAGAGACCATCTTGGCCAACATGGTGAAACCCTGTCTCAACTAAAATATAAAAAATAAGCCAGGCATGGTGGCATGTGCCTGTCATCCCAGCTACTTGGGAGGCTGAGGCAGGGGAATCGCTTGAACCCGGGAGGCGGAGGTTGCAGTGAGCCAAGATCGCACCACTGCCCTCCAGCCTGGCAACAGAGCAAGACTCCATCTCAAAAAAAAAAAAAACAAAGTTCAAACAGTGCAGGCCCCAAGGTGCCTTTTACCTCTCTCTGTTTGGAAGGAAGGATTTATGGTCATTTCTGTGACTGTCTGTATGTCCACAATACATTGGGTGATCCATACCATAGAAAAAACTTTGTATCAGAAGAATCTGAGCTACCATATATGATTTTTCAGTGACAATCCAGTTTTAATTCTCTTCCTGCATTTCTTAGTAAATATTCTCCCTTCCTCCTCAAAGATGCTACTGACTATTTTTCACTCTCTTATTTGGAAGCAAGAAAGGAACTGAGTCTTTACCTCTCACATTCAGAATGATTCATTCATTAACATAAAACAAAAAGTAATAGTTAAGATTTCTCTCCAAAATTATCTTGCAGAATTAGCCCCGTGTGCAGTGTGGGGGTCTCTATTTTGTGCACGTATCTCTTATCATATGTGGGGCCATCTAGGTGGGCTTCGGTCTAGAGGACCACTGAGCCACATGGTGTAGACAAAACCCTTGTCCAGAGGCAAGGACAGAGTTCAAAACCCAGCCCTGACACTTATTGGCTTTGTAATCTTGGGCAAGTTATTTAAACTCTCAGTGCTTTAGTTTTTTTTTCATCTTTAGAAAAGGTGTGATGATAAGCTATTTCATGAGGTCAAGATGAGAATTCGATAAGTTAATGCATGTGAAGTGCTTAGAGGAGGCTCTGGCTTAGAACTGAAAGTTCAGTAAGTGTTGCTCTTACTATCATGAAGCCATTGGAACTGCAGTAATCATGGAGCTACCCCAGATGCCTGGACAGACGATGGGCAAGGACACAGGCTGAGGTTGGTGAGAGATGATGGGCAAGGACACAGGCTGAGGTTGATGACTCTGACCGTGGCTTTGGAGAGAAGCAGGATGTTGACTATTGCGTGGCATATTATGGACACTCCTCAACTTACAATGGGACTATGTCTGGAAAAACCCATCATAAATTGAAAATATCCCTAAGTCGAAAATGAATTTAATACACCTAACCTACTGCACACTGTAGCTTAGTATAGCCTAACTTAAATGTATTCAGAACTTACACTAGCCTATAGTTGGGCAAAATCATCTAATGAACATATTTATTTATTTACTTATTTTGAGACGGAGTCTCCCTCTGTCGCCCAGGCTGGAGTGCAGTGGTGTGATCTCGGCTCACTGCAACCTCTGCTTCCTGGGTTCAAGCGAATCTCCTGCCTCAGCCTCCTGAGTAGCTGGGATTACAGGCACCTGCCTCCACATCTAGCTAATTTTTTCTATTTTTAGTAGAAATGGGGTTTCACCATATTGGTCAGGGTGGTCTCGAACTCCTGACCTCAGGTGATCCACCTGCCTTGGCCTCCCGAAGTGCTGGGATTACAGGCGTGAGACACTGTGCCCAGTCCAAGCCTATTTTATAATGAAGTGTTGAACATCTTATGTAATTCACTGGATACTTTATTGAAAGTGTAAAACAGAATGGTTGTATGGGTCTTTGAAATACAGTTTCTACTAAATGTGTGTTGCTTTTGCACCATTATATAGTGGAAAATCATTAAGTGGAACATTGTGAGTCAGGGACTATTAGATCCAACAGTCTCCTGACCAGGGTCCCCGCCACTTGCCCCATCCTTTCCCCACCAGAGAAACCACCTGGCCCCTGTGTTGTAGTTGGTTGGGGTTGTTGTTGGTTGTAGTTAGTGAGGAATGGGAGATCATGAGTTGAAATAAAAGGGAAAAGGATTTAAAAAAAGAAAAGTCCTAAGTGGATTAATACAGGAACAGAAAATCAAATACTGCATGTTCTCACTTATAAGTACGAGCTGAACATCAGGTACTCATGGATATAAAGATGGGAACAATAGACTCTGGGGACCACTAGAGTGGGAAAGGAGGGAGGAGAGGAAAGTTTGAAAAACTGACTGTTGGGTTTAATGCTCAGGACTATGCTCAGTGCCCAGGTGATGGGATCATCTGTACCACAAACCTTGGCATCACACAATATACCCAGGTAACAAACTTGTACATGTACCCAATGAATCTAAAATAAAAATTTAAAAATAAAAATAAGAAGTTAAAAAAAGAATTAAAAAATAGAAAATGCTTATATTGGCCGGGCACGGTGGTTCACGCCTGTAATCCCAGCACTTTGGGACGCCAGGCAGACAGATCACATGAGGTTGGGAGTTTGAGACCAACCTGGCCAACATGGTGAAACCCAGTCTCTACTAAAAATAGCTGGGTGTGGTGGTGCACACCTGTCATCTCAACTATTCAGGAGGTTGAGGTTGGGAGAATGTCTTGAGCTGGGAGGCGGAGGTTGCAGTGAGCCGAGATCACTCCACTGCACTCCAGCCTGAGCAACAGAGCAAGACTCTGTCTCAAAAAAAAAAAAAAAAAAAAAAAAAAAAAGAAAAGAAAAGAAAAGAAAGAAAGAAAACACTTATATAAATAGAATAAGGATATAAAAAATATTTTTGTACAGCTGTACAATGTATGTGTTTTTCAGCTAAGTCTTATTTCAAGAGTCAAAAAGTTAAAAATTTAAAAAGTTTATAAAGTGAAGAAAAAAAAAAAAGAAGAAGAAAAGGACTATCTTTTGAGACCCTAACGGAAGTCAAAAGCACAGGTCTCTGTTTTGTGGTTTATGTTGGAAGTGCCTAGAGTAACATCTCAGCCCGCAGCAGTTGCACAGAGATCAGAGGAAGGCAGACACTGCCACCTCAGGAGGAGTCAAATCCAGGTAACCCCAGGAGCAGTGCATAAGCCTGTGGGGACACGACTGTCCTGCCACTGGGAGCCACAGAAGGTGCAACAGGAATGATGAAATCCTTTGCACAGGGCAGTGACATCAGAGGGTTCCTGTGAGACACATCCAGGACTCTGTGAACAGGAGCAGGAACAAACCAGAAAGAGCCGATGAGCTGGGGTTGCAGAGACTCCACCAAGGATGGCTGGACCAGTGGCTATTACTTAGTTACTGTTATATTAGGTTGGTGCAAAAGTAATTGAGGTTTTGGCCATTACTCTTAATTGTGAAAACTGCAATTACTTTTGCACCAACCTAATAATAATGTTTCCCAATTGTACCTTAGCCTGGTGTGACCTAGAGAAACAGGGAACCCACGAACATATACACATAACAATCACTTGTTCATTTTCACAGAAACTCATTCATCTACACAGTGACGGGTCAAGGTTTTCTGCCATGATTTTTCCCTTCTGATTTCATTCATTCATTAGCTCAAGAAGCATTTATGGAATGCAAACTCTCTGTTAGGTCATTGCTAGAATTCATACCTTGAATATTTGTTAAATGAATGAATAAAGTTCAAAGTCTAAAGAGGGTGACAGACATAAAAATAACTTAGCACTATACTATGTAACAATAATTTTATAAAAGGAATAAATAAAATAATAAGGAGCCAAAGAAGAGAGACTATTATTTCTCTTGGGATGAGGAGTTGCTCTTGGCCACCTGAGAGGATGGGGAGAAATTAGCTATTAAGAGCATGAGCAAGGATTTTGGATTCTGAAAGACATGGGTTCAGCTTTTCATTTACTGTGGATGTTGGGAAACTTAGCCATAATATGGCCTTAGTTTCTTCATCTGTAAAATGGGAATATTTCAGTGGGCTTTGTAAGGATTCCATAAAATAATGGGTGCAAAGTGCTTGCCAAATGTCTGATGTATGTTAAACACTCAATAAGTGGTGATAGCAGTTGTAGTTTCTATCATTGTTGCTGTTGTTCTTATAGTTAATACATAAATCTCATAAGCGATTACCAGACACTTAAAAGCTCTTGCAGTTTGCATAGTTGAGTAATTTGGTGAGATCAAAGCTAAGCTTTGGGTTTGGTTTTACATTTTCTCAGAAACAGTGGTTCTCAAAGTGTGAGTCTTCAGACCAGCATCATCCAGACACTTCTTACTGAAATAAAAATTCTTGGCCCCACCTCAGAAGTATTATTATTAGAGACAGAATCTTGCTTTGTTGTCCAGGCTGGAGTGCAGTGGCATGATCGTAGCTCACAGCAGTCTTGGGCTCCTGGGCTCAAGTGATCCACTCACCTCAGCCACCTCTATAGTAACTGGGACTATAGGTGTGCACCATCATGTTGGGATAATTTTAAAAATGTTTTGTAAAGACAAAATCTCTCTCACTATGTTGCCCAGGCTGGTCTTGAACACAATTATGGAATCAGAACTCTCAGGGTGGGGCCCGATAATCTGTGTTTAGCAAGCTTTCCATATGATTCTATTGCATATTAAAGTTTGAGAACCACTGTTCTACAGGTAGGTGACAACTTTTTTTTTTTTTATTTAAAGGCAAACGCAAGTAAGAATGTAAAGGGATTATGAGAACTAAATACTTTAGTGAAGGCAAAACTTGCTTTTGCTTCATGTCAAGCATGAGGAAAAAACGGCATCCCTCATACTTCTATTCTCAAAGTTAAAAATGCATTTGAAGGCTGGGCATGGTGGCTCACGCCTGTAATCCCAGCACTTTGGGAGGCCAAGGCAGGTGGATTGCTTGAGGCCAGGAGTTCGAGACCAGCCTGGCCAACATGGTGAAACTCCATCTCTATATTAAAAAAAGCATTACAAATGATCATATCTTTTTATTGTTCAGAGGTACAGAATGAAAAAACTCTGGTGTTAAACTACGTATTAGGGAATCAAGCTCATTCTCACTATTAATGTTCCTGCCCTGGGCAACTACATAATTTTTTTTTTTTTTTTCCACAGGGTCTTGCTGTGTCATCCAGGCTGGAATGCAGTGGTGTGATCATAACTCAATGCAGCTTCAAAGTCCTGGGCTCAAGCAATCTTCCCACTTCAGTATCCTGAGTAGCTGGGGCTACAGGTATGCGCCACCATGCTTGGCTAATTTTTAAATTTTTTGTACGGACGAGGTCTCACTATGTTGCCCAAGCTGGGCTCCACCCCCTGGCCTCAAGCAATCCTCCCATTTCAGCCTCCTGAGTAGCTGGGACTACAGGTATGTACCACCATGCCTGGCTAATCTTTAAATTTTTTGTGGGGCCGATTTCTTGCTATGTTGCACAGGCTGGTCTTGACCTCCTGGCCTCAAGTGATCTTCCCACCTCGGCCACCCAAAGTGCTGGGATTATAGGTGTGAGCCACTGTATCCAGCCAACTGGATAACTTCTTGAAGCAAATATTCACTTAATTCCTGTTGGATGATGAAAAATTTTGTTTCTTTACTCATATTCAAGAAACATACTCACAGTGTAATGATAATGATGGTGATGGCCTCCTATTCTTTGACACTTCTCCCATTAAGAAGTGGGGTCTGTGTCCCATCCCCTTGAACTTGACCAGCCTTGTGATGGCTGTGGTGGATGCCACCATGTGACTCTGGAAGTCCCCCCATCAAAAGCCGTCTATCTGGGCCTCTCAGAATATTCATTCTCCAGACATTCCTTCTGGAAGCCCAGCTGCCTCGATAATAGAAGCTCAGGACACCCGGAGGGGCTGTAGAAAGGGATCTCATCACTGCCAGTCCTAGCTCAGCCCAGGGGCCAGGCAAGAGAGTGAAAAACCCTCCAGATGAGCCCAGTTTCCTGCTTTTTGGGTCACCCCCAGCTGCTCAAGTCTTCCCAGCTGAGGTCACAGGCATCATGGAGCTGATACAAGCTAGCCCTGCTGTGGACTGTCAGAATTCCTGACCCACAGAACCTGCAACCATAATAAAATGGTCTGCTTTACACCTCTAAGTTTGGGGTGGTTCGTTGAGCAGAAATTGATAAGTGTAACAAATTATCCTAATATCTACCATTTCCAGGGCACCTGCATCTGGCACTATATTATGCTTTAGAGGTTATGCCTCTCATCCTTTCCACTTCTCTGCAAAATATATTATCCTCATTGTGCAAGTGAAGAAATAAAGGCTCTGAGAAGATAGGTATCACACAAGGACACACATCTGGTGAATGACATGTTTATGTCAAAATTCAGTGCTTAAACATGCCCAAAATGTCAGTCTTTAGTCACCTAAAGATGATAACTACTAAGTGATGAACATTAAAAAATTAATAATGACATAATTATAATTTTTTTCTTTAAAAATGTGAATGTCTTTACTATGGAGAATTTGAGCATTGTATCTACCCATCAGAAGGTGCAAAAATCATTAATTTATTATTAATTACAATGAGTAATTATTATATCATTATGACACATAATATATAAAATGTCAGCATTATTACCAATTTATTTTCTTTTGCCATAATGATGAGATGTTTGTCATGAAAAAAATAGAAATTTGTGTCCTTGAATATGTCAACTAGCTAGACATTTACCTGTCTACTGAGGGTCACAAACAGCAAACTAGTTAAGATCTGAGCACATTTATGAAGCAATGAAGGGTGCCTGTCAACTCAGTGGACATCTGATCACATTTTATGCTCTACATGAATTTCTTCAATTTCTTTGTGATGGATACTGACACACACTTTCCTATGGGTATTTTTTTCATTTATGGAAAATGAGAGCCTTTTAATTTAATCATAGTTTTCTCTGCACAGTCTACAGGGGAATCACGCCTGGTCTGCAGCTACTGTATTTTTCATTTCTCTCTTACAGCTGTGCAAAAAAGCACATATCTAAAATGGAAATAATGTCTTGGCAAACACAGAATGCCCCAGAGTTCTTTTGCTTAGATCACAAAAGTGAATTCTCTATTTAATTCATATATCAATAAAATAAAAACAGAGAATAAGGAACTTGGATTTATCCCTGTTTGTCCTTCAGATGGTACCTGTTGGGGCCCTGCTCTATCATCAGAAAACTTATTAGGTGTGAATGTGGTAACTGAATGAGTCAAACTCAGGTTCAGTGCTAACTACTGCATGATGTTGAGTAACTTACTTAATTTGGTTGAGCCTCAGTTTTTTCATCTGTAAAATAGGGCTGGGAAAATTCATAAAATTGTTGTTGGCTGCGCATGGTGGCTTATGCCTGTAACCCCAGAACTTTTGGGAACCTAAGGTGGGAGGATCTCTTGAGGCCAGGAGTTTGAGACCAGCCTGGGCAACATGGCGAGAACCTGTCTCCACACATACATACAAGTAATAATAATTAGTTGGGCATGGTATCGTGTTCCTGTGGTCCCAGCTACTTAGCAGGTTGAGGTGGGAGGATCATTTGAGCCTGGGAATCTGAGGCTACAATGGACCATGATTGTGCCACTGCACTCCAGCCTGGGCAACAGAGTGAGACCTTGTCTCAAAAAATAAAATAAAATAAATTTGTCATGAGGACTAAATGAGCACAGTCAGGCCTGGGCACAGCAACTGGTACATAGTGGTGTTTGCATACAGGTGGGTATTAATACATTTAAAATGTACTGAAAACTTCTAGTTCCAAATAGTGAAGGTGACTATATACTCTCTCCTAAAATTCCAGTGAAATGACTTTATAACAGTCTGGAAAGCATGGAAGGATGATACCAGTAGATCAAAATGTTGAGAAACTTCTGGAAAATGCTACAGAGAAGGGACTGTAGATACTGAGTAACTAAAGCAAAAAATGTGGATTCCAGTATGGGTCTAGAGGATGGCTGCTGAAGACAGAGCCAAGACAGACACCCAAGCTCCAGGTCAGCAAGAATGGGAATCCAGGGACACCCAACCAAAGCAATCACTATTTAAAATGTTATGGTCCTGTTCTCACTCATAAGTGGGAGTTGAACAATGAGAACACATGGACACAGGGAAGGGAATATCACACACCAGGGCCTGTCAGGGGTTGGGGCCAAGTGGCGGGGAACATTAGGACAAATACCTAATGCATGCGGGGCTTAAAACCTAGATGATGGGTTGATAGGTGCAGCAAACCACCATGGCACATGCATACATATGTAACAAACCCGCACATTCTGCACATGTATCCCAGAACTTAAAGTAAACTTTTTTAAAAATGCTATGGGCCATTTGACTTCCCTGTCAACAATGGGCTGCCATAATCGCCCCCAGTCTATAATCAGCAAGAACCCTTGCCTTAAATAATGTGGAAAAAATACCTCATTGATTCCAAAGGTGGGTCTTGAGCCAATAAACAAGTACAGCAGTGCCTAGAAAGCTTGGGACACCATAACAGTCAGGCAGATTCCCATCCAACCAGCCAAGCATCCAATCAATCAATCAGAAGGGAGTGGGAAAAGAAATTTCCACATTCCAGTGAATTTTTACATTTTTTTT
This sequence comes from Pongo abelii, assembly GCF_028885655.2. Taxonomy (NCBI): domain Eukaryota; kingdom Metazoa; phylum Chordata; class Mammalia; order Primates; family Hominidae; genus Pongo; species Pongo abelii. The sequence goes on along the minus strand of NC_071993.2, from coordinate 26,658,379 downwards.
TTTAATTTTAGACATGGGGGTCCCACTCTGTTACTCAGGCTGGAGTGCAGTGGCACAGTCATAGCTCACTACAACTTCAAACTCCTGGGTTCAAGTAATTCTCTCGCCTTAGCCTCCTGAGTAGCTAGGACTACAAGTGTGTGCCACTATCCCCAGCTAATTTTTTGAATTTTTTGGTAGAGATGGGATCTCACTATCTTGCCCAGGCTAGTCTTGAACTCCTGGCATCAAATGATCTTCCCACCTCTGCCTCTCAAAGGGCTGAGATTTCAGGCGTGAGCCACCATGCCTGGCCTTCCAGTGAATTTTACTAAGCACTCTTGGGTGCTCCGTTTTCAGTACATATTTTTGCTGGCTTCAGCAAATAACACTCAACGATGGCTGAAGTTTACTGTCTGATCTTCATCTAACCCAAAGGGTAGATCTGTCTATAAATGCCCATGCTCATCTACAGAATGCCACAGTCAGCCTCTCAGTCCAGAAGGAGGCTTGCTCTAGTTCCCAAGTAAATCCATACCACCTTCTATGTCATTCTAACCCTTTCATTAAAATTATGAATCAACAAACGGGGTCATCAAATATTTGAGAAGTAGTAAGAGTGTGAAGCATCAAGATTAAAAACCAAGATATCGACCCCAGAGGAAACTGAGTGGATGAAAGAAATAGAAGAGAGGCTTTTAAGAAATTCCAATTGCTGTCTTCAGAGAGATTTAAGATGACAGCAACAAGAATGAGTTGCCACTAATAAAAGCATTCCTAAAATAGGAAAACAACAAATCACTATTACTTACAAATATAGATGAAAAAATCCCAAACAAAATTTTAGAAAATTGATCCCATAAATACCTTAAAGGATAGTACATAATAACCAAGAATACAAGAACAACTCACCAGTGGGAAATGTATCAGAATAATTCACTAAGTTAAAATATTAAATGACATACTATATGATCATCTCAATGCATGGTGAGTAGGAAGTTCCTAAAACCCAATACCCATTCCTGATAAAAATCTCTTAGTAAGGTTGAAATGGTTAGTATTTTCCTTAACTTGATAGAGGTTATCTACCAGAAACCAATGGCAACTATCATTCTAACTGTAAAACACCAAAAATGTTCCTATGTAAAACACAAGTCAAAGGGGTCCCGCCATTATTGCTACTATTTAGTTTTGTTTTGGTTGTTCTAAACAATAAGAGGTCCAGAAAAAGATCTTAAATTTATAAACAGTCAATGGCAGGACTTAGGAAACTTTTTTTTATAAGGGACAAGATAGTAAATATTTCAGGTTTTGCAAGTCAGATGGTCTTTGTCAGAACCACACAAGTCTGCTGTTGTAGACACTACATAAACAAACAAGCATGGCTAGTGCCAATAAAACTTTATCTACAGAAGCAGCCACGTGGATTTGGCCTGTAGACCCTGGAGAAAAGACAAAGTTAGCAAAATATGGACGTGATACAATTGTCTACATAAACAATTCAAGAGAATTTTTTATGTAGTGAAAAGTAGAATTAATAAGGTGGCTGATGTGAAGTAAATACATACACATCAGTAGTGTTCCTATATATACACCAATAAATATTAGAAAATGACCTGGCAAATGATCAGATTTACAACAGCAACAAAAACTATGAAAAACATAGAAATAAATAATAAGCAATTTGTCAATTCAAGATAGAAAAAATAATAAAACTATATGGATAAAAGAAGACGAAGAAATGAAGGGAACTACCATGTTACAGGAATTAATGCAGGGAGAGACATCTTTACCATATTAAATGGTAACTCTTCCTAAATGAAAATGAAACTTTTTGCAACTTCAATTAGATCCCCAAATGGATTTATAAAAAAGAAAAGAAAGTCAAGAAGTTGACTCTCAACTTTATCTGAGAATAAAAGCTTATTCCTAAAAAAAAAAGATTATTCCTAAGTAATAAAAATGTATTTTAAAGAAAAATAAACATATTTGGCACTTCAGGATTTACACAAATAAACCAACGGAAAAAGACAAATATTTCAGAATTTAAATTCGATGTATGAAAAAGTTGGCAGTTAGTAATCAGTAGAAAATTAACAGAGTATTCAATGAGTGGTATTGAAATAATCGGCTATATATTTGGAAGAAATAAAGTCAGATCCCTATCCTCATTGCCATATGCAAAAGAAATTCTTGTTGAATTATGAATCTATGCATAAAAGCAAAATTATAAGTCATATAAGAAAAAAAGTTTTTCCTTCCTTCCCTCCCTCCTTCCCTTCCTTCCTTCTTTCCTTCTTTCTTTCCCTCCCTTCCTTCGTTTTATAATACTTTTGTGGTAGACACTTTTGACTGGCTCTCTGAACACCCTCTCCAAGCCTTTTATGATGTGTTCCTATAATACAGAAGCTGGAAATCTAGAAATGATGTTTCCAAGGCTCCCTTGCAGTTAGGGTTCTACCTGTGATTAGTCAAGCAGACACATTGACATGAGACCTAGGAGGTGGAAATGAGCAACATGAAGTGAAAGCCGATGTGGAAAACCACAATCTTCTGGGGGCAGTTCTGTCCCTACCATCTTAGACTGAGGAGTGAGTGCCGGCAGCAGTGAGCTTTTACCCCAGCATCCATTAGCTATTCTTCCTGATGCTCTCCCTGCTCCCCATCCAACCCTCTGACAGGCGTGTGTTGTTCCCCCAATGTGTCCATGTGTTCTCATCATTCAGCTCCCACTTATAAGTGAGAACATGCAGTGTGTAGTTTTCTGTTCCTGCATTGGTTTGCTGAGGATAATGGCTTCCAGCTCCATCCATGTCTCTGCAAAGGACATGATCTCATTCCTTTTTATGGCTGCATAGTATTCCATGGTGTATATGTACCATATTTTCTTTATTCAGTCTATCATTGATGGGCATTTGGGCTGATTTCATGTCTTTGCTATTGTGAATAGCGCTATTGTGAACAATGAACATATGCATGCAAAAATATAACATCCTACTGTGAGGGCAGCTCATAAAAAAGGGGAAAGAGATTGCTCCACTCCATCCTATTGTGGCTTTATTCTCCTAAACATTGCTGGGGAGTCAATGTGAGGAGGACAATTTGAGATGGACAAGTGCATTGCAACAAACTCTTTGTCTTTCTTGACTACATTCTAAAATTCTAAATGACTCTAAAAATTCTTAGGGAAAAGAAGATGCAAACTACAATGTATCCTTCATGTATTGTTTCTGACTAGCAAATTTTACGATAATTATTTCTAAGAAGGGTGTTTTATTTGTTTATTTATTTGTTACTATGCTCAGTAACTTTACAGAGAGTGTTTTTCTTGTCATCAGCTAATCATTTTCTTTATTTCTCTGGAGGCAACAACTGTAATTAAGAATTTAGCATTATTTGTCTTGGTTCAGAACTGAGTCATCATTAAATTTTCCAAGCAAAAATACATTATTTTGTTTATACAAATTATTTTTAAGACTAAATCAATAGAAAATAATAGTAAAAATTTGGCTTACAAAATTATGACCTTAGCAACGGTAATAAATTTGATTTCTATATTTGACTGATTAATAGGGGAAAGATATAAATATATTATAGGGGATTTGAGTAAAAATTAGGCTTAGCTTATAAATTATTTATTGAAAACTAGTTATGTGCCAGAAAATCTAAATAAATTTCTCAAAGGAGAAATAGACAGACACATTCTCTGACCAAGATACAATAATAATGAAGATGAAAAATAAGGGCTAAAACAAATTTTTAAAAAAACTACTTAAGTAGAAAACATTTTCCTTAACAGCTGAGGAAACAGAGAAGAAAATTTCAAAAGGACAATATCAAACTATCTAGAAAATAACCACAGTAAAGAAAATACACACTTATACACAATTTAACTAAAGTCAAATTCAGAGGAAATTTTGGAGAAAAAAGTAATGAAAGCAGACAATAATTAAAACAGAACAGTAAATAAGAATAAAGTATATAATAATAGAATTAGTGAAAATATATTCAAAAATATCAGAGAATTTGGTGCTTTAAAATCCTACCAGAATCTAAAACATGAAGTGAAATATGGCCTTAATTTTTTGACAATAGCATATTATAGTCTTTGGTACCTATTTTATCATTAATAACTTATTACTACTGCCTTACAATGGTCCAGTGATGCTCTGATATAAAAGGCAAATAATGTATTAAGATACAACTTAGGTTTGTTATGATGTAGACACTGAGAGAAAAAAGTGATACTGGAAAATGAGCTTTGTTAATTTTTTGGTCAGGTGTTCATGGATCTTTCCAGAAAAGGTTTCAGTAATCCCTCCCTCCCTCCTTCCCTCCCTCTCTTCCTTCCTTCCTTCTTTCCTACCTTCCTTCCTTCCTTTCGACAGAGTCTTGCTCGGTCACCCAGGCTGGAGTGCAACGGCAAGATCTCAGCTCACTGCAACCTCCGCCTCCTAGGTTCAAGCAACTTTCCCGCCTCAGCCTTCCAAGCAGCTGGGACTAAGGGTGCATGCCACCATGCCTGGCTAATTTTTGTATTTTCAATAGAGACAGGGTTTCACCGTGTTGGTCCAGCTAGTCTCAAACTCCTGACCTCAAGTGATCCGCCTGCCTTGGCCTCCCAAAGTGCGGGGATTACAGGCATGAGACACCACATCCAGACAGTTTCAGTAATTTCAAGAAATCATTCATTAAGTCCGTGCACTTTCGGCTCCATACATCTTCTCTGCTGTCCAAGGGCTTGACAAAGGTATTAGTCAGGCCATAAAAATATCCAGATTTCATAAATACCAATAAAGACCCAGCTTTAAGTGATTTCTGAAGGAATGGTGGCAACAAGTTTACCCTTTCAGAGCAAATAATTTAGTCATTGTAGCTATGATCCAGATTATCTTTGGGATAAATCTTCTCTGATCTTTGTTTGATATTATACTTATTCCTGTTATCTAATCTCTATAGATATTGCTTCAGAGGGAAGCAGAAAACTCTTACTTATCTGTGTCTTCCTCTCTCTCCTCATTTTTAAGCCCTGCAATTATACTTCGCATTGCATACAGAGCATTTCCACCAGGCAGCCCTACCAGTGGTTTAAATGCAACATGGCCCCCTTCCAGCCTCCTCTTCAGCCTGTTCCCAGGTCCCCTGGCTTGCCAGTATAGGTTTTGGTATAGGGAGATCTAAGCCACATATTATCTTGGGAACTGGGGACAAAGTCAGCACAGAGAAGCCCTGGATGAAAATCAGATACCGGGTTAGGAGTTGAACAGTGCAGTGAAGTGAGGCTGTGATTGGATGTCTGGGCAAAGGATACCAAAATCAAATGCGAGGCCAGGCACAGTGGCTGATACCTGTAATCCTGGCACTTTGGAAGGCAGAGGCAGGAAGATTGCTTGAGGCCAAGAGTTCAAGACCAGCCTGGCAGCAGAGTTAGACCCTGTCTCTTAAAAAAGAAAAATTCAAATGTGATAGTTACCAGAAATTGGGGAACTGAAAAAGAAGCGTACATTAGGATTTGAAAAAGCAGACCAGAGAAAGGGAAGAAAAGGCTCGGAGGAGAAACACAGGTGGGCTGACTCGATGGCTATGAACATCTGCAATGACCAAGCACAGCCTAGCTCCTGTGCTGCATGTGTCTAAAAGGAGCCACTTGGACACAAGGACTCCTCTTCCCAGATAGTATCCCTCTCTTGCTAAAAAAACAAACACCCAAAAAACCAGCCTACATTTATCTTGACCTATAGCCTGATGACCTTCACTAAGCCAATCTTCTCAGAAGCATCACCTATTCTGGAAGTCCCACATATGATCAGTTTGTCTGGTCAGTTTAGCCTTTCTAATGCCCTTGAACTTGTCCCACTCTTTCCCCAGCTACCACCCTAGTACAGGTCTTTCACATCTTATCAGGATTCTGCCCCCAGCTTACTTTTCATCTTCCTATCTCCAATCTCTCCTTCTTTTCTTTTGTAATTATTTTTCATATGCCTACACAGGCTCAAACAGTCTCTCTCTTTTCTTTTTTTTTTTAGACAGGGTCTTGCTGTGTCGCCCAGGCTGGAGTGTGGTGGCATGATCACAGCTCACCGCAGTCTCAGCCTCCTGGACACAAGCCATCCTCCCACGTCAGCCTCCTGAGTAGCTGGGACTGCAGATGCTCGCCACAGTCTCTCTTTCTTAAATCGGCTTCTATAATGCCACCAGAGTTTTCTTCTTAAAACCCAGTCCTGTCATATTCTTTCAAGTAGCAAAACTTTTCAGTGGCTCTCTACTGTCCGTAGGATTTAATATAAACTCCATAAGGTGGCTTTTAAATTTTTCCATAGTCCAACCCGCATCAACCCCTCCAACCTCATCTTTCAGACATCCATCCTATTCTCTCCTAAAACCTACTCCGCTGCTATCACTGCTATTTTCCCTGTAATTCCTAGGCATACCAAAGGCTTTCACTTAATGTACTGAACCCAGAGCACAAATTGCACCTAATGCATCCTCTCATTTTCCCGTGGATAGAGCAGCTCCTTGCGTGCAGGTGAAATGAACCAATCCACCTATTTAAAGTGTATAATTCAATGGTTCTGGCATATTCACAGGGTTGTGCAACCATCACCACAATCTAATTTTAGAACATTTTCTTCTCCTATAAAAGAAATCCCGTATCCATTCACTCCTCCTCTCCCCATCCCCAAGTGACCATTATTCTACTTTCTCTCTCTATAAAGCTGCCTATTCTGGACATTTCCTATCAATGGGATGATACATCAATGGGTCTTCTGTGTCTGGCTTCTTTCACTTAACATAATGTGTTCAAAGTTCAATCCAAAATGTAATATGTGCTGACACTTCATTTCTTTTTATTAGTTGATCGACATTTGGGTTGTTTCCATTTTTTCAGCTAATACAAATTATGCTGGTATGAACACTTGCGTGCACATTTTTGTGTGGATGTATGTTTCAATTTCTCTTGGCACTCCTAAGAGCGCAACTGCTGGGGCATATGGTAACTCTGTAAGTATTTAACTTTTGAAGAATTGACACATTGTTTTCCAAAGCTGTGGCCTATTTTACATTCCACCAGAAGTATATGAAGGTTCCAGTTTCTCCACATCCTCATCAATACCTGTTATTGCATCTCTTTTTTATTACAACCATGCTAATGGGCGTGAAGTGGTATCTCATTGTGGTTTTGACTGGCATTTCCTTTATGACTAATGATGTTGAGCATCTCTTCGTGGGCTTATTGGTCATGTCTATATCTTCTTTGGAGAAATATCGGTTCAGATTTTTTTCCTACTTATAAATAGATTATATGTCTTTTTTATTATTATATTGTAAGAGTTCTTTAAATATTCTGGATACCAGTTCTTGTCAGATATATGATTTCAAATGCTTTTTTCCCATTTTGTGTATTGTCTTTATACTTTCTTGATGGCATTGTTTGTAGCACAAAAGTTTTAAGTTTGAAGGTAGTCCAATTTATTTTGCATTTGGTATTCTATCTAAGAAAACATTGCTTCACCCAAGTTCACAAAGATCTACTCATATATTTTTTTCTAAGTATTTTATAATTTTAATAATTTTAGCTGTTACATTCAGGTCTATGATCCATTTTGAGTTAGGTTTTTGTGTATGATGTGAGTTATTATTTTTTAATAGATGCTATCGAGAGCAGAGGACTTTTGTTTTTAATACCTAAAGGGAGGGGAAAAAAGCTCTTTCTCTTTCTGTGGTTTGATAATGAACAGTCTCTGCCGTCTCTGCCATTTGATAAACAATATTTACTGAGTCATTTGTGCAAACGTTTGTATGTCTCCATGATAAAATAAAAAGAAATTATAGTAAGTATGATAGTACTACAACCCAAGACCAATCCAAATGAATTTAGAGCCATTTTATGATTGCTCCTTCAAAGAACTAGACTCCAGTAAACCCGGTTTGGATTGAGTCCATCCATAGAAAGATTATTGATTAATCTGGCATGGAATCTTTGCCTTAAAAATCCACAAACCAAAAAAAAAAAGGAAAAAAAGAAATCTCCCAAAACTCTAAACAGCTGAATCAGCAGACATAGTGTAAAATTCAACTTCGGGAAGTGTATGTATTTTATATGTGTTTCACATAACAGTAACCATGTAACTTTACTAAGTTAACATGAGCATCCCCAAAGACGTTTTCCTCCTTTTTTTTTTTTTCTCTGTCACCCAGGTTGGAGTGCAGTGATGCGATCTCAACTCACTGCTACCTCTGCCTCCTGGGTTCAAGCAATTCTCCTGCCTCAGCCTCCCAAGTAGCTGGGATTACAAGCGCCTGCACCACACCTGGCTAATTTTTTTGTGTTTTAGTAAAGACAGGGCTTCACCTTGTTGGCCAGGCTGGTGTCAAACTCCTGACATCGTGATCCGCCCGCCTCAGTCTCCCAAAGTGCTGGGATTACAGGTGTGAGCCACCGCACCCGGCCCTGACTTTTTACTTCTTAATGATACACTCACAGTACTTAACTCCATGGCCCACATTTATATTTAAATTAGCCGAGCAATATCATATACTGTTTTTCCTGGCATCCCTCTCATTTGCCTCTTGGCAAAAAATCGGAGCTACCCAACACCATTCAGCATCCTGTCCCATCCATTTCCTGAACAGCCAGAATAAAGTCCTGCAGCAGAGACAGCCTCTGAGCAGAGACAGCCATCAAAAATGAAATCGTTCCCTCGTTGCTTCATCATGTGTTGTCAAACTGTGGAGAGCCATTCAAAGCCCTCCTGATTTCTCCACATCCTCATCAATACCTGTTATTGTCTCTCTTTTGGATTATAGCCATGCTAATGGATGTGAGGTGGTATCTCACTCTGTTTTTAATTTTTAATTTTGGTGGGTACATAGGTGTATATATGTACGGGATACAGGCGTGCAATGCATAATAATTGCATCATGGAGAATAAGGTATCCATCCCCTCCAGCATTTATCCTTTGTGTTACAAACAATCCAATTATATTGAGTTATTTTTAAATGTACGATTAAATTATTATTGACTATAGTCATGCTGTTGTGCTAGCAAATACTAGGTCTTATTCATTCTTTCTGGTTTTTTTGGACCCATTAACTACCCCACATCTCCCCCACCCTAACTACCCTTCCCAGCCTCTGGTAACCATCCTTCTACTCTCTATCTCCATGAGTTCAATTGTTTTTATTTTTATTTTTTATTTATTTTTTATTTTTGAGACAGAGTCTCACTCTGTCGTCCAGGCTGGAGTGCAGTGGCACGATCTCAGCTCCTTGTCCCATCAGATTCCTGAGCAGCCAGAATAAAGTCCTGCAATCCTGCAACCTCTGCCTCCTGGGTTCAAGCAATTCTCCTGCCTCAGCCTCCCAAGTAGCTGGGATTACAGGCACCCACCATCACGCCCGGCTAATTTTCATATTTTTAATAGAGATGGGCTTTTGCCATGTTGGCCAGGCTGGTCTTGAATTCCTGACCTCAAGTGATTCACCTGCCTCAGCCTCCCAAAGTGCTGGTATTACAGGCGTGAGCCACTGCACTGGGCCTGTTTCTATTTTTAGATCCCATAAATAAGTGAGAACATGCCATGTTTGTCATTCTGTGCCTGGATTTTTTTACTTATAATGACCCCCAGTTCCATCCATGTGGCAAATGACAAGATAACATTCTTTTTCATGGCTGACTAGTACTCCATTGTGGATAGGTACCATATTTTCTTTACCCATTCACTTGTTGATGGAATTTGGGTTGTTTCCAAATCTTGTGAACAGTGCTGCAACAAACACAGAAGTGCAGATATCTCTTTGATATACTGATTTCCTTCCTTTTGGGTATATACCCAGCAGTGGGATTGCTGGATCATATGGTAGATCTATTTGTAGTTTTTCAAGGCAACTTCAAATTGTTCTCCACAGTGGTTGTACTCATTGCGGTGTTGATTGGTATTTCCTTTATGACTAGTGATGTTGAGCATTTTTTTCCTGTGCTTATTGGCCAGTATCTGCCAGGGGCAACTGTCCCTTGAGGCCTTTTTCAGGAGGGCTAGAGTCTGTGCTTTAGCCCAGAGGAACACTAGTGTTTTCCATGGCCAGGTCAGTAGGATATTTGAGCATTCTAGGTCCAGGGGGGACAAACACCAAATCTGGCAAGTCCACGTCATCAGAGAAAGGCAAGCAGGAGATGAAGGAGTGGATAGAGGAGGAAGGCCAGTGCTTCTAGTCGAGGAGCAGGGACCTGGCAGGAAAGCCGTGTCCCACCCGCACTGTCACTGTGTATGCAGGCTATCCTCATGTCTCCCAGCTCAGAGCAAATATCTCTTAGGATGGGCTCATCCACAATCCATGCCCAGCTCACCACTCCAAGTCCATCTCCATCCTCTTCTCATTAAACCTTGGCTTACAGTGAAAGGAGTTTTTCTCCTCCTCTAAACACACCATTGCCATTATCTCTGTGCCATTTCTCCACTCAGATAAGTCCTACCCACTATACAAAGCCAACTCAAGACCCACAGCTCCATTCTGGCAGCTTCAGAATCATGACTTTGACAGTTCATGACCTGCTTTATGACTTGTTTATCTCTTTATAGACATTTTTTAATCTCTTCAGCCACATTACAGGAGCAATATTTATACCTCAACTCTCTTAGTACTGGCATAGCACCACCACCGGCACTTAAAATGAAATATATGATAGCTTGTATTAATGCATAATAAGAATAATGTAAAATATTTAAATTAAGATAGTATATCTTAATTAAATAAGAATAGTAGGAGTTATACTCAGAAACAGAAAATCAAATACTGCATGTTCTCACTTATAAGTGGAAGCTAAACAATGAGTATACACGGCCATACAGAGTGGAAAAATAGACATTGGAGGCTACAAAATATGGAGAGTTGAAACATTACCGATTGGGTACAATGTTCACTATTTAGGTGACGGGTTCACTAAAAGTCCAGACTGCACCAGTATGAAATATATGCATGTAAGAAATCTACACTTGTATCTCCTAAATATATAAAAATTTAAAAAAGAATAATAGGAGCTATAAATATGGAGCAACTACTACAGGTCAGACATCTATAGTATCTCATTTAATTCTCAAAACAATTCTATGAGATAGTGACATGATTCCAATTTTATAGGTTACAAAAATCAGGCCTAGAGAAATTAGATAGTTAGATAACTACATTGTCCTCTGAAAACATGAATTGTGATTATTAAGAGGTGGAAATTGGTGGCTTCCTTGGTAATATGTTTGTGATGGTGTCTACATGTCCACATCTAATATAATGTGCATGCCCGTCTTTCACATCACACAGTGAGTTCAGGCATGGCATCTTGTATTTTCATTCAAGTGTCTGACATGCACCATGTACTTGTAAATATACTTAGCTGCTGGATGACCTTGGGCAAGTCATTTAACCTTTCTCTCGGCTTAGTTTCTGTACAACGAAAACAATTCCTACCTTAGATAATCATGCAAGACTGGAACACCTTTTTAAAGGTTTTATTTGTTTTTAGGGAAGGAATAAACATACTTTTTTTTGTCTAAGAATATGTTTGATATAATCAACAAAACCTTAAAAATTGCTGACTATTTAAAAAATGTCTGTCATTGAAATGGATCATTGGTAAATTTGATGTCTCGTAAGTCTTCATCTATGCCACCATATACAGCACAAAGAGCTTTTATTTATTTGTACATTTACATGTTCTAACCATCCTTAAAACGAGTTAAATGCCTTGTTTTGAAAGGAAGTGTTGATAATTGATATCTAATATCCTGACTTCATTCAATGGTTTTAAGCCAAGTGATTGTTATTTATACTCTTATATAGGAAGTCTCCATGTCTACTGATTTTGAGGATTAACTGAAGATTGCCTTCATTCCTGGACAATCCTGTCTTCATGAATATAATCTTAAAACATTGGAACTAGGAAAGTAAGCTCAGTTTAACTTAATCCAAGCATTTCATTTTATAATTGAGAAAACTTAGAGGCAGGGAAGATAAATGACTTTCTTACAGTGTTTATTACTTATTTATTCCACATCTCCTGAAAAAGAGTTTAAGGTAATTTACAGATACAAGATAAGAGAAGAAAAATAGAATAGGATCTCAACAGTGGCTGAATTTGGCCACAGATGTGATTCTGGATGTCCAAATGGCAAAAGCAGAATGCATCCTTTACAAAATCCAAGGTGCCTCTGAGTTACATCAGATCTTAAGTAAAGCACAGAGTTCTTCCTGAGGACTGAGAGAAATGCTTCAATCCACTATTAATACATTCTTAATTAGGAAGCAACTCTAGGCTGGGCGCAGTGGCTCAGGCCTGTAATCTCAGTACTTTGGGAAGCTGAGGCAAGAGGATTACTTGAGCCCAGGAATTTGAGACCAGCCTGGGCAACATAGTGAGAACCCATCTCTATCAAAAACTAAAGTAAAACGAAGGCAACTCTAATGTGACTCCCAAGCTGGTTTCTTTCCTTCATGCCTTCCATGTCACCTTAATTTCATATGATAGAGATTTAAATAATCTTTATTTTGTTTTAAATAAATAAAACACCCCTTTCATTTCTTACAATTTCTCTTTCCTTAGAAATAATTACTGTCTCTCATCGTCCTGTATATTTTGCCAACCTATAATAGTTAACACTTTTCACACATCTGCATCTCATTGCTTGAAACAGAATCTGAGTTCTAGGCCGGGCGCGGTGGCTCACGCCTATAATCCCAACACTTTGGGAGGATGAGGCGGATGGATCTCCTGAGGTCAGGAGTTCGAGACCAGCCTGACCAATATAGTGATACCTCATCTCTACTAAAAATACAAAAATTAACCAGCTGTGGTGGCGCATGTCTGTAGTCCCAGCTACTTGGGAGGCTGAGGCATGAGAATCGCTTGAACCCAGGAGGCAGAGGTTGCAGTGAGCTTAGATTGAGCCATTGTACTCCAGCTTGGGAGACAAAGTGAGACTCAGTCTCAAAAAAAAAAAAAAAAAAAAAAAAAAAGAATCTGAGTTCTAGGAGGGCAGGGGTCAGGGAACAACTTTACATTTACTAGTTTTCCACAGCCATGGTGGAGTGTTCCACAAAGAGTAATTGTCCAAAACTGCTTAATAAAGAGAAGGAGAAGAATAAAGAAAAGAATAGAAATATTAGTGTATACTCTTATCATCTACCTATGGACTATTTGACTAAAATATGGTGGCTGTGAAATTGTGTTTAATCTACAATGTTTCATGCCCTTAGAGGCATGTGAATAACAAAGGCTTATTTCAGATGTCAAAATACAAGGAGATAATACTTGAGTTGTTTTCAAAATGTCAAAATACAGGAGATAATACTTGAGTTGTTTTCAAGAGTAACTTCTAGGGGGGATTTAATTTTGTTTTGTTCTAAATGTTTGAAACAAGATATTTGATTTTTGAGTGCAGGCTACATGCCAGGCATTATTCTAAGTGCTTTGCATGTACAGACTCATTTAATGGCTGAGTATGTATAAGCCTTCCAATAAATATAATGCCAATTCCAATGCCCGTATTTGATCCACTGCAAAACTGCCCAGAGTTTAACACAACCCCCTTTGCCCTCTTATACCCTTCTTTGAGATGCTATAAACCATTCTCCATAATTTTACTTTCCATACTACCGTTCCTGACAGGATGTTGCTGATACTCAAGCACTTTTTTTTTTAAGACAGGGTCTTGCTCTGTCACCCAGGTTGGAGTATAGTAGCATGATCATGGCTCACTGCAGCTCGACTTCCTGGGCTCAATTAATCCTCCTGCTTCAGCCTCCCAAGTAGCTGGGACCACAGGAGAATGCCACCATGTCTGGCTTTTTTATTATTTTTGTAGAGACAGGGTCTCATTGTAGTGCCCAAGCTGGTCTCCAACTCATGGGATCAAGGGATCCTCCTGCCTCAGCCTCCCAAAGGGTTGCGTTTACAGGCATAAACCACAGTGCCTGGCCTTCAAGCACCTTTGAGTGAGTTCTGATGAGAAAACTTGACAACTATATTGGAGAATATGGAATCACATTGGCAGTAATGATTTGATACCTGGAACACTTTTAGTCAATCAAGATGATATCCCCTTGAAACAAAGGCCAATATTTCTATTCAACTGGAATTTAGAAAGAAACTAAAGGTTCACACAGACACACACACAAAACAAAACAACAGTTCCTGCTTCATAGGGATGAGGTAGTTAGTGCCTGTAAAGTACTCATTATAATGCCTGGTGCATATGAAGTGCTTAGTATCAGCTATTATTTCTATCATCCTCATCATCATCATCATTTTTATTATTGTGTTTTCCCTCTAAAACCAGCAGTGGAAAAAAAAAGTGTCAGTCATTTATTCTCTCTCTCTTTCACACACACACAGATATACACACACAAACATAAACACACACCCAAGTCCACAAGGGGATGGTTACTTCTGTCTGTTGCATCTTCATGCACCTGGAGACTGAGTTAAACTGCCATTGTTCTTTGTAGGTCAGGCACACTTTTAAAAGACTAAGCCACTGGAAGGACATCTGTAAGTATAGTTTCTAGAACGGTGATTCCTAACCATTCTTAACAAGGAAAGAACTGCACTGGAATCTCCTTGAGTCTTTTTTGAGTCATATCCTATGCATCTCCAATCCATTTTCCAAATCTTAGCACTACCGCCCTCCCCTGAAAGACAGGCGTATTTTTGGAGCTGAGAACCGCCACAAAGAAAGTGGCTGTCGATGAGAGTGTTATGCTTGTGAACTAGCAGGTGGAAGCAAAAAAAAGAAAACAGAAGAGTTGACCACCATGGTTGCCTAGGGCAACAGATCACATTTTGCCGGATGTGGGTTTAGGGCATCCTGCTTTGCCATTTGTTTCCAGTTCTTTTTCAGTCCTTCTTACTTTTAGGCAGAATCCATAAGATATAAGGTGGTGGGGAGTTGTGGGAGAAAGAGGATAAAAAGGAAAGCAAGCAAATGACTATTTGAGGTTGTTTTGTTACTAGAGGGCAAATAATGCATTCTAGGTGTAGGTTTAAAGATGAATTAAAATCAGATTGTAGGGACAGGCCCCAAAGTAATTGCAAATGCTGTTTACTTCCTTTACCCTAAAAAATTCTGAATACTTTAGAATTCACCTAATATCCTCCTTTCAGTTGCATAGTCAACACATAGTATAGGGTGCAATATTTGTGAATTTATCTCAATCTGCACTGCCCAATTCAGCCACTAGCCACATGAGGCCATTTAGCACTTTAACTGTGGCTAGTCTGAAATGAGATGTGCAGTAAGTGTGAAAACACACTGGATTTGCAAGACTTAGTATTAAAAAATGGAATAAAATAGCTCATTAATAATTTTACTATTACTGGCAGGATGCCTGTAATCCCAGTGCTTTGGGAGGCTGAAGTGGGAGGATCACTTGAGGCCAGAAATTTGAGACCAGCCTGGGCAACATGGTGAGACCCTCATCTCTACAAAAATTTAAAAAAATGAAATAATCTTACTATTACTTAAATGTAATATAATTTCAATTATACCAAAATTAAGTAATATATTATTTTAAAATTTTTAGTGAAAATTTATGTCACTTGATTTTTACTGTTAAATATAATTTCAAACATTAAATTTAATATAACTTCAAACAATTCACACTTTAATAGTTTATTTTATTAAACGAAATATCCAAAAATAATCATTTGATCCAGAGTGCTATTATCATTTTTGGATATATCATTTAATAAAATAAGTGATTGAAATTAACATCACAGTTGAGCACAGTGGCTTACACCTATAATCCCAGCACTTTGGGAGGCTGAGGTGGAAGGATTGCTTGAGCCCAAGAGTTCAAGACCAGCCAGGGCAACATAGTGCCTCGTTTCTCAAAAAAATCAAAAAAAGAGATGGGAGTGGCTGTGATTATGCCACTGCACTCTTGCTTGGGTGACAGAGTGAGGCCCTCCCTCAAAAAAAAGAAAAGTCATGGTTCTTTTTACTGTTTCTAATGTGGCACCGAGGAAATTTAAAGTTTAACATGTAATTTGCATTGTATTTCTACTGGACAGCTCTGCTCCAGAGTGCTACAGTTCTGTTATTGCAAGTGCCTCAGTATTTGACTCAAATATGTTGGGTTGCAGGGACCACATCATATTAATGTAATCTGAATATTACTCATTCTGTGTTACATTAGATTCTCACCATTTCCTTTCCCACTGAATTTTATACTTCAGCACTGCTAAAGTGTTTGACACATCTGGTGCCTGGCGTATCTTTCTTCCATTTGGCCACAAGGTATAGAAAAGCATTTCTTTTTTTCTTTTCTTTTTTTTTTTTGAGACGGAGTCTCACTCTGTCACCCAGGCTGGAGTGCAGTGGCACAATCTCAGCTCACTGGAAGCTCCACTTTCTGGGTTCATGCCACTCTCCTGCCTCAGCCTCCCGAGTAGCTGGGACTACAGGCTCCCGCCACCACGGCCGGCTAATTTTTTTGTTTTTTTTAGTAGAGATGGGGTTTCATTGTATTAGCCAGGATGGTGTCGATCTCCTGACCTAGCGATCTGCCCTTCTCAGCCTCCCAAAGTGCTGGGATTACAGGCGTGAGCCACTGCACCCCTCCTAGAAAGGCATTTCTATACCTTTCTCCTTCAAAGCACCTCTTGATCATCCCCACCTAACAACTGCCCTATAATCACTATCTGCACCATATTATTTCTGTATCTAACATTGCACATTCTGCACTGTAATGTATTTTTTTTACATGCCTGTCTTTCCTACTAGACTGGAAGCTTCTTGAGGGTAGGGACCATATCTATATCTATCTATCTATATCTATCTATCTATCTATCTATCTATCTATCTATCTATCTACAGGTTTCGCTCTGTCACCCAAGCTGGAGTGCAGTGGTGTGATCATAGTTCACTGCAGCCTCAAGCAGTCCTCCTACCTCAGCCTCCCAAGTAGCTGAGACTATAGGTGTGACCCACCACGCTGGGCAGGGGGCCATATCTTATCCTATTTTAGCTACACACGCCCCCTACACTGGCATGGGGTTGGCCATCGATAGACGTGTGGTGAAACTGGAAAAAAAGTTCCAATTATGTTACATTGAGCAGAGTCTGATTCAGCTGAAGTGTATGTGTCAGTACTGTAGCCCACTCTGTAAACCCAGCCTTGAGGAACAGTGAGTACTGTTCATTTTAGCTTGGGCATTCTGCAGTGATCTCACGGCCATCTTTTCACCACACTGCACAGCACTTACCCACATTCATGGCCCAAGCAGCTTCATTTCTGTGTGTTGCTTACAACAGGGGAAATATAATGCCACAGATTGAGTAAACACATGAAGAAATACTCTTGGTTTGCTAAGCCATACCGTTTATGAAATTTAATCAGAAGGAAGCCATTATCTTAAAAGGAAAACAATACTGTATCCAAAACCTAATGAGTTCATTGCCCGGTCACTTGTGAATGTTATGTGATCAGCAGAGATGCATGAATTTGTTAATGCTATAAAAACAGTGGCCTTAGGTAAATTTACTTAATCAGTAACCTAATTGTGATAATACACTATAATATGATGTGAAATCACCTGAAAAAGATTTTGTGGGATTCCCCGCTTCTGCCCCCACATAACTAATTTGTTCTTTTCTTTTTGAGGTGAAATCCTAAAAACACACTTGAAAGACTGAAATTCTGCCCCATGGAAAACACAGTTCTACTAGGTGGTAATGAATACCTTTTAGCAGCATTCTACTGAATATTACTATTTCGTTATTACACTGGCTTGATAGCAGTTAATAACTAAGACAAATGAAATGTCAGTTATCTCGATCACTGTTAATAGTTACTTCCTAACCACTTTCAGCTCTCCAAATATCTTAACAGTGTTGTCCAACATTCTTCAACAGCTTCTAGAGAATTTTTAGCCCTGCTCTAACACTTGAATCCATTTGAAATCCAGTTGTGTAAGGGGCAAACATTCCTATCTTCCAAATCTGGTTTGGATTTTGAAATTCTAAACATTTTAAACCTCCAGGCACAAACAACTTATTTGTGGGAAAGGTCTCTGTCCTCCCCTCCACAGAATCTTGTTTTTAAACTGCACAGTCATGGAAGCCTTGTATTGCATAAAGTCTACATCACGGGTTAAGAATTTACATGGCCAGGCATGGTGGCCTATGCCTGTAATCCCAGCCCAGCCCTTTAGGAGGCCGAAGCGGGAGGATCACTTGAGCCCAGGAGTTTGAGACCAGCCTGGGCAACATAGCAAGACCCTATCTCTATTAAGAACAATTAAAAAAAGAATTTATGGATGGGACTTTTAAGTATTCATTTCTTGCTTTCCACTTCTCAAAAATAATTTCCATTGTTTTGATTATTTTGGAGGTAGAAAATTGCTGATTAGCTAACTATATTCTTATTTTAGCTACCTAATAAAGATTTTGGATCAACTCCTTCTCGAAGTTTTGAAAGTTTAATTAAAGGTTTTAGGATTGCAAAGACTTTGTTTTATGTCCCCTTTTCTTTCTTTCTTTCTTTTTCTCTTTCTTTCTTTCTTTCTTTCTTTCTTTCTTTCTTTCTTTCTTTCTTTCTTTCTTTCTTTCTTTCCTTCCTTCCTTCCTTCCTTCCTTCCTTCCTTCCTTCCTTCCTTCCTTCCTTCCTTCCTTCCTTCCTTCCTCTTTCTTTCTTTCTTTCTTCTTTCTTTCTTTCTTTTCCTCTTTTTTTCTTTTTGGCAGAATCTCACTCTGTCACCAGGCTGGAGTGCAGTGGCATGATCTCGGCTCACTGAAATCTCCGCCTCCTGGGTTCAAGTGATTCTCCTGCCTCAGCCTCCCGAATAGCTGGGACTACAGGTATGCACCACCACGCCCAGCTAATTTTTGTATTTTTAGTAGAGACAGGGTTTCACCATGTTGGCCAGGATGGTCTTGATCTCTTGACCTCATGATCCACCCACCTCAGCCTCCCAAAGTGTGGGGATTACAGGCATGAGCCACCACGCAGCCTATGTCCCATTTCTTAAACTGTGTAGCCTTGGGCAAATTTCCTAAACTCCCTTAACTGTCATTTCTAATTTGCAAAATAGGAGCAATAACAGTATATTCCCAAATGGTTACCCTGCTTTTAGCCTTATATATAATAAGCACATCAGTATTCCCAAACGATAATTCATATCTACATCCAAAATTGAACTTCTAATCATCTCCCCTCCAACTTGCTGACTTTAGTTGATGACAATTTCATCCTTCCAGTTGTTTAGGCCACAGACTTTGAAGTCATCCTTGACTCCTCTTTCTCAAACACCCCACATTCCTTCTGTCAGGAAATCTTCTTGGCTCTACCTTCAAAATATACGCAGAATCCAACCCTTTGTCATGGGTTCCTTGCTTTCACCTCTGCTCCCCCAGGTTTATTCTCAAGCAGTCAGAGTGAGCCTTAAGTCAGATCATGTTATGCACCTTCTCAGAATCCTGCAATGTCCCCTCCATTTTGCCCAGTGTGAAAGTCAAAGTTTTATAATGGCCTCTGGAACCCCACGTGATCTGCTATCTCCCCACCCTTCTCATACTTCTCCAACCACATCTATTTCTCTCTCCCTTGCTCATTTACCTCTAACTACATGGGCCTTCTTGTTGCTTCTCAAATCCACAGACACGCCCCTGCCCTACAGCCTCAACTGTTCCCTGTGCTTGGAACACTCTTCCCCCAGATAGCCACTTGGTTAACTCCATTGTCTCCTGCAAACGAAAGGGCCCAGCCTGACCACCTTATCGCATATTGCAACTTCACCTTGCTTTTCACTTACTGATACCTATATTATTTACTTATTTATTAAGCTTATTGATTAGCATCTGTATCTGCCCACCAGAATAAACTCCACAAATGCAGAGATCTTTGTCTCTTTTGTTCACTACATTCCTTGCATCTATAATAGTGCTTAGCAAACATTTTTGACTGAAAATGATTGAATTGTATTTAAACTGGAGATCTGGCCGGGCACAGTGGCTCATGTCTGTGATCCCAAGACTTTGAGAGCCCGAGGTGGAAGGATCACTTGAGCCCAGGAGGTCGAGACCAGCCTGGGCAACAAAATGAGACCCTGTCTCTACAAAAATTTTTTTTAAATTAGCTGGGCATGGTGACGCGCAACTGTGATCCCAGCTACACGAGAGGCTGAGGCAGGAGGATTGCTTGAGCCCAGGAGGTTGAGGCTGCAGCGAGCCTTAATCGTGCTGCTGCACTCCAGCCTGCACCCTGTCTCAAAAATGAATGAATGAATGAATAAATAAATAAATAAATAAAGTGGAGATGACTTCCTAAGTTACATGTTCTTTTTTCTTTTGCCTCCTTTATTTATTTTCCTCATATAAGTTACTTTTTTTTTTTGAGATGGAGTTTCAAGTTGAAACTTTTTTTTTTTGAGATGGAATTGCCCAAGCTGGAGTGCAATGGCATGATCTCGGCTCACTGCAACCTCCACCTCCCAGTTTCAAGCGATTCTCCTGCCTCAGCCTCCTGAGTGGCTGGGATTACAGGCATGCACCACAATGCCAGGCTAATTTTTTTGTATTTTTAGTAGAGACAGGGTTTCACCATGTTGGTCAGGCTGGTCTTGAACTCCTGACCTCAAGTGATCCTCCTGCCTCAGCCTCCCAAAGTACTGGGGTTACCAGTGTGAGCCACCATGCCCCGCCACATACTCTTTATTCCACTTAAAACTCATAGTTCTGTACTGATGATTCTTGGTCACTTTATCAATGTCTAAGATAGCATAATTTCGGTGGTACTTACTATTAACTGTTTCTAATACATATTGTTTTTACGCTATTCAATTAAAGTAAGCTGTCTTTACTGAACAGCACACACTACTTGTGACCACCCGGAGTTGGTGGAGAACCTGACTCCAGTCTGCCATGCCAGTGTTCTTTAATCCCCAGTTGGACACCATCCTTTACAAATGTATGTACATGCTTCCTAAAAGCTTTTTAAAAATTAGCACATTCAGAATAATGATTACCTCTAGCTGGGAAATGGGGAAATGTTATTAGAAGGAGACCAGGAAATGCCTTGGTAAATATTCTACTTCTTAAGCTGGGTGATAGGTACCCAGATGTTGGCTTTATTATTATTTGTTGTGATTTACATATATACATCATCTTTTGTAGATATGAAGCATTTCATAATAAAACATGAAGGAAGAAATGAATCTAGTCATGATTCACTTGCTCTAATATCATTTTTTGTTTCTCTCCAGTATGATGTGATGTAGCTCTCTGGATGCAAACCCTCCAGTCGGTTTGGGGAAACACAGTTGCTGTGTGATTTAGCGTTTATCCCCCATCCCAGCCCACAACCATCTCACTGATGAGTCTGTAACATGAAACTAAATCGAAAAGATCCCCAACAGAATTAGAAAAAATACTAAACTCACTGCTTGCTTGTTGATTTAATCAACCTAGCCGGCTGTCACGTGGGATTAGAATAAAACAAACACAAAAATGAAAACACGATTGCTAACAAAGCAGATTCTTTCTTCAAGGCACACGTAAAGATAATAACTTCAAAGTTGATTGTATTAACTTGCCTTCCCGTGATAACACGACAATTTCTTTGCTTGATTTCCTTCTATTCATCCTTCTCCCCGGACCCTGGTTGGGGAGACCAGGGACCCCGATATGTAGTCCCGCAGCACTCAACTCTGGTTCCACATGGAATTCTACATCTCCTCTTACATCTAGTTACATCTCCTTTTCTAGACTATAAACTCATTGTGGAAAGGCCCCAGGTTTTTGCATGGGTGCTGCTATCAGATGGCTCCGTTCAAACAACAGCTCTGTTTCTTACTTCCTGCGTAAGTTTCTTACTCTCTCTGTGCTTTCATCTTGATGTGACGATTAACAAGATGACACATCTCAATTAGTTAGTACAGGGCCTGGTAGTATTTATAAGTAAATATTATAATAATTATTATTTACTATTACTATATGATGATCAAAGAGAAAACCGAGTTGACAGAAAAGAAAGAACATAGCTCTTATGATTCTTAATTATTCAAGTTCATGGTCAACGCCCAGGAAATGTTTTAAAACTGAATCATGGAATCAAGCTCCAGAATATGTGGAATAATGAGAATGTGTGATGCCTTGGAGTGGTGTTACCTCTCTGCTTGCTCATGCCTGAGGTTTGGGACCAGTGGAGCCAATAGGATCTCAGGGGCTTGTGACATTTCCATGGTGCCACTCAGTGAGATTAATACATTCTGCACATTTAGCCAACATCTTTGGAGCCCTCATTTTGGGATCACAAATTGGCTAGGAAATGATGATGCAGTGGTGGCAGGTCACATCCTCTAGTCCCCC
Organism: Pongo abelii; assembly: GCF_028885655.2. NCBI lineage: Eukaryota > Metazoa > Chordata > Mammalia > Primates > Hominidae > Pongo > Pongo abelii. The sequence goes on along the minus strand of NC_071993.2, from coordinate 26,636,041 downwards.
AAAAGCTGTCCTCAGGGTCTGCCCTTCCAAGCTGCAGGTACAATCTAGTCTCTTTAACTGGGTATAGGTGTAATGGCATTCCTTTATGTGGCTAGTTCTCTCTTTTCAAGAGAAATCTAATGATTACTGTTCCAGATATCTAGCAGTTTTCTCTAACAGTCATGTTTCTCATGATAATTAAAAGTGTAATACGTATTTTAAAATCCCCATGCAACCAGTGTAGAAATCTTACACCTTAAAATCTGGCATTTATTATGTACATGAATTTACAATAAATGCTTAAGCTTTAAGTGACTTGCCTCTTAGATGACAGCAGTGACATAAAACACACACATACATTTTCATACTGAGAAAATACCAGTTGTGTTAATAAAAATTCTTCTATTTTGAGGTGAGAATTCCTAAGATCACTCTAGTCTCCATAATATAAACTCATGGGGTCCTATAAAATTGTAAAGATTATGGTCCAATAGGCTATGGAAAGCAGACAATTTATTATAAGATTTGTGGACTCACTAAAATGTTTTAGGCATAAAAATAATTAAAATAAAACTGAAGAGAATTAGAAGAAAATGAAAATAATAATGATCTTTGGAGATAAGATGGCTTAAAGAAAATTCAAAGTGACATATCAAACAGACATTTATGGCAATGAACTTTATAAGTAGCTCATTCTAATAATAATATGGAACTATTTAAAACTTTCATTGATGAGTGAAAAAAGGCAAATCAATAGTGGATAACTGGTGAACCTTCTTAGGATATAAAAATACAAAAAATGTAATAAATACTATAAAACCTAGTAAGTATTGTGTTTAAGATTTAAAGTAATGCCATAAAGTAATTCATATTACAAAGTTGTATTTCTTGAGAAATAGCAATTAAAGGATTTCAAAATATAATATTGACCTGTTCAAGTTTGGGCTGTTTCTTATCTCAGTTTTCAAATAAGATGGAAATTTGCCTTTTTACATATAGGCCAGATATTGACTGCGCTTTTACAGGAACTTCTCAGAAACAAAAGACCTCAAAGATATTGATATTTCAGAATGTAAACTGTTATCATGATTATGATTATTTTCTCCATTTTTAAAAAATTCATGATCAGCAATTCTAATGTTGATATAATGTTGCCAGTATTCCAGTTGGGACCAATTCAAAGAATTATAGCAACTCCTCAATTGCTGTTTTAAGAACAGACATAATGTAGCCCAATCATCTCACTTTACTGACGTTATCTGAAGTCCAGGGAGAAGTTATGCAAGTTAATCAATATCATCCTTATCTAGATGGGGCAGATATAAGAGCCAGAACCCAGGTCTCCCAAGTGCTGAGAAAAACCCCAAATATTAGTAATTATTAATAGTTTAAGGATTAATAGTTTAAGGACACACATTATTAATAGTTTAAGGATGAAGTTAAATTTCTTAGACCTTTCACAACACACGTTGAGCAGACAGGAAATACCACTAGAAGACATTTAAAGTATTTCTCAGTAGATCCTTGCTAATTTCGCCAGCCAGCATCATCGTCCTAGCCCATGTACCATCCATTATTCCAGTGAGGCCAGAGGGAAAATCGCTGCTCTAGGTTTTTGAAAAAGGACAAAGTTTTCCTTTCTGGAATTTCTATCTGGAGACCCAGATTTTAAAATGAATAGTAGCTAGTACTGGCACCTTTGTTTAAACCACGTTATGCCACCAGAAAAAAACATCTGGGGGCATAATAAACTCACGGGCCCTTTTCTTTTGTTACTTTCCTCTAGCACTCCGTCTCGTTAAGGATCACATTAAAAGTTCTTTTGAACCGCTATGCCCTGAGTGGTTCTAGGAAACACATTTCACGTTCCACAGGGGTATGAATGCTAAGAAATACCTAGAAGGAAAGTAAGAGGTACACCGGGCTAAGTCTTTGGTGGAACACCTGCGCAGAGGTTCTTGGAGACATTAGGACACCCTAGTTAGTTTCCTCCATTCTATAAAAGGCCCTCTGGACATTCACTTCAAGCCAAATTATGAAACTTGTGCCTGGTGTCCAAATCTATCTTTATGTTACTTTAAAATGAAAATGAGGATAATTCGGGGGAAAAAGTTATTTTTAAAAAGAGGAAAGAGTTGTCCAAAAGTTTTAGAGGAAGGAAACACTCTAAGATGCATCAGACTGCGAGCCACACTCAAATTCTCACAGGGCTGGCATTTAATCTACATCTAACCTTGGTCCCTCAAGAATCCCTCCAGATTCCGGTAGACTGGGGCTCCCGACCTGCTGACCTGCTGACCTGCTGGACTTGCAAGGGTTCATAGCAGTTTCCCCTTTGACCTTGCAGCAATTTCCTGGGCAGGAAATCTCTCAAATCTGATGCAATAGCTCGGGAAAAAGCAAACCCGAACCCCAAACCCTCACACCCCCACCCTCGCGAGCCGGGTCCAGAGTGGAGATCAGCGGAGGGGACCCTGGGGACCCGCTGCGCTCGAGGGCCACGCCGGGGGGCGCGCGTTCACGAGGCCAGAGCCTGGAGCTGCGCCCGGCATCGGACCCGACGGGCTTGACAAACGGGTTCCTGACAGCCCCGAGGGGCCCATGCTGGCGCTCCCAGGGCTCCCGGGACTGGGAGCGCCACTTACCTCGACTGCTCTGCGGGGCGCGGCGGGGCGCGGGAAGGCGGCGAGGCTCCGGCCGGGAAAGCTACTCGCGGTGCAGACTGCCGCACCCGGGCTCCAGGTCGCTGCCCCGGGGAGGAAGTGCTGTCAGCCCTGCCCTTCCCACGCAGCGCGCAGACGTGTGGCGCTATCTGAGCTGCTTTGCTCCGAGGTGCAAGGAAGGCCCCTGGTTAGAGACAGTGGGACAGACAAACATACGCGTAAAGGACTCCGTGTTAGGGGCTGCTTTCTCCAACTCATCGAGTCTGCGCCTAATTTTCTCTCCCCCATCCCACCCCTACTACACAACCACCTTGAAGGGATTTTTATTTTATTTTATTTTTTTTAATTCTGGGAAACTTTGCGCCGTCCTCTTGTTATCCCTCCCCTACCTGTGCCGCGCGCGCCCTTCTCTCAGAAGCGTCTCCTGGCGAATGGAACCATTTTGCAGCCTCGCCTCAAGAGGGACTAAGGGACTTGGGGCCTAGTGATGGTTCCACCAAAGACTGAGAGGCCGATTTATGTTGCAACGGTCTGCCTAAGTGTTTACTTCAGCACTTTCTGGGCTTCCTCTTTTGGGCCGGTTGTGCAAGGCTTCCCGGCCGCCTGCAGCCCGCCCTCAGGGGACGCGGTGCAGGGCTGGACTGGCAACACGCGCGTCCCGGCCCGGAGTTCAGCTGTCTCTCGGGTGGGGGTGGAGGAAGGGTGCGCTGGGCGGAGGCCCTTTCTCAACCATCAGGTTGGTAACCTCACCCTCCTCCCTCCCCACGTTTAACCACGCTCAGTTGGCCGGCCAGGGTGTAGAGGAATAGCACTGTCTGCATTGCTCGTAGAAATCCAAAATGGTCTGAACCCCGTGGAAGAGAATTGAGCAATATCTATTTAACTTATGTATGGATTCGCCTTTTGACCCCGTCATCCCACTTCCAGGAGTGTGTTACGAAGATCTGCTGATGAAAATAAGTAATGCACACGGCACAGGGCATTCATGGACTCACTATTTGCAATAGCATAGGACTGGCTGGAAATAGCACATGTCAGTTGGGAGTGGAGTTTCCTGAGAGAAAGTCGCTGGGAAGGTCTGAAAATACAGAAGTTAAAATCAGTTATGATTTGTAAATGCGGTTGAATAACCCTCCCCTTCTCCTCTACAGCTGTGTCTTCAAAGGCTTATATGTCGGGCAAGGTGGTGGAGACATAAAGATAGAAATTAGATGCATGTGTTAATTAGGCAATTTCAAATAGTTCTGTCAATTATTTAATGAGAAACTATTCCTAAGCACCAACACTTCTAAGAACAATGAAAATAGTTAGAGGAAACAATTTCTGCTCTCATGCATGGTGCATTCTAGTTGGTAGAAAGCAGACAATAAACAAATTAATATTTAACATGTCAAGGAATGTAAGTATTTTTGAGGGAAGTTAAAAGGTGAGGGATAGAGAGTGATGGGCATGGGGATGGGGTTGCTGTATTAATTAGGGTAAATAAACGATAAATAAATAAATAGAAAATATATTTTCTCCTCCTTATGATTTTCTTAATAACAGTTTCTTTTCTCTAGCTTTCTTTATTGTAAAAATACAGTATTTATCTAAATACATATAATATGTGCTAATCGACTGTTTATATTATCAGTAAGGCTTCTGGTCAATAGTAGGCTATTCATGGTTAAGTTTTGGGGGAGTCAAAAGACATACATGGATTTTCAATTGTGCAGCAGTTTGGTACTCCTGAAATCTGGCATTGTTCTGTTACAGTAGGTAGCTAGTCAGGCATGAGCAGGGCAGGAGAGGGCTCCCCCCACCCCCTAACAGGAATGTCAGGTGACTATCAGGTGATGATCAAGCAGTTGTTATCTCTCTAAAATAATAATTGGCCATAACCAATTATTAGCCTTACTGATAACATAGTCGATTAACTCATATTATTTTATATATATTAAATACTGTATTTTTATAATAAAGTAAGCCAGAGAAAAGAAACTGTTATTAATAAAATCATAAGGAAGAGAAAATGTATTTTTCATTTATTTATTTATTATTTGTTTATCCTAATTAATATAGCACCAGGGAAATGCAGTCTCCCAATAGATAGAAACACCTGAAACTGGTATTTCTGTCTGATAAGTGACACAGATTTCTGTCTGATAAATGGCATGAGAGATTAATCCACATTGGGTTTTTAGATGGGAATATTCCAGGCAAAAGGAACAGCACATTCAAAGACCTTGAGTTAGGAGAGCACTTAAGATATTGGAAAAACACCAAGGAAGTTAGTACGGCTGAGCAGAGTGAGATGGGAGGGACAGATACGAGATGGGATCAAAAAGAAATGGTGTCCAGATTGTGTGTTATTTGGGTGCTGTGGAAGAGAATTTGACGTGAGTGAGATGGAAAGCTAGTGGAAGGTTCTGAGCAGAGTTGTAAGTGCTACACAGAATGTAAAATCAAACAATGAGAGTGACTTTCTTGGGGCAGGGAAAGTGGTCAAGGATCACCTCTTTACAAAGTATGAGAAGGGGCAGCCATTCAGAAACTTGGGAAAGGATTCCAAGAGAAGGAAGAACAAGAAGAGGGGCTGAGATAGGAACATAGGAAGTCCAAAAGAAGGCAGGCCAGTGTGCCTGGAATGTTCTGAAAGAGTAGGGCAGCAATAGTGGATGGGGACAGAGAGGTAAGCAGGAACCAGAACAAGCAGGACCTTGTAGCCAGCGTTGAGGACTTCAAGTTTTATTCTAATTGCAGTGGGGGGCTATTGGAATGTATTTAGCAACTGAGTGCATGATTTGACTTAAGCAATAAGCCATCCTGCCAGTTGGTGATTGTTTGGAAAATCGATTGAAGCAAGAGAAGAGAGATTGCTCAGTAGACTGTGGTCATAATCCAGATGAAAAATGATAGTAGCTTTATTAGTATTCTAACAGTAGAGATAGTGAGAAGAGTTTGGAATCAAGATACAGTTTTCAAAATAAAACCAAAGCTTGGCACAGTTGCTCATGCCTGTAATATCAGTGCTTTAGGAGGCCAAGGTGGGAGGGATCACTTGAGGCCATGAGTTCAAGACTAGCCTGGGCAATGTAGCAAGACCCTATCTCTACAAAAATGGGGAAAAAATTACCTGGACATGGTGGCTTATCCCTGTGGTTTCAGTTGCTTGGGAGACTGAGGCAGGAGGATTGCTTGAGCCCAGGAGTTCAAATCTGCAGTGAGCTATCATGATGCCACTGTACTCCAGCCTGGGCAACAGAGCAAGACTATTTAAACAAATAAACAAACAACCACCTAGCAAAGTAGAACCAATAGCATTTGCTGATGGGTGGGCTGGGAAACGGGTGGGAGTAAGGGAGTGGCAGAGGGATTAGAAACTGAATGAAAACTGGTATGATTGGAGTTATGGAAGGTCTGGTTAGAGGTAAGGTCAGTAGGCGCAAACCACGTAGGGTCATGTGGACTATGTCAATAATTATTTTCTCACCCTAAGAGCAATGAGAATATATTAAACAATATTTTAAGCTGGCAAATGATGGGATTTATGCTTTAGGAAAATCACTCTGGCTATAATTTGGGGAACTGATCAGATGAAGAAAAGAATGGATGCAGGAAGACTTCTGAGCTAAGTTGGGAAAGAAAATACAATTGGCCTTTGAACTGCCAGCAGCAGAATATATCTGAGACATGGCACCAAAGTATGTTAGCTTTGGCGAAACCGTATAGGTCTGTAGCGACCTAAATTCTTGCTTCCTCAGAAGAAAGAATTCAACTGAGGGGCATAAGGCAGAAGAAAAGACTGAGGCAAGCTTTAGAGCAGGAGCGAAAGTTTATTAGAAAACTTTAGGGCAGTAACAAAAAAAAGTAAAGTACACTTGTAAGAGGGCCAAGCGGGTGACTTGAGAGAAGTGTGCTGTTTGACTTTTGACTTGGGGCTTTACACATTGACATACTTCGGGGTCATGTCTTCCTCCTCCTGATTCTTCCCATGGAGTGGGCTGTCCACATGAGCAGTGGCCTGCCTGCACTTGGGAGGTGAGCATGCGCAGTGTGTTTACTGAAGTTGTACGCATGCTCACTTTAGGCATTCTTCCCTTACCAAATGTCCCTGGAGGGTCATTTGCCAGTTAAACTCCACCATTTTACCTCTTAGTGCACATGCTTGAGCCCACTCACCCAACTCCTGAGATCTTATCCGGAAGCTGTTGATCACCAGTTTCAGGTGTTTCTATCTATTGGGAGACTGCCTTTCCCTGGTGCTGGCTGTGATCAATTATTATTTTAGAGACACCGTTAACAGTCCCCTGACCATCACCTGATAGTCGCCTGACATTCCTGGTAGGGGATGAGGGGAGCCCTCTCCTGCCCTGCTCATGCCTGACTAGCTACCTACTGTAACAGAACAATGCCAGGTTTTAGGGGTACCAAAGTGCTGCACAGTTGAAAATCCATATATAACTTTTGACTCCCGCAAAACTTAACTACTAATTGCCTACTGTTGACCAGAAGACTTACTGATAACACAGTCAATTAACACATATTATGTTATGTGTATTAAATACTGTATTTTTACAATAAAGTAAGCTGGAGAAACTGTTATTAACAAAATCATAAGAGAAAATATATTTTCTATGTATTTATTTTTTATTTATTTTCAGAGTCAGTCTCACTCTGTTCCTGGACTAGAGTGCAGTGGTGAGATCATAGCTCCTTGTAACCTCAAACTCCAGGGCTCAAGGGTTCCTGCTGCTTCAGCCTCCTGAGCAGCTGGGACTATAGGCATGCACCATCATGTCCAGCTAATTTTATTTTAAATAATTTTTTGTAAGATGGAGTCTTGCTATGTTTCCCAGGCTTGTCTCAAATTCCTGGCCTCAAGTGATCTTCCTGCCTCAGCCTCCCAAAGTGCTGGTATTACAGGCATGAACCACTGTGACTGACCTCATATTTACTATTTATTAAGTGGAAGTGGATCATCATAAAGGTCTTCATCCTCATCTTCTTCATGTTACTCAACTTGAGTAGGAGGAGGAAGAGGAGGGGTTGATCTTGCTGTTTCAGGGGTGGCAGAAGCAGAAGGAAATCCAAGTATAAATGGACCCATGCAGTTCAAACCCATGTTGTTCAAGGGTCAACTGTATAATGGTTTTGACTAGGTCGGCAGCAGCGGAAACGCGAAGAAATGGGTGAACCTGAGAGACATTTAGAAGGTAGGTTGCCAGAGATTCAGAGGACTGGATATAGGCAGAGGGAGAAGAGCGGGGGAGGCAAGGATGACTCCAAAGAAACAGGTTTGTATGATGGTGGCTGACCATCCCATCATCAAGATGGGGAACTCTGGAAGAGAAGTATTTGGGCAGGGGAAGATAGTGAGTTTCATTGTTTGCAAGTTGAATTTGACAAATCTTTAGGACATCCAAGGGGAGACGTCAAGTAGAGAATTGTATATAAGAAGCCTTTGCCCAGAGAAGCGTGGTTCAGAGTTAGAGATACACATTTTGAGTAATCATCATGTAGGTGGTGATTTATGAGATTGCATAGAGAGACTGTGGTGTGGGATGAAACAGAGGCCTCAGGCTAAGCCTTAAGGAATTCCACCATCCAAAGCAAAAGACACAGAGCCCACAAAGAACACAGAGGAAGAGCTTTAAAGGGGTGGACGGAAAACCAGGGGAAAGTGCTGTGGAAGCCACCGCGTGGGAGGATGTGGTCAGTGATATCCAGAGATGTTGCAAGGACAAGTCAGACAAGACTGCAAAGTGACAATTGGCTTTTAGCAATGTTAGTGACCTCAGAAACCAATTGTAATAGCACGTTGGGGCTGGAGGCCAAAGTGGGTTGAGGAGCGAATAGGGAGTGAAGAAATGAAGATGGTGAGCAAAGCAACACTTGTAAATAGTTTGCCTATTGTATTGAACTGTTCTGACTCTGCTAATAAAGACATATCTGAGACTGGGTAATTCATAAAGAAAAGAAGTTTAATTGACTCACAGTTCAGCATGGCAGGGGAGGCCTCACAATCATGTTGGAAGGGGAATGAAGAGCAAAGTCACATCTTACATGGCAGCAAGCAAGAGAGCATATGCAGAGGAACTCCCATTTATAAAACCATCAGATCTCATGACACTTACTCACTATCACGAGAACAGTATGGGAGAAATGGTTGCCATTATTCAGTTATCTCCACCTGGCCCTGCCCTTGACATGTGTGGATTATTACAATTCAAGGTGAGATTTGGGTGGGGACACAGCCAAAGCATATCACCTATAAAGAGGGGAAAGGGGACAGGGAGGCAGTTGTTGGGGGATATAAAATTGAGGAAGATTTTATTTATTTACTTATTTTATTTTATTTTAGAGACAGGGTCTTGCTCTGTTGCCCAGGCTGGAGTGCAGTGGTGTGATCACAGCTCACTGCAGCCTCTAATTCCTGGGCTCAAGTGATCCTCCCACCTCAGCATCCCAAAGTACTGGGATTATAGGCCTGAGCCCCACTGTACCCAGCCTTTTATGTATCTTTTTTTAATGATTTTCAAACAGGAAGAATTGAGATGATAGTGAGGAGTTGACATTAACAAGAGAGTAGAAATTATTGATGGTGAAAAGTTTTCAAGATGGAGGAAGTGGGTTGAGTCCAAATGCAGGTAAATGAATGGGTCCCCAGATAAGAGAAAAGAGACCTCCTCCATTTTACTGGAAAGGCAGAAGGGTGAGTTTAGAGTAGATAAGAATCTTCTTTCATATGGCTGTAAGACAAGGAAATTCTAATCGAAAGCCTCTATTTTCCTTGCGAGAAGCAGGATCATCTGCTGAGAGTGAACTATGAGGTAGGCCAGGCATGGATCTGGGGAGCTGGAGAAAGTTTGATAAGGTCATTGAAGAGAATGGGAGAGAGAGGTGATCAGAAACATATAAAGGGATTTCCAGGCAGACTGAGGGTCTATTTGAAACTGGTGATCATGAGTTATGGTGGAAGCCATCTGCTCGGTTGTGCCTCTCTCCTGCAGGACTAGGTTTGGAGAATGTGTGGCCGCCATGGGAGTGGCCAAACAAACCAGATGGAAGGATGGGTTATTGTGGTCAGAAGGTAGGCAGGGTGAACTTGCTTCTGGAGGTAGTGAAATAATGGGTGCTGACATAGTCCACGGGTGACCGTGGGCCTGTGTGGCTGAGATGACCAAGGAAATGAGAGGCTAAGGGGCTATGTGCATCATCCCAGCTAACTGTTTAAGTCACTCAGGATTGGAGCGGCCACATCATTTCTTGTCTCAAGACTGGGACACTTTTGAGAGTACCAAATTGCCAACTGGATAGGAAGCTAAGAAACAGTTGTAAGCCACATGCAGTGGCTCACACCTGTAATCCCAGCACTTTGGGAGTTCAAGGCAGGAGGATCACTTGAGACCAGGAGTTTGAGACCAGCCTGGACAACACAGCTACAAAAAATAAGAAATTAGCTGGGTGTGGTGTGTGTGCCTGTAGTCCTAGCTACTCAGGAGGCTGAGGTAGGAGGATGGCTTGAGCCTGGAAGTTTGAGTCTGCAGTGAGCTGTGATCACGCCACTGCAGTCATCCAAGGTGAGAGAGCAAGACCCTGTCTAAAAAAAAAAACTTAAAGTATAATAAAATATATAAATAAATAAATAAATAAATAATAAAAAATACAGAGAAAATAATCTAAAAAAAAAAAAAAGACAGAAACAGTTATAATTCATGACTGTCCCAGGCAAACAGAATGATGACAGGACTTCAGGTCATCTTAAAGGGTGACAGGGAGTCACGTATCAAGGTTTTGAAATGAGAAAGCAGAACTGGATTGTTTAGTCAAGTGGCATGAGCCTCAAAAGAGAAAGCTTTTTTCGTTTGCTTTTAGTTTTGTTTTTAATAAAAAGATTAGTCATTTATGATTTGCAAGTAGCAGTGAGGAGCATGGAGAATAATAAACTCACCTTCCAAACTTAAGGTGGCTGGAATTTAAGAGAATAAACCACTTCTTTTGAGAAAGCTGCAGTGGGAATGGTGTCCTTAGGGCACAGTTAAAGCCTGAGGTTAGCGGAAAGCTCCAGAAATAGCTTCAAGATACAGGAGTGGCAAGAAAGAGTTTGGGAGGTGGGAAAGAGAATGACCCATGGGGCCATGAACACAGAAGAACGGCCCATCATGGAGACGATTGTGTGGGGGAAACCCCCCAGGTGGCTTTCTTTTTGGAGAGTGACCAATGAAAACAGACTTCAGTCAGAAGCAGTGGCTCACGTCTGTAATCCCAGCACTTTGGGAGGCTGAGATAGCCAGATCACTTGAGGTCAGGAGTCTGAGACCAGCCTTGCCAACACGGTGAAACCCCGTCTCTACTAAAAATACAAAAATTAGCCAGGCATGGTGGTGCATGCCTGTAATCCCAGCTACTCAGGAGGCTGAGCAGGAGAAACCCTTGAGCTGGGGAGGTAGAGATTGCAGTGAGCTGAGTTCGTGCCACTGCACTCCAGCCTGGGTGACAGAACAAGACTCTGTCTCAAGAAAATAAAAGCAGAATTCCTCAGGTATCTCGGAAGAAGATGGTTAGTGGCTAAAAGATGTGTGTTATGGAACTGTAAAGAAACTCAGTTTACACTGAGTTGGATTTTGACTGTGTCTCACTACCTCACTCTGTTGGCAAGACCATCAAATCCAACGTGTATTCTGGCCAATCTCTTCCTGGCCGAAGTACTTTCACCTTCTGTAAGGGGACCTGGGTTGACTTGAAGTCAGAATCCTGCTAACTTTTCCCTTTCTTTCTTTCTCTCTTTGTTTCTTCTTTCTTCTTTCTTTCTTTCTTTTTTTTTTTCAGATACTTTTTCTTTAGTTTAGCATTTTATAAGGCTTTGTCCATTTATTTTATTTGACTTGCCCGCAATTGTAGGGGATGTTAGTTTCTGATTTAAATACCTAGCTTATTTTTAAAAATCTAACTTTTATGCCATCTGTAGTAGACTGTATTTTCCAAAGATAGCCATGGCCACATCTTCCTTCCCCACTAAGAGGTAGGATCCATTTCTCTCCCTCTCCTTTGAATGTACTTCGACATATAGAATAGAGTAGAAGTGATGGGGAACATAGCACTTAAATCCTGCCTCTTCTGGCCTTGAGCAGTCATGAAGAAGTCCTGGCTACTGTGTCGGCAATGAAGCCACATGGTGGGGCACGGAGGCATCAGATGTGAAGTGAAGACACCATTTTCACCACCCAGACCCAGGAAAACTTCAGATGATTCCAGCGCCAGCTCTTCTCTAAATACAACTGCATGAGAGACCAAGGGAGAACCACCCCGTTGAGCCTCATATCCTGAAAGATGATGATAAATGGCTGTCTTAAGCCTCTAAGTCATTGATCCCCCAGGGACTAAGTTCATGGCAACAGGGACTGGGTTCGTTGAAGACAATTTTTCCACAGATTGGTGGGGGGGATGGTTTCAGGATGATTCAAATGCACTACATTGTTTGTGCATTTTATTTTTATTATCATTACATTGTAATATATAACGAAATAATTATACAACTCACCATAATGTAGAATCAATGGGAGCTCTGGGCTTGTCTTCCTGCAACTAGACGGTCCCATCTGGGGGTGATGGGAGACAGTGACAGATCAGCAGACATTAGGTTCTCATAAGGAGCTCACAACCTAGATCCCTCGCATGCACAGTTCACAATAGGGTTTGCGCTTGTGTGAGAATCTAATGCTGCTGCTGATCTGACAGGAGGTGGAACTCAGGCAGTAATGCAAGTGATATGGTTTGCCTGTGTCCCCATCCAAACCTCATCTTGAATTGTAGCTCCCATTATCCCCACATGTTGTGGGAGGGACCTGGTAGAAGGTAATTGAATCATGCAGGTGGGTATTCCCTGTGCTGTTCTCATGATAGTGAATAAGTCTCACGAGATCTGATGGTTTTATGAAGGGCAGTTCCCCTGCAGATGCTCTCTTGCCTGCCACCACGTGAGACGTGCCTTTGCTCTTCCTTTGCCTTCTGCCATGATTGCGAGGCTTCCCCAGCCATGTGGAACTGTGAGTCCATTAAACCTCTTTTTCTTTATAAATTACCCTGTCTTGGGTATTTCTTAATGGCAGTATGAAAATGGACTAATACAGCGAGTGATGGGGGGCAGCTGTAAATACAAATGAAGCTTCACTCGCTTATCCACTGCTCACCTCCTGCTGTGTGGCCTGGTTCTTAAGAGGCCACGGACAGGTACCAGTCCGTGGCCTGGGGCTTGCGGACCCCTGCTCTAAGTGTTGGTTTCTTCACAGCAGTAGACACCCAAGACACCATCTTGGGTATCTGTGCTTCTCATTTTTCTGTCACAGTCAAGTTTCAATGCTTTAACTTTTTAAATATTATAAACTGGCAATGAAAAATAACTCTGCTGTTATTTTAACCATAACAGGTATATATAATTAGTATATTCTTACTAATTATATGTTTTACATATAGTGAATATATTTTCTCTTGCCTGTTAACAAGATCCTCCCTCTACCTGCCTCCTTACCTGCTACTGGTCCCTGGCCTTTGTTTGAAGCCAACTCCTTTCTCTCCCACACTCCAGTGGTACTCAGCGGGAGGAGAACCAGAATGGAAAGGATGGAGACCAGCAGCAGAAGGAGAGGAGTGAAGAAGACATGAGAGAGTTCAAGAAGGCTTAGGAGAGAATCTTTGGTGGGAAGCTAAGAGCAAGGCGAGGAGAAAAGGGTTTGAGGGAAACTGCAGGATATGAGAAGGGTGGAGTTGAGAAGAAAGGGAGGAAGGGGGTTTTAAGAAATGTGGACTTGGTCTAAAATTAAATTGGCTGCTGGTTTCTTTGCATTGACACTGCACAGAGGCTACGCCCGTGGGAGGCAGCTCAGTGTTAGTCAGGGTACTAAATAAGCATGAAATTCGTGAAACTCTGAGATATACATTTGATGCTTGAACTAGGCAGGGGTTAGGTGAACCAACTTCTGTGCAGTTGAAAATTCCACGTATGACTCTTGACTCCCCAAAATCTCCACTGCTAATAGCCTACTGTTGATCAGAAGCCTTACCAATAACATAAAGAGTTAACACATATTTTGTATATTATATGTATAATATACTGTATTCTTACAATAAAGTAAGCTAGGGAAAGGAAAATATTAAGAAAATCATAAGGAAGAGAAAATATGTTTACTGACTTACTCACTCCACCTGTCCCTATATGCACAAATATTCTGACTTTTTGAAATTATATTTTTCTGAATGTTTGCCACCATTTCAATAAAGTCATAGCTGCTCTTGAAAAAATTGTTAATAAAATAATATCTGCCCTAGAAGCTGATTATGCAACCTTTATTAGGTTCATTAAGTGGAAGTAGACCATCATAAAGGTCTTCATCCTCATCATCTTCACGTTGAGCAGGCTGAGGAGGAGGAGGAAGAGGTCTTGCTGTTTCAGAGGTGGCAGAGGCAGAAGAAAATTCATGTATAAGGCCAGGCGTGGTGGCTCACTCCTGTAATCCCAGCACTTTGGGAAGCCAAGACAGGCGGATCACAAGGTCAAGAGATCGAGACCATTCTGGCCAACGTGGTGAAACACTGTCTCTACTAAAAATACAAAAAGGAGCCAGGTGTGGTGGCAGGCGCCTGTAGTCCCAGCTACTCGGGAGGCTGAGGCAGGAGAATGGCATGAACCTGGGAGGCGGAGCTTGCAGTGAGCCGAGATCATGCCACTGCACTCCAGCCTGAGTGACACAGCGAGACTCCGTCTCAAAAAAAAAAAAAAGGAAAGAAAATTCTTGTATAAATGGACCCATGCAGTTCAAAGCCATGTTGTTCAAGGGTCAACTGTATATGCATACACTGTCTCTCCCCAGAGCATGTGTCTGTAAACCAGTTATCATGACTACCTAGTATAATTGATTAAAAGTACAAAACACATGGGGATTGTTTGATTTGCAAGGATCAAAATCCATTCAAACGGGCTCAGGCAAAAAGGGAAATTATTGGAGAGAAGCTCTGATAGCTCATGGAACAGAAGGAAGGATAGCCAGGTCTCGAGGGACGAGACCAAGAACTCCAGGACCCCCAGGGAGTCTCTCCATCTCTCTTTCTTTGTGTGCTCACATGATTGGTATCTAATATTCTCTAATATTCTTTGCCCAACCATTTTATCCTTTTTCTGCAGATCAGCTTTCTCTGGTCTATCACAGCCCTTGCCCTGGATCAGGTTTCCTGGACTCCAGACTTGTGGAGATGGAGATGGTGCAGAAAGTTCCCTAAGAGAGCTTTCAGGAAAAATATATGTAAAGTAGGGCAGGAAGAAGGATTGGATACTGGGAGAAATTAAACTATGGTGCAGCAGCAACGGAGGCCCCAGCCAATTCTACAGGGAGTTCTAGGCCAGACCTTTGAACTGCTCGAGTTGACCAGCCATTGGATGCTGGCTGTCCCTGGGGAGAGGGACATATCTTTAGACAAAGTAAATCCCTTTGGTCAAGGGCAATTTCTGGGGAGGATCTCAGCTACGAATAGTCAGTAGCTAGCACCCTTGCAAGGGGGATGATGAGCCCTGGGCACCCATTCAGCCACCCAGTCCAGCTTGACCTCATGTTTCATCTCAAACACCAACTGGGACTGAAGCAAGTCCCTGTGTTCCACTTCCAAATTCCTAGGAGTGAGCATCTGACTGGATTAGGTATCTTTTTCTTGTTCTGATCAGCTCTGGCCCTGGAAGTCAGGTCACGAGATATATTACCCACTGGGTATTAACTAACACATTTGCTAATAATCAATTAGCAAAAACAATTTGTCTTTGATGATAAATGCAGATTTGTCTTTTAATAATAAATGCAAGTCAGCAAAGGTTGGATAATCAGTTTTTAGGGCAGATATTACTTTACTAACATTTTTCGTTCAAGAACAGCTATGACTTTATTGAAATAGTGGCAAACATTGAAATAGTGGCAAACATTCAGAAAGATATGATTTCAAAGTCAGATGGGTGGGGTGGTAAGTCATGTAAAAACAAGCAAGCCCACATTTATCCAGAAGACAGGTGAATACTTATCTTTATTATTATTATTTCTTTTATTTTTATTTATTTATTTATTTATTCATTTTTTGAGACAGAGTCTTGCTCTGTCACCCAGGCTGGAGTTCAGTAGCATGATCTCAGTTCACAGCAACCTCCGCCTGTCAAGTTCAAGCAATTCTCATGCCTCAACCTCCCGCGTAGCTGGATTACAGGCACACCACCACACCTGGCTAATTTTTGTATTTTCAGTAGAGATGAGGTTTTGCCATGTTGACCAGGCTGGTCTTGAACTGCTGACCTCACGTCATCTGCCTGCCTTGGCCTCCCAAAGTGCTGGGATTACAAAGTGCTGGGATCCCAAAGTGGTGTGAGTCACCATGCCTGGCCAACATTTATCTTTCAATAGCATATTTTACCCTTTTGTTTACCACATCCTTAGTTTTGCCTTTTCCAGAATGTCATGGAGTTGGAATCATACAGCACGTAACCATTTCAGACCAGCTTAATTCACTTAGCAATGTGCATTGAGGATTTATTCATGTCTTTGTGTGGCTTGATAGCTCATTCCTTTTTACTACTGAATAATATTTGATTATATAAATATATTGCAGTTTATCCATTCATCTACAGGAAGCCAGAAAAGGGGTCTTGAGCTAGACTCCAAGAGAGGGTTCTTGGATCTTGCATAAAAAGGAATTCAAGGCAAGTTGCAGAATGCAGTGAAAAAGGTTGTTTTATTGAAAGCTACTCAGATACAGAGTAGGATGTCCTCAGAAAGCAAACAGAGGAATACACCATCTTTATTTGAGATTTTTCTTATGTAGAGGTCTTGTCTATGACAAGACTAAACTAAGCTGAGCCTGTGTGTGGGTGGGCTGACAGCATGATAGAATTTATTATTTGATTGATTTAAAGAAAACTATCTTGACAGTTTAGTGCGTAAGTACATCAAAGCATAACTATAGTTATCATGAAAGCATATCTTGTTATGGCTATTGGAACTTCTGGATTTCCTGTTGCTGTAGGAGTTTGTTCTTGCAGGCTTTACCAAGCTACCTCCTTAGCTTTGTAAGTGACTGGTAAGCAATGTGCCTTGCTAGTTTTAAGATGAAGGAGATTTTAAAATGGTGTCACCCTGCTAGTTTTAAGATGGAGGTGATTTAAAAATGGTGTCGGCCGGGCACTGTGGCTCACACCTGTAATCCCAGCACTTTGGGAGGCTGAGGCGGGTGGATCACGAGGTTAGGAGTTTGAGACCAGCCTGAACAACATGGTGAAACCCCATCTCTACTAAAAATACAAAAATTAGCCTGGTGTGGTGGTGTGCACCTATAATCCCAGCTACTCAGGAGGCTGAGGCAGGAGAATCACTTGAACCCAGGAAGTGGAGGTTGCAGTAAGCCAAGATCGTGCACCATTGCACTCCAGCCTGGGTGACTCTTTCTAAAAAAAAAAAAAGAAAGAAAAAAAAAGAAAAGGCATCATCCTAGGCTCCTGCTTCCCTAACAGAAATACATCTTGGTTACTCCCAGTTTTTGGTCATTATGAATAAAACTGCTATAAGCATTCACATGCAGGATTTTTTGTGGACATAAGTTTTCAAACCATCTGGGTAAATTCCTAGGAGTGCGATTGCTGGATTGTTCTATGTAAAATGTTTATTTAAAAACAGAATGCTTGTTCCCTGGTGCTGCAAATATATAGCACGCTAACATAAATTTAATTCTCTCAGCAAGGCCAATTTTACTTTCTGCAGAAAGGGTGCTCATTGCAGATATAACAACGGCTAGAGCACACCTGAACAAAGGAAGGAAGCAATTTTTATCCCTTACACAGTTTGTCCCTGCTACTGTGTCCTGTCTCCATTGGCTGGAGCCAGACCTCACAATCTAAACTAAAACCCAATTGGCTAACAGTTTAAAACTTTTCTAAATAGGTGAAAGTAATGGAAAGACAAAGGAAAGGAGGACGTTGCTTATGCCAAAAAAGGAAGAGGCATAGGCTGCAAGCTGGAACATGCCTGTGAGCATGTCCAGCACAAATATCTTGGTTAAGGTACAAGGACATAGAATGTACTACGTGCCTGACAGCATGTTTAACAACTACATAGGATAGGGCTTAACAAAGAATTATTAGCACAAAGCAAGGAGGCTTGAAGGAAGTTAGTTTTTAAAAGAAACTAGTATTTTTTTTTTTTTTTTTTTTTTTTTGAGATGGAGTCTTGCTCTGTAGCCCAGGCTGGAGTGCAGTGGCGCGATCTCGGCTCACTGCAAGCTCCACCTCCCGGGTTCACACCATTCTCCTGCCTCAGCCTCCCGAGTGGCTGGGACTACAGGCTCCCGCCACCACGCCAGGCTAATTTTTTTTGCATTTTTAGTAGAGACGGGGTTTCACCGTGGTCTCTATCTCCTGACCTCGTGATCCACCTGCCTCGGCCTCCCAAAGTGCTGGGATTACAGGCGTGAGCCACCATGCCCCGCCGAAACTAGTGTTTTTTAACACTTATGATTTATTCTTTAAGAAGAAGGGAAACTTTGAAGAGGAACTTTTACTTTCTACGTGGATCACATAAGAAGACTATGGTTAGTTTTGTAAGAAACTGCCAAACTGTCTTCCCAAGTGGCTGTACCGTTTTGCATCCCCACCAACAATAAACGAGAGCTCCTGTTGCTCTGCACTGTCACCAGCAATTGCTGCTGTGGCCTTTTCAGATTTAAGCCATTCTAATGGGTGTGTAGTGGTATCTCATTGTTGCTTTAATTTGCATTTTCCTAATGACAAATGATGTTGAGCATCTCTTCATATGCTTAATTACTATCTGCAGATCTTTTGCCCATTTTTACTTGGCTTTATTGTGTTATTGATGAGTTTGTAAGAGTTCTTTGGATATTTTGAGATGACTGGATTTTTACTATTTGATTCCTGCTTACTTAGAATTAATCCTAGCAAGGCCTGAAGAACTTCTTCTCCCACCCTCATTTCCTTTCACACAGTGGTAGCAAATGGCAGCTACCACCAGTCAGCTTTTGTATGAAAGACCAAATTTGGTAAAAGGTGGTTTAGGGCTGTAAAATGTGTGAAAAGGCAGGCTATAACATCTTTACTTAAAATACCTCCTCTATTAAAATGGACCGTTCGTTTAATCCAGTGTGGTTCTTAACTCTGGGTGCACATTAGGACCACCAGGGTAACTATTAAAAATACTGATGTCCTAGCCAATATCTTTTAAAAATTTATTTATAATTTTTTTCTTTTTTAGAGATAGAGTCTTGCTCTGTTACCCAGGGTAGAGTGCGGTGGCACCATCATAGCTCACAGCAGCCTCGAACTCCTGGGCTCAAGCAATATTCCTGCCTCAGCCTCCTGACCACCAGGTCTGGCTTATTTTATTTTATTTTATTTTATTATTTTATTTTTTGTAGAGATGGAATTTTCCCTATGTTGCCCAGGCTGGTCTCAAACTCCTGGCCTCAAGTGATCTTGCTACTTCAACCTCCCAAAGTGCTGGGATTACAGGTGCAGGCCATCTCACCCAGCCCAATATCTTAAAATAATTGTTGATATCAAGACTTCAACATCAACTAAAACCATATTAGATGCTAGTACATATCCACTTGAATGGCTACAATAAAAACATTGATCAAGTCAGGTGTGGTGACATGTACCTGTGGTCCCACCTGCTCAGGAGGCTGAGGTAGGAGGATTCCTTGAGCCTAGGAGTTTGAGACCAGCCTGGGCAACATAGCAAACACAGCGAGACCCTGTCTAATTAAAAAAAGATTGATCACACCAAGTGTTGTAAAAGGGTATGGAGGAACTGGAACTCTCATCCAGGCTGGTGGGAATGGAAATGGTGCAACTTCGGAACACAGTTTAGCAGTTTATTAAAAAGTTAAACATACACCCAGTACACAACCTGGCCATTCCACTTCTAGGTATCTATCCAAGAGAAAGAAAAACACACGTTCACACAAAGACTTGTACATGGATGTTCATGGCCGTGTTTGTAGTAGCCCTGAATTGGAATCAACCCAAGTGCACATCAATAGGTAAATGGATGAACAAACTGTGTGACATTCATATGGTGAAATGCTACTCTGCAATAATAAGAAGTAAACTTCTGATACAACATGGATGAATCTCAAAATAATTAGGCTGCATGAAAAAAGCCAGTTAGTAAGAGGACCAAGTGCAATTTTATATAAATCACACATGTGTGACATAAATGTGTGATCACATTTATATAAAATTCTTGAAAATTTAAATTAATCTATAGTAACAGAAAGCACTGGGAAGGGGAGGGATGAAGGAAAAAGAAAGGATGACAGAGGGTCACAAGAGGGCTTAGAAGTAATGAACATGTTCATTATCTTGTTTTTTGTGATGGTTTCCAGGGGTGTGTACATATGTCAAAACTGACCAAACTGGACGGTTTTCATATGTGCAGTTTACTAAATGTCAGTTGGACCTCAGTAAAACTGTGAAAAATATTTTTGTACCTTGACCTGTTATCCAATTCATGATTTCAAAAAAATCTAATGTTTTAAATCTATAAGCTAAATTTTAGTTACAAACTTATTTATCAACAATAAGGGAAAATTTAAAAATCTGCAATATCACTGCATGTTCTCACATAAAAGTGGGATAGAACATTGGGTATACAAGGTTATAAAGATGGGAACGATAGATACCAGGCACTACAAGAGTAGGGAGGGAGGGGGAAAATGGTTGAAAAACTACCCATTGGGTGCTATGCTCACTGTCTGGGTGACAGGTTCAATTGCACTCCAAGCCTCAGCATCATACAATATACCTTTATAACAATTCTGCACATATATCCCTGGAATCTAAAATAAAAGGTAAAAAAGAAAAAATCTCTTTAATATTAATATTTTTCACACATATTCATAAATAGGGAAGAATCTATGGTATAGATTAATTTAATTTAATTTAATTTTTGAGACAGGGTCTTGCTCTGTTGCCCAGGCTGGAGTGCAGTGGTGCAAACATAACTCACTTAAATCCCCTACCTCCTGGGCTCAAGTGCTTCTCCTGCCTCAGGCTTGCAAGTACCTGGGATCACAGGCGTGTACCACCATGCCTGGTTAATTTTTTATTTTTTTGTAGAAATGGGGACTTGTTATATTGCCCAGGCTGGTCCCAAACTCCTGGCCTCAAGCGACCTGCCCACCTCAGCCTCCCAAAGTGTTGGGATTATAGCTGTGAGCCATTGCATTGGCCTAGACTTTTTATAACTTAACATTTTGTTGTTGAAAGCCTTGATCTGAAATATAAATCAAAGAGAGAGAAAAAGAGTGAAAAGTCAAAACTGTATTGGAAGAAATGTGAAATCAAATACTGTGAGTTTTCTGGACGTTCAGTCCAATACCGTAGGCTACAAAAAGCTATAGGATACTGTGGAGTCTTATTGCCTTATATGTACTGTAGGAGGGTGTTGAAGTAATCATACATGCTTTACTACAGCAAAGACGTTTCTGTATCAGAACTGAACACAATGAAAAAGCAGAAGATTTAAGAAATGCTAATGTTACATATTTTAAAAGTTTAGAACACAAGTTTTGTTAGAGGGCTTTTTCATCCAACTTAAAGTACCTTTATTGTCTTCTTTGCTAGATCTCTACGACTCCTGGTAACAGAGGCCAAAACATACAAACTCCTCAGACTATCTGGTGAAACTGCATCAAGAAAGGAGAGTTTCTACCAGTTCCAATTTAAATAATTTTCTGTATGTGTATATGTCAAGATTGTAATAATTTGATTAAAGTAAGAAAGAAATGTGCATGAGAATGTATTGCAATGCTGCAATCTTAACCCTGTTTCATATTTGATTTTTATTTACTTATTTATTTATTTATTTATTGAGATGGGGGTCTCACTAAGCTACCTGAGCTGTTCCTGAATGCCTGGACTCAAACAATCCTTCTGCCTCAGCCTCCTGAGTATTAGGTCTGTTCACTAATTTAGAACCACAGATTAATATTTGATGCTTTTAATGGGCACAGAGTCATTTTTAAACGTTGGCCATAAACACTGTCCAGTTGGATATAAGGTCAATATAAACTATTTCCCTAAGGCACTTAACGTTATCGGCAGGTCTTATTCAATAAAAGTGTTTAAACAAGAAATGGGAAAAGGATTCCCTATTTAATAAACGATGCTGGGAAAACTGGCTAACAATATGTAGAAAGCTGAAACTGGATCCCTTCCTTACATCTTATACAAAAATTAATACAAGGTGGATTAAAGACTTAAATGTTAGATCAAAAACCATAAAAACCCTAGAAGAAAACCTAGGCAATACCATTCAGGACATAGGCATGGGCAAGGACTTCATGTCTAAAACACCAAAAGCAATGGCAACAAAAGCCAAAACTGACAAATGGGATCTGATTAAACTAAAGAAATTCTGCACAGCAAAAGAAACTACCATCAGAGTGAACAGGCAACCTACAGAATGGGAAAAAATTTTTGCAATCTACTCATCTGACAAAGGGCTAATATCCAGAATCTACAAAGAACTCAAATAAATTTACAAGAAAAAAACAAACAACCCCATAAACAAGTGGGCAAAGGATATGAACAGACACTTCTCAAAAGAAGACATTTATGCAGCCAAAAGATACATGAAAAAATGCTCATCATCACTGGCCATCAGAGAAATGCAAATCAAAACCACAATGAGATATCATCTCACACCAGTTAGAATGGTGATCATTAAAAAGATATTAGCAGATTTCTATTGTAAATTTATGATATAATAGTTTGGCTCTGCAAATAACAGTAAATATTGTTGATTATTATTTATTTTCCTTCAGTGAACATTAACTTTGTGAATTATGATTTTTTTCATTTTTACAATAAATCTTTTTCTTAATAGAAAATTTTTAGTTTCTTAATTTACATACTGAGAAATGCATCTTTTTTAAGTGTACAATTTACTGAAGGTTTTTCCCCTTTGATCATGTTTTTAATTTTGATGAAGTTCAATTTATCCATTTGTTCCTTTTATGATTGTTTTTTGTATGTGTCCTACCTATAAAATCTTTGCTGGCTCCAGGATCACAAAGATTTTCTTTTGCTTTCTTCTAGAAGTTTTATAGTTTTAGCTATAGTTTAAATTTATGCCTAAGATCAATCCTGAATTAATTTTTATGAGTGGTGTGAGGTAGGGGTTGAGATTCAATCTATTTTCATGCATTTATTCTGTTGTCCAAGCATCATTTGTTGAGAGGATTTTCCTGGTTTAGCACTGCTGTGGCTTGGGTGAGTTGGTCTAATTCTAGAGTTCAGTGATAGAAAGCCCAGCTGGCTCTCATACAAAGCTACACACCTCGCCTCCAGTCTAGCTTTTATGATTAAGAAGGTGATATTTTGGCTTCCAATAATCATTCACTTGTCTTTTGTTCAATATATTCAGAACTCAGGTGGGGAAGAGAGATGCTACTGACAACCCCTTCCATGAAGAGGTCTAGGTTCAAAGCCAGAGGCTAGCTAGTTATAGGTCCAGGCTCTATGATATTTCTGATGCCTTCTTCCTCCTTGGGTTATCAAGTTACATACAGGCCACAGCTCTAAGTAGGGTTTGGTTGAAGCACTTTTTGCCCCTTCATCTTCTTTTCATTGGAAAATATCCTTGTTAACAGATAAGTTTTTAAAATGATAAACTGCAATTCTCATACAAATATAAAATCCATGCTTGTCAAATGTTTTATTTAATTCATTAACTAATGAGGGAACCGGTAAGATGTTACAGTTGTTTCAAAGAAGCACATGTTTATATGCATAAAGAAATGTTGAAATGAATTTACAAACAGATTAAAAAAACTGGTCTATCTCCAATACCATAATCCACTACATTTCACCAGACACAAGTCAATTGCACTTTTGTGAGCAAGAATCATTTGCACTATTACTGGTTTTTCAGAATTTACTGTCTTTGAGAGTTGCAAAGCCTCTGGAGATAACTAGGATGGTAAAGCTAGACAGGACACCAACTAATCTTTTTTATCCATTTCGAAGTCTTTTGTAATTTTTCCTGACACTTTCTATCCTCACCCAGTTTCACATGGTGAGCCTAGTCCTGTTCTCTGCTACAAGAAGTCTAGCCAGATACAGTTACATTTACTTGGTTTTATCTAATTGTCTTCTTGACCTTTCCACTTGAGTATTTAAGAGGTATGACATGGATAAAACAGAACTTTTGATTTTTTTCCTAATCCAATTCTACCCCCAGTTTTTCTCATCTCAGTAAAAGGCATCTCTTCAGTCCAAAACCCATGAACCATCATTGATTATTTATTCTTCCTCATCTAATGAATTAGCATGTCTTTATTATATACGCTTTTCTTTGTCTCTATCCTCACTTACTTAGACCAAGCCCCATGAACTATTCCTTGGGCCACTTCAATAACTTTTCAGCTGGTCTTTTCCCTTACCCTCTCACTCTTGATCCATTTTCCACACAGTAGGATGCATTAGTTTTTAAAAATATAGACAAGTAACATTTACCAATGCTTTTGTAGAGACAAGGTCCCACTATGTTGCCAAGGCAGATCTCAAACTCCTGGGCTCAAGCCATCTTCCCACCTCAGCCTCCCAAAGTGCTGCAATGAGAGGGGGAGTCACCATGCTTGGCAAATATATCATTTTAAAACAGCCCTATGCTGGGCTATTATTGTTGTTATCTTTCTTTTATAAATGAGAAAACTGCCATGTGGATTTTAAATATGCCTACACTCACCCATGTAATAAATGGTAGAAATGATATTTAAATCTAGGTCATCTGATTCTGGAGCTTGGACTATTAACCACTGTATGCTCTGCCTCCCTGAACAAGTCAGATTTGTCATTCCTTGCTTACATTAAATTTAAACTTGCCCTGTACTTAGAATAAAACTTGGACTCCTTGCCAGACTTACAAGATATGACGCCAACCTCACATCTCCAATCTCATCTCATAGCTGTTTCTCCCCATAGCAAACAAAATTCAAGCCGTACTGGCATTTTCTTCCCTGTTCCTGAGTATTTATTTATGTAATGACAGAGTCTTGCTCTGTTACCCAGGCTGGAGTGCAGGGGTGCCATCATAGCTCACTGCAGCCTCAAACTCCTGACCTCAAACGATCCTCCCACCTTGGCCTCCCAGAGTGCTTGGATTACAGGCATAAGCCCCCACACCTGGTCTTTTCCTGAATAGTGAGAACCTCTTTGCTGCTTAGAATGCACACCTCCTGGCTCTTTGCTGAGTAGTGTCTCTGACCTTTGCGGTCTCAGCTTAAAGAAGTCCTCTTGCTCCTGTTGGCTGAGCTCCCTGAAGACACCGGGGCGTAGCTATAGTAGGGGTCAGTGGGTGTGTGAGAGGTAGAGAGCTGAGGGAATGTAGGGAGTCTTCATTTCTCTAAGCACATTGTTCTAAATTGGTTCTTCCTTTTCTAAGAGAGGTAGTGTGAAGTAGTCAGTTTAAGCACCCAGATCGGACTGTGAAACATAAGGAGAAAGAGGTCAGAAGATCACTCTATGGTCTTACCAGCACGTGGACTGTAAAATGACACCAATCATAATGCCTTCCTGCCCTCATCACAAGGTTGGTGTGCAGATGGCAACATATTCAAGATGGCTTTGACAGCTGTAAACAGGAACAGATGTGAGTAACTTCAGGCGAATGTGATCTTCACACTCTAGTGTTGCCTTCACTTGTGAATTATGCCCAGGACCAGGGAGTGAGGCCAACATGCTTAGAGAAGATCTCGATGAGCACATCATTGTCCCATTCTGGGGACCTCAAAGACTCTGCACTCTATTTCTGCTCATGCAGCAATCTTCAGACACTGTGCAATATTCTTCCAATGAACATAGCAAATAAATACATTTTATGTTATTATTATTATTATTGTTATTTTGAGACAGAGTCTTGCTCTGTTGCCCAGGCTGGAATGCAGTGGCCCGATTATAGCTCATTGTAACCTTGAACTCCCAGACTCAAATGATCCTCCCACCTCAGCGTCTTTAGTAGCTGGGACTGCAGGTATATGCTAGCATGCCCAGCTAATTATTCTAATGTTTTGTTGAGCTCGGATCTGGCTATGTTGCCCAGGCTGGTCTCAAACTCTTGGCCTAAAATGATCCTCCCACGTCAGCCTCCCAGAGCACTGAGATTACAGGCATGAGCCACCACAGCGGGTAGAAACACATCTTATTTATTTATGTTATAGAGATGGGGTCTTGCCATGTTGCCCAGGCTGATTTTGAACTCCTGCGCTCAAGTAATCCTCCTGTTTCAGCTTCGCAAAGTCCTGGGATTACAGGCGTCAGCCGTTGTGCCCAGCCAGAAATACGCTTTATTTATTTATTTAGAGATGGACTCTCTCTGTGTTGCCCAGGCTGGAGTGCAATGGTGCAATCTTGGCTCACTGCAACCTCCGTCTCCCGGGTTCAGGTGATTCTCCTGCCTCAGTCTCCCAGGTAGCTGGGATTACAGGCGCCTGCCACCACGCCCAGCTAATTTTGTATTTTCAGTAGAGATGGGGTTTTACCATGTTAGCCAGGCTGGTCTCTAACTCCTGACTTCAGGTGATCCTCCACCTCGTCTTCTCAAAGTGCTGGAATTACAGGTGTGAGCCACCACACCTGGCCCAGAAATACACTTTAAATGAGAAACTTTTCTTTAGTTTACGTTAGTCTAGAATTCCCTTCTACCCTCTAACCTTTAGTCTATTTCTCTGCCCTCCTCTTCTCTCTCCCTACCTTCTCTCCTTCCTCCCACTCTCTCCTTCTTCATTCCTTCCCATCTTTGCCAAGATTAAAGAAGGAATCTGGTCAAAGTGGAAAACTCCATATGAGTAAATGAATTTCAAGCACAGAAAAATATGTGCTAGTAGATATTTTCAATGTTAACCGTGAATGATATTAGAAGGTGTTGGTGTAATTGAATAACCAAGCAGATCCTACAAAAGCTACCTTAAGTACTTCTAATTTGGTTTGCTTTATTCAGTTTTATATCCTACAACTTCAGGTAAAAGTATAAAATAATTCATCACTAAAAATTTAACTTTTTAGCTAGACCCATATAAAAATATTTCTCCACTTTTTAATTGTAATTTGTTTTCAATGAAACCATATTGTTGTTCTCTCCTGGAGCCACATTTACAATTAGTCAATGAGATTATATTTAGTAAAATCCTCGTTTCTGTCAACAGTTCATCATTTCAGCTTTCATTTTTTTAAAACCTCAACTCATTCTAAGTTATTTCTGTTATTCTTTCAAAAGGAATCTTTATCAAATTTTTTCAGACTATCTTTCATGGTGATATAATTCTCTTTCATTTGAATCTTATGAAGTTAATCCCAGCAAACCTCCTTGGTCTTAGCACCTCTAAGTGCCTTGATTTCAGCTCTTAGTGTCTTTTCTTCATTATTCTGGACACACAGGAGAAACACGTCATGCTGGGGCTTTCCACATCATGCTGGGGCTCAGGGACCGTGAATGGCATTTTCCAGCCCACTGGCTTCAGTTTGCCATGCAACTATATTTACCAGCTGTGAGGGTGTGGGGGACACTGGTATCCTCCAAGGGCATCCAGATGAGCATCCGGGCATGAGTCCACCTGACTCAGAACTCTGATCCCTGCAGACTTGGCCAAATGGCTGGGAAATCCATGCCAACTTCCCCTTCCGCTCCTCTTCTCTCAAAGGCTCTCCTCCCACCCCAAGCTTTGATTGGAGGCTGAAAGTATGGGTGGGAAAAATGAATTCTGCTCAACTGCATATATTTTAAATCCACTGTCTTCTTCCTCAACACAGAATCTTGGATAATGTGTCCAGCTAGCAGGTCTGTATCCCAGCCTCCCTTGTAGCTACTTGCAACCATATCAATAAATTTTGGCCCAAAGAGAGACAAGTGAAAGTATTATTTGGAACTTTCAGGAAGTGCCCTTGAAATGTGCCTTTTTTCATATCCTCCTTCCTGCTGGTTGGAATGCAAGCCCAATTATTGCCCTCTTGGACCATGAGATGACCTTGAATTTAGAAGCTTTGGACATCAGAGCTGCAAAGTGGAAGATGCCTGGGCATTTGAAGGCTCTGTGGAATAGCCTCATTAGCCCTGGACTAGCTACTTGTAGATTGTTTGTATATGAGGGAATCAACACTTGTGTGATTAAATCTCTAATTTTAAGATCTCTGTTGCACACAAACATGACTGCTATCTAATATACCCAGGGACCTTCATTTTTGAAGCTTAAGGGACAAGAATTTTCTAATCTTGATTATATATACTTGCAGATAACTTGTATCTGACACCTGGATCTTGACTTTTGAATCTTACAAGCTAAGATCTTGGGTCCCCAGATTTACTGGGACAGCCCTGCTGTGTTATCTTTCCCTGGATGTCCACAAGAAATCTTCAGGAAAGAGCTATGTCACTTGTCAAGGTGTTTGGGTGGCAGAGTATGTTTCTTTTGAATTGTATTGGAAGCAACCATGAAGCAAGGAAAAGAAGCTCCTACATATGCAAGTTAACAGAGTTTGCACAGTGAAGCTGCGAGTCTCATGTACTTGGCTTGTTATTCATTGCATCTATATGTTTAGATCTGTGCTAAAGGATCTTGATTGACATCTTGAAAGTAAATGTTCTCTCTTCTTTGGCAAGTGAACTTAATGATTCTAGTTTGTAGCTAAAAAGTCATTATCTTTAAAGAGCCATTCTTGTCAAATGTGTGTAAATGATGAAATAAATGTGATTTTGTAACCTCTTGGTATGTGATGCTTTTTATCTAAGCAGAACTCAACAACATATGTTACTGTAACATTCAGTTGAAGTAATTTATCATGAAAACTGAAAGGAAAGTCACTGAATAGAATAAGGTATAACCTACATTAGAGTGTTATAGTGTTATTTGCACATTATTTTATTTTCTGAGACTAGATCTTGCTCTGTCACCCAGAGCACTGCATTGGAATGTAGTGGTTCAAATAGAGCTCACTGCAGCCTCCACCTCCTGGGCTCAAGCGATCTTCCCACTTCACCCTTCCAAGTAGCTGGGACCACAGATACACACCACCATGCCCAGCCAATCTTTAAATTTTTTTGTAGAGATGGAGTCACCTTGTTGCTCAGGCTTGTCTCAAATTCCTGGGCTCAGGTGATCCTCCTTGCTCAGTCTCCCAAAGTGCTGGGATCATAGGTGTAAGCCACCGTACCTGACCTATTTACACTTTTAGTATATGGTAACTGCAAAGATTAGCTGAGATAACACATCTATATAAAACACTTAGTAGGTACCCAAATACTTGCTAAACAATGGCACCCCAACATACAGTCTATTCTTTCCAGAGGGAAGATCTGTTTATTTACAAAACAATATTTTCTATCCTTAATTCTTTAACACTTCCTTTATGCCAATCTTTCACTTTCTCCTGGGGATCCTGGTTGCTCTTGCTCAGTGGTCACAACAATCCAGAGATGAGAGCTAATGGGGAGCCACAAAGAGTGGAGTTTCAGCAGCTCCTTCTGCAGTGACATCCTGGTGATAACAAGCATGTTTGGCCACTACAGAGTCCCCTGTGGTATAGCTTTGAGTGAGTTTACTTTCACTGACTGCTAAGAAAGAAATTTATAGTTTAAAAAATGTTTAGTAGGGTTTTAATTTAAACTTCAGTAGAGGCAATACATAATTTCCATCTATTTCTTTCTTTTTTAAAAAAATTTTAAACAGGCCGGGCGTGGTGGCTCATGCCTGTAATCCCAGCATTTTGGGAGGCTGAGGCAGGAGCATCAGTTGAGTTCAGGGATTTGAGACCAGCCTGGCCAACATGGTGAAACCCTGTCTCTACTAAAAATACAAAAATAGCCAGGCGTGGTGGCGGGCACCTGTAATCCCAGCTAATCAGGAGGTTTAGGCAGGAGAATTACTTGAACCCGGAAGGTGGGAATCACTTGAACCCGGGAGGTGGAGGTTACAGTGAGCAGAGATTTTGCCACTGCACTCCAGCCTGGGTGACTGAGTAAGACAAAAAATGATAATAATAATAATAAATTTTAAATTGACAAAAGTTGTACATGTTTATGATGTACAACAGGATGTTTTGAAATCTGTTTACATTATTAAATGGCTAAATTGAGCTAATTATCATACGTCTTACCTCACGTGCTTATTTTTATGTGTGGTGAGATCACTTAAAATTTACTCTGTTAGTGATTTTCAAGTATACACTACATTTTGTTTTTCTTTTTTGAGACAGGATCTTGCTCTGCCACACAGGCTGGAGTACAGTGGCACACTCATGGCTCACTGCAGCCTCAAACTCCTGGGCTCAAGCTATCCTCCCACCCAGCCTCCCTAGTAGCCGGGACGACAGGTGCATGCCACCACACCTGGCTAATTTACATTGTTGTTAGCTGTAGTCATCATGTTGTACAATAGCACTCCCGTCTGACGTTTTGTACCCTTTGACCAGCATGTCTCCAGCCTTTCACCCTCTTTATCACTTTTACTTTGTCTTTCTAGTGATGCCTGGGCCAGGGCCAAGTGAGTCTCCCTGTCTCCTTACCCAGGGGCCACTTCAGTTATCACTCATTCTTCACTGCCCTTGTTTGCTGTTTAGCTCATCTATCTGCATTCTGAGGCATTCATCCTCATTACACATTTATCATTTTATGGAGGTGATAGCAGTAGGTTCCAGTCGAGTGGTTATACAGTGGTGCTTCTTGCTTCTGTCTCCTAGGGTTACCCCCGAAGTCTTTCACATACTTTTACAGCCAATTAGAGCCACTAATCTACTGTAGTTGACTTCTTTTTCAGGAAAAGCAGGTAAAACTCAATAGAGAGGAACACACAGTTCATAGGGACCACCATGGGGACAGCCTTGGTCTTTTTATGTACCATTTTCAAAGAGGCCTCATAATTTTTACACATTCTTGACAAATACAAATTACAATTTTTTTATTTGTATTTATTTTATTGTATTTTTGGGGGGACGGAGTCATGCTCTGTCGCCCAGGCTGGAGTGCAGTGGTGTGATCTCAGCTCACTGCAACCTCCATCTCCTGGGTTCAAGCAATTCTCCTGCATTGGCCTCTTGAGTAGCTGGGATTACAGGTGCCCACTACCACCCTTGGCTAATTTTGGTATCTTTTTTAGTACAGATGAGGTTTCACTATGTTGACTAGGCTGGTCTCGAACACCTGACCTCAAGCCATCTGCCTACCTTGGCCTCTCAAAGGGCTGGGATTACAGGTGTGAGCCACCGTGCCTAGTCACAAATTACAATTTTAATCAAAATAGACGTGCACTGACACAGACTAAGGGCTAAAATGTCAGATTGAATTAATTCTTCATATTAAATGAATTATGATTAGGATCTTTAACCAGTGAATTGTTGAGTTTTTCACTGCTAATAAATAATACCCCTTTCTTTCTCTCTTGAATTCTAAGCTGAATGAAGAATAGTAGGAATCAGACAGATGGAGATAAAAACAACAGCTCTGTAATTAGCAAATTTGAATTGTAGAATTCAGCTTGACTTGGGGAAAAAACATCTTTCTAATGTTTCCCACGGAGTTGGACTCACCTGGTACCAGGCTGAGCAGCTGCTGGCTACACATTAGAATGATCTTGGGATCTTTAAAAAATACCAGATAGTCAGAGCCCCACCTCCTGACCAGCTGAATCATAATCTCAGGGGTGGAGAAGGAGTTTGGGCATCTGTATTTTGGGAAAGCGCCCCAAATGATTCTCAGAGAGTATTGAGAACCTCCGAGGCTGAGAACCATGGAGCTTGATCATTACAAAGGCAGACCTATTTCCTCAGGGTGGAGAGGAAAGGGCAGAACACAGCTGACCTCAGGGCAAGCCCACCTGAGAATGGAAAAGAGGATATTGGGTGAGCTAATGCCCCCAGTGAGAGATGAGTGAGGAAGTGAACCTGTGGTTTCATGTCTTTTGTCAATCTCAGAACAAATTCTGAGCTTTTTTTATTTTTTAAAAATTTTATTTATTTATTTATTTTCTTAAGCTGGAGTCTCACTCTGTCACCCAGGATGGAGGGCAGTGATGTGGTCTTGGCTCACTGCAGGCTCTACCTCCCGGGTTCAGGTGATTCTCCTGCCTCAGCCTCCCAAGTAGCTGGGATTACAGGCACACACCACCTTGCCCAGCTAATTTTTGTATTTTTAGTAAAGACAGAGTTTCACAATTTTGGCCAAGCTGGTCTCAAACTCCTGGCGTCAAGTGATCTGCCCACTTCAGCTTCTCAGAGTGCTGGGATTATAGCTGTGAGCCCCCATGCCCGGCCAAATTCTGAGCTTTTAGTTCATCAGAAATCACTCTTGTCCTGCTCCCTCACTCCTCTCTTTCTGGGATCCAGATTGCATGTGTACTAAAAGTTTTTACTGTGTCAAATGTGTCTCTGGCTCTTTTCTGTAGTTTTAAATTCTTTTTTACCTTCCTGTGCTTTGATCTTCTGATCTACCTCTTCATTCATCCTTTCAGCTCTGTAGTCTACTGTTAAATCCAATTGATTTTGTTCATAATTCCAGTTCTATCATTCATTTAAAAACTTAGGTCCATTTTAATAGAGGGTATAGAAATTCATAACTCAAACAATTCATAAAACCCATTACATACATACGATAAGTTGCACCAAGAGTGCAATAATATAAATCCCGTGGTCTGCAGATAAGAGATACTGCAGAAACCGTTAAGATTGACTTTTATATTTTCCCCTCCTTTCTCTTGTTTTTTTAAAGATCAGTTTCCAGTTCTCTACTGAGTTTCTTCATCATGCCATCTCATTTCTTGAACATATTAACCATAATTATTTTAAAACCTGTGTCTGATGCCCCTGGTATCTGTAATTTCTTGTGGGTCTGTTTAACGCTCATAATTTTGGGGGGCATGTGGTCTTATTTATGGTATGAGAGGTAATTGATTGAATGATGGGCATTGCAAAAAAAAAAAAAGAAAAAAACTGCTGTAGATATCATTAGAGCCTTTAGATGATGTCATAGTCCTTTGAGTTCTGATTTATTTCTAACCCACTCCCGGATGCAGTCCTTTAAGAATCTTGGGGGGTCCCACTGAAAAAGCTGAAATATCCCTTTAAATCTCTCTTGTTTGCTGGGTTCTCATTTTAATTTGGTCTCCCATCTCAGTAAGAGTGTCAGTTCCTCAGCTTCTGACCTAATTGCAGTTTGTTAATCAGCAAATCCCTCAAGAGGAATAATTGCTTGAATATGGAATTCTATGCGTCCCTTCTGTCTGCAATCTTGCATTCTCAAGTGCTTGTTACTTTTGTACCTTTTCTGTGCCTTCTATGTCTGTAAGAGGTTTCAAAAATATTTTGTTTGCTTTTTACTAGTTGTCAAGGGAAGGGTTGCCAGTGAGCCATTACTAAAAACATCAGTTAGAATGTTTGACTTGCAGGGACCTTTGATGATGACTAACTGATCATGGGATCCCTTTAGACTCTATTCCTCCAGGCCTGGGTCCTCTGCTCTCTTCAGTCTGTCTTCTCATGCGTGACTCACTGTGGACAGGCACACAGAGGGAAGATGTAAAGGGAGCATGGAAGGCAGCTAAGCTTGGCCTCCAGGCTCCTGCCTTCCACATATTCAGCTGGCGCAATAGCCCAACATTAAGAAATTTTAAAACATCAGGAAAATGAACGAAAAGAAAGTAGGATGATGGATAAAGATAGCTGAAATTAGTAAAAATAAATATTTTTTAGAAAATGTAAATTACAACAAATACTTGTTTCTTAATTTACTTTCAGTTAATAATTTATTCTTTTTAGAGACAGAGTCTTGCTATGTTGCACAGGCTGGAATGGAGTGGCTACTCACAGATGTGATTATAACACACTACAGGCTCTAACTCCCAGGCTCAAGTGATCCTCCTGCCTCAGCCTCCCAAGTAGCTGGGACAACAGGCTTTTACTTTTTTAAAAAGCAACCAAAACCCTCAAACAAATAAAAATAAAACCTTGACAATCCTGATTAAGGAAAAAAAGAGACAAAAAAGAATAATATTTGAAATGAGATTTGGAAGAAATTAAGTAAGTACATAAGAATATAATAAATAATTCCATAAAACACTTCTGGAAATCGAAAGAAAATGGATTACCAATATATTAACTCTTAAAATTACTCCATGAGGGTGCAGAAAACATTAAAAGGTTATTTGCCATGGATGATACTGGAAATGCTGACTTCTATATTTAACAGAAATGTTCAGACTCAACTGCTGTTAAAATGGAATTAACTCAAACTTCTAAAAAATAGGCTATTCTTATGTTAATCCACTCTAATCCATAGAAATCATGGAGACGTCTCTAATGCAGTTTATCTTAGAATAATTTCAATATCAAACTCTGAAAAGATAGTATAAAAGATACAAGAACTACAAATGCATTTCTATTTTAAGTCTAGATATAAAATAATAAAATATTGAAAATCAAATCTAGCTGTATATTGAAAGAAGACTGTATTATGCTCAGAAGAATTCATCCCAGCAATGCAAGGATGGTTTAGTGTTAGAAGACCTAGTAACATAATTCCGTATATCAATGCAGGGAAAGACAAGTACATGTTTTTAGCTCCAAATCTCATAAATTTGTTTAATAAAACACAGCTGTCATTCCTAGCATAAATTTTATAAATTTTTAGTAATGTAGGAATGGAAATACATTGTTTAAACATAATAAAATAAAATCACAAAACCCAATTGACAAATGATACTAAATTGTGAAATGCTGAAGCCATTTTAAATTTAAGAATAAGACAGATATGCCCACTCGTAGTGCAACTAGTCAATATTGTTCTTGAAGTTATAACACAGTAATCATTATAGCTAATATAATAATAAATATAAAATACACAAAAACAGCAACTCAGTAGTTAGTATGAATGTGAAAGAGGCAAAATTATACATGCAAATAGTATAAGCAGTAAACTTAAGAAACATCTAGAATTAATAACATTATTTGGTGAGGCAGATGGATGTTAAGGTAACTATACAAAGCCCAGTAGTTTTTTCCTTCTGGTAATAAACAGCTACAAATAGACTTGAAAATAGAATACATTTTTTTTCATAATTGTATCCAAAAAGTTCACAAAAAAGGCACAGGACCTTTATTAAAAAAAACTATAATATCTTCTTGATAAATAATAAGGAACAAGTGAAACAGGGGCTAGATGGGGAGACATGGTATCATAAATAGGTCAATACTTCAAAATTACTAAAATTCCAAATAGAATGTCAACTTTTTGGTAATAAACTGGATAAAAATAATTTAAAAATTAGTACTGAAGCATAGATATCCAAAATAATCTAAGAACATAATGAAAAAAGGAAGAATACTAGTAAGTAAAAACCTGGCTTATCAGTTACTAAAGCTTGCCTAAGATTTTAATTGGTGACAGAAATAAAGTGGTTAGTGGAAGAGTCTGAAGAATCCAGAAACAGATCTAAATATATATGATACTTTAACCCATGGCAAAAATGGTGTTATAGTTTGAATGTGTCTCCCAAAGATTCCTGTGTTGGAAACTTAATCCCCCTGCCCTCATGTAGAGATTAATGCTGCTGTCACAGGAGTGGGTTCATTATTGCAGGAGTGGCTTTCGTATGAAAGCAAGCACTCTCTGACTCTCTTGCTTCTGCCCTCTTGCCATGTGATGCTCTCTGCTCTGCTATGATGCAGCAAAAAAGTCCTCACCAGGTGCCTGAGCCATGCTCTTAAACTTCCCAGTCTCCAGAAACATGATGAAATAAATTTTTCTAGAAAACCAGTCTATGGTCTTCTGTTACAGCAATAGAAAACAGACTTAAGATAGAAGGCATTTCACTCTATCTATACATTAGATAGATAGATAGATAGATAGATAGATAGATAGATATAGGTAGATGTATATATTTAAATATATATCAAATTAATATAACTACATATATACATATATATATATATCTGGGGAGATAAATGATAAGCAACTCAAAGCTAGAGCCCTTTCTCATACTATATACAAAAATAACAAATATTTAATATCAGAAAACAACAAACGATTAGAATAAAAATTTGGAGAGCAAATTTTCAATGGTGAAATGTTCCCAAACCAGTAAACTCAGTAATCAGAAAGATATATTTGTTTTGTTACATAAATACTTTTAAAACTTCATGGCAAACAAATGAGTAAACAGTAAATAAAAATACTAAGAAATGGGAAATATATTTTCAACAAATATGACAAACTATTAATATTCACAATAGAAATAATTTATCTAAATCAGTAAGAGAAAACACATAAGAAAATGGGAAAAGTGATTCATAGAAGATACAATTTAAATATCCAATAAACATATAAAAAGATACTCAAACTTTCTAGAAGTCAAGTAAGTAAAATTAAACCAGGAGAATAAATTTTTTTTTTTTTTTTTTTTTTTACTTTAAGTTCTGGGATACAAGTGCAGAACATGCAGGCTTGTTACATAGGTATATGTGTGCCATGGTGGTTTGCTGCACCTATCAACCCGTCATCTAAGTGTTAAGCCCCACATGCATGAGCTATTTGTCCTATTTCTCTCCCTCCCCTCGCCCCCCACCCCTTGACTGGCGCTGGTGTGTGTTGGTCCTCTCCCTGTGTCCATGTGTTCTAATTGTTCAACTCCCACTTATGAGTGAGAACATGCAGTGTTTGGTTTTCTGTTCCTGTGTTAGTTAGCTGGGGATGATGGCTTACACCTTCATCCATGTCCCTGCAAAGGACATGGTCTCATTCCTTTTTACGGCTGCATAGTATTCCATGGTGTAAATGTGCCACATTTTCTTTATTCAGTCTATCATTGATGGGCATTTGGGTTGATTCTATGTCTCTGCTAATGTAAATAGTGCTGCAATAAACATACGTGTGCATGTATCTTTATAGTAGAATGATTTATATTCCTTTGGGTATATACCCAGTAATGGGATTGCTGGGTCAAATGGTCTTTCTGTTTCTAGATCCTTGAGGAATCACCACACTGTCTTCCACAATGGTTGAACTAATTTACATTCCCACCAAAAATATAAAAGCATTCCTATTTCTCTAGAAAATACATTTTTCATCATCAAATTGACAGAAGAAAAAACAAAAAAGAAATGAAGTGGGGAGAGATCCCATTTTGTGCTGTCAGGAGTGTGGGGAAGCAGGTGCTCTCTTACCTGGCTTCTGACAGCAGTGAATTGCTGCATCCTTGCTGAATGTAATCTGAACATCTCTATGAAATAAAAAAAAAATCTATTCTCTTTGGCACAGGAGTTTTAGTTTAGAAATCTTTCCTGTGAAAATAACAGCAGTGTTATGAAAAACCATATGTTCCAGGATATTTATTACAGCTTTGCTTGTCATGGCAAGAAAACTGAAAATGATTAAGCTGTCTATCAATTAGTGAATGGCTGAATTAGAATAATGTTAATATGCCAAAGACAAATCCCTTCATAAAAAGATACTAATAGGGACCCATGTCATGTGACCTTGGTAGTGCAGCAGAAATTGTTCCGGGGTGGAAATGCCCTTACTGTAGATCTAGTTTTTATTTATTTATTTATTTTATTTTTTATCTTTTTACTTTTATTTTACTTTAAAGTTCTGGGATACACGTGCAGAACGTGCACTTTGTTACATAGCACCTTGTGCCATGGTGGTTTCCTGCATCTATGAACCGGTCATCTAGGTTTTAAGCCTCGCATGCATTAGGTATTTGTCCCAATGCTTTCCCTCCCTTTGCCCCCCACCACCCCCGACAGGCCCGGGTGTGTGGGTGTGTGATGTTCCCCTTCCAATGTCCATGGGTTCTCATTTTTCAACTCTCACTTATGAGTGAGAACATGTGGTGTTTGTTTTTCTGTTCCTGTGTTAGTTAGCTGAGAATGATGGCTTCCAGCTTTATCCATGTCCCTGCAAAGGACATGAATTCATTCTTTTTTATGGCTGCATCATATTCCATGGCGTATATGTGCCACATTTTCTTTATCCAGTCTATCATTTATGGGCATTTGGGTTGGTTCCAAGTCTTTGCTATTGTAAATAGTGCTGCAATAAACATACGTGTGCATGTGTCTTTATAGCAGAATGATTCATAATCCTTTGGAAATACGCCCTGCAATGGGATTGCTGGGTCAAATGGTATTTCTGGTTCTAGATCCTACAAGGTCTAGTTGTTTACTTTGAGTTCTCTAGACATGAATGTATTTAAATGTTTGAGTTAATCATGATCTGTTCTGCCTTGCTTAGGTATGCAGTTTGGAAATTCTTTTTGATAGAGGGAGCCTGGAGTAGCTATGCAGTTAAATTATCCTGGAGTTTTGCACAGGCTAAATAGAGGTGGTTTATCTCTATAATACATTTGTATGTATTAAGATATAATTCATATATTGACATGCATCTATATATCACAATATATTTGATATAGACATGATATATACATCATATATATACATATATATGATATGTATTGGCAAAGGTGGGGAATGTCCATTATTATGGTTGAGAAATATCTATAACATGATCCCACTGTTGTCAGAACAGATACATGCCCCATATACATGTCTCCATATATTTGCATTTGTTCATATGAGTTTGAAGGAATTTGCCAAGAAACTCCCACCTGCTTCTTAACATTGATCTCCTCAGAGCAATGGGCCTATAGCTGGATAATATCAGAGATACTACGTCTTCTTTTCTTTATATATCTCTGATGTTCCCCTGTTATAATGGGCATGCATTATTTTAACTCATTTTTTCATAAGATTCATTAAAAGGCTAGTTTATTTGCTCATTGAGGGAGGAGAGGAGGAAGGAATTTGAGATTTTGAGAAGCACGTTGGGAGACTGCAAAGAGCCAGGGAGCAATTTGACTAGGAAACGTGAGGAATTTTGAGGACACATTGAGGGACCATTTGAGGATGGGGATCATGAATTAATGGAGACTACCAAGAAACCGTGGCATAGGACTCTCTCTAGCAAGGCTTTCCTGAGCCATGGAGAAAGCAGCATCTTACAAACCCTAAATGGGACTACAAAAAGACACTGGGACAAGAGAGTTAAAGCTTTTTTTTGAACATCTTACTGAAATGAAAGACCATTAGCTCCAAACTGATCTAGTATAAAAAGGAAGGAAAGAGGCCAACAATTTGGAGAAACCAGAGCGGTCAATGGATTGGTTTCAGTGAGACTGAAGAATAGTGGAAAAAGTTGAACATACATGTTTTAGGTTATGTTCATGGGTACGGGTAATATTAAAAATATTTAATGACTGTAAAAAAAAAAGGTGCTGACCAATCAGAATGATGTCTGGATCATCGGAAGTTGGAATGATGCCTGATCAATTGGCACAGAACACTCAGTTTGCCACACAGGTGGGTGCAGCCTGAATTGCACACCTCATACGGGATGGGCAGGAGAGGAGGAGTCGAGATAATGATCATTAGAGGTAAGGAGATCAAGGAACTGAGGGATCAGGATTTTGTCTGGATTGTCCTTGTGGACACTAAGGTCACATCACATGATGGCAGGAAATGAGATGTAAAGCAACTGTGAGCCAGTCGTCCAAACCTTCAGTGAGTGAGTGGGATGGGCTGGAGGCTGGCTGGTGGATGACAGTGGCAAGGAGGGGAAAAGATGGCAGAGCCTTGTGCAGAGTTGTGTGAGGTAGGAGAGAATGGGTAGCCATGGTTGGGCATGCTGCAAGACCAGCCAGGTTGTAGGTAAGGCTAAGAGGTGAATGCTTCCAAGGAATTTATACTCTAGTAAGGGAGAAAGATGAGAAGGCAATAATAATATGGTATGTTAAGTGTAGGAGTGTAGGATGCTATGAGAGCATACAAGAATAACTTATAGGCAGGGTGCAGTGGCTCATGCCTGTAATCCCAGCACTTTGGGAGGCCAAGGTGGGCAGCCCACGAGGTCAGGAGATCGAGACCATGCCGGCTAACACGGTGAAACCCCATCTCTACTAAAAATACAAAAAATTAGCCAGGCATGGTGGCACGCGCCTGTAGTCCCAGCAACTTGGGAGGCTGAGGCAGGAGAATGGCTTGAACTCAGGAGGCAGAGGTTGCAGTGAGCCGAGATCGCGCCACTGCAGTCCAGCCTGGGTGACAGAGTGAGACTCTATCTCAAAAAAAAAAAAGAGTAACTTATAACCAAATCTTAGGTGCTTCTGAATGAATGAGGTGTGAAAAATGAAACTAATGAAATATTATAATAAAACATACCTATAAAGTAATAATAATCACAACGATAGCTTAACGCTTATTCAGGGCTTAACATGTGCCCCACCAGGTACTGTGCTGGTTTTTTTTTCCTTAATTCTTATCCCTATTAGATAATACAATTACTCCTCCCCAATTCACAGACAAGGAAACAGAGAAATCAAGTGCCTTCCTCAATAGTACAGTGGTGCAGTGCTCGCTAAGATGCCCAGGTCCCCAGCAGGTTGGAGTGCTGCCAGCGAATAGCCAGCAACCAGCAGCTCTTTCTGGAAATTGCCCTCATCTGTAGAGAGCTGTCTGACCTACAATCACCACCCACTTCAGAGCACTGGCTACATCCAATAACTGGTCCACATGTGAGCAGAAAGTTCTGGCCCCTTTGCTGCAACCTGGGACAACTCTGAAGGGCCATCCCAGTTGCTCCCTTTGGGGTTGGCTGAGACCTTTTTTTGAGACTGCATAGTAGACCAGCTTCTCCTCTTGTCCAATCCTGCTTCATCCCTTCTCTTCCAAGGCATTTACCTAGAAACCATTCTCTGAAAAACTTCTGAACTCTAATCTCCATCCCAGTCTCTGCTTCCAGGTAACCCAACGTACAACCATTGGTAAAAGGAAAGGTGAAGAAAGTAGAGGCTAAAATGAGATTGTAGAGTGGGCTCACCTGCCAGGTGTGTTGAAATGAGAATTCCATTGCTGGTGGTAGTGGAGAACAGGTAGTTCCTGACACAAGGCAGCAAAGCAATAGTCATGTTTGGTGTACTGGGATCGTATAGAGCTGGAAGAAAATGCACTTGTGGAAGAGTGTCTCAGGTACTTGAGAAATATGGGGAAATTCTATCCCCATACCCAATAATCAGAACTGGGTGTCTGTTGCTAAATGCAATTGATGCTTTGGAAGGACCTTATGAGTGACAAGGACGCTATCCTTAATAGTACCTTTCATTGAGAGACAGCGAAGATTTGATGTGGAGCCAGATGAAGAGTGTGCTGTTTACTCTGAGATATTCAAGATGATGTGTTTGCAGGTTAACAGGAATTCTAGCACTGGAGATACAGGTTTGGGAGTTGTCAGTGCATGTACAGTAATTGAAAGCATAGCCAGGGATGAAATTTATGGGGGAGTGCATAGTGGGAGGTGAGCTTAGGGACCATCATAGATAGTTGTGTGAGCCTGCAGTACAGTGGTAAGGACCAAGCATGGGACTTGGAAACACCAGACACTAACAGATGGGCAGAGGAAGATGAGTTCATGAAGGATGTTTTCCTCCAACCTAAGAAGTCAGAGAAAATTGCCATTCAAGCTTTGGAAAGAAAATGAATAGAGTGAGGAATGGTATCAAATGCTCCAGTAGGATCAAGAAAGAGGAGGCCTTAAAAGTATCTGTTAGTTTTAGAAACAGGAAAATCGTGAATGACTTGGGCAAGAGAAGTTTCAGTGGAGTGATGGGGTAGAATGCAGGGACTTTAGCTAGAAGTGGGTAGAGAATTAAGGAAGAGCCCTTTTTTCGTTGTTGTTATTTACTATGAGAGAGAACAGAGGGCCCAGTGCGGTGGCTCGTGCCTGTAATCCCAGCACTTTGGAAGGCTGAAGCAGGGGTTCACTTGAGACCAGGGGTTCAAGATCAGCCTAGGCAACATAGGGAGACCTCGTCCTTACAAAAAAATGTTAAAATCAGTTAAGTGCGGTAGTGCACACCTGTGGTCACAGCTAATCAAGAGGCTGAGGCAGGAGGATCGCTTGAGTTAAGAGTTTGAAGCTGCAGCGAGTTATTATTGTGCCTATGCATTCCAGCCTGGGTGACAGGGTCAGACCCTTTCGAGCGGGCGTGGTGGGTTGGCAGAGAATAGAGAATGTGTGTTTATAAAAGGAGCTACTTAAAAGGGACAAGGAAATGGTGCATACGGGCAGAAAAGGATGGATTCTGGAGCTCTGGGGAAAAGAGTGAGGCCAAACCGTGCTAATGAGGACAAAGGCAGGAATGAACATAGGTAGGTACAGATGCCTTTGCAATGGCTGAATGCTGAGGGAGTTGGGACCTGATGAATGAGGAGGATGCTGAGAGGTCAGAGGTTTCAGAAAGCTGCTGTGGAGAACCACACAGAAAACTGGGAGTGGGGACTTAGAAGGGCCCAGTGGTTGTGATAGTTTGCTGAGAATGATGGTTTCCAGCTTCATCCATGTCCCTACAAAGGACATGAACACATCCTTTTTCATGGCTGCACAGTATTCCATAAACTATCGCAAGGACAAAAAACCAAACACCATATGTTCCCACTCATAGATGGGAATTGAACAATGAGAACACTTGGACACAGGAAGGGGAACATCACACACCGGGGCCTGTCGTGGGGTGGGGTGGGGGGAGGGATAGCATTAGGAGATATACCTAATGTAAATGACGAGTTAATGGGTGCAGCACACCAACATGGCATATGTATACATATGTAACAAACCTACACATTGTGCACATGTACCCTAGAACTTAAAGTACAAAAAAAAAAAAAAAAAAAAAAAAAGAAGGGCCCAGTGGATGTGGAAACTGAATGATGACTGGCACCTGTGTGAGTGGCTGTGTGCTCTGCAGCCCCGGGGGTGCATTTGCTTAGGGGCTCATGGAGAGGATGGAGAGCTGAGGGATTTGAGAATTTCAGGAGGAGTGATGCAGACATGATGGCTGATGGGGTTTGCAGGATGAAGTAAAGAGAAGAGGGAGCTAACAGGTTGAGAGACGGCACAGACACTTGGTGCATCCCAAGGGAATATCATCACCTCTAATCAGCATGGCTTTTACTGTCAGCCTCCTACACTGTAAAGTCCTGGAGGCCAAGGATTCTTATTTTGAAAGGATTCTTATTTTGTGAAAACTAATAGTTTATAAGATGAATAATACTTACCTTAAATGGTTATCTTAAGGTAGGGATAAGAATGCACACAAGAATATTTGGCATGGGGTCTCAGAGGTGTTAAATAAATGTTATTTGAATCAGAATCTGAAAGAGGGTGGGGCACAGTGGCTCATGCCTGTAATCCCAACACTTTGGGAGGCCGAGTCGGGCAGATCAACTGAGGTCAGGAGTTCAAGACCAGCCTGGCCAACATGGTAAAACCCCATCTCTACTAAAAATACACAAACTAGCAGGGTGTGGTGGTTGGCACCTGTAATCCCAGCTACTCGGGAGGCTGAGACAGGAGAATCATTTGAATCTGGGAGGCAAAGGTTGCAGTGAGCCAAGATCATTCCACTGCACTCCAGCCTGGGCAATAGAGCCAGATTCTGCCACAGAAAAAAAAAAAAAGAAAGAAAAAGAAAAAAAGAATCTGAAAGAGTAGCTTTCAGGATAATTCAGAGCTTGGTGATTTTTCAGTACAGGAAAAAAACCCAGTATAAATAAGAGGAAATGATAAAAAGTGATATCAGTAAGCAGGGAATTAGAATGAGAAGACCCAGGTTTTTGTTTTTTTTTTTTAATATACTTTAAGTTCTAGGGTACATGTGCACAATGTACAGGTTTGTTACATAGGTATACATGTGCCATGTTGGTTGGCTGCATCTATTAACTCGTCATTTACATTAGGTATATCTCCTAATGCTATCCCTCCCCCCTCCCCCTACCCCACAACAGGCCCCAGTGTGTGATGTTCCCCACCCTGTGTCCAAGTGTTCTCATTGCTCAATTCCCACCTATGAATGAGAACACGCGGTGCTTGTTCTCTGTCCTTGTGATAGTTTGCTCAGAATGATGGTTTCCATCTTCATCCATGTCCCTACAAAGGACATGAACTCATCCTTTTTTATGGCTACATAGTATTCCATGGTGTATATGTGCCATATTTTCTTAATCCAGTCTATCACTGATGGACATTTGGGTTGGTTCCAAGTATTTGCTATTGTGAATAGTGCTGCTATAAACATACATGTGCATGTGTCTTTATAGCAGCATGATGTATAATCCTTTGGGTATATACTCAGTAATGGGATGGCTGGGTCAAATGGTATTTCTAGTTGTAGATCCTTGAGGAATTGCCACACTGTCTTCCACAATGGTTGAACTAGTTTACAGTCCCACCAACAGTGTAAAAGTGTCCTATTTCTCCACATCCTCTCCAGCACCTGTTGTTTTCTGAC
This sequence comes from Pongo abelii, assembly GCF_028885655.2. Classification (NCBI taxonomy): domain Eukaryota; kingdom Metazoa; phylum Chordata; class Mammalia; order Primates; family Hominidae; genus Pongo; species Pongo abelii. The sequence goes on along the minus strand of NC_071993.2, from coordinate 26,591,999 downwards.
TTTTTAATGATCACCATTCTAACTGGTGAAGAAGACCCAGGTTTTGGTGCCTGAAGTCCTGTTTGGAATCAGCTCTGCCAACTGTAACCCGGCTCAAGTTATGAGATCTTGTTGAGTTTCTTAGTAGCCCTGAATGGGTAATTCACACTTATATTACAAAGTTGTGTGACAAACGAAATTACAGTGTAATTTGTAAACTAGGCAGTACAATAACAGATTAAATGAAAACACAGAATAGTTAAGACAGAATCTGCATTGAACATCAATCTACATTTACTCTGCTCCCAACTTACAGAAGGACATAGTTTACCTCCACTACATTTCCTCATTCTGGCCTCAGGGGACAGAGCACGGTGTTTAGCAGGTAGCAGCTTTTCAAAAAATTTTCCTCAGAGGATAAAGCAAATGTAGTGTAAGCTGGATATTTATTTATAACCCTCCTAAGCAACTAAAAATTAGGCAACATTGAGAGAAAGGATGATATTCTAGAAAAAACTCAGACTTTAGATCCTGATAGAACTGAGTTCGGATTCAGACAGATCAGGGTTTGAATTCCAGAACTTCCACATAATAGGTGTTTGGACAAATTACTAATTGAAAGTTCATTTTCTTTATAAAGTAGGGATAATAATTGCTGTCTGCTAAAGCTATTATTATGAAAAAGTCAGATAGTATACTGTATATAAATTAGCACAGTGCCCTGCACATAGGAAGCATAATACACAATAAATGGCCAGGCGCAGTGGCTCACGCCTATAACCCCAGGACTTTGGGAGGCAGGCGGATCACAAGGTCAGGATCGAGACCATCCTGGTTAACACGGTGAAACCCCATCTCTGCTAAAAATATTTTAAAAAATTAGCCGGGCATGGTGGTGGGCACCTGTAGTCCCAGCTACTTGGGAGACTGAGGCAGCAGAATGGCGTGAACCCAGGAGGCAGAGCTTGCAGTGAGCCAAGACTGAGCCACTGCACTCCAGCCTGGGTGACAGAGCAAGACTCCAACTCAAAAGAAAAAAAACACACACACACACAATAAACAATAGCATCATAAGGCTACAGTCTGACTTGAAGGAAAGTTATGTAAAATAGTTGGTACATAATTGCTGTTTAATAAACGGTGGTTATTACATAACTATAATCCAAAAGAGGAGAAAATATTGACTCTTTTTCTTGTTCCTAATTGTCTTTGTTTGGCTGTGTAACAAAATACCATAGACTGGGTAATTTATAAACAACAGAAATTTCTCTTGCTTATAACTCTGGAGGATGGGAAGTTCAAGATCAAGGTGAAGCAGTGTTGTTGTCTGGGGTATACACCTGAGGTTTGTCATCTCATGCCAAGGAAATAGAGTATTTGAACACACAAAAAGTGGGTTTAGAAGTGGAGGTTTAATAGGCAAAAAAAGAGAAAGGAGAACAACCCTCTCTCCTGTGGGAGAGAGGGGTGCCCAAACGGGACTTCCAGCCCGCAGTGGAGTGCACAGGGTTTTGTAGACAGGCTTGAGGAGGTGGTGTTTGATTTACATAGGGCCCAAAGATTGGTTGGATCAGGTGTGACATTTACCAGCTTGTGGGGAAGCTGGCCACCCCACCCTAATCTTATATGCAAATGAGTTCTTTGCCTGGGGGCAGTGTTCTCTGCTCCTGACTGCACACGTGGTTGTCAAGGGAAAGGAAGATGGAGCCCCCATTTTGAACATGCCTAGCCCCCAGGTAGCCCCTTCCCTATTGGCACAGCAGCCTGCATTTACCTGTGCAGGCTTCTAGCTTGCCTTTCTATGTCTCAAGCTTGATTTTATGGGCTGCTCTTTGTTAGAAAAGAAAATGCTTTGGGGGTTGCTTTTCATTAAAATAAAAACCTTACCAAAGATTTCCTACCCTCTCTGCTTAAACGATTTCTTCTTAACTCGTGTATCTCGTGTATCAAAGGCACCGGCAGATTCGGCATCTGGTGAGTACCTATTCCTCAGAAACAGCATCTTCTATGTGTCTTCACATGGTGGAAAGGACTAATGAGCTCCCTCCAGCCTCTTTTATAAGGACACTTATCCTATTGATGAGAGCAAATCCCTTATGTCCTAATAAACTCCTGATATGCTTTGGCTGTGTCCACATCCAAAATCTCATCTTGAATTGCAATCCCCATAATCTTCACGTGTCAAGAAAGAGACTAGGTGGAGGTAATTGAATCATGGGGGTGGTTTCTGTTGTGACAGTGAGTGAGTTCTCAGGAGATCTGATGGTTTTACAAGTGTTCGGTAGTTCCTCCTCCATTCATTCTCCTTCCTGCCACCTTGTGAAGAAGGTGTCTTGCTTCTCCTTTGCTTTCTGCCATGGTTGTAAGTTTCCTGAGGCCTCCCCAGTCATGCTGAACTGTGAATCAATTAAACCTCCTTCCTTTATAAATTACCCAGTCTCGGGAAGTTCATTATAGCAGCGTAAAAACCAACTAATACACCTCCCAAAGGCCCCACCTCTTCATACTATTGCATTCTAGATTATGTTTCAACATATGAATCTGGATGCAGGGGAAACAGAAACATTAACACCATAGCACTAATGTTTAGTTTTAAGTAAGACATCAAAGGTGCTTTCAGCTTGGGTGCTATTAATTGCATAATAAGGGTGGCTAGAGAAAAAAGTGCTTAATGAGATTCATTTTCTGTGTGTGTGTGTGTGTGTGTGTGTTAGAGAGAGAAGAGAGAGAGCATGTGCTCAGCTGTGATTACAAAAGTTTAAGCTTTTAACTGGCAAAAATCCTTTAAAAAGCACTTGGATTGTTACTGCCTGAAATGTAGCAAAAACATTCTTTCTATAAGTTGTTCTAATTTCATGAAATGCAAGGTATAAGATGTTCTGGTTTAGGTGACCTACACAATTAGAGCCAGGTATTTGGCAGTCAGAAAGTATATGTTTAGTTTTTTTTTTGACGTAAGTATTTCCCAGGACCAGGGAGCAGTTACAGTATAACTTGATTGATTTTTTTTTTTTTAGCACAGCTTGACTGATTTTTAGCGTAACTTAATTGATTTTACCATAAAATAATTGAGAAAAGAAAAATACTTAGTGAAATCCCGTCTCGACTAAAAATACAAAATTAGCCGGGCCTGGTGGTGGGCACCTATAATCTCAGCTGCTTGGGAGGCTGAGGCAGGAGAATTGCTTGAACCCGGGAGGCAGAGGTTGCAGTGAGCCAAGATCATGTCACTGCACTCCAGCCTGGATGACGGAGCGAGACTCTGTCACAAAAAAAAAAAAAAAAAAGATAGTGTGTGTGGTGGGCAAAGCAGTGGGCATCATTTATGGATCTGTATAGCTTGGCCTCAAAATTAGAACTGACTGGAATTTGAGGCGGTGTCAGTGCAGCCTCGTTTTCCTGTTCATCATGATGGCATTGTGCTTCTTTGGGCTTCTTGCAAATCTTCTAAGGCTTGAAGAGAGGTGCTTTGGAAATCTGATACTAAAGAAGTCTTAAAGGGCCAGGCAGGGATGGTTCATCACGGCTGTTATCTTAGCACTTTGAGAGGCCCAGGTGGGAGGACTGCTTCAGGCCAGGAGTTCAAGACCAGCCTGGGCAACATAGTGACACTCTTCCTCTACAAAAAAATTTAAAAATTAGCTGGACATGATGGTGCACGTCTGTAGTCGTAGCTACTGGGGAGGATGAGGCTCGAGGATTGCTTGAGCTCAGGAGTTACAGACCAGCCTGGGCAGCACAGCCAGACCCCATTTCTAAAAAAAGAATGAAAGAAAAAAAGGAAGTCTCAGGAATGTTACACAAGTCAGACATTCTTCCAGAAGCTTTCAGAGGAGGTTGCTCACACGGCCGGTCGCGGCTGCCTCGCATGCAAATTCGGATTTCTACCCCTCAGTAAGCACCTCTAGGCTGAGTAGTCAGGGCTGCAGAGGAGGAACTCGCACCCCTGCAGATACCACTACCTTCCCCGGAGAGCCTCAGCTGGGCTGGCGGGACACTAGAGGAACTAGAGAAGTTCTCAGACTGTCGGTGAACAGACAGGAAGGAGACACGGGGGGGGTGTCGGCCTGGAGAGACATCTCCAGGTGCCAAGAACTCGGTTTCCCCGGCAGAGCCTGCAGAAAGTGACCCACGAGGCGCTGCTTCCGAGCCACGCGGCTTGGTAGCTTTCTTGGCTAAACCAAGAGCTAAAGGGATTCGCGCGTGGGCGTTTGGAGACAGGAACATCGCTGGTTTCCGGGCACCTGGTGGTCTGCGCTGCCCAGGGCTCACTGCCACTCCTCCTTCATGTGGCCGCGATGCTGGACTCAAGGCCCACATGAGCTGACGCGGCCAGGCAGTGGCTTTGCCTACCTGGGCCTCTGCCCGCGGGCCCGCGCGACGCCGAATTTGCCTGCAGGGGGCTTCAAGAAAAAGCCGGAGCTGGGGGGAGCCGTTGCCCGGGTAGAGTTTGCCCAGCGAGTAGGTGGAGGCCGGCTGGCCTCGCTCTCCACCCCAGGCCAGATCCCAGCCTCTCGGGGTCCCCAGAGCCCGAAAGTGTCGTGCGCTCCAGGGACGCATGGCACCGCCCGGGGGCCCCAGTGCCGCGGAGCTCCGGGGGCGGGAAGGGGCGGGTGGCCGAGCAGCCGCGCTCCGCAGAGGTAGCCGTGGCGTCTTGAGGCGCCCAGGACCGGGAGCGGGCCCTGCTGCGAGCTTTCCAGCAGGTCTCCTAGACCCTGGGGGAGGCTCCTGCCGAACTGGTCCCCGCTGGGCCTGCCCAGCTGGAAGGCGCAGGCCTGGGCCATCAGCTCCCTTATGTCCGGGTGGATTGGGATACAAGTTCAATGGTGGTTTCCAAACCTCGGTGTGCGGCACATTCAACTGACAAATGAGTTTAAAAATGTCTGTCCGGTGTTTAAACTCATCAAATTGTATACACTAAATATATGCAGGGGTTTTTTTTGTTTGTTTGTTTTTGTTTTTGTTTCCCCTGTATGTCAATTACACTGCCATAAAGCTGTTAAAAAACAAAAACTACCCGGTTGTCTTCAGCTGGGCCTGATGGAGTCTGCATTTTCCCATGAGTTCTCGGTCATTAGAGACCTCTCCGGAGTCAACTGCCTTTGGATGGGGGTTTTAGTTATTTTTCTCTAAGCAAAGGAGAATTTTGTGTCTTTGTCCAATAAGCATAAGAATAAAGAAAATGTTATGAGTATGACTTCCACGCTGTTTAAGGCAAGCTGGCTTGTGTTAAATTAGCCAAAGGGGATGCCCAGGATAGACCGCTTTTAAGAAGCTGAAACTTGTCTAAGGGATTATTTTGTGTGGACAATTGACTTATTTTAAAAAAATTTTTTTTTGAAAAAGGATTTCACTCTGTTGCTCAGGCTGGAGTGCCCTGGTACAATCATAACTCACTGTAGCCTCTACCTCCTTGGCTCAAGTGATCCTCCTGCTTCAGCCTCCCGAGTAGCTGGGCTACTGGCATGTGCCACCATGCCTGGCTATTTTTTTTTATTTTTATTTTTGTAGAGATGGGGGTCTCAGTGTGGTGCCCAGGCTGGCCTCGAACCCCTGGCCTCAAGTGATCCTCCCACCTCAGCCTCCCAAAGTGCTGTGATTACAGGCATGAGCCACCTTGCCAGGCCTAGTTTTAAAATTGTTATGTAATATTTGCAGATATGTATGGGGTACATGTGACATTTTGTTACATGCATAGAATGTGTAATGATCAGGTCAGGGTATCTGGGGTATCCGTCACCTCAAGTATTTATCATTCCTATGTGTTGGGAACATTTTGAGTCCTCTTTTCTAGCTATTTTAAAATATATGATACATTTTTGTTAACTATAGTCACCCTTCTCTGCTATTGAACATTAGGATTTATTCCATCTATCTGTAGGTCTGTAGTTATTCCTTTTAACTGTATGTTTGTACCCACTAACTAACCTCTCTTCATCCCCTCCATCAACCTACACACCCTTCCTAATCTCTGGTATCTATCATTCTACTCTCTACCTCCAGGAGATCAACTTTTTTGCTCCCATATATGAGTGAGAACATGTGATATTTGTCTTGGCTTATTTCATTAGCATAATGATTAAATTCCACCCATAACTCCATAATAACATAATCCCATCCACATTGCTGCATATGACAGGATTTCATTTTTTTTTTTCGAGATGGAGTCTCACTGTGTCACCCAGGTGGAGTGCAGTGGTGTGATCTTGGCTCACTGCAACCTCTGCCTCCCGGGTTCAAGTGATTCTCCTACTTCAGCCTCCCAAGTAGCTGGGACTACAAGTGCCCGCCACCATGCCCAGCTAATTTTTGTATTTTTAGTAGAGACAGGGTTTCATCATATTGGCCAGACTGGTCTCGATCTCCTGACCTTGTGATCTGCCTGCCTTGGCCTCCCAAAGTGCTGGGATTACAGGCATGAGCCACCGTGCCTGGCCGATTTCATTCTTTTTTATGGCTGAATAAGTATTCCATTATGTTTATCCATCTGCATTTCTTTATCCATCTATCTGTTGATGGACACTTAGGCTGATTCTCTATCTTTGCCATTGTGAGTAGTGCTGCAATAAACATGAAAGTGCAGGTATATACTGATTTCCTTTCCTTTGGATAAATATTCAATAGTGGAATTGCTGGATCGTATGGTAGTTTGAGAACTCTCTGCACTGTTTGCCATAGTGGCTGCACTAATATATCTTCCCACCAACAGTGTATGAGACTTCTCTTTTTACTGCATCCTCGCCAGTGCCTGTTATCTTTCATCTTTTTAATAATAATCATTCTAACTGGGGTAAGATGATCTCTCACTGTGGTTCTCAGTTGCATTTCCCTGATGATTAGTGATGTTGACTACGTTTTCATATACCCGTTGGCCATTTGTATAGGGATAGTTGACTTATTGACAACTTTCTGTTTAAGCATTTTTAGATATATTCTAAATGTAAATAGTTGATATTCTGTATTGTATAGGAAATAATAACCAGAAATAAAGTCTGTATGTGTTTAGTACAGATATAACTGTCCATTTTTTATGCTATATTTTCTGAGGTTGGTTGAATCCACAGATGCAGAGGGCCAACTGTACTATGTGCAAAAAAGTCATTGAGTTTTAGCAAAATATAACCATCTCCTTAGTGTGAAAAGAAAACCTTTAAAGAAATGTTCATCAGAGAAACTTCAAAGTATTTCTGATAGGAACTCTGGCATTTTTTATTGTCTTCTACTATTTAAGTGTGTGCTTTTTATGCTATCAAATGGCAGCTTTGAGGATAGAGATTTGTTATCCCAGATGTTATTATATAATTTCTTTGAGAGTCTCAGGGCTGGCTAAGTGATTTCATAAAATGTTTTATAGAAAACTTATGTACAGAACTCCTCAGGTAGGCTTTTCATTTAAAATAAACCTGCGGGTGAGATAATGAGACTTTTATTAGGATACATAGTAGGTTCTCATATTGCCGTTTCTCCTTCCCGTAAAAGGCCTATTAAATCTCTGTACATTAGTTCTGTTGTTAGACCCAGTTAGTTATTTCCTGATATTTCTGTAGAATTGGTTCATAAGCATAGTTACTGGTTACTTTACATCTGTAAGTATTAGGCACAATCTCTCTCTTTTCTGAAATAGAGTGATGTATTTTGGCCGTAATGGTCTGAAACATTAGCAGTCAAATGGCCAGCCATATAGTTGCACAAATAAATGTTGTGGGTAGAAAAAAGAGGGAATGGTAGTATGCTATGGTTATTACATTAAATTCATCTTTTTAGTTTAACTTCCTAACTCCTTTCTAGGTTGTTTTTAGCATCCACTAGCTGTGTGCTTTAAAAAAAATCCAGAAACAAGCCATTTATTTATGAATAACAAATGAACAGAGGATGTCTTATCAGATGGGTCACTCTCTGGAGGAGTGCTTCAGTGAAAGCACACACACACACACACACACTACCACTCATGGACACACAAATAAACACATACAAAAGCTATGATCCTACTGTCTTTCTCCCCTAAAGGCTGTGGTTAACTACAAAGTTGACATTTTCTGCATAATAATTCAATTCTGTGCATAGCTTTGGGGACTCACAGGCTAAATGGCATTGTGCTTTGACTATGGTTTTGTGTGGAATTAAAAAAAAAAAAAACACAACCAGACAGTTTTTGTATCAAAAAGTCTATTACCTTTGATTTTAAGAAGCATCTATTAAATTTTGATGCTCTAAAGCCATAAGTAGTCTAAGATTGTTGTACATGCAATTAAGCAGACAGCCTAAACTTTCATGTTGGTGCACAGGTGAAATGCTTAAGTTTTTTTATTATTATTTAATTTTTATTTTTATTTATTTATTTTTTGAGACGGAGTCTCGCTCTGTCGCCCAGGCTTGAGTGCAGTGGCATGATCTCGGCTCACTGCAAGCTCCGCCTCCCGGGTTCACGCCATTCTCCTGCCTCAGCCTCCCGAGTAGCTGGGACTACAGGCGCCCGCCGCCATGCCTTGGCAATTTTTTTTGTATTTTTAGTAGAGACACGGTTTCACCATGTTAGCCAGGATGGTCTCCATCTCCTGACCTCGTGATCCACCCGCCTCAGCCTCCCAAAGTGCCGGGATTACAGGTGTGAGCCACTGCGCCCGGCCTTAAGATTTCTGTAAGATTAAAGTTTCTGAAATAGGAAGTTCTGTTATTAACATGGTCATTTTAAATTTAACATATAGCGTTTTACAGTGCTGAAGCTGGAATGGAAGATGAAGAATTGTTATACTGGAAACACCTTTTTTTTTTTTTGGTTTGTTTGTTTTTGGAGACAGGGTCTCGCTCTGTCCTTCAGGCTGGAGTGCAGTGGTGCGAACAGGGCTCACTGCCTCGACCTCCTGGTCTCAAGCAATCCTCCCACCTCAGCCTCCTGCGTGTCTGGACTACATGGCACATGCCACCATGCCGGTCTATTTTTTGTATTTTTTGTATTTTTTTAGAAGTGAGGTTTCACCATGTTTCCCAGGCTGGTCTCAAACTCCTGGGCTCAAGGGATCTGCCCGCCTCAGCCTCCTAAAGTGTTGGGATTACAGATGTGAGCCACCATGCCCCGCCCAGAAACATCTTTGTTGTTCCTGTGATGTTATAGGAGAAGATGAAGACCCATCTGGGGTGCACTAGTCCTATATGTGGAACTTGCAAAGGGATTAAAAAAACTGGTTGAGATACAAAAGAGTCAGCACATAGTTATTGCTGATTTACAGCAAAAACTCACAGAAATATAGCAAATATTGATTAGCTAGCAACAAGCTGTTCTAGACCAGCAAAAGAAAATATATGAGCAAATGAATTGAAAGAAAATCCAGTATAGCGTGCTCTTTGATACTGTGAAGCAGGATATGTCTTTCTGTAGCTTGCAGGAGGACATTCAATGTGATTTTGAAACTCCTCTTTATGGACCACAAAACCAGGTTGGAAAGTCATCTCTAGAAGTCATATTCTGTGCAGAAAGCTGAAGGTGATGTGAAAGTGATTCATGATGGAGCAAGCTCCCTAGACTGTGGCCTTTGTGAAACTGATGAATTTTGCAATTTCCAAAAGAGAATCTCACAGTGTGAAAAATGTAATTTATGCCCTGCAGGGCTCCCCCCGCCAACCCCGCCCCATCACATGTCTGAATGTTCCACAAATGCAGATTGGATTTGTCTGGTCAAATGTTATAACTTTTATCTATTATAGTTAGTGATTTTAAAATACCTCCATAAGGCGGTGGGCTGCACTGTGAAGTAATTATGACTCTTAAGTTCAATTTTATATGCGATTTTTAAAAAGTGAACGTAAAATCTATCGCATTAATGTTTAAGTGGTATATAATGAGCAATTTGAAAATTTTTATTTGCCAAAAATATAGTGGTTGAACTAGTGTAACCCAAATAACCTCTTATGTTCATATTTGCAAACAGAATATTTCTAAACTCCACTGGTATTTCCAATTCTAAGTTTATGTTTCCATAATTTAAAAAGAAAGGTACACGATTTCCTCCAAACAAGCTGACCAAATCAACATTATAGTGTCAATTTCTGTTTTCATGACTCACAATGTGATTATACTTTTCAGGATAGAGATAAATGCATGAAATCTCCAAATATATGTGGTAAAAAGATAAAATATCTGAATAGCCTATGTAATATATTTAAGAAGTGTCTTTTTTTTTAATAAAAATATGAGAAAGGATAATAGGCCTGGATCTGATCACTCAAGGTCTTTTCAAACACATGTACTCACATGAACTCAAACATATAAGCAGTTAACCCTTGTTTATCTGTGTACTGGTTAGTAAATTTCTGGACTTTCTGGGAAAAATTGTTGTTGCAAATTACCTTCCTTTAACCTCTGAGGGCTGATTTGGGAGGCCGAGGGGGGTGGATCACATGAGGCCAGGAATTTGAGATCAGCCTGATCAACATGGTGAAAACCTGTCTCTACTAAAAATATTAAAAAATTAGCCAGGCGTGGTGGCACATGCCTGTAATCCCAGCTACTAGGGAGGCTGAGGCATAAGAATTGCTTGAACCCAGGAGGCAAAGGTTGCAGTCAGCCGAGATCATGCCATTGCATTCCAGCCTGGGTGACAAAGCAAGCCTAGGTCTCAAAAAAATTAGCGGGGTGTGGCAGTGGGCACCTGTAATCCCAGCTACTCGGGAGGCTAAGGCAGGAGAATCACGTGAACCCGGGAGGCAAAGGTTGCAGTGAGCTGAGATCACATCACTGCACTCCAGCTTGGGTGATGGAGTGAGACTGTCTCAAAAACAAAACAAAACAAACACACAAAAAAACCCAGACACCTCTGAGAATTCCTTTAGGAGTTCCCCTATCATCTGCCTGTGACTTCTCAGGAAACCCAAAGATGCTTTGAGAGTTATCAAGTCAGAATGCAACTCAGAAAGTAAATTGGAGTCAAAGGAATTTAATAGTGCATGTGAAAGTCAAAAAAAGGAGTTAGGGTTGTTTTTTTTTTTTAATTTTTATTTTATTATTATTCCTGGAGGTTTCTTTTAATAAATGTAGGTGACTGACCCAGCTCAAAAAGGTTAGGACTAGTTCTTTTTTTTTTTTTTTTTTTTCTTTTGAGACACAGTCTCTGTCGCCCAGGGTGGAGTGCAGTAGCTCAATCTCGACTCACTGTAACCTCCGCCTCCCAGGTTCAAGTGATTCTCCTGCCTCAGCCTGCTGACTAGCTGGGATCACAGGCATGCCACCACGCCCAGCGGATTTTTGTATTTTTAGTAGAGACGGAGTTTCTTGGCCTGGCTGGTCTTGAACTCCTGAGCTCAAGTGCTGGGCCACCCAAAGTGCCCAGCCTCCCAAAGTGCTGGGATTACAGGGATGAGCCACAGCATCTGGCCAGGTTAGGACTAGTTCTGTGATTAAGTGGGAACTTCGTCTTGGTAGATAGCAAGAATTCATTAACAGGGTTAAATGTCTGTACTATTAGTATTTTCTTCCTGGGGCAGAGTCCCGTTCTCAGCAACAGAAAAGGTGAGTGAATGAGTGTTGTCCTGGTTTCCCTCCCTTTGCAGAATGAGCTCATTGAGCTGATGGAAGAGACAGTAGGATTCTGCTTCCCCATTTTACTTCATGGGCTAGTACAAAAACCTCTGCCCATGGTTAATTACTAGGAAGCAAGGTAGAAAACCACAAATGTGAGAGAGGAGTGCATTTCCATTAGAGAGAAGGCTGACTAGGGCTTGCAGTGAATGTAGACTGATTAATGCCTTGAGCTTCCTGTGATTCTTTTCCCATTTATCAACAAAAGACCCGTGAATTACCTGACCGTACAAGCCCACTTTGGGAGTGGACAAATGTGACTGTTTCAGTCTATCACCTGATTAGATGAAGTTGTCCAGTGGGCTGTGTCTGCCATTTTTGGAGTCTTGCCTGAATTTGGAAGCATATTTAGTTGGAATCAGGATACATTTAGAAGAGTTCACTAGAATTTACAATATGGTTAGCTCACAAATTTTTTTTTGCGTAAAAGAGATTGGTGTTTTATGCTTCAGAAATGTTGTTGTTTTTGATTTTAATTCTGTGGTTTGTTTTCTTTCCCTCTCTTTGGGCTCATTGTCTTTCAGACTAGTTAGTAGCTTTAGAATCTTTTGGTTAAAAAAACTCAAAAAAGAAGAGAAAGGCTAGATCTTGGTAATTCAACTATTGTACTTTTTACAAATATTTAATAAAGAATAGAGGCTAAGGAGTAAAGGACTTGATATGTTCTGAAGGGATGCTGTTTATTATTTAGTTAGAGAAGAGTAAGATCAGTTCCCTCATTCATCTGCCAAGCACAGGCCTACCTCCCATTGATGGTGAAAGGAGCCACGAAGAAGAGACCAGAAGTAATGAATAAAATACAAATGGGGATGTGAGCATCTAGTGTACTCAATTATTAGGGGGGTCAGAGTAAGGTTAAGAAACATCTCTCCTGACAAGCTTTGCTTCCAAATGTTGTTTTATCCTTTTTAATGAAATAGGAATATTAAATTCTTTATAGTGGTCAACGCTTGCAGCTACAGTCACATCCAATACTTTTAAATTTAAAGTAGGACCCTTAACCTCTGACTTATGATAGAAAAATGTTAAACATATGAGTCTCTATGGATATGATTTGCCCAGAAAGATAATGACTGTATTATGTAGCCCTTCCATCAAACTTTGTTGGGCTGGGCGCAGTGGCTTACGCCTGTAATCCCAGCACTTTGGGAGGCCAAGGTGGGCAGATCACAAGGTCAGGAGATCGAGACGAGCCTGACCAACATGGTGAAACCCCATCTCTACTAAAAATACAAAAATTAGCCAGGTGTGGTAGCACGTGCCTATAATCCCAGCTACTCAGAAGGCTGAGGCAGGAGAATCGGCTCAACCTGGGAGGCAGAGGTTGCAGTGAGCCAAGATCATGCCACTGCACTCCAGCCTGGGTGAAAGAGCGAGACTCCATCTCAAAAAAAAAAAAAAAAAAAACGAAAAAAACTATGTTGAACTTGTGAAGGCTAATAATTAACCACCTCAGGATAATACATTTTTCTCAGATTTGTTTACTTTTCCCTAAATTTAATTGTAGTGGGTTAGATAATGCTTTAGCTTTCTTTATGCAGATTTAGATAATTTTATGTTAACTCAGAGAATTTTAATTAATATATAATGTCTCTATTTTATAGTATTGGAAATCATTAGTTCAGCCTGTTTTCTACTCTTTCCCTTGCATACACATATAAAACACATATGAGCATAAAATACATAAAGCACATATGTACACTTATATATGAACGTGCATATGTGGCTTTCAATGTTTAACAGTAGAATAGTATCTTAAATTTAGAAAGAAATGTCGAGATCATTTTTTTTTCTGAATTTCTACTCTATCCAAAAGTTCTTCCAAAACATTTTTAAATTATTAGGGTCAAGAGAGTCATTACCTTTCAAGATAACTGTGAAAATTTGGGGGGTGGTACATTGGAGAATTAAGCTTGAAACTTAGTGTCTTAGTCTATTTGGGCTGCTGTAACAAAATACCATAGACTGGTGTATCCATCTGTTCTCACACTGCTGTAAAGAACTACCTGAGACTGGGTAATTTATGAAGAAAAGAGGTTTAAGGGACTCATAGTTTCACAGGCTTAACAGGAAGCATAACTGGGAGGCCTCAGGAAACTTACAATCATGACAGAAGGTGAAGGGGAAGCAAGCAGCTTCTTCACAAGGCAGCAGGCGATACAGTGAGGAGGTGTGATGGTTAATATTGAGTGTCAACTTGATTGGATTGAAGGATGCAAAGTATTGCTCCTGGGTGTGTCTGTGAAGGTGTCGCCAAAGGAGATTAACATTTGAGTCAGTGGACTGGGAGATGCAGACCCACCCTCAGTCTGGGTGGGCACAAACTTATCAGCTGCCAGCATGGCTAGGATACAAGCAGGCAGAAGAAGGTGCAAAGACTAGACTGGCTTAGTCTTCTGGTCTCCATCTTTCTCCTGTCCTGGATGCTTCCTGCCCTCGAACATCGGAATCCAAGTTCTACAGCTTTGAGACTCTTGGACATTTGACCACAGACTAAAGGCTGCACTGTTGTCTTCCCTACTTTTGAGGTTTTAGGACTCAGACTGGCCTCCTTGCTCCTCAGCTTGCAGATGGACTACTGTGGGACCTCACCTTGTGATCGTGTGAGTCAATCCTCTTTAATAAACTTCCCTTTATATATACTTCTATCTCATTATTTCTGTCCTTTTAGAGAACTTTGACTAATACATGGGGGAAGTGCCACACACTTTTAAACCATCAGATCTTGTGAGAACTCCCTGACTATTAAGAGAACAGCAAGGGGAAACCACCACTATCATCCAATTACCTCCCACCAGGTCCTTTCCCCCAACACTGGGGATTACAATTCAACATGAGATTTGGATGGGCACACAGAACCAAACCCTATCAACTGGGTAATTTACAGATAACAGAAATTTCTTGCTTACAGTTCTGGAGGCTGGAGAGTCCAAGAAAAAGGCAGTAGCAGATTTGGTGTCTGGTGAGGGCTCCCTCTCTGCTTCAAAGATGGTACCCTCTGAGCTGTGTCCTAGCAAGGCAGAAGGAAGGGGCAAACAAGTTCCTTTGAGACTTTTTGATAAGGGCACTAATCCCATTCACAAGGGTGGAACTCTTATGATCTAATCACCTCCCCAAAGTCCCACCTCTTAATATTATTGCATTGGGGATTAGGTATCAACATGAAAATGTTGGGATAACGCAAACATTAAGACCATAGCACCTAGTTTGAGCTATATTCTGGATATCAAAAGAATACAATTATTTCTTGGATGACTGTCCTTATTGGTAAGAAATACCTGGAGAATTGTGCTAAGAAGGATCCTTAGGTAGTATGCGGACTCAGAGGAGAAGGGCCTTGGTGGATTAGTAGTAATCATGGCATTTGGGCTGAATGTCTATCTGTCATGAGCTATCTGGTGGCAACAGTGAAAGTGACTTGGTTACAATTAGTCAAGTTGTGTTTAATGTAAGATAACTTGATTGAGAAAATTAAGTATGTTCTCATGTTATTTACTTTCTGCTTTCCCTCCCACTAGAATGAAAGCTCAATGAAGGCAGGTTTTTATCTATTTTAATCACTGTGAAGTCCAGTACCCAGACAGCATCTGGCACATGGGAGGTACCTGATAAATATCTGTAGAATATGAATGAACTGTTTCTGTCTGGCAGGGCTTCAAATCTACATTTATTCTCTTCTGATGTTAGACTACAACTTAAACGTCATTCTAGTGATCTGAGCTAGAGGGATGTCTAGGGTCGGGGCCAGCCAGGTCCCTCAGGAACTTATATCATCCTTGGGAAGAAAAGACAGAGAAAGAGGAGGAGGAAGGAGGGAGATTGTTTTGAAGTCACTGAGTATTTACCCAAAGTTTCAAACTGGAAGTGACCATTTTTACCTTGAATTGGCAAGAGCATTTTCAGTGACTAAGCTAAAAAGGCTTTGTATTGTCTCACTTATACATGCTGCGTAGCTAAGAGGGAGCTTTCAGATAGGCCTGGGAATGTTACCCCCACCCCTTCCCACAGGATGCAAAGTAATGATTCCCTGGAAATTCTCTGAGAAAGCAGAGCAGAAGCCAGCACAACATTGTGACTTGGCACCATCAGTTTTCTCAAGCACTTTTTTCTTATCAACAACAGAAAAAAGCGCAGTATTCAAGTCCTGGTAGGTTTTTCTTAACTTTTCTCTGTCTGGATTTGCTTGCAGAAATATAATCTCCTACTCTTCCAAACCCTACGACTTCTTTACACCTTCTATCTAAATTCTTCTTTTTTTTCTAATATATTTTAATACTTTCTGCAAGCAAGGTTGTTTACAGACCACCTGTTCTTTTAAATATTTTATTTCCTCTCACATAAATGGTAGTAAACCTCTTGATCTAACTATGAACTGTTATCTCAAAAGTTATTTAAAAGTAGAGATGCTATGCGTATTATTTCCTTTCTAAATAGGTGGCTTCCAGTGCCTGGGGGTTGCTGAGAAAGATGCTATACTGGGATTGGGTGGTGGTGGCTATTTCTTCAATAAAGAAGTACAAGAATGCCAGGCTTGTCAGGCATGTCTTGTTCAGAACCTGGTGGAAATCAGCTTGCCAAGACCTGGGCTGCAGATGTTGAGTGACCCTCAGCCAGGTCTTCTTCTGCTTAAACCTATCCTGGGCTAAAACTCAAAGTAAAAGGAAAGGAAGCTGGTTCTGTAGCATCCAGTGAGGATGGCATTCAGGCAATGCTGTTTACTATGGGCTGACCTCAATTATGCAGTAAAACACAACTGCAGAAACTGTCTCTAGTTCTCTTTAAATTCAGGTTACAGTGAGTATCTGAGCTCAGTGGAGCTGGGATTGAGCCCCCTAGGGGGTGGTACTCTTGGAGCACTGGTGTCAGCAGCTTGCCCAAGTGAGGCCTGGCCATGTCCTCAAAGTAGGCCTCAGAAGTCCTCATCAGCTTTGCAGCCAAAGCAAAGACTACCATTGGTAGGCTCTTCACATACCTATTCAGCTTGTTTTGGATGTCTCATGACATAGAGCAGTGGCCACGAATGCACAGATTTCAACAGCAATGCGGTGTCAGTAACTGTCATCCTACTTTAAAATGAACCATATCTTACCCACACATGACCAGCCTAATCCATGTTGGGAGGGCCGTGTGGTTCATGGAAGCTTGCCAATAACAAGTTTTTTTTTACCAGATTTTCTATTCCATGGGTGTCTCTGGTGGGCATGAAGGGTTTCCCTTGCTCTCTTATATCAGCAGGAATGGTAGAAATGTAAAACTGATGAACGTATGCAATCAGTTGTCAACTGCTGAGTCACAGCACTCTCTACTTTTGGAGCAGCTTGGGGTCCAGGCCAGAGAGCTGATGGACATTGAGATTCTCTCCCCTGCTGAGTGTCTTGTGTGCTGTTTTGGAGACAGCTCTGACGTGAGCATGTTTAATCTCCTCTGGATCCCATCAGCAATTTCTATGGCTCTTTTAGCCACTGTTTCCGAGACAGAATTACCTACTGGACTATGTCCTGACAAATTATTGTGTTTCAATCTACTTATCTACTTAAATCTCATGAGAAACAGACACATCTGGTCTGTTCTGGTTGATTTGCTTAGAAGTATGTTAGATTTGCTGCAAGGGCGTTGTTAACATAGCTGATCCACTAGTGTAATATAGTTAACAATGCCTTAAATCAGTTGGCTCGTGATGACATCCAGCCAGTGGCAATTGCTCAGCAAATGTGATCAGATGCCCAAGGGAAGCCTGGAAGATGATGTAAGTCTTCTTTCTTCTTTTGAGACTCACAGCTGCACCATGATCACTGGTTTTCCTGGTTGTGTTCTTGGAAGAAACTATCAGTTTGCTCAGGACATGGGACTAGCATGCCTATTATATGGATTGCTTCTTAATGTCCTTGGAGACTAGTAAAACCCTACTGAAATATTTTGAATTGTCCTGAAAGAGCACTACCCAGTGTTTACATATTGTGAAATCAACACTTAATAGGACCAGGCTTTTGAAATATATTTGAGTCATTGTCAGTGGGGTCAACTCCATAAAAAGAAGACCAGTCTTTTTTAAAAAATCTATACAAAATGTAGTCTTATTTCCTGAGCATTACAGCTAAAGAGATTTGGATTAAACGTAAGCTCTAACTTCAATTAGTACAGTAAATTCAGGACTTTCTTACATTTACTGGACAAAAAAATACGTTACTAAATAAATGCCACAGAAATTATGTACACCTAACTTCAAGTCAAGCCAACATCTACTTGTATTTGTTTAAGCAAAGCTCATAAGAACACTTTAGCTGTAAGACATGTGGATACTTCTCACTTGTTAACTATGATATTAATAACAATGATAAGGCTTTTTATAAACTAAAGTTGTATTTACCAATGAAGTTCAACATCTAAATGCTGAAACTACTGATATTTGTTATGCTGACTTTTATTTATTTTTTATCACATTTATTTATACTCTCAATCTTTCTCTACTTCTTAAGAGTATTTTGGGCTTTCTTTCAAACATTTCGTTTTACTTTTATTATTTGCTTATTCGTAGAACCCTCAAGGACTCTTGCCTTTTGCTGCTTACCTTTATCGTTTTCTTTGCATTTTTTCCTCCCTGCAAGTCAGTCTTCAGAAGCTAGTGTTTAGTATACAGGTGGTTATAATAATTGCCATGCTTTTTTCTTTCTATTGAATCTGCCCTATAGAATTCCATTGTTTCTTTAAAATTCATCAAACTTGCAAATTTGTCATAAGACTGGCTCTATGGAGAAAATGTAATAGCCAGCTTAGCTGTACATAGATCAGATTATTTGAAAGATGATGGTTACTTATTACTGATGTTTTCGCAGTAATGTGTGAGCATTCCTGTTTGCGTCTACAAACTCTGACTTTTTATTGTTATACTGATACTTAGGGAATCAGCAAAGCACCTTTTTCCCCCTAGCCTTTAAGTTAGATAATGAGCAAAAAAGGCAGACTTCATATCCACAGAATAATCAAAGGAGCTTTATATGCCAAACTGAAATGTTTGGTACCAAAGCCTAGTTAAAAAATTATTCCTGGTTTCACCCATGAATGTGGGGAAAAGAAAGAGAGATCAGACTGTTACTGTGTCTATGTAGAAAGAAGTAGACATAAGAGACTCCATTTTGTTCTGTACTAAGAAAAATTCTTCTGCCTTGAGATGCTGTTAATCTGTAACCCTACCTCCAACCCTGTGCCCGCAGAAACATGTGCTGTGTTGACTCAAGGTTTAATGGATTTAGGGCTACTCAGGATGTGCTTTGTTAAACAAGTGCTTGAAGGCAGTATGCTTGTTAAAAGTCATCACCACTCTCTAATCTCAAGTACCCAATACACTGTGGAAGGCCGCAGGGACCTCTGCCTAGGAAAACCAGGTATTGTCCAAAGTTTCTCCCCATGTGATAGCCTGAGATATGGCCTCATGGGAAGGGAAAGACCTGACCATCCCCCAGCCAGACACCCGTAAAGGGTCTGTGCTGAGGAGGATTAGGAAAAGAAGAAGGCCTCTTTTTTTTTATTATTATTATTTTACTTTAAGTTTTAGGGTATATGTGCACAATGTGCAGGTTAGTTACATATGTATACATGTGCCATGCTGGTGCCTTTTTGCAGTTGAGATAAGAGGAAGGCATCTGTCTCCTGCTCGTCACTGGGCAATGGAATGTCTCGGTGTAAAACCCAGTTGTATGTTTCATCTACTGAGATAGGAGAAAACTGCCTTATGGCTGGAGGTGAGACATGCTGGCGGCAATACTGCTCTTTAATGCACCGAGATGTTTATGTATGTGCACATCAAAGCACAGCACCTTTTTCTTAACCTTGTTTATGACACAGAGACATTTGTTCACATGTTTTCCTGCTGACCCTCTCCCCACTATTACCCTATTGTTCTGCCACATCCCCCTCTCTGAGATGGTAGAGATAATGATCAATAAATACTGAGGGAACTCAGAGACTGGTGCCAGCACAGGTCCTCCGTATGCGGAGCGCTGGTCCCCTGGGCCCACTTTTCTTTCTCTGTACTTTGTCTCTGTGTCTCTTTCTTTTCTCAGTCTCTCGTCCCACCCAATGAGAAACACTCACAAGTGTGGAGGGGCAGGCCACCCCTGCAATGAATAAGCGAAATATCAACACTGTGCTGTAACTCTGGACTGAACACTACAGACATATAAGAGAGGGCTTGTGTCCTGGATGTGGCTGTGAAATAAAGGCTTGAGTTGGAGCTGGAGGGTTGATAAGAAGTCAGTCTCTGATCTGTGATGCTGTGATTCTTAAGCCCGCTGCAGATGATGCTGTTGCCTCTGCGTGTGGCTTATTTTCAGCCACATTCAGTGGCAATGTGCCTGCCAGTCATGTTTGACATCAACTAGCACACTCAATCCATGAATACTAAAGTCACTAAAAAACTACACGTTTTGAAACATCAAAGATAGGAATATAGGATGTGCCTGAAGTAGTCTAGGGCATTTTCATTCAAAAGACATAATTATTGTCTTGAAACTGGCTATTTAAATTCTTACATTTAAATATTTCTTAGTGGTTTTAATGCAATGCCTCGTATTCATGTATTTAATCTTATAAAAGCCAGTTTGCCATCAAGCAGTTTCTGATTAAATATATTTCAATATTTCTAGCCTTTTAGTAATGAGAGGCATTTATTAGCGTTATAAACAGTAAATTATCTGTTGAAACATCAGGAATGCTAAGTTGTACATGTTATGCATTTAAGTGAGCTCAACCCCTATACATAAGAATTAAAGATATTCGAGGAATACATAATTTTTTTCTGAGACTTGTCATTCTTTCAAGCACACTTTAGGAATTGACTGGTATCTCAGTCAGCTTGGGCTGAATTTCTTGCAGTTCTGGAGGCTAGAAAGTTCAAGATCAAGGTTTCGGCTGATTTGGTTTATGGTGAGGGCTCTCTTCCTGGCTTGCTGGTGGCTGCCTTCTTACTGTGTCCCCACAGGGACTTTTCTCAGATGCATGAATCCTTGGAAAGGGAGGAAAGAGAGGAAGCTTTCAGGTGTCTCTTCTTCTAAGGACACTCATTCTATCAGATCAGAGCCCCACCCTTTTGACCTCATTTTACTTTAATTACCTCCTTAAAGTCCCTGTCTCCAAATATAGTCATACTAGGGGTTAGGGATTCAACATATACATTTTGGTGGACAAGAGGTGATAGATATTTAGTTAATAACACTTGGTAATCCACAGTTTTGCCTACAGAAGGCAAATTACCCTATATGACTGCTGTATGGAACTTTCATGTATGGTTGGGAACATTGACTTATGAGATAGTGTCATACTTGATGGTTGAATGATGGCAGAGACATACCACAAATTTATATGAAGTTGCTTTTATTTTTTAGCTATTTACACCAAATGCGATAATATCAATGCCATTCTTTCACTGCGCATGAGCTAATCAACTTTAAAAACAGTGCTATATCATTTCCTCTCATCACACTCCTAACAACCATTTATTCAACAGTTAGCATGTGCCAGGAATTGCCTGCAATTTTTATCTTCCTTATTTTAATCTGTATGATAACTGTGTTAGGTAGGTAGTATTTTGCCCTCTTTATGGTGGCCTAGAGAAGTCAATGATTTGGCAGACTCATGGTGCTTTTTCTGATAGAGGCCTGATTTGAACCCTGTTTGGCCATCTCAAAGTCTGTGCCCTTTTCTTAGTCTCATAGGGAAGTATTATATGTCTGGGAATGTAATGGAACAAAAGGAGGTACTACATTGAGATTCTCCTACTTTGGGATTCTGGGCTGTATAGCCTTGTTCCTATTAACTGGTCAGGAGAGCCATAAGACTGCTCTATTTAACAGATGCCCAACACTGTTACTCTAGAGAAATTTTAAAAATAAATTTTGCAAGGAGTCATCTTGAGAATTGTAGCCTGTGTACAACTTCAATGATAGCATCATGGTAATGAAGGTCAGGCTGTATTTCTGCAGAGCAATCTGGAGCTTAGTTTGAATGCCTTCATAACCACATTCACATTGACCTGAGAGTAAAATTTTGGTGCTTTATTTTTCACTTGAGTAGCCCAGGTTAATGGCTTCTTAATAATTATAGTCAGGTTTTTTGGTGTCTGGTGGTGCCTCAGGGCTACAGTGCTGTAGCATGGACATTCACATCAGGATTTACCAACAATTACATGTTGAGTAGAAAGTGTCAAATGAACAACATAAAAGCAAAAGGTCAGCAGGTGCCAGAACAAATGCTGGGTATTGAGCATGGATGTGGACTTCTGACATGATTTAAGGCAGCTTTAAGGAAGTAGCAAGATAAAAATAAATTAGAGAAGGATGAATAGAGTTCCATCCAGTTTGGGGCCGTGCCTATGCCAGACTGGTTCGCTATAAACTTGGCAGTTCTAACTGATGACAATGCAGAACTACTTCCTTAGTTTCCATTATAATTTGATCTTAATGGCCAGAGAAAGCTCTCCTTAGTCATTTTCTTCTGTATCATAGGCAAGTGCTCTCATTTCACCTGTAATTTGAAGACAGATTGTAACCTTTAGACTGAACGTGATAGAAAGTAGCTGCTAAAGGGACACATCTATTGCAAATACATGAAGCAGCTGATTCCAACTTTTGTTTTTTTTTTTTTCTTTTATTATTATGATTATTATTATTATTATACTTTAGGTTTTATGGTACATGTGCGCAATGTGCAGGTAAGTTACATATGTATACATGTGCCATGCTGGTGCGCTGCACCCACCAACTCGTCATCTAGCATTAGGTATATCTCCCAATGCTATCCCTCCCCCCCTCCCCCACCCCACAACAGTCCCCGAAGTGTGATGTTCCCCTTCCTGTGTCCATGTGTTCTCATTGTTCAATTCCCACCTATGAGTGAGAATATGCGGTGTTTGGTTTTTTGTTCTTGCGATAGTTTACTGAGAATGATGATTTCCAATTTCATCCATGTCCCTACAAAGGACATGAACTCATCATTTTTTATGGCTGCATAGTATTCCATGGTGTATATGCGCCACATTTTCTTAATCCACTCTATCATTGTTGGACATTTGGGTTGGTTCCAAGTCTTTGCTATTGTGAATAATGCTGCAATAAACATACATGTGCATGTGTCTTTATAGCAGCAGGATTTATAGTCCTTTGGGTATATACCCAGTAATGGGATGGCTGGGTCGAATGGAATTTCTAGTTCTAGATCCCTGAGGAATCGCCACACTGACTTCCACAAGGGTTGAACTAGTTTACAGTCCCACCAACAGTGTAAAAGTGTTCCTATTTCTCCACATCCTCTCCTGCACCTGTTGTTTCCTGACTTTTGAATGATTGCCATTCTAACTGGTGTGAGATGGTATCTCATTGTGGTTTTGATTTGCATTTCTCTGATGGCCAGTGATGGTGAGCATTTTTTCATGTGTTTTTTGGCTGCATAAATGTCTTCTTTTGAGAAGTGTCTGTTCATGTCCTTCGCCCACTTTTTGATGGGGTTGTTTGTTTTTTTCTTGTAAATTTGTTGGAGTTCATTGTAGATTCTGGATATTAGCCCTTTGTCAGATGAGTAGGTTGCGAAAATTTTCTCCCATTTTGTAGGTTGCCTGTTCACTCTGATGGTAGTTTCTTTTGCTGTGCAGAAGCTCTTGAGTTTAATTAGATCCCATTTGTCAATTTTGGCTTTTGTTGCCATTGCTTTTGGTGTTTTAGACATGAAGTCCTTGCCCATGCCTATGTCCTGAATGGTAATGCCTAGGTTTTCTTCTAGGGTTTTTATGGTTTTAGGTCTAACATTTAAGTCTTTAATCCATCTTGAATTGATTTTTGTATAAGGTGTAAGGAAGGGATCCAGTTTCAGCTTTCTACATATGGCTAGCCAGTTTTCCCAGCACCATTTATTAAATAGGGAATCCTTTCCCCATTTCTTGTTTTTGTCAGGTTTGTCAAAGATCAGATACTTGTAGATATGTGGCATTATTTCTGATGGCTCTGTTCTGTTCCATTGATCTATATCTCTGTTTTGGTACCAGTACCATGCTGTTTTGGTTACTGTAGCCTTGTAGTATAGTTTGAAGTCAGGTAGTGTGATGCCTCCACCTTTGTTCTTTTGGCTTAGGATTGACTTGGCGATGCGGGCTCTTTTTTGGTTCCATATGAACTTTAAAGTAGTTTTTTCCAATTCTGTGAAGAAAGTCCTTGGTAGCTTGATGGGGATGGCATTGAATCTGTAAATTACCTTGGGAAGGATGGCCATTTTCATGATATTGATTCTTCCTACCCATGAGCATGGAATGTTCTTCCATTTGTTTGTATCCTCTTTTATTTCCTTGAGCAGTGGTTTGTAGTTCTCCTTGAAGAGGTCTTTCACATCCCTTGTAAGTTGGATTCCTAGGTATTTTATTCTCTTTGAAGCAATTGTGAATGGGAGTTCACTCATGATTTGGCTCTCTGTTTGTCTGTTATTGATGTATAACAATGCTTGTGATTTTTGCACATTGATTTTGTATCCTGAGACTTTGCTGAAGTTGCTTATCAGCTTAAGGAGATTTTGGGCTGAGACAATGGGGTTTTCTAGATATACTATCATGTCATCTGCAAACAGGGACAATTTGACTTCCTCTTTTCCTAATTGAATACCCTTGATTTCCTTCTCCTGCCTAATTGCCCTGGCCAGAACTTCCAACACTATGTTGAATAGAAGTGGTGAGAGAGGGCATCCCTGTCTTGTGCCAGTTTTCAAAGGGAATGCTTCCAGTTTTTGCCCATTCAGTATGATATTGGCTGTGGGTTTGTCATAAATAGCTCTTATTATTTTGAGATACATCCCATCAATTCCTAATTTATTGAGAGTTTTTAGCATGAAGCGTTGTTGAATTTTGTCAAAGGCCTTTTCTGCATCTATTGAGATAATCATGTGGTTTTTGTCTTTGGTTCTGTTTATATGCTGGATTACATTTATTGATTTGCGTATATTCAACCAGCCTTGCATCCCAGGGATGAAGCCCACTTGATCATGGTGGATAAGCTTTTTGATGTGCTGCTGGATTCTGTTTGCCAGTATTTTCTTGAGGATTTTTGCATCAATGTTCATCAAGGACATTGGTCTAAAATTCTCTTTTTTTGTTGTGTCTCTGCCAGGCTTTGGTATCAGGATGATGCTGGCCTCATAAAATGAGTTAGGGAGGATTCCCTCTTTTTCTATTGATTGGAATAGTTTCAGAAGGAATGGTACCAGCTCCTCCTTGTACCTCTGGTAGAATTCGGCTGTGAACCCATCTGGTCCTGGACTTTTTTTGGTTGGTAAGCTATTGATTATTGCCACAATTTCAGCTCCTGTTATTGGTCTATTCAGAGATTCAACTTCTTCCTGGTTTAGTCTTGGGAGGGTGTATGTGTTGAGGAATTTATCCATTTCTTCTAGATTTTCTAGTTTATTTGCGTAGAGGTGTTTGTAATATTCTCTGATGGTAGTTTGTATTTCTGTGGGATCGGTGGTGATATCCCCTTTATCATTTTTTATTGCATCTATTTGATTCTTCTCTCTTTTTTTCTTTATTAATCTTGCTAGCGGTCTATCAATTTTGTTGATCCTTTCAAAAAACCAGCTCCTGGATTCATTTATTTTTTGAAGGGTTTTTTGTGTCTCTATTTCCTTCAGTTCTGCTCTGATTTTAGTTATTTCTTGCCTTCTGCTAGCTTTTGAATGTGTTTGCTCTTGCTTTTCTAGTTCTTTTAATTGTGATGTTAGGGTGTCAATTTTGGATCTTTCCTGCTTTCTCTTGTGGGCATTTAGTGCTATAAATTTCCCTCTACACACTGCTTTGAATGCATCCCAGAGATTCTGGTATGTTGTGTCTTGGTTCTCATTGGTTTCAAAGAACATCTTTATTTCTGCCTTCATTTCATTATGTACCCAGTAGTCATTCAGGAGCAGGTTGTTCAGTTTCCACGTAGTTGAGCGGTTTTGAGTGAGATTCTTAATCCTGAGTTCTAGCTTGATTGCACTGTGATCTGAGAGACAGTTTGTTACAATTTCTGTTCTTTTACATTTATTGAGGAGAGCTTTACTTCCAAGTATATGGTCAATTTTGGAATAGGTGTGGTGTGGTGCTGATAAAAATGTATATTCTGTTGATTTGGGGTGGAGAGTTCTGTAGATGTCTATTAGGTCCGCTTGGTGCAGAGCTGAGTTCAATTCCTGGGTATCCTTGTTGACTTTCTGTCTCGTTGATCTGTCTAATGCTGACAGTGGGGTGTTAAAGTCTCCCATTATTAATGTGTGGGAGTCTAAGTCTCTTTGTAGGTCACTCAGGACTTGCTTTATGAATCTGGGTGCTCCTGTATTGGGTGCATATATATTTAGGATAGTTAGCTCTTCTTGTTGAATTAATCCCTTTACCATTATGTAATGGCCTTCTTTGTCTCTTTTGATCTTTGTTGGTTTAAAGTCTGTTTTATCAGAGACTAGGATTGCAACCCCTGCCTTTTTTTGTTTTCCATTTGCTTGGTAGATCTTCCTCCATCCTTTTATTTTGAGCCTATGTGTGTTTCTGCACGTGAGATGGGTTTCCTGAATACAGCACACTGATGGGTCTTGAGTCTTTATCCAATTTGCCAGTCTGTGTCTTTTAATTGGAGCATTTAGTCCATTTACATTTAAAGTTAATATTGTTATGTGTGCATTTGATCCTGTCATTATGATGTTAGCTGGATATTTTGCTCGTTAGTTGATGCAGTCTCTTCCTAGTCTCGATGGTCTTTACATTTCGGTATGATTTTGCAGTGGCTGATACCGGTTGTGCCTTTCCATGTTTCGTGCTTCCTTCAGGAGCTCTTTTAGGGCAGGCCTGGTGGTGACAAAATCTCTCAGCATTTGCTTGTCTGTAAAGTATTTTATTTCTCCTTCACTTATGAAGCTTAGTTTGGCAGGATATGAAATTCTGGGTTGAAAATTCTTTTCTTTAAGAATGTTGAATATTGGCCCCCACTCTCTTCTGGCTTGTAGGGTTTCTGCCGAGAGAGCCGCTGTTAGTCTGATGGGCTTCCCTTTGATGGTAACCCGACCTTTCTCTCTGGCTGCCCTTAACATTTTTTCCTTCATTTCAACTTTGGTGAATCTGACAATTATGTGTCTTGGAGTTGCTCTTCTCGAGGAGTATCTTTGTGGCGTTCTCTGTATTTCCTGAATCTGAATGTTGGCCTGCCTTGCTAGATTGGGGAAGTTCTCCTGGATAATATCCTGCAGAGTGTTTTCCAACTTGTTTCCATTCTCCCCGTCACTTTCAGGTACACCAATCAGACGTAGATTTGGTCTTTTCACATAGTCCCATATTTCTTGGAGGCTTTGCTCGTTTCTTTTTATTCTTTTTTCTCTAAACTTCCCTTCTCGCTTCATTTCATTCATTTCATCTTCTAGGGCTGATACCCTTTCTTCCATTTGATCGCATCGGCTCCTGAGGCTTCTGCATTCTTCACGTAGTTCTCGAGCCTTGGTTTTCAGCTCCATCAGCTCCTTTAAGCACTTCTCTGTATTGGTTATTCTAGTTATACATTCTTCTAAATTTTTTTCAAAGTTTTCAACTTCTTTGCCTTTGGTTTGAATATCCTCCCGTAGCTCGGAGTAATTTGATCGTCTGAAGCCTTCTTTTCTCAGCTCGTCAAAGTCATTCTCCGTCCAGCTTTGTTCCGTTGCTGGTGAGGAACTGCGTTCCTTTGGAGGAGGAGAGGTACTCTGCTTTTTAGAGTTTCGAGTTTTTCTGCTCTGTTTTTTTCCCCATCTTTGTGGTTTTATCTACTTTTGGTCTTTGATGATGGTGATGTACAGATGGGTTTTTGGTGTGGCTGTCCTTTCTGTTAGTTTTCCTTCTAACAGACAGAACCCTCAGCTGCAGGTCTGTTGGAGTACCTGGCTGGCCGTGTGAGGTGTCCGTCTGCCCCTGCTGGGGGGTGTCTCCCAGTTAGGCTGCTTGGGGGTCAGGGGTCAGGGACCCACTTGAGGAGGCAGTCAGCCCGTTCTCAGATCTCCAGCTGTGTGCTGGGAGACCCACTGCTCTCCTCACAGCTGTCAGACAGGGACATTTAAGTCTGCAGAAGTTACTGCTGTCTTTTTGTTTGTCTGTGCCCTGCCCCCAGAGGTGGAGCCTACAGAGGCAGGCAGGCCTCCTTGAGCTGTGGTGGGCTCCACCCAGTTCAAGCTTCCAGGCTGCTTTGTTTACCTAAGCGAGCCTGGGCAATGGCGGGCGCCCCTCACCCAGCCTCGCTGCCGACTTGCTGTTTGATCTCAGACTGCTGTGCTGGCAATCAGCGAGACTCCGTGGGCGTAGGACCCTCTGAGCCAGGTGCGGGCTATACTCTCCTGGGGCACCGTTTCCTAAGCCCGTCGGAAAAGCACAGTATTCGGGTGGGAGTGGCCCGATTTTCCAGGTGCCGTCTGTCACCCCTGGAAGGGGAACTCCTTGACCCCTTGCGCTTCCCGAGTGAGGCAATGCCTCGCCCCTGCTTCGGCTGGCGCACGGTGCACTCACCCACTGACCTGCGCCCACTGTCTGGCACTCCCTAGTGAGATGAACATGGTACCCCAGATGGAAATGCAGAAATCACCCGTCTTCTGCGTCGCTCGCGCTGGGAGCTGTAGACCGGAGCTGTTCCTATTCGGCCATCTTGGCTCCTCCCTCCCCCATTTTTCCCAACTTTTGTTTTTGTGTTGGACACGTGTTTGCATTTGTTTCAAATGATAGCTGATTAAAATTTGAAAGTAAAGTATCATATAAAACTACAGTTTGCTCATTGAAATGATAACAATTCAGCAGTTTTAGAATTTCCCTTTATAATTTTCTTTTTACAATTGCTCACTAGATATTTTTATATTGTAATCCTATGGAAAATTTGTAAAAGTCGTTTAGACCACATTACAATGGTAGTTTAATGCACCTAAGTTTCTAAAAAATAATTGAACTCTGTTTTAGAGTAGTGCTGATATGATTAATTTAAAAAAATGTTGCATTAAAAGATGGTGAATCTTATATCTGTCAGGGTCCAGACAGGTAATGGAGATCACATCAGTAATAGAGATCACATCAGTAATATATACAAAGGACTATTTAAGAGAAAGATGATTAACTAGGGCTGAACGAGGTAGCTTGTGCCTGTAGTCTCATCTACTCGGGAGGCTTAAATGGGAGGATTGCTTGAACCCAGGAGTTTGAGGTTGTAGTGTGCTATGATTGTGCCACTGCATTTTAGCCTGGGCAATAGAGTGAGACCCCATCTCTTGAAAACAAATATTATTAACTAGGAATTACAAGTAGTAAAAGGGAAAAAGGAAAAATTCCAAACAACACAGCAATAGCAAAGATAGGGGACAGTTACTCCCTTTAGGGCTAAGGGAAAGAGAATCCAACGAAGGACAAACTTGGAAGCGGGATCCCCACCAGCTGCGGACCAGCTGTGGCCTAAGGCACTGGTAGCCTATGCCAATGAAGTTCCTGAGCTGTCTCTGACCAGAGCTGGTCTGCAGTAGGTGGGGAACCCTCTTCCAAGTTTGTAGAGTTTGGGGCTGGTGAGAAGGAAGTTGCCTGCCTAGGAGCCAGCCAAACTTGGAGGAAGGTGAACATCAGTAGGTCTCTCACATGCCACTAGCAGCCTTGCTTTAGGAAAGAGAAGAAAAACATACCAAAATCAGGAAGAATCTCCTCCATCTTGTGGCATCCCTTCCAGAGCCTATACAGAAAAGTTTCACTTTGTGGCAGCAAAGAAAAAAAAATGCTCTATCTCACAGAGCACTGCAAAGAAGGGTGGATGCTACAATAAGATACTACTTCACATGTACTAAGATGGTTGTTACTGTCCAAAAGATGTCAAAAAGACAGGTAACAAGTGTAGGTGAGAGTGTGGAGCAGTTGGTGCCCATACACTGCTTACAGGAAGGGAAAGTGGTGCAGCTGCTTTGGAAAATAATCTGGGAGGTCCTCAAATGGTTAAACATATAGTTAGCATATGATGCAACAGTTTCACTCCCAGGAATAAAAATAAAAACAAAAAGAGAAATGAAAACACACATCCACCTAAACACCTGTACAGAAATGTTCCCAGCAGCATTATTCGTAATAGCTACAAAGTAGAAACAACACAAATGTCCATCAACTGGTAGAATAAATATAATGGGGCATATCCATACAATGGAATGCTATTTGGCAATAAAAGAAATGAAGTACTGATATATGCTACAACATGGGTGAAAGTTGAAACCATGATGCCAAGTGCAAGAAGCCAGTCGCAAAAGACTAAATATTTTATGGTTCCATTTAGATGAAAGGTCCAGGATGAGCAAAACTATAGAGACAGAAAGTAGATTAGCAGTTGCTGAGGGCTGATGGGGAGGGGATGAAGAATTGAGAGGTGATTACTGAAAGGTATGGGGTTTCTTTTTGGGTTGACAGAAATGTTCTAAAGTTGATTGTGGTGATAATTGCCAACTCTGTATTAAAAACTATTAAATTGAAGATTTTAAGAGAGTGAATTGTACAGTACATGAATTACATCTCAATGCAGTGTTACAAAAATTTTTTAAATTAAAAAACGGTGGATTTGGAACTGAGAGGCAATAAATTGATAACTGGCAAAAATCTCAAAAAATGGACAATAATGTAGCAATTTTACTTTGTTAAATTTAAATACATTTTTTTTCTATGAAAGCTGATAAAATTATCTGAAGCCTAGAGATGTTAGGTGAGTTGCTCAGCATGTGGTTTTCCTGACTCCTAGTCTATTATTTGTTGTACAGGACAATACAATTTCAAGGGAGTCTCTAAGGAAAGCATTCTAACAACCTCTGTTCTTCCCAGAGAGACATTCTCTGAGAATGGTGTGGCAGAACTTACTTATTTCTGATTTAGAAGTGTTAAAAGGGCAAAGTATCGAGCAAGGTGAAAAATACAGGTCTGGATGTGAACATGACCTCAGGCCCAGTTAAGAAAAACAGTTGGTTGGAAAATATCTTACCAGTCTGAAGATGAAGGGGCAGCTGATGGGTTGTAGGAAGCATTTTGAATTAAATTACCAAGAAGTTTTTGAGTTTCGATAAATATAGACTTCTTTCTTAATACAAAAGAAACTCCATTGCTTACATGTACAACTCTTGCAATGCCTTACATTTTAAACTCCCAAGACATAAACCAGTACAGAAGTGATTCTGGATTAGACCTTGAATAGCTTTTCTGTCTTTGATAATTCACACCCCAAATTGTTTAGTTATAAATTTTATGTTTATCTGTAGATGATTTGTAATGGTCTTTCTCATTTTCATTTCTCTTCCAGCATTGTTTCTTCTGCTTCTATTTTGACAAAGCAGGACATGCAAACCATATGTCGCAATCCTTAGTAATATTACTCTAAACAGGTTGCTTCTAGTTGTATTTAAGAGAGGATTTTCTTCCTTGAACAATAGAAATACCTTAACTAACAAAGATTTTTGGTTATATTTTGAAGATTAACCTTTCTGAAAAGATCAGGAATATGGAAAATATTATTTTTCATTTTAAAGGAAGAAAATATAAATTTTGTACTAACTGAAGTAGAGATATACTTTAAAATAATTTTTATCTTTTTCAATATGGTGTCAAATAAACCGAAATTTTCAGTGTATCATCTAATGTTATTTTTAAAACCAATTATAATTTTTAGAGTTTGATCACCCTCCTGCAAGAAAACAACTTCATACCATATTAGTTAGGGATTCAAAAATATTAATAATCCCTAAATGCCTTCATCAAAAAGTTAAAAAATATCAAATTAACAATCTAACTTTTCACTTAATAGAACAATAAGAAAGAACAAACCAATCCCAAAGCTATCAGAAGAAAATAAATTACTAAAATTAGAGAACTAAATAAAATTCAGATGCAAAAATCCATAAAGAGCAATGAAACCAAGAGTTGGCTCTTTAAAACAACAAACAAGATTGATAGGCTGCTAGCTAAATTAACACAGAAAAAAGAAAATATCCAAATCAATACAATCAGAAATGACAAAGATGACATTACAACTGATACCACAGAGATACAAAAGATCCTCAGAGAATACTATGAACCACTCTATTTATACAAACTAGAAAGTCTAGAGGAAATAAATAAATTACTGGAAGCACACAATCTCCCAAGATTGAATCAGGAAGAGATTGAAACCCTGAATAGACCAATATCAAGCAATAAAATTGAATCACTAAAAAAAAAATAACTACCAACCAAATAAAACTCTGGACCAGATGGATTCACTGCTGAATTCTACCAGATGTATAAAGAACTGCCACCAATCCTATTGCGACTATTCCAAAAAAAATGAGGAGGAGGGACTACTTCCCAATTCATTCTATGAAGCCAGTATCAGCCTACTACAAAAATCTGGCATTGATTCAATGAAAGAAAACTTTAGGCCAATATCCCTGATTAACACAGACCCAAAAGTCTTCAACAAAATACTAGTAAACTGAATCCAACAGCACATCAAAACATTAATTCACATAACCAAGTGGGCTTTATTCCTGGAGTGCAAGGTTGGTTCACCATATGCAAGTCTGTAAATGTAATTAACCACATAAACAATTAAAAGTGAAAACCATTTCACTTTTACTTAAAATTTTTTCACTTTTTACATTAAATGTAATTAACCCATAAAAAATCAAAAATGAAAACCATATGATTATCTCAATAGATGCAGAAAAAGCTTTTGATTAAATCCAACATCACTTCATGATAAAACCTTCAACAGACTTGGCATCAAAGGAACATACCTCAAAATAATAAGAGCCATCTATGACAAACCCACAGCTAGCATCTTACAGAACAGGCAAAAGCCAGAACCATTCCCCTTGAGAACTGGAACAAGACAAGGATGTCCACTCTCATCACTCCTATACTATATCATTCAATATAGTATTGAAAGTCCTGGCCAGAGCAATCAGGCAAGAGAAAGAAATAAAAGGCATCCAACTAGGAAAAGAAGTCAAACTCTCTTCACTGACAACATGTTTCTATAATGGAAAGCCCGAAAGACTCTGCCAAAGGGCTAACAGAACTGATAAACGATTTTAGCAAGGTTTCAGGAGAAAAAAGTTAATATAGACAAATCAATAGTATTTCTATACACTAATAGTGCCCAGGCTGAGAGTCAAATCAAGAACACAATTCCATTTACAATGACCACAAATAAAATGAAATACTAAAAATACACCTAACAAAGGAGGTGAAAGATCTCTACAAAAACTACAAAACTCAGCTGAAATAAATCAGAAATAATACAAATAAATGGAAAGCCATTCCAGGCCTATGGATTGGAAGAATCAATATCATTAAAATGGCCATACTGCCCAAAGCAATTTACAAATTCAATGCTATTTCTGTCAAACTACCAATGTTATTCTTTGTAGAATTAGAGAAAAAATATTCTAAAATTTATATGAGACCAAAAAAGACACAAAACAGTCAAAGCAATCCTAAGCAAAAAGAACAAAGATGGAGGTATCATACTACCTGGCTTCAAACTGTACTATAAGGCCACAGTAACCCAAACAGCATGGTACTGGTACAAAAACAGGCACATAGACCAATGGAACAGAGTAGGAAACTGAGAAATAAGGCTTCACACCTATAATCATCAGATCTTTGACAAAGCTGACAGAAACAAGCAATGGGGAAAGGACTTCCTATTCAATAAATGGTGCTGGAATATCCGGCTAGTCATATGCAGAAGAATGAAATTAGACCCTTACTTTTCAGCATATATAAAAATTAACCAAGATATATTAAAGATTTAAAAGTAAGACCTTAAACTATACAAATCCTAGAAGACAACCTAGGAAACAGCCTTTTTGACATCAGCCTTGGCAAATGATTTTTGGCTAAGTCCCAAAAGCAATTGCAATGAAAACAAAAATTGACAAGTGGAACCTAATTAAACTAAAGAGCTTCTGCACAGCAAGAGAAACTATTAACAAAGTAAACAGACAACCCACAGAATGAAAGAAAATACTCACAAACTATGAATCTGACAAAGGTCTAATATCCAGAATCTGTAAGAAACTTAATCAAAGAATAACTTTACCTGTACTATTACATCATGAGTGGGAGATCAGCAGGTAGCAGAATAAAGATGCAGCTCCTGCTGATTTTCATTTTACCCACCTGAAAAGATTGGGTCCTGTTGCTCATATGAACCAGGGCAGCTGGAGCTTTCTTTCCCTTCCACATGCTTAATTCCTCCTCTAGGGATATGGCAGAACTTATAACTAACTGTAGAAGAAATATTTCATGCCCTTGGAAATCACCTGTGCAAGCTGTCCCCCTACTTCTATACACATGTCAAGTCCACACTATCAGAATTCTCTTACTTTCTGTGTTTCTGGTATTTCTGGGGAAGCACCTTTGAGTTTGCTTTTTCTTTTTTCTCTTTTTTTTTTTTTTTTTTGAGTCAGGGTTTTTGCTTTGTTGCCCAGGCTGGAGTGCAGTGATTTGATCATAGCTCACTGTAGCTCTCAACTCCTGGGCTCAAGCAATCCTCCTGCCTCCGCTTCCCTTACCATTATGCCCGGTTAAGTTTTAAAATATTCTGTAGAGACAGGGTCTTTCTATGTCCCCCACGTTGGAGTTTGCATTTTCAATAATCTCTTCAGATCATTCTGATGCAAAGCCATGGTGAGAATTGATGTCTGAAGGAGTAATAACAAATATATTATTTTTGCTTCCTTGCATAATTGTTCTATTTGTGTCTCTTTGGATTTTAGTCTTTTTTCTGAAATATATTTGTTAATTTATTGAGTGATTGATTCATTTATTAATTAATCTAAAATTTATTTAGCCTACTATGCCCCAGGAATTGTACTAAGTGAGGGTAAGGAGGAGGAACGATAAGGGAGATAAATAAGAAACAAATTTCAGCATAAAGTGAAAACGATAATACAGTTAGTCTCAGCAATGAGGAAGGGCACTTAATCTAAGACATAATCACACAGCATGACTAAAATATACATGAGGTGGAGAAGGCAGGAAAGTAAGCTGGCGCATGTGCCCCTGTCCTTGGTGCTGAACCATCCCTTCACCTTCTGTGGTAAGGAACTCTTCCTCAATACCTGGCTGCTGGTAATTTCTATATTACCACCACTAATTCTGAACCAGATGAGGAAAGGGCCAGAGGAAATGGAGGAACATAGATGTAAGCAGAATAAACAGACTGTTGGAGAAAAATCTGTTTAATTATTGACTCCGTGATGCTAGGAATTTGGGAGAGTAGTGAATGGGGATTTTGACTAAATAATGTGGAAGAAAGTTTTCTCGTTTGGAAAAGTAAGCTCTCCAGTACTTTCTATAATGCTATATTTACGACATTAGAGACTTTCAGGAAGTGCTAAAAATCTGAATTGACCCCTGAAATATACCTATTATTGGGGGAACAAGCCCCCAATATTTCAACATAGGTTATTTCTATTTTCCATAAGTGTCGGCCAGCAGAGAAATAAAGAGAAACAGTACAAAGAGAGGAATTTTACAGCTGGGCCACCAGGGGTGACATCACATATCAGTAAGACTGTGATGCCCACCTGAGTCTCAGACCAGCAAGTTTTTATTAAGGGTTTCAAAAGGGGAGGGGGTGTAAGAACAGGGAGTAGGTACAAAGATCACATGCTTCAAAGGGCAAAAAGCAGAACAAAGATCACATGCTTCTGAGGGAACAGGACACAGGGCAAAAGCAGAACAACTGATAAGGGTACAATAAAAATCACAAGGCAAAGGGCAAAAGCAGGACTACTGATAAGGGTCTATGTTCAGCGGTGCACTTATTGTCTTGATAAACATCTTAAACAACAGAAAACAGAGTTCAAAAGCAAAGAACTGGTCTGAGCACAAATTTTCCAGGGTGGAGTTTTCCCCACCTTAGTAAGCCTGAGGGTACTGCAGGAGACCAGGGCGTATCTCAGTCCTTATCTCAACCACGTAAGACAGGCATTCCCAGAGCGGCCATTTATAGACCTCCTGCCAGGAATGCATTCCTTTCCTAGGGTATTAATATTAATATTCCTTGCTAGGAAAAGAATTTAGTGATATCTCTCCTATTTGCACGTCCATTTATAGGCTCTCTGCAAGAAGAAAAATATGGCGCTTTTTGCGCGACCCTGCAGGCAGTCGGACCTTATGGTTGTCTTCCCTTGTTCCCTAAAAATTGCTGTTATTCTGTTCTTTTTCAAGGTGCACTGACTTCATAGTGTTCAAACACACATGTTTTACAATCAATTTGTACAGTTAACACCTCAGTGGTCCTGAGGTGACGTACATCCTCAGCTTACGAAGATAACAGGATTAAGAGATTAAAGTAAAGACAGGCATAAGAAATTATAAAAGTATTATTTGGGAACTGATAAATGTCCATGAACTGTTCACAATTTATGTTCCTCTGCCGCAGCTCCAGCCAGTCCCTCCATTTGGGGTCCCTGACTTCCCGCAACAACCTATAAATGAAGGGGGCCTGAGAGACGTTCCAAGGAGAGAAAATCTTATTCATAATAAAGTACTTGTTCAAGGATCTATACAGAGTTCAACATGGCAAGAACATAGAGTGTCATAGCAAGATAAAATGGTGAAAATGTAGCTAAGGAGTTAGATCACCATGAAGTATCTTGTATGTAGAATTTATAAGAAGATGCTGGCTGGCAAGGTCATTCTGATAAAAGTCTCAAACTAAATAGAGTCTAAAATTTTGGCTGTTCAGCAGTAAATGCGGGTAGAGGAGGAGAATAAGTTTCTGTTACGCATGTTGATTTCTGCCTAAAAGTATCTACACATATAGTCACATATATATGAGATACATAGGAATACACAGATATAGACAGATTTAAGAGCCAAATGGTTGCTAGCCACAGCTACTCCCAGTCACACATAGAAGGTGAGCTAGCATTGTGAGTGAGAAACAAGGTTGCTTAGTCCTCACTTTAATAATATTGGGTTTGATTATGTTATGAGTGTTTCTTCTCACAGAGTTAATGTTTAGCAAACCCAAACATCTTCTAGGGATCCTCTAGGTGTTGAAATATCAAACTAATTCTGTACTGATTCATTAAGAGCTGTTACACAGAGCTTCCAAGTGACTCCTGCTGGCATTTTGGCACTTCCTTGTCCAACCCAGGGCTTCTTCCTGGTCAGTGAATAAATGGGTCCTGCCCAGCCAATGAGGAACCTCCAGAACCGGGTCTGGCACATGTCCTTCTAGTTGGTTGATTATTGAGCCATTACTCTGGCACATGTCCTTCTAGTTGGTTGATTATTGAGCCATTACCGATGCGTTTGAACATCACCCCTGCCTACTCATGCTGTGACTTGTTGATTCCAGAGGGCACTGTGACATGTTCTCTTGGTAGGTCATCCACACTATTCTTATCTGAAAAAAAATGGTTTTCTGATTTTTGGTATGTCAATGGGTAAGTACATTACTAATGAAGTATCAATTAAATTTCTTCATGGTAACTTTGCATTTCTGCATTTTACCTCTTTTATAAATTGTCCTTAATCATTTAAATATTTTTATTTTTGTGTGTTTATAAGTTTTACCAATTGTACTTAAAATACAAGCAAGCTATCAGGGCTCGTGTCTATAATGCCAGGGCTTCAGGAGGCAGAGGTTGGAGGATTGATGGAGGCCAGGAGTTCTAGACTAGCCTGGGCAACATCGTGAGACCCCATCTCTACAATATAAAATAAAATAATTAACCAGGTGTGGTGGTGCATGACTGTAGTCTCAGCTACTCTGGAAGCTGAGGTGCAAGAATTGCTTGAACCCAGGAGTTTGAGGTTACAGTGAGCTATAATTATTGCAGCACCACACTCCAGCCTGGGTGACAGAGGGAGGCCAGGTCTCAAAACAAACAAACAAACAAACAATTAAGCTGTTTACAATCAGTATTTCTGTCCAGAACACATTGTTTTCATTTTAAATCTTATCTGATGGTGGTACTTTTTAGATTAATGTGTATTTTTAATAGCCACACTGTTTTTCTAGATAGAGTTTCCTGAATTTTGGCCTTGTTTGGAAAATGATTTAGATAACATCATATTATTTTATCCATAAGTATTTCAGTGAGTATTTCTACAAAGCAGTATGACTAAAATAGTCTTGTCACATCTGAAAGAAATAACAGTAATTTCTCTCTCTTTTTTTTTGAGACAGAATCTTGCTCTGTCACCCATGCTGGAGTGCAGTGGTGTGATTTCGGCTCACTGCAACCTCTGCCTCCTGAGTTCAAGAGTTTCTCCTGCCTCAGCCTCCTGAGTAGCTGGGATTACAGGCACACACCACCACGCACAGCTGATTTTTGTATTTTTAGTAGAGAGGGGGTTTCAACATGTTGGCCAGGCTGGTCTCGAACTCCTGTCCTCAGGTGATCCACCTGCCTCGGCCTCCCAAAGTGCTGGGATTACAGGGGTAAGCCACCACGCCCAGCCAATAATTTCTTAATACCATCAACTATTCAGTCAACATTTGGCTTTCCCTAATTGTCTCTTGGATGTTTTGCTAAATTCACATGTTGGTTTAGATCAGTTATTTTAGTATCATTATGAATAAATGGGTTTTTAAATATTGTTTATGTATTATTATCATTGAGATGGAGTCTCACTCTGTCGCCCAGGCTGGAGTGCAGTGGTGCAATCTCAGCTTATTGCAACCTCTGCCTCCAGGGTTCAAGTAATTCTCCTGCCTCAGCCTCCCAAGTAGCTGGGACTACAGGCATGTGCCACCACGTCTGGCTAATTTTTTGTATTTTTAGTAGAGACGGAGTTTCACTGTGTTAGCCAGAATGGTCTCTATCTCCTGACCTCGTGATCCATCTGCCTCAGCCTCTCAAAGTGCTGGGATTACAGGCGTGAGCCACCACGCCCAGCCTATGTATTATTATTTTTATTGCTGGTCAAATTGCTCCATCTTTGGCCAATGGGAGCCTCTTCAAGTTGTCTCATGAGTGATTTGATATATGGCCAAATCACTATATTCTAAAATCTCTCAAATAATTTCACTCCATGTGGTTAAGCCACCAATTTTATACACAAATGACCTCATTTTGCTTTTGAAATTTTAGGGCTGCTTTATTTTCCTTTTAATTTGTTTTAAAGTTATGTAAAATATTCACTTATTCCAAAGTAAAGTCCACAACACAGGATATGTTCAAGAAAGTGTAGTTCCTATTTCTGGTTTTTCCCTCCCACTGCAGAGAATCCTTTAATTTATTTTATGGTTTATCTTTTAAAAGTATAAGTGTGTATGTGAGTGAGAGTGTATGTACATATTTATTGATTTTTAGATTCTCCCTGATTAGACAAATACTCTACAGCTTGAATATCCCTTATCCAAAATGCTTGGGACCAGAAGTGTTTCAAATTTTGGATTTTTTCAGATTTTGGAATGTTTGCAGAATGCATACCAGTTGGGCATCCCTAATCCAAAAATTCAAAATCCTAAATGTTCCAATGAGCACTTCCTTTGAGTGTCATGCCAGCACTCCAAAAGTTAGATTTTGGAGCATTTTGAATTTTTAGATTAGGGATGCTCATCCTGTATATATTTTTCCTCATCTTACTTTTTTTCACTTAACATTATATTTTGATGATCACTTCACAGTAGTGTATAGAGGTAATCCCTATTTTTTTAAATAGCTGTGTCAGTTGTAATGGGAAATTTAACATATAATGTTTCTTACTTGGTAATAAACACATTTGCATTTAAATTCTATGGAATCAATTCTGTTTTCTGCAACTCTACCCGAATCAATAAAATACTCTAGAGGAAATCCCTCAAATGTACACCAATAAATATCAAAAGAATATTTGATAAAAGCATTGTTTGTAATGCAAAACCTAGAAACAACCTGAATATCTATCCATAGTAGAAAGGATAAATACATGCTGATATAATCATACAATAGAATACTGCGCGACAATGAAAACCAAGGGCTACAGTCATGTGCATTCAACATAAATGAATTTCATAAACATAATGTTAAGCCCAAAAAGGAAGCTTTGGGATATGCATGATATCATTTTTAAAGAGATAAAGCATGTGCAAAATGAAACTATATATTGTACAGGGATACAATGATAATGCTTTAAAAATAACTATAAGCGGCTGGTCATGGTGGCTCATGCCTGTAATCTCAGCACTTTGGGAGGCTGAGGCGGGCGGATCACGAGATCAGGAGATGGAGACCATCCTGGCTAACACAGTGAAACCCCGTCTCTACTAAAAATACAAAAAATTAGCCGGGCGCGGTGGCGGGCGCCTGTAGTCCCACCTACTTGGGAGGCTGAGGCAGGAGAATGGCGTGAACCCAGGAGGCGGAGTTTGCAGTGAGCTGAGATCGCGCCACTGCACTCCAGCCTGGGCGACAGAGCGAGACTCTATCTCAAAAAAAAAAAAAAAAAAAAAGGAAGGAAGAAAAAAAAAACTATAAGCAAAGAAATAATAAACACAAATTTTAAAATGATAAATTACCAGTGGTAGTGAAATGGATGAGCAGGAAGGGCAATGAGATTAGGAAGGAACCCACAGAGAGCTTCAAAAGAGGTAATGTTCATGTCTTAAGCTAAGCATGGGATGCATAAGTTATTTTTATTTTGACTTATGAGTCCTTTTGACTTATAAGTTCTTTTGACTTATAACTCATTCACATATGATAAACATTTTGCATTTATTCAATATTTACTATATTCTCTGAAGAATCATGCATCAAGTGGTAATGTTTAGACATCAAGAATATGCATCAATGGGCTAGGTGTGTTGTCTTATGCCTGGAATCCCAGCATTTTGGGAGGCCGACGTGGGTGGATCGCTGAGCGCAGGAGTTTGACAGCAGCCTGGGAAACATGGCAAGACCCCAACTCTACAAAAAATACAAAAATTACCTGGGCTTGGTGATGTGTATCTGTGGTCTCAACTACTCAAAGGCTGAGGTGGGAGAATTGCTTGAGCCTGGGAAGTTGAGGCTGCAGTGAGCTGTGATCATGCCACTGCACTCCAGCCTGGATGACAGAGTGAGATCCTGTCTCAAAAAAAAAAAAAAAAAGCATCCGTAAGATGAATGAAGTAACTAACTGACAATATTCTGTGAATGCTTATTTGTGGCTTAGAATAAAGATTGCAGAGCCAGAATCGTACATATAAAATGTGGACACTGTGCTCAGTGATTCCAAAGTGATGGTGACAACAATGATGTCAAAGGTACATGTTGATAATTTAAATACAAATTTAAATACAATTTTTTTTTGAGATGGAGTCTCCCTCTGTCACCCAGGCTAGAGTGCAGTGGTGCAATCTCAGCTCACTGCAGTCTCTGCCTCCTGGGTTCAGGCAATTCTCCTGCCTCAGCCTCCTGAGAAGCTGGGATTACAGGTGCCTGCCACCAAGCCCAGCTAATTTTTTTTTTGGTATTTTTAGTTGAGATGGGGTTTCACCGTGTCAGCCAGGCAGGTCTCAAACTCCTGACTTCAGTTGATCCGCCTGTCTCAGCCTCCCAAAGTGCTGGGATTACAGGCATGAGCCACCACCCCCGGCCTGAATACAATTTTTTAATGGAACATGAGAGTGGAAAAAAATCAACATTGTTAAATTAAAAGATGTTTTAATCGTATGTGACTTACGTATATATGTAACTAGGTTAAAAAATGAAATATGATTGGCAGGTAGACATTTGACTACTGCATACACATCCTTCAACATTTATGTATCCAAGTTGACCGAACATCTTTGTTAGAAAACCTCCTCTGCTGTAAGTATAGCATGGCACTGTGGTTACAAGAGGCTCATTCCTCCTCTCTTCCCTTTCTCCCTCCTCTTCCCACAGGGCAAAACTTTCTTTCTTGGTAGCTGCAGTTATTTCTAAATGCTGTCTCTTGTCACTTTATTATTCATCATCTAATGCTAACAAAGGACCACAGACTCCCAGTACTAACTAAATCCCAGGGCTAGAGTGTGGGTGTGAGTGATGGAGAAAGGGCTTCAAGATCCGTACATTTGTTGAGCCTACCTAAGTCTCCTGGAGG
Organism: Pongo abelii; assembly: GCF_028885655.2. Classification (NCBI taxonomy): domain Eukaryota; kingdom Metazoa; phylum Chordata; class Mammalia; order Primates; family Hominidae; genus Pongo; species Pongo abelii. Next base: position 26,550,378 of record NC_071993.2, on the reverse strand, counting down.
CCTTGCTCATTTGGCTTTTTAAAAGACTCCTTTCGGCCAGGCGCAGTGGCTCATGCCTGTAATCTCAGCACTTTAGGAGGCCGAGGTGGGCTGATCATGAGGTCAGGAGTTCTAGACCAACCTGGCCAACATGGTGAAACCCCGTCTCTACTAAAAATACAAAAATTAGCTGGGTGTGTTGGTGCGCACCTGTAATCTCAGCTACTGGGGAGGCTGAGGCAGGAGAATGGCTTGAACTCAGGAGGTGGAGGTTGCAGTGAGCCGAGATCATGCCACTGCACCCCTGCCTGGGTGACAGAGCAAGACTCTGTCTCAAAAAATTAAAAAATAAATAAAAATAAAAAACAAAAAAGACTCCTTTTGTCCTGAGTGACAAGAGAAGACAAGGAAAGGTTTTCTGAGCATAGCTTTCTATCATGTAAGTCACTGTAGTTCTTAGCTTCATGTGCCCAAAATTGGCTACTTCCCATCCTAGTGCTATTCATTTTCACAAGGCCTATTTTTAGAATACCTCGTTTTCCCAGCTCCCTTTTTACTTCCTCTTCTATTTTGGCATTTCATTTCTATGTTGACTTTCTTTTCTTTGTCTCCTATCCGCTGCTATGGTCCCTTTATACAGTCATCAATTTCCTTTTCCTTATTATCATTTTCTGTAAGCACTCAACTGATTTTTTTTGTATAGTCAAATATTGCTGTGAAGCCTCTAAATTACCCAGACAGGTCCTCAGGGTGGTCACAGATTTTCAATAAATTCTAGATAAGCATTTGTTGACAAGAAAAGATACAATACAAACAGCACTATTTTAACTACCTATTATGCCTGTGCTATTCAGGCACTGTATCCAGCACCTTCAACTTAGGAGGAAACTACATGATGATATAATGTACAACTCAGTTTTACCTTAAGAAATGAAGCTTTCCAAATTTCCACTTAGCCAAACCATCTCTTTCTTTCAAACGAGCAGAAAGACATACTGAAAATGCGTGCAATACAAAATATTGATACCCTTAGTCTCTTGGATTCATTGTTCCGTAGATTTCCAAAACCAGAGCTGATACTGACAGGTATATACTATGGCATCTGGTCTGATTGATTAGGCTACCATTCTGAGCAGCCTGTATCCCCACCCTACCAGACACTAAATATTTTGATTATCACTTCTGCCTATGATGCTATAAATTCTTTCCACACTGGATTTTATCTAGAAATGGAAATAATGTGGAACAGTCTAAGCATATTTTCAGTGGTAGGTAGTTATGAGGCTGAAACATTCCTCCCTCTGAAAAGCTGGTACCACCTTAGCGGAAGGGAGGGTCACAGCTACTCTCTGCTTCTTGAATTTCTTTATAAGGTCATTTCTCTTGACTGGCAAAATTTGGTGCAAAAACTACAGAATCATTTCCCGGTACATCTAAGAATGCTCATGCATATATTAGATACCTTAGAATAGCCTTGCCACAATGCCACTATAAATTTCACACTAAAACAAATTGCCATGAATCTTTTTCTCAAGGATTTTCAGAACTGAATTGTATACCTTAAAATGTTTCCATTTTAGAATGCTATATTTCAGCATGGAATTTCCATTTAAAAAGTTCTGCAAGCTTTGGAAAAATAGATGTAGCATTAGATGTATCAAGAGTAGCTCAGTTCCAAAAAGTAAATGTATAAAAGGAAAATAGTTTTCATAGCTGAGGAAGTAGATGTTACTAACGTGAATTTGGCGGTATGAAGTCAGGCTCCCTGCCTCCCTGCATGGATGTTTCCAGTATCGAGGGTCAGTGAGGTTTCCACGGACAATCAGAACAGAGATGTGTAAAGGCCCAGAGAACAACCTAGGTTGCTGGTGCAAGGTCATTTCATAGGAGGTTGCAGCAAACCTCATTTAATTCGAAACCAATGTGAATGTCTGGTATGTTCTCAATCGGTTTCCCAGAGAGAAGGCTCAAATATGGGGTCTATCTGACTCAAAGCCACAAACTTGGCAACGCTCATTGCCTGGCGAGTATTTAGGTTAAAGCTTTGGTTGTAACAGAAAAGCTGGTGAAGGGAAAAGAGGAAAAAAGCTGGGAAAAAAATAGAAAAGCATAAAATGCAAAGAAGAAACAGAAAAAACAAAATACAAACAAACAAACAAGCTAAAAAGCAGAACAAAAGAAGGAAGACCAGAAGACCGGAGGCCTCTTATATACTCCTCTGGAGTCAGGAACTAAACCAAGGGCTGAGCCTGCATGTGAAAGTAGCTTACAGGGTGGAAAATATGGGATCCAAAATCAGAGCATATTTAGACAGTCTTCCATGGAGTATTACTTCTCCTGAAAGTTGGGTATTGATCCTCATTGAAATGAATCCATTGGAAACTTTTTGTCACTAAGATGAGATTTAAAAATAGTTGTCTCTGACCATGTAAGTGTAGCAGTCATTAAGAGTAAATGCTTTATTGACTTAATTGTATACTTAAAAATTCATATTTTAAGAGATTTAGGACTGAGGCAGTAAATGTAGTATGAATATTTACAGTTGTGTGAAATTCTATGTAGAATTCACACTCCACTGGGTCCATGTCTTAAAGAAAAGTGGATTATATTTAGAATTCAGGCTGCAATGAAGTGGGTTATATTTATAATTCAGGCTGCGATGAGACTGAAGGTACAAGCTGAAACGAGCAAATTTTAAATCAGACCAATAGCCATATGTCAGGAAAGGCTATGCTTGTGTAATTAGAAGTTTTAAAGGAAGCAGAAGCTGATGACTATCTTCAAAGACCTTGAATTCAAATTGAACCAGCGGTTTAAGTCTCCTGAAAACCCCATATAAATGTTTACAAGTGTTTCAAATAGCAAGATAAAGAGAAACCATAGAGGATTTTTTATGACCTTTCATCTCATAAATTCTCTGAGGAATATTTCTCCTGGATAGATCTGTCTCACAGAGAGCTCATAAAAATGCAGAATGGTAAGAAATGTTTATTATTTCTCCAATTTTCAACATTGGTTATGGTGAGATTGGCCATTTTTTTTTTTGTCCATGTGTAGAGGCGTTTTCTGCTTCATCATACCAAATAGTTTTATCTTCTATATATTAGAGACTTGTTATTAGCTAAGGTCTTCCAGAAAGAGAAGATTGATGCTCATTGCTTTCAAGCTCATGCACTCCCACCTAAAGACAGGTGGCTGTCTGGGAGAGGGATTCTGTGAATCAGAAAAGTAGGGATAGAAAGACAGGAGAAATTCCTCATCACAAGACCTTCCCCTAAAACCACCTTGCTGAAGGACACAAGACACTTACTTTCTCAAAGCTCTCAACTCAGATGTGTTCACCAACTACTTGAAAATCTCTCTCATGTTTCCATTTTCTATCATCCTAAAGATAGATCTTATATCCCCAGAAGATCTTCCAGCCCCCATCCTTTTGAAAGAAACTTTTACACATAACAGAGCTCTTGGTTTAGGACACCTATTTTCCCTCCAAAAACCAGAACAATACATCCAAGAGCAAAGAACAACAATGTGCTTTTTTTTTTCATCTGAGAGAAAGGGCCCTTTTCTTTACCAATTAGACAATTGTTTCATCTCTGGGACTTCTTGGACTCATCTGTAGGATTCTAACACTCATTTCTCACCCCAGAAATATTCCCTTAGGCACACTCTGCTTCTTCTCAAATGTAAGTTCTTGTTAAAGCTTACAGAAGTCATAACTATAGGATCACTCTATATAAGAATACTCCAAACAGATTTTTCTCTGAGGATCATCAGATCATAAATCAACCAAATATTCTTTCATCAGATGAGAAGAATACAAAGTTGTATCCATATAAAGTATATATCCTTAAGCTAGATTTACCTATCCACTTCAGCCATTGATCTGTTGTAATCTGTTGCCTTGATGGAAGCACACGAAAAAAATCTGTCCACACATAGATACACAGTTGGCAATGGAAGAAGTATTTTTGTAGCATTTTCAGATGGTGAATCTTATGTCACTGAAGTTTTACCTCTGCTACATTAAATTCCATTGGTCTATTTTATACTTTGAATCATTTGGCTGTGTCTAATTTTGTAACAACCTGTATTGGTCATCTAGAAAATATTGATTTAATGAATTATGCAGATATTCTAAATAGGGACATATGATTATGTATTATAAAAACTTAATTTGTTAAAATCACCAGTGATATCATTTTAAAGGTCTTGAAAAGTTGTCAGGTTCAGGATGGTGGATACAAATTTTCTAAAATTATAATTTTTGCTTGAAAGCCTGAATTTTACATTTGGCAAAAAAAATACTGCCAGTTGTTTTCCTTGAATTGACAGATTCCTTTTATTCATGAGGAAGAAAAACTGCTTCATATCTGAGTGTGAATAACCATAGTTTTTTTTAGTTTTGTAAGACCCATCTGAGCACATCTAGACTCCTGACCCAAGGAAATGGTGAGGTAATAAATGTATGTTGTTTCAAATCACTAAGTGTGGGGCAATTCATTTCTCAGCAACAGATAATTGATACATAGATGTTACCTAATTTTTCTCCTTAGTGGTTCTACTGATTTATACTTCCAAAAGCAGTAAATTAGAGTTGATATTTTCAGACCTTTTAGATTTTGCCAATGTAATGGCTGTAAAATGGCATTATACTGTGCTTCTAATTTGCATTTTTTGGATTGCTAATGTATTTGACCATCTTTTTATGTCTTGGCCATTTTAGTTTCCACTTCTGTGAATTGTTTGCTTATATCCTTTGTCCAATTTTTATTGATCTTTAGGGGCTCTTTATTCTTCTATTTTGTCAGATATATGCATACATGTGTGTTGAAAATACTTTCTGTGGTGTGTGGCTTGTATACTCACATTTAAACATATTGATACATTTTATTTTTTAGAGCAGTTTTAGGTTGGCAGAAAATTGAGCAGAAAGTACAAAGAGTTCCCACATATCCCCTTTCACTCTTCATCTCCCTTAAAGTTCCCCCTGTTATTAGTATCTTGCATTACTGTAGTACATCTGTTACAATTAATGAACCAATATTGATACATTGGTATTATCTAAAGTCTATAGTTTACATCAGGATTCACTCTTTGCATTGTGCATTGCTATGGGTTCTAACAAATGTGTAATGTTAATATTCACCATTACAGTGTCATAAAAAGTAGTTTCACTGCCCTAAAAATCCCCTATGGTTCATCTATTCATTCCTCTCTTCTTCACCCTGAGCCCCCGGCAACCACTGATTTTTTTACTGTCTTTACAGTTTTACCTGTTCCAGAATGTCATATGCTTGAATCATACAGAATGTAGCCTTTTCAGACTAGCTTCTTTCACTTAGCAATACGCATGTAAGGTTTCTCATGTCTTTTCATGGCTTGGTGACTCATTTCTTTTTACTGCTGAATAATATTCTGTTGTTCTGTTGTGCCACAGTTTGTTTATTCATTCACCTACTGAAGGACAACTTGATTGCTTTTAAGTTTTGGCAATTATGAATAAAGCTGCTATAAACATCCATATGCAGGTTTTTGTGTAGATATAAGTTCCCATTTATTTGGGTAAATACCTAGGGGTGTGACTGCTGGATCCTATGCTAAGACTACGTTTAGCTTTGCAAGAAACTGCCAGTCTCCCAAAGTGGCTGTACCATTTTGCAATCCCACCAGCAAGGAGAGTAATATAGCTTTTCATATCGCTTTTGGTCAGTGTGTAATCAGTCTTGAAATCCAAACCAAATTTTGAGTGGGAGTCCATAGTACGTATTTACATATAATTAATCCTTGGGAACTGTTATACCAGAAGACATAATGGAATAGTCACATGCTTGTACTTAGATATAGAATCGCCGTCAATGGCAGCTATAGACTGATGGAGATAGACTACATATGAGCAAAGTTGCCATTGGTTATGTGGTTTCCTGAAATAGTGAACATTTTGGATAAATTTTCAAACACAAGAGCATAATTTATACTGTTCCAAGTATTCCTGGAAAATTCAATGCATATTAAAAGCCTGCAAAAATTATGTATGTCTCTATGTACAATAGAGTTAGCCTTTAATTTCAGGTAATTATATCCAGGTATTTTGCCTACATAAATGTCCAGAAGAACATTTAAAAATTGTGCTGTATTCTGTCATGCAGAAGGGTGCCATGCATTCTGGAATGTCTAGAATGTGACTGCTCGCTTTCAAAACCATGGCTAAACCTTAACTTCATGTAGTATGAGACTAGGGAATCCATCTTTCCCTGTAAAACTGCTAAGGAGGGCTTCTCTCTAGCACCAGGGCGAGGGCTGCAGAAGTTGGCCATTTGCCACCACTATCTTCTGGACTGTCCACAGGACAGCTGGGATGCACACAGCACCTCTCCTTGAAGTTTATGTTGGCTTCCTTGAGACCCCACCACAGCCACCATTCCCAGTGCGCACTGTGATATGTGAGTGGTGCCATGTGCCCAGGAGCTGAAAACTCTGCATTCAAGACAATCTGGCATTTTCTTTTCTTTTTTTCCTTTTTTCACTATGTACTAGACTTGTAATAACGTCGCATTTTCTATCACACTATCCCCAAATTCTCCCAGCCTCTGCCCATTGCCCAATTTCAAAGCCACTTCTACATTTTTAGGTATTTGTTACATCAGTCTTGGTACCAAAATCTTTATTAGTTTTTGCTATGGTTTGAAAGTCCCTTCCAAAATTCAGGTGTTGCCAATGTAATAGTATTAAGACATGGGATCTTTAAGAGGTGATTAGGTCATGAGGAGTCCTTTCTGATGAAGGGAATTAGGTGCCCTAATAAAAGGGTTTGATGGAGAGAGTTGATGCTTTTTGTCCCTCTAACTTCTGCCATGACAAGACACAAGCTCCTCCCCTCCACAGAATGCAGCATTCAGGGCACCATCCTGGAAGCTGAGACCAGACTCTCCCCAGACAATAAACCTGCTGGTGCTATGATCTTGGCCTCCCCAGCCTCCAACACTGTAAGGAATAAATTTCTCTCTTCATGAACTACCCAGGCTCCAGTATTCTATTATCATAGCACAAACTGTTGTACAAATTGCTGTTGCAACAAGTTACCACAAACTTAGTGGCTTAAAACAACACAAATTAGTTCTGGAGATCAGAAGTTCAAAATTGGTCCCACTGAGCTAGAGTCAAGGTGTGGGAAGAGCTGGCTCCTTCTGGAGTTTCTACGGGAGAATGTTTCCTTGCTTTTTCCAGCTCCTAGTGGCTGTTGCGTTCCTTGACTCATGACTCCTTCTTTTATCTTCAAATCTCCGTCTGATTCTGACCTTTCTTCTGCCTTATTTCAGAACCCTTGTGACGACATTGGGCCCATTCAGATAATCCAGGATAATCTTCCAAATTTACAGTCAGCTGATTAGAAACCTTAATTCTTCTTTGCCATGAAACCTAACATATTCACAGGTCCCCAGTAGCAGGATGTAGTCATCCTTGGGGACCATTATTATGCTTGCCACATTCTACCTCTTCATATTTATGAGATGATAGGAAATGTATAAGTTTTAACCCTAAATTTTCATGACCATTTTCATGGAGTGACTTCCCTGGGCACACCCTCAAGAGAGGTGTGGGGAGAAGGGAAGCTCAAAGATAAGCTGTCGTCAAGGAGACTACTGCCCCAGCACTGCCATCATCATGAAGGCTTGGGGCCAACCAGATTCCCAGTTCACATATGACTCCTGCAGACCAGCCTCGCATACACTGCCAAGGCATCTCTGCTGCAGTTAATCCACTGAGTTAAGACTGAGTCTGAGTCAGCCTCAGCTCCCTGTGCTCCTTCCCTAAGTTTCTTACGAATCAAAAGGGGACTCCTGGTCCTTTAATGAGGAGGGGTCAGCATCCCTGGAGGAAAACCAGAATGGATTTCTAGATCTCTGTCATTAATGGCAGTTGGGGGTGATGGTGGTATAATTTACATTTTTCTAAATTCCCAGGGCCAATCCGTTCCCAAATCTGATGGACACAGTTTCTCTCCAGATGTTATTGCATTCAATACATTCAGTCATGTTATAATCAAATTGTTGGCATAGGAACCAGGCCAATTTTTATAAATGATGCTTTGGTGTGTATTTATTCTGATCCACTGTGTATTGATTTTATGTTTTATGTCTTCAGAGGACAATCCCATTTGACTGCTTCTTATGCTGTTGATATACTGATGATAGGAGTGGCCAGCTGCTCGATCTTCTCAGTGGTATGCAGGGCATTCTTCTGAAATGCATCTTGACCTTTAATTAAAACAAGGTAGCCTCTGTTGGAAGCCGTCTTGGAAATCCTCTCCGACGTGGTACAGTTACAGATTAGGGTGTGTCTGCAGAACCATCCCAAGAACCGTATTAATTGCAACTCTGTCAAGGCACAGAATTCCATTTAGGTTGACTGAAAGCAAAAGTAAACAGGTAGCAGAAGTGAATTTACTGTGTGGGCACAAGGGGTCTCTTGTACCCCAGGATTAGAAGTGAAGTCAGACTTAGTAAGGAACTGGAGCTAGGAACTGTCAAGCTGTCTAGACTCTCTCTGTATAACCACTGCGTCCTCCTTTCTCTTTCAATAGTCTGACTTTTTCTCTTACTTCTTGAGTTCAAAAGGCAGAACAGGCCACCCTATCTTCTCCAATTATATCTCCCAATCCCAGCCATGTGGGATCTCTATCTCCTTCTCTTTCTGGCTCACTAATCACAAATTCTGGGGAGAAAAAAAATCTGATAAAGCCAGTTTCATTCTGATGCCAAGTTCTCATTCAAATAGCACTGCCAGGTACTGCACTAAGTGTCTATACATTTTACAAATTAGCTCTATGTCAGTTCAGAAAATGAAAACAGGATTGTGATTGAGTTGCAAATTATAGGCTATCTGTGTTCTTCATGTAGTTGTGTAGCGAAGGTCATGGAAATGACTTCATTTAATGTGGCAGACGAGCCTTTAGATACAACATAATTCAAATCACAGAGGCTATCTGATTGGGGTAGTTTTGTGATTTAAATAAGTCTAACAAAGCAGGAGCCAAGCTTGCAACAGTTTTGTTAGTTGTTAGAGGTATTTCACTGAGGGAAACATCAGCATAATCACTGAATTCATGCTGGGCTGACGAATAGCATTTTCTCTCTCTCTCTCTCTCTCTCTCTCTCTCTCTCTCTCTCTTTCATTTTCGGCCTCTTCTTCTCCCTCTTGTTACTCCACACTCTACGCAGCTATTTGATAAATCCTTACAGGTGCAGATGCCAGTGATGTTCTATATGACCTCTCTCAGAAAAAATGACACTTTCAAAGAGGTCCCCTGCGAAGCACAATGCTTAATCCGAAAGGGCAGCCCTCTAATGGTAAATTTACCTGCACCTTGGAAGGACACAGCAGAGGATGAAATATTTTGGAGTGTGATGGGCAGAAAATTCCATCCTAAAGCAGACTATGTAGGTGGGTGTCCAGTGGACAAGACAGAAGAGAATTTGAATATGTAACTGGAGATTTCAAAGCTGTTCTTTCAAAGATGATGCTTAAGTTTGGCAAGCGTCGAGTTCAAAACTCGGGAGTTCCTCCTTGTAAAACATACAGCTATATACTGTTAGCATTCAGTCTGATGAACCGTTAAATGTCCATGCACACCTCCATCTTACTCTCCTTTATTTATTTAAATTTCTAGCTCTGTGTAGTGAGAATGATCCAGCTGCCACAGGTAGAAAGAGATGCTTTATCTTTCCAACGATTAATAAAATCCCTATCTGCACTAAAGGAACCCCTGAACAAGGGATGTGTTCTGAATCTTCTGGAATGGTGAGAAGTGCAGAACTTCGTCATCACTGTGACTTGCAATGAAAGTTTGATAGTCAAATTGTCATATGCGTCCATGTGAAGAGACCACCAAACAGGCTTTGTGTAAGCAATAAAGCTTTTTAATCACCTGGGTGCAGGCAGGCTGAGTCCAAAAAGAGAGTCAGCAAGGAAGATAGGGGTGGGGCAATTTTATAGGATTTGGGTGGGTAGTGGAAAATTACAGTCAAAGGGGGTTTTTCTCTTGTGGGCAGGGGCGGGGGTCACAAGGTGCTCAGTTGGGGAGCTTCTGAGCCAGAAGAAGGAATTTCACAAGGTTAATCAATCAGTTAAGGTGGCGCAGGAACAAATCACAATGGTGGAATGTCATCAGTTAAGGCAGGAATCAGCCATTTTCACTTCTTTTGTGATTCTTCAGTTGCTTCAGGCCATCTGGATGTATACGTGCAGGTCACAGGGAATATGATGGCTTAGCTTGGGCTCAGAGGCCTGACACAAATCTCTGAATATTACTGGAAGCAGAATGCTGATTTTATCAAAATGAACAGGAATAGCACCTCATTCAAATGCAAATATACAACTTAATTTCAAATGAGTTTTTCTAAGTTGGGATATTTTCTGATCCTTTCTAAAAATGCTTCTCCTTAAAAAAGGCCACATCATTTCCCCCCAAAAAAGACAACACATTTTATTTCTTATTTCTGAATTGTTTTAAGGGAGTCATAAAATTTTCAAAGCTAAAAATCTATGCACATTTACTTTCATATTTTACCCCTGAGAAATTAAAACAATATGTCACTCCTGAATAACAATTAGTACTACCATCTGTTACTAAAGACAGATGTAGTCAATAACCTTGTGCTTTTTGGCTTCCTGATTTATAAAAACGTTTTTATTCTAAATCTAATTTTTTTTTGGAAGAGCGCTGAGCCTTCTGTGACTACTGTAGAAAGCCACATTTCTGTTTAAATTATAGTATTTCTACAAGTAATCTGATAAAAGAAAAGAACATGCCTATCAGATGATACTGAATTAGCTGAAATTTTAAAACTACCTTAGTTATAACAATCAGCCCTCCAAATCCACAGATTTCATGAAATACACATAGAAAATATTTGGGAAAGAAACCTAATAAGAATAACAATACAATAATTAAAAAAATAAAACAATACAATATAACAACTATTTATGCATCATTTACATTGTATTAAGTATTCTAAGGAATCTAGAGATTATTTAAAATATAAGAGAGGACCAGGCTTTGGTGGCTCATGCCTGTAATCACAGTGCTTTGGGAGGCCAAGATGGGAGGATTGCCGGGAGTTTGAGACCAGCCTAAGACACATAGCAAGAATGCTGTCTCTACAAAAAAAAATAATAATATATGGACGTGTGTAGGGGCTATATGCAAATACTACGCCATTTTACATAGGGACTTCAACATCTTTGGATTTTGGTATCTGAGAGGTCCTGGAACCAATTCCCTGCAGATATAGAGGGTGGATGGCACTGATTCTTTGTGATATTAGAACAAAATTTAAATACGAATTGAAAAATTAGAAATACGGTCACATAACAAAAAGGAGAGAATTTGGGATAGAAGAGCTAATCACTGATTTGATGCCTACACCTCCATCTCTGAGAGCCTGCTTGTCCCCCTCCCCCTGAGGAGGCTCTCCTCCTTTCTATGTGACATTGACCCTTGTCCAAGCTGATCGGAATGAAGGTGGTCACCTGACCCTCAAAGTGAGTCAACCAGAGTCTCTCTCATAGGAATCTGGAACTGCAGCATAAAGACTAAGGGAGGTTTGCTTTATGCTGTTAAAAAATATTACTGAGGCTGGGTGCAGTGGCTCACCCCTGTAATCCCAGCACTTTGGGAGGCAAAGGCAGGTGGATCACGAGGTCAGGAGTTCAAGAGCAGCATGGCCAACACAGTGAAACTGCATCTCTACTAAAAATACAAAAATTAGCCAGGTGTGGTGGCACACACCTATAATCCCAGCTACTTGGGAGGCTGAGGCAGGAGAATCGCTTGAACCCAGAAGGTGGAGGTTGCAGTGAGCCAAGGTCGCACCACTGCGCTCCAGCCTGGGTGACAGAGCGAGACTCCATCTCAAAAAATAAACAAACTGGCTGGGTGCAGTGGCTCATGCCTGTAATCCCAGCACTTTGGGAGGCCAAGGTGGGTGGATCACAAGGTAAGGAGATCAAGACCATCTGGCTAACATGGTGAAACCCCATCTCTACTAAAAATACAAAAAATTATCCAGGCATGGTGGCAGGTGCCCATAGTCCCAGCTACTTGGGAGGCTGAGGCGGGAGAATGGCATGAACCTGGGAGGCGGAGCTTGCAATGAGTCGAGATCAGGCCACTGCACTCCAGCCTGGGTAACAGAGTGAGACTCCATCTCAAAAACAAAACAAAAAAAAACTATATATATGTATGTGTATGTGTGTGTGTATATATAACTGAGACATGATGTCAGGAATAAAGGTGAGTTCCATGATAAGACAGAGCCACATGCAAGAAAGTTAAAGAAGAGCAGGAATTTAGAGGCTCACAGAAGTGAGTCTGATACACAGAAAGTAAAAGATGAGAGATCATCTCTCGAGCCATTTCATTCCTTCTCTCTGCCTTCAATCTTCCACCATTCATCAGTTACAAGGGACAGGGTTATGAGAGATGAGGCAGAGAGATACACTAGACTTGACTATAAAAGTGGACAAAAGCTAAATTTAGGATTTTGAATTTTATCGTCAGGGTCCTGGAAGATATAAATCCGAAGTGGCCTGAATAGATTTGTTCTTGAAAGTTCTCTCTGGGTGCAGAGTGGCAAATCTGTTGCAGTGAGTAGAGAGTGGATGCCTGTGGCTCTCAAAGCCCATGAGGGTTGAGAGGTGGGTAAAAGAGAGAGTAAATTCCCGCTAGCTTTTACTTCTGGTGTGCCTCAGCTTCCAGTGTCCTTTAAAAGAACCTCCCCTTTCCTTGAGATTTTTCTGTTCCTTTTTGTTCAGCAACGAAATAATCCAAATTTCTAAGCAGAACTCCTAGGTAAACATTTCCACATGGTGTCCACAGTCACCTTAAAGTCACCACAATGGAACTCCAAGCCACCTAGTTCCTCATCCTGTTCTTACTTCAATGAGTCTCATAAAACTGGGATGTACTCTTGGCTCCCTTGTCTCTTCAGCCCCCTACATCTAACTGGTCTCTATGTTCTACTGATTTTTCCTCCTAGTACATTTTAAGTCCGGGCTTCCTCTCCTTCCTCTATCCCTACTGCCCGCTGTTCTCACCCCAGCCTTTTCCATCCCTCTCCTGAACTGTTTGTTATTTCTGGTCTCCCCACCTCTCATCTCTTCCATCCCTCATATACATTTCCTATAGATGCCGGTATTGGGGGAACCCACCCCCAATATTTCGACGTAGGTTCTTTCTACTTTCCATAAGTGTCTGCCAGCTGAGAAATAAAGAGAAAGAGTATGAAGAGAGGAATTTTACAGCTGGGCCACCAGGGGTGACATCACATATAGGTAGGACCATGATGCCCACCTGAGCCTCAAACCAGCAAGTTTTTTATTAAGGGTTTCAAAAGGGGAAGGGGTATAAGAACAGAGAGTAGGTACAAAGATCACTTGCTTCAAAGGGCGAAAAACAGAACAAAGATCACATGCTTCTGAGGGAACAGGACAAAAGGCAAAAGCAGAACTACTGATAAGGGTACAACAAAGATCACAAGGCAAAGGGCAAAAGCAGAACTACTGATAAGGGTACAACAAAGATCACAAGGCAAAGGGCAAAAGCAGAACTGATAAGGGTCTATGTTCAGTGGTGCACTTATTGTCTTGATAAACATCTTAAACAACAGAAAACAGAGTTCAAGAGCAGAGAACCAGTCTGACCACAAATTTTCCAGGGCGGAGTTTTCCCCACCTTAGTAAGCCTGAGGGTACTGCAGGAGACCAGGGCGTATCTCAGTCCTTATCTCAACCACATGAGACAGACATTCCCAGAGCGGCAGTTTATAGACCTCCTGCCAGGAATGCATTCCTTTCCCAGGGTATTAATATTAATATTCCTTGCTAGGAAAATAATTTAGTGATATCTCTCCTACTTGCACATCCATTTATAGGCTCTCTGCAAGAAGAAAAATATGGCGCTTTTTGCCCGACCCTGCAGGCAGTCAGACCTTATGGTTGTCTTCCCTTGTTTCCTAAAAATCGCTGTTATTCTGTTCTTTTTCAAGGTGCACTGATTTCATAGTGTTCAAACACACATGTTTTACCATCAATTTGTACAGTTAACACAATTATCACAGTGGTCCTGAGGTGACGTACATCCTCAGCTTATGAAGATAACAGGATTAAGAGATTAAAGTAAAGACAGGCTTAAGAAATTATAAAAGTATTATTTGGGAACTGATATATGCCCATATTAAAATGAAATCTTCACAATTTATGTTCCTCTGCCGTGGCTCCAGCCGGTCCCTCCATTCAGAGTCCCTGACTTCCCACAACATGCCAGAAGGGACTTTTCAAAATGTAAATCCATCCATGTCACTCCCTGATGAAAAGAAAGCATGAAATAAAGCAAGCCTGGTTTCAAAGCTCTGCACCTTCTGGCCCTAATTTATTACTCAGACTTACATCCTGTCATTCTCCAAACCAAAACTTGCAAATCCATTAACTTTTCATTGGACTTGTATTCTGTTTTCTTGTCTCCCTTCCTTAATTCATTCTATATCCTTTACCATGAAGTATATTTCCTACCACACATCAACTTCTAGTCTCCTTCAAGTTCAGGAAGAAGAAAACTTTATTAGATCGTAGAGCATAGGGCAAGTGTGGGTATAGATGTCATCTGAGAATGTTGTTATTATTGCTAAAGTGCATCATTGTTGAGGATTTTATGTGAGATTTGGAAAAGTGGACAAAAGTCTAAAGGATATTAGAAAATTATTTTTAGGTTATCAGGTCCGCTATGGAGCTCTTGCAATTATATGAGACCTGGAGCCAGCTTCAAGAAGATCATGATCTGGCCAGTATGCAATGATTACTTTGTTCACTATAGTGTATTTTCCAATATAGTGTATTTTCTTGGAAACGACTCTGTTTATCTTTGATAGGTAGATGTACACACACCCCACACTGTTCTACAGGTTGCTGGCTTGAGACCCAGAGGCTTCTAGAAAACTAATCTTTATTCTGGTTCTCAGCACAGAGTCAGAAGTGAACTTGAAGCACTCTGGGAGAGCCTGGGGAGGAGGAA
Organism: Pongo abelii; assembly: GCF_028885655.2. Lineage (NCBI taxonomy): Eukaryota > Metazoa > Chordata > Mammalia > Primates > Hominidae > Pongo > Pongo abelii. The sequence goes on along the minus strand of NC_071993.2, from coordinate 26,535,329 downwards.
GATAGTGCATTGGTCTTTGAGGTTGTATTGTTGCCTGTATAACTATGATGAATGAGGTGCCCCAGCACAGGTGAGGTGATCTCTAACACACTCCAGATGAGGACTGCCTGGGAGGAGGGAGTTAGTCTTCTAGGGCCATCTGCAGTTGTACATCCGCTGGTCAGGATTTTTGGAGTCCAGAAGAGAGGCTTGCACCTCCAGCTGTCCTGGATAATATTGCCGATCTCTGCCATGTGTCATGACTTTACTCTGTGTCCTTTGTATGAATAACCTTTTTCACTTACCTAGGTCAATCTCTTCCCAAACTGTGGAGATCTGAGCCAATACGGACATGTGTCAACATGGTATCAGCTTTCTTTATTTATGTATTTGATCCCTTCAGGTTTTCTGAAAGCTATGCCTTTAAGAAGTGCTGAGCTCTGATGTTTTCCTAAGTGAATTCTTTCAAATGTTCAAGAAATTAAGATAATTATGATGCTTTTATAACTGTACCAGAGCACAGAGCATGAAAAGACTTTTATAAAACCAGCATATACATTTTGACAAAAATAGCGCAAAAAGAAAATTATAGACTTCTCTCGCATGAATATCTATGCAAAAATCCTAAATGACAAGGCAAATAGAATCCAACAATAAACTAAAAGAGTACACAAAGCCAAATGGGGTTATTCTGAGACTTTAAGAAAGGTTTAATATTAGGATATTTATTAATGTAACTCACCGTATATATAGGTCAAAAGATAAAAATATATAATCACATTGACAGGTATAGAAGAGGCATTTGATAAAAGTCAATGTTTATTCCTAACTTTAAAGAAGTCATAGTAAAATACGAATAGGTGAATACTCCTTTAATATGATAAAAGTACATCTTTCCAACCGAAGTGTAGGATTATACTTACGGCAAAATACTGGAAGCAGTCATATTAAAATCACAAATAAGGCTAAGATGCCACTATCACTACTACTATTTGACATTAATTTACAAAAGTTAATCTTTTCTTATATCAGCAGTAATTAGTGAGGAAATAAAATGAACAGATCAAGTCCTCTCACCACAAAGATGTTTGCAAATATCCCTACAGAGGGATTTAAAAGAAGACAAATAGTGAGGTATTCTCTACTCAGGGATAGGAAGGCTTATTGGACATATCAATTCTTCCTAAATCAATATGTGCATTCATTCATTCTTCTTTTTTTTTAGATGGAGTCTCGTTCTGTCACTCAGATTGCAGTGGCACAATCTCAGCTCACTGCAACCTCTGCTTCCTGGGTTCAAGCGATTCTCCTGCCTCAGCCTCCTGAGTAGCTGGGATTACAGGTGCCCACCATTACTCTTGGCTAATTTTTGTATTTTTAGTAGAGACGAGGTTTCACAATGTTGGCCAGGCTGGTCTCAAACTCCTGACCCCAAGTCATCCACCCGCCTCAGCCTCCCAAAGTACTGGGTTATAGCCACCACGCCCAGCCCAATGTGTACATTCTTTAGGATCCCCATGTAAAATTAGATTTGGGTTGGAATTTATCAAAAATAATTCCAAAGTTCATCTATAAAAATAAGTATGAAATAATATTAAGGAAAATTCATGGGGGAGGAGCGAAGATGGCCGAATAGGAACAGCTCCGGTCTACAGCTCCCAGCGTGAGTGACGCAGAAGACAGGTGATTTCTGCATTTCCATCTGAGGTACCGTGTTCATCTCACTAGGGAGTACCAGACAGTGGGCGCAGGTCAGTGGGTGAGGGCACCATGCGCCAGCCGAAGCAGGGGCGAGGCATTGCCTCACTCGGGAAGCGCAAGGGGTCAGGGAGTTCCCTTTCCAGGGGTGACAGACGGCACCTGGAAAATCGGGCCACTCCCACCCGAATACTGTGCTTTTCCGATGGGCTTAGGAAACAGTGCCCCAGGAGATTATAGCCCGCACCTGGCTCAGAGGGTCCTACGCCCACGGAGTCTCGCTGATTGCTAGCACAGCAGTCTGAGATCAAACAGCAAGTCGGCAGCGAGGCTGGGGGAGGGGCGCCCGCCATCGCCCAGGCTCCTTAGGTAAAAAAAGCAGCCGGGAAGCTTGAACTGGGTGGAGCCCACCACAGCTCAAGGAGGCCTGCCTGCCTCTGTAGGCTCCACCTCTGGGGGCAGGGCACAGACAAACAAAAAGACAGCAGTAACTTCTGCAGACTTAAATGTCCCTGTCTGACAGCTTTGAGGAGAGCAGTGGTTCTCCCAGCACGCAGCTGGAGATCTGAGAACGGGCTGACTGCCTCCTCAAGTGGGTCCCTGACCCCTGACCCCCGAGCAGCCTAACTGGGAGGCACCCCCCAGCAGGGGCAGACTGACACCTCACACGGCCGGCCAGGTACTCCAACAGACCTGCAGCTGAGGGTCCTGTCTGTTAGAAGGAAAACTAACAGAAAGGACATCCACACTAAAAACCCATCTGTACATCACCATCATCAAAGACCAAAAGTAGATAAAACCACAAAGATGGGGAAAAAACAGAGCAGAAAAACTCGAAACTCTAAAAACCAGAGTACCTCTCCTCCTCCAAAGGAACGCAGTTCCTCACCAGCAATGGAACAAAGCTGGACGGAGAATGACTTTGACGAGCTGAGAGAAGAAGGCTTCAGATGATCAAATTACTCCGAGCTATGGGAGGATATTCAAACCAAAGGCAAAGAAGTTGAAAACTTTGAAAAAAATTTAGAAGAATGTATAACTAGAATAACCAATACAGAGAAGTGCTTAAAGGAGCTGATGGAGCTGAAAACCAAGGCTCGAGAACTACGTGAAGAATGCAGAAGCCTCAGGAGCCGATGCGATCAAATGGAAGAAAGGGTATCAGCCCTGGAAGATGAAATGAATGAAATGAAGCGAGAAGGGAAGTTTAGAGAAAAAAGAATAAAAAGAAACGAGCAAAGCCTCCAAGAAATGTGGGACTATGTGAAGAGACCAAATCTACGTCTGATTGGTGTACCTGAAAGTGACGGGGAGAATGGAACCAAGTTGGAAAACACTCTGCAGGATATTATCCAGGAGAACTTCCCCAATCTAGCAAGGCAGGTCAACATTCAGATTCAGGAAATACAGAGAACGCCACAAAGATACTCCTCGAGAAGAGCAACTCCAAGACACATAATTGTCAGATTCACCAAAGTTGAAATGAAGGAAAAAATGTTAAGGGCAGCCAGAGAGAAAGGTCGGGTTACCATCAAAGGGAAGCCCATCAGACTAACAGCGGATCTCTCGGCAGAAACCCTACGAGCCAGAAGAGAGTGGGGGCCAATATTCAACATTCTTAAAGAAAAGAATTTTCAACCCAGAATTTCATATCCAGCCAAACTAAGCTTCATAAGTGAAGGAGAAATAAAATACTTTACAGACAAGCAAATGCTGAGAGATTTTGTCACCACCAGGCCTGCCCTAAAAGAACTCCTGAAGGAAGCGCTAAACATGGAAAGGCACAACCGGTACCAGCCAATGCAAAATCATGCCAAAATGTAAAGACCATCGAGACTGGGAAGAGACTGCATCAACTAATGAGCAAAATAACCAGCTAACATCATAATGACAGGATCAAATTCACACATAACAATATTAACTTTAAATGTAAATGGACTAAATGCTCCAATTAAAAGACACAGACTGGCAAATTGGATAAAGACTCAAGACCCATCAGTGTGCTGTATTCAGGAAACCCATCTCACATGCAGAGACACACATAGGCTCAAAATAAAAGGATGGAGGAAGATCTACCCAGCAAATGGAAAAGAAAAAAAGGCAGGGGTTGCAATCCTAGTCTCTGATAAAACAGACTTTAAACCAACAAAGATCAAAAGAGACAAAGAAGGCCATTACATAATGGTAAAGGGATTAATTCAACAAGAAGAGCTAACTATCCTAAATATATATGCACCCAATACAGGAGCACCCAGATTCATAAAGCAAGTCCTGAGTGACCTACAAAGAGACTTAGACTCCCACACATTAATAATGGGAGACTTTAACACCCCACTGTCAACATTAGACAGATCAACGAGACAGAAAGTCAACAAGGATACCCAGGAATTGAACTCAGCTCTGCACCAAGCGGACGTAATAGACATGTACAGAAGTCTCCACTCCAAATCAACAGAGTATACATTTTTTTCAGCACCACACCACACCTATTCCAAAATTGACCACATACTTGGAAGTAAAATTCTCCTCAATAAATGTAAAAGAACAGAAATTATAACAAACTATCTCTCAGATCACAGTGCAATGAAGCTAAAACTCAGGATAAAGAATCTCACTGAAAACCGCTCAACTACGTGGAAACTGAACAACCTGCTCCTGAATGACTACTGGGTACATAACGAAATGAAGGCAGAAAAAAAGATGTTCTTTGAAACCAACGAGAACCAAGACACAACATACCAGAATCTCTGGGATGCATTCAAAGCAGTGTGTAGAGGGAAATTTACAGTACTAAATGCCCACAAGAGAAAGCAGGAGAGATCCAAAATTGACACCCTAACATCACAATTAAAAGAACTAGAAAAGCAAGAGCAAACACATTCAAAAGCTAGCAGAAGGCAAGAAATAACTAAAATCAGAGCAGAACTGAAGGAAATAGAGACACAAAAAACCCTTCAAAAAATTAATGAATCCAGGAGCTGGTTTTTTGAAAGGATCAACAAAACTGATAGACCGCTAGCAAGATTAATAAAGAAAAAAAAGAAGAATCAAATAGATGCAATAAAAAATGATAAAGGGGATATCACCACCGATCCCACAGAAATACAAACTACCATCAGAGAATACTATAAACACCTCTATGCAAATAGACTAGAAAATCTAGAAGAAATGGATAAATTCCTCAACACATACACCCTCCCAAGACTAAACCAGGAAGAAGTTGAATCTCTGAATAGACCAATAACAGGAGCTGAAATTGTGGCAACAATCAATAGCTTACCAACCAAAAAAATTCCAGGATCAGTTGGGTTCACAGCCGAATTCTACCAGAGGTACAAGGAGGAACTGGTACCATTCCTTCTGAAACTATTCCAATCAACAGAAAAAGGGGGAATCCTCCCCTAACTCATTTTATGAGGCCAGCATCATCCTGATACCAAAGCCTGGCAGAGACACAACAAAAAAAGAGAATTTTAGACCAATATCCTTGATGAACATTGATGCAAAAATCCTCAATAAAATACTGGCAAACAGAATCCAGCAGCACATCAAAAAGCTTATCCACCATGATCAAGTGGGCTTCATCCCTGGGATGCAAGGCTGGTTCAATATACGCAAATCAATAAATGTAATCCAGCATATAAACAGAAGCAAAGACAAAAACCACATGATTATCTCAATAGATGCAGAAAAGGCCTTTGACAAAATTCAACAACCCTTCATGCTAAAAACTCTCAAGAAATTAGGTATTGATGGGACGTATCTCAAAATAATAAGAGCTATCTATGACAAACCCACAGCCAATATCATACTGAATGGGCAAAAACTGGAAGCATTCCCTTTGAAAACTGGCACAAGACAGGGATGCCCTCTCTCACTACTGCTATTCAACATAGTGTTGGAAGTTCCGGCCAGGGCAATTAGGCAGGAGAAGGAAATCAAGGGTATTCAATTAGGAAAAGAGGAATTCAAATTGTCCCTGTTTGCAGATTACATGATTGTATATCTAGAAAACCCCATCGTCTCAGCTCAAAATCTCCTTAAGCTGATAAGCAACTTCAGCAAAGTCTCAGGATACAAAATCAATGTACAAAAATCACAAGCATTCTTATACATCAATAACAGACAAACAGAGAGCCAAATCATGAGTGGACTCCCATTCACAATTGCTTCAAAGAGAATAAAATACCTAGGAATCCAACTTACAAGGGATGTGAAGGACCTCTTCAAGGAGAACTACAAACCACTGCTCAAAGAAATAAAAGAGGATACAAACAAATGGAAGAACATTCCATGCTCATGGGTAGGAAGAATCAATATCGTGAAAATGGCCATCCTTCCCAAGGTAATTTACAGATTCAATGCCATCCCCATCAAGCTACCAATGAGTTTCTTCACAGAATTGGAAAAAACTACTTTAAAGCTCATATGGAACCAAAAAAGAGCCCGCATCACCAAGTCAGTCCTGAGCCAAAAGAACAAAGCTGGAGGCATCACACTACCTGACTTCAAACTATACTACAAGGCTACAGTAACCAAAACAGCATGGTACTGGTACCAAAACAGAGACATAGATCAATGAAACAGAACAGAGCCATCAGAAATAATGCCACATATCTACAACTATCTGATCTTTGACAAACCTGAGAAAAACAAGCAATGGGGAAAGGATTCCCTATTTAATAAATGGTGCTGGGAAAACTGGCTAGCCATATGTAGAAAGCTGAAACTGGATCCCTTCCTTACACCTTATACAAAAATCAATTCAAGATGGATTAAAGATTTAAATGTTAGACCTAAAACCATAAAAACCCTAGAAGAAAACCTAGGCATTACCATTCAGGACATAGGCATGGGCAAGGACTTCATGTCTAAAACACCAAAAGCAATGGCAACAAAAGACAAAATTGACAAATGGAATCTAATTCAACTCAAGAGCTTCTGCACAGCAAAAGAAACTACCATCAGAGTGAACAGGCAACCTACAAAATGGGAGAAAATTTTCGCAACCTACTCATCTGACAAAGGGCTAATATCCAGAATCTACAATGAACTTCAACAAATTTACAAGAAAAAAACAAACAACCCCATCAAAAAGTGGGCAAAGGACATGAACAGACACTTATCAAAAGAAGACATTTATGCAGCCAAAAAACACATGAAAAAATGCTCACCATCACTGGCCATCAGAGAAATGCAAATCAAAACCACAATGAGATACCATCTCACACCAGTTAGAATGGCAATCATTAAAAACTCAGGAAACAACAGGTGCAGGAGAGGATGTGGAGAAATAGGAACACTTTTACACTGTTGGTGGGACTGTAAACTAGTTCAACCCTTGTGGAAGTCAGTGTGGCGATTCCTCAGGGATCTAGAACTAGAAATACCATTCGACCCAGCCATCCCATTACTGGGTATATACCCAAAGGACTATAAATCATGCTGCTATAAAGACATATGCACACGTATGTTTATTGCAGCATTATTCACAATAGCAAAGACTTGGAACCAACCCAAATGTCCAACAATGATAGACTGGATGAAGAAAATGTGGCACATATCCACCATGGAATACTATGCAGCCATAAAAAATGATGAGTTCATGTCCTTTGTAGGGACATGGACGAAATTGGAAATCATCATTCTCAGTAAACTATCGCAAGAACAAAAAACCAAACACCGCATATTCTCACTCATAGGTGGGAATTGAACAGTGAGAACACATGGACACAGGAAGGGGAACATCACACTTCGGGGACTGTTGTGGGGTGGGGGAAGGGGGGAGGGATAGCATTGGGAGATATACCTAATGCTAGATGACGAGTTAGTGGGTGCAGCGCACCAGCATGGCACATGTATACATATGTAACTTACCTGCACATTGCGCACATGTACCATAAAACCTAAAGTATAATAATAATAAAAAAAAAAGAAAGAAAGAAAAAAAGGAAAAAAAAAAAGAAAATTCAGAAAGAGAAGAGTCACAAGAGTAGAACAGTCTTATAATATTAGGCTGTGTTATGAGGCAGTTTTTTTTTGTTTTTTGTTTTTGAGATGGAGTCTTGCTCTGTCGCCCAGGCTGGAGTACAGTGGCGCGATCTTGGCTCACTGCAAGCTCCACCTCCCAGGTTCACGCCATTCTCCTGATGAGGCAGTTTAATGTAATGGCTAAGGGATAGTCACTAGGGCCAGACAATCTAGGTTCAGATCTTTACTATTCCACTTAATATGTGTGTACACTTAGGTAAATTGCTGAAATTCTCCATGCCTATGTTCTACTTGTAAAACATGTAAAATAGTGCCTGTATATAATAAGCATTCAACAAACCTTAACCATTGCCATTATAGAGTGACCTTAATTAATAACATAGGATATTTGCATTGTAATAGATGGTGTAATCAATGGAAAGGAATAGAGAATTCAGAAAAAAATGCAAGAACTAATAGGATTACAGTATATAAATAAAAGTAGCATTTCAAATCAGTAGGAAAGGTGAATTACTAATAATGTTGGATCAAGTGGTTAGCCATTAAACATGGATTCTTATATTACTTACATTGCATTTTATTAACACACATTATATTATAGCTCAGAACAATTTTTGGTTACAGCGAAGACTTAAATGTAAGAAATACAATCACAGAAGTACTAATAGAAAACATGAGTAAAAATCATTTTTATAATCTTGGGATATGCAAGATCTTTACAAGTAGGCATAAAACCAGAATCTATAAAGAAAATGCTAATAAATATGCTTGTGTGAAATGTTAAGCTTTTTGATGGTGAAAAGAAAACCAACAATCAAAATAAAAATAAAAGCAGCTGGGCGTGGCGGCTCACGCCTGTAATCCTAGGACTTTGGGAGGCTGAGGCAGGCAGATCACGAGGTCGAGAGATTGAGACCATCCTGGCCAACATGGTGAACCCCGTCTCTACTAAAATACAAAAATTAGCTGGGTGTGGTGGCACGCACCTGCAGTCCCAGCTGCTCGGGAGGCTGAGGCAGGAGAATCGCTTGAACCTGGGAGGCAGAGGTTGCTGTGAGCCGAGATTGTGCCACTGCACTCCAGTCTGGGCAACAGAGCGAGACTCCGTCTCAAAATACATACATACATACATACATACATACATACATACATGCATACATAAGTAATAAAAGCAAAAACAAAAAGTCCTCTGTAGCCACAAAAAAAGAGGACATTGACAAAACTTAAGATTGACTAAGTTTCTGGGCCTGAAAAAAGAAAAAAATAATTGTTTTTGTGCTAGGGAGGAAGGTGAAGAAAAGACAAATGTGGACAAAGAGGGAGGACAGGGCTGACCCTGGGCCGTGTCACTGTCTCCACTCCTCACGTAGCCCTAGCCAGGTGGCCCCGCTTTCCCCCAACCCTTTTCTGTTCTCCTCTCTCTTCTCTTCCCATCCTCCTTGTGGCAGAAGCAAGTTTTCCTCTTTTATTCCTGGGCATCAGTTTGGTCATCTTAGAATAGGACCTGACATAGAGAAGGTACTCAATAAACATTAGCCATAACAGCAATAATAATAATTTTAAAATTATCTGGTGTATTACTTCATCTCCTGCAAATACCCATGTGCTCAATGTCTCATCTCCCATCCCAAAAGGCCCTGCAAAAGGATTTTCTTTTTTAGTGTTCATTTTTTATCGATGTATCATAGTTGTACATATTTTTGGGGTACAAGTGATATTTTGGTACATGTATACAATGTGTAATGATAAAATCAGGGAAACTGAGATATTCATCGTCTCAATCTTTCTTCTTTATATTGAGAACATTACAATTCTCTTCAAGCTAGTTTGCAATATACAAAAAGAGTTTTCTTAAACAAATGCAGTTACCATCCTGAGAGGAATTATGGTGCCAGAGTTAACAGACAAATGCGTGTATGTCTATGTGACTCTCACATTCACACAAACACAATACTTAGAAATATAGCCTCACGCATTTGTATATTTCTCAGATTTTGCCCTGTGTTTGCCTCCATGTTCAATCACATATGCAAATGCAGAAACATACACATATACCTCAAATATGTTTACATATGTAAAATTTTTTGATGCCTCTATAAACCTGTATCTTTCTACATCTATATGTTTGTGAATGTATAGAAAGACTCCAGTGTGATAGAACCAAACCTCTTCACGGAGGTTATCTCTATGGAGTGGGGTTGTAAAAGGGCTTCCAGCTTGATTTTCATCTTTCTGCATTGGCTGGATTCTCCACATTTTATTATTTTGGCAAAAAAATAGACTTAAAAATAAAACAGAGTGTTGAAAGAAAGGACTATAAATGGTAAAATGAGGACTGAACATATTCACAGGTTTTAAATTTTCAGTAAAATACATGAAATGATTTTATTGCTACCATATGAATGCGGGATGGTTTCTGGAATCTTGGACTCTTTACTTAAAAACAAACCAACAAATAAAAGTTGCTGGTGACTCTCTCTCCTTAGCACAAGGGCACGTAATGGGTGGGCGTCACGTGGAGAAACACGCAGCCAGTGCCTCCATCTCTCAGGAGCCCATGATGGAACTGTGGATTATCCAGTCTCCTGACTTTCTTCTCCTTGCTCTTTTTAACATGTTTACTGTTTCTTCTTATTTTTAGGGGAAGGGGAATGAAAAGAGAATAAATGTAGAACTTAAAATTCTAAATGTCTCTCTCCCTCGTCCCTCCCTCCATCCTCCCTGTGTGTGTGTGTGTATGCGAGCGCGCGTGTATGTGTGTGTATTTTTCCTAATTTATATTGTTAGGTGTTTTTAGTGGAATCTCACAGAACCTATGAATACTGGCGAGCAATATAACACCCTGCATGTAGCATGTAGAGAGAGACTGTAGAGCATTTTATGTTTTGAAAGATATGTTAATTACGCCTTGCCCGCCTCGGTGATAGCATTCATCAGCATGCTGGCAGTGTGGCTCAGAATCCCGTCTCTTGATTTAAACATGCTCAGGTCCAAGCTCTGCTTGTGAAAGCAAGTTGAAGCGTCTAATTATACATGAAGAATCAATAAATTGCAAAAGAAAAGATTTGTCCCCCAAGAGCCACAATGGAGAATTAGAAATGGAAGATGAGAAAATGGCAAGAATATCAAATAATAATTTTCGGCATGTCCTGAGAAATTGAGGTGAAAGTCTATATGAGCCAGAAATTTACCACTGATGAGAGCACTCACAGAAGCCACTTGTTACTGAGGGAAGATGACCAGCTCTTCAAATAAAAATGTCATTGTGCTCCATGTTTCTGGCAGTGTAAAAGAAGCAGAAGAAAATAAAAATGAAAACTCAGAAAACATAGTTTTCCTTAGACCGGATGATTCCTGAAACAGCTAAGAGAATCCATTCTTTTTAAGTGAACATTGGAGGGAAATAATGAAAATGTAAATGCTGTCTGAATTAAAAGACACATGCAAAATTGGGGGAAAATCATGATTTCCTTGAAGAAAATACTGCTACTGCCTAGCACTGCCATGTTGACAGGTTGAAACTATACTGGTGACAGTAGGCATGTAGATGCCAGAACAGGTTCCCTGAGATAATAGTATTGGTACTGGCTTTCAGGCATTAACTAGGTACCAGATGTGAGCCCTAAAGATGCTGAGGAAAAGGAAAACTTCAGGTGGCTTCATCTTTCATTGAAGGGTGAATCTATATGGCACTACTGGGACTACTGCATGTGGTTGTTGAAGTTTTAGAAATTGATTATGGGGTGAAAGAATTGGGAAAGAAACCCAAATATTCAGGTGTCCAGTTCAATGTTGAGTTCATATGTCTCCCTCAAATTCCTTTCTTCCTTCCTTCCTTCCCTCCTTCCTTCCTCCCTCTCTCCCTCACTTCCTCCCTTCCTTTCTCCTTTCCCTCATCCCTTCCCTCCTTCCTTCCTTCCTCTCTTCCTTCCTCCCTCCCTCTACTCCTTCTCTTCTTCCTTTCCTTTCCTTTCTTCCTTCCTTCCTCTCTCTCTCTCTTGCTTCCTCCCTCCACTCCTCCCCTCCCTTCCTTCCTTCCCTTCCTTCCCTGTCTTCCTTCCTTCCCTTGTTCCTTCCTTCCATTCTCCTGTCCTCTCTACTTTCCCCTTTCCTTTCCTCCTTCCTTCCTCTCTCTCTTTCTCTCTTTCTTCCTCCCTCCACTCCTCCCCTCCCTTCCTTCCTTCCCTTCTTTCCCTGTCTTCCTTCCTTCTCTCCTTCCTTCCTTCTATTCTCCTGACCTCTCTACTTTCTCCTTTTCTTTCCTTTCCTGTCCTGTCCTTTCCTCTCTTTCTCTTTCTCTTTCTCTTTCTCTCTTTCTCTTTCTTTCTCAGTCTTGCTCTGTCACCCAGGCTGGAGTGCAGTAGTGAGTTCATAGTTCACTACAGCCTTGAACTCCTGGACTCAAGAGATCCTCCCACCTCAGCTTCCTAAAGTGAATGAATTATAAGTATGAGCCATTGTACCAGACCTCTCCCTCAAATTTCTGTTTGCTTTACGTGCCATCAGGTATTTGATGTTTCTCACTTTTTGTTATACTATTTACTAAGGTAGAGTAGTTCACAGCACTAATATATGAAGTATTGGTAGCCATGCTGGAAGACTCGAGGGAATAAATTGTAGTTGAAATTTTAAAAGCTCTGGTGAGAAGCTTTCTATGAGAAAAAAGATAGTGTTTTTCTCAAGTATCATGAGAAAAAGCTAATGAGGCTGTCTGAAATTTTCTTGTAGGATTTTTAAAACATGTCATAGAACATTCTGCATGGGAGGAAAGATGGAAATACAATTTTAGATGATGCAAGTCTCAAGTTATTAATAACAATTCTTAGAATGTTTCGGGAACATCTGGAATACTTGAGTTTTGCTTCACATGGAGTCATCCTGTCTTCCCAATGTGAGTCTCTCCATGTCACTCTTGGATACACAATCTTGGGCAAGGTCAGGAGGCAGTTCTTGTTTCAGTCAATATGTGCCATAGTTTCTCCATGGTTCTGAATCCAGCTAGTGTCTAAAAGGCCAGATTTGTCAAAAATGGGAGTCACAACAGGGTGGAGGTGGGGAGGGATGAAAGAGGTGACAGAAGAGAGTTGGAAGAGACATGTGTCACCATTACTGACTGTGAGTTGCCTTGCACATTGGTGGAGGTATGAGGCCTGTTCACTGTTGTAAACTGAGAGACATTTGTGGGGATGTAGATTCCTGACTGAGATTTCCCTTGAAATCCCGGAAAGAATTCTCTGTAAGTGGCACTGGAGAATTTGTGAGGGAATCCCACTGAGCAAGCAAAAGCTTGGAGCAGGGATCCTGGGTTTTCTTTTCTTTTACTTGAAAGATTTTTCTTATTTTTTTTTTTTTTTTTTTTTTTTTTAATTTTTTTTTTTTTTTTCTTTAACTGTATTAGATTGTTCTCATGTTGCTATAAAGAAATACCTGGCTGGGTGCAGTGGCTCACACCTGTAATCCCAGCATTTTGGGAGGCCAAGGAGGGTGGCTCACCTGAGTCAGGAGTTTGAGACTAGCCTGGGCAACATAGCAAAACCTCATCTCTACGAAAGTACAAAAATTAGCCAGGCGTGGTGGCACACACCTGTAATCCCAGCTCCTTCAGAGGCTGAGGTGGACAGATGGCTTCAGCACAGGAGACAGAGGTTGCAGTGAACTGAGATTGCACCACTGCACTCCAGCCTGGGTGACAGAGCCAGACCCTGTCTCAAAAAAAAAAAAAAAAAAAAAAAAAAATCCCAAAAAGAAATACCTGAGGCTAGGTAATTTACAAAGAAAAGAGGTTTAATCAGCCCACTGTTCTGTAGGCTGTATAGGAAGCAAGGTGCTGGACGTCTGCTCAGCTTCTGGTGAGACCTCAGGAAGCTTCCAATCATGGTGGAAGCCAAAGGGGGAGCTGAAGTATCATCATGCAAGAGTGAGAGCAGGAGAGAGAGTTGGGGGAGGAGATGTCACACACTTTTAAACAACCAGCCCTCATGAGAATTCACTCCGTATCATGAGGACAGCACCAAGCCATGAGAGATCTGCCCCCACGACCCAAACACCTCCCATCAGGCCCCACCTCCAACACTGGGGATTATAATTCAACATGAGATTTAGAGGGGACGACATCCAAACTCTATCACCAACCCTTGAGCTGTACATCTTGTATTCCTTTTTTTCTTTGTGCCTGTTTGGAATTTGATGAAATATGATGCAGCAGTAAAGCAGCTGGTAACTGTTGGCCACCGTTGGGAATATGCATTAATCAGGTAAGACAGCAATTAAGAGAAAAAAGTCATGTGAATATTATTTCGGAACCCATTAAAATTCAGAATGGCTCAAACTTGCTTAAGTAAACAATAGGAACTATTTGGGGCCAAATAATATGTTTTAAGAATTTTAAAAAATACTTTCAAAGAAGGAGATTGTAAACTTGAGAGAAAGCTTGCTGAGCTATGTCAAACACACTGTTCCAGGAAACCTGGGCCACCAGGCCTCTGAGGCAGTAAGTGTGTGAGGAGAGAAAATTTAGGGAGATAGCTAAGATGTTAAGTATTCTCCACATTTCTCAGGTGGAGAGTAGCAGACACAGGGCTATGTCCTCCATTAAGGGAGTTTCTGTCTGACATTTCTCCTGCAGGAATACTTTTGCCCAAGTTTCTTCTCTAAGTGTTTATTTTTCAAACTTTTATTTTAGGTTCAGGGGTACATGTGCAAGTTTATTATATAGGTAAATTTGTGTTATGGGGGTTTGTTGTACAGATTATTTCATCAGCCAGATACTTAGCCTAGTACCCAATAGTTATTTTTTCTGATTCTCTCCATCCTCCCGCCCTCCACCCTCAAGTAGGCAACAGTGTTTGTTGTTCCTCTCTTTGTGTCCCTGTGTTTGCATGATTTAGCTCCCACTTGTATGTGAGAACATGCAGTATTTGTTTTTCTTTTCCTACATTAGTTTGCTGAGGATAATCCTCTCTAGCTCCACTCATGTTCCTGCAAATGACATGATCTCATTCGTTTTTATGGCTGCACAGTATTCCATGGTGTTTGTGTACCACATTTTCTTTATCCAGTCTGCCGTTGATGGGCATTTAGGTTGATTCCATGTCTTTGCTGTTGTGAATCGTGTTGCAATCGACTTACATGTGCATGTGTCTTTTGGTACAATGATTTATATTCCTTTGGGTATATACCCAGTAATGGGATAGCAGGGTCAAATGGTAGTTCCATGTTTAGCTCTGGGAGGGTTCGTCATACTACTTTCCACAATAGTTTAACTGATTTACACTCCCACCAACAGTGTATAAGCATTCCCTTTTCTCTGCAACCTCACTAGCATCTGTTATTTTTTGACTCTTTAGTAATAGTCATTCTGACTGCTGTGATATGATGTCTCATTGTCATTTTGATTTGCATTTCTCTAATAATCAGTGATCTTGAGCTTTTTCTCACAGGCTTGTTGGCCACATGTATGTATTCTTTGGGAAAGTGTCTGTTTATATACTTTGCCCACTTTTTAATGGGGTTGTTTGCTTTTTCTTGTATATTTGTTTAAGTTTCTAATAGACGCTGAATATTAGACTTTTGTCAGATGTTTTCCACGTGTTTGATCCTAAGCTAGGAGTAAGTGCTGTGTTTACTTTCATCCTCTGTTGTAACAAGTTATAAAATATATTTTGTAGAGGTAATAGTTACCTATATGTGAGAAAAAATGTACGTATTTTAATACAGGTTTTCAGTTTGTGATTAAGCCTCCTTTAATCTAGAATGATTTTGAAATGGCATAATCGGTATAATATTAATATAGAAATTAAAAATAAATTATTTAGGCAGATAGTGAGGGTAAGGAAGTCCTCGGTAAGGTTTTCCTTTTAATGAAAAGCAGCCCCCAAATCATTTCTTTTCTAACAAAGAGCAGCCTTAAAAATCGAGCTGCAGACATAGGCAAGCAAACTGGAAGCTTGCAAGGGTGAATGACAGCAGCTTGGCCAACAGGAAAAGGCTACCTGGGGCCAAGTATGTTCAACATGGAGGCTCCATCTTCCCTTTTCTTTGTCAACCATGTGTGCAGTAAAGAAGCCGACATGGTGCTGGCCAGGTAAAGAGTCCATTTGCATAATAAAATATTAGGGTGGGGCAGCCAGCTTCTTCACATGCTATGTAAACGGCACACCTGGCCCAACCAATCTCTTGAGACCTATGTAAATGAGACACCACCTCCTCAAGCTTGGCTATAAAACCCCATGCATTTCACCACAGAACCAGAAGACCCACTCTGGCACCCCTCTGTCTGCAGGATAGAGAGCTATTCTATTTTTTCTTTCTTTTGCCTATTAAATCTCCACTCTTATACTCACTTCTTATGTATTTGTGTCCTCAATTCCCTTGGTGTGAGATGATGACCTTGGGTATTTACCCCAGATAATGACTCTGCTTCAAGAGTTTCCATAAAGGCAATACTTTTATAAGTATTGACACATTTTATTAAATGCAATATAATGCATCTACCAGTAATGTTTTATTTTGCTCAATATGTGGCTTAAAGACAGTTTTCCATTTTTCAGATCATTCATCAACATTTGAGGATCCAACTGTGCTAATGGTCACCTTTACTAACAGTAATGTACAGCATCAAATAAAATTCTTGTCCCTTATGAGTTTCTGAGTATTGTCTTCTGTGTAAACATTGGTTGGTTATTCTTATTTATTTCAATTATTTCAACTATTTTGTATTCATAAAATATTTATCAGCACCTACCATGTGTCAGGCACAATGTGGGTACATGAATATAAGAAAGCATAATCCCAGGCCTCAAAAAACTCACAGTCTGAGGAGGGAAACAGCCAAATACACAAATAAATTGCTCACATGCTTAGGTGTTTGCAACCATTCAGGCCTAGGCACAGAACAGGCCACATCCTGTACTAGTATACTCTGTGTAGTGCACTGGGGAGTCCAACATAGTTGGAGAGGCTGGAAGAGGAAGTGGTGGGTGACTTGGGGCTTGGAAAGGAGAAATTGTCAAGAGCTTAAGTTGGAGAGATAAGAAAGAACTGGATCATAAAGGGTTTGTATGTCATGCTCGGGAATTTGGACTTAGTATTGCAGATGTAAAAAGTTTTAAGGAGGGTAGTTATAGGACACTTTGGTGAGAGAGTGGGAGATGGCGTGAAAGGTGGAATGTTGGACCAGGAGATTAGCTCTTTGAAAGTATCATTATTCAGCCAGGTGCGGTGGCTCACACCTGTAATCCCAGCACTTTGGGAGGCCGAGGCGGGTTCATCACCTGAGGTCAGGAGTTCGAGACTGGCCTGGTCAACATGGTGAAACTCCATCTCTACTAAAAATACAAATAAAGAAATAAAAAAAACTAGCAGGGTGTGGTGGCGTGCACCTATAATCCCAGCTACTCGGTGGAATCGCTGGAACCAGGGAGGTGGAGATTGCAGTGAGCCGAGTTGGCACCACTACACTCCAGCCTAGGCCCTGTCTTAAAAAAAATAAAAATAAAATAAAGAATCATTATTCTTTTTTTTTCACATCTCACTTTATTGCACAGGCTGGTCTTGAACTCCTGGCCTCAAGTGATTCTCCCGCCTCAGCCTCCCAAAGTGCTGGGCTTACAGGCCGCTGTGAGCTAGACCAGTATCACTATTCTTGATGGTTAGAGAAGTGGGAACCAGTAAGAAACCTATTTTGATATGCATAAAAATACATACTCCATTGATATATTTATGAAAATTATATACAGTTTTGGAAAAGGGTATTTTAAAGGCTGCAGTGAAACTCTTAGGAGAAACTAGAAGTGAAACCTTTTAAAAGTACATTTTGAGTTCTTTCGTAGTAAAATGTATTACTCAGATTAATTATGTGTAAATTTGAATTTTTAATATTCATGGATTTCAATTTTCCTAAAGCAGGGTTTGGATGAGTAAAAGCAAAGTTGGAGCAATTCAGGCCTAGAAACTCCAAAGCAACTACCATTATATTCAATCACCATTCAAACAAGGCATGTGCTTAGAGGGTTTAAATGTGCTTGTTAAGAAACAAAAACAAAACTCTGGATTTAATATAATTTTTAAAAGATATGACTTTACAACTCCTTTTTTGGGAGAGGCATTTAAAAAATCTATTTCAAAAATATATAGGACAAAAAATGGGAGAATTTAAGCTTTCCACACTGATATGAAGAAGTATAAGGGTTAAGGTGATGTCACCAAAATGGCAGAGTAGAAGTAATCTGACTTCACTCTCCCATACAGAAAATGAAACAGAACTAGCCAGTGTAAAGATCATCACCACCAATATCCAAGAACTCAAAACCGAGGCTGTGACAATTCCTGGAGACACAAAGACGTGAAAAACTGCACGCAGAACATACGAGAAATTGATTTTTCTATCCATAATGGCCTTCCTTCAAACTGCGAGGCACTTCCTGGAAATGTCCCCCAGCACTCATGCTTTCAGCACCGGAAAAAGTGAGGTCAAGGTGGACAGCCATCTTCCCCAATATCTTGAATTCCTATGCAGGAAAGCTGTTCCTGTCTCAGCCCATGGGAAGCATCATGAATGTCTGCAGCCAGAAGGACCCTGAGGGCATCTGGGAGCTAGACAGAAGAGGTGGGGCAAGCAGCCCCAGTGCATACAACTTGGGAGCTGCTCTCCATCCCAGGCAAAGAGATGCCAAATCAGAGAGGCAGTTTGGCAGCACCATGCTGTAGGAGGTGCACTGCCTGGACCCTTGAGGGCACAAACCCCTAGCCAGCTTTCCTACCCAGCCAGGGAATCCCCTCTGGGACACCTCCCTTCCAAGATGGGCAGTGCTTTGAAAGGCTGCAAAAGCTGCAGCAAATCTGGTCTTAGGGCACCATCTAGTGCCAAAAAGGAGGTAGTGATCTAGTGCTAAGGGAATCAACAGGCAAACTTCACGGGTAACCTCTAAACACACATATGCTAGTAGGAGCAAAGTAACACAGACAGCAAAGACTGGAATAAATAACGAATCCTTCAATGCGAAGACATAGTTGTATGTTTATAAGAAACAACAGCAAATAGGGAACCATGACCTCCTTAAATGGACAGAGCAAGATTCCAGTACTGACCCTAATGAAATAGTGATATGTAAGTTCTCAGATCAAGAATCCAAAATAGCAGTTTTGAGGAAACTGCAAACTCCAAGATAACATATAAAAGCAATTCAGAAATTTATCAGAGAAATTTAACAAACAGATTGAAATAATTTTTTTAAAAATTAAACAAATTTTAGAACTGGGAAACACATTGGCTGAACTGAAAAATGCATCAGAAGGTCTCAACAGTAGAACTAATAAGGCAGAAGAAAGAAGTAGTGAGCTCAAAGACAGACTATGTGAAAATACATAGCCAGTGGAGAAAAAAAGAAAAAAAGAATAAAAGGAATAAAGAATGCCCATGAAATCTAGAAAATAACCCCAGAAGAGCAAATCTAAGTCATTTGCCTTGAAGAGGGAGTTGAGAAACAGCAAGCAGCAGAAAGCTTATTCAAGGAAATTAGAACTAAAAAAGAATGTTTTCCTACAATATATTTTATTGGAGAATACCCAAATAATGAAACATCCGTTGCTTAATTTAATATAACTTTAGATTCGAAAGTACGGCAAGTTTGTTTATGAGTATCCCATTACATTTATCTACTTATTTTAATCATTTACCTAGATTATTTATGAAAACTGCAATAGTCATCATTTAACGTTATGAAACCACAATTGCAAAATTGTAACTGAGACAGTGAAAACGACCTGACCTAACTGAGTTGCTTCTAGCCTCCAGGCTATTCTTGTTCATTAACTTAGTTTATAGTTTAGCTTTGAAACAAAGATAACAGTCCTTTCCCAGAACAAACTTCCTCATGTCTGTGGACTAGACTGCCTAAGGCCACAAGATTATAAGTTAGGATATTTTTACTAAAGAATTCAAGATTTAGCTATCTCCATTAAACCAATATTAATGTTTCATTTATTAAAAATTACACAAGCAAAGATCATTCTGTTTTGGGATAAATTATAGTTTTGTAGCTTCTATGCCAAATTTTGACACCTTATAGTATTTGGTAAAGATAAGTATGAAATTGTGTGATCAATAAATGCAAACAAAATGTATGTCGGCAACTCTTAAGACATCTCTAATATTACTTTGCCAATAATTTTTAAAGCTAGCTTGTTTATTAAAGATTTTATTTTAGTCACATAACTTGAAAAAGCATTTGACTAGTCTTTTTTTCTGTTAAAATATTTAAGCACTTTTCTTTTTCTTTGAGCCAATTAATTAGAACTCTTTTATATATTTTCAATAGTGAAACATGGTGTACACAAGACATAAATACATAGACATATTAGGCATGCCAATAGAAGTACATTTTATAGATTTGTAAGACCTCCTTTCTCCTATCTTTTAACTGAATCTTTGAGTTCCGGGCAGAGCCCACACTGAATCCTGGGTTTTCAAAAAGGTAGAAGTATTATGAGGTTAGACCATGTGATGCTTTTACAGTGCACTTAAAAAATTATTTTTCCAAACAAAGACATTTCTGAGTGTCTAAATTACACTTTCTCTTAAAAGCCCCAGAGTAGCTTCTGTTGAAATAGCTATTAATGAAGAAAACAGAATTCAGTTAACTGAGAAGAAAAAACTTTTGCTCAAAAAGACAAGGTCCTAGGAGAGAAATAAACAAAAACATGAAGGCCTTTTAAATACAAACATGCTCACATACATATACACATCTTGGATGTTAGCTTTCAATTAAGCTGACTCTCAACCATTGAGCTTCTAAAAAATATTTTTCCTTCCCAGAGGCCTCCCAGCAGGAATGGACCCAATACCTTCCATTTTCAAGTTTACATGATATCAAAGGAAATAAGACCAATACACAAATAAGTGGAGGCAAAGTTTGGACAACATAAGGGGGAGTGCACTGGGCAAAACAGACTCAAAACCAACTCAAAGCCTGATCTTAACCAAAATGCAAAGTGGGTGTATGAGCGAGCCCTATTTCTTCCCACGGTCGTACCGGACAAATGGCGTATCAACCCCAGATAGGAAAACAATAGGCTCCTGGCATACAATCTGGTTAACTCACCCTTTGAGCATGTCTGCTCTTGATCTCCGTTCTTCCCCAGTAGTGGAAGAGATGTGCACTTTTACCCACAGGACCCTTCAAAAGGGTTCCTGGGAAAATCTCACTGGCAGCTGCTGGGATCCTCCTGAACACTGTCTGGTCACAAGCCTCTGGCTGCTGAACACAGCACCGTCCCAGTCTCTCCTGGCTGGCATGCCAAATTCTGTTTCCAGGCCAGACTGAGGGTTAGGCTGCTATTTCTTGCGGCCCAATAACAAGATGCAGATGAACTGGGAAGGAAGAGAGTTTTTATTTCTGTAACCAGTTACAGGAAGAAGGCCTGGAAATTATCACCAGACAAACTCAAAATTAGAAAGTTTTCTAGAGCTTATATGTCTACGTGTAAGTGTGCATTCATCTAAAGACATAAGTGATTAACTTCTTTTAATCTACAATTAAGGTCTAGTCCTGAAGACCTTCGTCTGGAGCCTCAGTAAATTTACTTAAGCTAAATGGTTCCAGGTGCTCGGGTGATTACTCTTGTCTCCTGCTAAATCACGGAGGTCTGGGGATTTCCTTCAGACCCCCAGTAAACTTGTTTGTGGAAGCCTGGAGAGTTTCTTCAGACCCACAATGAAACTTGTTTAATCATGCTTTAAGGCCCAGAAAAAAGCCTAGGCAAAGCTCTTGGTGGGCTTTTGTTACATTCCAGCCTTTATATAAAGGCACTGGCTTTTTTAGCTTTCAGTATTTAACTTAACCACTCAGTCAGTAATGAAACTGTTGTTACAGAGGCTTGCATTAGTGAGACCTGGCCTGCCACACTACTGCTGCCTTCAGAGAGCTTACAGCCTAACACATTTGGTTTGCAGTGGGAGAGAACCCCTGCCCTAGTTTTCAGGCACTTGGTATTCAGTAGAGGTCTAAGTGCAGTGGTGGAAATTTTCTCAGTGCATGAAGCAGTTTTTATATTCCCAAAATTTCACTGCTATTTTTCTTGAAGCACATATTTTCCTCATACCTTTAAGATCCCAGGGCATACAGCAGTGATGGAAGCAGGTGAGGAATAAAAGATTGCTAGATAGAGATGGGCATTAGTAGCATTGTTGAAGGGAGGTATCAGGGAACCTGACTGCTTGGAATAAGAAAGAGAGATGATCACAATTTTGACAACCAGATTCTATATTCAGCTAGGAATAGAAAAACGTCCTAGGAAAGAATAAAATGGTCAAAACATCAAAATGCTTACAGAATTTCTGGCAAAACTTTGGTAACATTTTTTTCTCTTCTACATTCTTCCAGAAAATTCCATTGTAACTCACTGAGGTCACAGCATTCTGATAGCTGCCAAGCAGAGTCATGATTCTTTTGTAGTTGCTAATAAATCATTCACTTTGAAAATTTCCTTAGAGAAATGATTTAATTCTGTGGAACCAGTTTTTGAGCAGGGGCAATGAGCAATGATTGGGGTCAATTTTCCAGTTATTGAATTGCTCATTGGAGGCTCTGTCAAGGTCTGGTTTACCCAGAGCTATAATAGTTTAACTATCGTTGACCAGGAACATATTCAGTGGTTGAACTCTCCTGACTTGTGGTAGACAGCCCTAAATCAGATTTCAGACAGATGTTTTTTCATTGCACAAATGTTTTCATCACACAGATGTTTTTCATTGTAGGTGTGTGTGTTTTGGACTATTACAAAAGTCCAGAGTTAAATAGTCCCTGAAAAGAAGAGCATCTGCTGCTATAATGAATTTGCCAACACATTACATGTTGGCCAGGGTGAGAGAGAGAGAGAGAGAGGTGTGTTTTGAGGTGTTAAGGTTGTGGCAGGGCAGAGAACAGGGGAATCCGTGCCTTGAATATAGTGATGTATAGAATTTGTTACATAGTGTTATTGGACCTCAAAATACAAACCTCTGAGCCTCCCAGTAGGTATTTTAAGCACAATTGAGAACAAGCATAGGGCCCTACAAATAGCTGTGTAGGAGTGCACGGCACAACTTCAGAGGTCACGTTCACATAAACTGGGATGTGGATGGTGCCCCCTGGAATTATGCAAAACAGGAGCTCTGGTGTTTTTAAATTCTCGGTGCCTGAAGACCTGAGGTACACAGTAGGTCTTTGTTGAATCAGTTTTGTGTGGGCCTTTAAATTTCTCAACAATGTTGTCAACTCCTTTTTCTCCCAAACATTTGGCCCCTGGGAGGAGTTTCTGATACAGCTCATTGAGGCATTTTAATATATCTCTCTCAAGAATTGACATGCAAAGCAGAAAATATGTGGATATTTAGCATTCATTCCATAAACATCTATTAGATGCCTATCATGTTCCAGAAACTGTTTTCATGCTGAGGATTATAGCAGGGAAAAAATAAACAAAAACCTCTGCCATCGTGGAGTTCTATTTCAGTTAACAGACAGGATTCAAATAGCAAATTTTACAATTAGATTATTTCTACATGTGTACATATAAATCATACATATATAAAGCTTAGAAATTTTGGAGATATATAAAAAATGAGAATTTTATACATACATATATGTGTACGTATACATATATATGTGTGTATACATACCTACATATGCACACACATAGAAATTTATATCCAAATATGTGATATTGAATATTTACAAAAATTAATCATATATTGGCCAGACAGTAGATGTTGCTAAGTTGCATTATACAGGCCATATATATATATATATATATATATATATATATATATATATATGTGATGTAACTTGTTTTATTTTGTTTTTCAACTTTTATTTTAAGTTCTGGGGTACATGTGCAGGATGTGCAGGTTTGTTACATAGGTAAACGTGTGCCATGGTGGTTTGCTGCACAGATTAACCCATCACCTAGGTATTAAGCCCAGCCAACATCCATTAACTATTCTTCCTGATGCTCTCCCTCCCCTGGCCCCCCCCCACAACAGGCCCCAGTGTGTGTTGCTCCCCTCCCTGTGTCCACGTGTTCTCATAGTTCAGCTCCCACTTGTAAGTGACGACATGTGGTGTTTGGTTTTCTGTTCCTGTGTTAGTTTGCTGAGGATAACGGCTTCCATTTCCATTCATGTCCCTGCAAAAGATGTAATCTTGTTCCTTTTTATGGCTGCATGGTATTCCATGGTGTATGTACCACATTTTCTTTATCTAGTCTGTCACTGATGGGCATTCAGATTGATTCCATGTCTTTACTATTGTGAATAGTGCTGCAATGAATATACACATGCATGTATCTTTATAATAGGATGATTTATATTCCTTTATATTCCTCATATATCCAATACTGGGATTGCTGGGTCAAATGGTATTTCTGCTTCTAGATTTTTGAAAATTGCCACACTGTCTTCCACAATGGTTGAACTAATTGGCATTCCCTCCAACAGTGTAAAAGCATTCCTTTTTCCCCACAACCTTACCAGCATCTGTTGTTTCTTGACTCTTTAATGATTGTAATTCTGACTGTCATAAGATGGTATCTCATTGTGGTTTTGATTTACATTTCTCTACCGGTGATGACGAGCTTTTTTTCATATGTTTGTTGGCTGCATGAATGTCATCTTTTGAGAAGCGTCTGCTCGTGTCCTTTGCCTACTTTTTATTAGGATTGTTTGTGTTTTTTTTTTCTTGTAAATTTGTTTAAGTTCCTTGTAGACTCTGAATATTATACCTTTGCAAGATGGATAGATTGCAAAAATTTTCTCCCATTCTGCAGGTTGTCTGTTCACTCTGATAATAGTTTCTTTTGCTATGCAGAAGCTCTTTAGTTTAATTAGATCACATTTCTCAATTTTTGCTTTTGTTGTAATGGCTTTTGGCATTTTTGTCATGAAATCTTTGCCCATGCCTATGTCTCGAATGGTATTGTACAGGCTATATTTTTAACTATGTTTCACTACAACTAGAAAATAAAAACAAGAAAATTAAAAAAAAACTCATCTCATGAAAATTAAAAATACTGTTCTATATGTTTCATGTGTTATTGAGAAAATCAAAACCTAAATTATAGACAAGAAGTAAATAATGACAATTAAGAAATAAATGACAATGAATGTACTTAAATTAATACCTATGGCAAGAGGGAGAAGCAGTACTCAGAGGAATCTCTATCGACTTAAATGCATGTTCTAGGAAAAGAGAAAGATTCAGATCTGGAGCAGAGAGACCCATGAGAAGGTGATTGTTACCTGAGCTTTTCAGGTGAGTGTGTTAAGTGTTTGGATACGGGCTGTTTCGTAGGTAAAGCTGTTAAAATTGCTGACATACTGGGTGAGTTGGTGAGGAAGAGAGAGCAAATTAGCCATTGCTTGATAACATTTCAGTGAAATGTATTCCAGCTAATATGGCAACTAAATCAAACATTTATATTTTAAGCTCTTGCCTATCCTCATTGGAAAAGAAAGTTTCTATTTCCAATGGAAGGAATTTCAGGAATCAGCAAGAAAATGAGTAAAACTTTGGGGCTGGGTTGGGGAGGAGCAGAAACTCCCTGAGATAATTCCACACACTTTTAAGACCTATTGGGGAATCAACTGGACTGACTTCTTTTGGGATGGTCTTGGTGGCTGTGGAGGGAGGGAACAGGGGTAGGTGACGTGTGGGTATGGGTAGAGGAGGAAGGAGGCAAGTAGCAGAAGGGGTGGTGCACAGGCAGCCCTTCTGTATCCTCTACCACTGAATTAGGCACGTATCCAGCCCATGGCTATGTGAGACCTGGTGGCCATGAGCAGTTTCCTGCATGGGATCTTCCATGGGTTCTCCCTGGACAAGGAGCCCTTCTGGCCAAGGCCTTGCTGGAGGCTCCCTCCCTCCAGTTGCTTCCCTGCCTCTTGCTTCCTTGCCTGAATACACACTAGCCATCTGCTCTTCCAGGCCTCTCTCCTGTCCTTCCAAGCTTCACAGATTGTATCATCTGCTTTCTTGCAAGTCTGCATAATTTAGTCAGCATTTAAAAATGTTCTATGCTATAACCTCACTGACAACTGCAAGAAATGGCCTGGGAGGTTGTGGCACGGGATGCTAGTTTAGATGCCGCCACTCACTGGCTTGGCGACATTGTTTGCCTCCCTGTGCCTCAGTTTCTGCATATATCAATAATGGAGTTGAATGAGATGATGTCCTCTAGCTCCTTTGTTTGGAATCCCTAACAATATGTCAACTTGGAATACATATCTCATAAATAAGTGGTTTGTTAGAAAGCTTCCTATTTGTGAGTACTGTACGATGTTACTGTAACTCTTTTTAGCAAATTTGACTTATTTTGATAGCTATTTTCCTTAGTCTTAGTCTCCATTGACCATGGTTCATGATTTTCCAATTTAAAAGCCTAAGTGTAAAAATGGGAGAAAAATCACAAAACAGGTTTGGAAAAAAGAGTTTTGAAAGTAAGTTTATTTAAAGGAAGAATAAACACTTGGATTTTCATTGTTTAAGGGAGAACAATTCTGAAAATAACTATTCTTGTGCCATTTCTTTGTGTGTGTGTGTCAGCCAACAGGAGGTAAATATCATGTGCCATTTCTTAACTGTTTAGCACATAGATCAAATAAACCAGAGATCAATTAAACCTATAGACAGTATTTTTAAAAAACTCATGTCTGGAAAGTCTGTTAAATCAAGTTTATCCTAAAACTGCCTCCGTATATATTTTAAGTTCAGCCTAAAGGTTTCTCCGTACATCATGAACTATGATCTAAATGGAGTTATAAACAGACTGTAATCTATTCTGTGCTAATCACAAAGTTTTGGCCAATCAAAAGTGGCTAACTGTTCAAACTTCGTTCAAATAAGGCAAACGCTGAGCTGTAACCAATCCGGCTGTGTCTGTAACTCACTTCCATTTTCTGTACATCACTTCCCTTTTTCTGTCCATAAATCTTCTTCCACCATATGTCTCTGCTGGAGTCGCTGAGACTTCTCTGGCTTAGGAGGCTGCCTGATTTGCGAATTGTTCTTTGCTGAATTAAACTGCTTTAAATTTAATTCAGCTAAAGTTTTTTCTTTTAGCAAGTCCTTTTTATTTTTTTAAGAAAAAACCCAGCATATTTATATTCATCAGATGGTACCAAATGAGAAACAATTTGTACAATGTTTTTTATTTAGCCAACAAGACATCTTTTCTCTTGTTTTATCTTTAGGATGATGTTTATCCCAATCTTCAAATTATATCCTATCTCTTTATAAATTCCTCTATTCAGAACATGTTAAAAATGCACTTGATTTCATGACAGCCCATTAAAGAAGAAGCCTGCAATCTGGGTTTTCTTACTTAAGAGGTAAACAGTATACTTTTGAAAATTATATTGAATAAAATATATTTTGGAATTTCTTGTCACCATCTTTGAATATATATATATGTACACATATATGAACATATATAGTGGTTTCCACTTTCCCAAAAGAAATAGTAACTGGGAGCATGCTTTTGCTGAGTTCCTATTCTAGACTTGACACATCATCTTGAGTAAGTGACGTGGTTGTCCCACTCTCAGGTGGCTTCCATTCAATTTTGATGTCTGTCATCCATGTCTCTTAACTTTTCTTACATTCTTTTATCTTTTATCCTTCAAGGCCACTGGTTGGTTCTTTGTATCCACTTTGCTCTTTAATTTATTCTGGCGAATGCATTCCTGCAATTATGATATTTTTCGTGCCCTGCGTCACCAGTTGATCTCTTTTCTGTAACTTTTTCTTCTTGCTTCATGTTTTCAATACCTGTCTTTATCTCTTTGAGGATAGCTCTTGGCTTATTTTTAAGTCTTAGTCTGCCTGGGGTATTGATTTTTCATCTTCTAATATAGATTGTCCCATTTAATGTTTTTTTTTTTTTTCCCTAATGCCCATGCTCCCCAGTGTCTCATTAATTTTTCTTAGGAGTTTAAAGTCTCAACCAGCCACCTTGGTTTGTCAAGGGTCCCATAACCTGGGATCTCCTAGACTTACTCTTTTATATTAAATGAATGATAAACAGATACTTACATGAATAAAATATATGAATTAACTTTTAAAAAGCAATAAAATAAGGTCAAGGAAGTGTTGGTGATGATTCGGGAGGTGGGGGCAATCCCTGCACAGAGTTCAAATCTGTATCAATTTGTACTCTGCTTATCTGAGTACAAATTCATACAGACTTTCTATGGGAAAATTTGGCCATGTGTACTAAAAACTTTAAAGATGCACCTACTCTTTGATTAAAAATGTCTTCTTTGGCTTGGAGTGGTGCCTCCCATCTGTAATCCCAGCACTTTGGGAGGCCAAGGTGGGAGGATCACTTGAGCCCAGGAGTTCAAGACCAGCCTGGGCAACATAGGGAGATTCTCCATCTCTATAAATAATTTAAAAATTAGGCCGGGTGCAGTGGCTTACGCCTGTAATCCCACAACTTTGGGAGGCCGAGGCAGGTGGATCACCTGAGGTCAGCAGTTCGAGACCAACCTGGCCAACATGGTGAAACCCTGTTTCTACTAAAAATACAAAAATTAGCCAGACTTAGTGGCTGGCGCCTATAATCCCAGCTACTTGGGAGCTGAGGCAGGAGAATCATTTGAACCTGGGAGGCGGAGGTTGCGGTGAGCGGAGATCGCGCCATCGCACTCCAGCTGAGCAACAAGAAATCCTGTTTCAAAAAAAAAAAAAAAAAAATTGCTAGGCGTGGTGGCACGCATCTGTGGTTGCAGATACTCAGGAGGCTCAGGTGGGAGAATCACTTGAGCCTGGGAGGTTGAGGCTGCAGTGAGCTGTGTCAGTGCCACTGAACTCCAGCCTGGGTGGCAGAGTGAGACTCTGTCTCAAAAAAAAAAAAAAAAAAAGTCTGCTTCAAGAGTTCACATTAAAAAAGTAATTAGTCCAGTGTGTGAATGTGTGCAGGCAAGGATATTCATTGTAGTGTTCGTTTTCGTAGAGAAAGATTGCTCAAATGAATTTCAGAAGGGAATAGAGGAATCTGATTCATTGATTCTTCAATGAGCTCCCTCTCCTCTGTGTGTCCTTGGCCATTAAAACAATATATATATATGGTGGCTTTGAGAATGGAGGAGGTCTTTCTCTCTGAACTTGAGCTCCTTTGTAGTTTCAAATCAAAACTTATCCCAGGATCAAAAGTTCTAAACCTGTGATTCTATGACCCTCTGTGGTCTATAACTCAGCTTCTAGGACTCTGTGAAGTAGACACAGGATACATGTCTTCATTTTATTACCGATGTTTGGAAAATCATAAAATGAAAATCAAAAACTTGCTTTCATCTCAGCTACATGAAGAAAATTAATATCTGGTGCATTGAAATATTTTGTTTATATCCTTTCTCTTAGAGAGGGCCTCATAGCGCTAATGTCAATTTCAAAGGGGTTCGTGATTCAAAAACATCAGGAATTAATGCCATAGACCATCATGGCATGTCTAGTACTTACTGAATTCGTATATTACCAATTTAGCTATCTCTAGTGGAGACCCTTCAGGGCAATGTTAACATACCTTTTGATATGGAAAATTTTAAATATCTCTCAACAAATTGCTATGTTTGATCAGATTCGTTTACATTTTTGCTAATTGTATTCCTGTCATATTTTTTCTCTCTGGATTTGTCACTCAAAGTTTTAAGAGAACGCTTACTTTCTCCCTTTCTTTCAAATGTGAGATGATTGGTAGATTTTGTATCCATAGTCGTATGATCTGGACACCCTAGGGTTGAGGTGAATTCTGAGCCTAAGATTTATTTACATCTTTTCTGGTTTTCCACCTGCACTATATCCAAGCAAACCTTTCAGTTTCCCATATTTAATATACCTAGTGTTTAAGACATTTTCAAATAAGTTGGTATAAATACCCCTTTTGTTCCAACAACTCAAAAGGCACTCATTTTTGCCAGCAATCAATATTTCTAATCCGGTGAGTCCATATATGCCTTTAGAGTTCTCTTAGGTATTCTTTTTCTTTCTTTCTTTTTTTTTTTTTTTTTTTTTGAGATGGAGTCTTGCTCTGTCTCCCAGGCTGGAGTGCAGTGCCATGATCTCTGTTCACTGCAACCTCCGCCTCCTGGGTTCAAGGGATTCTCCTGCCTTGGCATCCCAAGTAGCTGGGATTACAGGCATGCGCCACCACACCCAGCTAATTTTTGTACTTTTAGTAGAGATGGGGTTTCACCACGTTGGCCAGGCTGCTTTTGAACTCCTGACCTCAAGTGATCTGCCCACCTGTTCCTCTCAAAGTGCTGAGATTACAGGTATGAGCTACCATGTCCAGTCTCCCTTAGTTATTCTTGAAATACAACATAGCCAAACTGTGTTTACTCAAACCTCTTTATTTTTCTTGTTGCTTCCTTTCCATTTAACATTTCTCCACAGAATCAAAGGGCAGTAGCTAGACAGGCACAAATGAAGCAGTGTAAGTAGTTGAAGATCTGCTGAATCATGAAAAGGCTAAAAGATCAGACTGTGCCTCCCTTGTCTGGAATTCATTCCAAGCTTGTGCATTATAGGAACACATCTTTTCCAGTCATTGCTTTTCTACCTGTGGAGATCTTATTGTCTACCTGACATATATATTTTAGTTTATCTTTGAGAATGCATCTCATTTCTTCAAAATCAGATTTACATTTTACTTAAAGAGCCTAAGGAAGAATTCAATTTAATTTGGAATAGTAAAATAATAATTGAAACATGTTTGATGGGATCACTTCAGGAATGGGGCTGGATACTTGCAGGACTATATTCCCAGGCTTAAGTTGGAATCTCCAATTAACTTACAGTTAGTTCTTGCAGTCATTGTACGAAAAAGATACTTGCACACAAATGTTTCTAGCAGCACAATTCACAATTGCAAAAATGTAGAACCAGCCCAAATGCCCATCAGTCAACGAGTGGTAAAGAAACTGTGATACACACACACATACACACACACACACACACACAATGGAATGGTACTCAGCCATAAAAAGGAATGAATTAATGGCATTCACAGCAACCTGGATGGAATTAGAGACTGTCATTCAAAGTGAAGTAACTCAGGAATGGAAAACCAAACATATGTTCTCACTCATAAGCAGGGGTTAAGGTATAAGGATGCAAAGGCATAAGCATGATAAAATGGGCTTTGGGAACTCAGGAAGAAATGGTGGAAAGGGGGTGAGGGATAAAAGTCTACAAATTGGGTTCAGTGTATACCGCTTGGGTGATGGGTGCACCGAAATCTCACAAATCACCACTAAAGGACTTTCTCATGTAACCAAATACCACCTGTTCCTCAACAACCTATGAAAATAAAAAATAAAAAACAAAAAACCTTACAGTTAGTTCTTGGAAGTAATCTAGTTACTGAAAGGCAGGATATTATCCATGTTAATTGCCTTGAAATAATGATGACTGTGATCTTATTGAATTTTATAGGTGAAAGGACAATTATTTTCAAATTTTTAATGTCTCTATATGTCTGATGGTGGGTGGAGAGAATGGAAGAATTTGTGGGGAGTAAATGTCTTGTCAATAGAGTGACTAAACCCTTTCACTGCATGTTTAGTAGACGCCTATTAACAAGACATTGGCCTCTTCTTTAGGGACCAATTACTCTCGTTCTCTTCATCTCCTTTTTTGTCCTCATCACAAGAAGCCCCAGACTCCCAGACCACCCCTCACCACACAGACTCTTACTCCCATAAGGCTCTGTGCATGCTCCAACCCCATCCATCTTCTACTCCTGAAGGCCTTCCACTGGGCGGTCTTCACCTCAATTCCCTACTTCCCCAGTCTCTTTTCTGAAAATGCACTTCTTGCATTAATTGAAACCTGGCTTTTCCTTGGCACTCTGCTTCTCTGAAATCTATCCAGTTGGTGGCTGGCTAGTTTTCACTCTCACAGACCTGGAACCACCAGGTTTGAAAGTAGGGTTACTCTCCTGGGCCCCTTCTGTTTCTAATTCCATCCTCCTCCTCTCCAATTCCCTGCAGACCCCTGTCTTTGAATCTCATGCCATTGGACCATGCAACCCACTGCCCTTCCTTTCTGCAGGCATCTATAGGCACTTTCAGATACTTACTCACTTTTTGTTGATTGTAACTTCTGGTTCATTGTCATCCCAACACAACTCCTGCTTTATTCTTGGTGATTTCAATAGCCACACGACTGGTTCTTCAGAAACCTACACTGAGGTTGTAGCTATGTGAGGTCTCAGCCTTATGGGGGAAGAGCCTCTGTTCAGTAGGCATGGAGCTTGGTCTTCTTTCTTCCAGGAAGCCATGAAACCAAAGCTCAGATTCACAAAGTTTGGCAAATAAACTCAAGGTGAAAGCTGGCTTAGTGCTAGGCTTATTTCTCTGGATTTCTGCCTTCATGAAGCTCCTGACCTGGAGTATTTTTTATTTATTGCCAGATCATTGATGTTTTCAAGAATATATTTAAATATATTATCTAACAATTTTAGCTGGTTTCAACCAGAAGGTAGGTATGGGAATCTAGTCCACAATATTACTTAAAAGGTTTCATTATATCTGTGATGATTTTTTTAAAACTGGCAAAATGTTTTACCATTTCATAGCATAGATTTACATTGATGATACAAACATTTTTCAAAAGACATTTTTTTTTTTTTTTGAGACAGAGTTTCCCTCTTGTTGCCCAGGCTGGAGTGCAATGGTGGGATCTTGGCTCACCACAACCTCCGCCTCCTGGGTTCAAGTGATTCTCCTACCTCAGCCTCCTGAGTAGCTGAGATTACAGGCATGTGCCACCATGTCCGGCTAATTTTTTGTATTTTTAGTAGAGACAGGGTTTCTCCATATTGGTCAGGCTGGTCTTGAACTCCTGACCTCAGATGATCTGCCTGCCTTGGCCTCCCAGAGTGCTGGGATTACAGGCGTGAGCCACTGCACCTGGCCCGAAGGCCTTTTTTGGCAGGGGGACTTGCTATGTTGCCCATGCTGGCCTTGAACTCCTGGGCTTAAGCAATCCTCCTGTCTCAGCCTCCTGAGTAGTTGGGACTACAGGCATGTGTCACTCAAAGATCTTTTATTATTTTTTTGTAATTACAGATTTTAAAAAATTTCAGTAGCTTTTGGGGTATAAGTGGTTTTGGGTTACACAGATGAATTATAAAGTGGTGAGATTTTAGTGCACACATCACCAGGGTAGTATATATTGTGCCCTGTATGTAGCTTTTTATCCCACACCCCCATCCCATTCTCTGTGATGATTTTTTTTTAACCTCCTCTTCTTTTCTGTTCTATTTTCTTGGACCTCTTGGCTTGATTCTATAATTTTTTCGAATTTTCTCTTGCATTTTCCATCTTATTTTCTATTTTTTCCTACTTTTAGAGATTTCCTCAACTCTTTATTGTTATCTATTGCTTTATTTTTAAATTTCAGCAACCATAATTATTTCCATATTAGTTTTTGTATCTTATAAATGAAATATAGTCTTGACACTCTCTAGTACAATGACTTCTTAAATTGCCTTAATGACACTCATGAGAGTTTTGTGTGTTCTTTTCTCACTCCTGAATTATCTGCTTCCTCTGGGGTCTGTTCTGTTGGTTCATCACCAAAAATCCCTGCACATTTGGTGTTTCTTGGTTGAGTGGTACTCCTTTTATTTGTCACTTTTGTTCACACAGCCATATGAAAGCTTAGGTCAATCTAGTAGCTGGTATGGGTTTCACTTGCACTTGGGATAAATGTTATCTCTGAAGAGCTCTCCCATAAATGGGAGGCTGAATGACGGTTCCGTGGGTGGGATGTATCGACTGCATATCCACCATAACCAAATGACCACAACTCTACTCACGGTGGTCATAGGTTGTTTAATTTCTTTAAAGGCTGTACTGTCCGTTTTTGCTTGGGCCTGGGCTGCTTTAGAGAGTCACTGGGTAGGTGTTTGCGGGGCAGTGAGGGGCAAGGGCCACCTGCACAGCTGCACAGGTGTTTGGATGATATGCACTCAATTAATTACCTGGATTGCTGATCCCTCCTCACTTCTGGTCCCCATACCTGCCAGGTCAGAGTTTAGATCTTGCTGAGCTTCTGCTAGGAAGACAGGCTGCTTCCTCTGCTCCACCTTCTCGCAGGCCAATTCGCACCGCTATTTTCTCTATGCGGTTTCAGTGTCTCTGTTTTTCTTCTTTCAGAAACATGTACATTCTGGTTCATTGGCAATACCCTTCCCTTGTTCTTAAGACTGTTGTGGGTTAATTCCTCAACTTTTCTCTACCTTCAATGGAATCTGGTTGAGAGGGAGCAGAAAAAAACATGTTTTCTGTCCACTTTCTCCTACTAGAACTTGAACAAGAAAGTTTTTTTGCCAGTTTAGAAAAGGAATAATATGATTTTCCTCTGTCTTCTTCCTGTCTTCCCTGTTTGGTGTAGGGTGTGGTGTTGCTGGTTAAATGCATACCCATAGGCTGAGGAATAAGGGGAGGAGTGCATGATGGAATGGAGGTGGCAAGGTCATTCTCTGGAGAGCAAAGACTCCTAGAACACTGGACCCGTGGCACATCCATGTCTGCCACTGCCACCCTGGTCCAAGATGCTGTCATGCTCATCTGGACCATCGTCATAGCCTCCCAGAGGGTACTGCTTCTACTCTAAACTCTCTCCAATCACTTCTCCACACTTTCATTATATCTTTGATGGTTTTTAAAAAATTGACAAGATGTTTTATCATTTCATAACATGGATTTACATTGATGATACAAATTATATTGATAATGTCCTTTCAATATGCAAATCCACCCCCTACTCTCATTTCTTTTAAGACAAAGACACAACCCCTTAAAAAACTCTCCAAAGCCGTGCAGGTCCTGTGCTCACCCCATCTCCAGCCCCACCTTGGCATAAGTTCCTCCTTGCTGTCTACTCCTTTATGAGGCCTGACGGCCAGGGGCCAAACCCTGCTCTGGCAGCCAGGACATAGCAATGAACACGATAGGCAAGACTATTGGTTTATTAATGATTAGACACCTACAAAACTCAAACATTGTAAATCATTTTTGCTAGAGCGGCTTCTATCCCCCACAGGTGTTTACATACACAATTCCCGTTCCGGGAACAGGTTTTCCCCATTTTACCTGAGTTACTCTTATCCTTCTCTCATAAGTTAATTTCTCAGGAAGAAAGGACGTCTTTATCATTGGCTCTTGTAATGTCACATACCTCTCTTTTCCTTCCTTCCTTCCTTCCTTCCTCCCTCCCTCCCTCCCTCCGTCCCTACCTTTCTCCCTTTTTCCCCTCCCTCCCTTCCTCCCTTCCTTCCTTCCTCCCTCCCTCCTTCCCTTTCTCCCTCTTTCCCTCCCTCCCTTCCTTCCTTCTTTCCTTCCTTCCTTCCTTATTTTTAATTGACACATAACGATTTTGCAAACTTATGGAGGGCAGTGTGATGTTTTAATATACGAATACATTGTGTGATGATCTAACCTAGGTAATTGGCACTTCCATCACCTCAAACATTTATCCATTCTTTGTGGTGAGAACATTCAAATTCCTCTCTTTCAGCTTTGTTGAAAATATATGACACATTAAAATTGCAATTTTACGTTTGTTTGTTTTATTGTCTTCTCTCCACTTAGGAATACCCCCATGACAACTGGAACTGTACCTCTTTTTACTTCCCATTATGTCTCAAGGGCCAGACATTGTGGGTACTGGATAAATATGTGTTGGCTAGATGAATGCTTGAGGGAGTGAATCACTTGCGGAGGGAGAAAGCGTGTGTGTGTTCGCACACATTAGGCAACTAGTGGCACCTATTGAGATGCCAGCCATGCCATGAACCATTGCCTTTTCCTGACGTTTGTCCCTGATCTATAGGCGTGGGGACTGGGAACCTTATTTATACTACATGATACTAGCATCTTGGAGATAGCCACCTTGACCAAGGGAGACACTTGTTCCCAAGCTCACCCAATCACGTTCTTCCTTAAGAGTAAGAAAAAGAGGCCGGAAATGGTGGCTCATGCCTGTAATCCCAGCACTTTGGGAGGCTGAGGTGGGCGGATCACCTGAGGTTGGGAGTTCGAGACCAGCCTGACCAACATGGAGAGACACCGTCTCTACTAAAAATACAAAATTAGCCAGGTGTGGTGGCACATGCCTGTAATCCCAGCTACTCGGGAGGCTGAGGCAGGAGAATCGCTTGAACCCAGGAGGTGGAGGTTGTGGTGAGCTGAGATCGTGCCATTGCACTCCAGCCTGGGCAACAAGAGGGAAACTCCGTCTCAAAAAAAAAAAAAAAAAAATCAAGAGACAGAGACTGGGAATTGGGAGCTGAGTCAAGTGATGGATGGTAGGGCTTCAGAGGGAACAAACATAAACTCTTGTGGCTAACGTCATCAAATCACCCTGATCCCTGCCCTTCTCAAGTTCTGAATGTTCCTGGGGTTGGATTCTATGTGCTATTCAAGTATTCTACCCAGTTTTCTTTCTTTAAGACAGTTCAAGTTGATTTTCATTACCTGCAACCAAAGAACCTTAACTAACTTAGTATCACTATTGCAACATTCCACGTCAGAAATTAGGACCATGACTAAGGTGAGTGGCAATAGTAATAGAGACAAAGTGAAGGATTTACAGAAGAACTGATACTGGTGACAAGCGGGGCAGGATTTCATGTAGTTATGTCTGAAATGGAAACAGATGATTTTTAATGTGCTCTGTGGGAAACTCATGAATTAGTTTATGTGACTGAACATTTATTGCCTCTAAATGAAATAGATCTAAGTGCATAAAACGATTTCTCTAGATTTTTACTTTCTTGCAGCATAATAAATTGAGCAAGGTTTTATCCTCCTTTGTTAAATGTATCTGAACATTTCTTACAGCTTGTAACACTTGAGGGTTCCTGAACCTATGGCTGCCCCTAAAACTGCACTTGTTCTAATCTTACCTGTTTGTAAGAAATCATAGTTTTTAGTTAAGTAAAATTTTCCATCACAGACTTCTCTTATGTGTGGTATTCTTTGTACAGAACCAGGGTTCCAGCCTTCAACGGCCAAGGGTCAAGCCTTCCAGTGTCAAGAAGAGGTGCTGGGGAAGTTCGCTCTGGCCCCAGGGGCCTCACCTAAGCAATCCGCACCCCAAATAAATGTGTACTTATTGCCTAACCTCAGACAGTCCCCTTCTTTTCTCATAGACGCTTCCAGGACAGTAACTATTTAGGTTTGATGTTTATTGACCCAGGAGTGGTGGCTCATGCCTGTCATCTGAGCACTTTAGGAGGCTGAGGCGGGAGAATCACTTGAGCCCAGGACTTTGAGACCAGCCTGGGCAACATACTGAGATCTTGTCTCTATAAAAAATTAGGAGGGTGGAGCCAAGATGGCCGAATAGGAACAGCTCGGGTCTACAGCTCCCAGCGTGAGCGATGCAGAAGACGGGTGATTTCTGCATTTCCATCTGAGGTACCGGGTTCATCTCACTAGGGAGTGCCAGACAGTGGGTGCAGCGCACCGTGCGCCAGCCGAAGCAGGGCGAGGCATTGCCTCACTCAGGAAGCGCAAGGGGTCAGGGAGTTCCCTTTCCTGGTCAAGGAAAGGGGTGACAAACGGCACCTGGAAAATCGGGCCACTCCCACCCGAATACTGCACTTTTCCGACGGGCTTAGGAAACGGCGCACCAGGAGATTATAGCCCGCACCTTGCTCGGAGGGTCCTTCGCCCACGGAGCCTCGCTGATTGCTAGCACAGCAGTCTGAGATCAAACTGCAAGGCGGCAGCCAGGCTGGGGGAGGGGCGCCCGCCATTGCCCAGGCTCGCTTAGGTAAACAAAGCAGCCAGGAAGCTCGAACTGGGTGGAGCCCACCACAGCTCAAGGAGGCCTGCCTGACTCTGTAGGCTCCACCTCTAGGGGCAGGGCACAGACAAACAAAAGACAGCAATAACTTCTGCAGACTTAAATGTCCCTGTCTGACAGCTTTGAGGAGAGCAGTGGTTCTCCCAGCACACAGCTGGAGATCTGAGAACGGGCAGACTGCCTCCTCAGGTGGGTCCCTGACCCCTGACCCCCGAGCAGCCTAACTGGGAGGCACCCCCCAGTAGGGGCAGGCTGACATCTCACACAGCCGGGTACTCCCCTGAGACAAAACTTCCAGAGGAACAATCAGACAGCAGCATTCACGGATCACAAAATTCCGTGGTTCTGCAGACACCGCTGCTGATACCCAGGCAAACAGGGTCTGGAGTGGACCTCTAGCAAACTCCAACAGACCTGCAGCTGAGGGTCCTGTCTGTTACAAGGAAAACTAACAAACAGAAAGGACATCCACACCAAAAACCCATCTGTACAACACCATCATCAAAGACCAAAAGTAGATAAAACCACAAAGATGGGGAAAAAACAGAGCAGAAAAACTGGAAACTCTAAAAAGCAGAGCACCTCTCCTCCTCCAAAAGAACGCAGTTCCTCACCAGCAACAGAACAAAGCTGGACGGAGAATGACTTTGACGAGTTGAGAGAAGAAGGCTTCAGATGATCAAACTACTCCGAGCTACAGGAGGAAATTCAAATCAAAGGCAAAGAAGTTGAAAACTTTGAAAAAACTTTAGACGAATGTATAACTAGAATAACCAATACAGAGAAGTGCTTAAAGGAGCTGATGGAGCTG
This sequence comes from Pongo abelii, assembly GCF_028885655.2. NCBI lineage: Eukaryota > Metazoa > Chordata > Mammalia > Primates > Hominidae > Pongo > Pongo abelii. The sequence continues at coordinate 26,496,995 of NC_071993.2, read as the reverse complement.
AAAGCCAAGGCTTGAGAGCTACGTGAAGAATGCAGAAGCCTTAGGAGCTGATGTGATCAACTGGAAGAAAGGGTATCAGTGATGGAAGATGAAATGAATGAAATGAAGCGAGAAGGGAAGTTTAGAGAAAAAAGAATAAAAAGAAATGAACAAAGCCTCCAAGAAATATGGGACTATGTGAAAAGACCAAATCTGCATCTGATTGGTGTACCTGAAAGTGACGAGGAGAATGGAACCAAGTTGGAAAACACTTTGCAGGATATTATCCAGGAGAACGTCACCAATCTAGCAAGGCAGGCCAACATTCAGATTCAGGAAATACAGAGAACACCACAAAGATACTCCTCGAGAAGAGCAACTCCAAGACACACAACTGTCAGATTAATCAAAGTTGAAATGAAGGAAAAAATATTAAGGGTAGCCAGAGAGAAAGGTCAGGTTACCCACAAAGGGAAGCCCATCAGACTAACAGCAGATCTCTCGGCAGAAACTCTACAAGCCAGAAGAGAGTGGGGGCCAATATTCGACATTCTTAAAGAAAAGAATTTTCAACCCAGAATTTCATATCCAGCCAAACTAAGCTTCATAAGTGAAGGAGAAATAAAATACTTTACAGACAAGCAAATGCTGAGAGATTGTGTCACCACCAGGCCTGCCCTAAAAGAGCTCCTGAAGGAAGCGCTAAACATGGAAAGGCACAACCGGTACCAGCCAATGCAAAATCATGCCAAAATGTAAAGACCATTGAGACTAGAAAGAAACTGCATCAACTAACAAACAAAATAACCAGCTAACATCATAATGACAGGATCAAATTCACACATAACAATATTAACTTTAAATGTAAATGGACTAAATGCTCCAATTAAAAGACACAGACTGGCAAATTGGATAAAGAGTCAAGACCCATCAGTGTGCTGTATTCAGGAAATCCATCTCACGTGCAGAGACACACATAGGCTCAAAATAAAAGGATGGAGGAAGATCTACCAAGCAAATGGAAAACAAAAAAAGGCAGGGATTGCAATCCTAGTCTCTGATAAAACAGACTTTAAACCAACAAAGATCAAAAGAGACAAAGAAGGCCATTACATAATGGTAAAGGGATCAATTCAACAAGAAGAGCTAACTATCCTAAATATATATGCACCCAATACAGGAGCACCCAGATTCATAAAGCAAGTCCTGAGTGACCTACAAAGAGACTTAGACTCCCACACAATAATAATGAGAGACTTTAACACCCCACTGTCAACATTAGACAGATCAACGAGACAGAAAGTTAACAAGGATACCCAGGAATTGAACTCAGCTCTGCACCAAGCATACCTGATAGACATCTACAGAACTCTCCATCCCAAATCAACAGAATATACATTTTTCTCAGCACCACACCACACCTATTCCAAAATTGACCACATACTTGGAAGTAAAGCGCTCCTCAGCAAATGTAAAAGAACAGAAATTATAACAAACTGTCTCTCAGACCACAGTGCAATCAAACTAGAACTCAGGATTAAGAAACTCACTCAAAACCGCTCAACTACATGGAAACTGAACAATCTGCTCCTGAATGACTACTGGGTACATAATGAAATGAAGGCAGAAATAAAGATGTTCTTTGAAACCAACGAGAACCAAGACACAACATACCTGAATCTCTGGGACACGTTCAAAGCAGTGTGTAGAGGGAAATTTATAGCACTAAATGCCCACAAGAGAAAGCAGGAGAGATCCAAAATTGACACCCTAACATCACAATTAAAAGAACTAGAAAAGCAAAAGCAAACACATTCAAAAGCTAGCAGAAGGCAAGAAATAACTAAAACCAGAGCAGAATTGAAGGAAATAGAGACAAAAAAACCCTTCAAAAAATTAATGAATCCAGGAGCTGGTTTTTTGAAAGGATCAACAAAATTGATAGACCACTAGCAAGACAAAGAAAAAAAGAGAGAAGAATCAAATAGATGCAATAAAAAATGATAAAGGGGATATCACCACCGATCCCACAGAAATACAAACTACCATCAGAGAATACCACAAACACCTCTACGCAAATAAACTAGAAAATCTAGAAGAAATGGATAAATTCCTCGACACATACACTATCCCAAGACTAAACAAGGAAGAAGTTGAATCTCTGAATAGACCAATAACAGGAGCTGAAATTGTGGCAATAGTCAATAGCTTACCAACCAAAAAGAGTCCAGGACCAGATGGATTCACAGCCGAATTCTACCAGAGGTACAAGGAGGAACTGGTACCATTCCTTCTGAAACTATTCCAATCAATAGAAAAAGAGGGAATCCTTAACTCATTTTATGAGGCCAGCATCATCCTGATACCAAAGCCGGGCAGAGACACAACCGAAAAAGAGAATTTTAGACCAATATCCTTGAGGAACATTGATGCAAAAATCCTCAGTAAAATACTGGCAAACAGAATCCAGCAGCACATCAAAAAGCTTATCCACCATGATCAAGTGGGCTTCATTCCTGGGATGCAAGGCTGGTTCAATATACGCAAATCAATAAATGTAATCCAGCATATAAACAGAAGCAAAGACAAAAACCACATGATTATCTCAATAGATGCAGAAAAGGCCTTTGACAAAATTCAACAACCCTTCATGCTAAAAACTCTCAAGAAATTAGGTATTGATGGGACGTATCTCAAAATAATAAGAGCTATCTATGACAAACCCACAGCCAATATCATACTGAATGGGCAAAAACTGGAAGCATTCCCTTTGAAAACTGGCACAAGCCAGGGATGCCCTCTCTCACCACTCCTATTCAACATAGTGTTGGAAGTTCTGGCCAGGGCAATCAGGCAGGAGAAGGAAATAAAGGGTATTCAATTAGGAAAAGACGAAGTCAAATTGTCCCTGTTTGCAGACGACGTGATTGTATATCTAGAAAACCCCGTTGTCTCAGCCCAAAATCTCTTTAAGCTGATAAGCAACTTCAGCAAAGTCTCAGGATACAAAATCAATGTACAAAAATCACAAGCATTCTTATACACCAATAACAGATAAACAGAGAGCCAAATCATGAGTGAACTCCCATTCACAATTGCTTCAAAGAGAATAAAATACTTAGGAATCCAACTTACAAGGGACATGAAGGACCTCTTCAAGGAGAACTACAAACCACTGCTCAAGGAAATAAAAGAGGATACAAACAAATGGAAGAACATTCCATGCCCATGGGTAGGAAGAATCAATATCCTGAAAATGGCCATACTGCCCAAGGTAATTTATAGATTCAATGCCATCCCCATCAAGCTACCAATGACTTTCTTCATAGAATTGGAAAAAACTACTTTAAAGTTCATATGGAACCAAAAAAGAGCCCGCATTGCCAAGTCAATCCTAAGCCAAAAGAACAAAGCTGGAGGCCTCACGCTACCTGACTTCAAACTATACTACAAGGCTACAGTAACCAAAACAGCATGGTACTGGTATCAAAACAGAGACATAGATCAATGGAACAGAACAGAGCCCTCAGAAATAATGCCGCATATCTGCAACTATCTGTTCTTTGACAAACCTGAGAAAAACAAGCAATGGGGAAAGGATTCCCTATTTAATAAATGGTGCTGGGAAAACTGGCTAGCCATATGTAGAAAGCTGAAACTGGATCCCTTCCTTATACCTTATACAAAAATTAATTCAAGATGGATTAAAGACTTAAATGTTAGACCTAAAACCATAAAAACCCTAGGAGAAAACCTAGGCATTACCATTCAGGACATAGGCATGGGCAAGGACTTCATGTCTAAAACACCAAAAGCAATGGCAACAAAAGCCAAAATTGACAAATGGGATCTAATTAAACTCAAGAGCTTCTGCACAGCAAAGGAAACTACCATCAGAGTGAACAGGCAACCTACAAAATGGGAGAAAATTTTCGCAACCTACTCATCTGACAAAGGGCTAATATCCAGAATCTACAATGAACTTCAACAAATTTACAAGAAAAAACAAACAACCCCATCAAAAAGTGGGCAAAGGATATGAACAGACACTTCTCAAAAGAAGACATTTATGCTGCCAAAAGACACATGAAAAAATGCTCATCATCACTGGCCATCAGAGAAATGCAAATCAAAACCACAATGAGATACCATCTCACACCAGTTAGAATGGCAATCATTCAAAAGTCAGGAAACAACAGGTGCTGGAGAGGATGTGGAGAAATAGGAACACTTTTACACTGTTGGTGGGACTGTAAACTAGTTCAACCCTTGTGGAAGTCAGTGTGGCGATTCCTCAGGGATCTAGAACTAGAAATACCATTTGACCCAGCCATCCCATTACTGGGTATATACCCAAAGGACTATAAATCATGCTGCTATAAAGACATATGCACATGTATGTTTATTGCGGCACTTTTCACAACAGCGAAGACTTGGAACCAACCCAAATGTCCAACAATGATAGACTGGATGAAGAAAATGTGGCACATATCCATCATGGAATACTATGCAGCCATAAAAAATGAGGAGTTCATGTCCTTTGTAGGGACATGGATGAAATTGGAAATCATCATTCTCAGTAAACTATCGCAAGGACAAAAAACCAAACACCGCATGTTCTCACTCATAGATGGGAATTGAACAATGAGAACGCATGGACACAGGAAGGGGAACATCACACTCTGGGGACTGTTGTGGGGTGGGGGGAAGGGGGAGGGATAGCATTAGGAGATATACCTAATGCTAAATGACGAGTTAATGGGTGCAGCACACCAACATGGCCCATGTATACGTATGTAACTAACCTGCACATTGTGCACTTGTACCCTAAAACTTAAAGTATAATTAAAACAAAAATTAATAAAAAAAATTAGCCATGCATGGTGTTGCCTACCTATGTTCCGGCTACTCAAGAGGCTGAAGTGGGAGGATCACTTGAGTCTGGGAGATGGAGGCTGCAGTGAGCTGCAATGGCACCACCACACTCCAGGCTAGGCAACAGTGAGACCCTGTCTCAAAAAAAATTATTTATTTTTCCACACCCATCCCTCACTAGGTTTGAGTTTTTTTTTTTTTTTTAATGCCTGTTAGTCAACAAAATGCATTTAGTCCCTTATGACCACAGCATCCTGTCTGGCGAGGGGAGAACTGGCCTCTGATGACCCACTGGACTGTGAGCCACACTGTCTCCTGGAGCGCCACTCCTCGGGATGGACTCCTGCACCTTCCACTTGTGCTGCAGGAGACTTGGGAAACCTTTCTTTCTCTCAACCTTTTGGAAAACATCCTTCAAGACCCAGCCTTCTCTGTGCTCCCAAGGAGGCATCCTCACAGGACTACAGGGATGACTGCAACACTCTGTGTGAATTTACCTTCTCTGTCCTGCCGCACTGAGAGCTCCTTCAAGCCCAAGACTATGTAATCTCATTTTTGTCTCCCAGCAACAAACGCATTGCATAAATTCAGTGTTTATCCCGACTTACTCTTGCCCGACTCTTTTTTGTTTGTTTGTCTTGTTTTGTTTTTTGGAGACAGAGTCTCACTCTGTCCCCCAGGCAGAAGTGCAATGGCCCATTATCGGCTCACTGCAAACTCCACGTCCCGGGTTCAAGTGATTCTCCCGCCTCAGCCTCCCGAGTAGCTGGGATTACAGACGCCCACCCCACCATGCACGGCTAATTTTTGTATTTTTAGTAGAGACGGGGTTTTGCTATGTTGGCCAGGCTTGTCTCAAACTCCTGACCTTGGGTGATCCGCTCAAGCTCGGCCTCCAAAACAGCTGGGATTATAGGTGTGAGCCACCAGGCCTGGCCTTCTTGCCCTACTCTTTCAGGAGCTAGGCTGTGATTCTTGGAATGCAGAGGGAGTTTATTAAGCCTATTATCTATTTTATGTACCTATTCTTTAACATGGGAAGTTCGTGTATATGTTCTTAGGCAGCATGTGTCTCCCTGCACTCCTGAAGCAAATTGTGTTATTTACACTCAGAAAGAAATAATAACTGAGGCTTTTGTCGGTTTATTCTCTTCCCCGTTCTGTTTTTCCCTTGGTCGAGCACAGAGAGGACAAGATAATTACGGTTTCTGTGCCAGACAGAAGTTGAAGGAACATGGTCCCTCCTCGGGGGGGTCTTGGCTGCCAGGATCCTTGTGTGTTTCCCCTTAAAGGAGATCCAGGGAGAGCTGGGTGCGGTGGTTCATGCTGGTAACCCCAGCACTTTGGGAGGCGGTGGATCTCTTGAGCCCGAGAATCGAGACCAGCCTGGCCAACATGGTGAAACCCTGTCTCCACTAAAATTAAAAAAAAAAAATAGCTGGACATGGTGGCACACGCCTGTAGTCCCAACTACTCCGGAGGCTGAGGCACAAGAATTGCTTGAGCCCGGAAGGTGGAGGTTGCAGTGAGCTGAGATCACACCACTGCACTCCAGTCTGGGCAACAGAGTGAGAAAAAGAAAAAAAAAAAAAAAAGGAGAGCCAGGGAAAGCAGCCTCCTCTAGTCTGTGAGGAGGTGAATGAAGGCTGAATGCGCTTCCTCCTGGGCACTGGCTGCAGGGTGCCGGGCGTGGGAGACACAGCCTGGCTGATTCTGTTCCACGCATGGCAAGGCCTTCCATGACCCGACTGAGTCATCTGTTTGCACAGAGGCAGCTACAGTGGCCTTTGTCGCTCTGTCAACCTGGGGTCCTCTGTCTCAGGTGGCCACTGCTCTCCAGCTAATGGGTGATTATCTGGTCTGCCCCTTGTGGAGTCCTGTCTAAATGGAATCCAATAAAGTCCTTATAAATGAGTTTACTAGCATAAAACCTGCTCCCAATGTGCTCAAACCCATGACTCTTTCTGCAGAAGCACATTGACTCAGTTGATATTTTATTTAAACAAAGCCAAAGAAAAACCCCTTAGTTTCTACTAGGAGCTACCCAGGGCAGTGAACAATCACATTCACAGTGAATCTGTAGATCCGGTTGACTCACCAGCAACAACTCCATTAGAGGCGGCGATTCTAAGACCATAGGGAGGAAGAGTGATTGCAGGACAGAGGAGGGGAAAGAAGGGCAGTTTGCCAGGGCCAAGGCCCTTCCAGATATTTTCCATTAAATTCCTACAACCCTCTCCCATAAGTATCACTAAGCCAATTTTACAGGTGAGGAAAAGGCACTCAGAATTCATAAAGTGAAGGAACAATATATTATTGGGAAGTAGGGAATTTTGCCATTGGTCTAGGAAGTATTGAGGGGGTTTCTGGAATTTTGGAGTAGCTGCCTTAGATTCAGGGTGAAGGTAAGACAGAAAAATCAGTCCATGACTCTGCCATCCTTCAATGCCCTTATGGAATATTGCTATAAAGACGAGATTAATGGTGCCAATGGGTGGGGGTCCTTCATGCATTGAGTTTACTCATAGACTAAGTAATCTCATCATAATTTATGATAGGTCATTATGAACGAAACAGATAATCACTCAATGTGAGAATTTAATTTGCTACCCATGCGTAACTAACTATGGTTCATTCTCAATCTATATTTTACCTAGAATTCCATCATTCTTTTAAAAACGTAAAGTGAGAGGATGCTTTGTCTTTGCAGCTTTAACAAGCCCATACACACACACACACACACACACACACACAAATTGAAACACCTCTTTCTTTACATCTTGGCTGCTAAGTAATAATTGGAACATCTGCTCATTCCTGAAAATAAACTAGCCCGGCCCAGCCAGCCGTGCAGACGCACAATGAGAAATGTTTTTTCCCACTAGACTGTGTCTCCCTGGTACAGAGGGGTTGTGAACAATTTAAATGAAAGTGAATAGTAAAGAAAATCCCTATCCTTTACTATCGTAGTCGCTGCAATCTTAAAAGAGACAAACTGTACAGGAAATAAAGAGAAGGCAAAAGACAGGGCAGCAAGATTTCCTTTTGACTAAAATCTGAATTGAAAGAGACTCTGATTCTCTCTTATTTTTTTCACGCTTGTATAATTGAATTTTCTTGGAATTTACAAAGTTACTGTGTTTAAATAAATTGAAATCCCTCTTGAAAGTGATTTTCTTGCCAACTGTAATACGCTTTTAATTACTTTTCCACAGCCTAGAAACCTCTCTTCTGACACTTTGACAGGGAACACAAACTTTTTTTCCAAAAGCGGAGACAGGATTGCAGGTAAAGAAGTGGCTGTTCAGCTCCCAGGAGTTCATAGTTTATTTGTGTTTATCCTGCACAAGCTACAAAGCAAGGGCTAACTCGCAAGCAGGGCTGACCTCAACTCAGAACTTTTTATGATCCTTTGCTACGCGTGCGCGCGCACGCGCGCGTGTATGTGTGTGTGTTGTGTGTGTGTGTGTGTATGTGTTATTGAAAACTCCTGAATGGCTTTGGGGAGAATAAGTCACTTTTCCTTCTTACAGTGTGTCCTCAGTTGTTTTATTCAGCTAAGGCTGGTTTAACAAAACAACATAGACTGGAGGGCTTATAAAAGACAGGAATTTCTGTCTTTTTTATTATTATTATTATTATTATACTTTAGGTTTTATGGTACATGTGCGCAATGTGCAGGTAAGTTACATATGTATACATGTGCCATGCTGGTGCGCTGCACCCACTAACTCGTCATCAAAAGACAGGAATTTCTGTCTTTTTAAAAAAATTATTTTGTTTTTAGATAAGAGTCTCCTTCTGTTGCTCAGGCTGGAGTGCAGTGGCACACAAGCATAGTTTACTTCAACCTCAAACTCCAGGCCTAAAGTGGTCCTTGCGCCTCGGCCTCCTGAGTATCTGGGATTACAGATGTGCCCTCCCATACCTGGCTAATTTTTTCTAGAGGTAAGATCTTGCTATGCTGCCCAGGCTTGTCCTGAACTCTGGATCTCAAGCGATCCTCCCACCTTGGCCTCCCAAAGTACTGGGATTACAGGCATGAGCCACTGAGCCTAGTCCAGAAATTTATTTCCTACGGTTCTGGAGGCTGGAGATATGAGATCAGGGTGGCAGCACCGTTGTATTCTAGTTAATGCCCACTTTTAGGTTGGAGACTTCTCGTGGCATCCTTATACAGCAGAAGGGGTGAGGGAGCTCTCTGGGGCCTCTTTCATAAGGGCACTAATCCCCTTCGTGGGGCTCCACCCTCATGACCTAATCACCTCCCAAATCCTCCAGCTCCAAATACCATCCCACTGGGGATAGGTTTCCACATATGAAATTTGGGGGGACACAAACAATGGTGAGTTGGCACCAATGACTACTTCTCATTGTGTAAATAGAAGCCAGTAACCATTAGGCAAATGACCATGTTAGCAATTCTTATGAAGCCAGAACTTCTGTTCCATACCATTTTGCTCTAACTCTTTGATGCGTGCCTGTCTGAGGCAAGAATGCACCTGGGGAATGAGTAGCAGGTTATCATTCCAACTAAAATAACTGATTTCCTCTTGCTCTTCCTTCTTTCCCCAACTCTCCTGCCCAGCCCTATGGGTCTCTGTCCAGTCACTAATAAAGCTAGGACTAAGGATGTGATGGGGGCTGCCTCCATCACCTGCCTGCTGTCCTCAGGGATGCCTCATAAGTGGCTTTCTACAGGGTGACACTGCTGTTCATGATCCTTTATGTGGGAATTCATGATCTTCTCTGGGTGAGTTTAGGTAGCATGAAGGGCCTGCCTCTAAGCCCAGTTTCAAGTGATACCACCAAATAAAGATAAGATTAACACATGTTGCAGTCACTCTGTTCCAGGCGTCGTACTTTTTTCTCATTTGAATCTTCACCATCACCCTATGAAGTAAGTGTTATTTTTGTCCCTGTTTTACAGATGACAGAACTGAGGTTCAGAGAGGTTAACTGCTTTGCCCAGGGCCACAAAGCTAATAAATGGCAGAGCCAGCATCTGAGGCCAGGCAGTCTGACACCAGCTGCTGCTCCAGCATTCTCCGCGTGAGAGGAATGAAAACTTGAGAGCGCAGACCTGATCTCTCCTGGCCGGAATCTAGGTTTCCAAGATGCTTCAAACCCAGGCCTTTGGGATACCTCCTCCCATGAAATCATAGCACTCCTAGCTTTTTTTTTCTTTTTTTTTTTGAGACAGGGTCTCACTCTGTCCCCCAGGCTGGAGTACAGTGGTACAGTCTCAGCTTACTGCAACCTCCATCTCCCAGGGTTAAGCAATCTTCCCATCTCTCCTGAGTAGCTGGGACTACAGGGGTATGTCACCAAGCCTTGCTAATTTTTGTATACTTTTGGTAGAGACGGGGTTTCACCATGTTTCCGAGACTGGTCTCATATTCCTGGGCTCAAGTGATCCTCTCGCCTTGGCCTCCCAAAGTACTGGGATTACAGGCATGAGCCACTGCACCCGGCCACTCCTAATATTTACTAAGTCAGATTTGTATTTGCTTTGCTGTGGACATCCCTGGGAAGGAAGTTAATAGAACTCAATGCTTAGCAGGCATTAGGACAAGAAAAAAATTTTCTTCCTGAGAACACTTGTCTTTCAGAATTAACACCTGCGATTTGTTGTTTTATCATAAACACTGGGCAGGCCATTCAAATGCTGTTTGGGTTACCATGGTAATTAGAATCCCTCTACTATTATTACACATGAAAAAAATATCAGGCAAGGATGATGGGAGTAGGGGCATCTCTAAAAATCCCATATACATTGAATATTAATATTGTTTCTACAATGAAAACAAATCCCTTTCATTATTAAGTCTTAAAATACTCACATATGCATCTGATGTAGACATTTGGTAATTGCAGTTCATCAAAGGCCACAAGAAAATAAACTCTAATATCATTTTGGGATGAAGAAGATAAAACTGCAATAACAGCTTTGTTGCCCTCTCTTCATACTCATCTCCCTCCCCATCCTCTACTGCTGACTTCCCCTGGGAATTAACTGGGACAGCCAATATTTAAAAAGCACTGAGTTTAGAAAGTCATTTCAAATCAGAGCTTTCTTTGCATAAACAAGGCAGATGTTAAACCAGGTGCTTTCCCTAAAGGGACGTTTTGATCTGTTTCAGAGAATTGTTGGTTTCCATGCAGTGGCAGATGTTGTCAAATGTGTGAATTTGTTTGAATCATGGACCAGGAAACAAATGTGAAGTAGAAGAATTGCCACTCCCCTCATTGAAGCAGGGAACCATCTACATCGTGATACAGCCCCAGAACTCACTCTGATCTGAACCAAACAGAGTGAGGCAAAGATATTTTGGTATTTTACAGTCACAGTGTCTCATCCATCTATCGAAGACTAATTTTGAAGTTTTTTGTTTCTTTGAAATATCATGAAAGATCCTAGGTTCTGATATCATTAAATGGCTACCTGGGGAGGAAAAAGATGAAAATCTCATGATTTTGCATTGCCAGAATGAAGCCAAAGATAGCACCTGCCTGGGTAAATTGCAGTAAAATGCACACAAACAGGTAGGATTCCAACACTGAGAGGTTTTGGGATGTGTGTGAATTTGAAAATGAAAACACACTTGGCAGATCCTTAGCTTCTAGTAGCATGTAGATTACACCACAATCCACGGTCTTTAAAAGCTTTCAGTTTGACTTGTAAATATTCAAGTCAATTTGAATGACATTTATTAAGGGCTAATTACCCTGAAATGGGGTGGGGAGAATCTGCAAGATTTGATGAAATTGGTGGTTCTCAGATTTACAGTTTATATACCACTATAATTTTTAAGATGCAGGGGTTTAAAATGAAGCTTCTGACTCTTTTGTCAACTAAGATGTCATCACTATATTATCGTTTAAATGAAAGGATACATTATGAACAACAACAATTAAAAAATATAATGAGGACATAATCTGAGCTGAGACTGTCCTTGAAATTCAATAGCTTTAGCTTCGCAAAAACACTTCTTGGTTGTCCTGGGCTTCTCATTTGGCCACAGATTGGACCCATCTTCACTCTGCCTGGGTCCAAAGCCCAGGGTCTAGGAAACTCTGCATTAGATGACCTTTCAGGGTGTGAATGAAAAATAAAATTCTAAGCCCCCCAACCATCTGAATAGACCCCTGCCTCTCAGCAAAGGGCATTCCAAACTTAACCTCAAAAACTAGTTTGGGCCATGATGGGAAGGGAGGGTCGGACATGCCTCATTAAGCCCTCTTCCCATTTGGAATTACTGGTAGATCAGACTTTTTAGTCTGATAAGAAACATTTACAATCTAGTCTCTCTCTGAAGCCTGCTACCTGGAGGCTTCACCTACATGATAAAACCTTGGTCTCCACAAACCCTTGTCTTAACCCAGACATTCCTAAGTCTTTAGTCAATAACTTAACTCATTCAACCAACTCCCAATCAGAAAATCTCTGAATCTAACTATGGCTACCTGCTTCCAGTTGTCCCACCTTTCTGAACTGAACCATTGTGCATCTTATGTGTATTGATTGATATCTTATGTTTCCCTAAAATGTATAAAACCGAATTGTGGCCTGAACACTTTGGACACAGGTTCTCAGAATCTCCTCAGGGTTGTATCTCGGGCCATTGGTCCTTGTATTTGGCTCAGAATAAATCTCTTCAAATATTTTACAGAGTTTGACTCTTTTAGTCGACCAGGGTATTTCCAGCTGTCTAAGTCTGTGACTGGAAGGCATGTCTCTGCCCTCAAAGAAAAATGGAAAGACCAGATTTACAGATGGCAAACTGCTGGAGAACAATTCTAGGCAATACAGATGCCAGGAGTGACAGGATTAGACAGACTTGATGTTTCAAGCACAGTGTGTTTCGTTAAGGGTAAGTGAGGAAGGATTTATGGGAAAGGTAAAATGCAGTCAGATCTCTTAACTAGGTATTTTCTTCTTGGGAGAGATGTGGCAAATGTGAGCAGCCCCTTTAGACTGGGCTACTGGGAGGGGCCTCAGAGAGCCCAGGGCTGGAAGAAGGCCAGCAGCGCCCCTCAGTGGAGGAGAGTGCCAGGTCTCAAGTGAATATTTTCATTTAGTTGGTCTTTAGCTTATATCTATCCACCCTGTCTCTCTTCCCCTCTTGTCAAAAATTTTATACTGTCTTTCACACGCAACCGTCTGCTCTCCCCATGGCAAAAACTGTCCATTTGTGGAACCGTCCGATGGGTTCTTCCTGCTCACTACACATAAAAAAAAAATTCACTGAGACCACAGCATTGCAACAAAGAGTTTAATGGACACAAGCCCGGCCACACCACGTGGGAGACAGAGTTATTCCTCAAATCCATCTCCCTGAAAATTCAGAGGCTAGGGTTTTTCAAGGATAGTTTGGAGGGCCAGGGAGTCTGCTTCTAGGTGGGGCCGCAGGATGGCTCAGCAGGGTCAGGGTCGGCGGGTTCCGGTGGAGCCATGGGTTGTCAGAAACGCAAAAACCTGAAAAGATATCTCAAAAGGCCAGTCTCAGGTTCTGCAACAGTAATGTTATCCGCAGGAGTAATTGGAGGAGTTGCAAATCTTAGGACCTCTGGAATAATGACTGGTAATCCTTTATGTCTACACCTTAGCAGAATTCGGGGTCCTTTTGTCCTCCTAACGTGGTGGACTTTCATTAGCTTTACAAAGGCGGTTTGTTTTGGGGAGGGCTGTTATCATTTAAACTATAAATTTCTCCCAAAGTTTGTTGGTCCAAGCCCAGGAATGATGAAGGGCAGTTTGGAGATTACAGGCAAGATGAGGGTTGGTCAGATCAAATCTCTTTCGCTGTCATAATTTTCTCACTGTTACAATGTTTGCAAAGGCAGTTTCATTTGTAGTTACTTTACCATTTAAAAGCAATTTTTATTTTACATTTTCCTTAGCGATCACTGGTGAAACAATAGCTCGGGGGCTGGAAGAACAGGGAGCTGGATGAAGGGAGGGTGGGCAGGATGGGGAAGGGACATGGGGCTAGTCCCCAGAGCCTGCTCCCCTCCTCAGCTGCTCTGCTCCAGGCCTTTCCTCTCTCCCAACCCTCTCCATTTCATAGACATGGATGGTTATGCCTGTGAACCACCCACATCCTCACGGTGTGTTTTTATAGCATCAGTGTTTAATTTGGGGAAATGGAACCCTCTGGTTCTCTCTAAACGTGAGCTCTATTGATCTCTTGGTGTTTGCTCCTGTTCTGTGTCAATAATTGAAATAATTTATAATGTTATTATTGGACCACCAATTCCATTAAATTATAGTGGGTGTGTGTCCATGTGCACTTTTAACTATATACGTGTATATATATAATGTATATGTATATACATATATTCATGTATGTGTGTTTTGTTAAGCAAGTAAATTAAAAGAGTAAGACAGCTCTGATTGGCCCTGTTAATGGAAAACACATATGAAGCTTCAGACAAGAGTTGTCTGAGATGGCAAACACTGAGTTGAACTGAACATTGCCTTGGGTTTAAATTTAGAGAGAGGTGTGTTCACCTAATTGGAGTAGGCAGCAGTTCTTTTAGCCAGCAAATCTGAGCAATGTTAGCTGACTCTGTCGGTAATCTACATTGGACAAGCAGAAGATGGTGCCAAAGATGACATTTCCAGCCTGGACTTGTTAGGTGGGTGCCCAGTGACCACTAGTGATGGAGAGTTAGTAGTTGGGGAATTCAGAGGAGGGTATTTAAGGAGGTGACGTGAGCTGACTTACAGAACTCATCATCAGTACAAGCACAAGGTTTGTTGAGCACTTACTGGGTGTCAAGCACCATGCTAAGTGCTATGCATCCATGTTATTGAATCCACACAAAAACATCATGAAGAAGGCTGTGTTACAGGAAAGGGTCCTGATCCAGACCCCAAGAGAATGTTCTTGGATCTCACGCAAGAAAGAATTCAGAGTGAGTCCATAAAGTGAAAGCAAGTTTATTAAGAAAGTAGAGGAATAAAAGAATGGCTGCTCCATAGACAGTAGCCTATTTTTATGGTTATTTCTTGATGACATGATAAACAACGGGTGGATTATTCATGCCTCCCCTTTTTAGACCATATAGAGTAACTTCTTGACATTGCCGTGGCATTTGTAAACTGTCATGGTGCTGGTGGGAGTGTAGCAGTGAAGACGACCAGAGGTCACTTTCATCACCATCTTGGTTTTGGTGGATTTTGGCCGGCCTCTTTACTGCAAACTGTTTTATCAGCAAGGTCTTTATGACCTGTGTCTTGTCTTGACCTCCTCTCTCATCCTGTGACTTAGAATGGCTTAAGCATCTGGGAAAGCAGCCCAGTAGGTCTCAGCCTTATTTTCCCCAGCGCCTATTCAAGATGGAGTTGCTCTGATTCAAACAATTGCTCTGACAATTGCTGTTGTGAAACCAGGAAACAGAGTCAGGGAAGTCGGGTGATGTGCTCAGGTCTCACAGCTGGTCAGTGTGGGGCTGTGATTAGATCCCCAGTGATCCTGCTCCAGAGCCTGTACTCTTAGCACCCACAAGAGATGCTCTCCAAACCATGGAGAGGTGGAAAATTCTTCCTAGGCCAAGGGAATAACGTGAACAAAGGCAGGAATGTGCAGTGTCCTCTTTATCTGGCTATCTTCTACTGGTTCTCCTATAATCAATATTGAAATTAGCTAGAAACTCAGCCTCCTCTCCTTTTTGTCCTCCTGTATCCCATCTCTGTTTAAAATCGTATCTCTTTACTTCATCCAGAATTTTACCATTAGGGGCAACTCAAGCCTGTCGGGCAACTGTCACCCCACGAGGCACATCAGGCATATCTATTCCATCTGTTAAGTTCCTACGGTTTTCTAGCTTTTAACCTGAGCACACCTCTTAGCCTCTGCTCCTGAGAGCCTGGGAGCAAAGCCCCTGAACACAAGACCAGAACTTGCAACTCACAGAAGTCCAGAAATAGACTCAGCACACTGGAAAATACACACAGCATATGCACAGCGGGGCATATATGGCGTTGTACTGTGTGCCTGAATTGTAGATGTCTCTGCTGTCCTGAAACATGTAGCCTCACCAGATTTTCTGAGCCATAGGCCATGGGCTTTGCTATGAAATTAAGGGTTGGCAAAATGTGAACAGTAGTTGGATATTTGACATCGTTATGGTAAAATTACTATACTTTTGGCTGTGATAATGGTATTGAGGACTTTTTTTTTAAAGAGTCCAGGCTAGGCACGGTGGCTCACACCTGTAATCCCAGCGCTTTGGGAGGCCGAGGCGGGTGGATCACCTGAGGTCAGGAGTTCGAGGACAGCCTGGCCAACACGGTAAGACCCCGTCTCTACTAAAGATACAAAAAAACTAGCCGGGCATGGTGGTGGATGCCTGTAGTCCCAGCTATTCAGGAGGCTGAGGCAGGAGAATGGTGTGAACCCAGGAGGCGGAGCTTGCAGTGAGTGGAGATCGTACCACTGCACTCCAGCCTGGGTGACAGAGCAAGACTCTTGTCTCAAAAAAAAAAACAAAAATTAGCTGGGCATGGTTGTGCACACCTGTAATCCCAGCTCCTTGAGAGGCTGAGGCAGGAGAATCACTTGAACCTGGGAGGCAGAGGTTGCAGTGAGCCGAGATTATGCCACTGCACTCCCATCTGGGTGACAGAGTGACACTCTGGCTCAAAAAAAAAAAAAGATTCCTAATCTTTTAGAGGTTAATATAAAAATAATTTAGTGTTGGGGAGGGAGAGGGGTGGATGAAACAAGATTCAGGCTCAGAATCAGTAGATGTTGAATCTGGGTGAAGGCTATACAGGAGTTTATACTATCTTCTCTACCTTCTCATGTATGTGAAATTTTCCATAATAAAATATTTTTTACAAAAATATCAGATCTGATTGAAGGAGAAATCAGAGTGGGGCAAAGATATCCTTCAGAAGCTACAGTGTGGGCAGCTGCAGAAGAGCTTTTTTTCCCCCCACAAAAGACCCAAAGACACTTTAAGCTCCTTGACAAGTGAAAGGCCTTTGATTCTAGCAATTTGTTGAAAATCATCTCCATCATAAGACAAAGTCAGAACAATTATCCACAGCCTGAGATGTGTCCACATTTACACATTTATTTGGGTTTAGAGAGACAACACAGATAAAATACTTGGATCATACACAAGTTTATATTTGGTAGGAAGAACAGGTTGCCATATGTTTGTATATTTTATGTTTTTATTTTTTTCTGCCTTTAGTAATGGAGTAATGTTGGGGGAATGTTGATGTCATTCAGAAACACCAATTTGGGAACGGTAGTTTGGCACACCTAACTAATAAATACACAGTGTTTGCATTTAGCATTTGAGAACAGAAGAGCACGTGCAAAATGATACCCAGTTTGAGGTTCCTCGTCCTGCTACTATATTTACACCTGTGCCTTCTTTGTCCACATTCTGAAGAGTAGCAACTACTCCAGTGACCAGCAGAGCCAACACCTATGATTTTGGCAGCTGGTGACACTCCGTAATTGGTAACGTCTGTTCTCAGAGACAAAGTGGTGTTCACCTTGCATTTTGTGAAGTCGCACAATTCTCAAAGGAAGTTTCTCAGTAGGGGGCTTAGCTGAGGGCATGTTCTCTATTAGAGCCGATGTGGAGGGCGTATAGTTAGCAAAGAGAGAGAGAGAGAACAGGAACAGATGCAAATGTAGTTTTCATAATATCAAAGTTCAATACAGCTACCACACAGAAAAAGACATATCAATAATATATTGTACAAGCTTTTACAGAAACACATGTTGATTTGCAACACTGTACAGTTCAGATCTAAAGTGCACAACCCCAATCTGAGGTGACAAGACAGTATTATCCAGATAATAAAGGCAACACAGTCAGACAGAATTGATTTCCTTTTCTTTCCTCACATCCTGTGGTGGTATATGAAGTCCATACCATGTATAGTTTTCAGATAAAGACATATCACACTTGTTTGTTCAAGTATTTTAAATGATAAACACAATATTGCTGTATAAATGAAAATGGCCATGTCAGTTCTGATTAAAGCTAAAACCAAACTTTTCTAAGATTTGTAAAGAATGGGCCCACATAAAGATCATGGCATTGGGAATTTGGGCTAATATTAAAAATAATCTCCCTTCTTTCCTCCCTCCCTCCCTCCCTTCATTTCCTTCCTTCCTTCCTTCCTTCCTTCCTTCCTTCCTTCCTCCCTCCCTCCCTCACTCCTTCCCTTCCTCCCTCACTCTCTTCTGACCTGATTACACATCTCCTTTCAAGACGATTTATTAAACTACTGGGACCTACTAGGCTTTTATTTGCTTCCTTCTTTGGGCTACAGTTGGTAAGGATTTCCCTGCATAGGCCTGAGCACGACTCTCAGTCAATTTGAAGGAGTACTGGGAAGGGGTAGGGGAGTGGGGAAGAAGAGCTATTGTTGTTGCTAGAATTGTTTCGCTGGAATTTCATGTATAGGCACAAATTGTCCTTTAAAATTTTACCATCTCATTAACCTAAAAAGCAGCAGTTTGTAATCTAGGATCTGTAACCCAAAAGATAAAGCATCCTGGAGTACAGCAGGGTTGGTTCACCAGGGCATTGGGCCCCACTGTCTTCTCCAAGAAGGACAGCAGGTTGGATCAATTAGCATCTCTGTCTCTGAAGTGGAACCTTTGGGCCTGAGACTCTGGATAGTCGGGCAGCTATGTGCTTATTCTCAGCAGGCAGTTTTGAGAAAGGAAAGGGACGCTTGGCCATTAGACAAAGCCTAGAACGGAAGGTTATTCCTTCATGAAATTCTGTGGCACAGATGAAAGAGTTTACTTCTGATTGTCATAGTGAACCCATTTGCTTTCTAGACAGAAAGGGCCCAAAGCCATGTTCACAAGAAGTTATCACTGTTTTTGCATATAGCCTGGGAGAAATAATGTAGAGGGAAGCTTATGAAAATTTCAGATGGCTGGATCCTGTGGTTATATTATAGGGCATTTCTATATGTTATACTGTAGGGCATTTCTACCCGTTGAAGGGCAGGGTCTTCTCTCTTCCCTTGTATACCTGCAGTCTGAGTACTGAACTACCTGGTCCATTCGGAAATGGAGAATGTTCCTAAATTTGCATTTGTAGTCTGTATATCAATCTATTGTTCTCCTATCAGCACTTGGAATCTGACGATGTGTGACCCCATAAATATCTATGGAAGCTTTTGTTAGCTCATGTTTTTCTATCAGGTTCACAGGGAAAAAAGGATGTTTTAAAAATACTATTTTGAATTCTAAGGATCTTATTATTTCTGCATATTCTGGTCACTTTGGATCTCGATGGCAGATGGATAAAGGAAAATCTCAAGATAATGCCTCAAAATCTAGGGTAAGAGGCTCATTTCATGGAAGAAAAACAACCACCCATGGAATATAAAGTAATTATTTTGGGTCCCAGTGGTAGAGAGTCTAGTGGGAGAGACTTTGTGGGGAGGAATGGGGAGGGGATGGAAATGCGCAACTGGCCTGGAGGTAAATTTCTCCTTCCTGGACAGTGACAATATGGCGCCAGGATGATGTCATTATTGTCCCACAGAGATCTCTTCTCCCAAGGCCAACTTTAATTTTCTGGGCTCACCACATTCTGGGAGTGTGCTTCATTCCTCTTTGCTCAGGCTGATTAGGTTTTATTTTTATTTTCTCTAATTAATTCAAATGCCCTAATAAAAGAATACTATTTGGAAGATGCCTCAAGAACGAGCATCAACCTTCTGTTCAAAACAGGTCGAAATGGAAAGCAGAATAGAGACAATTACCCTAATTTAATCTGAGATGAAGCTTGGTTTGTCACACTTGCAGAGTGAGTCCGCTAAGAGTAAAATGGGTGGAAAACTTAAAGGGGAAGAGAATCTTATTGCCAATGGGATCAATTATTTTAAAGAACTTGCAGTATTCTTTTGTGTTTGTCTTGATATACTAACTTTAGAGATGTGATAAGCCATAACATGTATAGAAAGAAGGAATAATACCTTTTAAGAATTTCGTGGGTCAATGTTTCAAAATAACTTTGCTAAGTGTTTTATTGTGCCTCCATTAAGAGAAAGGAAAAAAAATCTGGCTTAGTTTTTATATCTGCCCCTGCAGTTTGTACAACCCATATAAAATAAAAATCTATATGTTACAAAATAGGATATCTTTTTTAATATATATATTTTCCTTTTGCAAAATTATATGTATTTAAATACATTTGAAATGTTGCTATAGGTAAATTAGAAATTTTTTTCTAATACTATGAAAAAGGCAAGAGTTTTTATTGTCAACATATATTTTATATTTACTTTGTCCTTTTCACTGCACCCCAAAGAACCTTTTATGATTCAGGGGCTATTTGGCACTATTCAGTCCTACTAGTCTGAAGTGAAAATAAAGTTTGCTTTGCACACTATATTAAAAGTAAGGGAAGTATTTATAACAATTTTAAGCTTTTCCTTATTGATTAGAACATAGCCTTTTGTCACGAATTCTTAGAGAGGTATTCTAAACTTAAGAAAGGACTTTTAAAAGGAGCGATGTCTTTTTTGTTTAATTTTTAAACTCTACTCTACTTTGACACCACAATATAGAAATAGATTTACTTTGGAACAAACTACAAATACATTCACACAGTTTGTGACAACTTAATTGTCTACCTAGAGAAGTGGAACAGCTTGGTGAGCAAGGTTATTATAAATCTTGTCCAAGGCGTTCTATTTCTTCAATCAGGAAGTCAATGTCTTGGTGAGTTGCCGCAGGGTTTGAGATGACCATGCGGAAGAAATTGACCTTGTCTCCCAAGGGTTGGTAGCTGACCATTGTGGTTCCATACTCCATCATTCTGGCTTTAATCACTGGAGCCACCTGTGGGACAGACCATATCAGCATGGTGACGTTTTCCTGGGACTCTCCCCTGAGTCAAAGAACCCAACAGAAAGCAGCGTCTTTAGTTTTTGGCTCAACAGTCAGAACTTTATTGTTTTCTCTTGAAAGAGTTACCTTCAAGTTTTCTTGGGATCAGAGAATTAGAACAGTCTAACACATTCAAGATCCTGCAAGTGATACGAGGAACAATAAGTGACAGACTATCAGGTGCCTGCCACCTTGTCCTTGACTTTCCAGTTAGTGTTTTGGGAGGACAGGATGAATCTAGTATTGGCCCCAGGCTAAATGGGTTAGCAAGACGTTTGGGGGTGTTTTCCCCCCACAGTAAATGTAAAAACATTGGAAATGAAACAGTTCAGAGGATTGTTACCAAAATGTAAGTTTCAGTATCAGGTAATATATGAAGATAAGCAGACTTTTGGCAACTTTCTTGAAACCCTAGAGCTTTCTAGTTTCTTTTCGTTCTCTTTTTGCAGTGCCTCACTTTATAAGATATTTTGAAAGATAATCCTTAATAATGATGATAATTAGCTGGGACAAAAAGCTGAACCCACAAGGACTTAACATATGTTGCGTATCACAGACAGGATAGCATACCACAGACAAGATTATACTCTATTTATGCCAGATTGTTGATTGTAGCCTCAGTAGTTCTCTATTGTATATGAAATTAAGTTTAAACTCTAGTTCAGTGCAAAGACCTTTCATCATCCATTTATGAGGCCTCATCTGCCATTGCTTGCCAAAATGAATCTTCAACTCTGACGACTCCTTTATTAAATATCTCTTGAATTTACCATATGTATTTTTATCCCTTCACACTTGTCATCAGTGTTACTATGTCATACTTGTTCTCTGTGCTTAGAATCCAACCCTTTTCTCTTCTGGTTCATATCCTACACACACTTCAAGATTCCACCACAGTCCTACAACTGCTATGAAGCCTTTCCTGACTTCTAGTGTCCATCAGTAGCTCTCTTCCTTTAAGCTGTAAACATATCATCCATGATCCTTCCCCATAGATTCTGACTATATGCTAATTTCCTACTATCCTCTTACTTTCGAGCAAATACATTTTCTTTCTCTACCTCAACTGTCAGGTCCTGGAGGGCAGACACAGTGTCTTCTACTGTTTTTGTTGTTGTTGTTTACAAGCACAGTTCTTGGTTCATGTTGGGGGATTCCTAAATTCTTATTGCTATAAAGAGTAGCATAATAGAAACAGCTATCTAGGAAGAAGCAAAAACTTAAATCATGTCTAACTGTACATACAATCTATCCACATATATTTACCACTGGAGTTTGTAAATATATAATATCTGATCTTCATTGCTGCCAATGGTAGACAGACATCAGAGAAACTTTTAGACTTATTTGAGTTTCATATGGTCAGAAACCCGGTTCAAAATGGAGACCATGCCTTCTATCACAGCTGGATTTATCTTAAATAGACAGTTCAATTCAAATGGAATGCTGTTATGAACATGTGACTTATAAATATCAACTCTTAAATAATCAATGGTTTATAATGAAGTTTTCATCTTCAAAGTATCCAATGCATAAAATCAGCAACGTTCCCATTGGGTCCAATCATTTGTTAGTTACCAAAGACAAGGTCAACAGGTAGACTTCACCTTCACTTCTCATTCCGAACCTAATTTCCTTATCTAAAAATGAATGTGGATGATGATTCCAGCATTGAGATCTTCTGACTCTAGATTGAGTTCTTATCTCCCTCTCCACCCCTTGTTCCATGGGGAGGAATGTTTCTCTTGGCCTGATCCTTCTTTCACCTAGAGCATTAAGACTGTATGCAGAGCACTGGACTCATCCCAGGGAATAAATAAGAATAAGAATTTAAATATCTCAAGTCTGAGATTAACTTCTGAAAATAGATCTACTAGCATATTCCAGCCAAAGGGGCATGAAATTTATCCTTTTTGTTGTGAGGCATGTCAAGTCAATGTGGTTCCTGCGAAGATAAATCTCAAATTAGAAAAGGAATTCCAAATCCACTTGGCTGCAGGAATTTAAGGACAAGTCACATAACTATTCCTTAGTTTTATTTGTATAATAAATCATGCTTGCCCTTTAGAACTGATAAAATAATGACAGAGCTTTACTCAGTAAATTAAAGTCTCATTTAGTTTTCATGGGCAATCCAAGCAAAAATACAGAAGAATGGCACTAATTATTAAGGACAATCATCTCTAGCTTTTCAGATGAATGCAAATCAAAGGTTAAAAGATTAATGCTAACAGCCACAAGCAAACAGATTTTGGCATAAAGTAAGATTGAATCCCCTCAGTTCCCGAAGCAAGCTGAATTGGCAGAAATCACAGCTGTCTAAATACATATGACTTTTGGTTGCTTCCAGAAAATGCTGATGAACTAAAATTAGCTGGAACATGAACATCTACTTCGTTGTATATTCACTCATTACAAGTTAAGAAGGAAAATAAGATTCGGACTATTCTGATGAAAATATGTGATCTGTGAGGCCAAAATAGACACTCCTATATCAACTAAGATGGGTCCAGGGTTCAGGGCCTGGCTGGAGGGCAAATTACTAAATTCCTAATGATTGAAATTCCCTAACAACAGGAGCTATGAGACCCCCTCCTTACCCTGATTTACTAACCAGACCACTATAACTCTGACTAGACAGAAGACTGACCTTACACACATTCTTTCCTGGTAAGCAATTGCAGGCCTTAAGCCAGTTTCAGCAGCTTATAGATGCGGTGCACAAACTGTATTTATGTCCTACAGTTCACCTTTTGACATGAAGAGCCAAATTTCACCTCATTCTAACACTAAAACCCTGCCCCGAAGTGAACATGGGATGTATGTTACATATATGTTTACTCATTCTGCATGTGCTCAGCTCCCCTCATAAATATGGATAGCTTCCCCCCAAAACCTACTGAATATGTATGACTCTACTTTGTGATACAGGTCCTGTGAGGCATAAAACCCAACCGTTCTTCCCCTCTTGGAAGAGAGGGCACCTTCCGCACATGCTGGAGGCTGTCTCTTCCCGGTTTGCAAACTGATATCATCAATAAAGTGCTCCTTTCTACTATTTAGCCATCCCTGTGCTCTTTTGGATGAAATACATAGAGATTTCACTTATTTCTAGGCTTTTGTACTTTTTGGTTGGATTCTTAGTTTTCCTAAAGAACGTGAGTTGAGAAAGAGTGGTTGCATGTTGAAGAATTCGCTAAAGGTATAGTCAACAAGAGCTCTTTGGGGTTGCCTTAAGAATTTTAGGGTATTGTCTTCTCTCTTGTGCCATTAGCTTTTTCAGTCCTTTAGAAAGCAATAACCAGGGGACTTTTCCATAATTGGAATCCACATTTGTCCCTTTCAAAGAGGGTGCATAGTAAAGCATTATGAAATAAAAGATATCACAGAAATGTATTTTTCACTATGTCTTAGAAAACCTCTTTGTTTTTACATTTTGGAAGACTGTGAGAAATTTTTGAAAAATGTAAAAGCAGAATAATTAAATGAGAAATTCTAAACTGTTGACTAGGCTTGGTGGCTCATGCCTGTAATCCCAGCACTTTGGGAGGCTGAAGTGAGTGGATCACTTGAGGTCAGGCATTCGAGACCAGCCTGGCCAACATGGTGAAACCCCGTC
The DNA here is from genome assembly GCF_028885655.2 of Pongo abelii. Classification (NCBI taxonomy): domain Eukaryota; kingdom Metazoa; phylum Chordata; class Mammalia; order Primates; family Hominidae; genus Pongo; species Pongo abelii. Next base: position 26,472,629 of record NC_071993.2, on the reverse strand, counting down.
CCAACCCTGTCCTGACCAAAAAATATAAAAATTAGCTGGGTGTGGTGGTGTGTGCCTGTAATCCCAGCTACTTGGCATGCTGAGGTGGGAGAATCACTTGAACCTGAGAGGTGGAGGTTGCAGTGAGCCGAGATGGCACCACCATACTCCAGCCTGGGCAACAATGAGACCCTGTCTTAAAAAAAAAAAAAAAATTCTAAAATGCTAAAATTTCACCAATTAAATCCTCTATTGCACTTAATAACACAGACTTTCAAGGAGTCTGTGTTAAATATAAGACAAGGCTACTTCCTTACAAATTTAGTATTAAATCCACTGCTAACCTTTTAAAAGTCTTCCAATCAGTGTAGGAGTATAAAAGCTGACAGAACCAGATAATGATCAAGAATAACAAAAATTAAAATAAGAAGATAAAGAACCAGAAACACAAGGGGTGATCAATAGACCAGCCCTTTTGATTCTTGTTTGGTAAACATTGGCACAGCCCACTTGCTGCCCCTCCCTGGGTCCAAGGCATGTGTGTGGCGTCACATCCTCATAGTGCCCCAAGCATTCATCATCTGCACTGCCTCAGGGACAAAGCGCCATCTGCAAGATCATAGTCCTGACAGGGCAGCAGGAAGCACACTGACTGGATTCTCCTGTTTACCACCCTCACGAAGATATGACTGTACTTGCTTTATTAATAACTTCTGTTATCCAGATATTTGTCCCCAAACTAGTGCACTCTGGAAAAAGGCTTATGAGCCACTATTAGGTTTCCTAAATGTTGTTTCCCTTCCTTATTCTGGAATATGCCTAAGGTATTTGCTATAGACTGAATTTTTCTGTCCTCCCAAAATTTATATGTTGAAATCTTAACCCCCCAATGTGATGATATCAGGAGGTAGGGCCTTTGGTAGGTGATTAGTTCAGGAAGGCACAGTCTTAGAGACCCCAGAGAGCTCCCTTGACCTCTTTCTGCCATGTGAGGATACAGGGAGAAAAAGGCCGTTGATGAACCAGGAAGTAGGGGTTCCACCAGATACAGAATCTACTGGCACCTTGATCTTGGACTTCCCCGCCTCTAGAACAGTGAAAAATAAATTTCTGTGCTTATAAGCTACCCAGTCTATATTAGTCTGTTTTTGCAGCCCACCATACTAAGATACAATTTTAGCTCAACAAACGATTTTTGAGTTCCTATTGTGCACTACAGCTATGAATCAGGCAAGATGGTACAGAGTAATTATCTGCCTTGTCTTGTCCAGAATTTAACTTTGTTCTTTTGGTTCCCATAAACTGCACAGGAAACTCCGCATTTCCCCCCATTTTGAGTCTATATCGGCGTGGACCAAGAGAACTCTGTGCAGTGATGGAGATGTTCTATAACTGCACTGTCCCACAAAACAGCCATTGGGCACAAGTTGAGTGACTGAAATGTGGCTAGTGTGATTGAAGAACCAAATTTTCGTTTGAATTTAATTTTAATTGATTTAAATTTAAATATGAATAGCCACATGTAGCTATTACTACCACACTGGACAGCATAGATTATTTCACCTCAGTTCTCTTCCCTCTGGGACTGTGCGTCCATGTGTGTGTGTCTGTGTGTGTGTGTGTGTGTGCGTGTGTGTGTGTGTGTGCGTGTGTGTGTGTGCATGCATATGAATATTTTAGTGGTTCCTGGACATGACACTTTAAGGGCGTCACACTTAATACAGAACTTTCCAGAAACTCTGAAAAAATCATTGGCATACATGAACAAAAGTTAAACTTGATATTCATGTGGTTCTATTTTCATTTCCAAATCTGAATTGCTGAATTCTCTTGATTACAGTAATAAAAATGGAGAAAAATCAGGAAAATTCATTTTGCAATCCCTGGAGATTTTCATATTTGAATTGTCAACAGTATAAAAACGGTTTACTAATATTCTAATTGCCATCTCCAGGAAATAATCTCCATCCCCATTCTTCATTACAGCTCATATGAAGTGCTGAAGCCTAGGAGGCATTTGAAGAGTGACATTTAAACGGGGGAGCCTCCGAGTTGACTTTTGTTCAGAAAATGATGAAACAAAATGTTTTTATTCTGTATTCCCATCTTGCTCCATCCCTCAGCCCAGTGATAATGGACTGATTCAACAAATGAAATCAGCCAAACTAGTCCATGGATTCTCTTTCTGGCCAGTCAGTTCAATAAGGAAGTGAAAGGCAAAAAGAATGGAGGCATCTAATTTCTAACTGGTTAAATAAGTCATTGTTAAGAAATTTTACATTATGAAGGTATACCATAAAAATTCCAGGAAAAATAAGAATTTTTTCCTCTGAAATGACAGCAGACACCCGCACCCCCTATTCTCGTTGTTATTACCTGCACCGATCATCTTATCCAGTACTACCTCTTCTCATTCCCTCCCACTCTGTGGGCTTGATTTCCTGGAATGAACCAACTTCACAAAATCATCAGACACAACCACAGCCCCTTCCACCTCAGACACATGCACCACGGATCCTGGTTCTAGAAGCCTTCTTCCATTTTTTCCTCTAGATCAGGGGTTCTCTAGCTGAGGTGCACATTGGAATCATCTAGATAACTTTCAGAATCATTCCCAGGCCCATCCAAGCACAATCTGATTACATTTTCAGGGTGAGACCTGGTCACTAGTGTTTTTTATAAAGTTTCTGGATGATTCTAATGTATGGCCAGGATTGCGAATCACTACTCTAATTAGGAGGCTTGGTTTAAGGACCTCAGCCATGTGGAAGTTTTCTCCTGATGAGGAGTTTGATCTTGGGTTGCTTAAGGGCAGATGTTACACATACAAGCTTTAGTGAAGGTTTTATATCTACACAAAATCCTCTTCTTCATTTTACACAGAAGGAACTAAAGTGTTCCCAAAGGTCAGTGAGACAGCCCAAGCTCCTGAGCAGTGAGGGGACAGCCTGCGGGGCTCTTGGCAGTGACTGGAGGAGGTTCCCTCTTTTATGATCAGTGAAAAGAACCCCCAAACCAACCAAATCAACTCTGAGATCCAAGTCTACACAACCATCCCTAATTTCACATGGGGGACAGGTCCTGCATATACCCCACTTCGATGTGCACTGTAAACCCCATTTCACCCATGTATAAGTGCTGGGAGCAGGAGAGGATGAAAGATTAAGGGTGTCTTAGTGACCACAGTACAATTTAAAGCTCATGCCCTTAGGCTCTGGATGCAGACTTTCTGTGAGGTTTTGGGAGTTACATTTTCTCCCTGTGCGTCAGTTTCTCCACCAGCAAGATGGGTGGACAATCCTTCCCATGTCAGGTTGCTCTGAGGCTTTAAGTGACCTAACACCTGATATTGAGCTGGGACACAATACACACTCAAAACAGTGGCAGTTATTATTGCTCTTTGCCCTCCTACCTTCTAGGGGTCACCATAGCTCTAACGACATACCCAGGGTAGCCTTGACCTTGGCAGCTCAAGAGGGTCAGCAGCAGCATTGTTTGCTAACCATTTCTGGTACCTGAAGTCTCTTTTGTGCTTGTAACTGAGCACCAGTTTCACTTGGAACATCAATGAACTTCAGCAACGTCCTTGCTGCTTTGTGAATGCCAGCAAAGGTTATTGCCTGACAACTTCTTTTAAGACATCATAAACTCACTCTCAGAAAACAAGCAAATAGAGTTGTTAAAAGTCTGCATAGGCCGGGCACAGTGGCTCACACCTGTAACCTCAGCACTTTGGGAGGCCGAGGCGGGCAGATCACCTGAGGTCAGGAGTTCGAGACCAGCCTGGCCAACATATTGAAACCCCATCTCTACTAAAAATACAAAAATTAGCTGGGTGTGGTGGCGGGTGCCTGTATTCCCAGCTACTTGGGGGGCTAAGGCAGGAGAATTGCTTGAACCCGGGAGGTGGAGGACGCAGTGAGCTGAGATCACGCCACTGCACTGCAACCTGGAAGACAGAGTGAGACTCCATCTCAAAAAAAAAAAAAAAAAGAAAAATGTCTGCATATATCAGGCTCTATATGTCCTGGCTCTGTGGGAGTCCACAGACGGGAACAGGCCCATGTACGCAGGTAGGCTCTCTGCTAAGGCCACAGGCATATGTCATAAAGAAGATGTGCACATGAAAGGCTCAATACATGTATCAGAGGAGCTTGGAGCACTGACCTTCGAGAGGCGACTCATTCTCTCTTCATTGTCTTCCAGAGTACGCAAGCTCGGAGGAATGTACCAGAAGCAGACATTTGTGTGCTGAGGCTACAAAGAGGAAAGGAAGATTCACATTTGGCCCAGGCTGGCAATTTTGAAAATTCCAAGAACATTTCAAATCAATGTATTCAGCAGGTTCAGAACACAATTCCCACTTTTCAATCAGGAATTGCCATTGGAGGGCATGATTTTGACAACGTTATATGGACCACTTGGTGAGTTTGGTCTTTATTCCAGCTTGGAATAGCTACCCCATCATCCACTGCTCCCCTCTGTAATCGTCCCACTTACCTGGACAGCACCTCATTTACATCATATCAGTGATGAGGGTTGGAATTGACTAAACTTTCTGGGATTGTAGAAATCCAAATACATACCTTCCCGTCAAACACCATCTCATATCCTTCTCGGTTTTTTATGATGTTGTATAAATACTCTGCCAACTCCAAACATTTATCAACATGCGCTTCAAACCCGGTAGTCCCCTAGATAAGAGAAGGACACAGCTCATTAAGCAGGCTAAGAGTGCGGAGGAAGCGATTTCCCTGGAGACTGATGGTCATCGTGCCGTCTCCGTCTTAGCCCCGTCTGGCACTTTCTCGACACAAGGCTGTTTCCAAAGGCTTTTTCAGCGCTATTTTCTCTTCAATGCTCTCCCCGTCAGGTGCTTTTGTTCCCTTTCATTACTGCTTTCTACACAGGACTCCTTTTCTTCTAGAGCCTCCATTCCCCAGGCAATTAGTTTGACTACTCAAGAGGAAAATGTGCCTCTGCTATTCATAGGAGTAATCATGGAAGTCATTAATAACAGGAGGGCTGAGCTACTCTTTTCCTGCAGATAAAAAGCATCACCAGAGACCCCCCAGAATGCCTGCTTAGTTCTCCTCCAACGTGTACATTTTCCATTCCCAGAGCCCATCTTTGTCTGCCAGTGTACCTGATACAGAACAAATTGGGTAGGTGCTCACTGACTTCATTGAACAAATGGATGCAGGAATTTTAGGGAGCACCCAGATGCTTTGTTAGCCTGTCGAGCTCTGTAGGGTTCTCCTTTGGGGGCAGACAAATGACTCACATGTCTGTAATGGGTGAACATTATCACTGATTTCTTTTAGTTTCTGGCTCTGGAAGCCCTGAATCCAGACTTGGGAAAACCAACACAACAGTCTTGGACTGGAGCTGTTTAACTGACATCAGAACACACAAGAGAGTTACTTTTCAAAATGGCTTTCCTCTTATCTCCTTGGGTGTTTACTGGGTGCTGATGGAGAAAGCTTAGAGAAAAAGCTAGTGTTCATCTCAGAAGCACTTCGAACCTGCCTACAAGTAACTTTGCCAGCAGGGAACCTAGAGAAAGCAATTGTAATAGAGATGAGATGGGCCCACTTGCCTGTTTCATACAAGATCACATCATCTCAGCTAAGGGGGCCCAACATAGCCCAGTGACTTGTGACATCTGAAGCAGGTTTAAGAACAAGCTGCCCTGAAGATATCAAATGGGTTCAGAAATTCACTTTTTTGGAGACTGCTGCCCCAGGTGATTGGCTTAAGGAGGTTGATGGGTTCCTGATGCCTCCCCATGAAGAGCTTGGGCTGATGCCTGATGCTTGGCCAGCACCCATACCAGGAGCTCTGTGCATCTATGGGTGCTAAGGAGATTATAATTGGTTTGGAATGACCTGACAGTTTGGGTTCACTTGGGATGGACTGTAGGTAGAAGTGAGGGAAGCTAATTGCTCTTCTCCAACCTGGATCCTTTGGACTAGTCTGGAGTTGGGTTTAAACTTTTGCATATCTGATCTAGGATATGGCATGACCAGCCTGCCTCCCACCCTGTCCAGCTGAATGGCTTTGGCTAATATCTCTGATCAGATGGGAATGATGATGCCTCTCTGATTTCCCATGAAGAAGAGTTTGCACTGCAACAGCAATGGGATTACTAAAGACCTCTGGTTCCCCTAGTCTGGGACCTTGCTATGGGGATGATCATGGGCCATGTGACTGCCCCTTTAGTTGGGGGCTAAAGACATACATGGGGAATGACACAGAAAACTCTAGTGTGCCCTGGGTACCTCCCGTTCATATTGAATATTTACGGGATTAAGATCCATATTTTATTTTCAAGGTTTTGAAGGCTTTTAGGAGATTCTTCAAAATTCTTTCATTCATTAAATACTTCAGCAACCTCACCATCCAAGTGTTCAGCTGCTGCCTCTATGCGGTCTTGGAGTTTGACATCTCGAGAGCTGGTCATGATCATTCTCCACTTCTTGAAATGCTTTTATAAACATTCACAGACCCCAGAGACAGTGCTTTTGAAATAACTACCGAATCCCTTGCTGTTATCTCAATTTTTGCTGCTACCACCCTAGTTCAGGCTCTGTTACTTTTCACCTGGAACGTAGCTCCCAAGTCGCCCTTCAGTCAATTAGACTCTCCCTTACTCTCATAATATGCACTGAACTCCTGCTCAACCACTCCACGGAATGGCCTTCTCACAGCACTGCTGGGTGAAATCCTACTTCTTCTACCTATCCTGTTCAAGTCCTATCTCAAAGGTCATCTCTCTGTGAATCATCTCAATTCTTAAACTAGGAATGAGCTCTCCATCCTTTAAATTCCCCAGATGTTTCTGGATTTCTTTTGTGATCAGTCCTAATCTGTCTTTTATGATGGATTTCTGTGCATTTATCTTATCTTGTCTGGAAAATGAGAGTCTCTTTATCCCATTCAGTACTAGACATGATAAGAGATGCTGAATATCTACTTGTTAAAATAAATTAATATTTTAGAGAGAAAGTAAACATTCAGTCATTTTCAGCAAAGGATGCCAGATGTCCATTTCCCTTTAGTATTTTTTTCCTGGTATTTTTTTTCCACAGCCATTTGCCAGTCCCTCTGTTATCCGCATTTTTAATTAGAAAAGCTAATCATAAAAAAACCACAAGGAAAACTGACGATTTGTATGACTACATACAAACACAGAGATTTGCTATGAAACCTTGGTTGTTATAAATGAAGCCATTCCTGTAGGCCTAAAAAGGGAATGTGAGAGAATCGCTTGAACCCGGGAGATGGAGGCTGCAGTGAGCTGAGATGGCGCCACTGCATTCCAGCCTGGGCAACACAGCAAGACTCCATTTCAAAAAAAAGAAAAAAAAAAGGTGGGGGGGGGAGATGTAATTTTAAGTTTATGTACTTATTTTTGTTAGCTACTGAGTTTTAGCCACTGTAGGAAGCTGTCAACATTGGGAAATAATCATTAGGTCCTAGGATTATTTAATAAAATGCAGACAAAATGAAAGGCCAACTCCATAAGAAGAGAGTCGACGGTAGGCACTGGGCCTTTGCTGATGATAATAAACATCCATATCTTAACCAGCTAGTATGCCTCTTAGCAACCTAAATCAGGGGTCTTATTTTTTGCATAAATTTGTTCTAATCAACTTAATTTGGACTTAATATGATGGCTGTCATCAGTGCTTTTAGCTCCGTTAGTCATTAGCAGATTAGTTCAAAGAATAATTTATACTTATGCTATTTTTCAGGGGGTTTATCTTAGGAGAAAATGTGGAAAACACCGAATTCTCCAGGCATGTCTGATAACAGAGGGTTTAGTGAATTAATGCTATGTTCTTCCTCCTTCTCCTCCTTACTCTTCTCCAGATTGTTTCCTCATTCCTGTGGGGAGGCAAGATTCAACATCATAGCCAACTCTTCCATGGCTCTTCTTGCGGGAAGAGGATGACTTCTTCCTTGGCCAGTGTGGCTAAAGAGAGAGCTTTGCTGTGAGAGTACAATTTTCCTCACCTTTGTTCTAGATTGTGGGACTTAGCTTATTACTTTAATAATGATTATCATTTCATTTTTCAAAAAAAAAAAAACTCACAAAGGTTTAGATTGAAAAACAAAATGGAAGTTTTTGCAGCTTAGATGTCTAGATACTTGAGGTGTTTCCACAGGGAAGTAAAATAATAAGTAACGCAGTGGCTGTGATTTGCTCTTTTCATCCCCTTCCCTGGTGCCTACGTGGGGCCCTTGCCTTTATTTTGGGCTTCATCTGGTCCTGCTGTTCGATTCACATCTGATGCCCTCCATATTATTTCTCTAAGAACCTGCACTGCCCCTGCTGGAGAGGAGGCTTCAGATGGAAAGGGAGCAGCAGAAACTGATGAACCATGAGAGAAACGTTTTCCTACAAATATCGCTGATGATCATTATCATAATAAAAACACCACAGAGGAAAAAAGACACAAAGAATGATACTTGAAGTAAGAGAGAACTTGGCACAATATTCAGAGATCAAGGTTTCCTCAGCTTGCTACCTGATATTTACATTCATCATTTTGTAATTCCCACCAATCAATGAAACGAAAACCCTGCTCATTTTAAAGCTGCTTGGAGGTACATCAATACTTTACATTCTTGATTGCTTTGGGTTTTTCTTCCAAATGAAAGTGTCATTGCTAGCAGAATGAGTCTCCCATTGGGTGGCCGGGACCAGATACCTGTCCTTGTTGGGCTGTCAATTTTCAAAAGAGGAAGGGGGCCCGTCACCCCACCGTTACCAGGCAACACAGTGGAGCTTCACTTCATGTAAAGCTCCTGATATTTAGCTTCTTGTAGCTGCCTAATACTTAGCAACATGTAAAAAAAGTTCAGCTGGAGTAAACAGTATTAAGGAGGCTTCCCTGAAGGATGTACAGTCCAGCCATCCTTGGAAACCACCCAAGAGTTATTTCTTCTTTAAGCAAGACCATCTTTCTGTTTAAACTGCATCTTTTTGCCAGAATGGACTTAAAGGAGATTCCATAAAACATTTGTGGGTCACATTGCTTCACTTGAAAACTCTCTCTTTTTCTTGTTAAGAACCCCATCATCTAAACTGCTTAAAGTAATTTAGGTTAATTTTAAAAAATTATAAACAAAAGCATAAGGAATGCATTGCTGTGGACATGGTTCCTACCTTTTTACACAGACTTGTGGAAGAACCCATTCACTGGTCTTATCCTGGTATACTTCACTCCTGCTGACCAAGTTATTTGCTTTTTCTTACGGGACTGAGCATGTTACCTCTTTAAGTAGGCTATTTACACACCTTAGAGCCAAATGTATATCCTCTCCACCAAGCATAAAGGACCTCATGGTATCCCAGATTTCCCTTGTGAACGTCGTTAGAATCAAAATGGAGTCACTAAGGCTAAGAAAGTCCTGATAGATAGAGCCAGGGAAAACCATGAAAAGAGGGTTCTCATGCCTTGTATACCAGATAACAAAAACTGTCACAGAAGACTGCAAAAATTACAACCTTGCTCAAAGGCCACCACAACCTTACATACAAAAAAATACTTCTGCAAGGACATCTGCCTAGCAATTGCCTATACAGCCTCGGACTGGCATCACCCTTGTTATTGATCTTTGTAGCCAAGGATATTTACCTCAAAACAATTATGTAATCTTCCTAATTTCTTCCTTTAAAAACTTTTGTCTTCCTTTACCTCCTTTGAATGTGCATAGAGTTTACTATGGCATATGTATTCCTATTACAATGCTTTATTTCCAAATCAGCTTCTTTTCTCTTAGAGAGACTCTCTCTGTTATTAAGGTTGACACCTTTAATCGCTCCCTTTCTCACTTTCTTATGTCAGGTATCCTCGAACTCTCTTTTTGCATTGGAGTTTCTATAGTATATACAGCTGGCTCTGTCTATTTATCTCCTGCAGGAGATAAATGAAGGCGGATAGGCAGGCACTAATTTGTGACCTTTTAAGTTAAGAATCTGGTCCAAATTAAAAAATAAAATCTTTGACCTATCCAGCCTGCTTACATTTAAACATAAATGTAGACTCCTGGAAAGCTACAATTAAGTCCAAGCAAGTCCTGCACACTGTTAGTGAGTGAGTTTTCCTTGCTGAAAAAAGGAGGGATCACCTACAGTTAAATTCAGAGGGAAACACAGAATCTACATAAAAGGAGGTGATTAGGTATTTCGGGAGATTAGGGGGAAAAAAAAGCTTTGTAACTAGAGGTTATCCCTTGAAACGTCAAAAAATAAGCTATCATGGTGGGCTTTTTACTTTTTCTGTTTTGTTCTCCAAACCTATACTTTCGGATTATATTCACCTACCCAGGTGATCAATCACTGGGTAAAAACCAAGTTAGCAGACAAAAACCAACAACAATAACAATAAACACCTGTTAAAATTCAAGGTGTTCTGCTATATAAAGCAAAATGGATTTGTTTTCTAGATGAGTGAGCATTTGAATCAATCTGGCTAGAAAAGAAACAAACAATGGATTTGACTATATTTTTCCTCATGTCAAATGAAGGTATTTAGAGGCAAGTTTAAAGAAAGCAAATCTTGGGTAAGGAAATTTCAATTCGGAAATCACTTTTTTGACATTTCATAATGGGGTCACCAGATAAAGGTTCTGTTTTTAGTTGACATTTAGCTGGTCCATACACACTCACCTTTGCTCTCCACATCAGCCATAGTTTAAAAACATCAACATGGCGTCCGCACTGTAAGGCCTTGTCTCCAGTGTCATAGGACAGGTCATAATGTTTATCTTGCTGAAAGAGGTAGGAGGCATGCATTTGGTTGCAATTCTGCATCAATCCCTAAAAGAGAGAAGAGAAAATTTAGGAAATTCTACTGACTACTTATTAGATTTATATTGGTAAGAATTAATAAGAAAAAAATAAAAGTAAGAGACATTGCATCTCTTAGAGAAAGAAAACAGTAGGAATCAATTTTAAAAAAAAGAATGGGGCCAATTCTGGACAGGAGTATCTAGGTTGTTGTAATGATCAACTCTGTGGGATCAATGGCTCAGGGTCAAATGTCACGGAGGTTAGCAAGGACACATTTATACTTTTACTCTCCCTTTTAAGAGAAGGCATTTATAAAAATCAACTGATAAATAAAAATCACAACCAGAGCATACATTTATATTTAAATGGTCCCCTTCTTTGGGAGAACATCCTACTATTCTGGTTTTCTCATGATTAAAATATTTTGGAAACTCCTTGGTTTTGTGAAATATTCTTAGTGTGGTTCTTCTAGTATTTCCATCCATATCTAGTTCAAGTACTTAAGACAGCTCATTGCTATCATTTTTATATGCTAAAATCTAAAAAAAAAAAAAAACACACATTGCAATTTTGAGGTGAGTTTAAATAACCAATCTTTCAAATGTCATGTTCCTCTCTCAAGAGTGGTCAGAGCTTCAGTCCTGCATTCACATACTCAGTTCCTTGAGATAGTTAAGTGGAAAGTTTCATCGTCAATGGCCGTTCATTTGCCCTAGCACTGTAACCTTACTATGGAAATGGGTGGCAAAGTGATTGAATTATTCCATAGAATAGTGACTGAATCATGTTTTCTGACTAAAATAGTATCACCAGTCTCTTCACTAAAAACTCCGTGTTTCAGTTTGTCACGAAACACTGGAAGCCTTTGACTATTTTGTTCTCTTCTGTCTAATTGTGATTTTACAAAAGCTTTGGTATTTGGTTTTGTTTCTTTTGTGACTCATCACAAAAGAAGACAAGACTAAAGTGTCATCACTTAGTTGAAGTTAGAAGTGAGAACACTTCTGAAAACTGTCCACACTAAAACACAATGCAATGCAACTACAATTTTAGTTTGGTTTTGAAAGATGGAGTGCTGAAATAGTAGACAACAGAACTGGACTCTACCTTGTAGTTTAGGCTTCACATATATCGGAATCCATTCATTATTTTTCAGAATAAGAAAAATTAAATACGATGTATTTGTATTAGATCAGTAGAAATATACTGAACTTGAAAAAGAAAATTCACTTGAAGACCAATAAGGTGAAAATTCGCAACACTCGCTTTTATTTGGTTTCATGGTCACAGAAACTTTGTACCATTATTCCTCAGACCACGCAAGCTCACACCTTGGTGCCATCAATGCTAAGGAAGACCACCTCAGAGAGTGTGGAATGCTGAATGGATCAGACCTATTCCTACTGTGATAGAGGAAAACAACTCAAAAAACACATGAGCCCTAAAAAAGCTGGATGGCCGGGTGCGGTGGCTCACACCTGTAATCCCAGCACTTTGGGAGGCCGAGGAGGGCAGATCACGAGGTCAGGAGATCGAAACCATCCTGGCTAACACAGTGAAACCCCATCTCTACTAAAAATACAAAAAATTAGCCGGGCGTGGTGGTGGGTGCCTGTAGTTCCAGGTACTGGGGAGGCTGAGGCAGGAGAATCGCTTGAACCCAGGAGGTGGAGGTTGCAGTGAGCCAAGATCACATCACTGCACTTCAGCCTGGGCGACAGAAAGAGAGATCCTATCTCAAAAAAAAAAAAAAAAAAAAAAAAAAGCTGAACAGCTGCAGTCTCATTATTGTACAACATGACAAGCAAAAGTGATGCTGTTTTCCCTACAGAAGGCCTTAGTGAGATGATGTCCTAGTTCTGAGCCATGAAAAAGTTAGAGACCATCCTGTCCCAAACTATTTAAAACACATTAAAACACATTAATAGTCGCTATACATAAAGAGATTCCTGTACTCAAATAAATTTAGGAAACTCGATATCATCTAGTCTTTCTTTTTAGGTACTGCAATACGTATCAGCATATTAAGGGCCCCAATAAGCCCTGAAATAACGTAAGTTGTTTTTAACTCTAAACCAATATATCCCAGCCTTTTTAAAACTGAGAACTCTCTTATTGGGGAACACTTATTACCATCTTATGGAACAGCACTATTCCTCGGATGCCAATAAACAAATGCTGTCAGAGCATCATAAACTCTTGGATTTGTAAGGGAATTTACTCTATTCCTCCTCAATAAAGGAAACATTTCTACACCCTTACTAATAAGTGGCTGTATTTAATCTCCTCTTATTTAATCTCTCTATTTAATCTCCTGCCCTTATTAACTTATTTCTATTGTTGGACAGCTTAATTTTTAGAAGTGTTCGTTTTATTGAACCCAAGTCAGACGTTCCAATTTTGCCGTCAAATCTCTACCACCCGGTGTTACTAAACCAGCTGCCCAAAGCCTCAACGAAAACCCCAGTCTCTTCCATTTGAGAGTCCTTTAAATGGTGAAGGCTGCCATCCTCCTCTCAGCCCTTTTCTTTTCTTTTCCTCCCTAGACTAAACATCCTTAGTTATTTCAATCATCCCTCTTACCCGTTTACCAACTGGTCCCCACAGTTTGCGCTCTAGCCTGATGGAACCCCATGGACAATTTGGTACCAAGCTAAGCAGAGCACGGCAGGTGTGGTTTAACTAGAGGAGGGTGGGAGACCACCACCTTCTCATGCTGAAATTCCACTTCCTGTATCTAATGCCACACAAAATACCTAATGTATTTTGTGTGGCATTTTTCTCGACTTGTTGTTGACGCTGTAGAGCTGACATCCTTTGCCTTTTTCACAAGTCCAACAATTTAGCTGTAGAAACAAGCCGTCCTTGTCCAATCAAAATACAATCACGGTATACATGGACCTAAGAGCACAGCCTTACAACGATCGCCAATAACAATGTCCCTTTTTGGATGTGGCTTACTGCTCCAGTCTGTAAAAATCATCTTGTATTGTGATTCCATCCCTACACACATTTACTCTACCTCCCAGTCTCCTCTCATCTGAAACATTAATAAGCTTCTATGTTTTACTCAAACAGTCCATGATTATTTTGAATGGTAGAGGTTAGGTACCAAGCCATAGGCTCTATCCTGGGTAACATCAAATTGCCAGTCAGTAGGTCCTTCGAAGGCAGTCATCTAATCAGTTCCAAATCTTTCTATTTTCCTCCGGCTCACATTTCCCTTTTGGTCTATAAGGACATGATGGGAGCCACTGTCAAAACCTCTGACTGAAATCTAAATAACAAAAATTTATTTTCTCCTTTGAAGTAATTATAGTTGAGGTTTGCATGAGCTAGGGCAGATGATAATACATTGGACTATATTTTTAACTGATGAAAAACCAGTCCAAAAGGATATTTTCCAATGCATTCATCTCATTTTGAGGGGAAGTTTCTCTCTTCAATCCTGTGTCCAAGACACAGAAGGCATGCTGTGTAAATTTGCAGTTGACAACAGGACGTATTAACAGAAGTAATAACACTCTTTGACCCAGCACTCCCACTTTGAGGAGTCTACTTTGAGAAAATCATCAGGAATGTGATCAAAGATATACGTTTAAAGATTCTATCAAGTCACTCTGTAAAATATTGGTTAATATTTTAACCATAGAGATATGATTCATTGAATTATGTGATAGAATAATACGAGGCCGTTAAAAATCAGGTTTTGGAAGATCATGCTCACAATATAATGTAAAATATAAAGAAGAATCAATATGTATATATGAGGTAGATGAGGTAGATGACAGCAATTTTATTATAAATATATATTTATATATACATTTTAAATATATTTATTTCTAGAAAAACTTGTGGGAGAAAATATTAAAAACGGTAATAATGGTTATTTATCCCTAAGTTATAAAAATTTGAGGTGACTCTAAATTTATTTATATTTTCTGTTCTGCCTCAACTTTCTAAAATAATGTGTTAACTGTATAATTAGGAAAAAAGCAAAATATTTTTAAGTAAATGAAGATAGATATTTAGCTAGGCATGGTGGCTCATGCCTGTGATCCCAGCACTTTGAAAGGCTGAGGTGGGCGGATCACTTGAGGCCAGGAGCTCTTGACCAGCCTGGCCAACATGGCAAAACCCTGTCTCTACTAAAATCATAAAAATTAGCCAGGTGTGGTGGCGGGTGCCTATAGTCCCAGCTATTTGCGAGGCTAAGGCATGAGAATCGCTTGAACCCAGGAGGCAGAGATTGCAGTGAGCCAAGATTGTACCTTCACACTCTAGCCTGGGTGACAGAATGAGACTCTGTCTCAAAAAAAAAAAAAAAGTAAATGAAGATCAACATTTAAAAATTCTTTTAATCTGGGGTTGCTTTATTAATGCTAAGAAGATAAAATTTAATGGGGATCATCTGAAGCTCCTTATCTGGATTTCATCAACAAAATAAATGTGGGAGTGAGGAACTATGGGTCCGGCTTGGTGTCATGGAAGAGAGATGCAGCGGCCTTGACCAACAGTGCTCACCTACTGAGAATGGTCCTAGGCCTGGTCAACAGAACCATCTTGAATGAAAGTGCTCATTGATGCTGCTTCTCTTTTCTGGTTAATAAGGATGCAGCTTCCTTACACTCTGAACATGGCTTTAAATATTAAATAGATAGACTGCAATCATGAGAGATAGAACACGCACACATACATATACATGTTATGTACCTGGATCCTAACACTACCCTTCATCGTATATCATATATATTTCTTATATAGGAAAAATGATCTCCTCTCAGATTCCAGAAAAAAAAACCTGGAAATTTAATTTTTTGAGAGAGTGACATAGAGGGTCTCTGGATTGGAGGAATGCAGGAACAGTTGAGGAAAGGGGTATCATACTGAAAACATGGAGATTAGGTCAAAGTTTATGTTCTGTAAGTTGAGGTCCTCTTATCCTTTCTTCCCTGTTAGGCACCAGACCTTCACCCTGCAGACAGGAATCTAGAAAGAGCTCTCTGGGGAATGTGAGTAGCACTGTAGAGAAGACCCGGTGATCTTGACATTTCCAGAGAAAGTCAACCGCATAAAGACAGTCAAAGCTCACGCACGGACTGGGACACAGAGTCAGGAGAGACATACCTCTTCTCTAACCAGGAGAGCAGAGCACTGCAAAGGGACTCCCATCATCTTGTGTGGATTCCACGTCACAGAGTTGGCCCTAAAATAAAGAAATCACGTAAGCGGGTGGCACTCCACCCTGACAGGCTCAGGGCATGCGCAACTGAGCTTCAGTTTCTTGGTACTGTTTCTCAGACTCCAGATTGACACTAAATGTATTTATTTATTTTAATTTAAAAATTAAATAGATTGAGGGGGTACAAGTGTAGATTTATTACATGCATATAGTGCGTAGTGGTGAAGTCTGGCCTTTTGGTGTACCCAGTACCCAAATAGTGACCACTGTACCCAACCCGTAATTTTTCAACCCTCACCCCCATCCCATGCTCCCACGACACTGTATTTAGTAAACACAAAGTAGACTCTTAAACATGTGTGAAAGAAAAATATCTTGGACGCCCAAAATCACTAAGCTAAAGGGAAAAGTCAAGCTGGGAATGGCTTATGGGAAACCTGCCTCCCATCCTATTCAGTTACCCCTCTGCTCACTGAGATAAATGCATAACTGATTGCCTCCTTTGGAAAGGCTAATCAGAAACTCAAAAGAATGCAACCATTTCTCTCTTATCTACCTATGACCTGGAAGCCCCCTCCCCACTTCGAGTTGTCCTGCGTTTCCAGACCAAACCAGTGTTCATCTTACATATGTTGATCAATCTAATGTCTTACATCTCTCTAAAATGCATAGAACCAAACTGTGCTCTGACCACCTTGGGCACATGTTGTCAGGACCACCTGAGGCCATGTCACAGGCGTGCGTCCTCAACCATAGCCAAATAAACTTTCAAAATTAACTGAGACCTGTCTCAGTTTTTTGGAGTTCACACTGCAACTTTTCTTTGTCCACAGAAATAGCAGGTGAGGGCATGGATCTCCATGTGGTGTGCCCCAGCTCTAGTGGCAGCATGCACACTGCCTCCACAGTGGTCTCAGAGCACAGCTTAGAGTGACTGGGATCATCCATTCCAGGGTCTCTCCTTTGGCCATTGGCCAGAGCACCTGGCCAGTGAGGGCAGCTGCCTCCTGTGCCTCTACGGTTCTTGCTATTGCAGTGGCCTGGAGCTCCAAGGGAGGGCTCATTCCACTGCTTAACTCGATTTTTCCTTTCTAATCAATTGATGTCCAAATTTCTCAGATGCGTCCTTTTGTAGTAGCTTCTGGCGAGGCCCCTGCTTCCATCTGTTTCCTAATCCAGAGTTATTTTCTTTCCAGACTGCAGGTGAGATGTGCTGTGGCTCCCACAGCAGGGGAGAGTTCCATCTTTTTTTGCCTCACACCTTGGGGAAATTTGATGCTCTCTAATCAGTAACAGTGGCTCACATAACAGCGATTCCCTGCTCAGGGATTTACATTATTTCAAAAGTCTGAGCTGTAGTCCTGGTTCAAATTCCTTTAATAATAATAATTACTATTTTAATCTGGATTCAGCAATTGTGTCGTAACTGACTTGGTCTCCATTTCATCCTTCACTTGGCACCAGAATTATTTTCTATCTCTGTTTATGGCCCTCTCCTTCTCCAAAATCACTGACAGTTTTCTTTTGCCTCCAGCCCAAATTCCAAATACAGGGTACGGCTCCTGCAGCCCCTGGGGCGAGCCCCAGCTACGCCTTAGGTCTTGCATCTCTTCGCTTGTCTTTATCCATTTCATCATGCCAGATTATCTTTTGTTCTCAAAGAATTCTATTCTCATCCTCCTGGGTCTCATCATGCTATTTCCTCTTCCTGGAACACCATCTCCCTTTGCTTCACTTTGTTAAATCTTGCTTATTTTTTAAGGCCCCAGATTCTTTCAGTATGATACTTCTGCGACTTCTCTCCCTCACTTCCACGGTGCTCCTCTTTGGATTCTGGGAAAAGCAACTGCTCCCACTGTAAATGTCATGGCTCACTTCACACATTTACGGGGTAAGGTGAGCCTCTGCGCCTGTCTCCGGAGAGACTGAGGCGTCCTGGCAGTGGAGTTTCATGAGTGACATAAAGGAGGAAGGAAAGTATTACAGTAGAATAACCCGTGGCAGCTGCCTCCAGAGAGCCACGGATTGCTGCCCCGTCTGGCCGTACAATGGACGTGGGCTCACCCACCACGTCTCGGGTGTGACGGCCTTGGGAAAAAATGAGAAGCTGGGAAAGACCCCATTCATTCATTTGATGAAGGGCAGGTGTCAGCCAGACAGAGCGCTCACTGGCCTGGGGATCTTATCTGAGTCAACGAATAGTCTAGCTCAGCTTCTGGTCTTTCTCTGGCTCTGACACTGGTTGTCAGATACATTTATGACTGGAATTGAGGAACTAGAAGCAAAGGCAGTTCATGGTCAGATAACTACCCCTGGAGACTAAAGGACTTAATGAGTAATAACAGCATTGAGGCATTGAAAATTTCCCTCCAAAAAAATACCTCCTTGCTCTGTAGAATGACCCTGGAGTCAGGACCCAGGGTCCTGACATTAATGTAAAGCAGACATTAATAGTTAAGGGGGAAGCCCTCAGGAGCCAGATAGTATGGGTTTGCGTTCAGGTTTCCTCACTTCCTAGCTGTGTGACTTTGAGCAAGTTACTTAACCTCTCTGTGCCTAGATTTCCTCATCGAGAAAAGGAGAATAATAATAAATATTTAGGTGAAGTGCTTAGAACCGTGCTTAGCATGCAGTGAGCATTAAATAAGGTGGGCTTTTGCTACGGATTTCATCTCTGTCATTTGTGAGCTTGGTGACATGGTATATGTACATACACATGGCCATTCTATACATTCCATCACGTTCTATGGCTAGATGTCTAACTCTGATAAACTCAGCTTTGTCAATAAAAATGCCTGATGGGAGAGGAAAACAGCTGTCTTCCATGTCTGACTGTGGTGTTTATCTCTATGTGGGGGCCTGTTTGTCTTTTTAGAAGAGAAGCTGCCAAGGCCCACAACTACCTGTCACTGAATTCTCTGTCCCACCTCTCTCTCAGAGGCATAAAGATGGCAAAAAGCCCTGCAGATTGATTTGATGACGTGGACTTGATTTCAGAAATGTTGGCAATTTATTAAAAAAAAAAAAAAAAAAAACAGCCTCAGGTTCATTTCAAAATGTTTTGCTGTGGGATTCGGTCATGTGGCTTCTGCAGTTTGTGTAAGTTGGAGAGAACTGAATCCTGCAGGGCTGTTGTAAGACATCTCCCTGTGCTCTTATTTGTGCCTCAAATCCATAGGCCCCACTCGCCACTGCTCAACCTTCTAGATTGATTCTTTCTCCTCTATATTCTGTGTTCCTGGCACCATTTTCCTTCCAGGCCTCCAGCCTCCAAACCTCACGGTTGTCCTTGGTTTCACCTTTTTCTTCCCCGTCTTGATAACCACCCCTTACAGTTCTCTCCCCCGCCTCCTAGGTCCATCCACTTACTTCCTTCTCTGCTACTACAGCTTAGGTCACACTCAGCTTCTCTCCTGTCCTGCACCTGGACGTTCCTAAGAGCTTAATAGCTTTTAGTCTGTCCCTGGCTCCCATCTCCTCTCTAATGCAGAGTTAATGCCAGAACACAGGTGAGATCACATTGCACCTCTGCTCAAAGCCCACTACAGCTCCTGCAGCAAAGGTTTTCCATGGGTTTTGTCGCCCCGAGGAATCTAATGCTCTTCACGCATAATGGCAGCCACACAGCAGTGACTCCCAGCTCAGGGATCTATGTTTCGTGGAAAGAACCCCCACAGATTCTGACCTGGCTCTGCGGGCGGGCCCTGGGCTGGCCAAGACTTCTGCACTTTCCACCCATGACCTGGCCACTGCTGTTAAACCATGTCATCCTCCAACCAAACTTGTTTGAACTTTCTCCAAGACATTGTGCACTTTCACACTTGTGTGTCTCTTCAGCCTGAATGCCCTTTTCCATTTCTGTCCAATGAAGTACGCTGTATGCTATGATGCTCAGCTTCAATGTTGCCCTGCTTGGCGAAACCTCCCTGTAATCACAGAAGGAAACATTCCTTTCTCTGTGCTCCCCAATCAGCTCCCATGTCTGTCTCTCCAGCCTTTACTTCCTTGCCTTGAATTTTAATCCACTGTTCATTGACAATCTTCCCCACTAGATTCTAAACTCCTTGAAGATAGGCTTTATATCATACTCGTCTTTGCGCCCATGCAGTGCGTTGTGCTGTGGCTTGCCTATGACAGAGGTTCAGCAATGATTGAATTAAATCCTGAACACCTGGCTCTCAGGGCGGGCGTGAGAGCAACTGGTGATGCAGCAGAAACTGTAGCAGCACCTTCAGCTGGGACTTAAAGCCTTGAGAGTGGAACACATCAGAGGATGATTACGGTAAGCAGCAGCCTGTGGGCCAGAGGGACTAAAGATGAGTCAGTATGATGCACAGAGGCTGGCGCGGTGGCTCACGCCTGTAATACTAGCATTTGGGGAGGCCGAGGCAAGCAGATCACTTGAGGTCAGGAGTTCAAGACCAGCCTGGCCAACATGGTGAAACCCCATCTCTACTAAAAATACAAACAAACAAACAAATTGGCCAGGCATGGTGGCGCGTACCTGTAACCCCAGCTACTCAGGAGGTTGAGGCAGGAGAATTGCTTGAACCTGGGAGGCAGAGGTTGCAGTGAGGCAAGATTGCGCTGCCACACTCCAGCCTGGGTGACAGAGTGAGACTCCATCTCAAAAATAAATAAATAAAAATAAAAATAAATAAAAATACAATGCACAGAGTCATGCTCTGGAGTCTCAGGGCTTATGGCACGCCCTCTCAGCGGCACCATCTCTAGACATTTTGACAGTGCTAGCAAGGAAGAGAGCTGTTTTCTGAGAATTTGGTTGGTTCTCAAAGGGGATGCCAGACAGGGCTCCAGGTGTTTGTGCCATTTTATTTATTTATTTATTTTTATTATTATTATTTTTTTAGAGATGGGGGTCTCACTCTGTTGCCCAGGCTGCAGTGCAGTGGTGCCTTCATAGCTCACTGTAGTCTTGAATTCCTGGGCTCCAGTGATCGTCCTGCCTCACTCAGTCTCCTGAATAGCTAGGACCACAGCCATGTGTGCCACCATGCCTGGTTAATTAAAAAAAAAAAATTCTTTTTGTAGAGATGGAGTCTCACTCTGTTACTGGCCTCAATGATCCTTCCATCTCTGCCTCCCAAAGTCCTGGGATTACGAGTACCGTGCCCGGCCCCCTTGTGACATTTTGTATGCGAATGGCATTCAGGATCCTCTGTGACTACGAAAGAGCCTCTGGATTTGGGGACAAGAATTGACTATGGATTTCCTCTACTTTTAGGGTGAGTTATAAACTTTGGTTTGTGGAGCTTGGAAAAATGTCATTCCCTAAGTGAGACGCATTTCTTTCCTAAACTTGTGGCCATACACATTATGTGGTTTCCACTGGTCTTCCAACTATATTTACTTAGAAAGTACGCCTTTTGCTAATAAGTCAGTGAGAGAGGGGTATCCTCGGGTAAATGGGTGGCTAAAGGGGATTCTGCTCAGAGTGGAACACCAGCAGTCCCCTCAGTTTTAGGACTTCATATATGGTTATTCCATTTGAAAAGTTTAGTTACAGTACAGTTTCAAGAATTGTGGCAATAAGAGGGAACTCTGTGTTCCCTGATGAACGTTCTAAGCTTTGCTCTCAAAGAATAGTCTTTGGTACAGAATCGTGTGGGTGTTTATTTTTCTAAGGCTCAGGGTAGGTAATTTAGTGAGTTTTTAAGTGGCGGATGTGCAAGGACTTTCAGCACTTACAGTCGCAGGTGGCATCAAAGGTAAAGTAACAGACTTTTTGTGCCAGTCAGAAACTCACAGAAGAGAAAGTACTGTATATAGGCCACCTCTCTTGAAAGCACATGAACTTAATTATTGTTCTGATCATGCGAGCAGGCACCTTCCAAGTTGTTCTTTCTCTCTCTTTTATTGTCTCTCCCTGTTTACTTCATTGCCTCTTCCTTAAGCTTCTGCTTTCTTGCAGATCTTCAAGATGGAAAGGGATTAGGCCTGGGAGAAGCTCCAAGGGTCCAAGAGCAGAGGCCTGGCACTGGCTGACTCTGGGAGGGAGACACGCCTGCCCTCATCTACCGGCATCTAAATGGGGCCCTGCAATCAGAGCTTGGGTGGCTCCAGGTGCCTTAACACCGCTGTGCCCAAGCCAGGCTCTGACCCCAGCCATCAGACTCAGGGACAGTGACCCTTCTGACATGGGCCTTAGCTGGTGTATCCCAACTCTTTTTTGCCTTCTTTCCATTAATTCGGCGGGATGCTCTTGACTCCAGCCCAGTAACCATACCCCTCTCTTTCCACACTCACAGGTTCTCTGTGCATTTTGGGCCTGGGTGTCACATCGCACCCTCTGCACAGCCAGTCTGGCCTGGGCCTCCCACATGCCCAGGGCTCACAAGTGCCTCTGTGCTCCATCAGTGTCTCTCCTTGTCCTGGAACAGAAACTGTGCCAAGATGTCTAGTGGCAGAGCCAGTGTGACGCTTTCGCTGGGCAGCATCTGGCAACTTGGCAGGGGATGGTGGGCATTTGGCAGCCTCTGATGAATCCAGGCTTTCTTGGTCACTTGGAGTGCCAGAGCTTACCACTGTGTCTGACCTGCCATGTTGTGATGAGAGAACTGGGCTCCCCTTGCGTGTGGTTCAGAACCAGAGCCTGTATTTTGCATTCTGTTTTTCTCTTTTCTTTGGACCTGAATGTGCTTTATGCTAATCGGATATCACTGCCTTTGTGTTTTTCAGCTTTTCTCAACAGTCTTCTGCGTAGGCTCTAAATAAAAGGTGCTTTGCAGCATCAGTCGGAGCTGTGTCAGAGAAAGGTTATTACGGGAATGAAACCATGAGATGAGGCTTTTGCTAGTATGTTTCACTTTAAGTGAACTGGCCATCTTAGACCCCAAACCCAAACTTTCAACATTGATAAGTTACAAGGTGCTTATTTGCTTTGCAAAATTATTTGTGTGTGTGTTTTTTTAAAGCAGTGGATATTATCCTTTTATGAAACATGAAAGCTATAAATCTTCTCCCTAGAAAAACGTGGGCTGCCTGTAGGTTTTAAACAATTTTTGTGGTTGGTTCAGAGATCCCAGGAATAGACCCTAGATAGGAATCTCTATGTCTGAAAGACATTCTACCTGGGTCGCTTGATGTGTATTCTGATTTTTCTGTTGTTTACACATAATATTTACATATTTGATTTTTCTGTTGTTTACCCATATTCATGAGTGTAATACCACATAAGGCAAGGAACACAAGCACTGAATAGAGTGAGCTCACTCAGTATTCCAAGAGTTCCTGGAAATTGACTGTAATTTGTGTTTCACAGTTAGCTTTTAACACTTTATGTTGTTAATAAGAAAAATGCAACATACCTCTCCACGCCACTCAGTTTCCACTTGTGTTTTCGGGACATCAGTAATCCCCCACCCCAAGCTGCCTGAAAAAAGATCATACAAGGAAAATGGTAGCAGTTTGTCATTGCCTATATTTCTATAGTCTGGTGTCTTCCAGACTAACGAGAGTCTCCTAGGGTGAAAATGATCTTGACCCCAGGCCACTTAGGAAGTTGACCACCTTCTTCTGGCACTAACCTTCAGAGTTTACACTGAAGGGCCATTCTAAGGTCTCAGATTCCATCCCACATTTATATGGGTGTAAGGAGCCACCTTGGAGGCATAGCTCCTGGTCCGCAGGAGAGGGAGAAACACCCTCTCCCAAACCTATCACCAGCACTGTTAGTCCTCGTGAAGTCACGTTCTCAGAATGAGAAACCTTGTGGTCCCCACAGTGTAAGGCAGAGAAGATGGGCCTGAGGGCCATTAAACAGCTTCCAAGTTGCAGGGAAAACTCCTTTGACAAGTCTAAATGATTCCAGAAATAGGCAGTGGCTTCATAACTCTATTTCACTGATGTGTGATTTTGGATAATTTCTGTGTCCAAAATTCACAAGCAGGAAAGATTCATACCAGTTAATTAGCTGAGCAATTAGAATACATATCTTAACAATTTGTACTTGATCAAGGTTGAAGATTTGAATTGGTGTAGTAATCTCCTTTAAAAACAGAATGCCAAGGTGGAGATTCATTTGGAAATATTAATTTTCTTTCCTCTGTGTGTACAAATAATTCTAGGATAATTTTAAATGGATTATAAAATTCTTTAATGATATAATTGCTTCCCCCCACCTTTTGTTGTAAGTTCAGTCCTTTTTTTTTTGTTTTGTTTTATTTTTGAGACAGTTTCACCCTTGTTGCCCAGGCTGGAGTGCAATGGTGCCATCTTGGCTCACTGCAACCTCTGCCTCCTGGGTTCAAGCGATTCTCCTGCCTCTGCCTCCCAGGTAGCTGGGATTACAGGCACCCACCACCATGCCTGGCTAATTTTTGTATTTTTCGTAGAGATGAGGTTTCACCATGCTGGCCAGGCTGGTCTCGAGCTTCTGACTTCAGGTGATCCACCTGCCTCGGCCTCCCAAAGTGCTGGGATTACAGGCGTGAGACACTGCGCCTGGCCCAGTTGTTTTGCACTTTAAAAAATAATCTGATTTTCCAAACATATACTATTTTAAGATTCTTTCTACTTTATAGAATGTATGAATGTTAAAGCTAATAAGAGTAAGTGGTAAACTTGGTATGTTTCAAAGAAAAGCTAATAAAACTGGTTAAAAGATTCCCTAGTTCTAATTTAAGTAGGAGGCCCAGAGGAACAACCCATAGCTTCTGCTGGCTCAGGACACACAGACATTCTCATTTTTGAAGTTGCCAGGTAATCCTCTTCCTGAATCAGCCAGCAAGGTCTACCAGGGTTTCCAGTCCTGAGGCCCAGGTCACTAATGATATCAGATGGTTCAGTCTTTTTTCAGTGTTCTCATGTGTAAAATGAAAGGGGCTCTGGTAGCCTAATGAACGACTCACACTGTGAATCAGGGAGGATAAAGAACATTGGTGATTGCTCTGCAGGAATACTCTGGAATAATGGAAATGCACCTAGCTAAGCCTGTGGAAATTTTCTGCTCCTAAAGAAAAGAGCATTAATGAGGCCAGGCATGGCGGTTCATGCCTGTAATCCCAGCACTTTGGGAGGCCAAGGCAGGTGGATCACCTGAGGTCAGGAGTTCGAGAGCAGCCTGGCCAATATGGAGAAACCCTGTCTCTACTAAAAATGCAAAAAGTAGCTGGGCATGGGTGCACACGCCTGTAATCCCAGCTACTCAGGAAGCTGAAAGAGGAGAATTGCTTGAATCCTGGAGGTGGAGGTTGCAGTGAGCTGAGATCATGCGACTGCACTCCAGCCTGGGCAACAGAGCAAGACTCTGTCTCAAAAAGAAAAAAAAAAAGAGCATTAATTTGGCCTGAATAATTATTATAAAGCCAAAATGATCTAAGCTCGGGCTAGATCATTGTTATAGCCCTGGCTTAGACCCAGTGCTGGCCCGTGACAACATAAGGATCTTGCACTCGAATGAACATCAACTTATGCGTTCCTTCGCTGAGAAAGTCTTGCAATGAAAAAATTATCAGCTGAGCCAAGCATTGCGCTTAGTTTGTGATGTTTTGTGATTAGCGATGGTTTGTGATTGATGATGGTTTGGCACAAACTCTTTATCTCATACGGATCATTAACAGTTTGCAGGTGGTAGCTAATCTTCAAACCACACTTTTAGTAGTACATCTAAACTTAAATCCCTTCAGTCCTTCTAAAACTTAACACATTTCTTTTCATTGGAAAATGTTCTGGAGGGAACACCTTCATTATTTTTTAGTGTGACAAGGCCTGAAGTCAAAACGTTTCAAATATAATCTATCTTCTTAGCTGACCAAGCTACGAAATTGGAACTTTGGTGGTCCTTATTTCCCAGGAAGTTGTCAAGGCTATTTTCCTCTCTAAATATAGGAATATCTAACTTGAGCTTCAGTTTTGTTTTTTTTTTAATTCTCTGGGTTTCCTACATAAATGCAACTCCTTTTTACTCTTCTGACCATTCTGGTAAGTGAGGAAGAGCAGGACTGTGTGCATAGGTTGTATTCCTCCATGGATGCAATGGCTCAATTAATTGAGAACAAAGTGGTCAGCTTGGGTACTGATCATAGAAATACAAATATTACCATGTTGGGGACATTAAGGTATAATCAGCCTCGGGATGCTTCTGGTGCATGGTGTGTACTGTGTGAGTTGTGTGCTAATTTGCTTCAGCCATCTTTAAAAGCTTTAATATCACCACTCTGAAAATAAGCTTATCAAGTTAAAAAAAGAGAAAACAAATTTCCTTTGTGTGTCCCAAATGAAAAACGTGCAAGGACATTTTCGTGGCCAGTCCCTAAGGGATACTTACATCCACATGCATCCAGATCTTATACTTTTTGCAAATGTCAGCGACCGCTAAGAGGGGGTCAAATGCTCCATACACGGTGGTCCCAGCTGTGGCACTCACGAGGAAAGGAACAAACCCCTATGCGAACAAGAAAGCCCCAAATCATGGAAAACAGAGTCAAGGGTTCTTTTAAAAAGCTGATTCGAAGCAATGGAAATTCTCTCCCTAACAGACACGTCTGAATTTGGGGAAGCAGCAGCAGCAGAGTTATTGACACCTTGGGGTCTGGGACAAATTGATGTTCACTCTCTGGAATCCGAGTTCTCTAGGCTATGCTGTTGGACCTGACTGTGTCTTATAAGAACAGACATTCCGATTCTAAGAGGCTGTAGCGAACCCAGAGGCTGTCAGGGACGTCCCCGAGACATGTAGATATTCCCGGTAGACTTTCTCGCCCTTTTAACTCCCTTTGCTCACTTTCAAGTGTTCCTTATTCACAACGAGGCCTCCAAACTTCATAAATCCCCTAGAGTGAGTAGGCAGGAGAATGAAGAGAAGTAGCTCTGATCAGCCCATTATTCCTATTTGGAAAATGCCCAGATAATTTATTTCACGTTTCAGCATGGAGCGGCTAAAATAATACGCCATGACTTTTATCCGTCTAACTAGTCCTCAGTCTCTCTGGCCGTGGCTAAATGAAAACTGATTGAAGTAACAGGCTGGAAGAAGGCAGGAGAATGCCACAAACAGGATCGCCATAGTCCCTCATTCCACAAGGACTCTGTCCTGTCTATAGAACGTGATGTTATGGTGTCAGTCTTTAGGTGGCAGCAAAGGTTTAATCTTGTAGTTGATGTTACTAGAAGCAGTTCTAGTACTTGCACAAGAATGAGGGAAACCTTCTCCTGCTGCCTGCCACTTAGTAAAACAAAACCAAACGAAAAAGCGCATATGAACGTAAATAATTATTTCTGAGTTCCTAATGATAAAATGCATGTGTATGTTATTAAATCAGAAACTGTAGGTTATATCTACCAAATGGTAAACAGAATTCTAGAAACAAATTCTCTGATTTGTGAGCCATCCCAGGTTGTAAATGACTTTCTAGAGCTTTGGGAATCTTGGGCAGGCATTCAGAACTTGTTACTTCTGAAAAGAGTTCTAAATTGCTTCCTGCAAAATAAGACGTCTGGAGAGCCAATGCTAACAGCACACACCTACACGGGAAAAACTGGCCCCTTCTGAAGAACCGCACCAGGGTCCCTCACATACTGCATTAGCATTCTGCTATTTCCCCGCCTCTGAAAATACTCTTTCAAATGTGTGGGTGTTTCATGCCAACCCTCGGTACCTAGGAAGACAAATGCTTTGGAAACTCTCACTATATCTCTGTATATAATATTTATTCAGCAATTTAAACTTTTCTAAAGCAGAGCCTATAACCCAGAGAAATAAATGGTGACTGGATGCAGAATTCTATATTCTCATTAAACCTGGGAGATTGAGGCTTGGATCCTCTTTTTAAAATAAAACCAAAACACACTTCGTTCTCCACTGGATGGAAATAGAAATATGGGCTGGATAAAACTCCCGAAAGAAACTTACTTTCTGTTTGGCTTCAAGAATCCTTCTTTCAAGATCAGAAGGGATCATTTTCCCTCTGGAAGGAAAAAGAAATATAGATTTGCTTTGAATAATTTGCTTCATCATCTTTACAACGTAAGTGGCCGCAGTAGGGTAAAGTCCAACCCCAAACTGTTGATAACAATACTCGGTGAAAACAACTCCTTGACTGCTTCCAGGAAGGATGCATTTACTTGCCTGGATGAGGCATGACTATCATTTCTGGCACGTTTTGCAGACTTGTGACCGTATTGCGTTGTTCCCTGTAGAATGATTACCATGACCCTCTGCTGTGCACAGAAGCTTCTTATTAACTCATCCTCTTAATTCAGTTAAAACAAGCCTGATTTGGAACAAAACGTTTGGCAATGAAAGGAGAGTTCAGAAAAACCTTTTTATTCCAAACCTTTGAATAAACCGACCTGCAATTTCACATACCAATGAAACAGCAGGAAGAGAAAATCCATTCTGAAACATCTGGATGAAAATACTAAGTGAAAAAGCTACCTAATGACACTCCAAGTGCTAAAAGCGTAAAGAAGGCCAAAAATTAATGGGCTCAAGTTTCAAACATCCTTTCAACCCTAAAAATGCTTCTTTCCTAAAATAAAAACACAGATACTGCTTTGCTTAATATTATAATAATCATGGTACGGGAGACAGAGAAACTTTATTTTTTTTTTTGAGACAGAGTCTGGCTCTGTTGCCCAGGCTGGAGTGCAGTGGCACAATCTCGACTCACTGCAAGCTCCGCCTCATGGGTTCACGCCATTCTCCTGCCTCAGCCTCCAGAGTAGCTGGGACTACAGGCGCCCGCCACCACGCCCGGCTAATTTTTTGTATTTTTTTAGTAGAGACGGGGTTTCACTGTGTTAGCCAGGATGGTCTTGATCTCCTGACCTCGTGATCTGCCCACCTTGGCCTCCCAAAGTGCTGGGATTACAGGCGTGAGCCACCGCGCCGGGCCCAGAGAAACATTCTTTAAGTCAAAATAGCTCTCTGGAGGTTGCTAACATGGCCAACTTTGCATCACAGTCATTGATCTAAGTTTTTAAAAGACTTTTTGGAAAACGAACTGATGGTAGAGGTGATTATCACAATCAATGGTTGTGGGATACTATTGGCATACAGTGAGCAGTGAGTGGGGTTTTTGCTATTTGTCACTGACTCCATAGTACCTTTGTGGCTCTCCCTGTGAGTCTAGACATACGGCAAGCATTGGACTTCATTACAGCTTCTAGGGCTATCTTGCTTAGGCTTTTACATATTTAAATAAGTTAATTTATTACAAATTACTTCTATCACATTTCTTCATTTAAAAAAATAATTTGAGCATTATATAGTGAGAAGTTACATTTTTGACCCTTTTTTTTCAGGCCAATAAAGGAGGTGTGACAAAATAATTGGAATATATAAAGCAGACATGAAACCTCAAAGCACTGGGAATCACTGAATCAGGTGAAGCTGTTTCCCAAAGAAAGACAATTACCTGGGCAATGGTAATGGACAATTTACCAGTGATTAGTTTGTCAGGCTGGAATGGAAAAAAGGGCATTACAGGTACATTTGATGCAGAGACTATGGGCTTAGATTAGAGCAGCCTACCTTTGGGGAACTTCTGTGAGACTGAGGGGAAGGAGGGAGGGTGGTGTGGTTGAGGAAAGGACATAGCTTCTCACTCCTTATAATTCTTCCCACATTTCATAGCTTTGCCTGGGGGCATCCCTTAAAGCAGTAATTTTCAACCTGATCAGATCAGGCTGTGCTAAAGCACCTTGCTCCAGCCCTGATGTAAATAAAAAGTTCAAATTTCTGAGACAGTGTGGGTATTATCTTTATCTTTTACATAAAGTTTAAAGCACATTAAAATTGCCATAGTATTTTTGCAGGTAAACAAGAAAATTGAGAGTGAGAACTCTTAGAATTTTTTTTTGCAAATCTTGAATTTTACCCAAGTTTACCACAAGCTAAACACCTTTGCCTGGGAGAATTTTGGGTAGACTAGCTTGACAATCATTATTTGCTCATCAAATCATATCATACTTAACTTTTTTAAAGTATAAGGCAGTAAGATGGCACTGAGGAGTCAGAGATGAGGGTGCATTCAAATTGGAAGGGGCTCCAAGACATTCCTGATTCTAGTCGAACTTTCTCATTTTTCAAATAAGGCAACAGCCTGAGAGGAGAAATGACTGCCCAAGATCAAATACTGGTAAAAAGTCCAGAGAGTAACTAGAAATATAATCTAAGCTTCCAGAACAAACTCAAAGGTGCCAAACATATAGGAAACCTGTTTGGAAAGGTTTGATTATTTTAAGATAAGATAAATCTTTTAAGATCACATCTGACTTTCATGAACCAGAGGTGTCATCCAAACCTGCCGGGAAAACAGTAATGAACATATAGTCTGTTTCTTTCCTGTATCAGCGAACTTTGCGCAGGAGGAGGGAGTAGGCTTGTCAAACCATCAACTCCAAGTGTTCACCTCTGGCAGATTGGAAAGAAATGGGGGTGGCTCTAGTTTTTCCTGGGCACTCTGCCTTCCAAACCTATATTTGTTTTGTCTGCTTAGGACCCAGAGCCTGACATATGGCAGGTGGTAGATAAACATTTGTTGGAGGAATATGGCTAGAAGGGAAAGTTTAACCCAAGACTATTAATATGTTTAACTTAATGTCTGACCAGATAGTGAATATGGAGGCCTTGGGGGAGGAAACTTACCATCTTTTTCTCTATCTTAGAATTGGCCGGATTACCTTAGAACGCTGGTTCTTAAAATTTAGTGAACATAATAATCACCCAAGTCCTGGTTTAAAATACATGGCCCCATTCTTAGGGATTTTGATTCAGTAGTTCAGCATAGGGCCCAGGAATTAATTCATCCCACAAATATTTATTGAGCACTTGCTATGTGCCAAGCAGTGTTGCAGGAACTGGGGTAAACAAGACAGCTTCTACTCTCCAGGGCTTCCATGCTATCAAGGAAGACAAATAATAAACTGATAAATAGACAAATATGCACAAGAATTTGCATGTTCATCAGTCACCCTGGTGATTCTGATGCACGTAGACCTGGGTCCATATGTTAAGAAAAGCTGCTTGGGACATTTTAGCCTGGGAGGTATTTAAATAACTGTGTAACACACTAAGTACTTTTCATATGTGCCATGGTTTGGAGCCTTCAAGGCTGCAGGGCAGTGAGCAGAAGGCGCTCCAGATGTAGCCTTGTCCATCCCCTGCCTGCCCATATGTTGCGGGGACAGAGATGACTGGGTGACAACCAGCAGATTGTCCTCTGCAGATTAGAAGCTGTTGGATCAGTCCTGGCCTTTCTGCACAAGCATCGCCTGGTGCCTGGGAGGCTTTGGATGGCGACTGTTCCATACCCTTTGTGTGGTCTAAAAGTATGTCTATAACATAAGCGTATATCCTTAATAATTACACATCCAGCCTTTAAGCTTACAATTAAGTAGCCACTGATGCTTTATAACACTGCTGTCAGTTAGTTGTTAGTGTTTAGGAAGGGACTGCTATTGAAGTCTGGGCCATTGAAACAGACTGCTGCTTTGGACAAGGTGTTTTGCATTGAGATGCTTGGTTAGCAGTAGCCTTTACGAAGTCGTATGATGCTGGCCAGGCACGGTGGCTGTGGCGCCTGTAATCCCAGTAATTTGGGAGGCCGAGGCGGGCGGATCACGAGGTCAAGATATTGAGACCATCCTGGCCTTAGTAGAGACAAGTGAAACCTCGTCTCTACTAAAGATATAAAAATTAGCTGGGCATGGTGGTGCACGCCTATAGTCCCAGCTACTTCGGGTGGGTGAGGCAGGAGAATTGCTTGAACCCGGGAGGCGGAGGTTGCAGTGAGCCGAGATTGTGCCACTGCACTCCAGCCTGGCGACAGAGCAAGACTCCATCTAAAAAAAAAAAAAGTCGTATGATGCTATAGGGTCAGATAACTCCCTTAAGTTGACTGGGAAAAGTCCCAGGAAGAACGACAGGTAGAACCACCAGCAGGAAAGATCTTCTCTTTGTGGGAAGAAGCAAAAAGACACAGAATGTACCTTGGACCATGGTCCCAGTTTCATGCCTAATTCCCCATAGCTCCAAAGGGAAGAACTGATTATCTTACCAAAGAAAGCAGGTTACTGGAGAGTCTGTATTTCTAGGCAGGCTTGCAGATGGTCACATATGGGGTGCTTGAGTCACTAGTTGACCCCATTCATTGGCCCTGCTGAAACTAGAGATACTACCAGCCTTTCCTAAGTGAGTATGGCTTAGCTCTATTCCTAAAAACATGAGTGCAAAGAAGAAAGTATGTGTACATCCTTCCTGTTAGAAATTGACTAAGGTTACATAATAGCAACACTGTCAGCAGCGATGATAAATGACCAGTTTTAGAAGCAGTAACTGTGCAATCCCTGCTCCTCCTCCCGACCCTACAAGAGAGTTATTTTGCACTTACAGTGCAGATTAGGAAACCGAGGTTCAGAGAGGCAGTTGACTATGGTTAAAAGCTTGAAATCTGGGCCGGGAGCGGTGGCTCCACGCCTATAATCCCAGCACTTTGGGAGGCCGAGGCCGGCGGATCACCAGGCCAGGAGATCGAGACCATCCTGGCTAACACAGTGAAACCCCGTCTCTACTAAAAAAATACAAAAAATCAGCCGGGCGTGGTGGTGAGCACCTGTAGTCCCAGCTACTCTGGAGGCTGAGGCAGGAGAATGGTGTGAACACAGAGGCGGAGCTTGCAGTGAGCAGAGATCGTGCCACTGCACTCCAGCCTGGGCGAGAGAGCGAGACTCCATCTCAAAAAAAATAAAAAAGCTTGAAATCTGGAGATGTAATAGTGGATTCCTGCCACAGATCATATATGCTAACTGTGTGTACTTGAAGTTTAAGTTCTTCTTTTTACTCATTTATAAGATAACAGTATTTGTCTCAGAGGATTTGTATGAGGGTTAAATAAGATAGTAAGTATAAACAATATTAAGCAAACTCTGCCTAACATTTGGTAACCACTCAATGTGTGTTTGACAGTCTAACGTCGTTACATTGTTATTAGCAGTAGTATTGTTATTGTTGTTATTAGCATTATGTGACTTGCAGAATGTCACACAGCTAGCAGGAGGCAGATTTCAAATCTAGAGCTGTCTGATAACAAAACCTAGATTCTTGGCACTGTACAACTACCCCGACTTAACAAAAAACTTTTCAGGTTGACTTCTAGGATTGTAATGACATACGCAAAATGTCCATGTGGTTTTCTGGAAGCCCCCTGGATTGAGTGGTCCAGTGACCCCAATTACTGTTATCAGCACTGGCTAGTAAATAATAAAAGCATGTAACCTCATCCTAAAACATATTTGAGGATGTTGTTCTACCTAGTGTAGCATCCAAACGCAATAGCAGTAACAAAAACTGCTATATATTTGCTTTTTAACTAGTCAGTGCTAGGCAAAACTATCCTATCAAGGTAGCAAGGAGAGCTAATGGATGCAGGTGAATTTTCAAATTGCACAGACTGTGTAGTGACTAGAGAAATTGCATAGACTGACTTGGGGAAAAAATTGTTAGAGATGAATTGCAGAGGAGCAGTAAAAGTTACCAGAGATTTCTCCTGGGGAAAAGAGCTCCCCGTGTCTTTACATAGCTGATACCAACATGGGTAGCCTGTCTTAGGAAAGGCCCCTAAGATATATAAACTAACAAAAGTTAAAACTGACCATTTAAGAAGTACTTGTATTACAAAACCAAGCCCTTTGCAAAGAATTTTACCATAATTATAAACAGTGAACTTCCTATTCGCTATAAATAGTGAATCCAAATACATAGTTGGATTTGGAAAAAGAACTTTAACTATAATGATTAATTATATTTTTCTCTTTTAGGATTTGTTTTCCAATGTGCACAATTGAATCACTTAGCATTATTGTCAGGTTATAAGAGAAGGATATTTTGGGTGATTTTTTGTGTATAATTCCGGTAATATTTATTCTTTCCATTGACTTTCGCCAAAAGCATTTACTTACCACACATACTATGACTATACAATAATGCAAGTGATATGCAACTGAGACTCCAATCATGATATGGTAAGGAGATATTTTCTCTTGTATATGAAACCTCCTTACTGCTGCCCTTGAAGGGCAGTATCAGAGCTGACAAGGAGGTATATGGTGAGGGAAACTGTATGGGCAAGAAGGTGTGCTGACC
This sequence comes from Pongo abelii, assembly GCF_028885655.2. Taxonomy (NCBI): domain Eukaryota; kingdom Metazoa; phylum Chordata; class Mammalia; order Primates; family Hominidae; genus Pongo; species Pongo abelii. The sequence continues at coordinate 26,438,558 of NC_071993.2, read as the reverse complement.
ACCTCACGTTACTCCTCCTTCTCCCCAAACTACCGTCCCTCTTCCCTAAATGTATCTGTAGAGAGGAAAAAAAAAGGATTATGATAAAAGGTTCAAGTTACCATGTAAGAAAACATGCTTGGCTACTCTAAATCAATAACTTTGGAGTCCAAGAGGAAATCAAGATGGCAATTACAGAACATTAAAAATTAATGACATGAAAATAAAACTTACAAAAACATGAGAAGCATCCTAAATCATTCTCAGAGGAAAATGTATAGCTCTGAGTGCTTCTGAAATTAAATAACAGAGAATAAAAAGAACTAAATTAATTAATCCAAAAAGCTAGGGAAACAACAACAGTGTAGGCAGAAACAAGGAAATTTTTTTTAGTGAATTAGAAAACTTAATTAAAAGTAAACAATAAATTCAAAAGATGGGACATTGAAAATATCAATAGATACACAAATATCTGATTAGTCCAATAAATAAAAGAGAGAAAACATAACATTTGAAATGAAAGAGATGTTATGAATAAAGATATTTTAATATTTGAAAGCATTCTATGTAAAGCTTTATAATAATCTTAAAGTTTTTGAGAAAATAATTTTTCCCTGGGAAAGGTAAATTACAAGAATTGATTCAATAATATATGGAAAAGTCGAAAAAAAAACTAATAACCAGGAAATAAGTGGGAGAAAAGTTGCCAAGAATCTGCCCCCACCTCAAAATGCCAGGCCCGGGTAGTAAATTTTAACAAGTTTACTAATAACATATAATACTCTTTAAACTCTTATAAAGAAGACAATGGAAAGCTGCAGAATGAATTTTCTGAAGCTAGATAATTCTGAAAGCAAAACATGTCAGAGATAGCTTAGAGAAACCTATAGATACATCTTACAAATATAGCTATAATAATCCTAAATATAATATTAGAAATTATAATCCTGAAGGAAATTCAAGATTAGCATTGCATCAAGTAGGATTTGTTGCAAGAATGCAAAGGTGTGTACTACTAAGAAATCCTTTTAGCACAACTCATCTTATCTATAGATCAGTTAGAAAATCATCTCAGTGTCATCTCAATTGATGTCTAAAGGCATTTTATGAAAGTCAACATCCATTCCAGAAGAGAAGGAAGCGGATGAGGAGAAGGAGGAAGAGAAGAGGGTGGGAAGAGAAGAGAAGAAACAAAAGAATTCTTGATAAATTAAGAAGACACTTTCTTAACATGATAAAAAACATCTACTTCAAATCAAGTGTCAACATCGTATCTAAATGCAAAAGCCTAAATACATTTCCATTAAATTTGGGACAAGAACATTCTTCTTAAAGAGATAGAAAATTCTAACTGACCAATAATGAATAAGGGAATTGCATCAGAAACAAAAATCTCCCATCAAAGAAAAGCCCAGGACCTAATAGCTTCACCTGGATAGTTCTATCACACATTTAACGAAGGATTAATAATAATCCTTCTCAACTTTTTCCATGTAGTTGAAAATGAAAAAATCCTTCCAAACTCATTTTACAAGGCCAACCTTATCCTGATACCAAAGCTAGTCAAGGACGCACAAGAAAAGAATATTACAGACCAATATCCCTGATGAACATAGATGCAAAAATCCTCAAAAAATACTAGCCAACTGAATTCAACAGCCCTTTAAAAAGATCATATACCATGATGAAGGAGGATTATCCCTGGGATGCAAGGATGGTTCAACATATGCAAACCAATAAATGTAATATACTACATTAACAGAATGAAGGATTAAAAACCATATTACCATCTCGATAGATACAGAAAAAGCACTTGAAAATTTCAACATCTTTTCATGGCTAACAACTCTCAGCAAATTAGATCCAGAAGAAATGTACATCAACACAATAAAGGCCACATATGACAAGCCCACAGCTAAATTATACCCAACAGTGAAAGTTGAAAGCATTTCCTTCAAGATCAGGAGCAAGATAAGGATGCTCACTCTAACTTAGTATTGGAAGTCCTAGCCAGAGCAATTGGGCAAAAAAAAAAAAAAAAAAAAAAAAGAAAAGAAAAGAAAAGAAAAAAAAGGCATCCAAATAAGAAAAGAATAAGTTAAATTGTTTCTAGATGACGTGATCTTATACAGAGAAAACCTAAAAGCTTCACCAGAAAGCTGTCAGAACTATAAATGAATTCAGTAAAATTGCAAGATATGAAAATTAACACATAAAAGCCAGTTGTGCTACCATACATTAGAAAAGAAACTATCCAGAAAAGAAATCAAGAAAACAATTCCATTTACATGGCATCAAAAAGAAAAAAATATTTAGAAGTAAATTTAACCAAAAGGGTGAGAGATCTACAGTGAGACTATAAAACACTGATGAAAGAAATTGAAGAAACATACAAATAAATGAAAGATATCCTATGTTCATAAATTGGAAGAGTCAATATTGTCAAAATGTCCATACTACCCAAAGCCATCTACAGATTCAATTGAAATACCTGTCAAAATTTCAATGGCATTTTTCACAGAAATAGAAAAAACAATCTCAAAAATTCATATGGAAACACAAACAACCATGAAGAGCTAAAGTAATCTTGAGCAAGGAGAACAAAGCTGGAGACATAATGCTTCCTGATCTCAAATTATATTACAAAGCTATGTAATAGAAACAGTATGCACTGGAATTAAAACAGATACATAGACCAATGGAACAAAGAGAAAACCCAGAAATAAACCTAGGCACAAGTGGTCAACTAATCATCAGCAAAGGTGCCATATATACACAGTGGGGAAAGGACAATCTTTTTGATAAATAGTGCCAGGAGAATTGGATATACACATGCAAAAAATTAAAATTAGATCCTTACATTACACCATACACAAAAATCAACTCAAAATGGATTGAAGACTTACCTAAGACCTGAAACTGTAACTAGAAGAAAACATAGGGGAAAATTTCCATGACATTGGTCTTGGCAATGACTTTTTGGATGTGATACCAAAAGCAGAGGCAATAAAAGCAAAAATAAACAAGTGTGACTATACAAAACTAAAGTTTCTGCCCAGTAAAAGAAACAATTGACAAAATGAAAAGGCATCCCATGGAATGGGAGTAAATATTTGCAACCTTATATCAGATAAAAGGTTAGTATCCAAAATATATAAGGACCTCATACAACTCAACAGCTAAAACTCCCAAATAAGCTAACTTAAAAATGGACAAAGGATCTGAATAGACCTGTTTCCAAGAAGACATACAAATGGTCAACACGTATATAAAAAGGTGCTAATCACTAATCATGACTAATTTTCAGGGAAATGCAAATCAAAACCACAATGAGATATCATCTCACATTTGTTAGGATGGCTATTATTTTGATAACAAAAAGTCAAAAGATAACAAGTGCTGGAGATGATACAGAGAAAAGAGAACCCTTATACATTGGTTAGCCTTTATAGAAAACAGCATGAAAGTTCCTCAAAAAATAATAAAAAAAAAATAGAACTACCATATGGTCCAGAAATCCCAGTTCTGGGTATGTACCCAAAGGAAATAATCACTGTCTCAAAGAAATAACCACACTTCCATGTTCACTGCAGCATTACTCACAATAGCCAAGATTTAGAAACAACCTAAGTGTCCGTCAACAGGTAAATGGATAAAGAAAAAATATGGTAAACATATACAATGGAGTATTATTCAGTTTTGAAAAAGAAGGAAAACCTGTCATGTGACAACATGGATGAAACTGGAGGACATCATGCTAAGTAAAATAAGCCAGACACAGAAAGACAAATAGTGCATGATGTCATTTATATACACAGAATCTAGAAAAGTCAAACTCATACAAATAGTAGATGGGTGATTAACAGAGGTTGAGGGTATTGGAACACCATTTGGCCAAAAAGAAAGAAAGGAAGGAAGGAAGGAAGAAAGAAATGAAGGAAAGAAGGAGGGAAGGAAGAAGAAAATATTACATACTTCCCAAACGCCATAGACCAAAATAAATTTCAGTTAAATCAACTACTTAAATAATAACACAAAGTTTCTAGGGGAAAACAAATGAATATTAACATGTTCTAAGAATGGAAAACATTTTCTAAAGACACTAAAGGTAAAACATGAGTAATTAATGATCACTCTGACTACCAAAAACTGAAACGTTTTAAAAAATACAACAGATGAAATAAAAAAGCAGATGATACATTTTAGAAAACATTTGCAACATACATGACAAAAGAGAGCTTTGTTTTCTTTTTCTTTTTGAACTATAAATAACTGATAAGTATAAAGTACTCAACTTTGCAAGGATAAATGCTTGAGGGGATGGATACCCTATTCTCCATTATGTGCTTACTTCACGCTGCATGCCTGTGTCTGTCAAAACATCTCATGTACCCCATAAATATACACACCAACTATGACCTACAAAAATAAAATAAATACTCAGCTTTGCTAATTATCAAAATGTAAATGAAAACATGAATAATAAAAAAGCTCCATCCATCAGATTGACACACATCACTTAAGGTTTTAATTCCTAGCCTGAGTGAGGACATAGTGGGTAGGCACCCCTTTATAGTACTGGGGAAGTGTAAACTGGCTGAGTCTTTTCTGAAGGCAACATGACAGCAAGTATCATAACTCAGCATAGACACAGTCTTGGGCTCAGAAATTCTACATCTGGAAAGTTTTTTTGTTTTCTTGAGATGGAATCTTGCTCTGTCGCCCACGCTGGAGTGCAGTGGTACGATCTTGGCTCACTGCAACCTTCGCCTCCGGGGTTCAAGTGATTCTCCTGCCTCAGCCTCCCGAGTAGCTGGGAATACAGCCATGTGCCACCACACCCAGCTAATTTTTTATTTTTAGTAGAGACGGGGTTTCACCATGTTGGTCAGGCTGGTCTCGAACTCCTGACCTCAGGTGATCTGCCCACCTCGGCCCTCCAAAGCGCTGGGATTACAGGGGTGAGCCATGCACCCAGCCAGAAGTTATTTTAAGAAAATAATACAAGGATATGTGCAAATATTTACCCGCAATAATGTTTATAATAGCATTTTTTTAATAGTAAAAGTTTAAAGCAACTTAATGTTTAACAACAGATTTGTTAAGTAATATAAATTCTAAACAGTAGATTATTAAATAGTGAATGAGAATTGTATTGAAGAATTTCTAAGGCATGCAAGTTGTCCATAATATTTGTTATGTAAAAAACAAATTTCTAATCAGTAAATACTTACTTACAGTGTCTTTTATGTTAAGTAAATACTTACATGTCTTTTATGTTAAAATATATGTAAATATATTTTAAACTACATGCCATCAAATATTATGACAGATTATATCTAGGTTCTTTTATTTGCTTATTTTTCTACAATGAATATGTGTGGCTTCTGGAATAGGAGAATTACGTTGTCATTCTTATTTTTAAAAAGCAGCCATCTCTTATATAACACAATATAAATTAACTCAAAATACATCAGAGATCTAAATGTAAGAACTAAAAGTATAAAACTCTTAGAAGAAAACATAGGACAAAACATTCATAACACTGGATTTGGCAATGATTTCTTGGACATCACACCAAAGGTTCAGGCAACAAAAGAAAAAAATAGAAAAATTTGACTTCATGAGCATTAGAAACTTGTACAACAAAAGATACTATCAACAGAGTAAGAAGGAAACTCACAGAATGGGAGAAAATATTTGCAAATTATATATCTGATAAAGGATTAATATCCAGAATAAAGAAGTCCTAAAACTCAACAACAACAATAACAAAACCAATCCAAAAGACCTGAGTAAGCATTTCTCCAAAGAAAGTATACAAATGTCCACTAAGCACATGAAAAAAAAATCCTCAACACCACTAATCATCAGGGAAATGCAAATGAAAACCATAATGAAATACCACTGCATACCTATAAGGATGGCTGCTATGAAAAACAAGCAAACAAACCAAAAACCCAAAAAATAACAAGTGTTGGTGAGGATGTGGAGAAATTGGAACCCTGTGCACTGCTGGCAGGAATGTAAAATGATATAACAGTTGCTGAAAAAGTATGATGGTTCCTCAAAAAATTAAAGATAGAATTACCATGTGATCCAGCAATTCAACTGTTAGATATCTACTCCAAAGTAATTGAAAGCAGAGTCTTGAAGATGTAATTTTTCACCCCATATTCATTGCAACATTATTCCTATTAGTCAATGGTGGAAGTAAGGCTAGGCATGGTGGCTCACACCTGTAATCCCAGCACTTTGGGAGGCTGAGGTGGGTGGATCACCTGAGGTCAGGAGTTTGAGACCAGCCTGACCAATATGGTGAAACCCTGTCTCTACCAAAAATGCAAAAATTAGCTAGGCATGGTGGCGTGCACCTGTAGTCCCAGCTAAGTACTTGGGAGGCTGAGGCAGGAAATTCGCTTGAACCTGGAAGGCAGAAGTTGCACTGAGCCAAGATTGTGCCATTGCACTCCAGCCTCGGTGACAGAGTGAGACTCCGTCTCATAGAAAAAAAAAAAATTGGTGGAAGCAACCCAAGTAAGTATGCATAAATGGATGAATGGATAAACAAAATGTGATCTACACATACGATGGAATATTATTCAGCCTTAAAAAGGAAGGAAATTCTAACACATGCTACAACACGGATGAACCTTGAGGACATTGTGAAATAGACAAGTTACAAAAAGTCGAATCCTGTATGATTCCATTCATGTGAGTGAGGTACCCGTAGTAGTAAAATTCGTAGAGACAGTGGAGTGAGCGTTTCCTGGGGATAGTGGGGAGGGGGTGGTAGGGAGTTAGTGTTAAATGAACATGGAATTTCAGTTTTGCAATGTGAGAAGAGTTCTGGAGATGAATATTGATGATGGTTGCACAACAATATGTGTATTTCACACCACTGAAATGCACACTTAAAAATGGCTCAGATCGGACATTTTATGTTATGTGTATTTTATCACAATAAAAAAAGGGGCTCTGTTTAAACTAGTGAACACTAAGGGTTCTCTTCTGGGTCCACACCCTGACTCTTCACTTACAAGCCATGTGACGTTGGACATATCCCCTGTGAGGGGCTATGAAAGAAAACTTGCCATACTGTTTAAAACTGTTGTGTGTAAACTATGTTAGCACCAGAGAAATGTGAAAGAATATACTATTTTGTGTCTCTAATTAAATGAATTAATTAGGTCAATTTTGTAAAGTGGCTAGAGCTGTGCCTAGCACGTCAGAAACTCTCAATCAGTGTCAGCTGTTATTATAGTCCTTCCTGAGATAGGGCAGAATGAAGTACACACAGGACTGGCATCTCTGAGTTCTCTGCGTCTATACCCACAGGAAATACGCCACTCAGAGGGCTTCCCACAGCCCTGCTCAGGAATAATTGATTCAGTGTCTCTGTGAAGTCTATCCCACTACAATGCGCTGAACAGCTTCCCAAGGACCCGAAAGAGTTAATTAGCATCCCTAACGACCTTCAGGCACTGGCTACAATTCAGCTAATTTAATAAAAGAATATAATGACCCTAGGTTATTTATACTTTCAATTGTTTAAATCAATTGTATGATAAAGTGTGGTACTAAAAAGCACAGGGAAGTGTAGTCTAACTGTAATTTATAAAGCTGAAGTGATACGTTTAAAAGAAAGGCTAAAATGTATATAAATGCACTAGTAGCTAATTTGTGGTATAAAAGCATTAATCAAAATGGCTAACAGAATTCTTGTGTTACATGGGAGCTAGGAAAGCCAATGACTCTTGTAGTCCTATGCCACTAGGTATCATGCGTCTTGGTCAGATTTATTTTCTGTATGGTTTTACAACAAATTACGAGTAATTTAGATAATGTAAGGGGTACCCTGAAGGGAGGAGAAAGAAGAGAAATGGAAGAGAGCAGGGAGAATGAGTGGAAGAAGGTGCTAGAGCATATTAATTTGTTTGTTCTTTTCTTGAGACGGAGTCTCGCTCTGTCTCCCAGGCTGGAGTGCAGTGGTGCGATCTCGGCTCACTGCAACCTTGGCCTCCCGCGTTCAAGCGATTTTCCTGCCTCAGCCTCCCAAGTAGCTGGGATTACAGGTTCAAGCGATTTTCCTGCCTCAGCCTCCCAAGTAGCTGGGATTACAGGCGCTCGCCACCACGGCTGGCTAATTTTTGTATTTTTGGTAGAGACGGGGTTTCACCACGTTGGTTAGGCTGGTCTCGAACTCCTGACCTCAGGTGATATGCCCGCCTCAGCCTCCCAAAGTGCTGCATTACAGACATGAGCCACCGCACCCAGCCGAGCATATTAATTTCTAAAAATACTTGTGAGTCCATACTGATAATAAATGAGAGAGAGCAAGAGAGAGAGGGGGAGAGAGAGAACAAAAAGACAAAATCTCTTCCCTACAGTGGAATGAAAGGACTAATAAATACAGAAGAAATGACGGAGTTAGAAAATTACTGTTCTGCAACCATCACAACAATAATTCAGGGAAAAATCATCAGTAGATGCTAAACTAGTGGGTGAACATTTCAGAAGCAATGGGGTATTTATGCTGACACAAAGCATCCCCTGCAAGATACTTATTAACTGCAAAGGAGAAAATAGTCATTTCATAGTGGAGTGACCTGGCAGACACTGCCTTCACCAAAAAATCAAAGTTGATATTACTGATAATGCGACCAACCTCCAGATGAGATGCACTCAAGAAAGCCAAGCTTCACCTCCAGAAAGTCCTGAGCCAAATGCATCACTTGAATCTAATCATGGGAATCCAAATCACCTGCAATCCAAATCACCAGACGAATCCAAATCACCTGCACACTAAATGGTCTCTACTCATAAAAAACATCAATGTCATGAGAGACAAAGGAAGGCGGAGGAAACGTCAGATTAAAGGGGACCAAAGAGACATGACAACTAAATGGCATGTGTGATCCCGGACTGGGAAAAATAGCTATAATGGATACTATTGGGACAACTGAAGAAACAAATAAGGTATGTACATTTAATAACAGTATTCTATCTATGTCACATTTCCTGATTTTCATAATTGGCCTGCGATTGTGTAAGTGAATCTCCTTGTTTTTAGGAAACATACATTGAGATATTAAGGGGTAAAACAGCGTGATGTCTGCAAGGAGCTTGCAAATGGTTCTCTCTCTCTCTCTCTATATATATATATATAATATGTATATATACATACATATATAATATAATTAATATATACAATATTACACTCAATATGTAATATTGGATTTTATATACAGTATATATTGAGAGAAAGAGAAAGCAAATGTGTCAGACTATAACTGGTGAATCTGAGTGTAAGGTATATGAGCATTCTTTTTACTATTCTTGCAATTTTCCTTTAAATTTGAAATTATTTTAATAATACAATGTAAAAAAAAAGTTGGATGAGCTAAGGTCTGAGCAACTTTCCAACTCTAAGGGTGTCTGATTTGAAAGTCATTAGCAGTTTGTCAACATAGGCTAAGCCCAGGCTGGCCCCTCTCCGCCTTCCTCCCCATTCCTCCTCAGTCCTCCTTGCATCTGCCATTACACATCACTCTCCCATTGCTTTCTCCTGTTTCCTTCCAATTTTAGGATTTGAAATAATTTCAGAGTTTGTGTGAGCCTCTCAGGGAAAGAGTCTACACAATTTTAGTCAAAAGACTAGGAAACTCAACAAGGAAAATTAAACCTTTGCGATTTTTTCTTTCCTTCTTTCCTTCCTTCCTTCCTCCTTTCCTTCCTCTTCCCCCATCCCCTCTCCTTTTCCTTCCTTCCTCCCTCCCTTCCTTCTTTTCTTCTTTCTTTCCTTCCATAATTCACATTTCCTCTCTAGCGGGTCCTCCACCTCATAGCGAAATGGGCAGTAAGCCCCTCTCCTTTAAACAACAAAGCCAAAAGCCACCCTGGATTCATAGCTCCCCTCCAGCTTCAGCCCTGCCTCTTCCCCTTCACAGCTCCACCTCCTGGACCTTGCCTGTATTAGTTCTCCCTTTTCTCATCTACCACTCACCCCAACCCACTGCAAATTGCCTTCTGCCCTCACCACTCCACTGAAACTGCCCTTGCCAAACTCATCAGCCACCTCCTTAGAAGTCACGCTGATGGGCAGTTGTTGGCCCTCATTTCACCTGTTGTAGCATTTGATTCAGCTGACCACTCCTTTCTCTGGAAACACTCTCATGGCCCTCGTGGCCCCAGTTTCTGTTTCTCTGACAACTCTGGCCGCTCCTCCTCAATCTCCTTTGTAGGCTGCTCTTACTCTGCCTGTCCCTGAAGTGTGGATGCTCCTGAGAATTCCTTCCCAGGCCGCCTTCTGCACGGCCTCCCTAGTGTACCTCCTGAGCTCCAGGCCCATACTTCCACCTGCCTACCAGACACTCTCACTTGGGTGTCTCATAACCTCGTCAAACTCAGTATCTCCAAATCTGAATGGTTCACCTCAGACAGGGTCCCTTATCTCAGAGAATAGCACCGCCTGGACTTAGCTGGCAAGCCAGGAACCTGGCATTCATCCTTGCCTCCTGTCTCAACCTGCACACCAATCAGCCAACACTTCCTGTTCATTCCAGCACTCCCTGTCCCTTGCTCTGCATCTGGTCGGCCTGCTATTCATCATCTCCCATTCATATGACTACAACATCTACCAACTTCCAGTCTCTCATCCCACCCACTCTGCATTTAAAATAATCTTTCTAACACAAAAATATGCTGTTGTTCCCCTGCTCAAAAACCCTTCAGTGATGTCCCATGTCTTTTAATCAGAAGTCCAAACAGCTTAACATGGCTCATAAGGCCCACATGACAAGGACATTCTGACCAAGTCCTCTCTTCTTTTCAGTTCCTTGAACAAGCCAGGTTCTCTCTCACATCCATGGTTTACAATAGGGGTCCCCAATCCCCTGGCCACAGACCAGTACTAATGGTGACCTGTTAGGAACCGGTCACACAGCAGGAGGTGAGCCCTGAGCCAGCACTCCCGCCTGAGCCCCGCCTCCTGTCAGATCAGCAGTGGCATTAGATTCTCATAGGAGCAAGAACCTTCCTGTGAACTGTGGATGTGAGGGATCTAGGTTGTGTGCTTCTAGGCGGGCAGATCACCTGAGGTCAGGAGTTCAACATGGTGAAACCCCATCTCCACTAAAAATACAAAAATTAGCCAGGCATGGTGGCATAAGCCTGTAAACCCAGCTACCCAGGAGGCTGAGGCAGGAGAATCACTGGAACCAGGGAGGCAGAGGCTGCAGTGAGCTGAGATGGCGCCAGGACACTCCAGCCTGGAGACAGAGTGAGGCTCCGTCTCAAAAATAAATAAATAAATAAATAAATAAATAGAAAAGAAAAAGAATCTAACTAATGCCTGATGATGATCTGAGGTGGAACAGTTTCATCCTGAAACCATCTGCCACCCCTGCCCCTCACAGCCCTGTCCGTGGAAAAATTGTCTTCCATGAGACCGGTCCCTGGTGCCAAAAAGGTTGGGGACCTGGTTTAGAATGTGCTGTGATGTCTGCCTGGGACATTTTTGCCTCTTCTCTTTATCTGGTTGACTCCCATAATCCTTCCCCTAGTTGCAGAACTGGATGTGAATCAATAATAGCCAGTACTTTCTCTATCATGGTGCTTCCCTTCCTGTGCTCATCTCACGCTAGACTGGACTACATCCACTATGTCTGCCATTGTGTTCCAGTCAAGGCCACTGCCTGCAGCCAAAAGATGGAGCTCACAGGAGCTCACTTACATCATATAGGAACTCCCCATTCTTCCAAATTATCATCCATACAATAGAAATTTTCTCTCCTCTTCCCTTGACTGGATATTTGGGAAATATCTTTTTGCTCAGTGGCCCAAGCAAATTCTGAAATATTGCTCTGTTTTCTTTCACAAAGGTTTATTTTCCTCTCCATATTAATGCACTTTTCTTTTCTATTCTTAGCTACAGCTACACATCATGAATCTAGATTCCACTAATTCAAATTTTGCAAATATGAATGACACGAATTAAAATTCATCAACCTCATCACTGAATATTCAACTTTTTGTTAACAAGGAAAGGAAACCTCAAGCTATAACTTATAAAATCATGTATTCACCTAACACATTTTCCTCTTTCGAATTTAATAAGTAATTTTTACAAAATAGAATATTCCTGTTTAGTTATAATGCTTCACATCAAAATGAAAGCCACAGGAACTGAAGTTTTACATTACCTTATCTTATTCCATTTTTTAAGTATATTTAATACAATTAAAATGCTTTTTAATTTTCAACTCTAAAAGAACCTAGTCCAAACAAATAAAGATTTACTATAACTTTGTTTTTTTTGTTTTAACTGAGAACCGTGTTTCACTTTGAACTGTCACCCAAAGTTAGCCCCTGTGACTGCTAATTAAGAAGGGGATGGCCAGGCACGGTGGCTCATGCCTGTAACCCCAGCACTTTGAGAGGTCAAGACGGGTGGCTCACCTGAGGTCGGGAGTCCGAGAGCAGCCTGACCAGCATGGAGAAACCCCATATCTACTAAAAATACAAAATTAGCTGGGTGTGGTTGTGCATGCCTGTAATCCCAGCTACTTGGGAGGCTGAGACAGGAGAATCGCTTGAACCCCAGAGGCAGAGGTTGCAGTGAGCCAAGGTTGCGCCATTGCACTCCAGCAGCCTGGGCAACAAGAGCAAGACTCCGTCTCAAAAAAAAAGAAGGGTACAAGGTCGGGCATGGTGGCTCATGCCTGTAATCCTAGAACTTTGGGAGGCCAAGGCAGGTGGATCACCTGAGGTCAGGAGTTCAAGACCAGCCTGGCCAACACGGTGACATGGTGAGATCCTGTCTCTACTAAAAATACAAAAATTAGCTGGGCTTGGTGGCACACACCTGTAATTTCAGCTACTTGGGAGGCTGAGGCAGGAGACGCTCTTGAACCTGGGAGGCAGAGGTTGCAGTGAGCTGAGATTGTGCCACTGCATTCCAGCCTGGGTGACAGAGTGAGACCTTGTCTCAAAAAAAAAAAGAAAAAAAAATGTACCTCGCAGGATCTTCCTCCACATGCAGCACTGGGTTTATTGCTAGAAAGACACAGACTATTCTCTTTCACTGGGACATTTCTTCTCAGTTGTGAACCTTCAACTGTCTGCAGAACATAATAAAACCCATCACCCAGCCACTGATAGACTAATGTGTGGTAGGAAAGGATAACTGCAAAAAATGAAAGCCATAGAGGGCAGGTCCAGGCTTGTGTTTTGGGAAGGCTGAATGAACTTTACAAAGCGCATTACGGGAAACAAGCATGAAGGCTCTCACCTTGTCAGCCTTACATGGTGTTCTGAACTGTACATCTGACTTTTACAAGGACGTGCTAATACAAATAAAATGGCTGCCGAGAATGTTTTAATTGATTCTGACCCCAATGGTGGCTACAAATGACTGTCCACACCTTTCTCCTTGGCTTCTGAACCCAAACACTTCAATGTCACTTAAACCATTAGGGCCAGGCTCTCAGTCTTAAACTCATGTCATACAGATGATGTGAATTATCAATATAGAGTCAAAGATGCCATGTAACTAATAGCATAGTTAAAATTTTTTTCCAACATACTCTCATACAATGCTGCTAGGAGAACAAATTGATGAAATCTTTTGCAAAGTTAATCTGATGCATCCATTCCCTTAAAAACATTCATATGATTTCATTTAGTAAGAATACAAAGAAATTGTCCTAAATGGAGAAGCTATGGACACATAAGGACGTTCACTGAAGGATACAAAAGTTATTCATAACAGTAACATGAGAAATAGAAAAATGTATAGCAGGGGACTGATATTTTGGACTTATCTCATTGTCAGATTGTTTTCAGCATTTTACATTTGTCAACACATTGAATCTTCATAACAACCCTATGAAGCAGGTGCCATTACTTTTTTGTTTTTTCAGATAAAGAAACTGAGGCACAGAGAGGCATTTGCCCAGGCTAGTGCTGGAGCTGAGATTGGAATTTAAATAATTCAGCTCCAAAGCCAGCTCTCTAAATGTACCGTAATGCTTTCTGACATATTCACATCTAAAATGTTATACAGTTAAGTATGTTTGTGTTTGTAATCATGTGGAAAAATACTCATGTTATCATGTCTAATTAGAAAAAGAAAGATGAGGCTGGGCATGGTGGCTCATGCCTGTAATCCCAGCACTTTGGGAGGCCGAGGTGGACGGATCACGAGATCAGGAGATCAAGACCATCCTGGCTAACACAGTGAAACCCCATCTCTACTAAAAAATACAAAAAAAACCCAAAAAAACAAAAAACACACACACACAAAAAAACGCCGGGCATGGTGGTGGACACCTGTAGTCCCAGCTACTCGGGAGGCTGAGGCAGGAGAATGGCGTGAACCCAGGAGGCGGAGCTTGCAGTGAGCCGAGATCGCGCCACTGCACTCCAGCCTCGGTGACAGAGCAAGACTCCGTCTCAAAAAAAAAAGGAAAAAAACCCAACAAATTTCTGTGCTTAGAAAAAGAGCTTCAAAGGTTTAGACACCAATGTGGTATTAGCGATGATCTTTGTACAGTGGAACTATGATTTTTCTCTGTTATTTTCTTTTTTTTTTTTAAGTAAGCATATATTGCTTTTTAAATGGTAAATATGGTCATTTATTTCTTTTAAAGCTCTCACTGTGTTTCTGGCTCCCACTCACATTGCCCTCACCATCTCTCCTCCTTGCTTTACTTTGTATTTTCCGTCACAAACTTTTTTCTCCTAGGCCTTATTTTTTCCCACCTTTTATTTCTTACCCTGTTTGCTCTTTCCCACTTCCTTCTTTCTTACTCCTGCCTCTCCTGACCCCTCCTCCTTCCCTCATCCCACAAAGCTTATGAGCAGAAAGGGAGAAAGCCCCCAGCCCTAGCTGCCCAGTGGCCCATTTCCCTCTGTCTCTCCCAAGGGGTGTATGTGAGTAGACAGGGGTACTAGAGAGTGAGCCATTTTCTGAAAAAAGCATACTTTTTAGTATTGTATTTCAGTTGTTCTAATGACTTCTAAAATTGTTGAAATAAGCTGGGTGTGATGACTCATCTCAGCTACTTGGGAGAGTGAGATGAGAGGATTGTTTAAGGCTAGGAGTTCAAGACCATCTTGGTCAACGTAGTGAGACTCCATCTCTAAAACGAACAAAAATGAGCTGGGTGTCGTAGTGTAGGCCTGTAGTCCCATCTACTAAGGAGGCTGAGAGGGGAGAATTGCTTGAGCCTAGGAATTCCAGGCTGGAATAAGCTACTGCACTCCAGCCTGGGTAAAGAGCAAGACTTCATGTCTTAAAAAAAAAAAAAAAAAAAAATTGTTGAAATAAATATCTTTGACTTTCACATTTGAGGCCCCCTGGCCAGTCACTGATCGTAGGTCCCGCCGGCTCTCCAGCATCCCCCTCCTGCCTCCTTCTCCGCCCTCCTGGTGGTGCATGGCAAACCCCTCCTGCCTCTGTCCTGGCAGCCCTGTCCATGGTCCCTTTCCCCACCACTCCTCTGTTTTCCCTTCTTGATCTTCCTTCTTCTAGGCCTGAACTTCTCTTGTGTGCAGAGTGTTGCCTTTAGATGGGCAGATGTCCTCAGGCAGGCCCCTTGTTCCCATGATGACCCGCCTAGTGGGCCTGGTGGACTCATCCAAGACCACTTCTGTGGTCACACTTGATTTTCACAGGAGTAGGAGCAGTGATACCGATGCTTTGAAGAGGAGAGTCAAGAGCCCCTACTGCTCTGCCAGTCACCTCTCAGCCCCCTGGGTTTCACTGGAGAACGCCAGCTACCGAGGCTAGCGAGGAAGACTGCCTAGGCCAGTGGGCCACAGCCCTGTAGGTGATTCTTCCCTCAACTCCAGGCTCCTCACCCATAACAGATCAACTACAGATTAAGAAAGTTTTAAAGTCATCTAACATTTATTCTTCACATTTTTAAAAGCCAGTTTTCTCTTCAAATCTCAGTTCTTAAGTACCTGCTAGTGAGGAACACTGGTAGCCTTAAAAACATGAGGCAGCTCCCAGCACTTTGAGAGGCTGAGGCGGGCGGATCACCTGAGGTCAGGAGTTCGAGACCAGCCTGACCAATATGATGAAACCCTGTCTCTACTAAAAACACAAAAACTAGCCAGGCGTGTTGCCTGTGCCTGTAGTCCCAGCTACTCGGGAGGCTGAAGCACAAGAATCGCTTGAACCCGGGAGGCAGTGGTTGCAGTGAGCCGAGATAGCACCACTGCACTCCAGCCTGGGCGACAGAGCGAGACTCCATCCCCCCGCCCTCCAAAAAAAAAGAGGCAATTTCTTTTCCAAAATGTGTTTGCCTCACTCCTGTCCTTTTATCCTTAATGCCTGTCTGATTGCTAGGGCCTCCCACTGGCCTTCCTGGAGATCCTCTTGCCTATCTTGCCTCCTGAAGGGTGGTTTCACTCATGTTCTTTAATGAAAATTCTTTCCAGTTACCTCGTTTCCAGACCTAACCAGCTTAAATTCTAACTTTAGCTCTCCTTGCCCCAAAAGAAAAAATAACACCATTTTTTTTTTCTGATTGCAAAGCTATGTTCTCTGCCAGCAATCAAACAAAAGCAGGCAATATAAAAAGGTGTAAACAAGAAAGTGGTAAGCTTCTTTAACCTCATCACCTAGAGCTGAGTGGGGCAGGGAGCCCTTTTAGTGGTCTTCAGGCAATACTTCTAAGTGTGAAAATAAAGGGAAATGAGTTCCTTCAAGGGAAATTCCGGGCACTAGTGAGACCTGAGAAGTAAACGATCAGCTTCTGAGGAAGTTAGGACCATAGGATATTTGATTCCCTATAGAAATTAAAGGTAACATCTTAACATACATCCTTGGGCTGTTTTTCACAAACCAGGACTCCAGGACTCCCACCAAATGGATTGGCTGGTACGTAAACCTCAGGTGAGGGGAAACTGAGGTCTGAACTCTGACCGCCTTTCTTTGCTCTAAATTTCTTCCTGAAGGGCCTGGAGGGAGGCGCACCCCTGGGCCAGAGCTAGCATTCTTTTCTGCTGACCTCAAAATTTTAAGCAAAGCTGCTCTTCCTTAACCCACTGCAAATCAGAAAACCTTTGAATTCGCCTATGTCCTGTAAGTCCCGCTTCAAGATATCCCACCCTTTCGGGCCAAACTGATGTGTAACCACCATGTATTGATTTGCAATTTGCCTGTAACTTCTGCTTTCCTGAAATTATCCCTGCCTTTAAAAACCCCTACCTGCAAGCCATCAAAGAGGTTGAGTCTTAAGCATGAGCTGCTCAATTCACCTTGCTTGGTGCCCTGCAAATAAATGTCCTCCTTTCTCCTGCTGCAAACCTCTGTGTGGATGTTTGGCCTCACTGCTGCTGGTGAGTGAACCTCAGTTTGGTTCGCTAACAGAGGTAAACATGGCTTATTTTTAGAGCTTTCTTTCTTTCTTTTTTTCTTTTCCTTTTTTTGAGATGGAGTCTTGCTTTGTCGCCTAGGCTGGAGTGCAGTGGCATGATCTCGGCTCACTGCAACCTCTGCCTACTGGGTTCAAGCGATTCTCCTGTGTCAGCCTCCTGAGTAGCTGGGACCACAGTCGCACATCACCACCTCCGGCTAATTTTTGTATTTTTAGTAGAGACAGGGTTTCACCATGTTGGCCAGGCTGGTCTTGAACTCCTGACCTCAGGTTATCCACCCGCCTCGGCCTCCCAAAGTGCTGGGATTACAGACGTGAGCCACTGCCCCCAGCCGGATTTTTAGAGCTTTCTGAATTCCACGTGAGCCACCGTATTTGCCATGGCTGCCCCTCCCCCATGCCTCTGCTAAGGCTTGGCTTCTGGACCCCATGAGGTGCTCATTCCTCCTCCTGTGGCTTTGTCAGAGGCATGTGAACATGAGTAACTCCATCTTGAATAGGAGCTGGGGAAAATGAGGCTGAGAACTATCGGGTTGCATTCCCAGACGGTTAAGGCATTCTAAGTCACAAGATGAGATAGGAGGTCAGCACAAGATACAGGTCATAAAGACCTTGCCAAAACCCACCAAAACCAAGATGGCCACGAGAGTGACCTCTGGTCATCCTCCTCACTGCTACACTCTCACCAGCACCATGACAGTTTACAAATGTCATGGCAATGTCAGGAAGTTACTCTATATGGTCTAAAAGGGGGAGGCATGAATAATCCACCCCTTGTTAAGCATATAATCAAGAAATAACCATAAACATGGGCAACCAGCAGCCTCCGGGCTGCTTTGTCTATGGAGTAGCCATTCTTTTATTCCTTTACTTTCCTAATAAACTTGGTTTCGTTTCACTCTATGGACTCACCCTGAATTCCTTCTTGCGCGAGATCTAAGAATCCTCTCTTGGGATGTGGATCAGGACCCCTTTCGTTTAACAGCTTTGCTGCTGGTATTCAATCTTCTGTACCTGCCCTTGCCCTTCCCTCCACTTGTCCAACTCACTCCTAATTTTAAAAATCCAGCTCAATTCCTGCCTGTTGCATGAAGCTTTCTAGGTCTTCTCAAAGTTCAAATGTGTACTTCGTGCCATGCAGTTCAACCCTGTAACTATCTCCTTCTGACGACACTGCCTCTTCCCACCTAGCTCACATCCTGGCAGGGAACCAGGATCACGTATTGTGCTTTTCTAGAGCCTAGTGACATGGTGGGCAATCAGTACACATCTGACTAATAAATACAAATAAATAAATAAATGGCCAATTGAGTGGCTTCCTTTAAATTTAATGAAAATTCTTAATGAAACTTTAGAAACTGAATCTAATTTTTAGTAGGTTTCAGGCCTATAGGCCAGTGATACTTTACGTGAACATTCTAAAATCTCCCCCACAAAGCACTGCATTGAATCCCAGAGTCCCTGTGAAGTTCAGGTGTCAATTAAGACAGGGATTTTCCCTGAGTCCTCTGGTTCCAGTTGTTGGGTTGCTGGTGCTTTATTTAGTTCCTGCTCCCTATACTGTCTCCCCTCCTATAATCACCCCATCAAGCTTACACAATCTATGGTGCCCAAAGTGATGACACCTCCATAAATCAGTGCTCAAAGTGCCTGCTGTTGCTAACGTGCCCAGGTGATGAAAGTCTTTCTGCACTTTCTTGGTGTAGAATATTTTGATTGATTTAACAAAGGTTTTGATTCAGGCAAGGGCTGTGGAAGGCTCCATGGCATCAAGGAACCACACTAAGCAATAGAAGCAGGAGCCCATGTTAAAAAGAAACAAAGGCTGCAGAGACTGGGAGGGAGGTGGACTTGCTGCCCCATGGTCCTCTCCTATTTTCAGACCAAAAGGCACTACTTGTGTGGAATTTGCAAATTGCTAACCAACAAGAGTTGCCGATGCGTGCTCACCTCTCATCACATTTAATCAGAATCACGCTGTCTGTTCCAATCCCTAAGGCTGCAGCTCCCTTCTTGAGAGAAAAATGACTCTGTAAAAAAATATATATATATTTGCAATTAGTTCCATATAAAGACAAGATCCATTCCACTGGCTGTTTGTCTTCTGTTTTCCTTTTTTCCTTTCATTTCTAGTCTGTTCCTCCAAAGCCTGGGCTGCTGAGAGAAGATGGCATCCTTCACTTGTGCTTTTTTAAAAATTGTGGTGAAACAGCTGGGCGTGGTGGCTCATGCCTGTAATCCCAGCACTTTGGGAGGCCGAAGCAGGCAGATCACAAGGTCAGGAGTTTGAGACCAGCCTGGCCAACATAGTGAAACCCACTCTCTATTGAAAATACAAAAAAAAAAAATAGCCAGGTGTGGTGGCGGGCGCCTGTAATTCCAGCTACTCGGGAGGCTCAGGCAGGAGAATTGCTTGAACTTGGGAGGCGGAGGTTGCAGTGAGCCAAGATTGCGCCATTGCACTCCAACCTGGGAGACAAGAGTGAAACTCCGTCTCAAAAAAAAAAAAAAAAAAAAAAAAATTGTGGTGAAACAATATAACTTAAACGCCATCTTAACCGTTTTTGTTTATTTTTTATTTTTATTTTAAGTTCCACAGTACATGCGGGATGTGCAGGTTTGTTACATAGGTAAACGTGTGCCATGGTGGTTTGCTGTACCTATCAACCCATCACCTAGGTATTAAGCCCAGCATGCATTAGCTATTTTTCCTAATGCTCTCCCTCCCCCCACACCCCCAACCCCAGCCCCGACAGGCACCACTGTGCGTTATTAACTTTTTTTTTTTTTTGAGACAGAGTTTTGCTCTTGTCACCCAGGCTGGCGTGCAATGGCGCAATCTCAGCTCACTGCAACCCCTGCCTCCCGGGTTCCAGTGATTCTCCTGCCTCAGCCTCCCAAATAGCTGGGATTACAGGTGCCCACCACCATGCCTAGCTAGTTTTTGGTATTTTTAGTAGAGACAGGGTTTCACCATGTCAGCCAGGCTGGTCTCAAACTCCTGACCTCAGGTGATCCACCTGCCTCGACCTCCCAAAGTGCTAGGATTACAGGCATGAGCCACTGCGCCCAGCCTTATTAACCATTTTTAGTGTACATTTCAGTGGCTTCAAGTATATTCACAGTGTTGTGCAAACCATCACCTCCATCCATCTTCAGAACTCTTTTCATCTTGCAAAACTAAAATTCCATGCCCATTAAACAACTCCTCATTCTCCCCACCCCCAACCCCTGAAAACCACCATTCCATTTTCTGTCTCAGAATTTAACTACTCTAAGTACCTCACATAAGTGGAACATACAGTATTTGGCTTTTTGTGACTGGTTTATTTAACTTAGTATAATGTCCTCAAGGTTCATCCATGTTGTAGCATGTGTGAGAATTTCCTTCCTTTTTAAGGCTGAATGACATTCTATTATATGTACATACCACATTTTGTTTAGCTATTCATCCATTTATACAAACAGGTTGCTTCTACCTTTTGGCTATTGTGAATAATGCTACTGTGACATATGGGGGTACAACTGCCTCTTCAAGACTCTGCTTTCAATTGCTTTGAGTAGATACCTAGAAGTGGAATTACTAGATCATACAGCACTTCTATTTTTAACTTTTGGAAGAACATCCATACAGTGTTCCATCGTGGTGGTACCATTTTACATTCCCACTCTCAGTGGACGAGGTTTCCAATTTCTCCACATCCTCAACAACAATCATAATTTTCTGTTTTCGATAATAGTCATCCTAATGAATGAGAGATAGCAACTCATTATGCTTCGGATTTGCATTTCCCTAACGATCAGTGATGTTGAACATCTTGTGCTTAGCATCATGTGCTTAGTGGCCATTTGTGCATCTTCTCTGGAGAAATGTCTATTCAAGTTCTTTGCCCATTTTGAATAGAGTCATTTATTTAGTTTTTGTTCTTGTTGGGATTTTTGAGGGATGCTAGAAAGATGCTGGAAATTGTAAATGGATCCAATAACCCAACACACAGTAACTCAAAGCCAATTTTACATACAAGGCTTAAGAATACATCAACCACCTCCAGCAGCTATGTATTGTATGGCTCCCAGGCTTATATGTTACCAAGAAGTTACACTCAGTTTCTGCCAGGTTCAGTGAAACTGAGTACACCCAGGTAAGAGGACAAGTGACCCTAAATCTAGCACTCTTTATTCCAGTTGCTGAAGGGGCTATTTGTTGCACAGGCAACTGCCAAGCCTGAGTCAGGCTTTAAAAAAGAGGCATCAATTACTGGCTGGGGCAGAATGACTTGTCTGCGTGTACAGAACAGGCCACACTGCCAAGCCACCGCCGAAGTCTTTGTGCCTTTGGTTATTGATTCCGGGTAGGATTGTGTGTCTCAATGGTTGTAATCACTGTGCCATTTGGAGAGCTGAGAAAGGCTAACCTAAGCCCAGCTGTACTGCATCTGCCCATCAGCCTCTTACTATTAACTACACATCATTAAGCTGTCCAAAAGAAGAGCTGCTTCCTCAATTTACATCTCCAAAGGGCTGCTGACTGGAATTTTAAGTTAGGGATCCTAAGAGGGTCCTCTCTCTTCAAATGCCCACTTTTGTACTCTTCTGAATTCTCAAACACACAGCACAGGAACTCTTAACACATATATTTTTAGAGGGTATGTCTAATCACCGAGAAGAAATCACATTTATAATAGCAGCAAATAATGATGACCAGTCAAAGAGACCTGGAGCTGTGGAGTTTGACAAGCCCAGTGCAGCTAGAAGCAATGAGAAAGGGCATTTTACAACCTCAGAATGACAAAGTGGACAGTCATTACCATGATATCTGGGAACTAGAGGAGAAAGCTTAATTAGGTCAAGGTTTGTAAAGATGTATGACCTCCCCCACCAAAAAAAAGGGGGAGGGTTCTTTTTTGTGCATTTAGCAGAGCCCTGGGCGACCCCGAAGAGAAGGAGCTCAGAGGCAAGCTAAGTCTCTTACAGCCAGGAGGGAAGGGAACAGCCAGCTGCCCCGACTAAGTAAGTGCAAGCCACTCAAATTACGCCCCTCTGTGAATGAGCTCTTAAGCACTAAACTGTAAAAAGGCGAACTGGGGATAAGTAAGAGATCTGGTGCACCTGGTCAATGGGAGGACGTATTTTTGTCTAGTCTTTAATGAGAAAGAATAGGGGTTCTTAAATGAGGAGCAATTACCCAGGATAATTGATCACGGTACCAAATGCTGTAGATTTAAAAAAAAACACATGCCCAAATAGAAAGCTTAAAGACAGGGAACAAAGGTGAGATGAGGCATGAAAAAGAAAATTAGGTAGCAAACATCGAGTCTGTTTATATTTTGAGGAAAGGGAGCAGAGAAATAGCTTAACATTATTCACAAATAGAAAGGAATCCATGGAGAGGAAGAAAACTTGAGAGGAAAGAGCATCTATCTAATGAGGGAGAAACAGTGAAGATAGCTTAAATGGCATGTCTCTGGGCCGGCGAGACCACATGTGGACAGTCATCTTTATTCTTTAGCACCACTTTGAATGGAACTACTTGTTGATGAACCAGAGGAAAACAGTGTCTGAAGAACAACCACCTGGATGCCGAGAAGACTGGAAAGCAGGTGTTTAGAGAGAACCTAGA
Source organism: Pongo abelii (assembly GCF_028885655.2). NCBI lineage: Eukaryota > Metazoa > Chordata > Mammalia > Primates > Hominidae > Pongo > Pongo abelii. Next base: position 26,415,569 of record NC_071993.2, on the reverse strand, counting down.
GGGTTCTCTGGAAACAAATATAAAAATTGAACCAGTGGCAGGGCACGGTGGCTCACGCCTGTAATCCCAGCACTTTGGGAGGCCAAGGCAGGCAGATCACGAGGTCAGGAGATTGAGACCATCCTGGCTAACACGGTGAAACCCCGTCTCTACTAAAAATACAAAAAAATTAGCCAGGCGTGGTGGCGGGTGCCTGTAGTCCCAGCTACTCCGGAGGCTGAGGCAGAAGAATGGCATGAACCCGGGAGGCGGAGCTTGGCTTGCGGTGAGCCAAGATTGCGCCACTGCACTCCAGCCTGGGCAACAGTGAGATTCTGTCTCAAAAAAAAAAAAAATTGAACCAGTGATTCAACAGTATCGCAAGGCCAACAAGAATTGAGGGGAGATGTTTTACCATCTGAGTTGGGCAACTACATCTGTCAGCAGCACATACTAGCAGACCACCCAGAGGAGTGAGGACACAAACTTCACCTCAGAAGATAACAACCTATTATCATCCAAGGGCCAAAAGGCCCTCTTCCCCTCAACGCAAGGAAGCTATTTATAGAGTTTTCCAAAATACCTCAATACACTTCAATTTTTTGTACTTCCACCTAAAAATACATGTGTGTGCACACTTATGCACATGCATACACGTACACACAGAGGAAACCTGGAGAAAAAGGTAACGTGTTGGGGAAAGTTTTGTTAGAAAAATCAGATCCGTTTTTGAAATAAAAGACTCAGTTCTAAAAAAAAATGAGCAGAGGGCATTAGGGATATGTGACGTGGGTGGCCTTCAGGTGAAGGGCTGTGCCAAGCCTGGGATCAGGGGATAGGCTGCTCTGGAGCCCATCAAGCTGGAGAGGGCAGCGTCCCATTCCACCTGGCCCTAGACTGGAGGGTGTGGCATGAGCTCCTTCACGCTTCAATGGCTTCAGAAGACAAAATTCTGAACAAAAATTGGAAGCCACAAAAATTCAAATTTGTCCCAAAATAATCAAGACTCTTGTAATAATCAGTTGTTCATCAATAAAATGGCTGGGGAATGAGCTAATGAGAATACTCTCATCCCCTCCCTGGATTTAGGAAAAATTACAGTAAAGCCTTGATAATAAAATTTAGTGCTTATTTAGGATTAAATCATATTTATATTTAAGGACAATAGATATTAAAGCCCATATAATTTTTATTTTCTACTAAATGAAAAAGTCAAGATTGATGGAAGAATAATTTCTCTCTCTCTCTCTCATTTTTTTTTTCTTTTTTGAGATGGAGTCTCACTCTGTCGCCCAGGCTGGAGTGCAGTGATGTGATCTTAGCTCACTGCAAGCTCCGCCTCCCAGGTTCACGCCATTCTCCTGCCTCAGCCTCTGGAGTAGCTGGGACTAGAGGCGCCCGCTACCACACCTGGCTAATTTTTTGTCTTCGTATTTTTAGCAGGGATGGGGTTTCACCGTGTTAGCCAGAATGGTCTCAATCTCCCAACCTCGTGATCTGCCCACCCCACCTCGGCCTCCCAAAGTGCTGGGATTACAGGCGTGAGCCACCGTACCCATCCACTTTTTTTTTTTTTGAGAAGGAGTCTGGCTCTGTTGCCCAGGCTGGAGTGCAGTGGCTCAATCTTAGCTCACTGCAACCTCCGCCTCCTGGGTTTAAGTGATTCTCCTGGCTCAGCCTCCTGAGTAGCTGGGATTACAGGCACCTACCACCATGCCTGGCTAATTTTCATATTTTTAGTACAGATGGGGTTTTGCTGTGTTGGCCAGGCTGGTCTTGAACTCCTGACCTCAAGTGATTCGCCCACCTCAGCCTCCCAAGGAAGAGTAATTTCTCTATTGAAAAAAATATGTAGGTAAACCAGACACAGGTTACATGATTCAGCTTATTCTTAAAACATGCACAAATAAATAAAGGATTTTATAACTATAAAATATTTGTAATTAAAAAAATAAGCAAGCTTTCTAGGTTTGAGTGAGATGAGAATATCCAGCTAAGAGTGAGTGAGAAGGAACATATCAGGCTGGAGAGGGCAGCGCCCATCCCTCCTAGCCCTAGACTGGAGGGTGCAGCATGAGCTCCTTCACTCTTTAATGGGGACAGTAAATCTAATCCCTTTAGAGATGGTGGGAGAATAAGGTGAGTGGTAGAAAGCTCTGAGACAAACTAGTTTAGAATCTTGGCATGCCGGTTTCTCTTCCTCTATTAGAATAAGGACAAGACATCTGGAAAGCTGTATCAATTATTTCAAGCCATTGCTGATTTCATCCAAATATTTAACTGAGACTGAGATTCGACTGCCTAACAGATCACAGGATTTCAGGGACAAGCCTCTGCTGGGCTTGGAGGACACAGATTATTAAGACAGTCCTCAGTGACTGGCTATCTCCCCTACCTCATCTTCTGTCTTTGTTCCCCTCGCTCTGTCTACCTGGTGCGTTGGCCTTCCTGGTCTTCTGTGAGCTTGCTAAACTTGTTCTCGCTTCTGAGTCTTTGCACTTGCAGTTCATTTTCCTGCAAAACCTTCCTTCAAATACTTACATGGTTCCCTCCCTCATTCAGTGTAGGTCTCTGCTCACATATCACCTCCACACAGACATTTTTATGACCATCCTGTAAAGTAGCTGACTACCACCTAATCTCATCACCACATGACACTATTTCTAATACTAGTTCACTGTGTGTCCACTACGAGAACACAGCAGGCTGCATAAGGGCGAAGACTTTGTCATAGCGTGTAGTTGACAAAATATTTGTTGAATTTGTTGACCACATACTCAGATAACAAGTCCAGGGAAATGTCACTATTTATTGCCATAACTATCTGGCCACAAATCCCAATGTTGAAGTGTGGCTCTGGTGGACTCCGTGGACCCCAATGCCTCGAATCTAAAGCCTATTCTAAAAGCAAGACCAGGGGTCTTCTTGGCACCTGCCCCAGAAGGTCTAAGGTGGGGTCCTGCCCAAGCTGGAGGCAGCTGTGTGTCCTCCTAACCAGGTCAGCTGCTAGAGGGAAGAAAGAAGCAACACAGAGACCTCAAATAACGAGAAAGGACACACTGGCTGGGAAATCTTAGCTCTTAACTCTTCTGACATCCTATCAAGCATTCTACCTTCCAGCTCTGAGATCCATCAATTGATTAATTGTGCTCAGGCTTGATTCTTTTGTTCCAACACCCTTTGTGGGTGGAATCAGTGGGTGTGTGGGGAATGGGAATCATTATATATTATCCCCAACAAGTAGATCTTGAAGCCCAGCCTATCAATGAGCTGGAATCTGCCTATTTGACCCTTCCTCATGCTTCCTGACCGCCCCCCCACCATCCCCCAGGCCAATCCCTCAGCAGTTGCAGTTCTGACCGTATCCTCCTCCTTCATACCCTTCTGACACCTCCATTCGCTTGCTCCTATACAGTACACCCTAAGATTTGAGGGAAATGATAGCCACAGCTTCCTTAGAAAGACTGGTCGCCTCCGTCCTTACTTCTGCTCGCCAACTGGCCCGAAAGAACATTCTCTTGCTAAAGCATCGGATTTACAAAGAAGCTTGTGCTCTGGGAGACCACCTCACTGGTTTCTAATTGTGATGATCTGGAGGGGAGGGGACCACCCAGACACATTTTTAGAGACTCTGTGTGATTCGCAGGTGATGTGGATCTGTACACAGGCACGTCTGTGAAGCTGCTATCTTATTAGTCACACTCAGTTCTGACTAGTAGATCAAGGTGGCCCCATTGTGAGCTTGTACCCTAAATAAGTGTCAAATGAAAGGAATGATGTGTACCAGGTTCAGTTTAACATGAAAAGAGATCCAAGAATGATCTTCAGTGACAAATGTGAACATCAGTACTGAGTATGTCTTCAGTCATTTTGATCACTCTGTGGACAACAATTATTTCTATGATTTGTGGATCATGAAGAGTGAATGAAAGTGTGTAATTGAAAGAGGTGATGTGAGGCACAATGATGAGGGTTTGACACCTGCTTCTATTTAGGCAAATTACTTTCTCATGCTGAGCCATGATTTGCTCAAGTGCAATGACGACATCCTCTCTTGGCAGAATTGATGTGAGAAGTGTAGCTGTGGCATGTGAGGTGCCTTACATATCATTTTTTGGGCTATCCCCAAAAAGGGTAGCCCTTCCTATCCTCCCATCCTCCTACCTAATGTGATACTGTCCTCAGGTCTCCCTCCTTACCTTGAGTGGCATTTTGCAATCTTCAAACAAAATTCATATCAATCGCTTTCTTTTCTTTTGTGTGTGTGTGTGTGTGTGTGTGTGTGTGTGTGTGTGTGAGGTGGAGTCTCACCCTGTCACCCTGAAGTGCAGTGGTACAATCTCAGCTCACTGCAATCTTTGCTTCCCAGGTTCAAGCGATTCTCCTGCCTCAGCCTCCCAAGTAGATGGGATTACAGGCACCACCATTACGCCCTGCAAATTTTTGTATTTTTAGTAGAGGTGGGGGGTCTCACCATTTTGGCCAGGCTGGTCTCGAACTCCTGACCTCAGGTGATCCACCTGCTTCGGCCTCCCAAAGTGCCTGGATTACAGGCATGAACCACCAAGCCCGGCTAATTCACTTTACTTCTTAAAATAAATATATGTATGTAGGGAAATCTCAAAATTATACAAGTAGCAGTCTAGGATCTAGACTCTCCCAAGGCTGTGGATCCTTGAGTGTTGCTCTGGCACTTTGGGAGGAAGGACACATCCCTCTTAAGGAAGTCACTGGCCCCAACTCTGCTCTCCCTGCTCCCTCTGTCTCACCTCCTGGCTGGGCTCAGCTCCTTCTAACAACAGTGTCATCTGTGAGGGGCTCACCGAGAGCCATGTGCAGTGCACTGCCCTTCCCAGGTATCATCTTGCTTCATCCTCTCCACAACTACAGAAGCTGGGTATCATCATCCCCATTTTACAGATGAGGAGGAGACGAAGGGTCATGCCTTGGGAGGTGGCAGAGCAAGGCCTGTCACCATTTCATCAATTCCAAAGCTCACAGGCTTTATCACTAACCTGGAGAACAATAAGTCTGTTCAGCCACTTTTGACCTGGCACTGGGAACAAGGGAGCATCCGTCACCTGGCGTGGATGGGATCTCAGGAGCCCCTTCCCATCCCTTTCTTCCCCAGAACAAAGGACACTCGCTGAGAGCAGGCACTGGGTGTGTTCTGCCCACTGCTCTCTCCCCCATGCCAGAAGCAGTGCCTGGCACCTGCAGCACCAAAGGAAGGATGGAATAAAGGAAGCATCTCTCTGCACAGTGGCTGTGTCTCAGCACCTCACGCCTTTGCCTCTCTGAGTGCGATGGGAATATCCCCAGGAGAGGTAATGGGGAGGTCTTACCTATCGCTTACATCTCAGCATGGCTTTTGGGTTCTTTCCTGAGAGGAGGTTTGGATGGACTGGGTAGAGGAGAAAATAACATGGGAGTGATGAGGGCCCTGAGGTGAGAAGGAGGTAGGAATGCAGCACCGGAGCAGGGGTGCTGAAGGTAAATAGATTTAGCCCACAATTTCACTCACTGTCAGTTCTGACTAAGGGGGAGCAATACATTTTGTGGAAGTCATCTGTTTCCACATTGCCCAAACAGCCCTGTTTCCAAACAGGTCACTGTTTAAAAGAATTTTTTAAAGGAGATCTATTTTTGAAACTAAAAACCTCCCCAATAATGATATGTGAAAGTCATCTTTCTGGCCGGGCGCAGTGGCTCACGCCTGTAATTCCAGCACTTTGAGAGGCCAAGGCAGGCGGGTCACCTGAGGTCAGAAGTTCGAGCCCAGCCTGGCCAACATGGTGAAACCCCGTCTCTACTAAAAATACAAAACTTAGCCGGGTGTGGTGGTGGGCGCCTGTAATCCCAGCTACTCAGGAGACTGAGGCAGGACCATTGCTTGATCCCAGGAGGCGGAAGTTGCAGTGAGCTGAGATTGCGTCATTGTACTCCAGCCTGGATGACAAGAGTGAGACTCCATCTCAAAAAAAAAAAAAAAGAAAAAAGAAAAGAAAGTCATCTTTCTGAAGATGTGGTGGCTCAAGCCTGTAGGCCCAGCTACTCAGGAGGCGAGGCAGGAGGATTGTTTGAGCCCAGGAGTTTGAAGCTTCAGTGAGCCATGATTGTGCCACTGTACTCCAGCGTGGGTAACAGGGTGAAATCCTGTCTCTAAAATAAAATAATAAACTAAAATAGAGCAATTTTGAGAATTACCTCCCCACAGAAGTGGGTCGAAGTCACAAGGGGCCTCAGCAGAACATTGGCAACTGGTTCCGGGGGATGTGGGTGTGGGCCAGGCTTGGCATGTGAAGAGTTGAGTGAATTAGTTATGGCGATTTGCCTAAAGATCCACTGTCTGTTATGATTATGAAGAATATGTTTCCTAGATGAGGTTATGCTGTTTCGTGGAAGCTATTTCTGGAAGAGCTTGTGCCACACAAGAAATAAGAGGAATTTGGAATTGAGCTCATGGTTTAGGCTTTCAAAGGATTCAGAGCTGGAGATGTGAATTATTGAGCTGGGATCTTAGCTTCCCTCTAAACCTACTTTCAAGAGAGAACCTAAAACTCATCAAGTTAATTTTTGCCAAGGCTTTGTATGACTGAAGATTTGGGGAACGGGGTGAGATTCCAGCAAAGGATGTGTTGAACCAAAGGATCTTTAAGATCACTTTCATTTCTGAGATTTTATGATTCTATATTTTAGAGAAAAGTAATCTTGGAACCCTTAAACGCTTGCCACAGAAAGACTAGTTGTTTAATTTAGTCTTATTCAAGTTTTACAAGAAAACAGTTGATTCAAACAACCAGAAAAATTTAATAGGTTGCCCTCCTCATCAGATAAGTAAAGCTCTAGTCTGTGTTGGTGGCCAGAAAAGAAGTGGGTAGCTTTGGTGGGGTGCAACAGAGATAGAGAGAAGGGTCATTTGAAAACAAAATGACTCTTCCCTTCATGAATATGTGAACGTTTCTGGTTGGATGCAGAAGGCCACAGAGTCTCCCAATGTCATTCCCATCCTTATGGCTCTAAACACGCCAAGTTACAAACTCAGTGCTCAGATTGGAAGAAGGGATAGTAATGTGACCTGGTTCAGTAGATCAGGAAATTAGCACGAGAATAACCAACGTGGGGCCAGGCGCGGTGGCTCACGCCTGTAATCCCAGAACTTTGGAAGGCCAAGGCAGGTGGATCACCTGAGGTCAGGAGTTCGAGACCAGCCTGGCCAACATAGTGAAACCCTGTCTCTACTAAAAATACAAAAAATTAGCCAGGTGTGGTGGCATGCACCTGTATTCCCAGCTACTCAGGAGGCTGAGGCAGAAGAATCGCTTGAACCAGGGAGGCAGAGATTGCAGTGAGCTGAGATGGCGCCACTGCACTCTAGCCTGGGTAACAGAGAGAGACTCCATCTCAAAAAAATAAATAAATAAATAAAATAACCAACATGGGGAAAATGGGATTTAAGAAAGGATGCTACAAGTGAATTTAGAGCAGCTAGCCAGAGAGAGGCATTCAGGACATCCAACCCAGTAGTTGAAAGAGCAGTGTTGGGCTGGCCACTATGCTAATCTCTTCAGTGATGGTGTCTAATTGAAACCTCCCAACAGTCTTAAGAGAGGAGCATTAATATGACTTTCCTTTCCCAGATCAGAAAACTGAGGCATAGCGAGATTAAGTAACTTGTCCAGTGTCACACAGCTAGTACATGATAAAACCAAATATTTCAACCTGTGTTTGTCTGATTCCAGAGCCTATCCTTAGATGACACATCAAAGGAATGAATTTTCAATTCAATAAAATACACTGAATGCAAAAAAAGTTTATAAAGAGCAGTGTTGGTATTATTGAGAAATTATTGAGGCTTTGAATCTGGCTCTGCCATTGCACTGGCTGTGACACCATGGGCAAAGTATCCCCCACCTCTGGGGCTTGGTGTCTTCATCTGTAAAACAAGGTGGGATTTTTTTTTTTTTTTTTTGTCTTTTTTTTTTTGACAGAGTCTCACTCACTCTGTTGCCCAGACTGGAGTGCAGTGGTGCGATCTTGGCTTACTGCAACCTCTGCCTCCCGAGTTCCAGTGATTCTCCTGCCTCAGCCTCCCGAGTAGCTGGGATTACAGGCGCCAACCAACATACCTGGCTAATTTTTGTATTTTCAGTAGAGACGGGGTCTCACCATGTTGGCCAGGCTGGTCTCAAACTCCTGACCTCAAGTAATCCTCCTGCCTCGGCCTCCCAAAGTGCTGGGATTACAGGCGTGAGCCACTGCACCCGGCTGAGGTTGTTGTTTTTTAAAGTTGGTTGATATTTATGCAGAGCTCTCTGTATCCCAGGCACTGAGGCACAAGTTCTATAAGGCTCTCATTTGATTTTTTAGGAGTCTTGGGCCTTGGAAACCTCTCAAAATGTGTGAAGAGAGAACACCCGAAGCAGCGTCTGTCTTCACCGACGGCCTCCCTCTCCTCACTGAGTCAACACAGCAGCCCCTCCACTATCCTTTCTCCCTGCCAGCCAAGCAATTGAGGAAAGAAGCCTCCATGCCAAGACTGATGCTGTCTAGCTGGAGAAAAGGCATTTGAGAAATGACTTGGTAATTTTCTTTTTTCTGCCTCTGGAGATCTATTTCTGGAGCTGGTGGAGACAGTGTGATTGTAAAATCTGAAAAGACCAAGAAAATATGTGGCCTGGCCTGAAGCCAGAAGGAAGCTACATTAAATGATGAATAGAAAATAATGTCTGAGGTCTACAGCCCAGAAGGAACTAGCGATGGGGATCGTGTTACCTCTTAACCTGCAGCTTCAAAGGCAGGACTCACTTTTAAGAGCTCACCTGTCCAGGATGGTTAGGGTCAAGTGTTCAAGAAGATGCAGGATGGCTTTAAATGAGCTCCGAAAATCCCCTCCAGCCCAACCCTATGAGATGATGAGAATATTTTTTGGTAGAAAGAGAGAGTCACAAATTAGCATCAATTTCACATTAAGAAAACAGCTCCTGGTGGAAACTTGATCAGGGAAGGTATAAGATGTTAAGTCAATTGATGAGCTGCTGTATACAAAGCTCTGTTGCTGAATCTTTTAATCTGGTTTCTACAGTGGTAGTCGGTGCATGGAGCTCACTGGTCTTGGACCCAGTAAACCCAGTTTGATCTTGGCTCCACCTACCTAGCTAATTTCAGCCTCCTTATTTGTAAAATGCTGATAACAATCTCTGTTCTACTTGTCCCATAAGGTTGCTGTGAAACTCAAAGTTCCATATCTTGAAAGTGTTTTGGAAACTGTCAAATAGTAGTCAGATATAAAGTGTTATATATTAGAAAAACTATTTGTCAAAAATGATAAGGCAATGATAACCCAAATGATAGGCCAAAGTTAGAACCTATTGGTATTTTAGGAGAGCTTCATAATTCAAATGATCCTTCACAACTGTTTGCATAGATAGAGACACAAGAAGGAGAAGGGAGAGTCAAATGGTTGTTATATGGCCGAATTGTGTTTCTTTCTCAGAAATGAAGAAGTAGTCTGGGCGTGGTGGCTCACTCCTGTAATCCCCACACTTTGGGAGGTGAAGGCAGATGGATCACCTGAGGTCAGAAGTTTAAGACTAGCGTGGCCAACGTGGTGAAACCCTGTCTCTACTAAAAATACAAAAATTAGCCAGGTGTGGTGGCACGTGCCTGTAGTCCCAGCTACTCTACTCCAGAGGCTGAGGCAGGAGGAATCTCTTGAACCCCAGAGACAGAGGTTGCAGTGAGCGGAGCCACTGCACCACTGCACTCCAGAGATCACGCCACGGCACTCCAGCCTGGGTGACAGGGCTAGACTCTGACTCAAAAAAAAAACAAACAAAAAAAAAACAAAAAAAAACTAGACTGAGTTTACAGTATCAGGAAAAGAAGGTAGAGCAAAATTGTTATTTTTAGATCCTCAGACCACATGGCCTGATCAAGTCTCAGTCAATTTACATAAAGCATGAGGCTGAGAAGCTCATGCCCAAACCAGAGATGCCTGGCAGAGAGCACAGAGTGGCTTGCTGCTGGACCAAACTCATTTTACCTTGTGGACGCAGCTTGGAAGCCAAAAGAAAAAGATGCTCAATAAAAGATCATCTGGACTTTTTGAGGCTGAGAATGTAGTAACATGTAACTATTTAGGGGTCCAAACCCATTTCAGGAAAATAGTAATTGAGGAGAAAAATAGATCACGTTTTTCTATCCTTGGAGAAGCTGAGAAAAGAAAGTTATCTCCTGGTGGGGTACTAGGTAGGGTGGGCTGAATAACAGATACTCCCTGCCACAAAAATCACATCCTCATCGTCAACACTGTGAATATGTTACTTTACATGGTAAAAGGGACTTTGCAGATGTGATTAGGTTAAGGTTGAGATGGGGGATTACCCTGGATTATCTGAGTAGATCCAAAAGAGAGAGGCAGGAGAGCCACAAGTGGAAAGAGATGTGGTGGTAGAAGTAGAGATGAGAGAGAGAAAGAGAGAGATCCAAAGATGCTATGCTGCTGGTTCTGAAGATGAACCAAAAAATGTAGGTGGCCCCTAGAAGCTGGAAACAGCAATGAAACAGATTCTTCCAGAGAGCCTCCAGAAAGAATGCAGCTCTGCTTTTCCCATTTTAGATTTCTGACCCCCAGAACTATAAGATAATACATTCATATTGTTGTAAGCCACAAAGTTTGTGATCATTTGTTCCAGCAGCAACAGAAAGGTAAAATACTAAGTAATTTTAGGCTGTGTGGTTTTTGCCCAATGTGACCCCTATACGTTGAAGAAGGACATTTCACAAAATAATAAAACCCCAAAAGATGACTGAAAACAGGATGCTTTGATAATTTGTTAACATGGAATTGCTAGTTTCCTTTAATTCCACAGCTACTGCTGTGGTAATGAACTGTATCCACTGATTTCCAATCTGTTTCCTTGTCATGGACACCTACAGACACACACAGAGACAGATACACACACATAGACACACATACTTCACTTAAAATAGGAAATAGAAAAATTTCATGGTGGATCTGGATCTGAGACCCACCACGGTTCCCTGCATCTCCTGAGTGACATTTCCTTCCAGGAGCCCTGAGTCTCCCTCTAGGCCCTTCCTCCCTCCCTGTCTCCTAGTTCCCTGGCTATCAGAGGGCTTCCTGATTGTGTCTGAGGCAGCTGTATTCCAGAGCCCAGGCTACTGTGAGGCACAGATCACGAAGGAACAGTCTTATGGGTTTTTTTTGTGTGTGTTTTTTTTTTTTTGAGAATGGAGTGAGGCTCTGTTGCCCAAGCTGGAGCACAGTGACGCGATCTCTTCCCACTGCAACCTCCGCCTCCTTGGTTCAAGTGATTCTCCTACCTCATCCTCCTGAGTAGCTGGGATTACAGGTGCCTACCACCTTGCCTGGCTAATTTTTTTGTATTTTTAGTAGAGATGAGGTTTCACCATGTTGGTCAGGCTGGTCTTGAACTCCTGACCTCAAATGATCTACCTGCCTCAGCCTCCCAAAGTGCTGGCTGGGATTACAGGCATGAGCCACCATGCCTGGTCCGGTGCTATTTCTTTATGGTAACAAAACCTCTGGTCAAATCAGCCAAAGATGAATGTTAAATGGTTCAGGCTGGGTATGATAGTGGCTCATGCCTGTAATCTCAGCATTTTGGGAGGCCAAGGTGGGAGGATCACTTGAGGCCAGGAATTTGAGACCAGCCTAGCCAACATTGCAAGACCGTGTCTCTATAAAAAATAGAAAAATTAGTCAGCCATGGTGATACATATCTGGAGTCCCAGCTATCCAGGAGGCTGATGTGGGAGGACTGCTTGAACCTAGGAAGTTGAGGCTGAGGCTGCAGTGAGCTGTGATTGCACCACTGCACTACAGTCTGGGTGACATAGCAAGACTGTCTCAAAAAAACAAACAAACAAACAAAAAGGCTCAAGGCACCATGAGGGCAGAATATCTATCAGATCAGTGGGCTGAGTTTTTAAACAGAAAAACTGTATCAAAGGCTCCTCTGGAGTTTTGCTTACATGGGCCTAGCATCAATGGTCCAAATGAGCTCACAGTCCCTCCGCCTTCCCTCCTCCTCCCCTTCCCTTAATATGCAACTTGATTGCACAGAAGCGAAGGGTAGGAACTAGAGCTAAAAATATTTTCCTTTTTTTTTAATTTATTTTTTTTTAGACAGGGTCTTGCTCTTTCATCCAGGCTGGAGTGCAGTGGTGCAATCACGGCTCACTGCAGTCTTGACCTCCCGAGCTCAAGTAATTCTGCTACCTCAGCATCCTGGGATCATAGATTTGTGCTACCACATCCAGCTAATTTTTTTTAATTTTCTGTGAAGATGGGGTTTCACTATATTGCCCAGGCTGCACCTTTATCTTTGAGGGTTTTCCTGAATTTCAAAGAGTCAAGGCGGACACCCCATAGTACCACTCAGCTTTCTCCCCCATTCTCTCCCAAGGTGTCTTCCAGAAAGAGGGCCTCTGGGGAAAATGCATTTCCAGCCATCATTCCTTCAACTCCGGCTTTATGGAACATAACCTTAAACTTGGAAGGAACAGAAACACATACATGCTCAGACGTGAAGGCAATGAGCCTGGGAACAGCAGCCATTCCTTTCTCCTTGACTTCCGGGAACATCTTAAAGCGTGCGATCATCATGGCATACATGTTAGATATGGCGCCGCCTAAAGTGCACAGCAACACACAGTTACTTTATTTATTATCAACCTCATTTCACATGCAAGCAACATTCCTTATTTCCACTGACCTGAGTCCTCCTTTGACTCAGAAGAAAACCCTATTGACTATCTTTAAACTGAATCCTCAGACTCAAAGGCGCTACCCCAGAGGGCACATTGGGACAGGACAGGTGCCACCGCCACACCCCATCTCAGTCACTAAGGGGAACTACAGTGGATTCTACTCTTGCTGGAAGCCCTTTGAAGAGGTTTTTAATTCAAAAGCAAAAGGTTTGCCTCCATCCCAGCTTGTGAGCGTGGTTATTCTGCATTAGGTGTGTACAATTCTGGTTATATCTGGATGGAGAAACCTTTTTTTTTTTTTTTTTTCATTTCAACTCATTCAGTGCCTTGCACTTGGATTAAGATAAATCAGCTGTTACTGGTGTAAGCTGTTAATCAACTTTTTTTTTTTTCTTGAGAAAAGGTCTCACTCTGTCGCCCAGGCTGGAGTGCAGTGGCAGGATCTCCGCTCACTGCCACCTCCATCCCCCGGGTTCAAGCGATTCTCCTGCCCCAACCTCCCAAGAAGCTGGGACCACAGGCATGCGCCACCACGCCCGGCTAATTTTTTTGTGTATTTTTAGTAGAGACGGGGTTTCACCACGTTGGCCAGGCTGGTCTCAAACTCCTGACCTCAAATGATCCACCCGCCTCGGCCTCCCAAAGTGCTGGGATTACAGGTGTGAGCCACCACGTCTGGCCTAATCAACAATTTTTACTGAGCAGCAGTCCCCAACCTTTTTGGCAGCAGTGACGCGTTTCGTGGAAGACAATTTTTCCACATACAGAAGGTCGGGGGCTGGTGGGGGTGGGATGTAGAATGCTTTTGGGATGAAACTGTTCCACCTCACATCATTAGGCATTAATTGGATTCTGGTAAGGAGCATGCAACCTAGATCCCTCGAATGCACAGTTCACAATAGGGTTCACGCTCCTATGAGAATCTCATGCGGCTGCTGATGTGACAGAAGGCAGAGCTAAGGCTGGTAATGCTCGCTTGCCCCTTGCTCACCTCCTGCTCTGTGGCCCCGTTCCTAATAGACCGCAGACCTGTACTGATCCACCACCAGGGGGTTGGGGACCCCTGTTATAAAGAAGAAACCTCCAAGTCCATCTCATCATACTCATCTGTTCATTCTCTCTAAACTAGTTCTTCCCTCTCAAAGACATTGAAATAGAATTGTATTAGCTAACAAAACTTATTTCATAAGTATAGAAAAACATACAACTAAGAGAATTTTCAGTCCATATTGTGTTACTTTTTCTGTGTCATCCAAAGGTTGTCAGGGATTCCATGCCATAAGATTTGTGTCTTATAAGTAGACTCTCACTTGACAAGCAAAGAAAACCCAGGGCTGTTGGGAAGTTTAGGATGTTTGCAATTCAGGAAAGACAGATTGTTATGAATGCAAATTAATATGCTGGGATGGAAGACATGAGGCCATGGGGCAGAGTGAAGGTACTGCCTCTACCTCCTGACCAAGGGGAACACCCCAAGCCCTGCCGTCACGTGAGTGTTGTGAGTTACTCTCCTTCCTGGTGGCTGAGGAGCAGGAGGGCTCCATGTCAAGCTGAATGGCCCAGGCAGGGGTATGACCTTTGCCTCTTAAGCCCTGGGCTCTGACTCAAGCAAGCCGCCTGGCACAGAGCACTCATCACCCAGATCCATGCCTCTGTCCTCAGTCAAAATCTGGGCGATTCCTTCCTTTCTGGACTCTAGAGACACAGGACAGGTAGAATCCAGGTCATGCCTGCTCTGAGCAGACACCCGGTCTGAAAGGCTGACTGTAGGATGCTGGAAGCAGGGTCTGCTTCGAAAGGAAATTCCATCCTAGCTCATATTTTTGGCACTTACTGACATTTTGGGCAACATAACCGGTGAGGGCTGACCTGGGCATTGTAAAGTGTTGAGCAGCATCCTTGGTTTCTACCCACCAGATGCCTATAGCACCCTCTCCCCCAGACAATCAAAAGTATCTATAGATATTGCCAAATGTCCCTCGTGGAGAGCAAAATGATCTTGTTTGAGAATTTAGTTGCTCTTAAAGAGGCTGGAGAAGGAAGAAGGGGAGAAGAGAAAGGGGAAGACGTACCCAAAGAAAGTGCTCTTCACATGCATTTCTTCTGAAGCTTCCAGCCCTTCCCTCCCACACCTCACTCTGCAACTCAGCTGTCCTCTGGCTAAAGGCTCAGCAGCCCTGAGTGAGAGAAAGAGGCTTCTGGGCCTCCAGACAGAGAAGACCGTTTTGTGTAACAGAGGCATGAGGACAAATGCGTGAGCCCTACCTGCTCTTATTACCTACGAATCCTCTAAGAAAGGATGTAAAAGCAAGTGCTACTTTGGGAGACTGAGGTGGGCAGATCACCTGAGGTCAGGAATTGAAGACCAGCCTGGCCAACATGGTGAAACCCCATCTCTACTAAACATACAAAAATTGGCTGGGCATGGTGGTGCATGCCTGTAATCCCAGCTACTCTAGAGGCTAAGGCATAAGAATTGCTTGAACCCAGGAGATGGAGGTTGCAGTGAGCTGAGATCGTGCCACTGCACTCCAGCCTGGGTGACAGAGTGAGACTCTGTCTCAAAATAATAAAAAATAAAATACATAAATAAAAGCAAGTGCTGAAACATTATGAAAACCCTGTTAGCTAGGAAAAGGTCGGTGACTAAGCCAAGCTTTCTTTCCTAGCCCCTCTTTAGTCTTTGTGCTTTGTGACCTGCTGAGCTGTAAGGAATGCTCTGTATTTCTCTGGTTCCCAGTGTAGGTGACATCACAAAAGCAGATTTCTTCTAGGAGTCCTAAAGTACTTTCCATGAAGCATGAAAGCTTTGGATATTATCGATGGAGGTATGACACAGTATGTTTTAAGTCACAGACCTAACTCTTCACATTGATTCCCAGGGAATGAGACTTTTAGGTCCCAGATGCATAAGATGTGTGGCTTTCTCTATCCCCACCCCTTAAATTGTAAGACCCTTTACTGCAGGAGCAAGGCTGGTTGCTCCCGGGAATAGCATCCATAGCCAGTAAGGATGCGATAAGCCATTTATCCTCTGTGATGTCTTGTAGAAAGTAGAGCAGAAACAGGTTGCAATGACCTTTTCTGCTGTCTCCTCCCAGCTTTGCAATGTCTGCACTGCACTGTAGTTTGACATCTATGGCTTGCATCTTGGGGTAAGAGCAAATGGGTCTTTAGGCTCCAAGGAAGCCTATAATTCCCATGCTCAAGCTGAAGTCTTCTCCACGTCAAAATCCCCCATCATCAATGAGGATGGAGGGTAAGCTCTAAGCCTAGCAGAACTGCCAAAGAGAATTGTCTCTCTGGGTGTATGTTTTCTGCGGCATGTAGGTTTTTCAGACCAGCCAGGTAAATCAGGCCTAGCTCTTAGTCAAATTAGTCAAATTTTCAGGGTCAACGGGTACAGCTGTCCTCTCCCTACTCCTGGGAACCATTAAAACTTATGCACGGGAATAAATTCAGCATAAAATAAATGCAAATAAAAGAAAAAAATAGAGCCAAGCATGTTCTTGCTTCATCTCAGGGACAGATCAATCCTATAACCAACCACACAAGGGTGGGAAGAAGAAAGGTAGAAATGAGGTGGATCTCTGTACCCCACCTCATTCCTTATGAAAAATGTTTTCAAAGCATCAGGCAATGATGACAAAGCTCCTTCAACAGGGATGGTTTTCCAAAGGAAAACTAAGTACTAAGTGCCATAAAAAATAAAGGCTAGCTTAAAATTCATCACAGCTGGTGTTCAATGACTTTTTAAAAGGCTAATTTTCCCTTCCATTTAACTAACACCTTTTCCTTCAGCACCTGAAAAATTGTGCTATATATTTAAACACATCAAATAAAATAGCTGACCAGAGCTTGCAGGCAAACATGCTTAACTTAAGCCCTGGCCTTGGGGTCACTCTTGCTTACTTATCATTTCTTCTTTCCGCTTTTTCTTTTCTCCCCTATCCCGCCTCATCATTTGCTTGTCTTTGTAGATTTACTGAAGAGAGATCACAACCACTTGGCCTTTGCTCTGTCTGACACAACGACAGGTGTTGCTCTGGCCTCTCTCTCAGGTGGGTCCTGTCTCAGTGGACTAATGACACCCGCTGCTGCCACTGATGAGCTGATGGTCTGCACAATGGGTTTCTTATCCATGGGTCAGTGACTCTCTTTCCATTGCCTTCCTAACTTCTATTTCTTTTCTGCATCAAACCAAGGTCACACACAGAACCGTAAACCAAGGGCACAGCTTTTTGTTTCAGGTTGATTCTCTTGGCTGGAAGAGGTCTAAATAATGGAGCTTAGAATGCAATGGCTGGTGATAAAAAGGCAGGCTGGAAAAGACTGAATGGCATGATAAAGAAGAGAAGGGATGAGAAAGTTCGTGAAGAAATCATCACCATTGCTCTAAGAAATTTTCCCCCAAGGCGTTCTCCGTCCTCCTTGAAATTAGTGTAAATCCACTTTGGTGCTTGTTATTTCAAAGACAGAGTGGTCCATATGCTCTACTGAGTAGATATACCTTGCTAGGCACGCTTGAACAGCAAATGCTTTATTAAATGAGGCCACCAATTTCCTTTCACTAATTCTAGGAAGAGCATCAGAGAGTCAATTTCCTGATTAGGAATCTTGATTCCTTTGTTCCACATTATCCATACATCCTGCTTGTAGGATCACAGTAGAAGCACTGGGTAAGTACCATCTCTGATTATGCTCGCTTTGCACACAAACAACTGATGTTCAAGCATGGGTTACTTAGCTTGGAGGCATGTTCAATGGTCATGTGCACTTAATCACATTCATTCTTTTGATCAACACACAGTCTATTTAACCTAAGCAGAGGCATAGGCTAGATATTTAATCTTCCCTAGGTTTACAACAAGGCATTACATATTAGAAGAGAAAACAGAAAGAAAGTTGAAATATCATGTACCGGGAGAAAATATCCCATCGCCAGAGCCCCCTGGCCAGCCAATGATTTCTCTCATTTTCTTTAGTGTGACATATTCCAAAAGCACAAATACTGGAGCAATTTCATAGGTGAACCTGAAATGTAGTAATGGCCACATTTTACCTCTGTAACTCAAATAAATAATTTACAATCATTACAATAGCTACAGAACTATTCCCTTTTTCAAAACATACATTTACAAGTGTTATGATTATAACATTAAGCAGAGAGAAAATTATTTCAAAAAGGCCTTCCAAAATGTTTGTTTATTTTTTCTATATCTCTACAGTCAAGAGCTCCAATTACTGACATAATGCACGAGGGGAATTTATTGTATTAAATAAATAAAAAATATTGCAGAGTAACATGATTTAAAATATAATATCTGGTCCCATTTGTCTGTGACATTATGTACAATAATAAATCAAACATGTCAGAAAAAAGTCTCTTTTGTGTTTTGAAAACTTTGTAGAGTTTGATTACATGGAAGATGTATCAGGACTACCTTCTGTTACATTACACTCGCACTTCAGAAGTTTGTATCACTATTTTAGTGGCTACTTAATAAAAACAGATTTTCACATAAGACGTAAAGACTATGGAATGTCACTAATAATTATCCTAAATTACATAAAAACACATTTGGCTACTTACATGTTAGTATTTGCTGTTGATGTCAGCCAGTCTGCTGCTAATCCAACCATATCCAATCCAGTGGAAAGTTGATTGAAGTATCTAGGATGCCCTGAATAAAATGGAATACCGGAATCAGGATTGCCTCCAATGAAAATAAATGCCTCTCAAACACATGATTTCTCTAGCTAAAGGACCTTGAAAAATCTGTCAGTAACAGGAAATCCATAAGTAGAAATCCAACATGTACACACGTGTGTATGCACAAGAACACACACACACATGCACATACACACACACCATAAAAGTGTTTCCTCTAACCACGAAGAATACTTTAGGTTTTGATATTTCTTAAAACATACCCCACAAATTTTCCTTTAATCGTACCCTATAAATATAACAAATATGGTTTGCAATCTGCTTTTCTATTTTCAATATTTTCGCAGGCTAAAATGCTACTGCAACCCACAGCCATTCAGACAGGTTACTTCTTTATACTCATGCTGCTAGAAGTCCTTTTTTGTTGTAGTCGTTCTGAGAATCAGTCATACCATGACATCCGCCAAGCATGCCAACATTCATAATAATATCAGTGACAAATGGCTGATGATTACAAAAGACAGGGCAAAAATGAGAAAATAGGACACTCTGCTGAGTGATTTGCCCTGGATTCAAAAGGTGATGATTGTCTAAAGACGGCATGGACAAAGCTGATTCTTGTCAATTCTTCTTTGTTAATTATAAACAACAGAGCTCCTCCATAGTTGTGATTTAAAATAAGGCCACATACCGTCAACATCACTTTTATCAACAAGATACATAAACATATATTCAATGGACTGATTAGTCCATCGCAAGCCTTATCTAATTAACTTCTAGATTCCTCTAAAACTCTCTAAATGGATTGACATCCACATTCTCCTGAGGCTATTATTTAAAATGTGATTATAAATATGTCATTAGCATTCAGTTTTCTCCTCTTGCTCCACAAAAGCCTGTCATTGATAGGTCTGTGATTTGCACAGCAGCAAAAATTTTAGAAGATGGGCCATTATGGAAATAGTATCTGATAAAAAAAGTATCTTCCACATCCTGGACATCTGTCTGAAGCCTGGGATGTGATCATCTCTCATCTCCAGCACAGGCAAAACAAGATAAAGGAAGGCAATGGGGAAGAGCAGCGACAAAAGTCAATGGCTAGCTTATCTCCTGCACTGGAGTGTTCTCTTATCAGCCTCAGGCATGTGGCCAAGAGTTAGACACTGGGAAAAGATAGAAGCTGGGAGGGAGCACATTTTAGCGGGATCAGGACTTATGCATCTATTGTGCATTCTCCAGCATTGTTTTATGTCCTCGTGGCATCGTGTGGTACCCCTCTATCTCTGATGCTGACCCCCTCAGTTTACCCATCCACGAAGGGTGAGAAGGCTTTTTTGCTGCTGTGGCCACTGACGTCTGGAGCAACCCTTCACTCCTCTCTGCCTCATTGACTCCCCCATTTCATTATGCTCGCAGCTGAAATCACAGCCGTTTCCTCCCTCCCGATGCGTCTTCATTTCTCTTTCCCTAACCCTTTTTTTTTTCAAGTGAGGAAATTAATAAGGATTATAATTCATATTCATTTTCTGGATGAATGTGGTGTCTATGATTAGACAGTATTTAACTCTAGGGAAACTTGGGAACGAAAACCTCTGCATAAGATGGAGAGAGATTGTGAGGGGTGTGTTGTGCCTCTGGATATCAGAAGGCCAATTCACCCTGATGATAACTTTCCATAAACAGTGAAAACAGGTTTGATGCTTTCATTGCTAGGTTTCCCTTCCTCCCTATATATATTTTGACCTTGCTCTGCCATTTCACCTGAATCTCTCCTGCCTCAAAAATTTCACTTACTGATCATGATGGGAAAATAGGGAGGGAGATGGTTTGACAGGTCAGATCAACAGGCTCTCTTGATTTCTGGCAGAAGTATTCCCCTAATGACATTTGCTCTCGTCCTGTGGCCCCTACAGGCGGCTTCCCAGGGCTGCCTAGCAAATCAAGGCAGGGCTCTCTCCAAGGAATTGTGAGACCTGCCCCCATCGGTCAGGTGTCCCTGCAGCCCTTGGCCTCCTGCTGCTGTCGCCACCCTGCCAGGCCCTGTGATGGGAGCAGAGCGCACTGCGTCAGGCATCGGGTGGCCACACAGCCTGTGCAGCCAGGAAGATGGCGAGCTTGAGATGTGAGAACCGGCTGCTCAGACTCAGGGATGCTCCCTGCAGACTAGCAAATGAGCCCAGAAGGATGCGCAGACTCTGCAGAACAACCAGCCTCAGGCAACTCTGACCCTGGTGCTCACGATCAGTTGGGAAGAGGCCAAAAGTCGGTCCAAACTGCTCTTTATGTCCTGGCAACACTCACACTAGGGCTGCCTCATCTACTGACGCTTAATTCCCTTTGTCTGATGGTTTGGTAAAAGATTCAGGACCACATTTAAGTCCTACTCTTCCCCAGCCAGCACCACCACCACTAGCACCAAATCTAATGATCTCTGCAAATGCAAATTATTCTGGAATTCTATCATTCTCTGCTCAGTTTTCCGTGTTCCAACATTTCCTTTTACAGAGGTAATTTTAACAATCCATGAAGACATCATTTTCCCACTGCCGTTCACTCCTCTCTAAGCTTGGAGCCCAAGTGGAAATCAGATTAAGGTCTCTTAGTAGAAACAAGATGATAATATGCATTTTATAAAATAATCTCTTGAGGAGTATTAAAATGTCCGGTAGTAGCAAGGGTGGTAACTAATTTGACATACCCTAAATAGCGCTAGATGACAAGTATGACAGTTATAGCACAGAAATCTATAAAGTTGTCAGCTGAATAGAGAAAATGACTTCTGTTAATTTTTTGAAATGCTATTTGAAGGAAAAGGCCAGCAGACTAAATATGTTATGAAAACTATTGAGAGATTGAATTGATATGCCTTGCTTAGAAATCCAACTTAATCCATCACATTTTTATCTGAACTTTAAATAAAATGCATTACAGTGACACCTAACAGTTTCACAAGCATTATGGCAAAATGTAAGTATTGAATTAGCCCATCTTTTCCTGGCACTAAATGCAACGTTGATAGACAGAAATATAACTTTCATTGACTTACAGTTCCCATTATCTTAACTCTGTAGACTGCATTTCAGGCACCACTAGCTTTCAAGAATGAAGACACAAAACATTTCCATAGGTTCTTTTTGGTTTGGTAGCAATACAAACAATAGGTAGCAATTTACTATTAACGTATCTAAATATAAGGTATGGGGAATGGGTCAAAAAATGAATTAAAAGCATCACTCAGGATTGCACTATGAATGCAGGAAAAGCTGAGGAGGGGTAGGAAAATTTTTAATGCCTGGTATAAACATCACGTGGGTTCTTCATGAATGTTAATTGAGGATGATGTCTAATACACCTTCAAAACTCCTATTCCATAGCCTGACTTTGATAGAAATCTATGTCCCAAGGCTTTTCGTATGCCTACCTTTCTTCTCTGTTGGTACAAACAATGTGAACAAAAAGAATAAAAGAACTAAACTTCTCACAGCAAACATTTTAAGAATGTTTCTTATTGATTAGCATAATACTAATTCATCAGCAAAAAATTTGCAATCTAAAAAGATGACGTTTCTATGGTGATGAATGTTCATGTCATATTTCACATTTTTTATTTGCTAGCAAATCTTTTAAAGGCTAAACATCAATTTAGATCCACAAAGTCCTCCCCACCCCTGGAAATTCATTCATACTTATTTTTGTTGCCTTAATGAAGTGTCAGCCATCGTGTATCAAGATGATTAGAGACAATGTAAAAAGCGAGGATAATCAAGACCTGGGCAGATGAATAGCTGACTTTGTGTAGATAACATGAAAGCTCGGAATGCACCCAAATAAATGTTATAAATGAAGCTGTAACATGGATGGAATATAAAGAATCCTGTGAAAAGCCAAGAGACCACAAAAGTACATTTAAAAAAATTTCCCCCTAAGGATATCTGATTTGCCTCTCCCCCCCTTTTTTCTTTATCTCACATATACAGTGGCTGGGAGGAACACACATCCTTATATAACATGGCTGAATTGCTAAGCTAGTCTGTATCATGTCTGCTTGTGTGTTGTGCACATTTCCTTAAAAACAAGTGAAAATCTGAATTCAAATCTGAAATGTTGGCCATTTGACACAATGTGAAAACATCCCTCCCACTCAGTGATTAATAGGGTGGTGAGTCCTGTTTCTGACCAGTTTTATGCCAAAGAAAATACCAGCACAGCACTGGTATTCGGGCTTTTGTTTGGATCATGCATTTTTGGAGCTTTTATTTCCATATTCTCTTTCTCCACTTTGAGTTCTTTCTGTTGGTCTCTGCTGATGAATATTTGCTTCTACACCAGTGGTTTAACCTCTGTGTCCAAATACATGCAACGTAAAATCTGATGATTTACACTTAAATCATGTTTCTGACATTATCAACTTCAGAAGCATGAACAATAACAGTGGAAGGTGCTTTGGATTAGAATCATTCTAATAATGACTATTTTTTACATGATGAAAATAACTTTGCAATTTTGAAAATATCAGTAACTCCATCAAACAAAACATTTTATAGAAAAAAATAAAATAAAAATTGTAAACGAATAAAGAGCTTTATTATTTTCGATGAGACAATACCTGTTTTAATTGCATATTTTAGAGTTGTTTGGCAATGCATCAAAATTTCCTCCAAATTTTGTGGTTGGTCTGCCAATTCCCAATTATATTCTTGGAGAAGCTCATTAGGGTAATGGAAATCAATCACTTTGGTTGATCTATCGAAACTTTTCACCACATACTGAAGTAAAATGTTCATAACATCTTGCAGAAACGCCAAAGTGGGCCTTTCTCCATCACACGCCGGCAGCAGGTCTAAAGAATGGAATTAAAATGCCACATTTTAATTTTACTTTGAAAATATTCAAGGCAAGATCTTGATGAGGCAATAACATTTCTTTGAATTGAGAGATTTCATGTTAAATAAAGCTTTTGGAAACGCAGAACATTTTTCTTTAAAAGGGAGACATTTTTCAAAGGTGAAGGGAATGAATGAGATAAATTACGATTTCTCTTCTTCCCCAAATTAATTACTGCATTTCAATTCATAACTTATATTGTTTGCTTTCTTTTTTTGAAGAGCGTGTAGCTCCGTTTATCTACTTCACAGGAGTTCGTCCTAAACGTGTTTCTCAGTAAACCATCTTACATGTTTACGGAAATATTTCACGTCAGAAGTGTTTGTCTCGAATGCCTTCGGGTAAACCAAAGTGGAACAGGTGCGTTAAGATCTCTGGTCTGATAGGAAGGCCCGCTATTTCTAAAGTCGGTGTGTGTGTGTGTGTGTGTGTGTGTGAGAGAGAGAGAGAGAGAGCGAGAGAGAGAGAGCGTATGCATGTGTGTCTGCATGTGTGTGCGCGCGCGTACATTTGGGAGACGGTGTGTAAGTGCACGGGGGTAAAACTTGGCGCGCGGGTTTCAAGTGAATGGAATCGTTCTCTTGTGCGATTGCAGCTACAAATCACTCTCGTGATCTAAAGACCTAAAAAAAAAAATGCAATTCTGAATTCTCGGGCACGGTATTTGGAAACCGAGTCCCACCCGAGGCCCCAGCGGCCTAGGGAAGCCAGCCGTCATCGATTCAGTGCGCGCACGAGCGCCTGGATCATCGGCCACCCGCCACCCCAAGGGCCGCGCTGCGGGAAGAGCGCCACGGTCCTCAGAGCCCTCTTGGAGCTCCGAGGCCAGGTTCGGGGGCTTGGACCCAGCGGGCAGGTCCCGCATTTCTGGCTTTTATCTGAAGATTCTGGCAGGTCCCGCCTCCGCCGCCACCTCGACACCCCGTCCGGCTCTCAGCGCGGGACCCGCACCGGCCGCGGTGGGCGGGGCAGAGAGAGGGGCAGGGGCGCCCTTGGGCTCCCCGCGGAGTCTTTACCTGTTGCATGGAGAAACGCGTAGTTGACATCCGCTTTGGGGCAGCTGCAGGGCTTCTGGTCGCAGGTGCAGGCGGCCTTCCGGGGGGCGGCCCGCGGGGGTTGGCTCCCGCTGCTCTCCGCCGGCTTCTCGGCGTCTCCATAGAGCAGGGCTGGGTAAGGACACCGAACGCGGGCCTCGTCAATCCTCTGCCGGGCCCGGTTCCCTCGCTCCCGCCTACCCGCAGCCAGGAAACCCCGACTCCGCTGACGCGGATGCGGAGGTGAGAAGACGGCTTGGACCCCGCGGGCCGACCTTGCCCGCCCCGGTCCCTGGGCACTCACCGCACAGTTTGTTTCCGATGCCGCCCGTGAACTTCTGAGCCACTTGGCACCAGGCTCGCGCTGCAAGGAAGAACAGGCAGGCAGACAGCAAGGCAGAAAGAGAACAGACGGACGTGTGAAATTTCGTTCTATGTGAAAATAAATCAGTCCGGGTTCCTAGAAAGGGCCGCCTTCCTCCTGGGGGCCGCTCAGAACTCGGTGAGGCCGGCAGGTGCGGGAGGCAAGCGGGAGGCTGGCGGCCCGGGCCCAGCCCTCATTTCCTTTATCTGTTTCCCAAGAAGAAGCCCACACCGCTGCCCTTCCAGGTGCCAATCGGCTCAGGCAAACTCCTCTCCCTGCCTAGCTTGGACGAGTTTTCCTAAACACTGAAGCTATCCATTTTTTCGCAGGCTGTCTTTCTAGACCAAGAAATCTCTCACTTTCCCCCCCCCTTTTTTTTTTACTATCTTCACGGTCACTCTGTCCCTCCCCAGGGTCCAGACACCCGGATCTTAGCAGCGCCCCAGGACCACGGAATTCCATGTCCCCGAGACACCGCAGTCTTTGGGGGGCTCTTCCAATCTTCTGTGGAAGGGGCCCGAGACTATTTGGGCGTCTTCCCAGGGAACAAGAGGCTGTAGAGGTCTTGAGCTCTTGGGCCGTCAAGGACTTAGCCCAAAAGCAGGGAGAAGCGCCCGAAGAAGTTTCCTGTTGCAGGTGGAAAAACCTCCTTCGTCTTCTCCGTAGCTCCGCAAACCCCAGACCACCGCAAAACTCGCCCGCCGCAGGTCCCCGTTCTCCTTCCTACCTGTGCCGGGATTCTCGGAATCCCCAGAGCCATCTTCCGACCCGAAGGACCAAAAGCCAGAGCCCGGAGATGCCATCGGCTTTGGAGACTGGAGCAGGTCGCCTGCGAGTGCGAGCTGCGCGCGAGCTGCCTTGGGCTTGGCCCTGCGCGCGCGTGCGTGCCCGTGTGGCGGGAGGAGGGCACCGTGCGGGGACCGGCGGGGCCGAGCGGCGAGGGCGGGTGTCACGCAGGAACAGAAAACGTCCGTGTCTGACCGTGCGTGTGTGTATGCGAGCTGGAGACAGGGTTTAGGGACGTGGCAACCCTTTGGAAGCCGGGGAGCCTTAAAAGAGACGGAGACTACCTAAGGGTCCTCGGAGCCCGGACTCAGGAAACCGCGGAGAGCACCAGAGCATTTGAGGGAAAGTGAGCCCAGTGGGGATGAATGAGGGGGCGGCGGAGGAAAAAAACACGAGAGAGGGAGGGAGCTGAGTCGTGAGGATGCGAGGCAGCCCGTGCACGCCAGCTGGAGTCAGAGTGAGGGGGTGGGAGGCGTGCCAGCGCGTCCTCGGGCAAGCCAGAGGCGGGAAGTGCGGGCGGCAGCTGTCCCGGGTGCTGCCACGGACGCTGCGCGCCAGCGTCAGCGAGGGGCAGGCTGGGGAGACCTCGGCGAGGCGGGAAGCGTGGCCCAGAGGAGTTTTCTGTGTGCATCAATTGGGGTGTTGTTTGAGGTCTGGCTCCAGCTGAGGGGAAGGAAGCGGGGTTCCCGCGCCGTTTTCCTCCAAGCAGGTGCTGAGGTCGCTGCGACCTCGAGAGCTCGCGCCCCGGGCCGGCATCAGGCGCGGTTCACGAGCCTGGGGAGGGGACGGCGGGGGAAGGACTCCTACCCGCTGATGGGCTCATTTCAGCGCCTTAGTAGAACCTGACGCCTGCCTGCTGAACCGCGCCGTACCCGGGGTCGCACCGTTCCTGCGCAGCCAAGGGCTAGATCGCGGGACCCACAGTCCAGGCTCTGAGTGACGGCTGGGGAGAATGACTGCTGATTGAGGCAATTAAAATCCACGCTGGAGTCTACTGAGGACCTCGGGCTGGGGAAAAAAAATAAAACGAATGGAAACTTCTTGGAAGAGAATGAGACAGAGCGGCCAGAGTCGGCAGGATTGATGGCGGGTGGGGGATGGAATCAGGGCATTTGGTGACCTTGGCCCGTGGAGGCGTGGAAGGGCCCGCTGCTTGCGTGTAAGGGGGATCTGTGTGCGCCTGGGAGGGGAGAACAGGGTTTCCAACTAAGCAATCTCGGCTTTACAAATCCTAGTAGGAAAGAAGGCACCGCCTGCAGGGCCTTCGTTTTAAGGGGCTTCAAACCAATGGCCCCCCCCCCGCCCCCACAGAATCTTCGCGGTAGCGGGTGACCCGGAAGCTCGAGATTGGTTCTCTCTGAGGCGTATTAGGAAGGGTTTTCTCTTTTTCTAATAAAGAAAGGAGGAGAAAGTCAGAATCTTTGTGATGATTTTCCTTTCTACAAAAAGCTATTACAGACAGGGAGGACGCCCTGAGGATTGGGAGCCCTTTGACAGTTTGCGCTGCATTCTCCTGGCAGTGGAGATCAACTTCAAGTGCACCTCGCAGCTCCGGGGCTCTGGGGGAGACGGAGGGAGGGAGAGAGGGGAAAGGGCTGAGGTCGGCTTCCCGAGGCGGCTGCCTTCCCCGCGTCTGGCCAGAGCGCCTGTCATTTCCATTGTGTTCACAAGCCGTTTTATTTCTCTGACCTCCTGAACCAGCCACCAAAGCTGCTAACAAAGCAGAGACCCGGGGATCCCGTCTGGGCGAGCACCCCTCGACCCTGGCTTAGAAGGGACATTCTGGGGCCCATGCTGGACGCATACAGGCCCAAGTCCTGTGTGCTCGAGCACAACTGTCCCTGGTCAATCCTCTCCACAAAGCGCTGTCTTTTTCTCGCGTGCCTGAGTCCAGGGGTTCCCTGAGGAGTCATGGGATCCACACTATGGCAGCTGGGCCCAGGCGCCAGGGTGAGAGCAGGGAACCAGTCGGGCGTTGATAGCGTCTTGCCGAAGGCTGGCACTGAGCGTGCTAGGTGAAGTCTGGACCAGGCTGTGGGAGCCCGGGTGGTCGAAAACTCAGGGCTCAGTTTGGCTCCTCTTTCTTGTTCTCCTGGCTCTGATACTCCAGGTCACCACGATAACAACTCCGGAAACTTAAAGACTTGTGGTTCAGCCATCTGCACTTCAGGCATGGCAGCTCCGCAGCTCTCTCCAGCCTGGCAGAAGCTAGTTCTTTGTTGAAATCCATATCAAATCCTGCAAAGGTTTTGCTTCAAGCCAGCAGTCTAGGGTTGCAGAACTTTTCTACTACGGATGAGTGGTTGAAAACATAAAGGTTCTTAAAAGCACGCGTTTAAATCACACAAAACCCCCAAAGAAGAAACGGATTAAAACACCTGAATTTAACTGATTTTTTTTTCTTTTTGGTAAAGCAATGGCTTCAAGTGCTACCGTTTAAACTCCATTAAATCCCACAGCTCTGGAGTACTTTGGATCTAATGGTGATATTTACATTTTTTATTTAAACACACCCTACTTCAGATGCAGACGGGGATCTGATTTGTCTTTCCTGAAGGCTGTCCCTCCCTAGACGGTAATTTGCTTTGTAATGACTTTCATTTCACTAAAGAGCCCATTCCCCCTCTCCGGGGCTTGGGGTTGGAGATAACAAAAGAGCTCTGGGAGGTAATAATTACAGTCATTAGTTCACAAAGGAGGCAGCCAGTGAATGGGAAGGGAAGGCGGCCGCTTTGGAAGGCCCTTCCTCAGATGAGGGGAGAGAGACCCAATCCTCCAACTTGTAGGGACAGTTTCCTTAGGTGTCTGGTTTACCAACATATGGGTCTCAGGCTCACCCAAAGAAGAGTGTCTGGCACACATTTTCCTGTGTCCTTCCCAAGCTTAAATGTCAAAGGACAGAGAAAGAAGGGAAGAGGAAAGAAAAAGAGGAAACGACCACGGAAGAACACAAAAATACTGCAACCAAGCATTCACCAAGCCTGTGCCATTCTCTTTTCTATTCTCACTTAAAACACTGGTGCAGGGAAAATTTAGTGAGGGAGTCTGTTGCCTCCCTCCATAAATTCTCCCTACACCAACAGAAGTAATAGAAGGGGCTGAGTGCCAGGGCTGTTGTCTTCAGGGGCCACCCGAGAAGGAAGCCTAGATTGAAGGGTGGCCAGGCAAAAAAGCTGAGCTTAGCTTACTGCCCCTTACCCCTGGTGCCTGCTCCGCCCTCCCCACAAACCCAGGCCTTCTGGAGGCAAGTGGACAGGCAGCTAGAGGTGGAAGGGGGCCAGGCCACTTTGGGCTTTAGACACCCCTGCCCCTCCCAGCCCCTCTCTCTGGTGACCTGCTGTGCTGGTTTCCTTGGTACTGGGCTGTACTGGGCTGCTCAGTGCATTCGCACAGCTGAGGGTCACTCCTTACTTTCAGTCGCAACCCCAGCAAGGCTGTGCCGCTAGCCCAGGGAAAAAGAAGGCCTGGAGGGCACTTGGACTGCCCTGCTATAGCTGCAGGTTTCCCCTTGGCCACATTGCATCTGTAAAATGAAGAGATTACACGAGTTGGCTCTGGGGACCTTTTGGTGCCAACTCTTTGAGTTGGCGAGATTACCATGCCCTGTGGACCAGCAGCGCAACAAACGTTCTGAGCCCCCTGCACGTGCCCTCACTCACTCCTCGAATATTTCCCCAGAGTCTTTTGACTCTGGCTTGTGGGTGCAGGAGCCAAGGGCACCCACACAAGGGGTGAGCCCCATCGTGGTCAGAACCCTTCTTCTGATTCCATGCAACGACCTCATCACCTGTCCTCACCCTCTCCAGGTTGCTTAGATGGGAATGTCAGTTTCATAAAACAGCTTAAACCGGGTTTTAGAATAAGGTGCAGTCAATCCAGGAATGCAAACTTCTGTCCACCCACTAGCCTCCCCCATTTTAAATACACACAAAGTCGGAGTAGCAAAGATGGCCCCAAATCTGTAGACCGGGAGAACCTGAAATCTGACACTTCCACCCAGTGGGGGCACTAGCATCTTTATAGATGGGGCCGAAGACAGTCACACAGATTGGGAAGGCATCGTGCAGGCGAGCACGTGTGGTGTGTTGGGGATTTAGACATTGGAGGCCTCTGCGTTTGTGTGGCAAGGGGTTTTAGCTTAGATTGTGTTTGTCTGAAGTGGCTGGGTGGTGCTGGGAGTTCGCTGATGAAGGCACCTCAACGCCCCTCCTTGGGCACCGTCACCAGCATAGCCTTATAGCAGAAGCCCCTCAGAAGCCCCAGAGGGGAAAATGAGGGATCAGTCACGCAAACCACGGGTTTTCCAAGGCACTTCCTTTATTTAGTAACCTTAATAACCAAAGGAAGAGAAAGAGCAAGTTTGAGATGAAATACATCTTCGAAATTCTCCCTACCCCTACCGGGCTTTTTTCTCTAAGATTCAACCGCTAGCACGTCTTCTGTTGGCCAAGAAAAGCCGTTTCCAATAATAATAATAAAAAATCTGTGAATTCAGTCACCGCAAATGAGAGTGGGGTTGGCGAGATCCCAGGCGCAATGGGGTCCA
The DNA here is from genome assembly GCF_028885655.2 of Pongo abelii. Classification (NCBI taxonomy): domain Eukaryota; kingdom Metazoa; phylum Chordata; class Mammalia; order Primates; family Hominidae; genus Pongo; species Pongo abelii. The sequence goes on along the minus strand of NC_071993.2, from coordinate 26,385,546 downwards.
CAGGAGTCACAAAAAAAAGAACAAAGAGAGAGATTAGGGGAACAAGGACAGGGTTGCCCCAACCGGCGGGCTGGTGAGAAAGGAGGGTGCGGGAGTTCGGAGAGAAGGCGTCGGGGGAGGTTTCCAGAGGGCTTCCAGGTCTCTTCTTTCGGAGCACGAAGGCCGGCCCGGCACTTGAGGGCCGAGCGCAGCAGGCAGCCTCTGCGGATATCAGGGCCGCAGCTTCAGTGCCTGCTGGTGCCAGCCCCAGAGTACCTGCTTGGTCCCTGCTGCCCCGCAGGCTCGAGCGCCTTCCGACGGCGGTGTCTGCCTCGTTGCGCGGTTAGGACTGCTGGACGAGGCGCCGGCGCTGAGAGGTTTTGCGCAGGAGCCTCCTAAAGTCGTAGGGGTTGGCTGCTGGCCCTCTCTCCTCCTCCTTCTCCTCCTCCTTCTCGGGGCTCTCCGCCGCCCAGCACCTGCAAGCGAAACCCAGGGCCCAAGTGTCAACCGCACCACAGTGAGCAGCGCGTCCCCACCTACCCCAAGTTAGGCGGGTCCTCTTCCTCCCACGTTCTGCCAACCGCAGACATTTAGGGCAGGCACAATCGAAATGACTGGATAATGGCCAAACGTATCTGCGATAATTCTCAGCAGGTTTTAAAAACTCCTCTAAGCTGAGGAGCAGAGGGGCTGGTGGAGCCTGGTGATGGTGTTTAGATACGTGCTAAGTTAAGCTTCAGAAGGTGCAGTTTGGAAAGATGAGTTTGGATTGCAATAATTCACAACCAATAAACAAATATTTATTTTAATACCTTAATTTTAACACACTTTGGTCAAACAGAAAAAACTCAAAGTGCCCAAATAGACACTCAATACTTTGCATTTTAAAACTGCTCAGATGTTTCTTTAAAAAATGCTCACTCAAAATCTGACCAACTGCTCTGTTAGTGACACCAAGAGCTATGGGCCTTGTTGGCTTTTTCAGTGTTTCAATGTTTTCAATGAGGCTGCTGGGCTAAGTTTCTGAATCCATTGCTGGGAACCCCTGCCAATGTTTACCTTTAGATTCTGCAGCTTGTCTGGGAAGTGGGGTATTCCCTAAAAATGCAGCTACATAGATTCATTCACTCCCCATTCATTCACTCATTCATTCACTGAGCACCTGCTAAGTACCAGCCACCAGTGTAGGTGATAGGTGAGCAGGAATCCTTGCTGTCATGGAGTTTATAGTCTAGTGCAGGAGACCCACAGACAACTTGAAAACACCAGGGGGTGAGAGGTGCTACACAGAAAAGTCAAGCTGGGTAATGGGGAAAGAGTGGTGTGTGTGTGTGTGTGTGCATGTGTGTGTGTACAGGCAATTTCATACAGGGTGGTTGGAAAGGCCTCTCTGATAAGGTGACATATGAGGAGAGACCTGAAGGAAGAGAGTGAGCCATGCAGATCTCATGGGGAAGGACAGTAATTCCAGGATGATAGATCAAGCAATGTAAAGGCCGCAAGACTAGAGTGTACATCATGTTCAAGGAACAGCAAGGAGACCACTGTGGCTTGAAAAGAGTAAGCAAGAGGGGGAAATAGCAAGAGATGAGAGAAGGAGGAATGAGGATAGAGTGTTCAGATAATTTAGTGCTCATATAATTTGAGACCACGTCAAGGACTTGACTTTTCCTTACAGTGAGAGAAACATTGAAGGGTTCTGTGCAGAGCAATCACTCATAACGGGATCTGTCTGCCAGGATGAAAGTAGGAAGGCCTGTTAAGAGATTCTGCAGTAATCCAAGCAAGACTGATAGTGGCTTACACTAGGCTTGTGGAGGAGGAGGTGAGAACTGGCCAGATTCTGGTCATACTTAGAAGTAGAACTGAAAGGGTTGGCTCACTGATGGATTAAATGTGGGGTGTGAAAGAGAAGAACCAAGAATGTCCCCAAGGCTTTTGGCTTAAACAACTGGAAGGATGGAACTGTCATTTAATGAGATGGGGAAGGCTGCAGCGAAGCATAATTTCTGCAGTGGGATAAACATTTTAGTTTTGGTTATGCTAAGTTTGAGATATTTATTAGATATTCAAGAGGATATCAAATATATAAGTCATGGCAAGGCTAGATATTTCAGTTCATGAATTTTAAGTACAAAGACAATTCCTTCCCTTCCTTCCTTCCTTCCCTTCCTCCCTCCCTCCCTTCTCTCTCTTTCTCTCTTTTTTTCCTCTCTCTTTCTCTCTTTCTCACTCTGTCACCCAGTCTAAAGTGCAGTGGTACAATAACAGCCTCACTGCAGCCTCAACCTCCAAAGCTCAACTGATCCTCCAGCCTCAGCTTCCTGAGTAGCTGGGACTACAGGCATGAGCCACTACGCCTGGCTCCTTTTTTTTATTTTTATGTTTTTGTAAAGACAGGATCCCACTAATGTTACCCAGGCTGGTCTTGAACTCCTGAGCTCAAGTGATCCTCCTGCCTTAGCCTTCCAAAGTGCTGGGATTACAGGCATGACCCACAGTGCCGGGCCAGGAATTTTAAGTACTCAGACAATATTTAAGGTCATGAGAGTGCATGTTGATAAAGCAAAGGTCTGGGACACTCCATTATTGAGAGATCAGTGAAATGAGAAAAGTCAGCAGGGAGAATGAGAAAGAGCAGCCAGTAAAGCAAGAGGCAAACCAAGAGAAGTGCTGTCCTGAAGGCCAATGAATGAAGTACTTAAAGAAAAAATGAGTAATATAGGTGTTAAATCACAGAGCATGGCAAAATGGAAGTCACTGTTGACCTTGGCAGAGGCAATTTCAGTGTCGTGCTGGGAGAGGAAACCTGAGTGAAGTGGCTCAAGAGAATAGGAAGAAAGAATGTGCAGGAGGTAGTATCATTACTCTTTCATGTATTATTCATTTACTATACTGAAGAGCAGAAAAAGTGGGTGGTTGTAGGGGGGGATTGGGTCAAGGATATTTTTTATGATGGATCTGAATGCATCATGTTCACTAATTGCCAGAAATGATTTCATAAAGAGAACAAACATTCAAGGTGCAGAAGAAAGAGGGGACAATTGCAGGACAATGCCCTTGAGTCAATGATAGCACTTGGATTTAGTGCACAAAGGGAAGGTTTCACTTTAGCTAGGAGGGTGGAAAGGTCATCAATAGAATCCTGAGGTAAGTAGACGGGTAAGTGGTAGGACGACTGATAGATTCAGCATGTGTCTGTTATCTGCTACTGTTATAAAAGAAGGTTGTCAGCTGAGAGCCAGGAAGTTTGGAGGGTTTGAGGAGAGAGGACCGGGAAAGTGGCATAAGGAATTTTTAGGGAAATGTAATATTGCAAAGTAACTAAGGGCCTGCCTAAGGAGTGGCCATAATTTTAAGTGGGATTAAATTGTTTTGATTTCACTCAGCATTGGAGTTTGCCAGTTGAATATAATTGAAGGAGAGAGGGCAAGGCCATTGGAAGTCTATGCAAATGAATGAAAATAATGGTGAAAGGAGAGGTCTAGAACGTAGCCTGCGATGGAATATGCCTCTATTCTGGTCCGTTCTGAATAGGGAATTAAAAGGAAAAGAAAAAGAAAAAAACCTTTGGCAAGGTCTTTCAGGGCATCCTGAGCTCAGTGGATACTTGACAGGGAAGGTCAAGTAGCATCATGATGGGTATTGAAGGAGCAGATCATCCTCTTCTGAGTTACTGACTTGAATTTTCATACCTATTCAGCTTATTTCTGTTTTAAGAATATTAAATATCAACTATCTGCCGGGTATATCACAAACATTATTTCTAATTCTAAGGACAACACTGCAAGGCCTTAGATTCCTGTTATTCTTAATTTGCAGATGAGAAAACAGACTGATCCTAGTTGCCATGGCTAGTAAGAAGTGGAGTGCAGATTCAAACCCAGGTCTATAGAGCTCAAATCTTAGGCTTTCCTCCTTGTATCCTTTTGCCTCTTTTTTTGTTGATGCTTCTTTCGCAATTCTCCTGTCTCTTAACTGAGGCACTTGTGTTCCATCCTATTTTCCCCTTTTTATCCTCCATTGATCATCTTGCCATAATTAAAACCTGCTTATGCCCTAAACACCCCACATCTCTCACCACTGCCCAGCAGAGACCCCACTAGGTCCCATGTTCAGAGGAGACAAGCAGATGTCAGCCTCTTGTTGTCCTCTTTTCCTCTAGTGCCATTCTCTAATCACTGATTGCCTGCCACCAGATTTTATTCATTTAAAGTCCAGGAGAACAATGAACTATCAAAAAAAAAAAAAAAAAAAAGAAAGAAAACAATCTCACTTACAGTAGCTACAAAAAATACTTAGGAATAAATTTAACCAAGGAGGTAAAAGATCTATACACTGAAAAGTATAAAACATTGATGAACGAAATTGCAGATGACACAAATAAATGGAAAGATATTCCGTGTTCATGGATCAGAATAATTAATATTGGTAAAACGCTCATACTACCCAAAGCAATCTACAGATTCAATGGAATCTCTATCAAAATTCCAATGACATCTTCACAAATATAGGAAAAACAATCTGAAAATTTGTATAGAACCATAGAAGACCCCAAATAGTCAAAGCTATCTTGAGCAAAAAGAAGAAAGCTGGGAGACATCACACTATCTGATTTCAAACTATATTAAAAAGCTATTGTAAGTAAAACAGCATGGTACTGGCATAAGAACAGATGCATAGACCAACAGAATAGAGAGCCCAGAAATAAATCCAACATTTACAGTCATTTGATTTTCAACAAAGATGCCAAAAACACACAATGGGGAAAGGACAGTCTCTTCAATAAATGGTGCTGGAAAAACCACATGTCCACATGCAGAAGAATGAAAGTAGATTGTTATCTCACTTACAAAAAGCAATCTCACATACAAAAATCAATTCCAAATGGATTAAAGACTCAAACATTAGACATGAAACTGCAAAACTAGAAGAAAATATAGGGGCTAGCTCATGTGATGCTGCCTAGAAAGAGAAAATAAAAGAAAGAAATTATAAGGGAAAAGCTCCATGACATTGGTTTGGGCAATGATTGTGATCTCAAAAGCACTGGCAACAAAAGCAAAAAATAGACAAATGGGATTACATCAAACTAAAAAGCTTCTGCACAGCAGAGGAAACATTCAACAGAATGAAGGAACAATCATTTAAATGGGAGAAAATATTTGCAAACTATACATCTAATAAGTGGTTAATATTCAAAATATAAAAGGAACTGATAAAACTTAGAAAAAAAAAAAACCCAAACAGAAAACAACCTTCAAATAACTCAATTAAATAATTAATTGGGCAAAAGACCCAAATAAACATTTCTCAAAAGAAGACTGAGAAATGGTCAACATGTATATGAAAAAATGTTCAATATCACTAATCATTGGGGAAATGCAAATTACAAACACAATGAGATCTCACACCTGTTAGGATGGCTACTATAAAAAAGATGAAAGGTTACAAATGTTCGCAAAGGTGAGGAGAAAAGGGAAACTCTTGCACATCGTTGGTGGGAATGTCAATTAGTACAGCCATTACAGAAAACCGTATGGCAGTTCCTCAAAAAATTAAAAACAGGCTGTGCACGGTGGCTCACGCCTGTAATCCTAGCACTTTGGGAGGCCAAGGTGGGCGGATCACCCGAGGTCAGGAGTTTGAGACCAGCCTGGCCAACATGGTGAAACCCCATCTCTACTAAAATTACAAAAATTAGATGGGTGTGGTGGCAGGCACCTGTAATCCCAGGTATTTGGGAGGCTGAGGCAGAAGAATCACTTGAACCTGGGAGGCGGAGGTTGCAGTGAGCCGAGATTGTGCCATTGAACTCCAGCCTGGGTGACAGAGCGAGACTGTGTCTCAAAAATAAATAAATAAATAATACAATAAAATAAAATAAATATGATCCTACTTCTGAGCATATATCCAAAGGTAATGAAATCAGTATGTAAAAAAGATATCTGGGCTGGGCACTGTGGCTCACGTCTGTAATCTTAGCACTGTGGGAGGCCGAGGTGGATGGATCACTTGAGGCCAGAAGTTCAAGACCAGCCTGGCCAACATGGTGAAACCCCGTCTCTACCAAAAATATAAAAATTAGCCAGGCATAGTGGCACACACCTGTAATCCCAGCTACTCTGGAGGCTGAGGCAGGAGAATCGCCTGAACCTAGGAGGCAGAGGTTGCAGTGAGCCGAGATCGTGCCACTGCACTCCAGCTTGGATGACAGAGCGAGACTCACTCAAAAAAAAAAAAAAAAAATCTGCACTCAGATGTTCATTGCAGCATTATTCACAAGAGCCAAGATATGGAATCAACTTAAGAGTCCATCAATGGATGAATGGATAATGAACATGTGGTATACGTACACAATGGAATACCCTTCTGCCTTAAAAAAGAAAGAAATCCGGCTTGGCGTGGTGGCTCATGCCTGTAATTCCAGCATTTTGGGAGGCCGAGGAGGGCAGATCACAAGGTCAGAAGATTGAGACCATCCTGGCTAACACAGTGAAACCCTGTCTCTACTAAAAATACAAAAAAATATTAGCCGGGTGTGGTGGCGGTTGCCTGTACTCCCAGCTATTCGGGAGGCTGAGGCAGGAGAATGGCATGAACCCAGGAGGCGGAGCTTGCAGTAAGCCGAGATCATGCCACTGCATTCCAGCCTGGGCGATCTCAAAAAAAAAAAAAAAAAAAGAAAAGAAATCCTGCCATTTGTAACAACACGAATGAACCTGGAGGACAGAATGCTAAGTGAAAGAAGTCAGGTGCAGAAAGACAAATATAGCGTGATCTCACTTATACGTGGAAGTCAAAAAAAAAAAGAAAAAAAGACAAGCACACAGAGCAGTGAGTAGAATAGTAGTTACCAGGGCACTGGTCGTGGGACTGGGGAGAGATCAGTCAAAGGATACAAAATGTCAGTTAGACAGGAGGAATAAATTCAAGAGATCTACTGTACAACATGGTGACTATAGTTAATAGAAATGTATTGTGTACTTGAAAACTGCTGAGGGTAGATTTTAAGTGTTTTCACCATACAAAAGGTAGCTAAGTGAAGTAATTCATATGTTAATTAGCATGATCAAGCCATTCCACAATGTACATGTATCTTAAAACATCATGTCCTATACCACAAGTTTATACACGTTTTGTCAATTAAAAAAATCACAAGGCACTCAGTTCACCATTGCTGTTGTCTCTTACTCCCAGACTTACACCCTCTTGGGCAATGCCAATACTTGGTGCGTGTATGTACACAAAAAGACATTCTTTGTGCATTAATATCTTCTGACACGTAGCTTAGTCTCAAATTTCTCCAATTGTTTCAATAGCACTATTTCGCTGTTTGGTTTTTGTTTTCTATTTTAAATTCAGGATACTGTCAAGGCTGTTTTGTCTCTGTAACCTTCCTTAGTTTAGAAAAAAAAACCTTATCTGAGTTACCTTGTTCAGCTTTGTTATATGAGTATACTTTTCCTCTAGCATCAAGCTCTTGGATGTAAGGATCACATCTTACGCACTATTCTATCCACCCCTTCTTCAAACGCCCAGCATGATCTTTTGCATAGGATGGAAATACTGAGTAATGGTTAAGGCCATCAGCTCTGAACTTAGAAATTCTGGCTCCATGAACTTATCATCTAGGTGACTCTTTGCAGTCACTAAACTTTGTAGACTTAGCCTCCTCATCTATAAAATGGGGCAATAATAGTAACTGCCTCGTGCGGCTGCTGTGAGGATTAAATGAGACAATGGCATAGTGCCTAGCACAATGTAGGCAGTCAACAATACTAGCTGCTAGCATTTATTCCAGTGGATACTAAATAACACCCATAGACATCACTTAATCTACATCAGGAGTATTTCAGGGATAGAACACTTTCATAGCAGATGTGTATCTGCCAGTGGGGGGAAGGGGAAGGATACATTGGAGAAGGGGCAGGGTGAGCTTTTAAAATGGGAAGCAGGTAAGTCAGTGAAAAGCAAATGGGCAGGGAGTGAACATCGGGGATTTTAGTTCACTAACTCAATGTGTGACCTTGGGCAAATCACTTAATCTTTCTGGCATTTGGTGTTCTTCTGTACAGAGCTCTGTGATTAGACTAGAACATCTCTAAGCTCCAACATGTTACTGATCCCAAGATGGAAGAGCACATCTTCTTTTGGAGGCAAAGGGCAAATATCATAGTTCAGATGGATTCTGGAAAAGCAAATAAAGATGATAATAGCCACCACTGATAGAACACGTTTCCTATGCCTCTCCTAAGTACCCTATTGCTACATTTAGTCTCTACAACAACATGGTGAGGCAGTTATTAGTAAATTCTTTTGCAGATATGGAAATGAAGCTTCAACAGGTCAACTATCATGAGCAAGGTCACTCAACAACTAAGCAGCAGGATCAGGATCCAAACCTAAGACCATGTGACTCTAAAACTTTTCTTCACCACCATGTCACGCTGTAAAATGGGTGAGGGTTCTGAGGACCCTAGACTCACAGGATATTCGTTTAGAATTTTGGATGAACAGCTTTTTGTCTTCCGTCATTACTCCAATTTTTCATATGCCATGTTTGTTTTATTATGTATCCAGATCTCAAAACGCCACAGATATTTTGGGAGAAAAGACAAAAAAATTCCTAAAGTATGAAATAAGCTACAAGATAATTTACTTAATGTCAGAAAGTTGGTGGCAAGGTGAGAATTCAAGTCCAAAATATGCATTTTTCTATGAATCTTTCTCTCAAATGTTTTTGGGTCTGACATCATTGATTCTGAGAAATTAACAAGCATAATTAAGAAACCAATGAGTAATTAAAATTACTTTGATTAAGCTTGAATATAGATTTTGGATATGATATATTGCTTACAATTAGATGACCATATAATAATTTATCATCCAAAATGAAGTACTTTTATTAAATAACAGGAGTTTTTGTTAATAATTACACCAAGAAAACAGATATAAACTCAGTTTTTGCTAGGAAAACTGAGGTGTCTGATTACTCTACCATAACACTGTACATGACATTACTTTTAAACACCATATCACTCAAAAGATGCAATATTCATTAAGAGTGCTTTCTCATTCATCTATATATAAAGTGAAATATCTTAAAAAATGAAATTGTGAGTATAAAACTGCAAATGCTGTACTTTAAAGTTTAGCTTTTTACCTTTCATTAGCCTTAATACATTGATTCTGGAGTTCTTGCTGTGGTCTTCGTTCTCTTAAACTAGGGCTATGTTCCTTTGGTCCAGAACGACTGGGCAAAAATTCCTTATAATAGAAATCTTCCAAATCTAATAATTTTCCCTGACTGTAAATGAACACACAAACACACCATTGCATCAATCTAATTTTCTACTCACTTAAACTTACAGGATACTTTTTTTCTTTAAAAGTATTTACTATAATTTAGAGTAACATACACATGTCAATACAAATGGGAGGTCTTGAAATGTGGGAAAAACAGTATATCCCATAAGTAAAAAAGAAAAACCTTCATGTCTTACCTTGAACAGAACATTAGCTGTGGGAGCACATTTTCCTGGTTCTATTGCACTGAACTTGGCACCAAACTAGTGGTTACTAGAATAGCCAGTGATTGCAGTGTTTCAGTTTGGCCAGTCCAGATCAGCAGTCGCTACTGACCTTTAGGCCATTATCAGAAAAGCTCACCTTTGTGTACTAATACTCAGCATTTTCAAATTTTATAAGCCCTCAGTACATTGATACACATATGATCTTAACTTACCTCCTTCATGAATAACATTCTGTCCTCCCTCTACTCTTTGTTCTTTAGTGGATTAATTTCTGTGCTAGATTTTAACACCCACACATGACATACACATAAGGGTGCATCCTTGCCCATGTTAATTCTTGGTTCTACTCAGGGCACGGTCTGGTTCCTATGGCTCTCTGGGACTTCCTAAGAGATAAACAGGTAGGTCTGGAAAACCTCCAGGTGTTACAGTGCTTCCAGGAAAACACACTTTTCAAATTACAGATACTAATCTAAAAAGGACTTTCAGGATGTCACTGATTCAGAAACGAAGAACTGTGTTCACTCATGCTTAATAGAAACGCTCTTGTTTGTTCTTAGCACTCACTGTCTGGAAATTGGTTGACATTAACATTGATTAAAACAGTGATATAATATTAAAAGAGTAAAATATCAGTGGGAAATATAAGAAAAGGAGAATAATGTGAATTTAAGTGTGCTATACTTGCAAGTAACATAAACCTTATCCTTTTAACAAATCTATAAAAATTACAAGCAGCAAGATTTAGCATGTGTAGAAGGAGAAAAAGCAAAAAGGAGTTTGGGGAAAGAAAATTTATGAATACAGGGTGTTCAAATTGCCCAAGCAAAACCATTCCATGGAACAAGAAAAGCAAATTACCTACTGGGAGGGTACGATTCATTTAAAACATATTCAAGTTCTTAGTGCTATGCTGGCTCAATAGATTTCCAGTGGGCAGGATCTTATAAATTATACATAAATCACATATTTGTAACATAAATGTATCGAGTGCACATTACTTTCCAAATCTATCCACATAAAATAGGTGATTTTTTTTTTTTTTTTTTTTTGAGATGGAGTCTCGCTCAGTCGACTGCTCAGGCTGGAGTGCAGTGGTGCGATCTCAGCTCACTGCAAGCTTCGTCTCCCGGGTTCACGCCATTCTCCTGCCTCAGCCTCCTGAGTAGTTGGGACTACAGGCGCCCGCCACTACGCCCGGCTAATTTTTTTTTTTGTATTTTTAGTAGAGACGGGGTTTCACTGTGTTAGCCAGGATGGTCTTGATCTCCTGACCTGGTGAGCCACCCGTCTCAGTCTCCCAAAGTGCTGGGATTACAGGCGTGAGCCACCACGCCCGGCCTAAAATAGGTGATTTTAAATCATAATTTGAACACATGGATTTTTATTTTTGTTTGAATAAGATGACTGATTGAAATCGAGAATTAATAATTACCTGTCTTTCCTTGGTCTTCGTTTTTCTTCTTGGATTGACTTCTAAAGGAAAGAAGAATTCAAAAGATCTATATAATATTATGATCTTAATATAATTGATATATTACTATAATCTTAATATGTAAATACACTTACTCTTAAAAGACTAAGTTAGAAATAAGCAAGTGGATACAATATTTTAAAAATTTAAAGAAATATAATTTACTCAAGTTTTATTAATTATAAATTTCTGGTTATTTTTGCCACACCCAAACTGAAATGAATCTTTGCATTCCATATGAAAAATGTATTTCCCACACAGTGACCAATATAAACAAGGCTACATAAGATCTATTTACTACAAACGGGAGCAAACTGTAAAATTTCTGGGAAGCCCATTTCTCTATACAAATGCAGTTGCGATGGAAGCAGGTTAATTAAGCTGCTTTGAATGTCTTGCTTCTTTGTCTGCAGGTAAAACAGATGGGTGAATATGGAGGGCAGGTGCAACAGTCCGCAAAAAGAATGAAATTGTGACTTCATAAACCTATAGGAGCCCATTTATGACATAAACGTAGCAGCACAGATGATATATGTTTTCATTTGCACAATGTTTTCATAGTTGAGAACTTTATGTATCAAGGTCAGAACAAATTAAGATATGCAAGTATGGAAATAATTAGATATATTTTAACTGATACTTCAATTTGAACACTAACAAAATGGTCCTTTGAATATAAGTTTCACCTTATATACAAACCAGTATTATCTTTTGCACTGTAGAATTAGTAATGCGTTTTTGTGTGTGTGCTAATTCAATATATTTGAGCTCATATATTTACATGTTGCCACAGCATATTTGTCTTTTAGGCTGAGAAAACAGACACCATATTCACCTTGAACAAACTGAAGATATTATAACTGTGGAAACCCTATAGCAGGTATCAAGTTGGCTGGTACCATAAAAGTGTTGTATAACAAAAATGGCAGTTAATAATGGTTTATAAATACTGAGGGTTTTCCCCAGTATTCTTAGAGACACAGTAAGTCATGTTTTTTTCAGCATTTATCATTTGTTGTGCTCTAAAATAGTAGATGAGTGAAACAGTTCATGGTTTCTTTTATTCTTATTGGTTGGCATTTTAACGTGTGGATGAGGTAGAAGTGAGTGCTTCCTTGCATCATGTCTGAGAGGAGACCATTCAGGAAATAATGTAAGGGCAGGATATCAATTACATTCCTGTTCTCCCGTTTCCTGTCACTTCACATTCTTGAGCCAATGCCCTAGGCTAAGAGGCGCTTACAAATAATTACATTGCCCGCATAGGAACAGTGGCCACTAGCAGTTCAGTTAATGATCTCTGGGACTGGGGTGCTGTTTGTTGTGGTGGTTGTTTCTGTTTTAACATTACTTCAGTAGTAGTTTCCTACAGAAGTCCTGCCTCTCTCATCCATTACCTGAAAAAAAGTCCCTTTTGTTCTAGGTAACAATTGCCTATAGTTCAAAGTTATGCTTAAGTGATGGCACTACGTTGAGTGACAGAGATGCCCTTTATATAACTAAGAATCAAATAATGTTCTGCCCTTGAATTCTCAGGCTGGTGAAGATCCTATTTATACTAGATCAGCACTTCCTTCTGGGACATGGTGTATATAAGTTGGTTCTCAGTTATGCGAATTCCTAGAAGAGGACGTATTGTCCAGACATCTTTCACTCTTGTCTGTGTTAGAATATTCTTTTTTCTTTTCTTTCTTTTTGAGACAGGGTCTCGCTCTGTGACTCAGGCTGGAGTGCAGCGGTGCAATCTCGGCTCACTGCAACTTCTGCCTCCTGGGCTCAAGTGATCCTCCCACCTTAGCCATCCTTGTAGCTGGGACTATAGTCATGACCCATCATGCCCAGGTAATTTTTGTAGTTTTTGTGGAGACAAGGTTTCGCTATGTTCCCCAGGCTGGTCTCGAACTCTCAAGCTCAAGCAATCCACCTACCTCGGCCTCTCCAAGTGCTCGGATTACAGGTGTGAGCTGCCACATGTGGCCTTGTGTTAGAATATTCTCATGAAATGTAATTCAGTAATATATTTTTCCAAAAATTATTTAAGATGGCTCATAATATAAGTCATTATACAATTAAAATAATAAAGTAAAAATTGTAAATGAGAAACAAAGGAGGCAAAGGAAGTAGGTGCATTAAGATGGAGGCTTACATTTATCTCTTAGTTTCCTAACAGCTGGGGCTAAAAGGGGAGCACGATGCATTAACCTCTACCCTTTGTCATGAAAAGGGAAGCATATCACTCCTCAAAGGTGAGGATTTTATAAGAAATTTATTACACGGACTTTATAATGGGGACATTTTTGCTAAGATGTACAATGTTTTCAATTATAGTTTTGAAATTACAAATTAAAAACTTGAAATTTGAAATGAAAATAGAGAAGCAAATGTCCCATGGCAGTTTCTTGTAGAACCAGAGTAGAGAAAAGAAAGAAAGAGGAGACAAACATGACTCACGTAGATTTTCTGGCTTGGGTGTTTCTTGAGGAGGCCTTTAAAGAATAGTGTCTTAGCTCTGAAGACTTTGAAGAACCTGTTCCTTAATCAGGCACACTGCACTCCCCCCTCCAGCCCCACCCGACATAAAGAGATATGTTTTATGACAAAACGTTAAAATTCATATCCATTACATCATGGTGAGCACAATCTTACTTTCCTTTTGGTAATACACTACCAATTTCTTTATTTAGATGGATGAAGGAGCTAAAACGTTGAAGTTAGGAAGAAAAAGACTTTGGAGTGGCCAAACTAACTACTGCTGTAGTTTAGGGAAAGTACTGGAAAGAATAATAAAATTGGAAGGGATCTCTGATAAGATTGTGTTCGATTACTCATTTTTTTTGAGGAAACTTGGCCCTGAGTCATTTTTGCTGATGCTGCACAACTTTGAGAGTTAGCCCAGGCAGTACAACAGGCCATGCGCACTCCGCTAATGCTCTCCTCCACAGGCACGCTTCTGCGGCTTGGCTCACTCTTATTTTGGACACAGCAGCAGCATTTCCTAGACGTAAGAGATAAAGAGCATCAAGTCATAGGAAAGAGGCAACACTGATGTTAAGGCTGCCAGAATCGCCACTGTAAGAAGTGACATCCAAGGAGAAATATATATATATATATATATATAAACAGCAAAACAACTGAAAGCAGAGATGTTTGTGTTAGGCAAATGTAAAGGAAATAATTTTCTACAACTCAACAGCCCGAAAGTACTGTCCTACAGTGGTCTATTATTTAACAGTCTTCTAGTTACGATGTTAGCAGCACAGTGTTCTGAGGACTATGGCTGTAAAAGCGAGCATAGGCCCTGCCTCCATAGAGCTTCTAGTTTAGAGGGGGAAGTCACACAGGAGACAAGTAGACAAATAAATATTCATAAATGCACTGAAGAAGGCTGGGTGTGGTGGCTCACCCCTGTAATTCCAGCACTTTGGGAGGCCAAGGCGGGCAGATCACCTGAGGTCAGGAGTTCGAGACCAGCCTGGCCAACATGGTAAAATCCTGGCTTTACTAAAAATACAAAAAATTTAGGTGGGTGAGGCAGTGGGTGCCTGTAATCCCAGCTACTTGAGAGGCTAAGGCAGGAGAATCGCTTGAACCCGGTAGGTGGAGGTTGCAGTGAGCTGAGATCGGGCCACCGCATTCCAGCCAGGGCAACAAAGTGAGACTCTGTCTCAAAAACACCACCATCAACAACAACAAAAAACGCAAAATGCACTGGAGAAAAATGAAGCAGGCCTGGGACACACAGAGAGACTGGGTGCTGCCTTAGCCATGGCAGTCAGGGATCCTCTCTGGTAAGTATAGATCCAAATGAAACCAACCCAGTAGTCCCATAGACTGTTCTTTTTGATAAACATAGAAACTAACCCTTCTGTTCTTAAAATTTGAAACTTTTGTTTTATCTGAGTTGCTTCCTCAGGAAATAATCTTCAGGCCCCTCAAAAAAAAGGACTGAAACTCACCACAACACTGCACTCATTCACCATGATTGCTTCCTTGCCCCTCCCTAGTTCTTGTTTTCTTAAACATTGTTACATTTCCTCTCTGCTATATAAATCCCTGGCCTTAATCTGTAAGGGAGATGGATTTGAGACTGAGCTCGCATCTCCTGGGCTACAACACCTGATTAAGGCCTTCTTCCTTGGTAATACTCGGTTCAGTGATTGGCTTTCTGTGTGGTGTGCAGCCGGACCTCAACCAAATCCCTGGTGTTTCAGTAACAAGAATCAAGTACAAACATTTTGAATAGTGCTACAATAAAAGTTCACAGTACTGTATTGTATATTTCAAAATAACTAAAACAGTGGAATTGGGATGTTCCTAACACAAAGAAATAAATGCTTGAGATGATGGATGCTCCAGTTACCTGATTTGATCATTACACATTGTATGCTTGTGTTGAAATATCACATGTATTCCATAAACATGTACAACTAGTATGTATCCATAAAAATGAAAAAAAACATTAAAAAAAGTAAAAAAAAAATTCATTCACTGAAGTGACCCTGGATCATCAAGAAAGGGTTTAAAATATGCAGTATAATATATTTTAGAAAGACTTTCATGAAAACCCTTTAAAATTACAGAAAGTGTTTGGTGGTTAAAGGGAGTGGGACCTCATTACAGTCACACTTTTCACTATGTGTAATGCCTCAAATCCTGGGAAGGGCCAGATAAATATGAACACATGGTATATTTTCACTTGTAATAATATACTCCTTTTCCGTGTTTTTTCATTGAAGTCATAGATTTCAAACTCAGAGTTATAAAAAAGGATCCTATTCCCTAATGCCTTAGGATGTATGGAAATATAGTCACTTAAAAATAATAGTGCAATGACAAAGTAAGCTTCTTGGGGATGGAACTCATTTATGAGGCTCAGAATTTGCTCCGCAGTTCTCACTGGTTGTTAGTAATAACATTTCACTTCAGTTCAGGTCTTTTACAATTTCTCATACTGGGAATACTATCTGCTGTTGAAGTCATCACAATCACTTGTCATTTCAGTTGCACTTAATAAACAGCATTGAGTATCACTGACTACTTAAACTCAGGGTTAATAGGGAATGTTTGGTAATTTCTAATCTTGTTTCTGCTGTTCTATTTAACTGCATAAACAAATGTCAGAATATTTGCTGCTTTTTAAATTATTTGAGAGCACAGAAAAAAATCAATTTCATTTCTTAATCGGCTTCCTATATAAAGTGACTGTCAAACGCAGGTATCTGGAATTTTAGATTTTTCTCAATTTACTCCTATTTGTTTTTCATTGTTTTATTTCATTGCTCTCATTTGTACAACACATATTTATTGCATGCCTGCTATGTGTCAGGTTGAATAAAACAGGCAGACTCCTTGACCTTGTGGAAGCCACATCAATCCCTCTTTAGCATGATAACGTGTCATAAAAAGGAAGTACGTTCTTCCGGAGGATATAGGAAGAGCTCTCTTGGGATTTGGGAGTGACAAGGTTTCCTGAAGAAAAAGAGATCTAGGCTGAAGGTGTTTTGACCATGAAAGACAAGAAGAGGAAGAGGATGTGTGTTTTAGGCTGAAAAAAGGGCATATCCAAGGACAAATGTTCGTGGACAATTTGAAGAGGAGAATGCAGGTTACTGGGAAGGAAGTGCTGGAGTGGAGAGTTTGGAGGGGTGAATGAATGAATATCAAGCACAGAGGCTGGAAAGGTGAGCAGGGCCCAGATTCTGACAGGCCTTCATACCTTAGGACAGTGGGAAGTAACAGAAAAGCTCCATCAATGGGAGGATAGTATAATTGGATATTAATTTTAGAAATACAACTCAGGCTACAGTGTGGAAAATATGTTAATTAGAAGGGGAAAAACAAGACCAAGGGACCAGTAAGAGGAGTGACTCAGAACTATTGACAAGACATGCTGGCCTGGAAGAGGGTATTAGCACAGAGCATAGAGAGAAACAGAAACTCAAGAAATATTTGGATTTAGATTTTTGAATATGGAAGATGAGAACGAGGGAGAAGTCAAGGTAATAGTCAGATTACTGGCTTGTAAAATTAGTTGACTATTCACAAAAGACCACATATTGTGTGATTCTATTTATAGGAAATGTCCAGAATAGGCAAATCTACAGAAACACAACTAGATTGGTGATCGCCTAGGGTTTGGGGCACGGGGTGGGGAGTGGGAAATGACTTCTAATGGGTTTCTTTTTAAGGTGATGAAAATGTTGTAAAATTGATTGTGATTATTGTACTAAAAACCATTTAATATATATTAAGGTGGGTGAATTGTATGGCATGCGATTTATATCTCAACAAAGCTGTAAGTGTGCGCACCCATGTATGGATGTGTATGTGTGTGTATATATCTCTATATATGTATACATGGATGCTTGTGTGTATCTATGTAGAATATGTAAAATAAACATTAGATAGTTTGATATTTGAGTCTGGAGCTACAAAGGGATCCAAGCCAGTGATCAAGATTCAGAAATCAGCAGTCACTGAGGTTGTAGTAGTTAATGGGATTGTCTAAAGGAAATGAGAGGGGAGGAGAATGGGTTTCCACAGACAACCCTCTGTGGAAACTGAAAAGAAATCACTAGAGAGAAGGGAAAGAACTAGAGAAGACTGGCTAACTTGGAGGTCAAGTGTGAGCTTCATTTTCTGCCTGCGAGGTGGGAAACTTATTTCCAACTGATTCTCTGGGTTTCGACACGTCCTCTGGGTTCTCCAGGGCATAGGGGAGTGCTGCTCTCTCACTGTGGCAGTGGAGAGTGGAAGAGTGAATAAATATTGCAAATGGAGGGACCAGCCAGAGGGTGCAAAGGCCTCGGGAGCATGAGGGAATGCAGCTCACCAGCAGAGTTTCAAGCAGTTCACTATGGCTCGAGGACAAGAAGAGGGCAAGAAAAGAGGCTGAAAAGCAGTCGCGGGTCCCACAAAGAAGGCCTTGGAAGGAATCAGGACTTCATCCTGAAGGAGTTGCTGAGCCATTAAAAGAACAATTAAGGGAGGAGCATGCTCAAAGGTATGGTTTAGAGACATTTTCAGATGCAGGCTGGAGAGGATGCAATTAGGCAGTTACGTGGGACCTGAAATATTCCACAGTGGGAAATGATTAATAGTCTGAAATATGGTAATTGCTGTGAGGTTAGAGGGGGGAAATGAGTTGGAGTGAGCTTTTGCAGGTAGAAGCCACAGTTAGAGCCACTGATGGATCACACGTATGAGAGAGAGGACAAAATCCAGAATGACTCCCAGGTTCTTGGTTTATGAGACCATGTGGATGACAGTGGCATTCATGGAGAACAGGAACATGAGAAGAAGGCCAGGCTATCAGGGGTGACGCCAATGAGTCCTCATGCTGTTAGTAAGCAGGAGCTGTGTGGTCAGAAGACCTCAATAAAATGAATGGCCTGGCAGCTAAGGCATGCTTATCTGTGTCTCAGAATCCTAATCTGAGAGATATGGATAATACATTCAGGGATATTTCCAGGATTAGCTATCACAGTGTATGTGAACAAGCCTTATTCTAGGCCTGGAATTTAAAAGATGCTTAATAAACGTCTGTTTCTCCTTTTCTTTCCTTTTCTTCTAGTTTCACCATAACCCACCCATTTACACCAGGGCCCCTCTCTGGAGAGCTCCTGCTATGATGGGTTTCTCTTTCTGAGTTGATATTTTCATATCAGCTCATATTAATGGAACAGCAGAGAAAGCTGCAAGGAGGACGTGGTAGGTACTACCATGGGAGAGGCTTGAATGTGAGGAAGAAGGGCTGGAGGAGATCAAAGTGCCCAGATCCCCAGCCAGGGGAGGGCAGTGAAGAGGAGACCAAGGGCATCTCTGTCCTGCCAGGCCTTCCTTTGTGCCTGAACTAATCTAGCCACAGTTTTCACACTGGCCATTAGTAGATGTGATGGCTCCCATCTGATAGTAAGAGTGAGCCACTTACATGTAGTAGATAATAGTATGTGGAGTCTTCAGGGTTATTTAATGTTTTGGGTTTCCGGGGTCGTCTTGGGGGTCTCAATATTTTTGGCTCCTCTCCTTTAGAGATACCTATAAGAAAGGTGATCATAAACAAGTATTCAATTACAAAGACTATTATCAAGTGATGTTTTCCTTTTGGGATAAGTAAGAAATTATGTACATATGACTGAGGCTAAGGCTGGAGAAAAAGGAAATACGTTTGCTGCATAACCAACCCTTATCCTATTCCTCACCACGTGCTTTCCTCTAGTTGTCTGGTGGTCTAGGACTTTGAGAGCTAAGGGGAAGAAAACAAGAGGAAGAAAAAGAAAACCAATGCAGCCGGGTTCAGTGGTTCACGCCTGTTATCCCAGCACTTTGGGAGGCCGAGGCAGGCAGATCACTTGAGGTCAGGAGTTCGAGACCAGCCTGGCCAACATGATGAAACCCCGTCTCTACTAAAAATACAAAAAAATTAGTCAGGCGTGGTGGTGGGCACCTGTAATCCCAGCTACTTGGGAGGCTGAGGCAGGAGAATCGCTTGAACCTGGGAGGCAGAGGTTGCAATGAGTCGAGACCATGCCATTGCACTCCAGCCTGGGTGACAAGAACAAAACTCTGTCTCAAGAAAAAAAAAAAAAGGAAAGGAAGGAAGGAAGGGAGGAAGGAAGGAAGGAAGGAAGGAGAAAGAATGCATAGTTTGTCACGTGGAATTGAGTAGAGCAGTTCAGAGGATGGATGAGGTCAGGAGTCAAAGCTGCCAGAAAAAAAACTTAAAAAGGAATGTTATGCTCACAGAACCTCTTCTGTCCCTTCCCTCCCCCTTGTACCAGCCTCAGACAGTGACCCGTCTATCCAAGCACTGCACGATCTTCATTTTTAAGTACTGCCTCATATGTTATGGCCCCAAATGAAGAGACAGCTCATTTGCAGAGTTGACTCTTTCTCAAAAGCCTAATCTATTCTTTCTCCAAAATTTAGAAGCTCAAACCAATAGCTGTTTTAGATATGACATTAAAAGAGTGACCAAGAAAGAATAAATTTTTTTGTCTTTTCCTACTCTTTCTGTTAATATAGCCAAGATCTCAAACCTGGAGCAACACTGTCAGAGCCTCTGGTGATCTGTACACTTGGATGTTCATGTTCATTAGAAGTGGCTTTATATTTACAGAGCTAATAGACCTCATTACATATTTCTATTTTTTCATGATTCTTGACCACCCCATCCACCGACTCTGTTTGTGCAAGAATGTCTGCTCAACAGATAGATCAGGATAAAAGTGTGAGTTGGGTATGGTACTTATTGGAAAGCTTCATTCAATACACCTGAGCACATATTTCTAGGTAGGACTTTAAAAGCAGTAATAGCTCATTCTTGCATACAGTAAAGGGGCAGTGATGATTCCTAATCCCCAGATGTTGAAATACACAGAGAAACAGACCTGTCCCAACCTAGACTAATCAAATAAATGAATATTTATATTTATTATATGTAAACAACTGTGACTGGCAAGTGTAAATCAGCTTCAACCGAGGGTGAAAGACTCATAGACGTCTAACCTTCTAGCTCCCTGACCAGCCCACTAGGTAAAGATACTGATCACAGCAGCATTCATATTCTGACATTATCCAGCTCATTCATTCCAAAAGGTATGGGAAATTTCTGGGTGACAAAGGAGATCAACTAATTGGGAGTACTTCACAGAGGTGTAGTGCATGGAACAATGCTCCTCAGAGAAACCTCAACAATCATACATTACTGTCTTTTTTGAATAAAACAAAAAGAGATCTTTGTCAATAAGACCATGTTAGTACAGATTAGTAATAAACAAAAGTGAAAGCACTTGTCCAACCCATCCCTGGAGGTTCATCTCCCATTCCCTCTCTCCCTTTTTCAAGGAATAGATGGAGGAGGTGGAGGGAGTCCAAATATCTGAGCCATTTCTGGATCCATCTTAGACTGTCACAGGCACGAGGAAAGATGGTAAGGCCTGAATTCTTGCCACCATCATAAATAGTGGTCTTTTATTTTTTTCCTTCTCATTATCCTCTCTCCCAGTGCTGATTATTAAATAGCTTCTATTGGCTCTTGAAAAGTTTTATCATTTCAAAATGCATTTGTCATATCCATTTATATTACTCATTTGAATCTGAATGGCAAGAAACATAAAAATATGGTATAAGTTATTAGATATTCTTAATATTTTTAGAAACACGAATGTGGTATGTGACTAAATTTTAACTTGGCTTTAATATTATTTAAAATCTGAATTAAAATATCAGAACATTACTATCATAATACAAATTAATTAAAATGAAGACGGCCAAGAAGCTGAATAATTGCCAAGAGAGTGAAAAACAAAAAAAGGTTCCGGGAATAAAGGCATTATTGATCTTGTGTTCATTTTTTCATCCAATATTCCCCCATTCAATCTGATTTCTCTATTGAAAATGCTTTCTATTAGGTTGGTGCAAAGGGAATTGTGGTTTTTGACATTACTTTTAATGGCAAAAACCGCAATTCCCTTTCCACCAACCTAATAGAAGGTGAAGGGTGCATTTCACCAACAAATCCAAAGGTCCTTTATCTGTCCCTGTTGTCTCTGACCCTTCTTCGTTAAGCATTATTAAACACTCCTTGTCTTCATGACTCAGGATAAAGTTTCTGAAGGTAGATGCCTTATCTTATTTTTCTTTGTATTCCCAGTACTTATAGAAATACTTGACACATAGTAAGTGCTTAAAATGACTAAGTGATCTTCTCCTTGCCTCCTGGATTGAATCATCCTCTCCTCAGGTCCTGGCAATTTCTGGTGTTCCTAATGCACACCTCAGGTTTGACCCTCCCATCCCACAGGAACTCCTGCCCTAATTTCCTACTCCTTACTGAATACTTCTCTCTCAGACTCAAATGAACCCGCAGTCATCATTCTTCTCCATCTAAGATTCCGTACAGTACAACCTCAATGGCAGCATTATTTCTGCTTCCCAGGTTGAAAACACTAATAACACCTTTGTCGTGTGCCTCTTCTTCATTTCCTACAGACAAGCAATCATTAACTTCTGTCCATTGTTTTGACATATCCTTTGAAATATCTAAGATTCATCCACCACCTAGTCTCATTTGCCATTGCAATCACTCTGGATGAAACGACTCATTTAATAACTGTGGTAGAGTCTTAATATGGTTTCTATGCTTTATCTCACAAATGAAAACCAGATATTTTCCTTTCTTTTTCTTTTCCTTTTTTTTTTTTTTTGGAGATGGAGTCTTGCGTCTTGCTCTGTCTCCCAGGCTGGAGTGCAATGGTGCAATCTTGGCTCACTGCAACCTCTGCCTCCCTGGTTCAAGCTATTCTCCTGCCTCAGCCTCCCAAGGAGCTGGGATTACAGGTGCTTGCCACTGTGCCCAGATAACTTTTATATTTTTAGTAGAGATGGGGTTTCAGCATGTTAGCCAGCCTGGTCTTGAACTCTTGACCTCCGGTGATCTGCTCACCTCAGCCTCCCAAAGTGCTGGGATTACAGGCGTGAGCCACCACACCTGGCCCAGATTTTCCTTTCTTAAATATCACTTTAATTGTGAAATTTCAAGTTTCAAAAATTTATGATGATGCCTCTTTTTTCCTTCTTCATCAAGTTAAACTTCTGACTCCAGGTTATTTACAATCTTAGCAATTTCAATTTTATCTCCCATTTCCCCCCAAATGGACTTTCTCCTCTTGTCAGTCCAGTTATCTCACTGAAGCCCTGATAGATGATGTTTATAGCTGTAACTTTGCTTTTTCTCACCTTCTCATAGAAAAGCTTTTCATAGCCTCACTGAAATCTTAAGTTTGTTCAGTGTCCACCTTCAATCCTATCTCTTTCATGAAGCTTTCACTGACTCCCCAGTGATCTCTCTTTCATTGAGCATAAATGGTACTTGCTAGTTGCACAAGCCATTTTAAACCTGTTACAGGCTGAATTGTGTCACCTCAAAATTCACATGTTGAAATCTTAACTTCCAGTAGCTCAGAATGTGACTGTATTTGGAGATAGGGTCTTTAGCGAGGTAATTAGGCTAAAATGATGTCATTAAAGTGGGTCCTAATCTAATGTGACTGCTGTCCTTAAAAGAACAGATTAAGACAGACACATACATTGAATCTATAAATTACCTTGGGCAGTATGGCCATTTTCACGATATTGATTCTTCCTACCCATGAGCATGGAATGTTCTTCCATTTGTTTGTATCCTCTTTTATTTCATTGAGCAGTGGTTTGTTTATAGATTCAATGCCATCCCCATCAAGCTACCAATGACTTTCTTCACAGAATTGAAAAAAACTACTTTAAAGTTCATATGGAACCAAAAAAGAGCCCACACTGCCAAGTCAATCCTAAGCCAAAAGAACAAAGCTGGAGGCATCACGCTACCTGACTTCAAACTATACTACAAGGCTACAGTAACCAAAACAGCATGGTACTGGTACCAAAACAGAGATACAGACCAATGGAACAGAACAGAGCCCTCAGAAATAATGCCACTTATCTACAACTATCTGATCTTTGACAAACCGACAAAAACAAGAAATGGGGAAAGGATTCCCTATTTAATAAATGGTGCTGGGAAAACTGGCTAGCCATATGTAGAAAGCTGAAACTGGATCCCTTCTTTACACAAAAATTAATACAAGATGGATTAAAGATTTAAATGTTAGACCTAAAACCATAAAAACCATAGAAGAAAACCTAGGCAATACCATTCAGGACATAGGCATGGGCAAGGAATTCATGACTAAAACACCAAAAACAATGGCAACAAAAGCCAAAATTGACAAATGGGATCTAATTAAACTAAAGAGCTTCTGCACAGCAAAAGAAACTAACATCAGAGTGAACAGGCAACCTACAGAATGGGAGAAAATTTTTGCAATCTACTCATCTGACAAAGGGCTAATATCCGGAATCTACAATGAACTCAAACAAATTTACAAGAAAAAAACAAACAACCCCATCAAAAAGTGGGCAAAGGATATGAACAGACACTTCTCAAAAGAAGACATTTATGCAGCCAAAAAACACATGAAAAAATGCTCATCATCACTGGCCATCAGAGAAATGCAAATCAAAACCACAATGAGATACCATCTCACACCAGTTAGAATGGCGATCATTAAAAAGTCAGGAAACAACAGGTGCTGGAGAGGATGTGGAAAAATAGGAACACTTTTACACTGTTGGTGGGACTGTAAACTAGTTCAACCATTGTGGAAGTCAGTGTGGCGATTCCTCAGGGATCTAGAACCAGAAATACCATTTGACCCAGCCATCCCATTACTGGGTATATACCCAAAGGATTATAAATCATGCTGCTATAAAGACACATGCACACGTATGTTTATTGTGGCACTATTCACAATAGCAAAGACTTGGAGCCAACCCAAATGTCCAACAATGATAGACTGGACTAAGAAAATGTGGCACATATACACCATGGAATACTATGCAGCCATAAAAAATGATGAACTCATATCCTTTGTAGGGACATGGATGAAGCTGGAAACCATCATTCTCAGTGAACTATTGCAAGGACAAAAAACCAAACACTGCATGTTCTCACTCATAGGTGAGAATTGAATAATGAGAACGCATGGACACAGGAAGGGGAACATCACACACGGGTGCCTGTTGTGGCATGGGGGGAGCGGGGAGGGATAGCATTAGGAGACATACCTAATGTTAAATGACGAGTTAATGGGTGCAGCACACCAACATGGCACATGTATATATATGTAACAAACCTGCATGTTGTGCACATGTACCCTAAAACTTAAAGTATAATAATAATTAAAAAAAACACACACACACACACACACAAATAGGAGACCATGAGAAGATGACCATCTAAAGGCAAGGAAAAAGGCCTCAGAGGAAAACCTTGCTGACACCTTGATGTTGAACTTCTAGCCTCCAGAACTGTGAGAAAGTAAGTTTCTGCTGTTTAAATCACTCAGTCTATGGCACTTTGTTATGGCAGCCCTGGAAAACTAATATAGAACCTAATCCCATAGTCTTGCCACTTACTATTTTTCGCTGTGATTTTTTTTTTTTAAATAGTGGAACTAGAAGTCTCTAGATGGTGGGGATCATGACTTAGGTTTTGATTCATTGGTAATCTACATGTGGTAGTGTTTGGAGATGCAAAGATTGTGATTTCATTTCAGCTTAGAGATGTAGTGCTAAGTGAATAGTAGATATTCATATACTTCTGTGAACTGGATCACTATTGCCATCACATATAAAAATAAATTTCTCATGCTTTAAAGATAAATGTAAATAAAATAAAAAAGCTCTTGGAAGAAAATCTGGGATAATTCATGAACAATCTAGGGGTGTGAATATTTTTATCAAGATTCAGAAGTCATAAAAAAGATAGACATATTTGCCTATTAAATATAGGCAAAAACCTTTATTTGGCAACAAAGTCAAAAGACAGATGATAGACTTGAAGGCTATATTTACAACACAGATATAAATAAAGGGTTCATATTTTTAATATGCAAAGAGTGCTAACAAATGACTACCAAAAATATAGACCAACAGAAAAGTGAGCAAAAGATTTAAGTAGAAAATTCAAGATGCACAAATCCAAAAAGCAAATAAGCATGGGAAGGCACCTGAATTTACTAGCAGATAAGGGAATATAAATTAAAACAAGATGCCATTTTACTCCAGACACATTAGCAAAGATTAAAAAGAAGAATATTGGCTGGGCGTGGTGGCTCACACCTGTAATCCCAGCACTTTGGGAGGCCGAGGTGGGCGGATCACGAGGTCAGGAGATCAAGACCATCCTGGCTAACACGGTGAAACACCATCTCTACTAAAAATACAAAAAATTAGCCGGGCATGGCGGCAGGTGCCTGTAGTCCCAGCTACTCGGGAGGCTGAGGCAGGAGAATAGTGTGAACCCGGGAGGAAGAGCTTGCAGTGAGCTGACATCACGCCAATGCACTCCAGCCTGGGTGACACAGCAAGACTCCATCTATAAAAAAAAAAAAAAAAAAAAAAAAAAAAAAAAAAAAAAAAAGAAGGATATCACTGATGGACAGGATGTCAGGACAAGTGTATGCTCCCAAATTGTTGAAAGAAATGTTAATTGTTAGAGCCTTTTAGGAAAGCAGTCTATTAAAATCAAAAACATCTTGTAACTCAGTAACTTCATCACTGGGGATTTGTCCCGTTATATTAAAATTCCAGTATACAAGTACATTTTCAATGATATTTACTGCAACATTTTTCATGGTATCAAAAAATGGAAACAGAGAATATCTAACAACAGGGAAAAGGTTATATAATTATTGTGATTCACAAATAAAGGATTATGCAGCCACTGAAAAGAATAAATTACAGCTATACTAGCTGATGTGCAGGGATTCCTGCAAAGGTATTGAGAAAAGCAAGTTGCTTAAGTGTTTATATTATGATCATATTATGATCCTATTTATATAAAACAATGATGAAAATCTGTTATGTATATACACCTACAGTATGCACATCTGCAAAAAATATGAAAAATTACGTTCTATAATACTAGTTCCTTTGGTTGGGGGTGAGTAATGTGGGTTAAGAAAAGGAACAGAGGGGAGGAAACAGAAAAAAAAGAGAAAAAGAAAACAAAACACTATATTAAATAATAATCCTGGAATGGGCTGTGTGCAGTGGCTCACACCTGTAATCCTAGCATTTTGGGAGGCTGAGGCGGGTGGATTACCTGAGGCCAGGAGTTCGAGACCAGTCTGGCCAACATGGTGAAACTCCATCTCTACTAAAAATACAAAATTTAGCCGGGCATGGTGGCACACGCCTGTAATCTCAGCTACTAGGGAGGCTGAGGCAGAAGGATCACTTGAACCTGGGGGGCAGAGGTTGCAGTGACCTGAGATTGCGCCACTGCACTCCCGTCTGGGTACCAGAGCAAGGCTCCATCTCAAAAAAAAAAAAAAAAAAAAAAAAGAATCCTGGAATGTATGGTATGGTAGCATTGATGTAAAATCATAAATATGCATGTTAGTGTATCATGGACATCTAAAAATCAAAATGCATTGAATTTTCAGAATTTCTGAAAATCTAATCTGCTTTAGTGTTAGCTTCTTGACATTTTTTCTTCATCAGGATAATCTAAAGCCAGAGGGCTGACTAGTCTTAAGGGGTGTCTCACTTAAGATATTGCAACGCAAGGTGGCCAGCCAGTGAATGAAAATTATGATGAATGTATTGCATTCAACAGACTATGATTGCTCCGCTTAAATTCCTTTAGACTATTTTTTTAAAGAGCAAATTCCCCATAAGCTTATCAGCATACAAATATTTCAGAGAGGCATACATTTATTTGGCCTCTAATGGATCTGTGAATTTTTTGCTCCTTTGGGAGAATATAAATACTCTCTCTACTAACGTCATCCTAACCCCTTAATTACAAAAGTGACATAAACATTTATAATCACAAATTATCAGCAGCATATCAATGTGGGCACTAGCATAATAAGGTTTGTGGCTATATGGGGGTTGTGTGTGGTAAATATTAGCTTGTAAAGGTTATTGCTGTATTCAATAGCCAGAAGGTAAGATATTTATTTATATTGCAGTTGTGGTAATAATGTCATTAAGTGTTTGGTTTGTCAGAAATGCACTTTTTTTTGGATAATGAATCACCTAACATTCCCACTTTTTTGCATTCAGAAGAAAGAAGATAGATTTAAAACTCATTGCCAGGGAAAATTGATTTAGAAAATTAAATTTCAGTATTATTCTCATTTTAATGATAATTACACTGTTTTACTTACGTATACATGCAGAGTATAATTTGCAGAAGTATCACATGTCTAAATCAAATATTAGCATAACAGAAATGCACTTGTTACTGTAATTTTTTTCCTTAATAAATCGATTTTTCGGTTTTTGTAAATTTCCATTTCCTCCTAAGGGTCTATGACCTTCAAGCAATAGAGTGATCTATGGGAAATCTTAGGAGAGGAATTTTCATTGCTGCATGTTAAAGGCAGACTCACTCTAGTCATGGTTGCAACCTGCCTTCTGGAAGCTGCCGTTTCCACCAGTCACCTCATCTGCCCTTGGCCAGGCTGGCTGTTTTGGCACTGGTTCTAGACTTAAAGAGAGCTGCACACAGTTCTAAGCTTATGGACAGGACAGTTCCAAAGGAGTCCTCTCTGCCTTGCACGGCCTCCTTCCTTTAGCA
Organism: Pongo abelii; assembly: GCF_028885655.2. Classification (NCBI taxonomy): domain Eukaryota; kingdom Metazoa; phylum Chordata; class Mammalia; order Primates; family Hominidae; genus Pongo; species Pongo abelii. Next base: position 26,357,366 of record NC_071993.2, on the reverse strand, counting down.
CGGACAGACATGTTCAATTCTCTCTCTCTCTCTCTTTTTATTAAGAGATGGGGTCTTGTGATGTTGCCCAGGCTGGTCTCGAATTCCTGGGCTCTAACCCCCTCACCTCAGCCTTCCGAGTAGCTGGGATTACAGGCCTGAGCCTTCGTACCCTTAATTCTCATGCTTGCCCTGGATTTGACCTCTTGCGTCTACTCTGGGATATCTTTGTTCTCTTGAGTTTATTTGAGGTGAAAAGCTAAGGGTAAGTGCTTGCCCTGCTCTGAGTGTCCTTAGAACTTAGGGGATGTGTTACTATTTAGGGGATCTGACTCGCAGTCTTCTCTGACCTTCTCAAGAGGCAACTGCCACCCCCAGCCCCATTCTGAACTGCACAACCACTCTCGTGGCCTTTCTTTTCCTGTCAACTGAATGCCGATGCCCCACGGCCAGCTTCCACCCCTACCTATCCTATAGCTTTTGGCCGCTCTCTGATTTGGGTACTTTGAACTAATACTCAGATCCTTGAAAACGAAACTTTTAGTTTTATTTATTTTTTATTTATTATTATTATTATTTTTGAGACGAAGTCTCACTCTGTCGCCCAGGCTGGAGTGCAGTGGCGCAATCTCGGCTTACTGCAAGCTCCGCCTCCCGGGTTCACGCCATTCTCCTGCCTCAGCCTCCTGAATAGCTGGGACTGTAGGCGCCCGCCACCACGCCCGGCTAATTTTTTGTATTTTTAGTAGAGACGGGTTTCACCTTGTTAGCCAGGATAGTCTTGATCTCCTGACCTCGTGATCCGCCCGTCTCCGCCTCCCAAAGTGCTGGGATTACAGGTGTGAGCCACCACGCCCGGCCGAAACTTTTAGTTTTTTAACAATACTGGTAAGTTCAGGTAAGGTTCCTGCCCCACGTCTCTCCTAGTTGTGGCAGAAGCAGGAGGATAAAGCAGCCTGTGTGGGTGATGAGACCCACAGATACACCCTCTGGACTGTCGCTTGTCTCTTGCACATTATCGCTACATCTCGGCACTCTGCTTCTGTCATTTTCCTTGGGCTGTCATCTCGCATGGATTACAGTCCTCAAAAGCCAGTTCATTTTGTTCTAGTCCAAGGAATTAGATTACACACACACATGCCCGGTCATCTCGCTTACATGTGAGCAGTCATCAAAACAGGGCGCCACAACAGAAGCACATGCGAATGCACATGGTGATACCAAGGGTGTTTGAGAGTAGGTCATTGTTGGGGAGAGTGAGCTGTTATGCGGAACACTGTGAGCATGTCTTCTGTGTATGACTGCCCACCAACTATGGATACAGCCAAACAACTAAAATACGTGTTTATTTGCTTGGAGAATAAGGAAGACTCAGAGGTGGCATCCAATTACATCTTGGCTATTTTTAAAAATGATGTGGGTATTCATTTATTTAAAAAATTTATATACATAGCCTGAGGTGAAAACTTAGAATAATTTTTCCCAGAGAGCCAAACTTTAAAAAATTATTTATTGACTGTTCTTAGTCATTTTCTTAGATTGGCCTGTTAAAAATACAGAATTGAAGAACATTCTCTGACTTTAAACACACAACATTTGTTTTTTTCTTTCCCTCCGCTCATACTTTATAGCACATAAATAAAAGGGTTTTTGATTCCTATCAAGATGAGCTGAAATATACCAGTATTTTAAAAAAGTGATCATTCTTTGTTAGAGCACATCTGATCACAAGCTGGCTGGAGGAGTATCAAAGAAACTTTTAGTGGCTTGAGACAGCATGGCAGCAAAGGTGACAGATCTGGAGATGACACTCTAGTCTTACCACATGTGGCTGTGGAAGTCCTCTACCAGGTTGCAATAATATTATTCAGATTCTTAATTTTATATAGAAGTGAAGTTAGCAAGGGATGGAAAGTATCCGCTGTACTGGAGATGACCATCTTGTTCTCACTAACTAGTCACTCAACTCTTCTAGAACCCTAGACTTAGGGGCTCTTGTTGTTAATGAACCACCTCAAGTATGTGAAGATTAAGCTGACTTATTTACAGTATTACAATTCCAATTCTGCAATATTTTTTTCAGTGGTTAGATTAGCTAGCAGTTTGCTAAGGCTATTCTTTGAAAAATGAATTTAAAGGGCTGTTAATATTCCATATATGAATGTGTCATTACTTATTAATCATTCTATTGTTCAATTTTTTTTCTTACCATATACACAATTTTTTTTTTCAGCTCTGATTGTTTCCTTAGGCTATGCTCTCATAAGTGAGTTTACTGGGTCAATGATATAAACTAATTCAGTGGGGTTTTTTTTTTTTTTGGACATATTGCCAAGTCACTTTTCAAAATGTTGACGCTGCCATCTTACCATATGTTTGGGAATAATTACATTAGCACTTGTCATTACTGTTAAAATATTTTTTCATACTTGCAATCTTGATGAGTAAAGAATAGTAATGTGTTTGACTTTTAATTTTTTTTACTCCTAGAGTGGTCATATATATGCTTATTTTCCGTCTGCATTTCTTCTTTTGTAAATAAATTAATGGCTTGTGCCATTTTTCCATTGAGAGTGCTATTTTTCCGAATGATTTATAAAGAGCTCTTTCTATGCTAAACAGTTTAACTCTTTTTACATTTGTTCCAAATATTTTGTCTTCAGCTCTTTAACTTTTAATGATGCTTTGGAATTTCTAGAAGGTTTTAACATTCATGTAATCCAAATTTATCACAGTTTTTCTTTGTAATTCCTTTTATTACTTCTTATGGTTTGTCCTTTCTAAGCAGAGATTGTGAAATGCTCAGTTCATAGCATCTGGCTTCATTTGGTTTGTTTATTTCTTACATTTAAATGGTCAGTGCATCTGGAAAATATCTGGGCATTCAGCAGAAGACAAGAATATTTTATTTCCTCATCCCAAATCAGAGACATTTTAAGCATTATCCATCCATTTCTTTTCTGTTTGTATGTATCTTTTTGTAAATGACAGGTTTTTATAAATACTCAGGCCAATTTTAGGGCTTTTCTGTTTCATTAATCTGTGATTGATTTTTGTAAAGGAGACATGATTTTAATTATTATAGCATTATTCATTTTACTATCTAATAAGTAAGTCCTCATTTATAGTTGTTCTTTTTTTTCTCTGAAATTTACAAATGATCCTTAGGGATATTTTCTTAAGTTCCAAAGAAAAGCTCATAGAGATTTTGAATGCAATTTTTTTAAACATAGAAAGTAATTTTAGAATGGTCATGTTTACAGTATTTTATCTTTCAATTCAGAAACACAATGTATCATTCCATTATGCATCTCTTCTTTTTTGTCTCTTTGAGGTTTGGTTGCTAGCTTTATTTCAAGGTATTGATTTTTTTGTTGTTGTTATTATTTCCAATGGGCTCTTTTTCTTTTAGAAATTTTTATAGGAAAGAATATCTATCTATATAACTATACATCCTTATTGAATTCTATTCCTAGCATCAATCATTGCATTTTTAATGTTGTCTGCTAATAGTCCTACAATCCCATCTGTTCCCTTTTGATAGTTATGCTTTTTGAAAAAGCTTCTCTTTGCTGTCTTATTGCATTAACTGGAAATTTCCCAATAACATAAAAATGTGGTGTTACTAGTATCTTTATCTTCATCCTCCTTTTTAATGAAACTGCTTCCAGTGTTTTATAGTTAATTATGAGGTAGATGATTGAATTAAGAAACGTATTCTTCATATTGTTAAAGAATATCCTTCTGCTTTTGGTTTAGTAAGAGTTCTACATTTCATCAGTACAGAGTGTTGGATTTTACTGAAAACTGTTTCAGCATTTATCAAGATAGTTTTTTTGATCTTTTGATATGTTATATTAATATGTATTATGTGGACAGTCTTTTAATGTACTATTGCATTCCATTAGCTAGTATTAAATACTGTACTCAGGAGTTTTATCTCTAAATTAATAATTGAGGCCAGGCGCAGTGGCTCACACTTGTAATCCCAGCACTTTGGGAGGCTGAGGCGGGTGGATCACCTGAGGTCAAGAGTTCAAGACCAGCCTGGCCAACATGGTGAAACCCCATCTCTACTAAAAATACAAAAAAGTAGCCAGGCGTGGTGCCGCACATTTGTAGTCCCGGCTACTCGGGAGGCTGAGGCATGAGAATAACTTGAACCCAGCAGGCAGAGGTGGCAGTGAGCCGAGGTCGTGCCACTGCACTCCAGCCTGGGTGACAGAGTGAGACTCTGTCTCAAAAATTAATTAATTAATAATTGAGATTGAACAATAGCTTTTAAAAAATGTTATTGTTAGACTTTTGTTCTAGGATAGATGAACATCATAAAATAGGTAACTTCGTATATTTTTCTTTCTTTTTTTTTCTCAAACAAATCACATACAATGAGATTTATCTGTTCCATGAATGTTTGAATGTGTTTGCATAAAACACTGTGAGTTCTTGGAACCTTTGTTGGAGGTAATTCTTTGAACAGCCACATCATCATACAGTAAGTTCTCACTTGACAATGTCGATGGGTTCTTAGAAACTGCAACTTTAAGCGAAATGACCAATTTTACAATAGACTGATATAAACAAGAGTTAACTTCTTATGGTATATTTCTGGTCACAAAAACATTACCAAACTTCTCAACAGAGACCAACACTGAAATAAATGTGAACTATGAATACATTTAAGAAAAATTAGGTCAGGTGCAGTGGCTCACGCCTGTAATCCCAGCACTTTGGGAGGTAAAGGTGGGCAGATCACTTAACGTCAGGAGTTTGAGATCATCCCGGCCAACATGGTGAAACCCAGTCTCTAATAAAAAAAATACAAAAATTAGCTGGGCATGGTGGTGGTCGCCTGTAATCCCAGCTACTGGGGAGGCTGAGGCAGGAGAATCACTTGAACCCAGGAGGCGGAGGTTCCAGCAAGCTGAGAACGCGCCATTGCACTCCAGCCTGGACAACAAGAGTGAAACTCCGTCTCAAAAAAAAAAAAAAATTAGGCTGGGCACGGTGTAATCCCAGCACTTTGGGAGGCCAAGGTGGGTGGATCAAAGGTCAGGAGATTGAGACCATCCTGGCTAACACAGTGAAACCCCGTCTCTACTAAAAATACAAAAAATTAGCCGGGCGTGGTGGCTGGTGCCTGGAGCCCCAGCTACTTGGGAGGCTGAGGCAGGAGAATTGTGAGAACCTGGGAGGCGGAGCTTGCAGTGAGCCAAGATCGCGCCACTGCACTACAGCCTGGGTGACAGAGCAAGACTCTGTCTCAAAAATAAATAAATAAATAAATATTTAAAGCAGAAGGCAAGCAGAGTTATTAGCTGTATTAAAGCTGAAGTGTTCAGTCAATATAATTCCTACTGTCTTCAGACTGAGTTCCCTTTTGAAAACAGATGAATAATCATTTTATGTATATTTTCTTCAGGAAAATCAGAAGATTTAGATGTTATGAAATCCCACACCTGGGTAAAGTTGTCCCTTGTTGTTGTTCTTTTTCTTCTTCTTGTTTTTTTTTTTTTTTTTTTGAGACGGAGTCTCGCTCTGTCACCCAGGCTGGAGTGCAGTGGCACAATTTCGGCTCACTGCAACTTCCACCTCCCGGGTTCAAGTAATTCTACTTGCCTCAGCCTCCAGAGTAGCTGGGATTACAGGCACCTGCCACCAGGCCCAGCTAATTTTTGTATTTAGTAGAGAAGGGGTTTCACCATATTGGTCAGGCTGGTCTTGAACTCCTGACCTCAGGTGATCCACCTGCCTCAGCCTCCCAATGTGCTGGGATTATACAGGCATGAGCCACCTGAGGTCAGAAGTTTGAGACCAGCCTGGCCAACATGGTGAAACCCCCCCTCTACTAAAAGACAAAAACTAGCTGGGCATGGTGGTACATGCCTGTAATCCCAGCTACTTGAGAGGTTGAGGCAGGAGAATTGCTTGAACCCGGGAGGCAGAGGTTGTGGAGGCTGTGGTGAGCCCAGATCGCGCCACTGCATTCCAGCCTGGGAGACAGAGCGAAATTCTGTCTCAAAAAAAAAAAAAAAGAAAGAAAGAAAGGAAAGAAAGGAAAGAAGGAAGGAAGGAAGGAAAGGAAGAGAAAGAAAGGAAGGAAGGAAGGAAGGAAGGTAGGTTAAGAAAGACAAGTAAGAAAATTTTTTACTCAATTGTTCCAGTTCAGAGTCATGGATGGCCGGAGCGTCTACCGGAAATTCAGGGTGCAAGGCTGGACAAGATGCCATTCCATTGCGGGCACACTCAGACACACACACTCTCTCTCTCTCACTGGGACCATGTAGACACACCAGTTCACCTAATGTGCACATCTTTGGGATGTGGAAAGAAACTGGTTCTATTGCAGGGATTAAATATTAGCTAAGTAATATCTGGCCCAATTGTCTGTTTTAGTTTTTTGAACTATATTTTACAATGAGCTTTTATAAGCTATTCAAGGATTTTTTTAAAGAAAATATAAATTGTTAACATATGTGAACACAAATTATATCCACAAACACTGGGATGAATCTGTCCCCAAAGTACCCCAGTGATGATGTGCATTCACCCTTTCCGTCTGTCTCTATTCTAATATTTAAATAAGATCTGAAGAATTCAGTAAGTAATTGTTAATGAATAGGAAATTTAACAAATGTTTTCTGGTTCCCTTTTGACTTGTTCTGTCTGAATCCTTCTGCACACAATCCTCTTAGGACCCTCCTCCCTTGGCTTCAGAGGGTCTAGGCTCCCTGGTTGCCCTCCCCATCTCTGGTTGCTCCTCTTTCCTGGTTCCTCTCTACCCGACCTGCACATGTGCAGACTCTCACACTAGGCTGTCTTCTCTTCTCAGTGTAGGTAAATTTCCTGGAGCTTCTCTTGTCCTCCATGGCTTCAGTTACCCCGTATGTGTCCAACTGCCTACTGAGAGGTTGTCCCCAATTCATCAAAGGCTTCTCATACTTAACACAGCCCAAATTGAATGCATACTCCTGCTCTTTATCTAATCTTTCCCATCTCAGGTAATGACATACCACCATCCACCATGATACTAGCTGATCATGTTAGAGACCTGGGCATGCCCCCTTTCCTGTGCAATCAATTATCAAATCCTTTGTAATCTATAAACTAACCATTGCTTTAAACTGCCTTCTTAGCCACTACCTCATCCTAGCTACCATCATCTCTTGCTGGCCTTCCCCTTTTCTCTTCGTGGCTCTCAAGTTCTATTCTTACAGTGTAATCAGATTTTCAAAACATTTTTTACAATGTACAACAATTCAGATATACAAAAACATTAATATACTTAAAACTAAATTTAATTTATCATAGTGCTAATTTCTACTTTCTAGCTAGAATCTAGCTAGAATTTTTAACAAATTCTAGCTAAATTCTACATTCTTCATGTCTTCTGAGTAGATCTAGTCATTTTAGGTTAGGGTCAGAAACCTAAAATGACTAAATAGACACTAAGAACATTGATGGCTTACATTCAGCCTTCCCTTTTCCTGCCTGTCCTGCCACATGTAAGTTGGGGATTGGCGTAGGGGACTTTCACAGCTTCATGGCATTAGTGGGGAGCGGCCATCTGGTCTGCAGCCATTTTTGGCTGGTCACGGGCATCTGCTGAATAACTTGCCCTGTCTGGTATCTGGTCACTGGACTGTATCTCCCACTGTCCCCCTTCCTCTTGGGTTCTGGATTGTCAGATCCACACAGATACTCCTGTGTCATTAGGCCACATCAGGCCCTCTCTCAGGCACTTTCTCTGCTACTCTTTAGGACATGGGACAATTCAGATGTTTGCCAATTTAGCCTTAAACAAGTGTAGTATAATATGAAACTTCTCCATGTGTGCAGAGAACAAAAAAAGATTCTCCCTCTAAACCCAACGGGCTAAAGAAATATTTCTGAGCTACAATCCTCTTCATGTAAGCTAAGAATTGATTTCTAATATTCTTCTTAAGTCCACAAAAAAATGAAAGATTCAAGAATAAGGTGAACTCGGCCAGGCACAGTGACTCACCTGTAATCCCAGTACTTTGGGAGGCAGAGGCGAGCGGATCACCTGAGGTCAGAGTTCGAGACCAGCCTGCCCAACATGGCGAAACCTCATCTCTACTAAAAATACAGAAAAATTAGCCAGGTGTGGTGGCGCGTGCCTGTACTCCCAGCTACTCGGGATGCTGAGGCAGGAGAATCGCTTGAATCTGGGAGGCGGAGGTTGCAGTGAGCTGAGATTGTGCCACTGCACTCCAGCCTGGGCAACAGAGCGAGACTCTGTCTCAACGAAAAAAAAAAAAAGAATAAGGTGAACTAATTTGACTTTCTCATAAAATTCTGCTGCTTCTCAGGCTTGTTTAAAGTCCCTGAGATGTTCAAAAGTGAAAATCTTGGTGGCAACCTCTACTTCCTCCCAGGACACTGCCTCCCATTTGTACCTCTCCTTTCCAGCAGCGGCCTGGGGTGAGCTGCCTGGCTTCCTTGCTTCCCCACACCACCTGCTCCTCTCTGCCCCACACTCACCAGTGCTGCCACTTCTGTGACCATGAGAGAACCTGAAGCCCTGGCCTTCCCTCAGCTCCTACCCTGCCAGCATGCCCCCTGGGCACAGGCCATTGCAGCAGCCAAATGAATGGGCCCCTGGGCTCTGACTTGCTAGTCTCTCTTCTTCACAGCAGGAGGCTCTCAGCCAGGGCCAGAGAGCAGGAGAGCAGCAGGAATGAAGGGCACCAAAGAGCCATTTGTGGTCAGCTTGACTGCAATTCTTGACTTGAAAACGATGTGGCAGAATAATTGGTGAAAACATTAAGGTATTTCCCCTTCCTCTCATATCAGGCAAATAGCCAAGTGCATCTTAGTATATTTCTGCCTCAGAGATTTTTTCACGGAAGAAATTAGAAGTTGCATGAGGTCAGTGGCTCCTCCTGTCTTTGGTAACAGCCAAACTCATTGCAGAGATGATGTCAGGGATCCCTGAATGGGGCAGTGAGATTGCGGAGGGCCTCCAAGAAAGCAAGGGAAAATAAATGCAGATTCTTCTGGGCAGAGGTCAGCAGGGTTCAAAGTCGTGGGACTCCTGAACTTTACCATGACAGCTCCTGGGGGAGGTCATAAGACTGCAGAGAGAATGGCTACCTGGAGTGGGCATGGATAATATGAGGCTCCAGACCCCCACGGTCTAGGTGCCACCTGCAGGGTGTGGGAGCAGCCAGACCTCCCAACTTGAAGGGCTCGTGGAGGCCAGCTGGAGCCATGAGTGTCCCAACAGTAACTTCATGGGCAAATGACCAGAGACTTCATGGGCAAAAGACCAGGGTGTACCTGATCTTTTGGTGGTGTGCAAGGCCATAAAACCTTTGCACAGCTCTGGGGAGAGGGAGGTCTGAAAATTATTGAGATTGAATTCCTCACCAGTTTAGTATAATAGGTTGACTAGAAAAAAGTTCAATAACAATATTTCTTGTATAATGGGGTTTTGCACCTTCCACACTCTATACTCAAGGTTGCAGATGTTGACAAAGGAAATAGAAATATTTCTATTTCTATTTTTGCTCTCTCTTATCAAATCTGCCTCCTGCCAGCTCCCCTCTCTATACTACTCCTTTTTATTCCCTTCTGGTGACATACGCCAAGTTCTAGTTAAAATGAAAAAAGGAAAACATACTAAATGGAGGGGAATTAAGTCAGAGAAGATAGAAAGTGGGTAGAACATCCTAAAAAAAGTGTATCTCCATATAAGAAATGAAATAAAGGTTCTCCTAAGACAGGACACAGGCTCCTCAAATCTGCCATATAATAACGGTGGGAAACTAATAAACAAAGTATCTGGCATTTCCTTCCCATTCAGGAAGTTCTAACTCTACTGATTTTTACCTGAGAGGCACTGCTGAGAAGAAACTCGTCTATTAATTGGCTTATGGTGCGAGACACCCAGATAAAGTGGCTTCAGTTGCTGCGACAAAATCATTTCATTCAATTTTTTCTGCAGAATGAAATATTCTTCAGATAACTTTGATATCTAAAAAGAAGGTCATGTGTCAGGTTAAATCAAGGAAAAGAATACAGAGAGTTCTGCAGGCACCGGGGGCTGGGAAACGCCTTACCAGCACTCTTGGGGACTCTCATGTTCCTCTCCAGGGCCCATCCTGTCCCTTGCACCAAGGTCTGATAAAATTCTCACCTGACAACCTTCCCCCCTTGTGCTCTGAATACTTGCCATCTCACATTTTTCTTTAAAACTGCCAAGCACGTCATGCTACATGCAGAATTCTGTTCTGATCAACTCCTTCCCAGGTTTCTGAGATCTGGCTTCCAGCCTTGCCACTCTGCTGTGTTTGCCTTTCTGCTTCTGTCCTGAGGACCCCTCTGCTGCCTTTGATTGTGTAAACCTCCTTCTTTTTCTTTCCAGTCTTTTTTTTTTTTTGAGACGGAGCCTCGCTCTGTCGCCCAGGCTGGAGTGCAGTGGTGCGATCTCCGCTCACTGCAAGCTCCGCCTCCCGGGTTCACGCCATTCTCCTGCCTCAGCCTCCAGAGTAGCTGGGACTACAGGTGCCTGCCACCACGCCTGGCTGATTTTTTGTATGTTTAGTAGAGACGGGGTTTCACCATGTTAGCCAGGATGGTCTCGATCTCCTGACCTCATGATCCGCCCTCCTCAGCCTACCAAAGTGCTGGGATTACAGGCATGAGCCACCGCGCCCGGCCTTCTTTCCAGTCTTTTACCCTGATTTCAGGGCTGCTCTATTCTGGTTTCTCTTTCCATTCTGCCCCTCCCCTCCCCCGCCCCGCCTCTGTCGTGTCTGCATCCTGGCTCTGAGAACACGGCTGTCCTGCTGGGTTGAGTGTGAGGCTCCTGCTGGGACAGCCTCTAGCTTTGTTCCATGGAGCAGTGAATTTACTCCATGGCATTACTGGCCAGCTCCGAGTGGATGCCTTGGTAATTCTACATCTCATGTCTCCACGGCATAGCAAGTCTGAGTTCTAATCCCTGATTTGGTCTTTGGAGTGAGAAGAACTGTATGTTCGTTAAACTCACTATTTCCACATGCTTAAGAAGAGTAGGAAGGGGATGGGTAAATTAAAAAATGGCAGATCTCTACTGACAGCTAGAAGTTGGAGATGTTTGGGCCACACTTCTCGCACTAAGGAAGGGTCCAAGTGCAGTTATCGTGTTTCTCATAGGCTCAGCCACTGTCAAATACAAAAAGGGGAGTTTAGGGACTCAGGAATATTAGATAGTCCTTGGAACTAACCCATTATGATATTTCTTTTATTACTTCATACACCATTGATTACCCTGGAAATTCACGTATTTTAGAGATCTAGTTAAAACTCTTCATTTCACACTGGAGAAAATAACAGTGCTAACACATAAAGTGATTTTATGAAGGTCAAATGCCTAGAAAGAGAAAGGAGGAACTGGAATTGGTATTTACAGAAGCTGGTTCTTGCGATCTTTCCATAGCACCAATTTATAAGAGATAAATTATATGTATCAGAGATAAATTGTATGTATCAGAGACAAATTGCATGTATACCCATGAGAAGCCCTAAAACCTGTTGCTTCCTATGTTCCTCTCTAGAAACAGCTGAAACACACCTATGATTGGCATGAGATATTCTCCAGGAGGGAACTTTTCTCTGCGTTTTTTCTTTGTGATTCCTTATTTTCCATGACTGTTCATTCACTGTCATGATGTGACATGCAGACTTTCATCTTCACTGTATATGCTTCGGTGTGGCTACCTATCAAACTCTGATACCTAATTATGTCTTCTCAAATTTGTGAAAGGGAGAAAGCATAAACTTTGGAGGATTTAGAAAACTTAAAACGACCTTTTTTTTTTTAAGCTATAATTAAAGATCTCACAGATACATCAAACTTTTCACTGTCGAGCCTCAGCATTTTAGTAAGCTGTATAAACCAATCTCTAGTATCACGACTACATGAGGTTTCTATCATATTTTATACTATTGTTACAATGGTAAATTGGGTTAAAAGTTCCTGGTTATTTGAATAGCACAATCCCTGAGACATTTTATTAAAAACGTTTGCGGGCCCATCAACGCAGATAAAACAATCTACCAGTTATTAATTATGTGTTTAATTCAGTTATTGTATAGTTCCCAGGGACTTTTATTAGTAAATAAATTCATTTATTCACATACCTGTTTTGAAAAAATTGCCAAATCACATGCTTCTCTTTCTGAAGTTGCTTTCGAGTCTTTGTTATCCTTCTTCTTGATGTTATTGATTTCTTCATGTTTTGTGGGATAGGAATACAAATTATGAGTGTTTCTTGCTACTTCTGTTGGTGGTGTGACAATCCTCTGATGCTTAAAAGAAGACATCTTGTCCTTCCTCAACTGCTGCCTTCTCTTGTAACCCTGGTATTTGCTCTGAATGAATACCGCTGCTTTACCTTCTTCCTCCTGGGCCCGTGTCACTGGTTCAACTTGCCTCTCTTTGACTGTCTCATGCCTCAGACGGCCTCCACCTCCCTCCTGGCTGCATATCGGTGCACTCTGGGTAACTACAGATGTCTTCTTTTCTTTTTCTGTGCTGTTTGCATTTTCATAAATTGACCTTTGGCTAAGTGTAGGTTGCAAAGTTTTTTTAAAGGAAGTCTCATTTTCAGCTAACCAAGGCACTGGGTAGCTTGGCCTTTCTGATATGGCCTTCCTTTCTAGATATGCTGTTTTTGACTCTTCACAATTCCTCTCCTCTGTGTACCTCTGACAGTAACTCTGGATCATAGCTTCCTCTTCCTCCACTTTCCTTAGCTTGCTGTTCTCTTCCAGGTCTTTGACAGACTTCTGTTTGGGGCTTACTTCTGGCCCTACAAGGTAGAATTCTTGCTTAACCTCTTCCTCATACACATTATTCATTTTTTTTGGAGTCTGATACACTCTGTTGTTACTCTCCACAGCATTGGTGGTTTCCTCTTCAGGTTTAAAAGTGGAAGTCTTCACTACAGATACACTTCCTTTATTATTTGGAGCTGAAATGAATCTTTCATTAGCAGAGACTGCATTTTCTGCTTGTTTCTTCACGAAAGATTCCCTGTGTAAAATATATTATCTTTGAATATACAGTACTAAACTGGAGCTTATTACTTCTTTTGGCAATAGCTATATGCTAGATACTGGTGGGAGAAAGGCAAAAGGAACAAAGAAAGCTCAAAATTAAAATGTCTCAAGTCACATTAATCAAGTGCTTTCCAGAATGTTCTCTCTGGTGACAACTGTGATAACTACTCAAATAATGAGAAAACCAGATTCAACTCAGAGTGAGAAATATCCTAGCATATGAAGAACCATCTTTTCATTTAATGAGATATCAACATTCTAGGAACTTAATCCTTTCAAAATATATCCTTTTCAAAACAAAGTACCATTAGTAGTGAGATGCTGTGAAAAATATACCTAAGTTTGATACCAGTAAGCAGGGTATGTTCACTTGGCTGACATACTATACTTTAATAAGCACTAAGTTTACTGATCAGAGGAAGTATCTTATAAAATTAAAGGAAAAGCAATGTCCTCGCTACAGTTCATGATCATGTAATACGGTGGCCAAAATTTCACAGTTGCTACTTTGCTAATATCCTTCCAAAATGATTTCCCCTTCGCTTGAAGATAAGGTTTTCTCTGGATCTTTTTTTTTTTTTTTTCTAGCCAAGGGCAAAACCCTTACAAGAGCAATACAGCCAAGAAAAAAGTTAAGATGGAATAAAAATGTCATACCATGACACCTTGATATGCTAACACCTCTCGTTGCTACTTGGAGGGCTTTTGCACCAAACTTTTCATCTTAGCCCAGAAACCCATGTGAGAGTTTAGGTCTTCTGTGATCTGTTTGTGAAGTCGGACTCTTCTTTGAGTCAAATCTGGAAAAAGCTACCGGGATTCCATTTTTCTAATTCTGTTAGCCACTTCCTAGGACTAGAATTACTGTGGTATCCCCAGGCTAGTACAGGAGGCATAGCAGAATCCTGCTAGGATCAGTCAAAAAACTAGGTAGGGTACCAGATGCCCATGATTTTGATGAATCGCTACACTAGTATTTTGAATTCCTCCATAATACTGACCTCTCTGAGAATGCTTACATTTATTTAAAATACAACTAATAAGAGAAGATAAGCGTGCAGTCCGTAACTGATTACATTCCGAAAAATCCATTTATAAGTTAGTTTTGATCCTTTAAATGCATTTCACTGGTGAAGACTTGTACACACTGCTGAAATTCCCACATCAGTTATATGTCTGGGCTCAGGCGACTCTACTCTGTGTTGCGGCTGGCTGGGGACCATGTGCAATGATGGGTGCTTCTGAGGATCGACCCTTCAGAGCTCCAGCACGGGGAGGACTGGCGATCTCTTCTGACATCTGCTGGAGAGCCCTGCTGGCCTGGGCCTTTCTCCAGCTCCCCGCTGTGGTATTCTAGGTCACAGCTCAGGGGCTCTGACAGGGAATGGTTAAGTGAAAACAAGCGCTTCAGGTAGCTGAGGGAAAAGGAAAGTCGGAAGTGGCGGAGGGAGGGAGTGCTGGCCCGCAGATCTCTGGCAGTGGTCAGGCCCACCTGCCTCTCCCTTCCCTAACTTTCCTCTCTACAAGCTTCCCTTGACTTTCTGCCTGTACTTCTTTCATGTCTGACTTTGTCATCCACCTCCCATGAGAGTTAGCCCAATCAATGTCAAATTCTCCATCCCAGACCACAGTGATAGCTTCTTACTCACACTCATGTGCCCTGAAGTGGATCTTGTGTGCAGTAGATTCTTAATAAGTATCTGCTACATTGAAAGCTAATCCCTGGTATCTTCAGAAGAAAGGTGGTAGCAAATGGGTATGTAATTGAACATCACACTTCCTTATTAGATGTGATATCTACAAGCAGCAATTTCTAGAAGTAGTACAATTAGTCCATCTTTCTTCAACTTGCAGCCAGTTTATATTTCTCTCAGCCTCCAGACTGAAGTACAGAAGTCACAGGTATCATCCAGCCTCCTGCTCCTGAGGCAGGCCTGTGATGTTTGGAAGTTTGCTGGACTGTTTTACAGCCAGTAACAAAGAGAAACAAATCATTTGGATCCTCACAAGCAAAGACAAAGAACATATATATAGGTCTCAGAATACACAAAAACTGAAAACACCAAATGTCTCTAAACTTCAGATAAACATTCTTGTTTTTCAAATAAGGAAATGAGGTTGGCCTGAGGGATTCAGGGAGTGTGTGGGTGAAGGTGAGGGGAAGAGGTGGCAGAGACGTCATCTATGAGATCATCTGTGAGACCACTATTGGCAGGAGAGAAGAATAGCGGTGGGTGAAGAGAACGTTAGATGTGAGTGTGTGTGGAAAAAAGGAAGCCAGGAAGCCACCTCTTCTTCTATTTCATTCCTTTACCCTTTCTATGGCCAGTTTTGATGTTAAAAACAAGGGGACTAGGGTTGGGGCTGGAATGATCTTTATCTCCCTGGATGACCATGTACTGAGTTTGATAAATTCAAGTTTCACCACTTGGGCAAAATGTAGCTATTTTTCCCTTTCCCTAATCACTACCAACCAAGGCAGGGTTCCCTCCTCCTTGCCCCCAGTGTACCCTTTCCCTATTTTTATAGCAGAGTTAACACATTTTACAAGAGGGATGTGTTTGTCTGTCCTGTTTTTTCTGTAATACTGTGAGAAATTTGAGGATAAGGATTTTGCTTCATGTATCTATGTGTCCCCACCGCCCAGCATAAAGCCTGCTGAATAAGTGAATAAGTGGTTTGCTAACATGCACTTGCAAGTACAGACATGAGGGCTCAGAAGAAAAAAGGGCAGCTGGTGATTATGACATAGGGGCCAATAGCATATTGGCTATTAAAGCCACTGGAATGAATGAGAGGGCCCAGGGACACATTTAGATATGGATGAGGATTTAAATGTGGGGATTGGAGGACATATTAGCAAAGGACACTCAGAATTAGGAGTAGAATTATAGAAAGCAATCTGGTAGAAGCCAAAGAAGAAAAATTTTGAGAAATAACTCCAAAATAGGATAGAGAACACAAAAGTAGCCTCTGGGTGTTCACTGACATTTGATGTGTCAGTATCAGGAACCTGACTAGTACAAGAAAGGCTGTGAACATTATTCTATGACCTTACAGATCTGAAAAACCTATATGTTACAACGGTATAAGAATGAACATCATTATACCTTGTATTTTCAAAGTTTTTCTTGTAGTCGAATTCCTGATCAGAAGTCTGAATGGTTGTTACTGCTGTGTTTTTCACGTTAACAATTTCTTTTCTTTGTTTCCTGACAAGGTGTCCTCTTGCAGCTGAAACATACAAAGCCCATAGTAGTGTTAATCATAAACAAATAAAAGAAATTTACTTCAAAGAGTAGAAATGGTGGCTTTGACCATTGATGTCAAAGAGGAAAATAAAATTAAAATGCCAAATAGAACAGGTTCACTTAAAAATGTGATTCATTAACAAGATTCTTCTATATGGCAAGCTATAGCAATAATAACTAAAGTAACTTTCATACTAAGAAGAGTACTAAAATGAAATCAAAATGATAGAGATGAGCAAAGTTGATGACAAGGTGTGCTCATTTGCTTAAAATTTGGTAATAATCATTTTCATTTTTTTGCTATGTGTTTCATATATTTTGGCCAGATACATTTCAGATGATCAGATTATATATTTGAGAATTCAGATTAATTCTTTTTAAGTTTTAGAAAGTTAATACAGAGCAAATATATATTCTGTAACATTGCCTATGTCAGGGCAGCGCCCAATAATCAATGACTATTTCTTCAGAAAAACAGAATATTTTTACTAAGTTGGGTGAGTAAAGCACTGTAAATAACTTCACATCACATTGCTATGTTTCACTGCCAAAGGCTCTATGAAGAACCTTTTTATCAGAGCTTTATAAATTTTGAAATTGTGGATAAAGGATTAAAGCCCAAATTACTGAGTTTGCATTTTGATTTCTCAGTGAGAAGTTAAGGGCTTAAAATACAAAAAGAGATGAGGATGACTCATTGCTGATTGACAGAACGGGGATTGGAATGTTAATCTTTTGAATGTCAGTCAGCTCCTCTGCCCACGATATTAGTGTTCTTCAGAATGCAGGCTGCAAATCATTAGTGGATCACAAAATTGATGTAGTAGGCCAAATCTAGCATCTAAAAATGAAATGGAATAGACTAGAATTAAAAATATCAGAACACAGTGCTTGTAGTGTGTGTGTGTATCAGGTTAAAAAGCAAAATACATTTTTTTCTCTAAGTGTCCAGTCAAAAAAATTTGAAAGAGAGCATACTAGGCTGTGACAAGCTCTATCTAAATTTCATTCTTATGGAAAAATAGAAAGCAAAATCCAAAGTCTATTAATACAGCTTAATAAAAGTTTGTGAAGTAAAGTATGGTTATAAATATTATTTCCCTACAGTTAATAGAAATAAATGGATGCCCTTTAACAAAATAAGATTTAAGTTGTCAAAAATTATGGCAAGTGTAACCTTTGGAATAAAGTAGAAAAAATTCTTATTGTCCAATGAGCTATAATAATATGATTCTTGAGATCTATAATTAATCATTTGCTATGTCTTCCACAATAGGTCAATTGTGTTTCATTAATTCTTGACAGAAAAGTTAAAAATTAAATTATTTAAGACAAAACATTTATCCAAATATTAAAAGTGTCAATCACTAAAACAATTTGACTTAGATTTAATATAGCGAAAGTATCAAGGCAACACAGTCTGGAATTAAACACAAAAGCTACATAAGAATTGGAGGTTTGCCTGTAAGAAGTATTGTAACATTTGATTTTATGACCATATCTAAATATGTCAAAGAGATTACCTGACTGTATTATTATAGCACTTTCTTTCCTTTTCTCCTGTATTTTTTGATATCTTCTTGAACACAAGAATGCTCTGACACAAGCTTGAATCAAAATAAGCTTGTCAATAGCTTCCTTTCGCATTAGATTTAATTGTTCCACGTGATAATACTTAAGGAACACCTGAAAAATTAGAATACAAAGAACCATAGCACACAGATGTGAAAAGTTATGTGCTGTGCTTTGAAGAATAGAACACATTCTAAATTGCTTGAGATTTTGGAAATCACTGTCTTTTGCTTCTTTGCCCTAGATGTCACTATGACAGTACAGATTTTTATGCTTGAAGAAAACATTTCTTTGAGAAGAAATGCAGAAGGTGACAACCATGGTGTTTATTTACAACAGGTAACTAGGTTTTGTTGGATGAGACAATAAGAGTGGAGGATGTTGAGCTCTTTTAGCAAAGTTTCTAGCATTGTATATTCTGGGCTAAGCTAATTTTTATGCTTTTTATTTTTTAAAGGCAACTATATTTCCCAAATTAAAAAAATCTGAAGAAATCTTATTATAAAGTAGAGGACGGAATTATAGCTCCATTAGTTAATTCATCTAATGTTTATTAATGTTATTGAGACCTGTTACAGGTATGTATCTGCTGGGGATACAGAGATGAACAAGGCAGGTTGCTGTCCTTTGGGGCTCATAGTGTTGTCAGTGAAGAGAATACGGCAGAGAGAGGGCCCCAGGCAGATTTCATTAACGTTCTCACTGGACCCAAAGGCTGCCATGGAGAAAGGAGGGCTGACTTTTGATTATTCTAAAATCAACATCAATTGGAGCAAGAGAGGAGCCCGAAGGCTTTGCGTGTTCTCATCTAACATTTCTCTCCCCTCCTCCAAGGAAATGAAAAGCTTGCTTTTTGTTTGTTTGTTTTCCTTTTAATGGCTAAATTTCCTAATAAAAGTCATCTCAAAGAGTTTATTGAATCCTTCAAGAAAGTCACTTAAATTCAAATTTAATGGCTGAGTCATGAGACCTGATAACCCTGACTGTAGAATTCTCTCAGTGTTCCATTACTTAAAAGCTTGGCACCATGGGTAAACACGTTTGTGTTACAGGTTTGATTTAATTCAGTTTTAATTTCTACAGGACTCTAGATGTTAATACATTTAGTCCATTCTGCTGTTGACAATTCATTTAAAATTCAATCTGTTTAAAAAGGTCATCATTTCTTTTTGCATGACATTAGAAATGTTCCTATATTAATACTTTCTATCCATGTTAATGACTTGGAAAAGGTGAAGTGGAAAAATACAAATAGCTTTAAAATGCTACTTAAATATCATGCAGAACTATAACTGCAAAAGGCCTTTTTACAAGTTAAAACTCCATTTGAAGTTAGGCATGTGTTTCAGACCATGAATCATGAGATTTTAGCCTGATGAAATTGATCATTTTGAAATTTATCATCTAGGAGAAAATGGTGTGAATAAAATACTCATTTTTAATGCCCAAAATATCCCCTTACTAAACACTAAAGTAAATATGCATTACTGAATACACAGGACACTCAGTTTAAAGTGGCTTTTTTTTTTTTTAAATCTCTTAAATTGTTACAGGGCTAATTTCTCATCCAAACATTATTAAAGTTCTCTCCCACATCTCCTACACCCAAGACACAAATATTATAAATTGCTTTGCAAATATGGGAGTTTGTTTTGGTTTACTTCTGTGGTGTGGCTGATAGTAGGTATTCTTGAGTGGTCAATCTGTGAGTATCTCTTGGCTTTAGCTTGGCTCTTTTCCTCATCCTCCCCCTGTGATACATTTCATACCCCCTTAAGATATATTCAGTGCACAATGGAACCCTGTTTATTTCCTGATCCCTGTCTCGTAATGCTATGAGAATACCTGAGAAGACCAATACATCCTTTCTCCAAACAGTGACCTGTCTTTCTTCCATATTCAAGATTGGTTATGCTTTTTACTTTGTTCTCTAAGGGATTAAATAAGCTAAGATCTCACAGGTTCTACAAGCTAATATATAAACACATCAATGTCTAATACACATAGCGAGTCTAGTAATACTGGTGAATATTTTACTCCAGAAAAATTTCAAGTTTATGATAGAAGCAGGTCTGAGAATTAAGAAAAAAAGGAAAACACGAATCTTATTTGGATCATTATAATTCTCTACAGCTTTTTAACTATATTTAGTAGTGATAAACTAGAGAATATATATCTGTTTTCAATACCATCTGAAGTAAAGTACAATCATTACGGTTTATCCTTTTTTGATAAATCTTCAAGATAAATTTTTCTTGCATTTCTTTTTTTAAATTTCAACGTAAACTTTTCTTTAGAGTCAGGGTCTTAAGTTGCATAGGCTGGAGTGCAGTGGTGTGATCATAGCTACTGCAGCCTTGAACTCCTGGGCTCAAGCCATTCTCCCACCTCAGCCTTCCAAAGTGTTGGGATTACAGGTGTCTGCTACCTTGCCCAGCCTTTTGTATTTCTTAGAAGAAATCTTTATGAAGAGCAAAAGCCTTTAATGTTAATGAAAAAGAAAATCTTTATGAGTTTATAACTTTACTTCCTCTATTGTAAGCTACAGATTCTATAACATAAAAAAACCATACTTTCAAACATTGTAAAATGTTATAATTCTCAGTGAATCCAGCATAATTATTTATTTTCCTGAAAATTACATGAAAACATTACTTTTGTTTTTCCAAGAGCCCAGTTATCGAGACCAGCTTTTTCCAAAATGGTGGCACAGGTGTCAGGGCTCATGGGGGGCTCCTCGCTCGATTTGTAGCAGAGAAGGTAGTACCTTGGAATGGAAAAAATGGCTGGTTAGTATTGCATAAAGTGCCAACATCTCTGTAGCTTGGTGGTTCCCCAACAACTTAGTGCAGGGGCTGAGGAAGAGATGCCCAGACTTGATGCGGAGAAATCCTTGAGGCATCCTCAGAACAACTTTGGAGTAGACCAAATTCCAAACTGATGCAAACCCAGTCCAGTCTGTATAAATTTGAGCATTGTGTTTTCACCTTTGTGATCACCTTTCAAAACTTAACACTGTATTCCCCTGACAAGAACTCCATCAGTCAAAAAAATTAGCAGTTTTGTTTTTGTTTTTTCGCTACCTTTCTCTGGACACTAAAAAGTGCAGGACTGCAGTGGCAGGAAGCAGAAGGAATTATTTTTCACATTCCAGTGTTAACAAAACTCCGGAAGCTGATCTTCAAACTGGGTGATGGAGCTTAATTCCAGTGAAACTTCCCATCACTGTATACATGCCTTCCATCATTGTTTTTCCTTGAGGGACACTATGTCTCCTGCTAGAGTTTTGCTCTATTGGTTTCATCTATCCATAATCGAGGGGAGGAAAGAGGAAGGGCTAATGCAGGAAAGAACTGAAAGCAGGTCCTCAGGTTAAATCACAAGGCTTATTGGGGAAGGGGATGAATTAAGGAAAGAAAAACTGCTTTACACTGG
Source organism: Pongo abelii (assembly GCF_028885655.2). NCBI lineage: Eukaryota > Metazoa > Chordata > Mammalia > Primates > Hominidae > Pongo > Pongo abelii. Next base: position 26,336,058 of record NC_071993.2, on the reverse strand, counting down.
TCAATAATCTTGTGCAAAAAGACAGATTTCCAGAATTTTTAATACTCTACTATTTTTAATTTATTGGTGCAAGATTAGCCTGAAAGTCCAGTGCAACAAAGCAGCAAATTTTGGTAGGTTTTGAATTTCAAAAGAGAGGCCCTGATATGTAGACGGCTGAGGTGGCGCGGTGACATGCAGAGCAGAGTTTTACCCTTGACTCATTATCTGTATATACTTGGACATATCACAATTAAGTATCAATTCCTCATCTAAAATTGAGTCCGGAGATAAACCTCTAAAATGAACACATTTCAACTTTGCTAAGTTTCACCTCATTAAATCTGCAATGAAGTAGCTTCTGTTAGGCTCCGTGGAGAAGAATCCTGGCCTAGAATGGTATAGAATGAAGTGACCATAACTTTTGTTATTTGCGCAAATAACCCCAGGGAGTGCCTATTAGCCACTAGGCCTGATCACTTCAGGACTAACTCACACATGTACGCTTGGTGACCCAATAGCGGCGACTCTGCATTCACAGCCTGTCCACCAACTCCTGGCTTTCCTTCCTTCCAGAACCAGAGCCAGGATCTCACAGTTCATCACAGGAGCCACCCTTAGGCAGCCCCCACACCTTTCCCACTCTCATTCCTTTGTCATGCACTCTCTGCAAACATGCATGCCTGGACCCGCCAATCATCTGCATCTCTGTCCTCATGCCGGGCTTCAGAGCACAGCCAGAGAAAATCTTCACAGTTGGCTCCCTGTGGATGTGTGGATTCCTGACTCAGCCAGGCTCCCAAGAAAGCTCTGGATCCTGACCAGTGTCCAGGGCCACTTTCCTCTCTTCTTTTTCACAAAAGCGACTTAATTCCATCCTGCTTTCTCCAAGTCTCCCAGCTGCCCCTGCCCTCCGTACCTCTCTCAGCAGATGAGCTTCTCCACTATATCACTAGAAGCCACTAGACACACAATTCATAGGCTTCTTCCCAAAATACAAATTCATTTGTCCACTATCGATTTTCCCTCCTCCTTCAAAGGAGATTTTCATCCTCTGCCTGTGTTCTAGAGGTCATCTCCTCCTCCTCTTCTGTGTATTTTCAGTCTCATTTCTCTCTTCTGGCTCCCTCCATTTACAAAATGGATGTTTGTTTGTTGTTAAAAAGCAAACACCTTAAGCTTTGCTCATCTGGTTTCTCCCACTAGCTTTGCTGATAAGTTGAAAGACTGTTTAAAATAATCGTCTTCACTTCCCATCACTCTTCAGCTCCGAGACTCTCATTTAATAACATAGCAACAAGGACTCTTATTTACTCATATAGGATCCAGGAGTGGTGAAATCTAACAGGTCCTTTTCCATCCTAATTGTGTTTTTTCTGCAGCACCTGCTGTTACTCGCTGTTCTCTCTGTCTTGCTGTCTCCAAGGCTTCCACCTAATGTCCCCTGCCTCTCCTCCTCCCTCTGTCTCCCTGCGTGCCCCATATTTAACGATTTAATGACTTGTTGCTTAAATGCTAGTGTTCTACAATGTTCTATTTTTTTCTAAGCTCTGTCCACAGGCATCTCGTCTATATGCTTGGCTCCACCTATTCCTGTATGTGGTGATTCCTAAGTCTACACCATCAACCCTAACTGTTGATATCAACTCTAAACACATTATTTATGACTTCCTACTCTACATGCCCACCTCGTTATTGCACAGACACTTTAAACTCAGCAACATTCAACAGTTTTTCCTTACTCTGCCATTTCCTGTCTCTATGAATGATATCACCACTTTTTAAAAGGTACTTGAGCTAGAAATCTGTGTGCCAGCCTACTCTTCCCTATTCTTCACTCTATGGATCTAACAAGCTTAAAGTCTCTCTGGAATCCATGTGTTTCTTGCTATGGCTCCTGCCATTACCTTAATTAAATACCTCGTCCGTTCTCATCTAGACTTCTGCAATTGCCTCCCAACTAGTTACTTCCACTGTCACTCCCCTGCCCTGCCCCAGCCACCATCCACAGCTCTATCTGAATTATCTTTTTCTAAATGAAAATCTGATCATGTCCTTTCCTGACTCGAAAAGTCTCTATGGATGTCCCAAGTTCTAAACTGGGATGGCAAAATCAGGTGCTTTCAAAGTCTAGGCAGATACCATAAATATGCGAGCCTGGGAGCAGTGGGAATGTAGGAGAGGAAAAGGTTACACCTGCCAAAAAGCATTGTCTTTAAATTGTTTGCCACATATGATGACTAGCATGCAAGCTCCCTTCTGCCCTATATCCCTGTCTGCCTTTCCAGCCTCCTCTTTGCTATTTTCCATGGCACTCCGAGCTCGTCATGAAAGTTACTTAAAATTGTGCCGGACGGCCATGTTTGCTCATGCTTCTATGCCTTCATATGTGTTACTCACTATGCTTGCGTGCCCTTTCATCCCACTCCTGGTTTCCTTAAGGAAGACCTACTTTTTCAACATTCTAAAAACTCTCCTCGATGTATCTTCAATTAACAGATTAACTGGAGTAATGAAATTGTCTTTTCTTGTGTGAAACACACCGACTGAGGTCCACTGCACACTTAAGGCTCAAGGCTGGCAGTACTCACTAGTGTGCTCATGTGTGTGTGTGTTTGCTCTCACTGGATGAGCTGTGTTTGCTCCCAAACCTGTTTATGCCAGTTGTATTTGGTGTGACATTATTCAAATAAATATCAGATTGAAATCTAAGTGAGGAAAGCCAGAGGATGGTTTCTATAAAACTGCATCAAATGCTTTGGTAAGACTTTATAAAGAAGTCTTGTAAAAAACCATGAAATTAAACATGGATGAAGCAATTACAAAGCATTGAGGAAAATCATAAGAATCAAGAAATATTCAGTCCTGTGGCTGTTTCACAAGTATCTTTAATATCTTGCTTCACTCTAAGAAATGTTAACTGGAAATCATAAATGACAGATTACAGATAGTTTATGCAAGAAAGAGCCAATAAACTATAATTAATAGATGTGCACTCAAAGAAAAAAATTAAGCCTTTATCAAAAGGTTAAAAAACAAACTTACATTGATGTTGTAAGTAAAAATATTTTTGGTGTGTTTTATGTATTACTTTTATTATTCTCTGCTTTATCAGAATTTCTAATACAATCTAAACCATCCTTCCTTTATGCTCTCAGAGTATGTTTTTTATACTTTCATTAAAAATACCCGGTCCTCTTTCATTAATTTGAAAAATATTTGAGCACCTACTATTTATTTGCCAGGAACCCTTCTAGGTGCTTCAGACACAATAGTGAACACAGGATACCGACACCCTTGCTGCCTGCAGCTGACTTTACATTGTATGATAATGCAGATTTTTAAAGCCCTGTTTCTATAATGAGTCTGTGAGTTTCTTAATGTCAGGGGCTCATACATTAATCTTTGGACCTTTAATCTTTCAATTAAGATTTGAACTTATTTTTAGTTCAAGAACTGGAACACAGTGGGTCCCTCAACTAAACGTTTGCTGAATGTATAATGTGCTGTTGCTGGGACTTGTGGAAATAAATACTTAGGTAAGCCACACGTGCTTATGGAGGGCATCCTCTAGGCCACTATAGGTCATAGGTAATTTTGGGAGCTTGAGACTGAGGCAAAAATAATAATAAAAATAATTATAGCTAATATGTATTGATGACACCTGGTTCTATCAATAAAATCCATATATATTATTTCACCTAATACTTATAAACACATATATGACGTAGATATTGTTATTATCATCCCTATATGCAGCCAAGGGACATTGAAGCTTGAAGCTTATAGAACTCAAGTACCTTTGAATAAGGCCACAGATTTAGTAAGTGGCAGAGTTGGGATTCAAACCTGGGTTTGCTGACTTCAAACAATGGTACTTATCTACTCCACCATACTACTGCCTTCAGTAAGTTCTAGTTGTATTAGAGCTCTGGTAGCCAAACCATTATGTACAGGTGCTTAGTGGGAAAATGGAACCAAGTTAAGTGGCTGGCTCGTTAGCGTAAGGGTTCCTTTGAAATAGCTGCAGTAAAAACCCAGTGTCTTCTGCAAAGTTCATGTTGTATATTTTTCCTTAAGATTGTTTCTTTGTTATAGAACAGAAGAATTTATCTACAACAGAACAAAGGGTCTGGGGAATTTTGCATCCTATGCAGAGGGTTAGCAGTTCTATTTACACCCCCATAGAACCTCTGAAAATTGTTCTGCCTTCCTAAGAGTCTATGCCAATTTGGATGACAACTTCCAAATTAGTGACACAGAAAAGGTTTAGCCTTTTATTTCTGGAACTTCCTGTATTCAGAACAGCTATTCACATGTTCTCTATACACTTAGTTTTATCCCCTTCTCTTTATTTATTGTGTAGTAATTTGCTATTCTGTAATAGCACAATAATTATAAATATATTTAAGAATTTATTCTCATTTCTGACATTTGAACTACAATATCATTAAGCAAATAGGTTTTATTCTCATTATGCGCTACATTGTAAAACTATGGTTATTTTTCAAGCTATAAGATTAGGCTGGTATTCAAGGCTTTCTCTTCATAATTTTAACCCAATTGTTTTTTCATATTATCTTCTGTCACTTCACCAATGCAGTGCCCACTCTACCAACCCAATCCAATCCAAGTCCCGCTAGCTTTTGGCACACCAACCTGTACACCAAAAAAACTCCTGTTGTCTCCACAAGCTGTACCCACCTTCAAGTCCCAGTTTGAGTCTTTCTTCTTATTTTTTTATTTTTCATTTTTTTTAGAGATAGGGTCTTGCTCTGTCATCCAGGCTGGAGTGCAGTGGTATGAACATAGCCTCCTGTAACCTTGAACTCCTGGGCTCAAGTGATCCTCCTGCCTCAGACTCCTGAGTAGCTAAGACTACAAGCATGAGCCACCACACCCAGCTAATTAAAAAAAAATTGTTTTTAGACATGGGGTCTTGCTACATTGCCCAGGCTGGTCTCAACCTCCTGGCCTCAAATGATCCTTCTGCATTAGCTGAATGCCTCTTCTTGATATCCTCTCTCATCAGCCTTCCTGGAGATGCTCTTCCTTCCCTTGAACTCTTACACTGTGTATATCATTCTCTTGGACCTTGGCACTTATTACTTCACATTGCTTGTTAACTTTCCATGTCTGTGTCTCTGGTGATTCTAACTGGACTGTCCAATATTGAAGATCAAGCCACTTCTAAAATTCGGTGTCTCCCACAGTGCTTAGCATGGTGCCTTATACATTAAAAAATCACTGAAATTTAAGAGTACTTATATTAATATTACACTCATAATATCTATACTACTATTTAGGCAAGTTAAAGATCTCATTTTTTTTTTCTAAAACATAAAGTGCGTGATAATAAGGTCAAATTTTAATCTTAATTTGAAATTTGAAACTCCTTTGTATCTAGTATTTTTGGTTTACCTGCTTTCATGAGCAGGATGGAGAATTTACCTATTAGCCAATAAAAAAAATTCCATTTTTTTATTTCTTAGTTTTGGTTATAAAACTGTGTCTGATCTGTAGGAAGTAAAGTCGATGATTAGCTGCTAACTAGATTTCTGGACTCTAAACTTGAGGTTTTAGTTTGTCTTAAACTACTATAAGGATTGGCCAATACAAAAGTCATATGTTTATGTAATTTTGATCTCCATCATGAAAAAGGTAGTAGACTTTTCTTGATTTCAAAGCATTCCAAATAAATAATCCCAGGTCTCTAACGAAAACCAAAATCAGCCGGGCGCAGTGGCTCACGCCTGTAATCTCAGCACTTTGGGAGGCCGAGGCTGGCAGATCACGAGGTCAGGAGATCGAGACCATCCTGGCTAACACGGTGAAACCCCGTCTCTACTAAAAATACAAAAAATTAGCCGGGCGTGGTGGCGGGCGCCTGTAGTCCCAGCTACTTGGGAGGCTGAGGCAGGAGAATGGCGTGAACCCGGGAAGCGGAGCTGGCAGTGAGCCGAGATCTCGCCACTGCATTCTAGCCGACAGAGGGAGACTCCGTCTAAAAAAAAAAAAAAAAGAAAAGAAAAACTAAATCAAGAACTACCACAAATTTAATGAACACACAAAAATTAGCAGAAATAGGCCAGGCACGGTGGCTCACGCCTGGAATCCCAGCACTTTGGGAGGCCGAGGCGGGCAGATCACGAGGTCAGGAGATGGAGGCCCTCCTGGCTGACACGGTGAAACCCCGTCTCTACTAAAAGTACAAAAAATTAGCCGGGCATGGTGGCGAGTGCCTGTAGTTCCAGCTACTCAGGAGGCTGAGGCAGGAGAATGGTGTGAACCCAGGAGGTGGAGCTTGCAGTGAGCCGAGATCCGGCCACTGCACTCCGGGTGCCTGTATTCCCAGCTAGTCGGGAGGCTAAGGCAGAAGAATGGCATGAGCCACGGAAGCAGAGCTTGCAGTGAGCTGAGATCGCGCCACTGCACTCCAGCCTGGGCAAACAGTGCAAGACTCTGTCTCAAAAAAAAAAAAAAAAAAAAATTAGCAGAAATAATCAGAATTCTCATCACATTTAGAAAGAGTCTTGGTTACTCCAAGTGAAAGAATGGCTGATAAAATGCATAAAGTTTTCAGAGGAGGGGAGGAAAATTAGAAATCAAGTTTGATATGCAATCACAAAACAAGGTTTTGTTTTTTTCTTAATAGTAATTTATATACTTTGAAAAAGGGTGAAGAATATTACAAATGGGACTTTCTCAAATAGTGGGTTTCACCTGAAAATTTTAATAGACTTCATCGTTAAAAATGGAAATTTCATTATGTTTAATGACCAATAGAAATTATAGAACTGAAAAAATATAAAAAATACGGGCATTTAAAATATTAAATATATAAGATATTGAACCTTCCTATTACTAATAATGTATTACTCAATAAAATATATTTAGTATATAGCTTAATTTATTTTATGTTAATCTCAAATATTAAAAGGATCTCCTTGGCCGGGCGTGGTGGCTCACGCCTGTAATCCTTGCACTTTGGGAGGCCAAGATGGGCGGATCACAAGGTCAGAAGATCGAGACCATCCTGGCTAACATGGTGAAACCCCATCTCTACTAAAAATACAAAAAAAAATTAGCTGGGTGTGGTGGCGGGCGCCTGTACTCCCAGCTAGTCGGGAGGCTAAGGCAGGAGAATGGCATGAGCCCGGGAAGCAGAGCTTGCAGTGAGCTGAGATCGCGCCACTGCACTCCAGCCTGGGCCACAGAGCTAGACTCCGTCTCAGAACAAAAAAAAAAAAAAAAAAATTCCTTATACCAATTGATTCCTTTAAAAAAATTTATGTTAGCTTTTTAAATTGACAAATAAACCTAATTGTTTCATCTTCCAAATCACCGTTAGAGACAGTATCTCATTTGATCATTATAAGGATCCTGTCAGGTAGTTATAGCAGATTTGGTAGGCGAGTAAAGTGAGGTTAGGGTTATAGGCCAGGGTTTCTCAACCTCAGCACTGCTGAGATTTGGGGCTGGATAATTCTTTGTTGTGGGGAGGCTATCCTGTAAATTGTAGAATGGCTGTTTAACAGCATTCCCAGGCCTCTACCCACTAGAGGTCAGTAGCATCCCCCCACGCCCCTCCACCACACAGGATGTGACAACCAGAAATGTCCCCAGACATTGCCAAGTGTCTTTCGAGGGGCAAAATCTCTCCCAGCTGAGAATCAGTGGTATAGGCCCACAGTCACATAGCAAGTAGCTGAGCTAGGGCGAGAGCCCAGATTCTCCAACTCCCCAGTTACAGAAGCTCACGCCTCTGGATCATGCTGCCTATACCACATAGTACCACCCATCTGTCCAGAGTCTTTCAGCCTCAGTTAATAGCTATCTTCTTTTTTCAACACATAATCATTTGCATGAACAAAATGCCTCCCTCCTAGACCTCTAAATATTTTTTCATATTATGTTTCTTATAATTCTTCTGAATGATTTTTATATAAACTGCACAATAGAAACTGAAAAAGAAATCCACATACCGCTTTATAAAGTTAGCAAAAAGTATCCGATGAGAGAATCCTAGCCTTCGAATTCTTGCTGTTTCCAGAATTCCTGTGTACCGAAGCTGTAGCAGAACTTTCTCTTTGTCATATTTTCTTGCCTGACGCTCATTATTTGGTTTGATGCAACGGACAAAATGAGGTTGACCCACCACCATTTTAGACAACAAATCCATCAGGGAATACTATAATACGCAACAAAAATAAATTTCCCAATGTAGCATACAAAAACGTATGAGCTTGCAGGCCTTTCTTTTTACTACAAGAATAACATTCAAAAAATTAATGTTATAAATGCTCCCATTAGTCACAGTAAATGGAGGAAAATCTGTTTTAATGAACATTTTATTTATAGTATAGTTCTAAAAATACAGATTTACTTATAAAAATGTAGAGGCAATAACTAGAAATTTAGCTATTAAAAGTTTGCTTATAAACCATTAAGGCAACTTTAATTAACAGATAAAATTATTTTTGATGTAGTTTGTAAGCAATTATATACTTAGGCTAACTTACCAAATTATAATATTATACAATCTTGCTAATCCTGCTTATATATTAATTTCCTTGTCCAACTCTCTCTTTATAGACAGTAAAAAAGGGAATACTTTACAACAGACACTGGAGCTTATTGGAGGGTGGAGAGTAGGAGGAGGGAGAGGATCAGGAGACATAACTAACGGGTACTGGGCTTAATACCCGCGTGATGAAATAATCTGTTCAACAAACCTCCATGACACAGCTTCACCTATATAACCAAACTGCACATTTACCCCTGAACTTAAAATACAAAAAAAAAAAAAAAAAAGGGAACACCTTAATCCCTGTTAGGATCATCTCTTAGTTTAAAATAAGGGCAGAAAAGTTAATAGCGTTTAATATGTAAGAAGTAGATACAAGCAAAGTGAAATCCAATTAAATATTTTCATCAGTTCTAATTTGATCATTTTCTTATTTATTTTTGGATAATTTAAAAAATTCAAGTAGATATGAAACTGTGTTCTATAGCAATACCTTATTAAAACAGTAGCCAATTACTAGACAAGTAATTGTAACATATCAGGATAATCAACTAAAAGTGGAATCCCAGAAAGCGAGTATCTCAAAGACCAGGATCACATTTATTGGCGAGGTAATGTATGGACACAAATAGCAATTGACGGCTGGATCCCATTTAGTGTTGGAAATGTAAGAGCTTACAGTCATAAAGCCAGTGCAAAACAAATGCTGAAATTGGCAACCGACAAAGCTCTGAATCTGCATGGCTTCCTCTTGGGCACTGAGGCTCAGATGTGATCTTTGCAACAGCTGGGCCTGTCACTTTGGAGCCTTTTTCATTATATTTATCTGTAAGTCATCATTCCTTTACTCATGCGCACATTTGCCAGGTACTGGTGGTACAGGAGTGACACTCTGAGCAGGAGCTTCCTGCAATTTAGGCGCTGGTTTTTCTGAGGGACTAAAGCATAGTGTTACACCATGTTCAGTCTTCTCTGCAGAATGAAAAATAGCTTTAAAAACACACTTCATGTTAGGTGGAATTATCTTCTATCATTTCTCACTTCAGCCTGAAGATAAAAAAGATTTCATGAACTAATCTGGTTTGAACATACATACAGTGTTTGATGCCATCAACAGTGGTATGATAATGGTCTTGGGAAACTCACTTAAAAAAAGGAAACAACCTGGCTGTAAATACGTTCAGTGATTCACCTGTGCTGCATTTCTGATGTAAAGTGAAATGTATCAGCAGCAAACATCGGGTATTAAGCATATAAATGTACTAGGCACTACTCAAAGATGATTAAGTACACACTATCTTCTATGAGCTTAAGACTTAAAAAATATTTAGTAAAGGTACTCATATTTTTTAAAGAATTTTATGTTTCTGCTAGAGAGATGGATACATTCACTGAACGCTTACAGTAAATTTAATCTAATTTCCTCCACCTCCTCCACATTAAATTATATAAGTAATAACTCCAAGTTTTAGTGGTATTTTCTTCATTTTCATTGGATGGTTAATAGGTTTTTATTAGAATAGGTAAACAAGAACTGGAACCAATAAGGGAAGGGTTACCCAGAGCACAGAGCAAAAAAAAAGTACTTGGTTTTTTTCTTTTATCCTATATTGCCCAAGGAAGGAGGGTCGCCTTGATCCTACACTAAGCACACTCTCTTAAGCATGTTACCGCATCTTCCTGATGACTCGTCTCCTCGCCCCATTCCTACACGGGCTCCATTTTCCTTTTGAGGTTTTTAGCTCTGTACAGGCAGGGTGATATGAAATGGAGATGGATGCTCAGCCTTGCCCTATCTGTCTACTGTAAAATCATTCAGGATGGGGAAGGAGAATTGGTAGTTATCATAGCATTGAAGTAAAAATCCTTTTAGGTTTTATTCTAGTGGAAATGCATTCTGTTCTATGGACAAATTTTAATCAAGGTATAGACTTTCATTAAGATTGACCTGGGATACAATAATTTCACAGGTAGAATGTAAAAATAAACCAATCCGCAGATTTTGAAGGTAGATGCTAACATATCCTGTATCTAACAATAGTAAATGGAATACAATAAACATTCTCTTCGCTAGTGTTACTGGCTTTTGATCTGTAACTCATTTAGACTAAATAGCACCCCTAAGCACAATACATCATAGTTTAATATCTTACTCTAAAATATGATGCAACTGTTTGTGTTTTCATGTTGGTTGTCTCTCTGGCACGACGTGTGGCTTCTCCATTGTCACCCTAAAGAGACCAAGGAAGACAGTGATGCTTTGGTATCTATTGTACTTTATTATCTACAGAGAGCATGTGGCATTTTCCTTCAGGCTATCTTAGTTTATGCATTCAAATATGTAAAACAGCAAAATGTTGATATTCTTCCTTTAGGTAATTGTTTTGTCAGTCTCATTGGAATTTTAATTGGTCTTATGTAGAATGTGAATATCTCTCACCTTCACTAGCACATTTTTAGTTGGTCTTAGTGTAACATTTAAAATTAGCTAAAAAAGGGCTGGGCATGGTGGCTGATGCCTGTAATCCCAGCATTTTGGGAGGCCGAGGCAGGCTGATCATTTGAGGTCAGGAGTTCACGACCAGCCTGGCCAACATGGTGAAATCCCGTCTCTACTAAAAATAGAAAAATTAGCCGGATGTGGGTGGGTGCCTGTAATCCCAGCTAATCAGGAGGCTGAGGCAGGAGAATCACTTGAGCCTGGGAGGCAGAGGTTGCAGTGAGCTGAGATCATGCCACTGCACTCCAGCCTGGGTAACAGAGTGAGACTCCAGTCTCAAAAACAAACAAACAAACAAAAACAAAAACTGCCCCCAAAAACTAGCTAAAAAAGAAGAGTTGGAAATATTAATATATCAGAAATGCATGATTATTTTAGCCCATAGCAGTAACAAGAACATAACATAAATATCTGTTCAACAGAAAAGCAAGATCAAAGAGAGAAAAACTAAGAAAAAACTGTTGACTTTGAGAAGCATACAAATATTGCCATCGTACCGGTTACATTCTTAGACTCACTGCCAAGAAAAAAAGCATTTTCTTACCTTTGCCAGGTTGATTAATTTTTCTGAAGTCCTCATTTGATAGTTTATAACATTTTTAGTTTTAGAATGTGGCAGATTACCTATGAGAATGTAGAAAAATGTTATATATCTTTTAGAATCCTTAATGGCTAGATGATTTTTCCCACTTACTTAAATGTTAAAACAAGCATTGTTAATCCTGCAATATTCATAATCATATGTTTGGTTAACTATTTATGGAGGAACTTAGGAATAAAAAAAATTATGTAAAAATGTACAACAAATTTTAAATTCAGAAAAAAACCCTTGAGCTTGGAAAACAGAAAAGGCCGAGATGTTGGGTTTCCTTTGAATTGCTAGAAGACTTGAGATGATTATGATTGAGGGAGCAGTTTGCTTCTTATTTTTCTGTGTGATAAATGGCATCTGAGATTTTCTTTAACACAGGCTAAGCTTTACAATTGGCCTGAAAAATCATATGAATCATTAATTTGCATGAGGTGGTTATAAGCAAATCAACTATGGTTGGAGGCAATGGCCTTTTTCAATCTAACTTTCAGAAACGTGCTTCATTCCAAGGACTACACAAATGCACACAACCCAAAGCAGTGAAAAAATTATGGCCTGAGAAGCCAGAAAGACTTGGCTTTGAATCCCAGGTATAGTACTTAAACTGTGTTGCCTTTGGGTCATTTACTTAGTCTCTGATCTGCACCCAGAATCCATAAAATGGGAATAATGGTGATTTCCTCACAGAGTTTTGATGAAATGCAATAATATGTCTGGCACATGGAAGGCCCCTGAAATGCAGTTCACTTTCACAGCTCTCACCCCACCACGCACAAGGAACCAACCAACCCACAATCAAAGAGTTTATTATCCTAATAGTAATGTGCAAAATATCTTCAAAATGCAGTATCAATTCAGAAAGATCATTTCTTGTCTCTCTCCTTCTTTCAGGTGATAAGTAGAGGCTGAATGTTTTCGTCAAATCTTTCCTATTCTTTATGGTTGCAAAAGGCTGGCCTAAGATGGTGCAGGATGGAATCGTGTTGGGAATGTGCCTGGCAGGGCCTCTGCTCTGCTTCCTCCCCTCCGTCCAAACTCCAGGGGAGGGGCTGAGACGGGTGTGTGCCACAGTTTCCATGCTAGGCTTGCCCTGCACACTGCCCTATTCACTTTTCAAAATGTGAAACTTACTGACTACAGCAGAGTGGACAGAGACAGTAACAGATGATCTTTAGAGTGGCAGTTTCAGGAATTTTGCTTAAATTTATTTATGTAGATCAATGGGAACTAAAATTAGCATAGACCTTAATTTCTGAAAATATATCCATTTTGGTTTTTATAGTTCACCTAATGAACAAACTTGTGATAAACCCAACTAAAGACGTGAGCTGCAAGTAACTGTGGTGCACTTTCCCCTAAAAAATGGCTGAACTATATGTCATATGTGAAGTCATATATACAAAGGGCCATGGTTATTTTAGAATCTTGAAGACAGCATAATATAGAATTGAAGAACTCTAACTCTAACATTTTCCATTGGGAAACCTTGGGAAAGCTGCTCAACACTTTCAAGCCTTAATGTCTTATTTGTAAAAAAGTAGTGCTTCCTTATTGTGTTGTTATTAGGAGTAATTGAAGGTGCTTAGCATGGTGCCTAGCACATAATAGATAACAAAGTTGTCTATGATTATTATTACATGTTTGCACATCTGGGTGAATATAAAATCCATATGTCTTTGCTATCTCTGAGGTTCTGAGTTTATTGAAACATACTTGACTATTAAGTTCTTCTCTTCTCCCTGGCCAACCAGACACTGTTCTGCTGATAGCCAAGCAACACAACATAGTATTTAGAGCCTGGCTGCATATCTTATAAGGGTGAAAAACATGGAATTAGATGGATAGATGCTGTTGGTGTATATGGAAAGGGATGGCAATTGTTAAAGTCAAAAGTAATGACTTTGCTTCTGGGTCAGATAAAGTAACACCGACTAGATTAACCTTCGCACCTCAAACAACTAAAAAGACATACAAAATGAAAAACAGGTTTCATACATTGTGCGTCAAGCAGTGTAAGGACATTGATCCTTAAGAGAGGGAAGACAAATGAGGTGAGCCCTCTGATTGTGCCAGCTTTCTGCCTGGCGAAGTGTCAGCCTGAAATGCAGGGAGTGAGGGAACTCAAGTAAAGCCTGGGAAAATAAGCCAATATAACCAATAGAAAACAAGTGGCAAGATGATAAGAGTCAAATCCAACCATATCATTAATCACATTAAATGTAAATCGTCTAATCATCTCAATTGAAAGGCAGAGATTGTCAGACTGGATTAAAAAAAAACAAGACCCAACTATGTGCTGTTTAGAAAAACCCTACTTTGAATATAAAGAAAAAAAAATAAGTTGAAATTAAGAGTATGGAAAAAGATATGCCATTCACTCACTAATCATAAGAAAGCTGGAGTCTCTATATTAACATCAGGCAAAGCAGATTTCAGAACAAACAATACTGCCAAGGATGAAAAGGGTCATTACATAATAACAAAGGAGTCTATCCATCAAGAAGACATAACAATTTTAAATGTTTATTTACCTAATAATATAGCTTAAGAATACATGAGCAAAAACTGAGAAAAAAGAGAGACAAATTGACAGCTATAGCCAAATATTTAAAAATCCCTCTCTCAGTAATTGATAGAACCAGGAGAGAGAAAAACAGTAAGAATATAGAAGACGTGACCAATACTCTCAGTCAAGTGGACCTAACTGATATTTACGGAACATTTCATCCAACAACCAGCAGAATAAACAATATTTTCAAGTGCAAATGAAAATAAGACAGATAATATTATGGGTCTTAAAACATATCTCAATAAAGTTAAATAGATTAAATAATACAAAGTATGCTCTCTGAACACTATGAAGTTAAATTAGAAGTCCATAAATCATATTTGAAAAATCTCACCATATTTGGAAATCTTATAAACTCTTATAAATAACCCATATAAGTGCTGATATTAGAAGAATGTCTTCTTAAATCAAGGATCTAAGTTTTACCTTAGAAATTAAAAAAAGGAAACAAAATAAAACACAAAGTAAGCAGAAAAAGAAAACAACAAAGATAAATGAGAAAGAAAAAGAGAATGAAATAGAAACAAAACCAATAAAAAAATCAATGAAACCATTTGAGAAGATCAATAAAATTAATACATGTCTAGGAAATCTATCAAGAATAAAATGAGAGAAGACACAAATTACCAATGTCACTTATGAGAGAGCTGACATAACTTCAGGATCTACAGATACTAAAAGGATAGTAAGAAAATGTTGTAATCAACTGTGTCAATAAATTTGACTATGTAGATGAAATAAATTTCTTAAAAAACACAAGCTACTAAAGCTCACTCAAAAATTAGATAACTCAAATAGCTTTATATTTATTAAACAAATTGAATTTGTAGTTGAAAATCTCACAAAAGATCCTTCAGGCCCGGTTGGCTTCACTGGTGAATTCTACAAGGCAACTTAGGAAGAAATAATACTCATTCTACTATTCCTGAAAATTGAAGAAAAGGCAATACTACTCAATTTATTCTATGAGGCCAGCATTACTGTGATTCCAAAGTCACAAAATAAAGCATAAGAAAACTATAGCACAATATTCCTCATAAACATAGATGCAAACATTCTTAAAATATGTTTGCAAACTAAATTCAGCAATATATAAAAAGTACAGTGCATCATGACCATTTGAGGTTTTTCCCAGGAATGATTAAAAAATTAGTCACTCACCATTTAACAGATGCAGCATTGTTCATAAAAGCCAAGATATGATCAACCTAGGTGTTCATCAATGGATGACTGGATAAAGAAAACGTGGTGTCTACACACACACACACACACACACACACACACACACACACGAATCTATTCAACATGGTTGAACTTGAAGGACACTATAAGTGAAATTAGCCAGTCACAAAAAGACAAATACTGGATGGAATTTGTGGAATCTAAAAAAGTTGATTTCATAGAGCTAGAGAGTGGAATGGTTACTAGTAGTTGGGGTAATTGCAGTGAGAAGAGGTGGGTTAGGGAGATGTTGGTCAAAGGATAAAGTGTCAGCTAGATAGGATGCATAAGTTCATAGCGGTATATTATATACTTGAAAATTGCTAAGATAGTAGATTTTAAGTGTTCTCACCACAAATAATTATATACAGTAATGTACATGTTAATTAGCTGGATTTCATTATTCTACAACGTACATATACTTCCAAATGTCATTTGTATACAATAAACACAATTTTAGCTGTCAATTTAAAAAAATAACCAAAAAAAGGGTAATCTATTCAATACACATGGAAAAAGCATTTAACAAAATACAATATGCATGCCTGATAAAAACTCAGGAAATTGGCCAGGCGCGGTGGCTCACACCTGTAATCCCAGCACCTCAGGAGGCCGAGGCAGGTGGATCACCTGAGGTCAGGAGCTTGATACCAGCTTGGCCAACATGGTGAAACCCCGTCTCTACTAAAAATACAAAAATTAGCTGGGCGTGGTGGTGCACGCCTGTAATCCCAGCTACTCGGGAGGGTAGAGTAGGAGAATCCCTTGAACTTGGGAGGCAGATGTTTCAGTGAGCCGAGGTTGTGCCACTGCACTCTAGCCTGGGCAACAGTGTGAGACTCTGTCTCAAAAAAACACAAAAAACAAAAACAAAAACAAAAAAAACCAACAACAACAAAAAAACATTCAGGAAATTAGGAATTTAAAAAAAAGTAACTTCTCCCCCGATAAACAGCATCTATGAAAAAATCTACAGTTAACATTATACTCAGTGGTGAAAGACTAAAAGACTAACTACTCTTTCCCTAAGATCAGGAAAAAGGCAAGAATGTTCACTCTTGCAACCCGTCCTGTGTTCAACACTGGAGATTGCATTGTGATTCTAGCCAGTGCAACCAAGAAAAAAGAAGTCAAAAGGAAACATTGGAAAAGAAGAGGCAAAACTCTTTCTTCACAAACGACATGATCATCTGTGAAGAAAATCCTCTGGAATTAACACAAAAAAGCTACTCTGATAAATGAGCTTAGCAAGGTTGCAAGGCAAAAAATCAGTATACAAAAATCAATTAGACTTCATATACTGGCAAAAACCAGAATTTCAGTTAAAAATTACCATTTATAATCACATAAAAATGTGATACACTAGCAGATAATTTGACAAAGGATGTGCAAAACTTGTACACCGAAAACTACAAAATGTTGCTGAGAGAAATTAAGGGAGACTTAAATAAATGGAGAGCTATACTGTGCTGATTGGAAGATTTAATATTGGGAAGATACCAATTCTCCCATTATTGATCTATAGTTTCAGTGCATTCCAATCAAAACCCAACCAGGATTTTTGGTAGAAATTGACAAGCTCATTCTAAAATGTATATGGAAAAGCAAACAAATTATAATTACCTAAACAAGCCTGAATAAGAACAAAGTTAGGTTAACTTGTACTGCCTGATTTCAGCACTTTATAGAAAGCTACAGTAGTCAAGAAGTGTGCATTAGCCTAAAGGTAGATAAATATCAATGACACGCAATAGAGTCCAGAAATAGACCTATTTATTAGTCAATTGATTTTTCAAGGAGTGTCAAAGCAATTCAATGGGGAAAGGACAATCTCTTCAACAAATGGTGATAGAACAGGGAGATTTGGAGGGAAGGATTATAAAGGGTCATGAGAAACATCATTTGTGAGTGATGAGTATGTTCACTATTAATCATGGTGATAGTTTTACAGGTGCTTATATATGTCAAAAACTCATCAAATTTTACTGTTTAAATATGTGCTGTTTCTTGTATTTCAGTTATACTTCAATAAAACTATGAAAAAAGAAATGCAGAGAACAATTTTAAACTCCAGTAAAGAAAAACAAACTATATTTTTTCTACTTACAGCAAATGCAAGGATGTATTATGGTTGGGTGGAACAAAGACACGTCCATTTTTAATTAATAAGAGAGCCCACCAAACTTTTGGAACCTCAAAGAATCATCCAAAGGCTGCCCACTCCTGATTTGCGCAGGTAATTCTGAACTCTGGAGGTCAGTATACTCTTTTAGTGAGTAGCTAGGATACCACCATATTTTCTGTGTGACTGCTGCAAACACTTACCTTTAATGAAAAACTAGCTTATTTACATTCATTTTTATATGTTCTTCAGATGATCTGGGGCAGACGATATTAACAAATGAATATTTAGTGAGCCGAAAACAAACTCACATGAAAAATTAAGGATGAAATTCATGAAAAGCACAGAGATAGAAACTATTTGATTGGGCTTGAGAAAACTTCCAGGTAAGGAAAATTGTCTTACCTGTTTTGGTCAGAGGGTGGTTGACTAGTTGCCTAATTACACTGTTGTCGGATGACCTCAAAAGTAGCACAATATCAGTTGGAAGAGTGTCTCTGTTTTTGGCTAAGAATCCACTTGCATTATAGAGGACCTGTTGATACAGTACGCTATAATTATCACAATCAATGTCATTGTCATCCTGCTGCTCCTCACCACCATCATCATCAACAACAGATACTCATTATGAGCTTACTCTATGTTCAGCAACAGGGATACAAGCATTTACTAAGGTAGCCCCTTATTATCTGTGTCTCACTGATTTTATTTGGGTTGAAATGACCAAAGAGGTTTGATTCCTCTTATTTATTATGTTAGGAATTTGGTATGTTTCTTTTCTCTATTTGGAGGGATGGAGCAGCATAAAGGAAGCATAGTGAGCCACAAAGGCATTCCTATTTCCATGATAATTGATCCACCTGTGTTGAATTGGCCATGATAGATTTATATCTCAGTAGTAGTGTGATTTAAATACACTGTGGCTTTTTGTGTTTCTGGCACTTCTAAATAATGTTATTACTTAAAAAAAAGTTTAGAGATGAGGTCTTGCTCTGTTACCCAGGGTGGTCTTGAACTCCTGAGCTCCAGTGATCCTCCTACCCCGGCCTCCCAAAGTGCTAGGATTACAGGCGTGAGCCACCATGCCTGGCCAATTTTATGACTTTTTAAAGATCAATGTAATCCAAAGATTTTTGTGGAATGATCCAATATAGTATTTGTTATGGGTCAAATTGTGTTCTTCCAAAATTCAGATTTTGAAGATGTAAACTTTCACTGTGACTATATTTGGAGACAGGGCCTTTATGGAGGTAATTAATGTTAAATAAGGTATAAGAGTAAGACCCTACACCAATAAGACTTGTGTTCTTATAAGAGCAGGAAGAGGAACCAGGGATATCTCTCCCCACTCCCTATGCTCACATAGCAAAGGCCATGTGGGGACACCTCGAGAAGGTAGCCATCTTCAAGCCAGGAAGAAAGGCCTCCCAGATGCTAACCCCACTTGGAGCACTTTGATCTGTCAGCCTCCAAAACTGTCAAAAAAATAAATTTCTGTTGTTTAAGTCATGCAGCCTGTGATATTTTTGTTATGGCAGCCCGAGCAGACTAATAGATTGTTAAAATCTAATTGTTAAAAACAACTAGATAAAATGATCATAGGCAATTCTTTTTTATCTTTGAGACTGAGTCTCACTCTGTCGCCCAGACTGGAGTGCAGTGGTGCGATCTCGGCTTACTGCAACCTTCGCCTCCCAGGTTCAAGCAATTCCCCAGACTCAACCTCCCAAGTAGCTGGGACTACAGGTGCACGCAATTCTTAATGGATGTTTAAAACAGGCTTTATTTGGAAAATGATATGCTAAGAATCATTAGGCTATAACTGTAATGATTTAAGGTATACTTTTAAAATGATGAAAGTCTGTGGAATGTTGACAGGCATATGGAGGTTGCCAAACAGACTAGAATGCTTTAAGTTCTGTGTAATTTTGTTTTTATGTATTTTTCATTTGATACATTCTTTCTTGATCTGAATATCCTCTTTGTCCTCCTATATTTATGACATCATTGTGAAGGAATGACCTGTCGTTCTCTGCAGAAGGAAGGAAAGAGAGCATCCTCTGGGTCTAGGACAACATATCTGAGGTTTTCTCTGCTGTGGGAATGTGTTTCTGTCAATGTAGAGACATTTCTTCCTCTAACTGCACCATAATCCATTCATCTGGCTTAGCTCAGTTATCTGACTATACCTCCAGCCTGGCACCTTCTCTTCTTGAAAGGGAGGAGGGACAAAGAGTGCAGTAGAGAGAGAATCATCTAAAGTCTGAAAAAGGCAGTTTATACCAAAGGTCCTCAGGCATTGTTACAAGAAGGAAACAAATAGGTAACCATTGCCAGCTAATCTCACCCAAGGATTCTTTCAGTTTTGTGTCTTTTCTTTAATGTTTTTTCTTAGTTACTTAAAAACAATTCCTCTGGAAAAACTATAACCTTATGATTGTTAAACTAAGAGAAAGACTTTTCTTTTAACCTCTTCAGCATAGATGCTAGAAGCGCATGCCCTGCAGTGGGTCTGGCCTCCATAGTGAGTGGCTGGCAAAGGATGGGATGGATTACAGGACATCAGAAGGCATAATTAGGGCCAGTGGGGGCGGAAACAGACAGCTATGACATTATCATTATCTATAAACATTTTGGGCCATAATTTTCATGTCCATCCTATTATTCATTAAAAGGCTAAGGAGAAACTCAGTCATAATTCTTAAGAGTTCTTACCTTTCCTGCATAATGGTGAATTCCAAAACTAAGTTCCATTCTTTTGGGTCTCCAGAAGTACTGTGATTTCAGGTTACCTTCAAATTTTTCTGTAGAAATATACTGAACTCAAATATCAAGCATGTATGAGATCCTCAAAAAATACTGTGAAAATTATTTACCATAAAAAGGACAATGTGCAGTGAACAAAGAGAAAATTTTACATAGCTAATATACGCAGATTTGGAATAGAATTATACATGGTAAAGTAAAACTCAAGATCATTAATTTCCACCATTACATTATGATTTAGGGCATCAGTCCTCAAGCCATGTCATGCATCAGAGTCACCTCAAGGGTTTTTTTTTTTTTTGAGACGGAGTTTCACTCTGGTTGCCCAGGCTGGAGTGCAATGGTGCGATCTCGGCTCACTGCAACCTCCACCTCCTGGATTCAAGCGATTCTCCTGCCTCAGCCTCCCAAGTAGCTGGGATTACAGGTGCCCACCACCATGGCTGGCTAATTTTTTATATTTTTAAAGTAGAGACAGGGTTTTGCCATGTTGGCCAGGCTGGTCTCGAACTCCTGACCTCAGATGACCCACCTGCGTCGGCCTCCCAAAGTGCTGGGATTACAGGTGTGGGCCACTGCACCTGGCTGAGGGTCTATAACACAGGTTGCTGGGCCTTAACTGCAGAGCTTCTGACTCAGTAGGTTTGGGGTGGGATCCAAGAATTCGCATTTCTAACAAGTTCTCAGGTGATGCTGATGTTCCTGGGCGGGGGACCACATTTTGAGAACCACTGGTACAGAGGAAGTAAACTACTTGAGACTGACCAAAGAGGTTTGTAAAACACAGTTTGATGTCAAGCCATGAGCCTAAAAATCTGGTGGTTTTGCTCTCTTTTCTACTTGTAGAGCTATAACTTATTATTGATTACATGAGAAATAAAACATGATCTTAAAGGCAGCTGAATTTCTATAATAATTTTACCACCTTCAGATAACTTGTTCTAGAAGGATCATTTGATCTAAAAATCAACGACTGCTATGAAATGATTTTCCCCACCACTTTTGGGGTCAGTTTATTTTCCATCTAGTATTGTCCAATTCGAGGAGAGATTAAGCCAATCAGTGAGTCAGAAAGAAGGAACATCACAGACCTAATGGTAAGAAAGAGGCTCTGCATGTCACACAAAGTAAATGACAGAATGATGTGAATCCATGTTTTCTGCAAGTATTTCTCATACAGAATAAATACCTCCTATCATCAGGGAATACAATGTTCCGCGTTTAAAAACATTTTTTTTTTCAGATATCCGAAAAATCTTAAGTTTTTTTTCTTTTTTAATTTAAGGAGTAAGACATTTTCATTTTAACCAGTTTGAATGGTGATTTTTTAAAATGTATTATACACATCTCTGCTTTCTCAAACACAAAAAATGAATACATTTAATTTTACTTTAATGACTTAGGATTATTATCATGAACATTTATTAATGTACTGTAACTCAGAGGTTATTAAGGTATTTGAAGCGATTTGCCTCTATTAAATAAATGAGTAGAACATAACATCACAGATTAATTTATTTCCTACCTGTTAACTATCGCTTTTCAATTCTAGAGCTGTCCTTCTGCCCTGCTCACCAATTTCTAATTTGGGGCTGGAAAATTTCTAAGGTCATTTATAACCTGTGATTCTATGATTGAGCTTCACCACAAAATAAGGAGAAGTCCAATATTTAAACTTGCTTAATTTATCACCAAATATTTTACCCTATCATAAACATGTGCTGGTCCAGGTATTAAATCCAAAGGCTCTTCTTTAAAGTCAAATATGCAGGCTTTGTGACAGCTATTTTCTCCCAGATAATTTAAAGCCATTTAAAAAATCATTCAGAATGACATGACTCTATTCATAAAACCATGCAGACACACTGGACTGAAAACTCACCTACAAGAGTCTGGTCAGTGGCCTTGGGAAATCTACTTTCTTCATCAAGTAGGGAAAGTAAACCCATTGGCTTTTGCAGAAACATATCTAAGAGGGGCCTGTTATCCTCATATTCAATAACTCTAGCATCCACATCTTCATTTAGGTATTCATTCTATAATAAAGACAAAACCACTTAAAACTGTGAATAATATATAGCTTGATAGTAATTACCTAAAATTTTACTTTACACATATTAAAATAAATTGCTCCCTTTGACCTTGCTTTTTTTTTTTGATGGAGACTCGCTCTGTCGTCCAGGCTGGAGTGTATTGGTGCAATCTAGGCTCACTGCAACCTCTACCTCCCAGGTTCAAGCAATTCTCCTGCCTCAGCTTCCCGAGTAGCTGGGATTACAGGTACACACCACCACGCCCGGCTAATTTTTGTATTTTTAGTAGAGATGGGGTTTCACCATGTTGGCCAGGCTGGTCTCAAACTCCTGACCTCAAGTGATCCTCGCGCCTCAACCTCCCAAAGTGCTGGGATTACAGGCATGAGCCACCGTGCCCGGCCTGACCTTGCTCTTAAAATGAGAGTATCATTTTATCTTTCTCTCCACAGAGCTGCTTGTTCCTTAAAATCTGAACCAATTATACTCAGGGTAGTAATAAAAGAAGCTCTAGTCTCCATACTAGAATTATGGACATCCTCAGTTTTCAAGATGTAGGAAAATATGTTGTTCATGAGAAGTAACAAAATTATGTTCCAGACTTTACAGAATATTTAACTAGATACATCTTAGAGGTATACTTTCCCCACTGAATCTCTCAAGCACATGTATATAACTTTTCAATCACAATTCCAGACATTTACATAGTTACAAGACAGCAGAGGGTTATAGAAACAACCAGTGGATTTAGAACCAAGGACACATAGGTTCATCTCTGGGCTCTGCCACTTGCCTAGTCACAAAATCCTTTGGAATTTCCTTACTCTATAAATGTCTATTTTCTAATCTATTAAATGGGGGTAACAAACCCCATTTCACAAAGTAAAAACATATAGCATATTAATAATAATTTGCTGTTGAGTATAGTGTAATATAAGATGTGTAAAATAGAAACAGTGAACCACAGATAATTACCGTAGGGTTAAGGTACCAGCACAGCATAGGTACCTATGATCTACTTTACAAAAGGGACATGAAGGCTTGTGCCCAGTTGGTTTCTATGACTCTGCCTTCACACTGTCCCCAGCCCAGTGCTGAAGTCTGTCAGACAGAGT
This sequence comes from Pongo abelii, assembly GCF_028885655.2. NCBI lineage: Eukaryota > Metazoa > Chordata > Mammalia > Primates > Hominidae > Pongo > Pongo abelii. Next base: position 26,312,634 of record NC_071993.2, on the reverse strand, counting down.
ACATGCGTGACCTCTGAACTATGACATGCAGCCATGCTTGCATGTGGGGGAGGCACTGCTTCTCAGGTGATAAGCAACCATTCCTGGGTAAGTGTATGAATCAATCACTGACTCGAGTGGAACACTCTGTGACATTCCCATGTTTAAATTACAGACCATTTTCATTGTTATTTTAATATATTATTTAATTAATTGAATACTGAAGGCACTATAGTGGATGACAGAGAAGTTTAAAACAAGCTCCTGGCCCTCCACAGAGTTCAAATATAATTTGAAATAACGCAAGGTAACATACGATGGATAGTTATGATGTATAATGTACTACAATAGCAAAGAGAAAGAAAAATTTCTGGGAACATCTGCAATGTAGCCAGTGGCAAGTAGGACATTTTGATAAGCCAGAGCTTTTAATCACTATGGTGGGGCCTTATGAAACTGAAATTTCATTTCAAAGTTGTCACCAGGAAAAATAACGTATATTTTTAAATAAAATGAAATCTAATGCATAAAAATGAGAAGAATAGATGGTCTAAAAGTGGAGAACCTCAAAGGCATTTAGCTTATCCAGTATAAGAAAATGAAAACGATGACTTGAAGTTTCACAGCTTTTGTATTTGAAGGTAACCTTGGGAGAAGTGAGTAGACCTAGAATTATTTTACTGTTAAACACATCATGCTCACAGCATATTACAGTTTAAACGGCAACTGCAAAGTTCAAAACAACTTTTGTCTGTTTTATATAGAAAGTACATGAGGTTAGGGTCTAAACTAATGCATTTGTCATTTCTATTTGCCTGTGTCAAAATCCACTGACTGTTTTTGCGGCGGGTCACACAGAGCAGAGATGAGTGGCGTGGAAAACAATGGGCTCCCCTTCAAGACACTTCTTAGTATTAGAGACTTCAGGCAATCCAAGGAAGAAAAAAAACGCTATTACTCAGAATTTACAAAATACTTACAGCAAAATTATAATGCCTAAAATAATTATGTATTATATAGCAGTTATGATCCCAAAATGCTTAGTTGTTTTCAAGCATATGGAGAAACAAAGCTCCTATTTCTTCAGAAAGTCCTCTGCTCTGCCCTGTACATTAAAAATATATTTAGGTACCAGCACAGTGGCACATGCTTATAATCCCAGCACTTTGAGAGGCTGAGGCGGGCGGATCACGAGGTCAGGAGATCGAGACCATCCTAGCTAACAGAGTGAAACCCCGTCTCTACTAAAAATACATGAAATTAGCTGGGCGTGGTGGTGGGCGCCTGGAGCCCCAGCTACTTAGGAGGCTGAGGCAGGAGAATGGTGTGAACCTGGGAGGCAGAGGCTGTAGTGAGCCGAGATCGCGCCACTGCACTCCAGCCTGGGCAACAGAGCGAGACTCCATCTCAAAAAACAAAAAGCAAACAAACAAACAAACAAACAAACAAATATACATTTAAAGCAGAAGGTGAGAAGAGTTACTAACTGTATTAAAGCTGAAGTGTTTAGCTAATGTAATTCCTACTCTCTTCAGACTGTCTGAGTTCCCTTTTGAAAATAGATAAATAATCATTTTATATATATTTTCTTCAGGAAAATCATTAGATTTAGATGTTAGGAAATCCCACACCTGGGTAAAGTTGTGCCTTGTTTTTTTTCTTTTCTTTTTTTTTTTTTTTTTTTTTGAGACAGCGTCTCGCTCTGTCACCCAGGCTGGAGTACCGTGGCGTGGTATTGGCTCACTGCAACTTCCACCTCCCGGGTTCAAGTAATTCTACCTGCTTCAGCCTCCCGAGTAGCTGGGATTACAGGCACCTGCCATCATGCCCAGCTAATTTTTGTATTTTTAGTAGAGACGGGGTTTCACCATATTGACCAGGCTGGTCTTGAACTCCTGACCTCAGGTGATCCACCTGCCTCAGCCTCCCAAAGTTCTGGGATTACAGGCATGAGCCACCATGCCCAGCCTCTCCCTTGTTTTTCATTGAATTTTGAGTCTGAGTCATGAAGCAGGACAGTGGCAGGAAAGCCCATAGAAGCTTGGCCTAAACAACAAGCTTAAATATTTAGGGCCAAAGGGCCATTCCAGGAGAGAAGGAGAGATTCAAGATGATTACATTGAGCCCTCAGACTTGCACAGCAGCATGGAAGGGTGGTCACCATGGGCTGAGAGAGGCTGCAAGCGTCCACATGGCTTGTAAATCAGGTGCAAATTTAAGCACAGATTTCTCAGCACAGATGAGTAATACAATGAAGGTTCACTTTCATCATTCAGGTCTCACCTCCTCAGAGAGACCTTCCTTCATCTTCCTAATTCAGCAATTTCCCTTCCTTAACTGGTCACTCTCCGTGCACTCTACCATGCTCTGGGGTACCGTTTGTGCATCAAGCTTTTCTGTATTTTCTATTTCATCTTAAAACTGATTAGATGATCACATGGTATGAACATTTTACAGGCTCTTGAAACGTGTTTGTAGATTGATTTTTTTTTTTTTTTTAGACAGTCTGTTGCCCAGGCTGGTGTGCAGCAGCATGATCTCAGCTCCCTGCAACCTCTGCCTCCTGGGTTCAAGTGATTATCCTGCCTCGGCCTCTGGAATAGCTGGGATTACAGGCGTGCCTGGCTAATTTTTGTATTTTTAGTAGAGTTGGGTTTTGCCATGTTGGCCAGGCTGGTCTGAAACTCCTGACCTCAAATGATTCCCCCACCACACCTCAACCTTGGCCTCCCAAAGTGCTGGGATTAAAGGCATGAGCCATCGTGCCTGGCCACAGATTAATTTTTGAAAGCTTGCAGAAACTGCACTCTAATAATAAACACTTCTAACTTGCTGCATCCTCACCAGCAATGAATATTTTCATTAAAATATTTTCAATCCTTTGGGAGGCTGAGGCGGGCAGATCACCTGAGGTCAGGAGTTCAAGAACAGCCTGACCAACATGGAGAAACCCCATCTCTACTAAAAATACAAAATCAGCTGAGTGTGGTGGCTCATACCTGTAATCCCAGCTACTTGGGAGGCTGAGACAAGAAAATCACTTGAACCTGGGAGGTGGAGGTTGTGGTGAGCCGAGATCATGCCATTCATTGCACTCCAGCCTGGGCAACAAGAATGAAACTCCATCTCAAAAAATATATATATTTTTAATCTATTTTTGATGGGGGAAATGGTAGCCTATTGCTGTATTTGCATTTCTTTGATTATGTATTTACTTAAGAGGATAGATTTTGGGGGAAATAAAGTAGATACATGCTTAGCACATACTACATACTTAATGTCTGTCAGCTATTATTAGGAGTATTATTGTTTTGAAACCAGATAATAAGAAACATGACATGTTTTGGACTCAGAGGCTTCCTTACAGCATCAGTTGTTGTGATGTTGCTGACGATTTGTGAAGCTAGCAATCAGACAGAGTTAAATGAAGGGAAAGGCTCTGGGACTTTCTTGAAAACATCCTTGGTGTCAGGTTGATGTTTGCTCCCTGGTCTCTTTCCTATTTTCTTCTGTGTGTCCTCTTGGTCGTGTGACAACATTCCACAGGAATCCATTCATGAAGCTGGCGTTTGAGTGACTTTCCTGGGGAAATCATCCTCTTGAGTGTTGATCTCAGTGGACTGACTTGACAAGGGCAGTCACAACATCAGCTATGGTTTCTGAAGCCCTCGCCCGCAGGTCTAGACCCCTTCCTTGTCAGCTTGCTCACACTGCTTCTATTGCTCTTGCATTGCCTCTCTGTGGCATACGAAGTAAGACTTTTCTCGCCTTTCAATAATATGAGTCATTTTGAAGAAAAATGTAAGCCCCAAGCTTGGAAATTTTTCCTTCTATCACCATGATGATATTATTATAACATAATCTTATCAGAAGGTTCTTGAGATATGACAAGCTACAGTCTTCAAGTGTTCCTTAGAATTTGACTTTTAACAGAATTCTAGAACATTGTTAGAAGTCAGATTTCTAATAATAAAAAATACAGTTGGAAAACCTAAATGAGGTACCATTCATTGGGAAGATGGACTAGAATAATGGTGAACTATCGGGGGAACCTGCCTCCAATATTTCAACGTAGGTTCTTTCTACTTTCCATAAGTGTTGGCTGGCTGAGAAATAAAGATAAACAGTACAGAAAGAGGAATTTTACAGCTGGGCCGCTGGGGGTGACCTCACATATTGGTAGGACTGTGATGCCCACCTGAGCCTTAAAGCCAGCATATTTTATTAAGGATTTCAAAAGGGGAGGGGGTGCAAGAACAGGGAGTAGGTCACAAAGATCACATGCTTCAAAGGGCAAAAAGGAGAACAAAGATCACATGCTTCTGAGGAAACAGGACAAGGGCAAAATCAGAAACTCCTGATAAGGGTCCAACAAAGATCACAAGTCAAAGGGGTAAAAGCAGAATTACTGATAAGGGTCTATGTTCAGCAGTGCATGTATTGTCTTGATAAACATCTTAAACAACAGAAAACAGGGTTTGAGAGCAGAGAACCAGTCTGACCTCAAATTTACCAGGGAGGGGTTTTTCCCCACCCTAGTAAGCCTGAGGGTACTGCAGGAGACCAGGGCATATCTCAGTCCTTATCTCAACCACATAGGACAGACATTCCCAGAGCAGCTGTTTATAGACCTCCCCCCAGGAATGAATTCCTTTCCCAGAGTATTAATCCTTGCTAGGAAAAGAATTTAGCGATATCTTCCTTATTTGCACATCCATTTATAGGCTCTCTGCAAGAAGAAAAATATGGTTCTTTTTGCCCGACCCTGCAGGCAGTCAGACCTTATGGTTGTCTTCCCTTGTTCCCTAAAATCGCTGTTATTCTGTTCTTTTTCATGGTGCACTGATTTCACATTGTTCAAACACACGTTTTACAATCAACTTGTACAGTCAACACAATTATCACAGTGGTCCTGAGGTGACATACATCCTCAGCTTACAAAGATAACAAGATTAAGAGATTAAAGTAAGACAGGCGTAAGAAATTATAAAAGTATTATTTGGGAACTAGTAAATGTCCATGAAATCTTCACAATTTATGTTCCTCTGATGCGGCTCCAGCTGGTCCCTCCATTCGGGGTCCCTGACTTCCCACAGCAGTGAACTATTTCAAATCTTTGTTTCCTTAGTTGAAGTTCTGAAATTACCCATGTCTGGAATAATTTAAAATATAGAATAACCTATATTTCTAGTTCACAAATAACTTTAGCACTCAGAAATGAATATTTATTGCCCTTCCATGTACTACCTAAATCTTTAAGAATCAACAATAAGTTTATTTTTTATATAGTCTCATCACCTACATTAGTACACACCAGACCAATCAACCTGTACTTACTGTGTGGGTCTGTTTTTTTTTTTTTGAGATGGAGTCTTGCTCCATGGCCCAGGCTGGAGTGCAGTGGCACAAACTCTGCTCACTGCAAACTCTGCCTCCTGGGTTCAAGCAATTCTCATGCCTCAGCCTCCTGAGTAGGTGGGTACAGGTGCTTGCCACCATGCCCCACTAATTTTTGTTAGAGATGGAGTTTCACCATGTTGGCCAGGCTGGTCTCAAACTCCCAGCCTCAAGTGATCCCACCGACCTTGGCCTCCCAAAGTGCTGGCATTACAGGCGTGAGCCATCATGCCCGGCCAATCTGTACTTAGTGTGTTTTTCTTACCACCAATCCAGATAGCAATAGATGAACACTGCCTAAGTAGGCTGACTACATCCTCAAGTAAAGAATAGACAGGTTCTAGAACAGTATTCTCCCCACTCCCCCTGACACACCACCTCATCATTTTACTATAGGAAAACACTTTCTACTACCTTCTGATAGTTTTATCCAAGCCCAAAGTTTTAAAAAGATTCTTCCAAAGTCACCAATTGAAGTGATTTGAGGACTTTGGCTCGTGACATCTTTCTTTTATAAAAGGCTGGTATATGCAGTGACAGGGAACACTTAGTTCTTTCACAGAACTTACACCTGGGGAACAATGTCATAGCCTTCTCTGATAGGCAAGCTCATCATTTGACACTGCTCCACAGTTGTGGATATTTCAGAATGGGGAAATGTTAATAGCTGGTATATATGACCCTCAATATTCTCCTGTGTTTCTTGTTTTCAAGTCATAAATGAGTATCTCTTATTTTTATAAGTTTAGTCCACTTTTTTATGGTCCTACCCATTTCAGGTCACAGGAGGAAGAATGAGATTTATATCATGAGATGGTACTGGCAATTCACCTGGGTTTGTGATGCTGTCTTTGTACAGATCACTGCAGAGGATGTGATATACTCAAATTCCAGAAATGTTCGAGGAGTGCCTACTCTGTGTGTGGTTAGGGGTAGGCGGGGCTGGGGAAGGTAGAATTTAAAGATCAGAAAGATAGAGTTTCTGTTCCTTTTTTTTTTTTTTTTTTTTTGAGATAGAGTTTTGCTCTTTCACCCAGGCTGGAGTGAAGTGGACCCAATCTTGGCTCACTGCAACCTCTGGCCCCCGGGTTCAAGCGATTCTCCTGCCTCAGCCTCCCGAGTAGCTGGGATTCTAGACACCCACCACCATGCCTGGCTAATTTTTGTATTTTTAGTAGAGATGAGGTGTTGCCATGTTGGCCAGGCTGGTCTCAAACTCCTGACCTCAGGTGATTCAGCCTCTCAAAGTGCTGGGAACACAAGTGTGAGCCACTGCGCCTGGTCGAGTTTCTGTTCTCTAGGACATGGCAAAGATGCTCTCTGCCTTTCCATTCCAACCCTAAAATCACGTCTGAGATTTCTTTGCTTGTGGCTGTATTCTCCTTTTCAGTTGTTCCACCTTCTAGTTCTAGTTCCTTCCTGTGAGGGGTCTCCAGCTGTCCCAATCCTTGCCAGCCTCTGCTGCCAGCCTCAGTGCTCCCTGGGATTTCCTGCCTTCTTCTATCCTGCCTTATGTTGATTCTCCTTGGCTTTTCATGTTAAGACTGACCTATGCTTCTTTTCTTTCCTTCTTTCTAATCCAATAGAAATAATCTAATAATTAATTAATAATTTATATTTATGATTTAATAATAACCTAATAATTAGTAATCTAATAGATTATTCTAATAAAGTAATATCCTATGAAGAAGAAAAAGGTGCTCTTATCTATTTAGAAAGGAAGAAAAGAAGGAAAGAGCACCTTTTTCTTCTGCACAGGAGATTACTTTACTAGATCCCTGGTCCTTGCTTACTTGTTTGTTCATGAGAAAAACCATGGATAGCTGCCAGAAGCCCCTTACTCTGGTCCTGGTTTCATTTCACTGTCCTATAACCTTGGGCAAATCACAGTCGAGGAGAGGGAGTCATTTTAATCAATGAAATATAGATAATCTATTTAGGTTTCTTCTAGTTCTAATATTTCAGAACGCACAACTGCTTGGATATGTTATGAAACTCAATGAATAAATGTGGTTAAAACTGTGGCCAGAACGTTTGCAAGAGGAAAGAAGCTACAAAGACACATATAGTCCCTGAAGTCTGTATTTTAGTAAAATAACTCTTACTCATCCCTGCTCAAATGAGTGTGCCTGTTCATGAAAACATTGCCCAGGGTAGAGAGAAACCATTGAGAAGAAGTTGCTTATTCTAACCATTGACAAAAATCCTCCTTTATCAAACAGAAAGATTTTAAAGGTTGAAAATCTAAGATTTCTGTAATGGTGCTACCAGAACTCAGGATGACCTGAGTATGTTTTATGTTTATTACAGTGAAAAAAAAACTTTTGCCACTTTTCATTTTGAAACAATTTAAAACTTACAGAAAATTTCAAGAATAGTACAAAGAACTCCCGTGTACCCTTTACATGGTGTTTATTCCACAATTGTTAATGCTTCATCATGATGATTTTTCATTCTCTCTTTCTATATACACATATTTTTAATAATACTTTAATGAAATAACTTTTTTAAATTCTAAAAAATGGTGATAATACATGTCCTGTAAAAATGTGAACTCTTGTTATGAAATAAGATTTATGATTTGAAATCTGTTTCTTCCTGTATTTTCTATTTGAAGCTGATATTGATGATCCTGTTAGTTTTTATGTTAATGTTAATAGCAAGTCACAGAGAATGCTGGCCATCATTAACTTGAGACGACACAAGTCATTAATTCAGAATTTGACAAATAACCTAATGAGAAAGTATTTTGGATAATTCCTAATAAAATATTCATGTTTTATTTTACATACATTTTATTAAAATTTGAAGAGATGAGTTTTAGAATATTTCTCCCTACAGCAGCTTCCTTATTCAGAAAAAAATATATATACTAATGCATGCTAAAATGAAAATTCCAATTTAGTCACTTTTTGTATATGATACCTGTTTCTCAAAACTAAGAGACATAAAGGATTTTACAAATTTATATTCTATTAATAGGTATCAGCTTAGAATAAGGAGGCATTTGGATTAGAAATTCAGAAATACGGTGTTCTATATATAGGATCTCTTTCACCTTAAACTATTTTTCCATTACTGTCATGTTTAAATCTTTACCAAAAAATTGTATTTTGGTTTGTCAATAGTATGCTCTAACCTCACATGTAGAAAACGACAGTACTATCATATGGATCTAGACTTCTAACTATGTATTTCACTGAAAATTACTTTTTATCAAAACTTCTAAAAATTTAGCCAGGTATGGTGGTACACGCCAGTGGCCCCAATTACTCAGGAGGCCGAGGTAGGAGGATGACTTGAAGTCAGAAGTTGGATGCTACAGTGAGTCTTGATTGTGCCACTGCACTCTAGTTTGGGCAGCAGGACAAGACTCCAACTCAGAAAAGAAAAAACATCTTTTAAATTTAAGAATATCATTAAATTATCAAAATAAGTACCACAAATCCCCACATCACATTAAGGATGTCGACCAAGCTTCACCAATGAAAGAGAAACAGACTAAGTGTGCTACGCAGCTGCTTAGCAGGGATGAAGAACACAGAGCCTGAGAGGCCATCTGCAAAGCCAGAGGGAGAGAAAAGCAACAGGTCCACAGCCCGGAGCTGCTGCAAGGGCCCCAAAACACCTCCAACCACCCAACCACGTGGACATCAGCTGCCATCTTCAGTGTGTGAAACATTTAAGGAATATTTAATAACCTAACACTTGGTCAAGCACTTAAAAAGGAAGATTTGTTGTATTAAGGGCTTCTCAAATGCATTTGCCTGCTTTGACACTTAAAGGAAATGCTTATCACTTGGAGAGCTAAAATGGGACAAATGTTACATTGTCTGGAGAGCTAAAATGGGACAAATGTATACATTTGCACACATATGACTTAATAGGGAAGAAAGTTGAACTTAAAATAATAATTCACACTTTTGAGCAAAACAATGTGAAGACACTGATAAGGGGGTTATTTTTAATTGTCCACACATTTTTAAAAATCAGATGACTGGTTTTTACTTTATAATGTAAAAAGTTTTGAAAATGTAGGTATTTTACATTAAGTGAATTTTATTCTTTGTAATTGCCACAAATTATGTGTTGGAGCCCACATTTAAAATATCAAACACTGTAAACTTTAGAATGTGAACAGCTGGAGATGAGAGTCATACACATTACTTTCTGCAACAGAAGCTAGAGCCATAACTGCAGTTATTGTTTCCATTATGTGCTGTAAATAGTAATAGTTTCCTGCTTCTAAAATGACTTCTGACATTCAGTTCTAAACCCGTGGGTGCATGTCTAAATGATGCCTGTAAAAGCTCATCCTTCTACAGAAATAAATAGTAATAGCTCATTAAAAAAAAAACAACTTTAGTTCAGTTAATAGTCAGATGTGCTGCTCTAATGGATGAAGAAAGCTTATCCAAAATACAAATAGGCACATATAAATAAGCGGAGTGAATCTTCAGGATTCTAGATCAATACTCTGTAGCATCATACACATGTTCCAGGTGCTCACTGGCCCTTAAGAACAATGGCATTTGTTCCAATTCAAAGTCACGCCCAGGATTGACCAGTCCTTGGTGTGTGCTCCCCTTGATTTGAAGTGTAAATTTCTAGGGAGCACGGATCATTTCTTTTGTATGTTCTATACCACAATGATGATACCACAGTGCAAAATGAAGACAAAGGACAAAAACCACCACTACAGCAGCAGCATGAGAACACTTTTGACAAGGTATGTATATTTCTCATGTGGGATTCTAATATGAGATAGGTGATTCCAGAGAACTTCAGTCGTTATATCACAGTTTGATTACTGTTAAGCTCCCTTTCCAATGGAAGAAAACCACAAAACAAACAAACAAAACCAAAACCTTGGCTACATATTTATCGTGGAAATTCAGCATAAGGGCTATTGTGAAAAAAACGCTTCCCTTCTTGGAAATGGGATAACTGCCATTTGAGCCGCAAACTAAAAGCCTCTCAGAAAATGGAAGTTGACAGTGTATGACACAATAATGGTGTACGAATATAATAGCGAAGGCTGAAATATGAATACTATATTTGTGGAATTGATACAATTGAGAGTAAATATGTACTTTTTGGCTGCAACTCATTTAGAAGAGTTTGAGTCTTAAATTTTAAAATAATTACAACTATACTTCTTGGCTGATCATCTTCTATTTGCAGGGTGGGGACACAGATTACCATCTAATTTTCAAACTATTTTTTTGAGATACAAATAGTATCTTTAGATTTTATTAAAATAAATGTACATAAAATTATTCTCCCAGTGCCAGGAAACTGTAAAAGCTTCAAATACTATAAAATATCAAACTCCAGGAAAATTTTAGGAGCTACATATTTTACACATAGAAAAATAATGCTTCTATACACAAGCTCTCTTAACATTCTAAATATCTAGATAATAAGGAAAATAAAGGGATACAAATTGGATGCTCCAGGTTGTTATTAAGAGATTTTGAGGCATATAGTAACTGTCCATGGGAAAGCAGGTTATAAGAGAAAGGAGGTATAGCTGCCAGTGAGTGGATAATAGAGATTTCTGGATTTAGGAAAATGTTTCAAAGGTAATGCAAACAGTTGGAAACAATTCCAAGAAACATAAAACTATCTACTCTGCATGCTATAGATTGGGTCACCATCATAAATTCTTTCAAGAAAAATGTTTTACTGTAGTTTATTGATCTTTTTTTAATGGAAGGCAATGGGAAAATGATGTTATGATATTCAAAATACCACTGTAAACAGCTTTGCTGGAGTGTCCCACTGTCTTTACAAATACACTGAAATTGGACTAAATAGGAAAATACTTTCAGCAGACTGTTATTTATGTTCCAGTGTTGTACAACTGTCAATAAAAATAATGTTTATTGGTTTAAGCAGGAACAGAAGTGTTTCATCTGTAAAGGTGCTGCCCAAGGCTTGTGCCGAGATCTGGCCGGGTCATTTGTAAGTCTCATGAAAGTGAGAACACTATTTCTTTTCTGAAGTAATAGGCAATAATGGCTCTATTAAACTAAGGAGCTCTCAGTTAGGTCAAATCTGTAATTATATTCGACCAAAAAATGTAGACCAAGACTTTAATTCAAGATTTAATAGCAGTTTCTCATTTACAGAAATTAGTTTAAGTGTGCTATTTGTCTATGATAGCTAATACATACAGTTAGTTAGCTTTTCTCAGTTACATTTTCAGCATTCACCTGGGAGTTAGAAAGAAAAAACAAGTACACTCACATGTTAAAATCAAGAGAGTCATTGACTAATTCTGTATCTTCTGGATAACACATGCATCAATCTGATCATACTCAACTGCCAATGTCTTGTTCAGAAGATTATGAAGCAGAAATTCCTAGGTAGTTGCTCTAGGAAGGCACCTGAAAGGACTGGAAATTGTTTTAATTCCTCAAAGTGCTTTGTATAATCCTGGATTCTAGTTGAATGTTTTATTTTGTTGGGGGAAATTTTGAGTTGTTTTATTTCAAAATCCTCTCAAGGGTATCTTAAAGGGCTTTATAGAATAATTTTTGTAACAAGCCCTTAGACAAAAAAATTAAGAGCATTGGGATCATGAATGAAATTCAAGGCTAGCAATCAAAGCAACTTGTAGGCCAGGATTGGTGGCTCACGCCTGTAATCCCAAAATTTTGCAAGGCCGAGACAAGCAGATTGCTTGAGCCTGAGCCCAGGATTTCAAGACCACCCTGGCCAAAATGGTGAAACCCCGTCTCCATGAAAAAATGCAAAAATTTGCTAGGTGTGGTGGTGCATGCCTGTGGTCCCAGCTACTTGGGAGGCTGAGGCAGGAGGATTGCTTGAGCCTGGGAGGCGCAGGCTGCAGTCAGCCAACGCCGCCCCACTGCACTACAGCCTGGGTGACAGAGTGAGACTCTGTTTCAAAAAAAAAGCAATTTGTAAACTAACATTTTATAAAAAGTGAAGAGCAATAATTATTGAAATATCTGTACCTTGGTTAAGGCTAAAACCAGAGTCTACCCAACCACCAAAAGAACAACAGAGATCTACCAATGCAAGTCAGTAATTCATCAGATGAGCAATGCATGGGGATGCACCTGGTCCCATAAAGTTAGCAATTCTGATAGATCATATCAAAAAGTTCAAACCAAAAATTTTTTACTTGTTTTGGTCTCTGGTTCAAATGGATACTGTGAGTATTGTGAAGCATTAAAGCAAGGCAACGTTACTTATTGAACACTTGCTACATGTCAGCCTCTAAAAAGACAAAAAGAATTAAGACATGATATATGATTTAAAGGAGATGCCTAGTGAGAAAGACAAAAATGAACTAATGACTGATGAGATGAGGAAGGGCCATTCCAGGGGAGTTGGGGAGGTCACAGCCAGATAAGCCTCAATGTATCAGATGGGGAAAGAAGAAAGGCAATGCAGTGAGTGCTGAACATGCTTTCAAGGAGCTTGGCTGTGAGGGGAAAAGAGAGGACCGTGCTACAGAGATAAGCAGAGTGGAAAAGTGCTTTGTTTTTTATTCTGTTTGCTTTTAAGATTTTAAAGATATTTCTTCACATATCTAGGCTATGGGAGGGCACCGACGGAGAAGAGCAGAGGAGACAAGAAGAGGAAGAGAGGGAGAGGGAATGAATATTTGATGGAACATTCTGGGATAGATGAAAGAGAGCTGAACAACTAGATAAGGTCTTAAATTTATGTCTTCTTTTGGCTTAAGAAATGTCAAAATCGAAATGTTTTGTGACCACTGTTTTCAAGATATAATTCCAAAATAAACTGTTAAGAAGCCTAAATATTTTGAATAAAATGAAGTTCATGTACCTCTAATTTAAATGCAAAACAATATAATATTATTTGAAGAAGACAAAAGACATACTGGATGATATTAAATATGACTCCTTTAGATTTAATAAAATAATTTAAATATTCTTAGTATTACAGTACATCAAATGTGATTTAAGTCTGATTTTTCTCTAAGGAGGAATATTTTTTAAAGCTGATTCATAAATTACACATTGTACCCTGACAAAATGATCATTTTATGGCATTTGCATCAAACCCATTATCTTATGTTCTGTTGCCTAGCTACTGGAATTCTGAAATTTAATGGCTTTTAGATGGATATTGAAATTTCAAAAGGAATTTCAGCTATGTAGTCTACAGAAAGAAAAACTGTTGGACACATCTGTCTACTTAAATTTTCAAAGGAAATTTCTTTGTTCACAAAGGCTCAGAATTCTAAGTTTTGGAGAAGAGTGTACCGATTTTCAATGGAGGACATTTAACATCACATATCAAGTCATACTAAATTCACACCAGTTTTTTTGTTTTTGTTTGTTTTTACTATGGACGTGGAGATAATAAAAATCTTTTCTTTGTCTTTCTAAAATGTTTAAGGCTTTAAATCTATGGTTAAGGTCCTGCTTCGTTTGTACAAGTCTGCCTATAATACATGCATGCATGCATATTTATAGTAAGTACTCAGACTTACCTGTTCCCATGCAAACACATGTTGATTATAATAATACTGAATTTGTTCATTTGCAATGTTAATGCACAGCTGCTCGAAGGAATTTTTTTTGAAATTTTCAAAGCCAAATATATCAAGAATGCCAATGCTCAGCTCATCACCATCCCCACTAGAAGAATTGAAGAGGCATTATTTTGAGTTATTTCCTGAAGAGGTAATGTAAAACAGGGAATCTTAGAGTTAACCATTTGTGACTGAGCTAAGAAACTACTATAAGAACATACACTTAGAGTGAAACTTTCTTAACTGAAATAGTTTCTCTCTGTAGCACATAAAGATAATGGCGGATATTGATTTTTATATGAAAATGGAACAATATTTTCTTTGAACTATAGAAACCACTCCGATACTCTTATATACTGAAACAAAAGAAACTTTTTCTTCTCCTAAGAACAAAGTCACAGGCTTGAGTGAGTCAGGAATTACAAGAACAACTTGGGTAGCAATTAGAACACAGCAAAAATATATTCAATAAAAACTCTCCCAGGAAAGCAAAAATTCTGTTAAAAAGTATATAGTCTTTCATTTTAGGAGAACAATTTTGAAAATCTTACTAAAAAGATCTTAATTATTTTAAAGAATTGTTATTTGTTTTTGGATCATTTGCTTATAATTTTTAAATATAGAACAAATGGAAATCTGGAGAAAGACACAAATATACATAGGGATTTATTTTTACATTTAAATACTTTAAAATACAATTAAATTTTATTTTACAATTAAGTATTTCAAATACTTTTTTTTTTTTACTATTGGTCAAAAGGTTTACTCCTCCCCAAAGAAATATATACATTGTAGAGTTATTTTGATGTGAATTATAAAAAGAAAGTACAAAAGCTTCTCTTTGTGTTCATCATTTAGATGTTCCAGGGTTACACTTAGTATTATGTAAGGAAATGATTTGGAAATGACAGTCAGCAACTGCACACTGTGAGCTGAAGGATCCGCTCTACATTTGGAGGAAGCAACGGAATTCAAAATCCAGGCTGTAGAATACTTTAAATATGTGCTGCGATGAACAAAAGGAAAGCTATTTCAGTATTTCTGAAAGTTCTTATTTTGAATAATAATTCTGTATTATTGTATGAGGCAAGATGTCTAGTTAAAACTTCTGCTGGTTTAGTCAAGATTATTATTCTTTTATAATCTCTTTGCCCCACAGGATCCCACAGAGATAAATATTTAACTCGTTGCTAAAAAAAGTGTTAGAAGCAGGAGGGACCTTACAAATAATCTAGTTCAGAGATTCTTAAAGTAAGATCTATTAATGGCTTTCCAGAGGACTGGAATCATAAGCATGCAATATTTTCATGGGCATATAGAAATATATCTATTTTTTATTTTTAAGTGAAGGAAATAGGCAGTTTTCAAGACGTTCTTAAAAGGCTCCAAGATACACCCCAACAACTAAGACCACTGACTTGTCATTCAATGCCCCTGTTTAACAGTTGAGGAGGGAAAGACCCAGACAAATGCAGTAAGTTGCCCAGTGTCCCATAACGAGTTAGTGGCAAAGCCCAGCATACAACATATGCTGTTTAAAATCTTAGTGTAAACTTAACAAAGTTGAACTAAATTATTTCAATTGGTCTCCCTTTAGTTTTTAGACTTTCTGTAAAAAATTTTAAAATCTAAGATTTGGATGGTTTTCATTAGTGAACGGAAAGGAAAGTTGCCATTTAGTATATTTAGTATATGTACATTTAGTACATAGGCTACAGTGGATATAGTAGATCCCCCTTCTGGGTAGGTATCATTTAGTGCCAAACATGCAGATGATAATTAACAAAATGAGGCCAAATCTCTAAATATCTTGCCATCTTGCCTACATTTTCTGGAATATACAGATAATAAAAATCCCTGAATATTTTCCATTTTCATATGAATACTTGACACAATATAGATGACCGTACCAGAACATACAACCATTTTGACCATTACATTATAATGGGAAAATGGTATAGATAGTACCCAGGAAGTACAGAAGCAATTTTGAGAGACACAAAGTTAAGAACATGGAGAAATAATGGATAAGCTCTTAGACAGTTTGACTATACATAGTATAATGGTGCGGTATGTATTTTAGTGAAAAAAATAATAATGAATTGCATACTTGAAATGTGTATAAATGGTCTTTTATGTTTAGTAAGCAAGTGTGAATGAGGTGATCTTATGGTAGGCATCCATCTTGCTTTTCCACATGCAAAATTCTAAAGATTATATCATTTATCACAGAACAAAGCTTTAGATGTAAGGACTTGTGTCCGTGTATAAGCCCTGCCTATAGAGAGCACTAAGTCAGTGGTGGCTGTAATTATCTTTAAGAAGGCAGGATCTAGACTTACAGTCAGATAACAATGCTTACATCATGGCTCTGCCATTTACTATTACCTACATTTATCTAGTGCATTTCAGAACCAAATTTCATTGGAGTTACAGTGAGGTTGTAATGGCGTTACAGTGAGAATTAAAATATGAAAATAAAGTTTTCCTTTACCTTCAAAGTTTAATTTAAACCTTCAAAATAAAAACAAAGGACTACTGAGCTGACATTTTATACAAGCATAAAATGGTATATGCTTCATTGTACAACTTCTAATTAAAAAAACCTATTCGTTCATAGTAAGATATCACATTTTAAGAATTCACTTTCTATTGTGTTATTCATGTTGCTACAGGTTTTATGTTGCAGCAACTTAAAAATTTTATAGTTAAGTGGCATTATGAGGTGGAACTATTAGGAAGTGAAGCTTATCTACTAAATTATCATTTTAATAATTTAATTATATCAATTATAGAAACATCTTGAAAGAGATCTATACAAAACAATCAATTAAGAAATAGACTTACATCACCTGACATTTGGGAAAAAATGTTTCTGTAAAAATTTTTACCTTGGTGATGAGTCATGCTTCAACAAACTGTTAATGCAATTGACTATCCAACTAAAGAGACGTCCATATAAAGTTTTAGCCATGGCATCCCTGACATCAGTAGCTTTTTCTACAGTATTGGGTCGTATAATTGTTTCTCCTCTAGTGACCACACAGTGGGAGGTGAGAGCTTCTTGTAGCTCATCTGCCTGAATGCAAAGCAAAGAAGCACCTGAAAAACAAACAGATGCATTGTTAGAAGAAATTATGGCAATGTGGTCACTCCCCAAAAATGAAAATATCTTAATCTGCCTTCTTCAAATGACATGAATTAAATGTGTGGAGATTATGTAATGTAAAAATACGATACTATTCAACATGAGTCCTATGTCTCTTCTTGATCATTTTTCTCAACTTTTCTCAGCTGGTTAAACTTAGGCTACTGCATATTATAACACAACCCAAATCACACTGGCTGGCAGAGTAATATAGCTGCACAAGCAAGTGGTTGTTTATGTGATGTCAAACATAGTTTCACTAAATTATGCTAAATAATTTTAAAACATAATGAATAGATTTGGCATAATTTGGATACCATTATTATATACACATTTTCAAAATGTAGAAATTAACTGGAAGGTTACTTAGTCTTCAGGGGTATACCTCAATAAATGTATTTCAAGTACCTTCTGCAATACACAGCCAAAACAGCATAAACTTATCGTGACATTCATGTACTTATACTTGACATTCATGTACATATCATCCTACTTTTTAGTTTCATACTTCAATTATTAAATTTTGTTAAAACTGGATGCTTGAACAAACATTTATTTGGCATTTAATGTTGATTACATTTCGTGGGGAATTTAAAATTAATAACACTTTAACTCAGTGAACAAAACTCATTTTTGAATATAATAAACATCTTTAACCAAAACTATTACATGACAGATTGGCTAATTTTTCAAATCTGTTGTTCTCCTTTTAAAATATTTTGAACATTTTAAATTTACTTTCAGCACTTGTGACAAAATGTTTCTTGGTTATGTGGCTAAGATTGTTAAACCCAATATTTTTTCATATTGTGGAAGTACTATAGGCTCATTGCAGAAATTTTACCTTCTAAGTTAACATTCTGCATTTCTTTCCTTCTAGGCATATTTACTACCATTAGTCTGCACAAACATTTTATCTCATATAACATCTTATGCATTTCTCATTTTGTTCAATATTGTCTGTAAATATGCTTTAATTTGCTGCATAATATTCTGACAAATATGATAATATATCAATAATTTTTTAAAAATGCCAGGATAAATATTTTAAGCATAAGTCTGTGTTCGTATTTTGTACTATTTTCTTAGCATAGGTTGCCTAAATTCAGCAATTTTTCAAAATATGTAAATATGTAAAAGTTGTTTTTTTTTTTTTTTTTTGAGACAAATTCTCGCTCTGTCATCCAAGCTGGTGTGCTACAGCACAATTATAGCTCACTGCAGCCTCAACCTCCTGGGCTCCAGAGATCCTCCTACCTCAGCCTCCCATGCAGCTGGGACCACAGGCATGTGACAACCTGCCTGGCTAATTATTATTATTTGGTAGAGATACTGTTTCACCATGTTGCCCAGGCTGGCCTCGAACTCCTGGGATCAAGAAAGTTTTTTTTGTTTGTTTGTTTGTTTTAGATGGAGTCTTGCTCTGTCACCCAGGCTGGAGTGCAGTGGCACGATCTCGGCTCCACGGGAGGCAAGCTCCGCCTCCTGGGTTCATGCCATTCTCTTGCCTCAGCCTCCCAAGTAGCTGGGACTACAGGTGCCTGCCACCACGCCTGGCTATTTTTTTATATTTTCAGTAGAGACGGGGTTTCACTGTGTTAGTCAGGATGGTTTTGATCTACTGACCTCGTGATCTGCCCGTCTTGGCCTCCCAAAGTGCTGGGATTACAGGTGTGAGCCACCGGGCCTGGCTGAAAGTTTTTCGATATTTACTATTTAACTGCTCTTCAAAAACTCTGAACCAATTACACTCCTCAGCCAAATAAAACACCAATAATTTCAATTCAATTTCATGGACATCAGGGACTATCATTTTTCTAAAATAGCCAATTTGATCGGAGAAAATGTTTTCTATTTATTTGTAATTGAGTCCTAGTGAAGCTGAATACTTTTTTCTTTCATATTTTTATTGGTAACTTGTGTTTCTTAGTTTGAAAATTGCAATATTTTCATTGATATGTTCATTTTTTCCTGATCAATTTATATGAGCCTCTTCATAGCTTAAAGAAATGCTTTGATATATATGTTGCAAATATTTTCCCTCAGTTTCATTTGTACTACAATTTTATTTATGTTTTCTTTTTTTAGTATAAAAGTTTTAATTTTTATGTAGTCAAATATCCATTTTTTAAAGAAAATAATTTGTGCTTTTGATTTTCTACACATAAACTTCAAGGCCTTTCTCCCCTCAATATTATATAAATCAATTCCAGTCTCTCTTATGACTTTTTTGTATTTAAATTTATGTATGTTTGGAATTCATTCTGACATACAGTATATGAGAATGATTCAAATTCCTCCTCCCCAAAATGGTTAGCCAGTTCCCTACAATACTGATTCCCTAGTGATTTGTAATGCTGTTTTTGGTAATATACTTTGGATCTGTTTCTGAACAGTGTCTCCCACTGATCTGTATGTCTATTTCTGTTCCTACATTGTTTATTTATTTGACATACATTTATTGTCTACTACATGCTAGGCATTTTACCTGGGGATATATTGCTAAGTACAATAATTTCCAAAACAAAGCACTAGTCTTGATTATCTTTATCCAGCAAGAATGGGAAGCCAATAAGAAATTTAAGCAGGAAGAGAAAAGGAGGAGTAGGAGGAGCAGAAGGAGAAGGAGGGGGAGAGGAAGGTGATGGAGAGGGAAAGGGGGAGACTGAGAGAGCCCACTGATACATGGGTTATGTGGTTTCTGAAAGAATTGTGGAGAATGACCTGGAAAAGATCAATTCTTGATGTGAAATGAACAACTGGGAGGTCACTTAGTTCAGGTGAGAGGTGATGTTGTTTTTGATGAGAATGGTGACAATGATGATAAAGAGAAGTGGTCAGATTTGAGAGATATTTATGGGACAAAATGGTCAGAACTGGTGCTTAATTGAAACAAGGCTCTTGTAAAACCATATGGAAATGCAGCCTTGGTTTGGACATAATTCCTTATAACTTTCAATTAGAAATCATTTTAATGTAAATTAATAAAGTTTCTACTTTCCATGAGTGGTTATTCCAGAAAGTATGTTAATTTTAATGATATTCATATTAATATCAACATTTTGTAACCGATATGACTGTCTTCTGTTATGCAGAAATAGGTTCTCAATCATCAAAATCATTTTTTAGTATGGTTGTTTCTAGGTATACTCTTATCTACAACCTATCTCTATTGCAACTCATTCCATTGGCTGCTGCTAGCTCTTCTGAATATGATCAGATGTGAGATTTACATCTTATCAACGGAGTTGTAGGATTATTCCTTCTACTTCTGATAAGTTAATACATGCCAATTAAAAATTTTTATATATGGAAAATTAGAACATGTTTCCTCGAGGTTTCCAGGCACATGCCGATCACTACATGCCAATTCCATACACTTGTGCTACTGTATTATCACACTGGCTCCAGAGACACAGTGGGATAGCATTTATAGGGATGCTGGGGACAGGTCCAGACCAGGATAATCTGGCACTTAGCCCCCTAAAACTACCCCATCTCACTCTGTTCCTAAGCATACATCAGGAAAAAGTATATAAATAAAAATTTGTATCATGATTCTCCATTTTTTGTGTGTGTGTGTGTGTATGTGTGTGTTTTGAGACAGCGTCTTGCTCCGTCGTCCACGCTGGAGTGCAGTGGCACGATCTCGGCTCACTGCAACCTCTGCCTCCTGGGTTCAAGCGATTCTCCTGCCTCAGCCTCCTCGAGTAGCTGAGACTACAGGCGTGTGCCACCACGCTTGGCTAATTTTTGTATTTTTAGTAGAGACAGGATTTCACCATGTTGGCCAAACTGGTCTCAAACTCCTGACCTCAGGTGATCCACCAGCTTCGGCCTCCCAAAGTACTGGGATTAGAGGTGTGAGCTTTTGGACCAGGAGTGATTCTCCATTTGTTATTATTAATGAAACAGCAAATATGCAATTATGAAAGCATGTGCCAATATTAAAAATAAAATAACAGGGCATACTAGGCAATAATAAATAGAAAAAAGCTGTGCTGTTGAAGATATTAATGGAAAACCTTAAACTACTGGAAATAATTTATCAAACTCTACTATTAAGAAAAACTTGATTTGAAGCAAATACTATGACATGCTTCTCTTGTGTAGAAATGATCGCAAAATTAATCAACCCAGGATGAATGGGTGTAAAATCCATCTAGTATGAAAACATACAGGTCTTTATTACTTATAAAATGGTATAGATGCTAAATCTATAAAACAATAACATAATTCTTTTTCAGATCAGTTTACTGAATTTTAACTATATTATCTGTGCTTTTATATCGAAATGTAAATAGCTCCCAAAATAGTCGTAAAAGCCTAGTCTTTAGAAACGTGTTCTACAGTAATCAGTTAATTTGTAAGCATGAAGATGTTTTAAGTAGTGGACTTTTAAATTTTAATTTTACACACATTAAATCTGAGTATTCTTTTAAGGATTCTAGGTTAGCACAATTGCTTGAAATGATCCTTATGTGATACTTATGGTATGTCATAAGACTTTGAAAGATTTCAGTTTTGAATACAAGATAATAAAACTTACAGTTCTCCAGGGCTGTATGATTAGAAATGTGGCTCTTGTCAATCTGGTGTTCAGTTGCCACAGAAGAAAGTTCAATGTTGCCAACATTCAAGATTGCAGCGAGTATGCTGTATATACTACCAAGTTGCTGAAACACACCACAGAAACATTGGCATCATTCTTCCCTTGAGTACAGCCAACCAGTGACTATGGCTGGGGACAGACTGGAAGAGAACCCTCAGGCCCTATTATATCTATCCACAGACTATGATGACGCCACACTGAGATCCAAGTAGGCTCAGCCTCATTCATTATTTTAACCTCAGAGGTTAGCATAGTGCCTGTTACCCAGTAAGTGCTTAAAAATATTTTATAAATGCAAATATGAATAAAAAAATAAAAATGAGAAGCTGTTCTCAGATGAAGTAGAAATGCCTCATTCATTAGGCCATAGATAAATCTATCCATGCAGAATTTAATTTCAGAACTTAGTGTGGTTGTTACCATATGGATTTTCCTTGAGGCCATCTTAAAAGTGAGGCTATATGTATGAATAAAGGAGAGCTAAGAAAGAAAAATCAAAAGATCCCAGGACCAAAATCAAAGAATATGTGTCGTTTAAATGTGAGCATAAGTTTTTTTTTCTTTTTTGAGACAAAGACTCACTGTTGCCCAGGCTGGAGTGCAGTGGCACTATCTCAGCTCACTGCTGCCTCTGCCTCCTGGGTTCAAGTGATCCACCCACCTACGCCTCCTGTGTAGATGTACAGTTGCATGCCACCATGCCCAGCTAAATTTTTTTTTTTTGGTATTTTATAGAGACAGGGTCTCGCCATGTTGCCCAGGCTGGTCTCGAACTCCTGGGCTCAAGCGATCTGCCCACCTTGGCCTCTGAAAGTGCTGGGATTATTGGTGTAAACCACTGTGCCAGGCCACATAAGAATTTCAGATGACAGCGTAGAGTTTATAGTAGTTATTACTTCTTTAACATACATTCCTAATTAAGGTACATCAAATTACATTCAGAAACACATAACACACACATATATCAATCTTTCTGGAGACACTGGAGGCATTTATCAAGGAGTCTATGGTAATTCTAGCTCTTCAACTATGTTCATGGTGCAGTGAAGTACAGGAAAGAGGCAACATTCTTTACTATTTTTGCAAGTTGCTGCATCTATTCCAGCCCAGCTCCTACACTTAACAAAGGTGATTATTCCATTCACTCCCATATTCCAAGTCCAGATAAAAGGTGGATATGAAAAAACATCTTCAAGGCATGCATTTACTCATACATAATATATATATATATATGTAATAAATATATAAACAACAAATTTATTTGTTGAATGAATATATATGTGGGATATCTATTCATTGATCTAATAAAAACATATTTTATGCCAGGCACTGTTCTAGTCACAGGTAATTCAGTAGCAGATAAGCTAAAGATCCTGGTTTCCTTGGGGTGTTCAGGCCGTGGGGAGGCAGACAGTAGGAAAATAAGCAAATAAATAACAATGATATGTTCAGAAAAAAAAATTACAAGGGCTACGAAGAAAATAGAGCCAAGAGGTGCTAACTTAATACAGAGGAGAGTTCCTGGGAAAGGATGGGCAGGCTTTTTCAGTTAGGAGGTGAGGGAAGGCTGCCCTTGGAGGGGGCCATCAGGAAGTTGCGGCCTGAATGACAGGAAGGCACCAGACATGAACTATTTATTCTAGGCAGACGACAGCAAAGGCAAAAACCTTCCTAGAGGAAAGAAGGAAGATACACGAGGGCTGGAAGAGGGTGAGGATGAGGAGGAAAGGTGCAGTAAGAACTCAGAGAGGTGAGCCTAGGCAAGACCACCCAGGCTCCCTGGGCCAACAGAAAGAACTTGGAGCTGGGCACCGTGGCTCACACCTGTAATCCCAGCACTTTGGGAGGCTGAGGCGGGCGGATCACTTGAGGTCAGGAGCTTGAGACCAGCCTGGCCAACATAGTGAAACTCCGTATGTACTAAAAATACAAAAATTAGCGGGGCGTGGTGGTGTGCACCTGTAATCCCAGCTACTCGGGAGGCTGGGGCAGGAGAATCACTTGAACCCAGGAGGCGGAGGCTTCAGTGAGCCGAGATCGTGCCACTGCACTCCAACCTGGGTGACAGAGTGACACTGGGCCACAAAAAAAAAAAAAAAAAAAAAAAAAAAAAAAAAGCTTTGATTTATGTGCTAATTGCCAGAGAAAGCTACCAGAGATCTCAGAGTGGGAAGCAACATTATTTTTGTGTTTTAAATGGATGAGTCTAGTTATCCTCTGAAACTGAGTGGATTGGGGAAAGATGGAAAACTCAGGAGGCTACTGCAATGGTCTAGGTGAGAGATAACAGTGGCTTGGATATAATAGTAAATGGTAGAGATGGAAAGAAGTAAATGGATGTAGGGTGTATTTCAGAAGTGTAACAATACATATGCTGATATATTAGATGTAGATCATCTTTCTAAGGAAACTCTGGTAAGGAATTAGCATTTGTAATATGCATAACTTGCAATGAAGGAACCAGCATGGGCTTTCATGGCTTTCAGGTGGAAAAATTCATACAGCATCTGACATTGTGCTGTATTTTTCTTGAGGAAACTATAGGCCTTAGGAAAAAAAAAAACAACCCTATTAAAAAGTGGGCAAAGGATATAAACAGACACTTCTCAAAAGAAGACATACATACAGCCAACAATCACATGAAAAAAGCTCAATGTCACTGATCATTAGAGAAATGCAAATCAAAACCATAATCAAATACCATCTCACACCAGTAAGAATGGTTATTATTAAAAAGTCAAAAAATAACAGATGCTGGCGAGGTTGCGGAGAAAAAGGAACGCTTCTACACTGTTGGTGGGAGTCTGAATTAGTTCAACCATTGTTGAAGACAGTGTGGCAATTCCTCAAAGACCTAAAGACAGAAATACTATTCGACCCAGCAATTCCATTACTGGGTATATACCCAAAGGAATATAAATTTTTCTATTATAAAGATACATGTATGCATATGTTCATTGCAGCACTATTCACAACAGCAAAGACACGGAATCAACCTAAATGCCCATCAATGATACACTGGGTAAAGAAAATGTGAGACATATACACCATGGAATACTATGTAGCCACAGAAAAGAATGAGATCATGTCCTTTGCAGGGACATGGATGGACTGGAGGCCATTATCCTTAGCAAAACAGTGCAGGGACAGAAAACCAAATACTGCATATTCTCACTTATAAGTGGGAGCTAAATGATGAGAACACAGGGACACATAGAGGAGAACAACACACACTGGGGCCTACTGGAGGTTGGACGGTAGGAGACGTGGCACAGGGTAGGAGGAGGGAGAGGATCAAGAAAAATAACTAATGGGTACTAGGCTTAATACCTGGGTGATGAAATAATCTGTACAACAAACCCCCACGACACACATTTCCCTATATTAATAAACCTGCACATGTACTCTGAACTTAAATAACAGTTTTTTAAATGCGTTTTTTTACCCTCAATAAGGATGTTACCAATATAATGAGTATAAAACTGGTCTATGAACTTGGAAGTATATAAAACGATGCAGAATTCCATCATAAAGTTTAAGGGATTGGTTGAATCCAGTAAAATAGTGAAGAGGCTTGGCTGTATATAGAGTTGCATCTCCAAATCCTACCTACCCAAACCTACAGAAAAATTCTTCAGAGAGGTTGTAATGAAAATTGAGTAGGAGTAACACCTGAAATATGCCCAGGGGAATGTATGATACACCAGGTATCAAAACTAAATATCAGCTGAAAGGTACATCTTGGGGTTCCCCATCTGGATCTGATGAGAATAGACCCAGATCTACGGCTTGGATTAAATGACCTTAAAATAGTCGTTCTCAATTGTGGGGAAAGGAGTAACAACTCTGCCCTCACAGGACATTTGGCAATGTTTGGAGACATTTTTAGTTGTTACAAATGGGGTTGGAGTGCTACTGGCATCTACGGAGTAGGGATCAAGGGTGCTGCTAAACATCCTACCTCACATAGGAGAAACCCCACAAGAATTACCTCACCCCAAATGTAAATAGTACTGAGGTTGAGAAACCTTGTCCCAGTACTGAGGTTGAGAAAAATGCAGGATCTAGATTTTGGAGAAAGTCTCAAAATGCTTTGTCCCCAAAGAATAGTCCTGAACTTTTAGTCTCAGCTCATAATCCCAGGAAAATATAAAAATAAGAATAGAGGTATTGAAGTAAAATGACATCTGTAGCATCTGTTGTGGGTTGAATTGTGTCCCCCTCAGATTCATATGTTGAAGTCCTAAGTCCCAGTACTCAGAACATGGTCTTATTTGGAAATAGGCTCATTGCAAATGTAAATAGTTAAGATAAGGTCATACTGGAGTAGGGTGGATTCCTAATCTACTATACTGGTGTCTGTTTAAAAGAATACCATGTGAAAAGACAGACACACACAAGGAGAACACCAGGTGAAGACAAATTTAGGTGGAGATGGGGTGATGGACCTGCAGTACAAGAATACCAGTCATTACTGGGGAACCACCAGAAACTCGGAGCGGAGCATAGAACAGATTCTGCCTCACAACCCTCAGGAGAAACAAACCCTGTCCACATCCTAATCTCAGACTTTGAGCCTCCTGTGCTATCAACAACAAATTTCTGTGGTTTAAGCTACAAAGTATGTGGTAGTTTGTTATGGCAGCCCTAGCAAACTTTTTTTTTAACAAAAAAAAAAAAATGCTTTTTTTTTTGTTAAATTTATGTGTAAGATATGTAATCTTGAAATAATCAGTGTGTTTATTCTTAAATATCTAAAACTATTAATATGTGAGACACAGTAAAGATCATATTAGTGACATAGTAAATCATCTGACAATTAGTCTTGTGACTTAAATTTAAACACTTTTTTGATATTACACTTATGACTTTAATTTGAAAAGCAGAACATATTTTGATTGTAAACTCCATTCAAATGTAAAAGAACTTGATTTACTACATTAATAATTTTGAATTATTAGATCTTCTTATGCACTAGTAACTTTAAGTGCATAAGAAGATGTGGTAAATTATTAGAAAGTATAGAAAGCACTTATCAGTCCTTGTAAACCTGCCCTGTCCATCATTTGGAGCATTCAAAAGACTGAGATGTACTAAATTTTTATATAAGTTCAAGTGTTTAAGAGAATTTAGTTATGTTTGTTTAGGGCAATGTAAAGTTACGTTTATGAGTTAAATGAATAAAGAACAACTCACTGAGATTTTTTTTCTATTCTTATACAAAAAACTGTTGGATTCACAAATTGAATAAAATGATGAGGGAGCAGAACTTAAAAGCTTAAGAAAAAATCTAGATATAGGTACATGGTTTCAAAATCATTAATACATACACTGAATTAATTAAATATAAGCAACTGTAAATTGTCCTTTCTGAGCACAAGCATGCCTTCTTCGGATATTAAAAACAACTAACAGGTGAACTGCCTGCATTTAGTTGCATATTTATCCGTCAAGGTGAGGGTCATACCTAGACTCAAAAGCATGATTAGTGCATAGCTTGCCTCTGGCGTGATCCTCTTCTTGACCAGTCTCCTTGCCTCTGGTCTTGCCACTCACCGATCCGTCTTCCACACGGCTGTCAGAGTGACTTTTCTAGCAGGCAAATCACATCATCATATGTCTCCAGTTAAAATCCTTCAATGGCCCCTATTCCCCTAGCAATAAACCTCCAGCTTCCTACCAAGGCATGAGAAGGAAGGTGCCGCATCTTCTTGTGCTTGACTGCCTGTCCATTGTCATTTCCAGCTAGTTTTCTTTGACATATTTCAGCCAGTCAAACTCCTCATAGGTTCCCAAGCATTCCATGTTATTTTGTTAATTTCATGTCTCAGTTCTGGCTTATGCTGTTCTTTTTTCCCATTCTGGGGTGTTCATTTTTCCACCCCAGACTTCATGTTTCCATGAAATTCTCTGCTGTCATAGAGTTGACTACATTTTATTGAAATGATGCCTAGTGTTTCTATCAGATTATAAACTTACTGAGGACAAAGACTGTGACTAATTCATATCTCTAACTTTTAGCACAGGGCCTGGTACACAGGTAGTACTCAATAAATGCTTGTCAAACTGTTTTCTTTTGTTTCAATCAAGTGACAGTACAATTTCCCTCACTTTCAAAACAGAATCTCTCTTATTTATTTTACATCTCTTAATCTGTGCCTCATTGTTTCTACTTATCTTTCTGAGAATTTTTTTATAAATCTAAATGTCCTCTTCTTTTGATGTCAAACTTTGCATCCTCAGTGAGTGGTTAGAGTTTATGAGAACAAAAAGATCTCACTAAGCCAAGCTGTTTTTTTTCCAAAAGCCAATTAACTTCTCTAAATGGCAGAGCTCTGTGGTTGGGAAATATATGATTTCCTTTTCAGTGATTTTGTTCTGGGAATGGAAGCAACAGTCCATGCAGGGTAGACTGAGTTTGGTGCACAGAGCTGTTTTGGCAACATGTGCTAAGTCCTTTCTTAGGGCCTCAACCTATACCTGATGCCTAACTGATACCCATGTGAGAGAGGACTGGGAGAGAGGACAGTGACCAGACCTCAAAGTAGGTGGGGGTCATCATGGACCAGGACAAAGTGGCCCATCCCTGGCAGATCTGGCACAATCCAGTCTAATCCTTGGAAAGCCAGTGTTGATGCTCCTGCTGAGAAAGGACAGGGAGGCAGGCTGGGGTGGAGGAGGGTTGGGGAGGAGGGAACCCAGGATGGGATGTTACTGCAACTCACATACCAGGCAGATAAGAACTGATTGAATACAAGGAGATGCTCTGCAATCAGCATTTGCAGCTGTTGGTATGTGAGATATTAATATGTTCTCTATTCTTAGGTTCAATTCTGCAGACACTTAAAGCAATAAAACAGCATAAGCAATCTGCAAAGACTAGAAGGAAATTAAATGCCCCTCAATTTTAGTCATGGAATCATAGATCGAGTTGGAAGTGACTCAGAAATTAATTATCCCTTTCCCCTCCTTTTACTGCTAAATAAGCTTAGATCAGAAAGTTTAGTTATTGGACACACAGCCAGAAATAAGCAGTGTCAAGGACTTTAGCCTAGGGATCTTGACTCCCTAGCACAGAATTATTTTTATTTTACCAACTACCTCCTTGGCCTTGTCATTTAGTTCAAGTCATCAATGTTAGCCAAATCATGGCATTCTGGAATTGTAACTTGTTTTATGTTTTTTGATTGAAAAAAATAACTTGGTATCAAATTATTATTTTTAAGTAATTACAAATGACAAACCAAATGGAATATACACACTCTTTCCATTCTGATCAAAACCGGTTTTTTTTTTTTTTGAAACATAGTCTTGCTCTGTTGCCAGGCTGGAGGGCAGTGGCACAATCTCGGCTCACTGCAACCTCCACCTCCTGCGTTCAAGCAATTTTCCTGCCGATTACACGTGCACGCTACCACATCTGGCTAATTTTTTGTATTTTAAAAGAGACGGGGTTTCACTGTTTGCCCAGGCTGGTCTCAAACTCCTGAGCTCAGGCAATCCGCCCGCCTCAGTCTCCCAAAGTGCTAGGATTACAGGCATGAGCCACCACACCTGGCCTAAAACCAATTTTTAAAAATGAAGTGAGTATTTCATGGAAATTCAATACTTTTTGTGATGCTTTAAAATATTTAATTTCCTTCACAAATATTATTTGATCTTCCCTAAAGACATAACTAATAATCCAAAGAAAACATGCTAGCATGTGATTTTTAGACTACCATAAGAAACGAAAGCACAGTTAAAACAGAAAAAAGGCATTCTCATCTTAGACATAAGACATAAATTTGTGCAAAAAACCCCCACAAAAATTCCCATTATATGTTAAAAGTTGTTTCTAAATGAGACAAACTACTCATTGAATCATCAAACTACTATGAATCATCAAACTACCAATCATTTATTTTAAAACTATGGCAGGGAAATGGCTTAGGAAATCACATGGTTTAACGGTTTCAGAGATTTCCAATTGGTGTTATTTTTAGAGAATATCTGATTTTGATTTGCCTGTCATTCCTTTGGATTGTGCTGAATCACAAATCCACATGTGAACTGTAAACTCTGAGAGTATTTAAAGGGACACATACACTTGGGGTGCTGTCCACACCAATGAGAGAGAGAGAGAGAGCAGGAGAGACAGTGAGAAAAAGAGAGACTGTATTGGAGAGTCACTCAAATTGTGCTGCAGTAAACTGTGAAGGCCGCATGCTGTGCTTAGAGGATGTCAGAATCATGCCACTTCTCTTGATATTAAAGTTGCCTTTTACTATCAAAATAGATTAGAAGCAGCTATTGACAAAGAACATATCCAAGAAAGCCAATAAGATAGCGTAAAAAATCAATATTGGGGATAAAAAGGAAGTAAATGCTCACGCGGTTTATTTCTACCAAATCCAAACTGGGACAGTTTCTGCTGTTAGATGGGAGGCCACCACACCCTCGGAGAATCACCTTGAACTGGACTAAAAGTCTTCCCAAAATATCTAGCAGTGGTTGTGCTTCAGATCCAAAAACAGATGTTACATTTTCCTTTATCCTAAGCTATATGTTTAGATGTTCAATAAGCATTGAATATGTTTAAATTTGGAATATACAGTTTGAAATAAATAAATTATATTTGTCAATAGATGCTAGCTACAAAACTGGTTTCATTTTAATGTTAGTAAACATTAGTGTTACTAAACCAAGCAAAAGAAAGTAGTTGAGCCAAATATAAGTGAAACACTGCCTCGAATGAGTGGGACTTTGAAGTAAACAAACCAATTAAAAATGAATCCTTGCTTCTAATATAGCAAACTCTGGAAAAGTGAATGTGTAAGAAGCAGATCAACTCTGAAGACAAAAGGCAGGGAAAAGAGCTATGAAGAGGCCCAGCCCCTGGTCACAAATAGGCACTGCCTTGCTTGTTGTACATCTTCCAGTTAGAAGGATGCCCTGAGCTTCTATTGGCTGCTCCTGTTTTCCCCTAACCAGGCATCGAACAGAGCCAGGCCACAGTTCACAAGGAGCATCTACCACTAGCAACACTGATCTCATGATCAAGGACTGAAGAAAAGAATGACTGCCGCTTTTTTCTTTATTGACTGAATCCCAAATAAATTGGCCCTGCTTTAACAGCCAGGACACCAACTGCTTGAATCAGCTTGTCTTCATAGGCACAAACTGTGGGAAGGGTGAGGACCAGATTAGGGAGGGCTGAGGGAGGGGAAATGATGCAGTGGAAGGGGAGGGGCCAGATTTGAAACTGAATGTTGGCAGTGGGGAAAGATGCACCTGGAAGTGGTCGTGCCTAGGAAAGGGCAGGGGTAGGGTTAGAACTATGTTTAGGCTGACTAACAAGAGAAAAACACTCAAGTGGTCATTTATGATGCCTGGGACATCAGAATTAGAGCATAAGAATGAGACTATATTTAGAACAGCGTGGCATGTGGAGTCTCCTTGGAGTGTGCCCCTAGCTCATCTGTAGTCTTTGGGTGGGGACCACATATCACCTGGAATATGGCTGAAACTCATGCTTTCTGAGTCAGGGAGTTCCTCTCCCAGAGTTGAAGTCATTACGAACCCATTAATTTCTCTAGCATTAAAAATATCACCAGGCACAGCGTCTCATGCCTGTAATTCCAGCTACTTGGGAGGCTGAGGCAGGAGGATCACTTAAGGCCAGGAGTTTGAGGCCAGCCTGGGCAACACAGTGAGATGCATCTCTACAAAAAAATGTTTTAAAAAGTTAGCTGGGCACGGTTGTAATCGCCTATAGTCCCAGCTGATCAGGAGGTTGAGGTGGGAGGACAGATTGAGCTCAGGAGTTGGAAACTACAGTGAGCTGTACTACTGCACTCCAGCCTGGGCAACAGAGAAAGATCCCATCTCTTAAAAAAAAAAAAAAGAAAGAAAGAAAACCCAAAAAACGATTTTCCAGAAATATATCAGGGTCATCTCTGACTCCAGGTCCTACAGTTCAGACTTTGTTTCCAAAAGACAATCAGGTAAGGTCAATGGAACAAATTTCAGGATGATAGGATGTCTACCACGCAGACCTCATGGCATGTACAAGGGTATGAACACTCTATCCTTTACATGAGGTATCCATGATAAGTTCTAAATGCTTAGTGATCTCTCAGTTGTTCAACTCCTACTCACTCCTCATCATTTTTTCAACTCTCAGACAAAAGGTGCTATGGTGAAGCCAACGTTCCTGTCCTTATATATCAGTCCAGACATCCTGCCAACATTTGCTTTTTCATTTTTTTTGGAGGGAGGGAGATGGGGGCATGAGATTCACATACTGGCCACTTAAGAACCAGGTACTGTCTCACTGTAACAAATTACAGCTGAGGGCAAAGTGTGAAAGCTTCTCCAAAAGCCCTCAGAGAAAATGCATTAAACAATGGATTTTTGTTCCATTTTATAGCCTAAAAACCATCTAATGCATCGAGAGAGAAGGGGCCCATTCACCTCCTTTCTAACCTAGAGACCACAGAACCACTGAGTTCCCAAATTATAGCTGCAGTGTAGTATAGAGTGGACAGCCTGCCGTCAACCCAAAGTTCCAGGTAGGGTCCATGAATCAATGGAGAGAAAGCATCATTCAGAAATGAAGATGGTCAACTTGGAGTCTCTACTTTTAAGCCAAAAAGTCATTTAACCTCAGCTCACGACTTTTTGCGAGTAAAGTGTCTTCCTAAGGATGCATTCAATCTTGGCTTGCCATTGAGTCTAGAGTACAAATTTCTTGTTGTCCTTATAATTCATAATGTTCTGGTAAAATCAGAACTCTTTGGGGGAACTCATTGCAATAACTCCCCCTCTGGTCCCAAGAGGAGGTGTTAATAATTCTTGATTGGTGCTGGAAATAGCCTTCCAGATTCCCTCTGGCTCCTCAAACTCTCTTTCACCTATGTTTCCCGACAACCAATTAATTCCTCTAGAAACAGAGTAGCAATGTTTATTCAGAATTCAATGAGAGATTCTAAATTCTGGACCTGTAAAAGTAGCCAGGAAAGAGTCTCTTCATCAACTCTGAATTTCTCTTGGTTAAGAAGAAAACCCATACTAGAAAAGTTTACTTTAAAAGTTGGAATGTTTCACAACAACCATTGTTTGACTACAACACACCAGATTATAGTAGTCCCCTCTAATCCAAGGGGGATACCTCCCAAGACCTCCAGTGGATTCCCGAAATCACAGATAGAACTGAACTCTCTATATATGTACTATGTATTTTTGAACTGATAACCAACAGGGTTACTAAGTGGCTAAGGGGCAGGTAGCCTATACAGCATGGGCATGCTAGACAAAGAGAAGATTCATTTACCAGGATGGAAGGAGTGAGATTTCATCATGCTACTCAGCACGGCATGCTATTTAAAATTATTTCTAGAATTTTCTGTTTAATATTTTCAAACTGCAGTTGACTACAGGTAACTAGGACTGCAGAAAGTGAAACTGCAGATAAGAGGGTAGTACTGTACTCTAAAAATTCATTGTTACAGATACTGTCTGATTTGTCAGTTAAGTCTAACAAAGTTCCTTTCATAGTAATTTTTATTTCTCATTTCTTAAGTTACAGTGGGCAACTTGTCAAATCATTATTCTACATTTTCCATTCTTACATGGATTGTACAAAACAAAATATCTCTTTCAAGAAGTCCTTATTAAATAAGATAGTGCTAAACTAAATAATTGGAATTCCATTTGAATCTATGCATTCTTGTTCTATCAAATAACTGTCTGGAAAATCTCTGGGTTATAAAGTTAGCTTTGGGGAGATGGATCAGTGAAGATTTCTAAGATCTTGATGGACAAAGATGGCACTGGATTTACCTAAACCTCCTTTGTAAGGCAGGGCCCTAATTTCCAACCAAAATAAAATCCATTTACTCTGCTTCTTCTCCAACCTCACCCAGTTGGTAAAGATCACACTTCATCTTCTAGGGGCAAGGTCTTGAAAACATCCCCCAGTCCTCACCTCCTGTAAGCCTGCAGCAAGGATACTCAAGATAGAGCCAAAAGCTTTCAAAGAGAAGGCAAGACTGAGAGACTCCTGTCTTCAGAGCTGCCAACAGCAGAAGTTCCCTATTTAGAGAATATGCCAAAAGCATTTACATCTTTACAAATATTACTTTTGGCAAGCAGATGGATCATGAAACTAAAGTTATTGCTGATAGTCTTTCCATTTTAGAAGGGAGTCAACAGTGCCTTAAAAACAGACTACAAAATCATTAGATTCAATAATTTCATAGCATACAATTTGAATAATTTTTATAAACTTTCAAGTCTATTAGCATTTCTACACTTTATATATTGCTGATTAAATTTTCTAATTTTTTTCAGAAGAATTGAAGAATTAGTTTTTTGTTTGTTTGTTTTAGCTTCAGCTCTTAGTAGAGATCTGATAACCCAAGGGATCTTGGTAAACTTCTTAAGCAGACACGTTGACTATTTAAAGCTGCAGAGTGTCATTTATGAAAATGAAATCAAACTTCAACAAATTGCAGAAAGAGTTCATCTAAAAGGCTGATTCACATTCAGAGTAAAATCTTCTTTTATCACACACTCTGAATCAATGTAGCAAACAATAAACTGTTACTAGCGGAAGTCTGAAAGCTTCTCTAAAAGCCTCAGGAGTCCCTATTAAACATGATACTTTGTTACAAAAATTAAAAAATACAACCTATGGGACAGAAGGAAGTGTTTATTACTTGGGGATAAATTTCTAGCCTTAAATGCTTTCATTATTCAATAACAAATGTAAAGAAATAGAGAAACCAAGTATTCTCTTAAAAAAAAAAAAAGAACAGAAGAAACAAATGAATAAATTAATAAAAATATAAAAATCAAATTAAAACCAATAATACAGACAATGAAAACATTTATCGGATGGGTAAATGCATCCAATAGCTGTTGTGGTTTTGCCTTTCTCTTTTTTTTAAGATTCGAAACCCCCTTGTAAACCCAATTAAAGATAAAAGAGAGTAAGGGCAAAAATGAGAATTTCTCATTGGAATGAGAAAGGAAACAAAGCCAGAGATATGAGATTAATTTAAAGTATTATAAGAAAATTCAGCAAGAAAATCTATGGCATAAGATTTCATGATAATTTCTTAGCAAAATACAAATAACCCCAAAGAGAAAAACAAATTCAAAAAGATAATTATCATAGAAGAATCAGAAAGGTAATTAAAGACTCAATATCAAAAAGGCCCAAGGGTCAGACACAGTTGAGTTTTACCCTAATCTTTTTTTTTTTTTTCTTTTGAGATGGAGTTTCACTCTTTTTGCCCAGGCTGGACTACAATGGCACGATCTTGGCTCATTGCAATCTCTGCTTCCCGGGTTCAAGCAATTCTCCTGCCTCAGACTCCCAAGTAGCTGGGATTACAGGCGCTTGCCACCACGCCTGGCTAATTTTTTGTATTTTTAGTAGAGACGGGGTTTCACCATGTTAGCCAGGATGGCCTCGATCTCCTGACCTCGTGATCCGCCTGCCTCGGCCTCCCAAAGTGCTGAGATTACAGGCATGAGCCACCGCGCCCAGCCCCTAATCTTTATTTAAGGTTTTAAAAGACATTGTCCCCAATCTTCTCTAATG
The DNA here is from genome assembly GCF_028885655.2 of Pongo abelii. Taxonomy (NCBI): domain Eukaryota; kingdom Metazoa; phylum Chordata; class Mammalia; order Primates; family Hominidae; genus Pongo; species Pongo abelii. Next base: position 26,277,371 of record NC_071993.2, on the reverse strand, counting down.
ATAAGAATTACTTGCTGTGCTGTAATGGCAAAGAATACTAGATCTCTCTCAGAAATTTCTATACGGTAGGTCTGGTTAAGACTCACGTATTATGTGTCGAGGTGCTTCTTATCTTCAGAGAACATTGGGAATTGATTTTAACTCACATAGGCCAAAGGAAAAAAGAAAACATCTCACTGGCATAACTTTAGTAATCAAATCTGATATAAAAGAAAACAAAAAAATAGATACATTTCATTGCTAAAAATATATATGCAAAAATTCTAAATAAAACATTAGCTCATAGATACAGAAATTTATCAAAAAGGTAATATAGATGGACTCTGTTGGGTTTATTCCAGAAATGTAAGGATATTTAAATATTAAGAAATCTATCAACATATTAAGGAGACATCATCAAACTGCCATAGGAAAAAATATGATTATATCAATAGCTGCTGAAAAAAAATTTGGTAAAATTCAGCAGAATTCCTAATAGCAACCCTAAATAAAACAGCAATAAAAGGAAATTAATTATGATAAATATTCTTTTCCAAAAAATAGCAAAACACTAAAACCATTTAAAATCAGAAACTAGACTCAGAGGCCAACAATAATTATTATTACTTAATATTGACTTAGACTAGTCTTAGATGATCAAAGTAAAAAAAGAAAAAGAAATGACTGACATAACATGAAAGAGGTAAAACTCTTCTTTTTGCTAATGGCATGATTATATATCTCAAAAATTCTACCACTGGAAAATTCATTTCCCTTATAATAAAAACCTTAACATAGTTATTAATAATTTTAAAAATAAGACACAAGTTCTAGATGAATATAACTATAGATTATTATTAAAAACTCAAAACAGCATCTAAACAAACATAAAGTCATATGACAAAAAGTACATAAGTCACTTCATAATTTGGGATGAGACGACATATCATGAAAATGACAGTGCTCCAAAAATTAATATAGAAATTCAATATAATTCTAATTAAAAGTCCAACTGGGGTTGTTGGAATTGAATACATTGATCTTACAGTTTGTATGGACAAGCAATGCTAAACAATAGTTAAGGAAAGTATGGAAAAGAAGAAAGTGAGAGCAGGAATAGCCTTACTAGAAAAACACAGAATCAAACCACTGTAATCAAGTCAACAGAATACTGATATAGAAATAGAAAACATAGATTGATGGCTAAAATAGAGGCATCAAAAACAGATTACATGTCATATAAGGCCTTAATATAGGATAAGTCAATTCTGGCTCTCCATCTGGAATAAAAGAAAAGTGGTGTGCCATCTGGTGCCATAAAATAAATTTCAAATGGATTAAAGATAAATTTATTTTTTACACTTTCAAGAAAATCTAGGAGACTACACGTACAACCTAGAGTTAGGGGAAAACTTTTTAACCAAAAGTAGAGACCTAGATACTATGAACAAAAAGGTAAATTTGTTTGAATAAACAAAAATTTAAAACTTCATTATGGTAAACAATATGATAAAAAGTAAGTCACAGACAAATTATACAATTTATACAAGTATAAAGAAACAGACAATTTATACAAGTATAAAGAAACATTTATAACACAAATGATAGAAACATATAATGTCTATAATATTAAATGAGCCCTTACAAATTGACATAAAGCATATAAATAATTCAATAAAAGGGGCAACATATAGAAATATACAATTCATAAGAGTAAATCTAAGCAGCTGGCAAACAAATGGAAAGATGTTCAAATATATTATTTGTCAAGGATATGCAAATTTAAAACGAAATGTTACTTTCACCTACCAGACTAGGAAATATTTAAAAAGCCACAACACATTGCTGGCAGGAATGAGTGGGGGAAGGGTATTAATATGTATTGTTGGTGGAAATGTGAAGTGCTACAGAACTATTGGAAGGCAATTTTGCAAGTTCTATTCAAATTTAAAAAATATATACCTTTTAACCCAGAAAATTCCACTACTAGGAACCTATTCCATAGAAAGAAATGAACCAGTCAATAAGGACATACTGCAGCTTTGCTCATGGTGGCAAAGATCTGGAAACATTCATAGTTATATGCCCAGTCATGGCTGAATGGCTGAATAAATTATGGTAGTACACACCGTGGAACATTATACTACCTTTAAAAGAGGTGATTCAGTGATACATTAGGTGATTTGAAGGGATTTTCACAGGTATTGCTGAGTAAGAAAAATCAGATGTAGAAAAGTGTGTGCAATATAATCCCATATTAATAAAACAATGATCATCTCACCATATATATGCATGTGTACACATTTGCATGGGTGTGTGTGTGTGTGTATCTATAAACAAGACTCTAGGACTAGGTAAACAAATATGGAATATTGGACTGTGTATACATCCATTAACTATGGGAGGAGAAAGACAGCAGATGTAGATTTAAGGAGGTAAGATGAGGAAGAGAGAGCTGAACAACAAAAAATTGTTTTTAAGGTGCTAGAAATTGACAAGCTGATCCTCCAAATTTATATTAAAGTTTAAGGGACTGACCCTGAAAAGCCAAAAAAAATTTAAAAAAAAGAACTAAGTTGTAGGAGGATTTATACTTCCCAATCTCAACACTTATTACATGGCTATGATACTCATGCGTGATGCTGGTATAAGCATAAATATGTAAATCAATGAGATAGAATTGACAGTCCAGAAATAAACCTATATATTTGTGGTTAATTGATATTTGATCAACAACAATGGGGAAAGAATAATCTTTCCAACAATGGTGCTGGTATACTGAATGTCCAGAAGCAAAGGAATGAAGTTGGTTCCCTACCTCACAACATGCACAAAAATTAACTCAAAATGGAACAATGACCTAAATGTAAGAGCTAAAACTATACAACTATAAGAAGAAAGCTTAGGCATAAATCTTTGTGACCTTGGATTAGGCAATGGTTTTCTATATAACACTAAAATCACAAGCAATAAAAGAAAAAATAGATAAACTGAACTTCATACAATTTAAAAACTTTTATGCTTCAAAGGACACCATCAAGAAAGGGAAAATATAAAAAATAGGAGAATTTTTTTTTTTTTGCAAATCAGATATCTGATAAGGGACTAGGGCCTAGAATACAAAAAATTTCTACAACTCAATAATAAAAAGACAATAACCGAATTAGAAAATATGCAAAGGATCTGAACACACATTTATCCAAAAAAGAGCCACAGATGACCAATAAGTACATGAAAAATAAGTTCGGCATTATAAGTTATTAGGTAAATTCAACCAAACCCTCATGTGATACCAATTCACATTCACTAGAATCAGTATAATCAAAATGACAGATAACAATAAGTGTTGACAAAGATATGGAGAAATTGGAACCTTCATACAATGCTGGTGGGAATGTAAAATGGTGCAGCGATTTTGGAGAACAGTCGAACAATTTAGTGAAAAGGTTAAACACAGAGTTACCCTATTCAGCATTTGCACTGCTGGGTATTATCAAAGATAAATGAATACTTATGTCCACACAAAAAGTTGTACAGGAATGTTCACAGCAGCACTATTCATAATAGACAAAAAGCAAAAACAACACAAATGTTGCCCATCAACTAATGAATGGGCAAATAACATGAAGTATACCCATAAATTGAAATATTACTTAACAATAAAAAAATGAACTACCGACTCTAAGATGGCCAAATAGGAACAGCTCCAGTCTATAGCTCACAGCATGAGCGACACAGAAGACGGGTGATTTCTGCACTTCCAGTTGAGGTACCAGGTTCATCTCACTGGGGCTTGTCAGACAGTGGGTTCAGCCCACAGAGTGTGAGCTGAAGCAGGGCAGGGCATTATCTCACTTGGGAAGCACAAGGGGTTGGGGAATTCCCTTCCAAGCCAAGGGAAGCTGTGACAGATGGTACCTGGAAAATTGGGACACTCTCACCCTAATACTGTGCTTTTCCAATGGTCTTAGCAAACAGCACACAGGAGATAATATCCCGCGCCTGGTCCGGAGGGTCCCACGCCCACAGAGCCTCACTCACTGCCAGCACAGCAGTCTGAGATTGAACTGCAAGGCGGCAGCGAGGCTGGGGGAGGGGCGTCCACCATTGCTGAAGTTTGAGTAGGTAAACAAAACAGCCAGGAAGCTCGAAGTGGGTGGAGCCCACCGCAGCTCAAGGAGGCCTGCCTGCCTCTGTAGACTCCATCTCTGGGGGCAGGGCATAGCTGAACAAAAGGCAGCAGAAACTTCTGCAGGCTTAAACGTCCCTGTCTGACAGCTTTGAAGAGAGTAGTGGTTCTCCCAGCAGAGTCTGAGATCTGAGAATGGATAGACTACCTCCTAAAGTGGGTCCCTGACCCCTGAGTAGCCTAACTGGGAGACACCTCCCAGTAGGGGCTGACTGACACCTCATACAGCCAGGTGCCCCTCTGAGACGAAGCTTCCAGAGAAAGGATCAGGCAGCAATATTTGCCATTCTGCAATATTTGCAGTTCTGCAGCCAGCACTGGTGATACCCAGGCAAACAGGGTCTGAAGTGGACCTCCAGCAGACTCCAACAGATCTGCAGCTGAGGGTCCTGACTGATAGAAGGAAAGCTAACGAACAGAAAGGACATCCACACCAAAACCCCATCTGTACATCACCATCATTAAAGACCAAAGGTACATAAAACCACAAAGATGGGGAGAAACCAGAACAGAAAAGCTGAAAATTCTAAAAATCAGAGTGCCTCTTCTCCTCCAAAGGAACACAGCTCCTCACCAGCAATGGAACAAAGCTGGACGGAGAATGACTTTGACAAATTGAGAGAAGAAGGCTTCAGACAATCGGTAATAACAGACTTCTCCGAGCTAAAGGAGGATGTTCGAACTGCAAAGAAGCTAAAAACCTTGAAAAAAGATTAGACGAATGGCTAACTAGAATAAACAGCATAGAGAAGACCTTAAACGACCTGATGGAGCTGAAAACCACGGCACGAGAACTTCATGACACGTGCACAAGCTTCAGTAGCTGATTAATCAAGTGGAAGAAAGAGTATCAGTGATTGAAGATGAAATTAATGAAATGAAGCGAGAAGAGAAGTTTAGAGAAAAAAGAGTAAAAAGAAATGAACAAAGCCTCCAAGAAATATGGGACAATGTGAAAAGACCAAATCTACGTCTGATTGGTGTACCTGAAAGTGACGGGGAGAATGGAACCAAGTTGGAAAACACTCTGCAGGATATTATCCAGGAGAACTTCCCCAATCTAGCAAGGCAGGCCAACATTCAAATTCAGGAAATACAGAGAATGCCACAAAGATACTCCTCAAGAAGAGCAACTCCAAGACACATAATTGTCAGATTCACCAAGGTTGAAATGAAGGAAAAAATATTAAGGGCAGCCAGAGAGAAAGGTCAGTTTACCCACAAAGGGAAGCCCATCAGACTAACAGCTGATCTCCAGGCAGAAACTCTACAAGCCAGAAAAGAGTGGGGGCCAATATTCAACATTCTTAAAGAAAAGAATTTTCAAACCAGAATTTCATATCCAGCCAAACTAAGCTTCATAAGTGAAGGAGAAATAAAATCCTTTACAGACAAGCAAATGCTGAGAGATTTTGTTACCACCAGGCCTGCCTTACAAGAGCTCCTGAAGGAAGCACTAAACATGGAAAGGAACAATCGGTACCAGCCACTGCAAAAACATGCCAAATTGTAAAGACCATCGAGGCTAGGAAGAAACTGCATCAACCAACGAGCAAAATAACCAGCTAACATCGTAATGACAGGATCAAATTCACACATAACAATATTAACCTTAAATGTAAATGGGCTAAATGCTCCAATTAAAAGACACAGACTGGCAAATTGGATAAAGAGTCAAGACCCATCAGTGTGCTGTATTCAGGAGACCCATCTCACATGCACATAGGCTCAAAATAAGGGGTTGGGGGAAGATTTACCAAGCAAACGGAAAACAAAATAAAGCAGGGGTTGCAATCCGAGTCTCTGATAAAACAGACTTTAAACCAACAAAGATCAAAAGAGGCAAGGCCATTACATAATGGTAAAGGAATCAATTCAATAAGAAGAGCTAACTGTCCTAAATATATATGCACCCAATACAGGAGCACCCAGATTCATAAAGCAAGTCTTTAGAGACCTACAAAGAGACTTAGACTCCCACACAATAATAATGGGAGACTTTAACACCCCACTGTCAATATTAGACAGATCAATGAGACAGAAAGTTAAAAAGGATATCCAGGAATTGAATTCAGCTCTGCACCAAGCAGACCTAATAGACATCTACAGAACTCTCCACCCCAAATCAACAGAATATACATTCTTCTCAGCACCACATCGCACTTATTCCAAAATCAACCACATAGTTGTAAGTAAAGCACTCCTTAGGAAATGTAAAAGAACAGAAATTATAACAAACTCTCTCTCAGACCACAGTGCAATCATACTAGAACTCAGGATTAAGAAACTCACCCAAAACTGCTCAACTACATGGAAACTGAACAATATGCTCCTGAATGACTACTGGGTATGTAATGAAATGAAGGCAGAAATAAAGATGTTCTTTGAAACCAACAAGAACAAAGACACAACATACCAGAATCTCTGGGACACACTTAAAGCAGTGTGTAGTGGGAAATTTATAGCACTACATGCCCACAAGAGAAAGCAGGAAAGGTCTAAAATTGACACCCTAACTCACAATTAAAAGAACTAGAGAAGCAAGAGCAAACACATTCAAAAGCTAGTAGAAGACAAGAAATAACTAAGATCAGAGCAGAACTGAAGGAGATAGAGACACAAAAAACCTTTCAAAAATCAATTAATCTAGGAGCTGGCTTTTTGAAAAGATCAACAAAATTGATAGACTGCTAGCAACACTAATGAAGAAAAGAGAGAAGAATCAAATAGACGCAATAAAAATGATAAAGGGGATATCACCATCAATCCCACAGAAATACAAACTACCATCAGAGATAACTATAAACACTTCTACACAAATAAACTAGAAAATCTAGAAGAAATGGATAAATTCCTCCACACATACACCCTCCCAAGACTAAACCAGGAAGAAGTTGAATCCCTGAATAGACCTATAACAGTCTCTGAAATTGAGGCAATAATTAATAGCTTACCAACCAAAAAAAGTACAGGACCAGATGGATTCACAGCCGAATTCACCAGAGGTACAAAGAGAAACTGGTACTGTTCCTTCTGAAACTATTCCAATCAACAGAAAAAGAGAGAATCCTCCCTAACTCATTTTATGAGGCCAGCATCAGCCTGAAACCAAAGCCTGGGAGAGATACAACAAAAAAAGAGAATTTTAGACCAATATCCCTGATGAACATCGATGTGAAAATTCTCAATAAAATACTGGCAAACTGAATCCAGCAGCACATCAAAAACCGTATCAACCACAATCAAGTTGGCTTCATCCCTGGGATGCAAGGCTGGTTCAACATATGCAAATCAATATATGTAATCCATCATGTAAACAGAACTAAAGACAAAAACCACATGATTATCTCAACAGATGCAGAAAAGGCCTTCGAAAAAATTCAAGAGCACTTCAGGCTAAAAACTCTCAATAAACTAGGTACTGATGGGACGTATCTCAAAATAATAACAGCTATTTATGACAAACTTACAGCCAATATCATACTGAATGGCCAATAACTGGAAGCAATCCCTTTAAAAACTGGCACAAGACAGGGATGCCATCTCTCACCACTCCTATTCAACATAGTGTTGGAAGTTCAGGCCAGGGCAATCAGGCAGGAGAAAGAAATAAAAGGTATTCAATTAGGAAAAGAGGAAGTCAAATTATCTCTGTTTGCAGATTACATGACTGTATATTTAGAAAACTCCATCAGCTCAGCCCAAAATCTCCTTAAGCTGATAAGCAGCTTCTGCAAAGTCTCAGGATACAAAATCAATGTGCAAAAATCACAAGCATTCCTATACACCAATAACAGACAAACAGAGAGCCAAATCATGAGTGAACTCCCATTCACAATTGCTTCAAAGAGAATAAAATACCTAGGAATCCAACTTACAAGGGACGTGAAGGACCTCTTCAAGGAGAAATACAAACCACTGCTCAACGAAATAAAAGATGACACAAATAAATGGAAGAATATTCCATGCTCGTGGATAGGAGGAATCAATATTGTGAAAATAGCCATACTGCTCAAGGTAATTTATAGATTCAATGCCATCCCCATCAAACTACCAATGACTTTCTTCACAGAATTGGAAAAAACTACTTTAAAGTTCATATGGAACCAAAAAAGAGCCCACATTGCCAAGACAATTCTAAGCCAAAAGAACAAAGCTGGAGGCATCACGCTACCTGACTTCAAACTATACTACAAGGCTACAGTAACCAAAACAGCATGGTACTGGTACCAACACAGAGATTTAGACCAATGGAACAGAACAGAGCCCTCAGAAATAATACCACACCTCTACAATCATCTGATCTTTGACAAACCTGACAAAAACAAGAAACGGGGAAAGGATTCCCTATTTAATAAATGGTGCTGGGAAAACTGGCTAGCCATATGTAGAAAGCTGAAACTGGATCCCTTCCTTATACCTTATACAAAAATTAATTCAAGATGGATTAAAGACTTAAATGTTAGACCTAAAACCATAAAAACCCTTGAAGAAAACCTAGGAAATACCATTCAGGACATAGGCATGGGCAAGGAATTCATGACTAAAACACCAAAAGCAATGGCAACGAAAGCCAAAATTGACAAATGGGATCTAATTAAACTAAAGAGCTTCTGCACAGCAAAAGAAACTACCATCAGAATGAACAGGCAACCTACAGAATGGGAGGAAATTTTTACAATCTACCCATCTGACAAAGGGCTTATATCCAGAATCTACAAATAGCTTAAACAAATCAAATTTACAAGAAAAAATCAAAGAACCCCATCAAAAAGTGGGTGAAGGATATGAACAGACAATTCTCAAAAGAAGACATTTATGCAGCCAACAGACACATGAAAAAATGCTCATCATCACTGGCCATCAGAGAAATGCAAATCGAAACCACAATCAGATACCATCTCACACCAGTTAGAATGATGATCATTAAAAAGTCAGGAAACAAGTGCTGGAGAGGATGTGGAGAAATAGGAACACTTTTACACTGTTGGTGGGACTGTAAACTAGTTGAACCATTGTGGAAGATAGTGTGGTGATTCCTCAAGGATCTAGAACTAGAAATACCATTTGACCCAGCAATCCCATTACTGGGTATATACCCAAAGGATTATAAATCATGCTGCCATAAAGACAGATGCACTCATATGTTTACTGCGGCACTATTCACAATAGCAAAGACTTGCAACCAACCCAACTGTCAATCAACGATAGACTGGATTAAGAAAATGTGGCACATATACACCATGGAATATTATGCAGCCATAAAAAAGGATGAGTTCATGTCCTTTGTCGGTACATGGATGAAGCTGGAAACCATCATTCTCAGCAAACTATCGCAAGGACAGAAAACCAAACACCGCATGTTCTCACTCATAGGTGGGAATTGAACAATGAGAACACTTGGACACAGGAAGGGTAACATCACACACTGGGGCCTGTCATGGGGTGGGGGGAGGCAGGAGGGATAGCATTAGGAGATATACCCAATGTAAATGATGAGTTAATGGGTGCAGCACACCAACGTGGCACATGTATACATAGATAACAAACCTGCACGTTGTGCACATGCACCCTAGAACTTAAAGTATAATTAAAATAAATAAATAAATAAAACGTTTAAGAACTTTTTTTTAAAAAAAGAAGTACTGATACATGCTACAAAAATGGATGAACCTTGCAAACATGCTAAGTGAGAGAAACCTGTCACAACAGATCACATATTATATGATCCCACGTATGTAAAGTGTCCAGAAAAAGCAGATTTATAGTGATAGAAAGTAGGGATGAAGTCAGAATTGCATCAGAAATATGCTAATTGCTACCATATTTCTTTTTGGGATGAAAAATTTATAATATGAAAATATTATAAAAATGATTATTGTCATGAATACATATCTCTATGAATATACTAAAGGTCACGGAAATATACACTTTAAATAGATGAATTGTATGGAAATTATATCTTAATAAAGTTGTTATTAAAAAGATTGCACTAAAAAGAACATGCAATTGATGCATTTATGTAAAATTATATATATATATTTATATATATTATATATTTCCCATATATGTATATGGGAAATGTAAATATAAGTAAAATAAAAGATTAAGAAAGAAACTAAATTCAATTATATCTCAAGGCCACTATTTCTTCACTTACAAAGTAAATATTATATCTCCAGTTATTTCATAAAGCTGTTTCAATCTATGTAAAGCACTTATGCTGGTATATATTAATCACTCAATAAATGCTCTTAACATTAGTGATGATAAAAAGATAGTTTCTTTTTCTCATTATTATTATACTTTAAGTTTTACTTTCTAAAGAGGTTCAAGTGTCTTTTATACTTACCTCCATTGTAAAACCTATGACTTTGAAACATTGCTCAATTAATTCATACTGGGATTTATAGAAACTATTATTCATGATGTCTTGCACTGTTCTGAGGTGGTCATTTTGTAGGTACCTGAAAAAAATATAAAAGGAAGGATAAAAGTCTAAAATTAAGTGAAAAGTGAAAGTATTATTGATGAAAGTATAACCTGGTAGATTACCTGGGAGGCTTATTTTCAGGCAGTTTGTAATGGGCTAGTTTCTTCTTTTCAGCCAAACCAGCATAAATGTAGTAAAAAATATGAAAATTTTTTTCTCCACTGGAAAAAAAGATATTTTCAGTACGGTAGTTGGTAAGAATATTTACTGTTCAAGTTACTTGAAAATATAATTATTTGAACAATGACTGTGAGTGCCGATATGGGCTTTTCTGAATACTGCATTTTGGCTTTCTGTGGTCGTTATTGCTGTCATTATTTTCAACAACCACTGTCATTAAATTCCAGAAATTATCTTAATCACTTCATAGGAATCATTCAGTATACATTTGTGAGTGACTTCCAGGCACTGTTCCAGGCGCTGCGGATATAGCAGGAGCAAAACTGTCAAAAATCCCTAACTTCTTGGAGTTTACATGCTAGTGGAGCAGACAGAAAAAGAATAATGTATACAGCCATGGCAATGGTTATAAGTTCTATATTATCTCATTAACCCACCATAAGCCCCTGAGGTGGTCATGTGTTTCCTATTTTATGTAGAAGGAAACTGAAGATTACAGCTGCCAATCTCCCCCAAAGCCACAGAGTTGATGATTAATATGGATTTGAATCAGGTCTATTTGATTCCAAAGCCCATGCCTTTAACCACCTTTTAATATTGTCTCTCTGAGGCTCAGTTTTCTCACTTGTATGAGGAATCTCTTTCTTATAAGTCTCAAATCCCATGATTCTGCAGTTCTAAGTAGTATAAATAGCATTTTCCAGATGCTGCAATAATGCCATTAAGGGAATATGAATTACAACAAGGTAAGTTTCCACTTCAGGATGTTCCACAACGTAATTTCTTGGACCTTAGAGTCCCCTCTCCTCCTTCCCCATGTCTTCCTTCTGCTCTAGTGGGCTCCAGGGAAAGATCACTTTCAGGCTCTCTGCTGAAACAGCAGAGGATGAACCTCCTGCTCTATAGCTTCCCCATCTCTACTGCCCTGCTTTACTTCCACTCTTGATGAGCCTAGTGGTCAGCTGGGACACCCTGGGGTTTGCATCTCTCTGTGGCATTCCCCTTCTCATCCTCCCACTAGATCCTCCTCCTGTTTTAGGATGGTCCTCAATCTTCACTTGACTGTTCACTCCATTATCACCAGGCTCACAGGCTGGGGTTGGGGCAGGGTAGGATTCTTTTTACAGTGGTTGAATTAATTATAATGTCTCAACCAGAAGGCCTTGCTGTCTTCACCTTTTTCTACTGTTACTTCTCTTTCCATTGGTATAAAACTCTCATCCCACCACAAAGCTTTGGATGTCACCATAGGGGTTGGGGCAAGAGACACTAAATTGTTGTGGATACTCCCCTTCCTGCCACTCTTGGCAGTGGCCTGAACTGTGCTCTGGGTCCTCAACTCATCACACCCAAACTTCAGGAGCAGCTTGCATCCCCTCTCGCCCTGCTCCTTTCCTTCACCTCCTCCACAGCCTGTATCAGCAAACTTAGGGGGACAATGAAATACTTTCAGAAAAGGAATTATTATTATTAAGCTTATTTTTAGTAGAACAGAGGAGCCTTTGAATTCTTTTCCATATGAAGTACATGGAACAGAAAAAAGCCCACTTCATGATATGCATAATTACACACAAATTATTTTACTTAAAAGGTAAGAAAGGACTTAAAAACATTCCAGGGTCTTCTCCCCCTGTATATTATGCAGTATAATCTCAGTGTAGATGGAAATTTACTGTTGCTCTCTTTAGAAATTATTCATTCTTGCCAGGCACGGTGGCTCATGCCTGGAATCCCAGCACTTTGGGAGGCCGAGGCCGGCGGATCACGAGGTCAGGAGATCAAGACCATCCTGGCTAACACGGTGAAACCCTGTCTCTACTAAAAATACAAAAAATTAGCCTAGTGTGGCGGTGGGTGCCTGTAGTCCCAGCTGCTGGGGAGGCTGAGGCAGGAGAATGGCGTGAACCCGGGAGGCGGAGCTTGCAGTGAGCCGAAATCATGCCACTGCACTCCAGCCTGGGCAACAGAGTGAGACTCCATCTCAAAAAAAAAAAAAGAAAGAAATTATTCATTCTTTCAGCATGTAGAAGTTTTCCTCAGAATCAACAGTAACTCAAATATATCCATATGTATTTACTCTTCCAATAATGCAGTGGAGTTTTAGAACAACTGTGGCTTTATTTTATAATCTCTAGTTTTGATCCAAGGTTCTGCCAAAAGCCATTACAAGAATAATTTTTTACAGAAGCTCAATAAGGACTCCAACACATCAGTCATGTAGGTTTAAAATAACATTAAAGGTTTGATACTTGTGACACACTAGTAACTATTGAAGGTACTCTGTTTGGTCTTTCTTGAAAGTTAACAAATTGAAATACTTAATATGAAAGGGTAGAGTTTGATAAGGTGAATAATGCAGATCTCTGTTCTTCCCTGTTAGTATTTCAAAAGGAAGGAAGACATTTTCCAAAGAGAAAAGTAACAATGCTATTGGTTAGTATGCATTCTGCACTGAAACTCTCCCCTGAGTGAACGGAGAGTCGGGGGGTCTTATATAACTAGAGAAGGATAGTTCCATTCCAAAAGAAAGGGGCTATGGGAAAAGAAACAGATTTGAGATGTGTATTCAGTTGAATTTGAGATGGTAGCAGGATACGTAGGTAGATGGAAATTTTTAAAAAATGTAAACGTTTTTCAGTTTTAAGAGAGGGGGAGAGGTATGTCTTTGGGTGCCAATCATGTAGAGCTCTCTGTTGAGGCCATAATGTCAGAAGAATTTGTGAAGTGAGAGAGTGTAGAGAAAAAAAGAGAAAAGCTGCAGGGACAAATCTTTGGTAAATATACAGTGTGAGACTGGATGGATGAATCTAAAACAGAATAAAAATTCAGGGAGGTAGGAGAGGAATCAGGAGAATCTAGTCATGGGGCAAAGAAAAGTGAAGGTTTCAAGAAAAGGGGTGGTCCAGAGGCTGGGTCCCTTCCTTCAGAACCCATCCTATTCTGTTACTTGTTGCCGTCACCAGTGATAATGCAAGAAACACCAACATTGCGTATGAGTGAAGTTAGAACAAAACTGAAAGTTTCCTTTAGTTCTTGTCTTTTCTCACCAGAGAATAATAAAAACTTCTCTACGACTGGCACAGCATATAATTGTTTGCTTTCTTCTAATGAAGCACACTGATTGTGCACTTCACTAATGTACAATGTATCAGTTAAGTGCTAACAATGTGATTGTTAACATTAATACAGTGCAATTGTGAACGTTAACACTGTACTACATTGTTCATAATGTACACTAATTGTACATTGTATCAATTAAGTGTTAACAATCATGATTACATTTGTATCAGTTAAGTGTTAACATTTGTGATTGTTAACAATGTACATTAGTTGTACATTGTATCCGTTAAGTGTTAAAATTAGACACACAATATTAAAGGATTTCTCTTCATCAGTTTAGATTTATTGAGAATTATAATTTGAAAAGACCTGGAGATACTATTGGGAATATACTGCCTTCAGCGGACAATCAGAAAGTTAAAGAAACAGGAAACGAACACACCTCCAAAGCTTACCCAGGGTCCCTAACCATATCAAGCTGTGCTTAAGAACACAGAGCACTACAGTATCCCACACTTGCTAATGTTTCCAGGGGTTCCCAGGTCAGGACCGCCTGGTGACAGACATAGGGTCGTGCAAGTTACCAAATATCATTTCTCTGATTGTGGCCTCATTCCTACTTGTGGATCTTCTAACACTTCTTCAGAGTGAGTTCTACTCAGCTGCTTGCAGGAAGGCCCTCAGGGCTGTCTCATATGTGTGTTCACCTGCTTTGCACCCTGGGGATTACCTGTGCAGCCAAGGCCTCTGACAGCCTCAAACGGTGGCAAAGTACTCACAAGGGTATAGTTTAACTCACCTGTGACACCTTTGAATCTTCAACGAAGTGGCCAACAATCAGACTTAGAAAACTAATAATGAAGGTTTGCATTTTTTTTTTTTTTTTTTTGAGATGGAGTCTCACTGTCGCCCAGGCTGGAGTGCAGTGGCGCGATCTTGGCTCACTGCAAGCTCCGCCTCCCAGGTTCACGCCATTCTCCTGTCTCAGCCTCTGGAGTAGCTGGGTCTACAGGCGCCTGCCACCACACCCAGCTAATTTTTTGTATTGTTAGTAGAGACGGGGTTTCACCGTGTAGCCAGGATGGTCTTGATCTCCTGACCTCATGATCTGCCCGCCTCAGCCTCCCAAAGTGCTGGGATTACAGGCGTGAGCCACCGCACCTGGCCGAAGCTTTGCATTCTTAAGGCACTACAAGGTATTCATAAAGCAACACTTTTAATTTTTCCTTTTTAATCACAGCTCCCTCCTTGTAAACTCTCTCCTCCTGGATATGCAGTCTCCTCAGGCCCCTCCTCTTGCCACCTACCTGCTCAATCTTAGCAGATGAACTCATTTCCTATTTCATGAGAGACTAGAAACCAATGAGTGATCAGCACGTTTTATATCATACTGTGAGCTGTGTTACCACAGGAATCCTGCCTTACTTGGCTTTATGTCTCCTGTGCCTAGCACACAGTTGGCACTCAATAAATATGTGTCAAATAGACGGATGGCTGGATGGATGGCTGGATGGATGGATGGATGAATGGTGGGTTTGGGAGTCAGACAGAAGGACGAGGCTTCAAACTCCAACTTAGTCATTGCCAGCTTTTTGACATTAAGCAACTTATTAAAATTCTCTTAGTTTCTCACTTGTAAAAGAGAAAATGACATCCTGTCACATGACTGGAAGAATTAAAAGAGATAATGGCTGTAAGGTGCTTAGTGCAGTGCCTGACATAGAGTAATTGCTCCATAAATACATTTCTCTTTCTCCACAATGGACAGCACTATGTCTGCCACTTATTTATGTCTCCTATAGAGTCCTGTTAAGTGCTGGGGACATGAGAGAAATGCAATCAATGCTTGCTGAACTAAACTGTAGTAACAGGAGGAAACTGCAGTGGAAATAGCTATAATTTGTATTTATGAGAATTATCTAGCATTGCCTTCAACAGGTTCATTTTATTCTTGAAATTAAGTAGCCTCTTTTAAAATTTTCTCCTTGAAAACTATCTATGTTTAGAAAAGGATTTAAGTCACAAGTTATAAGATAGTACCATCATCATTAGAAAGGTAATCTAAAAAAAATGTGGTCAGAGATTGAGCTGGGATGACATCGTCATAGGCAAAAAGCAAAGAAAAGAACAAAATGTCTCAAAGGACGAGTTCATTAAAAAAAGACACTCGTCTGCTCTGATTCTTCCCTGCTCCTCAAATCATTCTACACTCTTCTTTGTCTTGCTCTGGGACCCCAAAGGCCAATCCCTACAGCCTGCAATCCCTGGGCTCCCTTGCTCTCTGGCTTCCATATGGGTTCAGCCAATAGGAAGCACAGGCAGGAAACAGGCGGAGGGAGGAGAGAGAGGCTGGCATGTTATCCCCTTGCTCTCTCCCTGACCGGCTGCATCCCATTAGGGCCATAGCTCCAGACAGGCAGCCCCTGACCCACAGCTGCAGCTGGCACCAGGCACTTGTGCTGCCCCTCCCTCCGCCTGCAGACAGGAAGGCAGCCATGGCTCCTCACCCCTGTTAGTCCATGGGCTTCTCACCATTCATTCTTGGCTCTTCAATGCCCATGTGACCTCTGTAAACAGTTTTCTCAGTCAAAACCCTGAAGCTTGTTCTTTCTGTTCAGTACCCTGATTGATAACAGTGCAATTAAATTTATAATTTGTAAATGTACCTATTAAGAATTCTTCCATCAATCACATGTTTGATATTTTCATACTCATAGGTCACTCAAAGCTCCTCTGGAACTTAAAAATGCAATTAAATTAGGTGAAAGAAAAAACAGATACAAAAATGGAAAAAGTGTTATAAATTAAAGACAGCTGTGCTCAAATTATAACTGAGTTATATTTCCACTTGATTGTGAATTTGGAATTTGGAATACTTTTCCCCAATAAGCAAAGTTGTAAAATTAGAATAGTTCCTTAGAGTGAAAAAAACTACTTAATTCATAGCATGCCTTAAATATAATCCTGACTGTGCCATTTCTTAGAATGCATCCTACAATATTTCAGTAAGCATTAAATGATACTATTTCTATGGTTACAAGCCCAGGGCCTCATTGTGTAACTCCAGAGGGTTCTGTTCATGTGCTCTTCTATATGAACTGAGTTTCTGCCCTCAACTCCATAGAATACACTGTGAATTATATCCCTTGACATTGTGCAACATGGTGGTGCCATCTACCAATTAGTTACTCTTAAGTAGTTCTTCCTGAAGGGCCTGAAGGAGAGGCTTACACAATTATGAGAGCAGAACAAATGGTTTCGAGAACTAGCTAAGTTTCCACATCTGCTAAGATCCCGAGGTCCTTCTAGTTATGGGCGGCAATGGCACTGACACACATGTCCACTGAGTTTTGGGCACTGGACACCTATCAATAAATAGTATCTGCCATTTATTGAACATCTTCAATATCCCAGGTACTGTGCTATATGTTATTTCTAATCAACTATTAACACTACTATTACTACTAATGGCTTAAACTTATGGGGTTCTTAATATATGCCATTCATTGTGCTATATACTATATGTACCTTGTCTTAATTGATAGGTAGGTACTAATGCTATTTCATTTTAAAGACGAAAAACAGAGGTGCAGAGAGGTTAAGTAAACTGTTTCAAATCATACATACAATGAATTACAGAGCCAAGATCCTGTAAGAATCTTTAAGGTTTAAATATCTTACCCAAAGTGGATTAAAATGGTGTGGTACCACAGTTGAAAGCCATATGTGTTTAATAATCATTCCTTCCTTCCATTTTTTTTTTTTTTTTTTTTTTTTTTTTTTTTTGAGATGGAGTCTTGCTCTGTCACCCCAGCTGGAGTGCAGTGGCGTGAGCTTGGTTCACCGCCAGCTCCACCTCCCAGGTTCACGCCATTCTCCTGCCTCAGCCTCCCGAGTAGCTGGGGCTACAAGCACCCACCACCACGCCCGACTAATTTTTTGTATTTTTAGTAGAGACGGGGTTTCACCATGTTAGCCAGGATGATCTCGATCTCCTGACCTCGTGATTCACCCACCTTGGCCTCCCAAAATGCTGGGATTACAGGCGTCAGCCACCACGCCCAGCCTCCTTCCATATTTTTAATTGAAGACCAAAGGGTAATTTTCCATATTGGGGCTAGTGCTCAGGAGCTGGACTCCAGGCAACTTCTATTCATGACTTACTCATGAATTGAATGACACCAAGCTTGAAGGAACTTACATTAAATAATAATGTACTAATATAAAACAAGAGCTTATTATGTTACTGTGAATTAACATGACATATTACTACAATAATGTAGAGTATGTTTAGCATAAAACATAAGAAAAATGAAAGATTCTAACTTGCCATGCTTTTAAACAAAATAATGTAACTACCAGCGTACAAATCCAATGTGTAACGATAGTTTCCTCATTAGAATAACAAAGATGTTTTGTGAGACAGGAGAGAAACTTTGTCATTAAGCTACAAACCCGCAAAAGGAATTCATTCAACTTAATATCAAAGCATTATGAAGCGTATTGATGGCTTAAATCAGCCAGCAATAAAAGGTCAATATGATAAAGCTCCTTCTTGAATCTTTTATTTGGTCCCTTGTATATAAACATAGGAAGAATAGAATTAATACAAAGGTCTATTTATATATGCTAGCATTTAAAACAGAAAAGGACTCAGTTATTTCTAATTAAATTTCACATTAATTTTGTATAGATAAATATATTCTGTGCTATGTCAGAATGGTCTGTAATTTACGCTGTTAGTACCTCTATGATGGGCTTAGGTTTTCTATCTGGCAGCATAAATTTTAGGTTATAAATTAATTCCTCTATTGGATGTAACATATATTTGAGAATAAGACAGTGCTGATGGATCTCTTCATTCTCAATAGTAAGTGCTTTGCATATAGTAAGTGATAAAATTTTATTGAATGAGAAAGACATTTTACTATTAAAGTATTATGTTTGCTTCTGCTTCCTCCAAAATAGGAGAGATTTGAAATAAACTTACACAGCTTGGTGGATAACTCGGGATTTCTCCAGGAGATATTCAGAAATCTGTGCTCCCACTACCGCTCCTGAAGAGGTGAATTTCATTTCTAAGTATTTTCCAAATCTGCTAGAATTGTCATTTATAATAGTGCAGGCATTGCCAAAGGCTTCTACCAAATTGTTCACTTGTAAAATCTTCTCTTGCAAGGTTCTGTTATTAGCCTAAATAGAAAATATTAAGATATTCTTAAAAACATAAAAAATTAATTTGGTATATAATGAAATGTCTCTTCTTTGGTAAGCAATTTATGTAGACATAAACATACAAAAGCATGTTCCTGATATATTGGCAGATGTTACATCCTGGTCTATTTTCCCCCTCCCATATGTGGATTCACTCACTTGTTTTCTTAAAAAGGGACAAGGAGATATTCTATACTTTTCTATTCAAGCGCAGTTCTGTTCAGTGCCTGATTTACAAACATAATTTATAAACAGCCTAGGCACATTGAAGTACACCTGTCATTCTGTTATTCCTCCTCTACCTGCCTGGGCCCCCATCCAAATAGTCCCCAAAGC
Organism: Pongo abelii; assembly: GCF_028885655.2. Taxonomy (NCBI): domain Eukaryota; kingdom Metazoa; phylum Chordata; class Mammalia; order Primates; family Hominidae; genus Pongo; species Pongo abelii. Next base: position 26,257,980 of record NC_071993.2, on the reverse strand, counting down.
CAGAACCACTTTACTTGCTTCCACAGAAGCTGCTAACCCTGAAACTAAGAGAGGAAAGATAACTCATTAATTCAGAAGCAGAGAGAAGGGACTAATTGTGAAAACTGAGAACAGCTTGGAAGTATGAATGGGAGGAGTGGAAACCAGGTCAAGGTTAGCAGGCTTACATGGCTCTACCTCTATTCCTTCCCCATCTCTTATGCTCCTCTCCTCAAAGAAGTATGTTCCATTTTTCTTCTTTGCCATTTAGTTGAAATTCTACTGAGTAGAAATTTATTTGGGTTAATAGCCAATCACTTTTACAAAGGCATTCCAACCTCTGCCCCCAGAGGTTTAGGGAGGTATTAGTTATTCAAAACTTGGCAGAAGTTAGCTTAAGGAGATTATTTTCAGTGTAATACCTACCTTAATACTTTACCAAGATCAACTATGTTAGAGTTACTGCAAAGTTTCTATGTTGAGGGAGAGCAGTGGTAGCTATTTCTGGAATACAGGCTACGTTAGAATTTAAGTGGGTTGGAGGGGGCATTCACAATGAAGTTTTGAGGCTGTGTAAGAACTTTGGGTATCTTATAAAAGAGGCGATAAGGGGTGAGAGAAGAGTGTAGTAATTTGGGGGTTGTACTTGGCTCTTTAAAATGCTTTGGCCTGGCCTTGCATCCATGAAAAAGGTGAGATAACATCTTCATTGGCATATATTGAATAGCAGTGACCTGCTAAGTAAGATTTGGAAGACTGCATATTTCAAAGGTAAGCTCTATCCACCAAACACCTCGTTTTTGCATCTGGTAAATCCTTATCAAGGACATAAGTAAAAACAAGATAAGATGTAATAAGTGTAAGAATCTGAAAATATATATATACCTATCCCCAATTAACATTAATCTAAAACAAGACAAAGAGATTAGATTAAGAAGTTTGCTGACATCTACAGAACCACACTCACACACAATTAATTTATCATTGATGAGAACCTCTATCAGCCCGCAGATCAGGACAGAATAGCAAAGACCCGTGAGTAAATTCATTTAGGTGTTCAGCTCCTCTACACCAGGATAATATGCTATGCCTCACTGCCCCCTCACCTCACATTGAATCTTATCTCACTGTTGTTAAAACCTTTTAGAATGATACTTCTAGAAGTAAGGAGAGGGTGCCTCATGGGCAAGGGGGAGGAAAAGGCTGAGATGAGACAGCTGGGGTAGCGCCACCTTTTTTTTACGTCTCTCCTGGCTCTTCCACTCCCGAGAGGGTCACAAGTCAATTAGTTTTTGACAGGAAAATGGAATTCTTCCTACTCATCATTTTGAAAATGAAGTAGGAAGGACATCAAGATGGTTGGCCAGAAGCTCCTAGTGCTCTCCCTCTGACACGGTTTCGCTCTGTGTCCCCACCCAAACCTCATGTCAAATTGTAATCCTCATGTGTCAGGGGAGGGGGCCTGGTGAGAGGTGATTCGATCATGGGGGCAGATTTCCCTCTCACTGTTCCTGTGATAACGACTGAGTTCTCATGAGACCTGATGGTTTAAAAGTGGCATTTCCCCCTTTGCTGCCTCTTTCTCTCTCCTGCTTTGCTGCGCTTGCTTGCCCTTCACCTTCTGCCCACGATTGTAAGTTTTTTTGAGGTGTTCCCAGCCATGTGGAACTGTGAGTCAATTATACCTCTTTTCTTTATAAATTACCCAGTCTCAGGTAGTTCTTTATAGCGTGTGAGAATGGGCTAACACAGCTTCAAGCCCCCCCACCTGCAAATGAGTAAACAAGTACATTTAAACCAAAATAACTAAAGGAGCACACTGGAGAACAGCAAAAAAGCAGCCAGCAGAAATCCTGTAGAGCTCGGAAACCCAGAATGGCCATGTAGAGAAGGAAAAGAAACACCTTACCTTTACCACCTCATGCCCCAAGCAAGTGGGGATCAGCTCACAACCAGGAAGGAAGGACAGCTCCCTGCAAGGAAAAGGTAAGCAAGATACCCCAGCAACCTCTGTCACTACTGTGGACACTTGCAGTCATTGCGACTGGAGAACCCTGCAGTCTGCACAGGCTCTGAGCCTGGCTGAGGGAGTTCCCTTGCACCAGAGCTGAGGCAGCACCCTGCCCTCAGAGGGCCTCAGGCCTCCTGAACACTGAAGTAGTTGCTGCCACCACACATCACAGGTGAGGTGGCACCTTGCACCCTGGGCCTCCAAGCCTCTGGCACACCTAAGCAGGAGCACCTCCTAGCACCACAGATGATCAAATATGTGGAAATTCAACAAGGTACTCCTGAACAACCAATTGGTCAAAGAAGAAAGTAAAAGGGAAAGTAAAAAATACCTTGAGACAAACAACAAGGAAAACACAACATAACAAGCCTATGGAATTAGCAAAAGCAATTCTAAGAGAGAAGTTTTTAGCAATAAATTCCTACCTTAAAAAAGAAGAAAGCTCCAAAATAAATGGTCTAACATTAGGCCTCAAGGAACTAAAAAATAAAGAAAAAGCTAAAGCCAAAATTCGCAGAAGAAAGGAAAAAAAATCAAAATCTGAGCAAAAATAAATCAGAGAAAGAAAAAACTATAAAAAGAATCAATAAAACTACGAGTTTCGTTTTTGAAAAAAATAAGATTGACAAACCCTTAGCTAGTCTAAGAAAGTAAGAGATGACTAAGATAAGTAAAATAAAAAATGAAAGTAGAGAAATTACAACGATGTATCAGAAATAAAAAGGATCATAGGGACTATTATGAACAATTATCTACAAACAATTTGGGTAGCCTGGAAGTAGATAAATTCTTAGAAAAATACAACCTACCAAAATTGAGTCAGGAAGAATTAGAAAGCCTGAACAGACCAAAAACAAATAAAGAAATTGAAGAAGTAATCAAAACCTCCCAACAAAGAAAAGCCTAGGATAAGGTGGCTTCACAGCTGAATTCCACCAAACGTTTGAAGAAAATCAATACCAATACTTCTTAAACTCTTCTAAAAAGTAGAGCTAGGCCAGGCACAGTGTGGCTAATGTCTGTAATTCCAGCATTTTGAGAGGCCAAGGTGGGAGGACAGCTTGAAGCCAGGAGTTTGAGACCAGCCTGGGCAACAAAGTGAGACCTCATCTGTACAACAAATTATAAAATTAGCCAGGTGCAGTGGCACATGCCTGTAGTCCCAGCTACTTGGAAGGCTGAAGCAGGAGGGTCACTTGAGCCCAGGAGTTCAGACACTACAGTGAGCTGTGATTATGCCACTGTACTCCAGCCTGGGTGACAGAGTGAGACTCTGTCTCTAAGAAAAACAAATAAATAAATAATAAAAAAATAGAGCTAGAGGGAATACTTTCAACTACATTTTATGAGGCCAGCATTATGTTACTACCTAACCCAGATAACAGCATCACAAGAAAAGAAAACCACAGGCCAATTTCTCTGATGAACACTGATGCAAAAATCCTCAATAAAATATTAGCAAACCAAATCCAATAACACATTTAAAAGATTATACATCATGTCCAAGCAAAATCTATCCCTGGCATGCAAGTCTAGCTTAACATATGCAAATCAAACAATATGATTCAACATATTAACAGAATCAAAGATAAAAACCACATAATCATCTCAACTGATGCAGAAAAAGTATCTGACAAAGTCCAACACGGCTACTTTTTTTAATTTTAAAAGTGGAAGCTGTATTCAATTTTTCCTATGAGATTACAAAAAGAGAAGCATTTACTAAGGTATAACTCATAAGAGGCCTTTCTATAGCTATTTATCTTTCTATTGACAGAATGTCCCAGATTCTTACGAACTACCTAGAAATTGCTGGTGTTGCTGTGATTTCCATTAAGTAGCAGTATTCTGCAGGAAGAAAAAGGACATTTTGGAAGGAATGAAGTATTCTTTGGCATCACCATTTTCATTCCCAAAGAATACAGGAACTACCTACAATTACATACTCTTCTGCTTGTTACTGGTCTGTTCAGAGTATTTAATTCTTCCTCATTTAAGCTACGAGGGTTGTATTTTTCCAGGAATTTATTCATCTCTTCTAGGTTTTCTAGTTTATGTGTGTAAAGGTGCTCATAGTAGCCTTGAGTATTGTTAGATTAACAAACACTAGCCATTTTAGCCATTTTAATAGTTTTGTAATGGTGTTTTCTTGTGGTTTTAACTTGCATTCCCAAATGATACTGATGTTCAGCAACTTTTCATTTGTTTACGTACCATACATATCATCTTTGGTGAAGTGACTGTTCAAACATTATGTTTGTTTTTAAATTGTCATTTCATTTCTTATTCATTTTTATGAGTTTTTTTCATATACAAGTCCTTTATTAGTTGTGTGTCTTGCAAATATTTTCTCTGAGTCTGTGGGTCGTGTTTTCATTTTTGTAAGTGTCCTCAGAGAACAGACATTCTTAATTTTGACAAAATCAAATTTTTCCATTTATAAATTATGCATTTTGTGTTGAATCTAAGAACTCTTCACCTAACTCAACATCACAAAGAACTTTTCCTATGTTTTCTTGTAGAAATTTTATGGCTTTTGGTTTTATGTTTAGATCTATGATCCATTTTGAGTTAAAAATTTGTATAACATGTGAGTATAGATTGGTGTTCTTTTTTTTGTATGGGCCTATCCAATTATTTCAACACCATTTGTTGAAAAGACCACCTTTCTTAATTAACGAATTTTACAATGTTGTCAAAAATCAATAAACCATATATGAGTAGCCTTTCTATTTTGTTCAGTCATTCTGTATGCCATCCTTTCTTTAATGACACACTGTCTTGACTATTGCAGCTTTACAGCAAGCCTGGAAATAAGGTTGTATGAATCCTCCAACTTTGTTCTTTCTCAAGATTGTTTGGTTATCCTAGTTCCTTTGCCCTTCAATATATATTTTTGAGTCACCTTGTCAATTCCTATCAAAAAAAAAGTCCTGTTTGGATTTTTATTGTAATTGCATTATATCTATAGGTCAATTTGTGGAAGACTGACATCTTAATAATATGGAGTCACTTAATCCATGATCATGACATATCTCTTCGTTTATTTAGGTCTTTTATTTCTTTTAACTCTTTTAGTTTTCAGCAAACAAATCTTGCATATATATTATAATATTTAGATCTACATAGTTCATGTTTTTTTGATTTTATTGTTAATGGCACTTTTAAGATTCAATTTGTAATTGACCATTGCTAGTATATACATATAGTATGTAAATACAATTGATTTTTGTATGTTGACTCTCTTTTTTAACCTGCTAGCAACAAAAGGAGAAAAAGTAAAGAAAGCATTCAATAAATGCACTGGGACTAAAAACAATGAAAATCACATTTATAAGCCTTGCCTAATAAGTGTGATAAAAGTTAGAAAATCCTCAAAACAGAGTACATGCTTTTCATATTGCTCACTATTTTACACTCTCAAAGGGTAACAACTGTATTTTAAAATTTCTGTACATTATTAAATGTGAGATACTAGAGAATATTAATCTAATCAGTTATATTAAGTTCTGAAATTCAACAAACATTTCTGATGGGATGGAGAAAAAAATAAATTATACCTTTCCAAGCACTGTCAGCTGCTGAACTAAAAGATGAGCATTTTCAGTCTTTCCAGCACCACTTTCTCCAGAAATAACAATGCACTATACACAGAAAAGAAAACTGTGAGAAGATCGTTATCCTCAAAATTTAGGTGACATTTAAGTAACTACACGGTAAATTTCTAAGAATGGGAGACTCTTCTTACCTGATCTGAATTATATGTTATCATAGATTGATATCCTAAGTCAGCCATTGCAAAAATGTGAGGAGGACTGGCAGTTCTGTTTGATCCAATATATAGTTTGGAATGCTAAAGGTTAAAAAGAATACATTTTGTAGGACTTTTTGTTTTTATTTAAGTCCTGAATTATTTACAAATATAGCTCCAATTTTTAAAGCAAAGTATAAATAAAAACACCATTTCATTCCACCAAAACATTATTACATACATGTTACACACATATTGCACATATGTCTAAATGTATAACTATGTAAAATAAGAGCCTGACACAAAACAGCCCAGAAATATGATATGACATAAAGTAAAAGATTCTGCATTCCACTTCCAAAGCAGAAGGTAAGGTTTCAAAATTCCATTATGTATTTAAATGAAAGCATACATTAAAAATAAGATGATCGGGTTTCAGTTTGTTAGCTGCTCCTTGGACATAATAATGTCTCACATATGAGGACTACTTTTTTCCTTTCACATCACTTAACATACATTCTCTCATTTGATTTGTCCAAGATCACACAGTGAATTGATAGCAGGATTGCACTAAAACCCATATCTCCTGAAACATAGGTCAAGGCTCATAAATTTACTGTTAGTTCTGTAAATTTTAGGATGGCAAAAGATGACAGAGATATGTACTTTTCACACAGAAAAACAACTATTAGGAACAGTATTAAATAAGTTTCTGGAGTACGCAAATAGCCAGAAGAGAATGAGTCCAATTAAAAATGAAAAACAACCTTGTTTAATTCCAGAATAGTATTCTATATTTAAGCCACTAGTGGTTGAATAATTGATAATTATATATTAATATTCATAAAACACATGTGTGATATTAATGAAGCCAATAATACATCAAAAGGAATTTTTAACTCATAGTGACAATTTTTATAGCCATTAAGTATGTATTATCTACATATACAATGTAATTATACTTTTGATGCTCCCATACTGAGTTCAGCGGCAGACATACATTAAGTATATACCTTTTTAAGCAGACTTAAGTATATGCTTTTAAAGGCATCTGTTTAGTGATACAATATTTAATGTAGAACCGTTACCAATAACTGAATGTAATTAACACTCTGGCACACACATTTGGAGAAAGGAAGACCACAAACTGCACCCAGATTGACTCCATCTTCTATTTTTCCTAGTTCTATGTTTTAACAAAAATTATGTAACTGTTTATTCAAAATATTGCATAAAATTTTCTGGCATTCATTTAAATTAATTTAAGTACCTGAATGTATAATTATGTGTATGAAGTAACAGAATGCACCCCATATGACATACCTTTGTGGAGTAAAGACCCAGACTCTGAAAAGGGTTAAGAGCAATGAGTATGTCTCCCACATAGATATAGATCTGATCTCTGGAATAACACTTCTCAAGTTGCTCTGAGACTGTATTCTGCAATAAAATAAAATAATTTCTCCTTCTTAAAAATTATTTGTGGTCAACTACAATTTAAAAAGTAAACAATAATAAACAGAACATCTGGAATCTGGACGAAGGATTAGAAAAATAGACACATTGATAGTAAAAAATATATAACATCAGGTCTGCAACTACTCATTCACTTGACAGCCATTTTCTTTGGTTTTGAGAGCCACAGAGGATGTCACTGTTACCTGCATTTTCCAAAGGACATATTATATGTCACAGGAATTTTAAATATATAATGCTTTCAAGAAAAGAAGTAATAGCAGTAAGTGATGTAAAGATTAAAAACGAAGTAAAGAGAAAAGGGAAGGGAAGATAAAGTGAACATGATTTAATTCCAAATCAAGGTGATCCAGTGGCTTTATGGAATGTCCTAGTCCTTTTATTTTTTTCAGACTTTTGGCTTTATGAAGTACTATGAAAAATTTTAAAACGTAATTTTCATACTTGATAAGTCATTTGAGTAAATGAATTGATTTTGATAATGTCGGAAACCACCATTTACAGTACATGACACAAGAGAGGAGCAAAAGATCTTAGGTCCAAAAAGAAACTAAAAATAAAATATAGACAACAGAAACAAACCCACCATTTAATATATTAATATATTGGTCAACAACATGATTAGTGAAAACTTCTTTGCAACAAGCCTAGGAATTCACATTATTAAAAAATTTTATATGTAAGAATTCAGAAAGGTGCTGCAATCTCTGACTTGCCAACATGATTTGATTTCAAGATGTTTGATGTTCTTGAGATTATTTTGAGGAAGTACTTGAGTTGTTTATGCAACCCTAAATTTACCAAATGACTACCTCTATTCAGAACTTACCTCTTGATTGGTACATTTCTGAGTCAAATGCTCAGGCATGTACCAGCAGTGTAAAAAAAATTAAAAGGTGTTCATCAGGCAGGACAGAAGTCCTGACCTGCTAAAAAGAGGGCATTTATTTCTCTAATGATCTGACGACGTGGAATAAAGAAGGGTGAGGGGAAAGGAGGCTGAGACTAGAATTTCATAGCTTGGATCTGTACCTTCACAAAAAATGTTTGAAATACTTCTGAGATAATTAGAATAAGGAGTTCCAAGCAGAATTCAATACCCCTGAAAGATAAGCTGTGTGAAACAAGGGTTTTGTGATCCCATGAGGAAGAACACTGACCATGGTAACAGACAGGCTGTTGAGGTATCCCAGAGTTTCTGGGTACAGCCACTGAGAGCTGAAACAGGAGAGGACAAAGCGGGAGGCCACCACATGGTGGTTACAGTAGGCTGACTGCTCTTTGAATACAATAAATCATATCTTTGAGACTCCCACAAATAATGAAAAAGAAGGAAGATCTGTGGCCTAACAACTTACACTGCGAGGACCTCACCCCTGTCAGTTGAGCATCAGACAAAAATGAACACTAGGCTGGAAAGATCTGGAAATTTGAGTTATATAGATTAAAACTGAAGATAAGAGAAATAATAGGAAGCTAAGAGACAAAGAAAGCATGAGACTTACAGATGGGAGACATGGGCAGAGTGAGTGTTAAGATTCTTAATAACCATCATAAGCTATATATTCCTTCCCCTTCTACCAATACCCGTGTCTTCTATAAATTAACAAAACATCTGGAATGTCTAAGTTTAATTAAACCAAAATTCTTACCTCATCCAAAACTTCTAGGGTTGCTAAATCATCCACATCCTTCAGATTGGATATTAGAGATCGGTTGAAGTTTCCTTTCTTGGTGTGAATACGTTCATGTCTGTGGAGAAAAACGCTTTCTGATTTAAGAACTGATTACTGATCATAGTGGAAAAAAGTTTTAGATACATATGAAACTGAAAATCCTCTAGGAATCTGTTTATTAAATTCAATGATAACATACCAGAAAATATCCTAATATATTTGATCTTTACTGTTTGTTTACTCCTCTCCATTGGAAAAATGCAAATTACAGAATTTACTTCATGGATGATCAAGAGTACATAATTTCCTTCAAGAACTATCTTTACATAATTTGTTTTAAAGCTTCCTCTAAATTTCTGTGTGATTGAATCTGTTACAAGGTGATGAGGCTGCAGGGTTTGAATTCATTACATTCTTAATTTTGTTGGAGGTAGTGTTAGGTCATTGGTGATCAAGGTATGGTCATTTTTAATTACTATTCAGCAAAATTTAACAGGAATACAAAATAAATCACATTATAAATTTTCAAAAGGTTAGGTGTGTGTAAAAACAGATTTCATGTACCAAAAAGTTTATTTTCAAAGTAAAACATTTCAACAACTTTCAAAAACAGCATAAAGATCTTGATTTAACACAAAGGAGAAGTTGCTGAGATAAACACAATGGTTTATTTAAACTTTTCTGGACATCCATTTTATTCTGGGGATAATTGTATTTCTGGTATTTATTTTTGGACATACTTTTAAGTATCTGGATTTGCCCCTTGGTAAAAGGGGAAGGAATATGTAGATTACAAGGGTTATTAAGAATCTTAACACTCACTCAGAAAACTGTAATGGTTTCTTATTGCTTAGAAATTTAAGCCTATTAATAGACTGCCCGTTCCCCTATCTAAGCCCACTGCTCCTTTTGTACACTATAATAGCTTCTGTCCTCTCTCATTTAGGGAAGGACATCATTCCCACTGCTTTTTCTCTCATTCCTACATCATTGAATTTTCTCTGTTATATCACCCATCCCACAAACAACAACAAACTGCCCTCCCCTGACTTCCAGTTTCCTCCATCTGCTGTTCTATTTCTTTGCTTTATAGTAAAAATCCTCAAAAGAATTATGCATACTTTTTTTTTTTTTTTTTTTTTTTTTTTTTTTTTTTGGAGATGGAGTCTCGCTCTGTCACCCAGGCTGGAATGCTGTGGCGCGATCTCAGCTCACTGCAACCTCTGCCTCCCAGGTTCATGTGATTCTCCTGCATCAGCTTCCTGAGTGGCTGGGATTACAGGCGTGGCCACCATGCTCAGCTAATTTTTTTGCATTTTTAATAGAGACAGGGTTTCACCATGTGGGCCAGGCTGGTCTCGAACTTCTGACCTCAAGTGATCTGCCCACTTTGGCCTCCCAGTGTGCTTGGATTATAGGCGTGCGCCACCATGCTCGGCGTATACTTAGTTTTTTCAGGCTTTCATCTTGACACTCTATGGAAGCAGCTTTTGTTAAGGACTCTATTGACCTTTACATTGCTAAATCCAATGGTCAATTTTAAGTCCTCATTTTACCTAATCGACCAGCAGCATTTAACAAAGGCGTTCTTGAATACCTTTGCCTTGGTTTCCTGTAAGTCTCTCTTGATTCTCTTCCTTAACTCACTGGTATCTCTGTCTGAGTATCTTTTTCTGTTTTTTCCTTATCTTTCTGCTACATTTTTGGGGTCTCCCAAGTTTCAGTTCTTGAAGATATCTTCTTCTCTACATTCACTTCCTTATATCATAGCCTTACACACCACTCATTCACTGATAACTACTACTCCAGACTTCTGCATCTAAATGCTTATTTGATATTTCACTTGGAGAGACAGACACATCCCAAACCACACTCCTAAATACTCTGTCTCCAAACCTACTCCTTCCCGTGATTCTTTATCTCAGTCAATGGTGACTCCTTTCTTCTGATTGTTCAGGATGTTAGAGACATCCTTGGCTTTTCTGTTTCTCACACCTCTCATGCAATCTGTATACAAATTCCATCAGCTCTATCATCAAATTCTATCTAGGGCTAGACATTTCTCCCCACCATCCCCCCACTATATTTCTTCTCACTGCTGCAACAGCCTCCCAAGAGGTTTCCCTGCTGCCATCTTTACCTTCTGACACTCTTCTCCACACTGCAGCCAGCGTGATCTTTAAAAAAATATGTCAGATCATGTCACTACTCTGCTCAAAGTTCCTGATCTTCCCATTATTACTCAAAGGAATATCCAATGCCTTACCATGGCCTACAAGGCCCATACAATTTGTGCATCTGTGCCTCCCTCAATACCCCTATTATTTCTCTAACATCATCTGTTTCTAATATCCCTCCTACTCAATTCTTTCCAACCTCATTGGCTTCCTTGCTGTTTCTTGAACACATTAAGCATGCTTCTACCTCACAGCTTTGGTATTTGCTGTTCCCTCTGAGTGGAATGCCATTTTCTTTGATATCTGTAAAGCTCTTTCTTGCTTCCTATGGGCCTCTTTCAATATTACATTAATCAGAGTCTTTTCCTGGTGAGCCCTTGTCAATTAGTGGCTTCTCTCCAGATCTCTCATCACCCTTTTCCTGCTCTATTTTTAGCCATTGCCTTCTCCCCCAATTTTCCTTGTCACCTCTCATATTCTACCTTGTCCTCTGTCTTCTATTAGATTGTAATTAATATAATGCCAATCTAGATTTTATTGTACTAGTAAGACAGAGTACCTGTATTGTTCACTGCTGTGTCCCCAGCAGCTGTGACAGGGCCTGGCATGCAGTAGGCACTCAATAAATATTTGTTCAATGACTAATTACATGAAACTCATTCAAGGCCTTCCATAACATTACACAATCTGTCTTTCCAGTGTATTTGCCAGAAAATACATTTTTACACTTTAGCTTAACTGGACTTGTTTCTGTTTCTTAAACTATACATCCCTGTGCTTTCTTCACCTGTCATTTTGTTTTTGTTGTTTCCTCCTCAGCCCAATCTATATGATAAAACTTTATTCACTTTTCACAATCCACCTTAAATGTCACCTCTTTTACACTCCTCAGCACAATTCTACACGTCCTTTAGGACAGATATCTTAGTTAAATGTCATTTCAGTCATTCATTTGTGTGCTGGCCTTATACCCTTTATTAGATTGTAAATTTCCTAGGATAGGAATATCTTTTCAACATATGGTGCTGGAACGATTGGGCATTCACACGCAAAAAAAAGTGACTCAAGACACTGACCTTTCAGCTTTTACAAATATTAACTCAAAATAAATCACATATCTAAATGTAAAATGTAAAACTATAAAACTCCAGAAGATAACATAGGAAAAAATCTAGATACCTTTGGGTTTGGAAATAAGTTTTTATATGCAACACCAAAAATGCCATCCATGAAATAAAAAATTGATAAATTGGGCTTCACTAAAATTACAAGCATCTGCACTGTGCAAGTTTATTTTAATAAAAAATGAAAACAAAAAATTCTCTCCAATCACACTTCTTTGGACTGTGTCACTTTCCTGCCAGGACACTGACTACTAGATCCAGCCAGCCATTGACTTCTCTTCAGCTCCAATGTTGCAGATTTCTGGTCACAGAACTCACACGTGAAAGATTAGAGTTTTCCCTCCACTGGACCCTCAAGTTACTCATTAATTATTTACCCCTCCGCAGGAGACTTCCTAGCTCATTTTAGATAGCAGTCGTCCAAAAATGTCTACATTTCAAGCTTCCAGTATCATTTTCCCTCTTCTTCAATGGAAGCTAATACAAATTCACTCAAGTTCCTTCCCTTTTATCTCAAAATGTTAGTATATTTTCATCTATCTTCTCCTCATACTCCCTCACCCCCATACACACTTTTTCACTTTGCAGGGTGGAAGTGCCACCTTTCTTTTCCAGGGTTAACCCGCCCCACTTGTCTTTCGATTTTCTTTCCTGTGTAGCTTGCTGTATCATGCCATCAGAAGCTTCCTTTCCACAGACCCATATTCTCAGTTGATCATGTCTTCTATCATCCTAAGGTGTACAATCCTCAATTTGCTGCTTTCTTGTTAAGAAAATAAAAACCAAGCCACAGACTGGGAGAAACTATTTGCAAGTCATGTTTCTGATATTTAAAAAAACGTATCTAATGACAGAAATAGTGTCTTATACCTATTTGCAACTCTTAATTAGATTCCTCCATAATTTTTTTTTTTTGAGACGGCATCTCACTCTGTCGCCAGGCCAGAGTGCAGTGGTGTGATCTCAGCTCACTGCAACCTCCGCCTCCTGGGTTCAAGCAATTCTCCTGCCTCAGCCTCCTGAGTAGCTGAGACTACAGGCGCGCTACCATATCCAGCTAATTTTTGTACTTTTAGTAGAGATGGGGTTTCACCATGTTAGCCAGGATGGTCTCGATCTCCTGACCTCCTGATCCACCCGCCTCAGCCTCCCAAAATGCTGGGATTACAAGATTCCTCCATAATTTTTATACCACTTAAAAAAATTATACACTTGTGTGGATAATTTAGTTAATATTTGAAGTCCTTACTAGAATATAAGCATCAAGATCTGCAAAACTATGCCTTTAGCTTCTTGTTGTATCCCATGAATAAGGAGATTGTTTAGAATAGTGTAGTTTCTCGATAAACTTTAGTTGAATGACTAAGTGACTGTATATCCCCCCACAACTTCTGGTATGGAATTTGCACATAGTTGGTCTCCACATTTGCTGAATTGAACAAGTATCATCTTATTTACTCCCCTATTTTCAAAGAGATTCTTATAAGTATAAACATTTTTGATATATTCTTTTTAAGACAAAAGAGGAAGAAATCCAATTATCCATTTAATTGAAGGGCCCTGAATTTTCTGTCTGTTTTTATGGACCCATTTGGCTGCTACAGACTGTTACTGGAGAACGATAGGGAGTGGATGGTGAGGAGCAGAGGGATCAATACTTGGCTGGTTGGTGCCCTCACTCTTCCACTCTTGTGAATTCATCCTCTATGATGTTTTTGGTATTAGCTGTCAAAAGCTTAGAAAAGATTTGGTCATTGTGATGATTAAAACAACCTCAGATGGCTCCCTATCTTCTATGGTACAACTTAAAAATTTCTTGGCATGGATTTCATGGACCTTCACAATCTTGCCTTAAACAACCTTTCCAGCATTATTCTCCATCAGCTCTGTACAGAAGGGCTCTCAATATACCAAGCATTTTCAAGACTCTGTACTTTGTTCATTCCATTTCTCTACCTGGAATTATTTTCCTTCCGTGCTCGGCAAAATTCTACGTATCCTTCAAAGTTAGGCTTAAATTACCCTCTCTGCGAAGACACTGCAGGTCTTTCCAGAGAGAATACACCACTAGTGGAGAAGTTCTCACATTTAATGAAGTCTATACATGTTCATTGTTCCTGCTATACCTTGAGAAAGTTGTGTGTAGAAATCAAGTGTTATTCATCCTTTTATGTCTTGATACAAAGATGCAAAAAACAAGGTGTCAGCCGGGCGTGGTGGCTCACACCTGTAATCCCAGCAGTTTGGGAGGCTGAGGCAGGCAGATCATGAGGTCAGGAGATCGAGACCATCCTGGCTAACACAGCGAAACCCCGTCTCTACTAAAAATGCAAAAAATTAGCTGGGCGCGGTGGTGGGCACCTGTAGTCCCAGCTACTCGGGAGGCTGAGGCAGGAGAATAGCGTGAACCCAGGAGGCAGAGCTTGCAGTGAGCTGAGATTGCACCCCTGCACTCCAGCCGGGGTGACAGAGCGAGACTCTGTCTCAAAAAAAATAAAATAAAATAAAAAATAAAAATAAAAAGGTGTCTTGAATCTTCATTACCTTAATTCAATATCCATGGTTGCCTGAAACCAACTGAATGTTTGAGGTTTGGATAGAAAATAGCTTTAAATCATTTTTCTTTGTATAACATTGGGCATTTCTTAAAATGAGTAAGTCCATCTACCTTTTCACAAGAACATCTAAGTGTTTCCATAATTTTTATACATCAGTGAATATCTAATCAATCATGACTGCTTATTTTTCTGGTTAACTTTCATGTTTCCAGTATTAAATAAGTTTTGAAATATGCATACAATGATTTGTCAGATTTAGCTACATGCCAAGTGCCATATATTAGAATTGTAAGGAAAACATATTTTGATAGTTAAAATAACAAATTTATGGAAAGTGATAGCTGTGAATTTTGGAAGGGCATTGGCTTTAGAATATTCTCGTATCACTGTCTTTTGTTTATTTGTTTGAGATGGAGTCTCACTCTGTCACCCAGGTTGGAGTGCAGTGGCGAGATCTCCGTTCACTGCAACCTCTGCCTTCCGGGTTCAAGCGATTCTCCTGCCTCAGCCTCCCAAGTAGCTGGGATTACAGGCATGTGCCACCATACTCGGCTAATTTTTTGCATTTTTAGTAGAGATGGGGTTTCTCTATGTTGGTTAGGTTGGTCTGGAACTCCTGACTTCAGGTGATCCGCCTGCCTCGGCCTCCCAAAGTGCTGGGATTACAGGCGTGAGCCACCGCGCCCAGCGTAAGTTTTGTATTTTTAGTAGAGATGAGGTTTCACCACTTTGGTCAGGCTGGTCTCAAACTCCTGACCTCAAGGGATCCGTCCTCCTCGGCCTCCCAAAGTGTCATTGTTGTTTTAATAAAAATCTAAGTATGCAGTTCAATCCAACTCATATTTATTGAGACCCTGCCACGTGCAAGCATTTTTCCAAGTGTTGTGGAGTTATTGTATGTGGAAAAAAATCCAGGTTGTACAATCAATGAGTTTCAAACTAGTGGGAGATGTAAACACAAATATTTTTAAAAAACACAAAGTATATGGCAAATGCCAAAATTAAAGTAATATATAAAGTGGAAATAGCAAGGAGGGAAAATTAATTCCATTTTGGAAAAGTGGGTACAGTTCTTAGCAGATTTAGCATTTAATTTTGGTCTTTAAGTAGAAGTAGGATTCCAGTAACCTAAGGAAGAGTGTTTGTATGTAGGGGTGGTGACTGATGGGTGAAATAAATTAATATAATTCATCACATCAATAGGCTAAAAAAGAAAAATGACATGATCATATCAATAGATGCAGAGAAAGCATCTGACAAAATTCAACCTCTTTTCATGATAAAAACTCCCAGTAAATGAGCCACAGAAGGGAGCTTCCTTAACTTCATAAACAACATGTAAAATAGCCTACAGTTACAATACACAATGATGAGAAATTAGAAGCTTTCCTGCTAAGATCAGAAACAAAGCAAGGATGTTCTCTCTCTACACTCCTTTTCATTATCATAGTGGAAGTCATAGCTAATTCAATAAGACCAAAAAATGACTTAAAAGGTATACTGATAGAGAAGAAAGAAATAAAACTATCTTTGTTCTCAGATGACATAATTGTTTATGTTGAAAATCTGAAAGAGTCAGCATAAAAACCTCCTGGAATGAATAAGCAATTACAACAAGGTTTTAGGACACAAGATTAATATAAAAAAGCCACTGCTTTCCTATATACCAGAAATGAATAAGTGAAAATGGAAATTAAAAACACAATACCATTTACATTAGCACCCCCCAATGAAATACTTAAGTGTAAATCTAACAAAATACATACAAGAAAATTACAAAACTCTGATAAAATAAAACAAGAACTAAGTAAATGGAAAGATATTCTATGTTCGTGGATAGGAAGACTCAATATTATCAAGATGTCAGGTCTTTTCAACCTGCTTTACAGATTCAATGCAATCCCAAGCAAAATCCAAACAAATTATTTTGTGGATATTGGCAAACTAATTCTAAAGTTTATATGGAAAGTCAAAAGATCCAGAATAGGCAACCAATATTGAAGGAGAAAAAGCTGGAGGACTGACACTGTGCAATTTCAAGACTTCCTATAAAGCTACAGTAATCATTCATTGCTGGTGGGAATGAAAAATGGTACAGCCAGTTTGGAAGACAGTTTGACAGTTTCTTATAAAATGAAACATACTCTTGCCATACAATTCAGCTACTGTGCTCCTTTCTACCCAAATGAGTAGAAAACCACACAAAAACCTGTACATCGATATTTATAGCAGCTTTTTTCATAATTGCCAAAACTGGAAGCAACGAAGATGTCCTTCAGGAAGAAATAGTAAATACATTCTGGTACATTCAGACAATAGTGTATTTTCAGTGCTAAAAGGCAATGAGCTATCAAGCCATGAAAAAACCATGGAAGAAATACAAATGCATATTGCTAAGTGAAAGAACTTAATCTGAAAAAACTACATATTATATGAGTCCAACTTTATTACATTCTGGAAAAGGCAAAACTATGGAGATGGTAAAAAGATCAGTAATTGACAGCAAATTAGAGGACACAGAGAGATGAATAGGCAGAGAACAGAGCATTTTTAGGTCAATGAAACTATTCTGTACAATGCTACAATTGTAGATACTTATCATTATACATTTGCGAAAAGCTATTGAATGTACACCAATAGTGAATCTTAATGTCAACTGTAGACTCTGGATGATAGTGATGTGTCAATGTAAGTTCACTAATTGTAACAAAAGTACCACTGTGGTGTGGGATGTTGACAGTGGAGACGGCTGTGCCTACATGGGAGAAGGGGACACATGGGTGTCCCTATGCCTTCCTCTCAATTTTGTTATGAACTTTAAACTGCTCTTAAAAATAAAGTTGATTTTAACAAAAAGTAAAAACAAAAACTCTCTTCAATCACACTTCTTTGGACTGTGCTATTTTTGCTTCCAGGGCACTGACTAATAGATCCAATTAGCCATTGACTTCTCTTCAGCTCCAGTGTTGCTTATTTGTGGTCACAAAACTCACGCCTGAAAGATTTTAGTTTTCCCTCCACTGGACCTTGAAGTCTACTCATTAATTATTTTACCCATCCAGGGGGTGACTTCCTAGCTCATTTTACATAGCAGTTGTGCAAAAATGTCTACCTTTCAAGCTTCCAATATCTATTTTCCTTTTTCTTCAATGGAAACTAACACAAACTCACTCAGGTTCCTTCCCTTCTATCTCAAAATGATAGTATATTTTCATGTATCTCCTCTTCACATCCCTCCCAACTTCTCTGTGACTTCCAGGGTGGAAGCATCGCCTTTCTTTTCCAGGGTTAATCCTACTAATTTGTCTATTGATTCTTTATCCTGTGTAACTTGCTCTATCACCCTATCAGAAGCTTCCTTTCCACTGGGTCCATATTCTCAGTTGATCAAGTCTTCTACCATCCTAAGTTGTCCTTTCCTCAATTTGCTGCATTTTTCTCAAACTTTAACAATCTCCTTGTCAACTTTTCAAAGGACAGTCTTAATTCACAGAACCCTTCCTTATTTACGTTCACTCCTTAACTCACTAAACTCTGGCATCAGCACTGTTATCAGCCTCTTGAAAGTAAAATGACCTTCTTATGGTCCTATTCAGTTGCCCTCTTTAGATTTCATTCTATTCAGTTCTTCTGTGTCCTTTAACTTTATTGATCTACTGTCTTGAAATTCTCTCCTCTGTAGCTTTCAGGCATCTTTTTTTCCTCCTGTCCTTCTTACTGTGCCTCACCTCAATTGTCTCTACCTCAGTCAATGACACCATCATCTCCTTTATGGATATGGAGAAAATGGAGTTTTGAGAAATTTTAAAGAGATTAAAATGGTATAATTTGGTGATGCAGTGGATATAAGAGTTGAAAAAGATGGAGATTTCTGGTGTGTACAATTAAATAGATGATGGTTATCTGTGAATGGAGATAAATACTAGAGGAGTTTCAGATTTTGTGAAGGAAGATAGTGCTTTGTTTCTGGGCATTTGGAACTTGAACACATTTAGGACATCTGTATTTCTCAGTAATAATGCCCTCCCCGACCTAGTTTCCTCAGCCTCCAACACTAAAGCTCTCTACATTCTGTTTATAGCAGATCATCACTGTCTCTGGGATACATGCCCTGCCATTATCCATTTACATGTGCTATAGATATGTTTGGTATCTTTTTAAAATATTTATCCTCATTGGCATTCTCTGAGAATCTTGGTTCTGTGGTTTAGTATTTGACGTTAACTTTGGAAAATTCTCAGTCATTGTTGCTTAACATATTTGTTTCTTCCTCTCTTCTCTTGGTATTTCCATTATGTATATATCATACTTTTTTTAGTTATTCCACAATTCTTAGATCTTCTATTCCAGTTTTTCAATCTTTTTTCTCATTGCCTTTCCATTTCAGACATTTCTATTGATACATCTCAGAGATTCTTTCTTCCACTGAGTCCAGTCTACTAATGAGCCCATTAAGGTTGTTCTTCATTTATGTTACAGTGCTTTTGATTTCTAACATTTCAAATTCCTTCTCAGAATTCCCATCTCTCTACTTACATTGCCCATCTGTCCTTGCATGTCGTCTACTTCATCTACTAGAGCCTTTATCATATTAATTGTGGACTTACAAAAAATTCCTGGTGTGATAATTCAACATACCTGCCATATCTAAGCCTGGTTCTGATGCTTGCTCTGTTTCTTCAAACTGTGATTTTTGCCTGTTAGTATGCCTTGTAATTTGTTTTTGATAGCCAAGACTGGGTAAAAGTAACTCCAATAAATAGGCGTTTATTAATGTGTTGGTAACATGCTACAGGCATAAGGGAGGGGAAGCATTCTATAGTTATATGATTAGGTTTCAACCTTTTAATGACAGTGACTTTCAACTGTGATCTTCACAAGTACCTCAGTCTCCTCCTTCTCTACTCCCCTCCTATTCCTCAGGAAGGACAAGAGGAGGGTAAACCATGTTAAAAGGAACAGAATGCTCTGGCATATTTTTAAATGGCACTTTTTCCTCTCTCCCTGATGTAAACACGAAGGGATTTTTCTCTGAAATTTACTGTGAGAACCTGACTGATCTGGAGGTAAAACCCACAAAAGTATGGAGGCCACCTGTGACTGGAATCTCCTACAGTTTTTAACTGTCAGACTGAGCCTCCAGCAATTCATCGATTACAGTTCAAATTTTCCCACCCCACTAATTGCTCCCTTGGATGTCTCTGCTTGCATGTTTCTGCTCCAATAAGCTGATATTTTCTGTATTTTCCTACCTGTGGGGAGTGGTTTACCCTGTAACCTTACTTCTCTGATGGATCCAATTAAGAGTTGTTGGCAGGGCGCGGTGGCTCATGCCTGTAATCCCAGTACTTTGGGAGGCCGAGGTGGGTGGATCACGAGGTCAGGAGATCGAGACCACGGTGAAACCCCATCTCTACTAAAAATACAAAAAAAAATTAGCTGGGCGTGGTGGCGGGCGCCTGTAGTCCCAGCTACTCGGAAGGCTGAGGCAGGAGAATGGCGTGAATTCGGGAGGCGGAGGTTACAGTGAGCCGAGATCGCGCCACTGCACTCCAGCCTGGGCGACAGAGCAAGACTCCGTCTTAAAAAAAAAAAAAAAAAAAAAAAAAAAGAGTTGTTGATTTTTCAGTTTGTTCAGCTTTTCACTGGTTGTTAGGATGGAGTGACAACTTCTAACCTCCTTACATGCTGGAGCAGAAACTGGATAAAGAGCCTGTCTTTACGAAGGTGTGGGCACTGATAAAGGAAACAGACAAGAGCTAGTGAAGATCCCTCTACGGCAACTTTCACAACCCTCAGCCAGAAGCTGCAAGTGGAAGAAGTGGTTTCCAAAAGCCAAGAGAGAGCTGTAGCTCTAGGGTTAGCACTACTGGATAGAAGCTGCTGCCTTAGGTAGATCTTGGCCATTGTCACTTCCAATCTGCAGGTGCCTGATTGGTGCAGTACACCAGGGTCAGCTTTCCAGGGCACACAGCAGAGTGAAGAAGCAGGAAGTAGACCTATGTATTAGTTTCCCATTCTGCTGTAACAAGTTTATCACAAATCCTGTGGCATAAAACAATGAGTATTTATTCTCTCACAGTTCTGCAGGCCAGAAATCCAAAATCAGTTTCATCTGGAAATTCACCGTGTCATCAGCAGGGCTGGTTCCTTCTGGAGACTCTAGGGGAGAATCATTGCTTTGCCTTTTCCAGTTTCTGGAGGCTGTAGGCATTCTTTGGTCATGGCTGCATCAATTTAACAGCTGCTTCCATACTCATTTTGTTTTCTCCCTCACTAACCTTCTTGCCTCTGTCTTATAAGGACTCATGATTATATTTAGGGCATGGCCACTAATCCCAGATAATTTCCCCTTCTCCAGATCCTTGACTTAATCACATCTGCATGGTTCCTTTTGCCAGGCAAAGTAATATTCACAGATTCCAGGGACTGGACCTAGGTATCTTAGAGGGTCGTTACTCAGCCTACCAAAATCTAGAAAGGCAAATGGAAAATGTACAGAATACAGAAATATTGGCAGGAAGGTAAGAAAACCTGGACCATATGTAAAAACAATTTAGAAAGTTTTCTGTGAACTGCTGATTGAATACATGGGTGAAAAGGTGGGATTTCTTCATTAAACGATATTGTGCTCTCCATCTAAATCCTAGAGTATTTAATAAAATCACAAATGTCTACTTCTAAAGCAAAACTTCCATTGCTACTACCCTGATCTTTAAGCCACCATTGTTTCCGACCTTGATTACCGCAAATAGTGAGAATGATCTTTTTAAAACATAACTCAAAAATGTCACCCATCTGGTCAGTACCCTCCCATGTCACTCAAAGTAAGGTCTCTTATAATCTGTCCCACACCCACCCCATTGCTTCTCCCACCATATCTCCTAACACTGTGTCCTTGCTTACTCCTCGCTAGCTTTCTCAATCCCTCTTGGCCGAGCCTCTAACACCTGGCTCACTCCTGCCTCAAAGGCTGACTCTTCTCTCTGCCCAAAGAGCCACAAGCCTAAAGTACTTCTCTTGATTGCGAGGTCTGGGATAACCACCATTTTCAACATTGTAATCCCACCCTCCAACCCTGAGGACTTCCAGTCCCTCTTATATTGCTCTATTCTTCTTTCATTTCTTTTTTCTTTCTTTTTTTTTTTTGAGACGGAGTCTCACACTGTTGCCCTGGCTGGAGTGCAATGGCGTGATCTCAGCTCACTGCAACCGCCACCTCCCAGGTTCACGCGATTCTCCTGCCTCAGCCTCCTGAGTACTTGGAATTACAGGTGCACACCACCACACTTGGCTAATTTTTCGTATTTTTAGTAGAGACGGGGTTTCACTATGTTGACCAGACTGGTCTCGAACTCCTGACCTCGTGATCCGCCCTCCACGGCCTCCCAAAGTGCTGGGATTACAGGGGTGAGCCACCGTGCCTGGCTGCTCTATTTTTCTTTAGCATGCATCACCATGTGATATACTACATTGCTCACTAAACCTTTTATATGTATTGTCTGGGTCTTCCAATAAGTATGTAAGCTCCATGAAAACAGGTTTTGTTTTGTTTTATCACTGACTGACATATCCCGTACTCCTAGATCAGATTCTCACAAATGATGGATGCTCAAAATATATTTGAGTGAATAGTTTGCTTTTACTAAATGTTCATCTACTGTGAAACCAAAGAAAACGTATTTTTTTTACACTCTAGTTATAAACAATTTAAATGTTCTGAGACAACGAATATATGTACTTTTCAATGTATATGTGTATATACACACATACATATATATATTAAATATACATTTCAATATAATTTTATACTTTTAATATTTGCCTTTTGCCTTCATTTTATAGAACTGATTTCCATTCTTGTTACTTTTCCACTCTTTCCATTCTTGTTACTTGTTTCAATGTTTTCTTTCTGTAAGACTTGGAAAAAGCAAAGTCGGAATCCTTCTATAAGAATTTTGTCCTGTTGTGAAAAGTACAACTTGTTAACCAGATTATATTTTTCTTTTACTCTGTAATACTGGAGAGACAGAGTTTCAGACTATAAATATTTTCTTTCAGTGTTGTCAAAGGTCACAGATACCCTTAGGGGTGGTTAATATAGCTTTATTTGTATTTCTGCTCTACACATTGAAAAAAAAACAACTATTGCTGCCTGATGTTAAATGTTTATCCTTACTATTTAGTTGTACTGTTGTAATGAAACAGCTTTATTTGCTTTTACTTTGCTTTAAAATACTCTTGTAAATATCAAGCTGTATCACCTAAGGCGATTAAGGAACCACTGGGGTAGAATAGCAATCTTTTGTTAAACATAAATCTAAGCAATGGTTTTGTATTCATTTCCTTATCCATCTTTAAATTCCAGTAACATGAACAACCAACGTTGTCTACCAGCATTGGTAGTACTGACGGGAGTACAGGCTCTCCCTGGTGTGCCCTAGAAGACTAGATTTTATTTATCTGCAGTTTGACCTCTTTGACCTGGTGTGTAGTTTTGAAATGATGGTGGAGAAGGAAGCACACACCAGCCTGGTGAGCCATAGCACTAGATCAGCTCTCAATACCTGGAGTGACAGATATCATAGTGACCAAGCCCCCAGTAAGTCTTAATTGCCCTCTTCATTCCTGGAGACTTTCTTCTTTCACATTTACTTCTTTAAAGATGTACTTTAATCTGGGCTGCACAGATAAGTATATATTCATAAAATTTGTAGCAATGTTGGAAAGAAGGATGGGATTGGAAAAGTGATACATGAAAGTAGATGAAAATCTGTACATGTTTAGCTATGTACTTGTGTACCCACACCCTTAATTTACTCTAAATCTCTGTAAGAGCAGTGTCCCTACTTTTTTCTAGGTGGACACTAAAGCATATGAAATAAATGAAATCCAAGAGATTTTATACATAGTTTGCATATTCCTATGTGATACTCTATATACCTTATAATGTTATTGCACATTTAAAATCAGTTCTTGCTTTTTCTTTTCTCTAATGCTTCTTGCTCATTCATTACCATAATGAAGATTTCTTACTCCAGGGCACATTTTATGTAAAGGATCAGATAAATATTTTCAGCTTTGCAGCCCACACAACCTGTGTTACAACTACTCAACCCTGTCATTGTGGCATGAAAACAGCTATAGTCAACACATAAATGGATAAGCATAGCTGTGTTCTAATAAAATTTCATTCACAAAAATAGGTGGCAAGCCTGATTTGACTTATGAGTCATAACTGCTGACCTTGTAATAGGCAAAAAATCTGGAGAAAAGAGGAGTCTGAAGTGGGGGATGGCAAGCCACTATCAATCATCTGTGGTTCACAAGATAATTTTAAATATATATTTATATATAATATATAATGTTTTATATATTTATATTAATATATAAAATAATATTATATATAGTATATAATATATATGTATTAAAGATCAATGCATACTTTATGACTGGGAGAGTGAAACTATTTTAAAAAACTAAACAATAAAATGTCCAGTATATTAAAAATTTACAAGCCAGTAGCAAAGATTAGTATTTTTCTATATGCTCACCCAAATAGATGTCTCCTTTAATGCAACTGATGTGTATAGAAATCAATTTTTAAAGCATTGTCTTTTCCCCAATCATTTAGACTTCTGTTTCAGAAAAGTATTAAATTCTTTCTAATCTCCAATTTTTAGTGGCTTCTGGCATTATAAGTTTTTCTGACCACCATCCTTCATGTATCTGATACAGTGGTAAAGAATATTACGTGATGTTTAAGGGTCTTATTAAGTTTTTCATGAATGCTCCACTTATTTGCTTATATATAAATAGAATATCTCTAGAAATATATGCAAGAAATTGGGTACACTGGTTGCCTCTGTGGAGGGACATTGATGGGAAGACTTTTTCACTGACTACAGCTGTGCACTATTTTAATATGCACGGATTACATATGCAAACAACAGAAGAAAAGATATGCTACACTCTGGTATAAATTTTGATTTACAACTAAGGAACAACCTAAAGAAGTGATGTGTGATCCTTTATTTATGAGTTGGACAACAGGCACAATCCTACCTGTTAAGAAGAGTAACTTCGTTAAGTCTGTTAGCAAATTTTAAGCAACATCTACCATATGGAAATCCCTTTTGGGTGGCTCTGGGCTGGGTGAAAGGATTTGTCTGCTTTTAAAAAGGAATCAGATGTCTGCAGGATAAAGAAAAAAAATGTCATACTGGGAAATTTTGTGTGTTTACGCTGTAAATGTGGCTTCTCTCTACTCTGTATTACTTTAGATGGAGCGACCTGAGTTTTAGATGTTGAAATAAATCTGATATCTGTGTTGGCAAGACTATTTGATGGTTATTCTCCATCTGCAGAATTCCTAACATCTTTCTTCACTCCACGCTTAGCTTAGAGACAAGTAAAAGCATAGACACAAGTAAAAAAACAGCAAAGAAACACAGTTTCTGTAAGTAGAATTTTGTTGCAAAGATGGAGTGGCACAGTCCCTTTAACATACAGAGCTGTATTACCAGAACCGCTGCAAGTTTCTGTGGGACAAACACCATTACAGGAAAATAATTTGGTTAATGGCTAGGAAGGTTGATGGTGTTTACCTTTTCCAAGAATCATTAAATGGCATCATGGGTCACTGGTGAGTGTATGATTGTTTTTAATACATTGATTTTTTCCAAGTATAAAAATAATGGCCAGGTGCGGTGGCTCACACCTGTAATCCCAGCACTTTGGGAGGCCATAAATATATTTGTACAAAAATATTTTTCCTCTTCCTTGGCAAAAGAACAAAATCTGTTGGGTCAAAGGATATAAATTTTTGTAATATTTTATCTAATTATAAAAGTAATGCATGTTCATTATGGAGAACCTAGAAAAAAAGACTAAAAAAACATTTCTCTTACAGTCCTCTGTACCAGAACTCTCAACTGATGACCATAACTCACACTTCACTGAGCAATTATAAACAAGTAGAAAGAATTTCAACTGCGTGCAGTGGCTCATGGCTGTAATCCCAGCACTTTGGGAGGCTGAGGTGGGTGGATCACGAGGTCAGGAGATCGAGACCATCCTAGCTAACATGGTGAAACCCCATCTCTACTAAAAATACAAAAATAAGCTGGGCGTGGTGGTGGGCGTCTGTAGTCCCAGCTACTCGGGAGGCCGAGGCAGGAGAATTGCTTGAACACAGGAGGCGAAGGCAGTGAGCCAAGATTGTGCCACTGTACTCCAGCCTGGGTGATAGAGCAAGACTCCGTCTCAAAAAAAAAACAAAACAAAAGAAAGAAAGAAAGAATTTCCTCTTTGCATCGCTCTGCCTCCTTTCTGGTTCCAATGGAGAAGAAACTGTCTCTACTTTGAGCAAAGGCTAACTTTTCTGCTGTGCACTTGCTGTTTCCAGGATCCACTATTATAATGATCCCCTCTCAAATGTATCATCAACCTCCTCCTTCCATCAGCATACAACCTGTGCTCTAATATCTCCCATCTTTAAAATTATCTCCTTGGATCCCCTATCCTTTCCAGCTATTGCCCTATTTCTCATCCCTTCATAGCTGAGCTTCCTAAAAGAGGAGTTCATATTCCCTATTTCTCCTTCCTCACCTTGTCTCTCTCCTCCATCTCTCCAGGCTAGGACTGCCCTTCACCCTACTCTACAGAGGTGGCTCTTGTCAAGGTCATTAAATAACTCTGTGGGGTTGGAAGATGAAATGAATGAAATGAAGCAGGAAGGCAAGTTTAGAGAAAAAAGAAGAAAAAGAAACAAGCAAAGCCTCCAAGAAATATGGGAATATGTGAAAAGACCAAATCTACGTCTGATTGGTATACCTGAAAGTGACGGGGAGAATGGAACCAAGTTGGAAAACACTCTGCAGGATATTATCCAGGAGAACTTCCCCAATCTAGCAAGGCAGGCCAACATTCAGATTCAGGAAATACAGAGAATGCCACAAAGATACTCCTCGAGAAGAGCAACTCCAAGACACATAATTGTCAGATTCACCAAAGTTGAAATGAAGGAAAAAATGTTAAGGGCAGCCAGAGAGAAAGGTCGGGTTACCCTCAAAGGGAAGCCCATCAGACTAACAGCAGATCTCTCAGCAGAAACTCTACGAGCCAGAAGAGAGTGGGGGCCAATAATCAACATTCTTAAAGAAAAGAATTTTCAACCCAGAATTTCATATCCAGCCAAACTAAGCTTCATAAGTGAAGGAGAAATAAAATCCTTTACAGACAAGCAAATGCTGAGAGATTTTGTCACCACCAGGCCTGCCCTAAAAGAGCTCCTGAAGGAAGCACTAAACATGGAAAGGAACAACCGGTACCAGCCGCTGCAAAATCATGCCAAAATGTAAAGACCATTGAGACTAGGAAGAGACTGCATCAACTAACGAGCAAAATAACCAGCTAACATCATAAAGACAGGATCAAATTCACACATAACAAGATTAACTTTCAATGTAAATGGACTAAATGCTCCAATTAAAAGACACAGACTGGCAAATTGGATAAAGAGTCAAGACCCATCAGTGCGCTGTATTCAGGAAACCCATCTCATGTGCAGAGACACACATAGGCTCAAATAAAAGGATGGAGGAAGATCTGCCAAGCAAATGGAAAACAAAAAAAGGCAGGGGTTGCAATCCTAGTCTGATAAAACAGACTTTCAACCAACAAAGATCAAAAGAGACAAAGAAGGCCATTACATAATGGTAAAGGGATCAATTCAACAAGAAGAGCTAACTATCCTAAATATATATGCACCCAATACAGGAGCACCCAGATTCATAAAGCAAGTCCTGAGTGATCTACAAAGAGACTTAGACTCCCACACAATAATAATGGGAGACTTTAACACCCCACTGTCAACATTAGACAGATCAACGAGACAGAAAGTTAACAAGGATACCCAGGAATTGAACTCAGCTCTGCACCAAGCAGACCTAATAGACATCTACAGAACTCTCCACCCAAAATCAACAGAATATACATTTTTTTCAGCACCACACCACACCTATTCCAAAACTGACCACATACTTGGAAGTAAAGCTCTCCTCAGCAAATGTAAAAGAACAGAAATTATAACAAACTATCTCTCAGATCACAGTGCAATCAAGCTAGAACTCAGGATTAAGAATCTCACTCAAAACTGCTCAACTACATGGAAACTGAACAACCTGCTCCTGAATGACTACTGGGTACATAACGAAATGAAGGCAGAAATAAAGATGTCCTTTGAAACCAACGAGAACCAAGACACAACATACCAGAATCTCTGGGATGCATTCACAGCAGTATGTAGAGGGAAATTTATAGCACTAAATGCCCACAAGAGAATGCAGGAGAGATCCAAAATTGACACCCTAACATCACAATTAAAAGAACTAGAAAAGCAAGAGCAAACACATTCAAAAGCTAGCAGAAGGCAAGAAATAACTAAAATCAGAGCAGAACTGAAGGAAGTAGAGACACAAAAAACCCTTCAAAAAATTAATGAATCCAGGAGCTGGTTTTTTGAAAAGATCAACAAAATTGATAGACCGCTAGCAAGACTAATAAAGAAAAAAAGAGAGAAGAATCAAATAGATGCAATAAAAAATGATAAAGAGGATATCACCATTGATCCCACAGAAATACAAACTACCATCAGAGAATACAACAAACACCTCTACGCAAATAAACTAGAAAATCTAGAAGAAACGGATAAATTCCTCGACACATACACTCTCCCAAGACTAAACCAGGAGGAAGTTGAATCTCTGAATAGACCAATAACAGGATCTGAAATTGTGGCAATAATAAATAGCTTACTAACCAAAAAGAGTCCAGGACCAGATGGATTCACAGCTGAATTCTACCGGAGGTACAAGGATGAACTGGTACCATTCTTTCTGAAACTATTCCAATCAATAGAAAAAGAGGGAATCCCCCCTAACTCATTTTATGAGGCCAGCATCATCCTGATACCAAAGCTGGGCAGAGACACAATCAAAAAAGAGAATTTTAGACCAATATCCTTGATGAACATTGATGGAAAAATCTTCAATAAAATACTGGCAAACAGAATCCAGCAGCACATCAAAAAGCTTATCCACCATGATCAAGTGGGCTCCATCCCTGGGACGCAAGGCTGGTTCAATATACGCAAATCAATAAATGTAATCCAGCATATAAACAGAAGCAAAGACAAAAACCACATGATTATCTCAATAGATGCAGAAAAGGCCTTTGACAAAATTCAACAACCCTTCATGCTAAAAACTCTCAAGAAATTAGGTATTGATGGGACGTATCTCAAAATAATAAGAGCTATCTATGACAAACCCACAGCCAATATCATATTGAATGGGCAAAAACTGGAAGCATTCCCTTTGAAAACTGGCACAAGACAGGGATGCCCTCTCTCACCACTCCTATTCAACATAGTGTTGGAAGTTCTGGCCAGGGCAATTAGACAGGAGAAGGAAATAATGGGTATTCAATTAGAAAAAGAGGAAGTCAAATTGTCCCTGTTTGCAGATGACATGATTGTATATCTAGAAAACTCCATTGTGTCAGCCCAAAATCTCCTTAAGCTGATAAGCAACTTGAGCAAAGTCTCAGGATACAAAATCAATGTACAAAAATCACAAGCATTCTTATACACCAACAACAGACAAACAGAGAGCCAAATCATGAGTGAACTCCCATTCACAATTGCTTCAAAGAGAATAAAATACCTAGGAATCCAACTTACAAGGGATGTGAAGGACCTCTTCAAGGAGAACAACAAACCACTGCTCAAGGAAATAAAAGAGGATACAAACAAATGGAAGAACATTCCATGCTCATGGGTAGGAAGAATCAATATCATGAAAATGACCATACTGCCCAAGGTAATTTACAGATTCAATGCCACCCCCATCAAGCTACCAACGACTTTCTTCACAGAATTGGAAAAATCTACTTTAAAGCTCATATGGAACCAAAAAAGAGCCTGCATCGCCAAGTCAATCCTAAGCCAAAAGAACAAAGCTGGAGGCATCACACTACCTGACTTCAAACTATACTACAAGGCTACAGTAACCAAAACAGCATGGTACTGGTACCAAAACAGAGATATAGATAAATGGAACAGAACAGAGCCCTCAGAAATAACGCCACATATCTACAACTATATGATCTTTGACAAACCTGAGAAAAACAAGCAATGGGGAAAGGATTCCCTATTCAATAAATGGTGCTGGGAAAACTGGCTAGCCATATGTAGAAAGCTGAAACTGGATCCCTTCCTTACACCCTATACAAAAATCAATTCAAGATGGATTAAAGACTTAAATGTCAGACCTAAAACCATAAAAACCCTAGAAGAAAACCTAGGCATTACCATTCAGGAGATAGGCATGGGCAAGGACTTCATGTCTAAAACACCAAAAGCAATGGCAACAAAAGACAAAATTGACAAATGGGATCTAATTAAACTAAAGAGCTTCTGCACAGCAAAAGAAACTACCATCAGAGTGAACAGGCAACCTACAAAATGGGAGAAAATTTTCGCAACCTACTCATCTGACAAAGGGCTAATATCCAGAATCTACAATGAACTCAAACAAATTTACAAGAAAAAAACAAACAACCCCATCAAAAAGTGGGCGAAGGACATGAACAGACACTTCTCAAAAGAAGACATTTATACAGCCAAAAAACACATGAAAAAATGCTCACCATCACTGGCCATCAGAGAAATGCAAATCAAAACCACAATGAGATACCATCTCACACCAGTTAGAATGACGATCATTAAAAAGTCAGGAAACAAAAGGTGCTGGAGAGGATGTGGAGAAATAGGAACACTTTTACACTGTTGGTGGGACTGTAAACTAGTTCAACCCTTGTGGAAGTCAGTGTGGCAATTCCTCAGGGATCTAGAACTAGAAATACCATTTGACCCAGCAATCCCATTACTGGGTATATACCCAAAGGACTATAAATCATGCTGCTATAAAGACACATGCACACGTATGTTTATTGCGGCATTATTCACAATAGCAAAGACTTGGAACCAACCCAAACGTGCCACAATGATAGACTGGATTAAGAAAATGTGGCACATATACACCATGGAATACTATGCAGCCATAAAAAAATGATGAGTTCATGTCCTTTGTAGGGACATGGACGAAATTGGAAATCATCATTCTCAGTAAACTATCGCAAGAACAAAAAACCAAACACCTCATATTCTCACTCATAGGTGGGAATTGAACAATGAGAACACATAGACACCGGAAGGGGAACATCACACTCTGGGGACTGTTGTGGGGTGGGGGGAGGGGGGAGGGATAGCATTGGGAGATATACCTAATGCTAGATGACGAGTTAGTGGGTGTAGCGCACCAGCATGGCACATGTATACATATGTAACTAACCTGCACATTGCGCACATGTACCCTAAAACCTAAAGTATAATAATAATAAATAAATTAAATAAATAAATAAATAAATAACTCTGTGGGGCCAAATTCAATGTTACACTATTTTCTTGAATGTTCAGCACTACTTGGCAGAGTTGACTATTCTCTCCAAAACACTCAGGATATGTGGCTTGCAACAGACCACATTCTCTGCTCTTCCTCCCTTGAGGGCTACACTCCCTTAATCGCCTATTGTGGCTCCTCTGCTAATGACTAAATGTTGCTGTTTCCCAGAGCTCTGTCCTGGGCCTCTTTCACTTTTCTTTCTTAACACTCACATTCAGTGACCTCATCCAATGCCGTGGCATTGAATACTTCTTTAAGCAAACAACTCAAAGCATTATCTCCAACATGGATTTCTCCCCTGAAGTCCAGACTACTATATCCAACTGCCTTCTTGATAATTCTACTTTGATATTTAAATGGCATATCAAATTTAGCATGACCACCCTCAAACCTTTATGAATAAATATAAGAGAATTACACTATCATTCATGGACAGGGAACAACATCTATACTTTAGTCTGGGCTGCCCAGGTGATGCCAGGCTTTATATACACAGACCACACACACACACGCACACACACACACACACGTATATATGTATGTATATAATCTACAGCACAAGTTCCCCTTGTGGGAATAGACATGAAATAATAATATTCCATTTCAATTTCTAGTTCCAAGACTGGCATTGTCACAGTTAGGTATTTACTTATTTCCTTTCTTTTTGCTAAAACATTGGGAATTTTGACTTCAGATTTTTCACTTAAAAAATAAAAAACAAGCTGTATTTATATAAATGTATACACCTAACTGCAAAGTAAATCAGAATCTTCAAAAACTACAAATTCTGTTAAATATAATACTTTTTTTCAGAGATTAGAAAAGTAAATGGGAAAGCAAACAAAATTAGGGCAGCTGAACAGCCAGAGATAAAGCTCTATGTTCCTGGCAGTAAGGAATGAGGGGCATGTCAGTTTTAATTCTACTCAAAGACTAAATTATTCTGACCTAAAACTACACTACTGTCCTTAAAAAATATTTGTCCCCCTTCTCTGTCATTGCTAAAGTTATATCTACTCTAAAGCACAATTTTCCAGTAAGGTACTGTCAATAGATTTATTACTAAGGCCTTTGATATAATGACAAAAACGTATTTAGAGTATTAAAAATGTGAAGGTGCCCAGGGAAAACAGTTGCTCTGCACTCCATTCAACCCATGCATTTTGTTTCACTGCAAAAAAAAAGAATAAAAATTTTATCATCCATACTCAGTGTCCTGCCTCCTATGGGGCAGAACTCAACAGTAAATGTAAGTCTATGCAAATGTGTCTTTTCTTTTTTTTTTTTATTTTTTTATTGAGATGGAGTCTGGCTCTGTCACCCAGCCTGGAGTGCAGTGGTGCAATCTTGGCTCACTGCAAGCTCCGCCTCCCGGGTTCATGCCATTCTCTTGCCTCAGCCTCCCGGGTAGCCGGGACTACAGGCGCCTGCCACCACGCCCGGCTAATTTTTTTTGTAGACGGGCTTTCACCGTGTTAGCCAGGATGGTCTCGATCTTTTGACCTCGTGATCCACCTGCCTCAGCCTCCCAAAGTGCTGGGATTACAGGTGTGAGCCACTGTGCCCGGCCGGAAATGTGTCTTTTCTTATGACACCAACAGTAAAAATGGATTCAGTCAAATCCTAGGCATTGCTAATTTGAAGGAAAAAACAGAAAAACTTAGTATTGCAATATTTATTGAAATTCACAATGTATGTTAAAGCTCTTGATAATCTTTTAGGTTATATGTGCCTTTTTTTCTCTCTCTACAATAATTTTTTTCAGGCCAAAAGATGTATACTCAGAATTTTTCAGGAAATTTTGTTATTTTTAGTAAAATGTGTTTTATTTCTTTGTATTTAAGTACACATATTTGTTGGATTCATCTTATTTTGTCCCATGAAATCAAATGTAATAGTTTTCAGAAATCTCTTTAAACAAAATAATTATAAAGTTACAAGAAAATGTACAAATATTTTTGAAACAAGTAAACAATTGAGTCCATTTAATGAAGCTAAAAACAGGTAATGCTATCAGTAAAATAATTAATTATTTCTAGAACATCATTGGAAACATTTACATTACAGGAATTTGGGAATCTTATCTAAACTTTCAGAATTCGTAAAGTGATCCGAATAGCTGATAAAATTTAAGTGTTCCTATCTGTATTGAGCATATTTTAATACTAACTACTAAGGAAAAATAATATTTCATTGAATGATGCTAAAGGTACCAAAGAAACAACTAATAAATGATTCCACGTGAACTTTAGAGAATCATGTTACGATCTCATCCTTGTATATATTTACTGAATGTATTTATATGTGAATGCAATCTTATATGAAAATACTTGGGGTTTACAAAATTTTTCAGGCTAAATCAGAATCCAGATTACAAACAATGAACCAGGGATAGCTTTTAACTCTACTGGGTTCTCTATTTGTGTACATAGCTAATATCACAGATGGTAATCTATTTTGGGTTGTAAAGCAAATGTATTCAGAATTTTCTCAGGCTCCTGATCCACATGTCCACATTGCACAACTCCAGGGGGGCACCATTAATGTTCTATTTATGTGCTCCAGGGTGAAGGCACTAACGTGGAATATGATATGAATAGAGCCTCCTGGAGTTGTACAACATGGGCCACCTGTGTTGAAAATACAGTTTTTCCTCTGCTCTCACACCACAATTAACACAGAAGACTTCTGTGGCCAGATGTGTGTAGTTTTTTCTCAACGCATCAAGCAAGCAATCAGTTTTGCAGCAGACACCAATAGACCAATAGGTGTCCTCCAACCCAGTTCAATTCTGTCACTATCTACCTGGAGATAGTATCAGATTACACAGGTTGACGGCTCAGTTCTACTAGACTGTTCCCCACTTCCAACATTAATAGCAAGCCGCAGATTGTTGTACCTGTGCTTCTGACCAACGCTATAAATCAGGGTTCCCATGACCGTCTCCTTGGGTTTGATTAAGTTGCTAGAGTGCCTCGCTTCCTTACACTTACTGGTTTATTATAAAGAATATTACAAAGGACACAGATAAAGAGATGTGTAGGGCAAGGCATGTGGGAAGGAGCTTCCATGATCGTGTGTCACCCTCCACATGAATGAGTTCTTATTCACCTTCCTGCAAGAGCTCAGCTAGCCAGAAGTTCTCTGTACCCTGTCCTCTTGGGCCTTTTATGGAGACTTTACTGGATAGGCACAAATGAAGCATGGACAACCTTGTAGAAATGAGATTGGATGAAGAGTGGGTCTTATGATCTGCAATCAGAGAAGGTAGGTCAGATAATTTCTTTATGGGCAGCCCCAAGACAGAAAGGTGGGTAAAGGTTTTACTTTCGGTCTCTGTGGCCTGCTTGGGGAGCAAAAGGAGCAGATGAAAGGAGGACCGGGGAAGGTCAGAAAATGAGATTCTATTTCCTGAGGACTGCTTCTGAGACCTAAAGCACCCCAACACTATAACAAAAGTCCGTCTGTCACCTTTATCACACTGAAGCTGTTCCAAAGCTGCTACAGGAACCAAGGACAAAAAGCCACATACTTCAACAAAAGATACACTTATTGTTTTAGTCATTCAGGAAATACAAAGACTATGGAAGTTATGGACCAGGAACTGTGCTATGTGTGCATGTTTTCATATATACATAATGAACATTATCTATCTATCTATCTATCTGTCTAATGCCACCCATACAACTTAGGGGTACAATAAGTGTCATAACACTAGTAATCAAATTTTGCAGGCTGATTGTTATCACATGCTAATGTGGGACTTCTGTCACTTTACAAAGTCCCCATAAGTATGTCTCACAAGTGCTCATGGACAAGTCTGCTTCAGCCAGACACCACTGGTACTCAGTCCTCACTTAGCTGGACATTGGTCTCCTTCCCACTTTGCTGGGCAGATGGTGGCTGGCACCCTGTTAGTCACTCTGGGTTTCTTGCTGCTCCTGAGCATATGAAGTCCTTGCTGGCCAGGCTCAGCATTGCTCAGCCAGAAAAGCAGTGTCTCCAGTTGCTCTGCCAGGGATTTTGTTCCTCTGCTGCTGATGCTCTGGGTGGATACACTGCTGCTGTGCTGGACAGCCTGCACACCAGGCATGCCATGCCCTTCTGCAGCTCCATTCACCCAGGAGTCAAATAGATGTATCTGTTTGTTACGTGTTATATTCTGTTTTATGTGCTAATTGACATGGAAAAGCACTGCTGCTTGTACCCTCCTTTTACAGGTTGAGTGAAACAGCTCTTTCAGTTCTTTCAGTTTTTACTTGTAGCTCCATCCTTCCTTAGGACACAGATATGTACCCCATTGGTTGGGCTAGGCTTGAGATGGCTTTTGTTAAGAGCCAATGTGTATATTCAGAGCTCTGACTCCCTCCAATCACTAAGTCTTTGCTACTGGGTCAAATTAGTGCTCTTATCCCTAGCACTAGTTATATACAAAGACCATGTTATCCTTGGCAAAATGACTCCTGCAAGGCCAACCCATCTTATCACTGCAGAAAGCAAAACTAGGCTGAACTCAGCTGACACTCCCCCAAAGAAGGAGTATTTAAACCAGCCCTAGCCAGGGTGAATCGCCCATCCCAGAGGTTAGAATTTGAGATTTGGCAAGCCTTGCCAGCATGGGCTAAAGTGCTCTGGGGTGCTAAATAAACTTGAAAGGCAGCCTAGGCCACAAAGACTGCAACTCACAGGTAAGTCCTACTGCTGAACTGGGCTCAGAGCCAGTGGGCTAAGGGAGTGTTCGCTCCACCCCTTCTCCAATGACAGGCTGCACAGCTCACAGCTCCAAAACAGAACCTTTCTTTCCACTTGAGAAGAGGAAAGTTAAGAGTAAAGAGGACTTTGTTTTGCATCTTGAATACCAGCTCAGCCATAGTAGGATAGGGCAGCAATCAGAGTCATGAGGCCCCCTTTCAAGACCCTAGTTCCCAGATGACATGTCTAGACTCAACCTGGGCCAGAAGAGATGCTGCTGACTTAAAGGGAAGAACCAAGACCTGGCAGGACCCATCACCTGCTGACTAAAGAGTTCTTGGGCCCTGAATGACCAGCAGTGATACCCAGATAGTACACCATGGGCCTTGGGTGAGACTCAGACTTGCTGCCTTCAAGTGAGAATCAGCACATTCCCAGCTGTGATGGCTATGGGCAGAAGAGTCCTTCTTGAGAAAAGCAGAGGGAAAAGTAAAGGGGACTCTGTCTTGCATCTTAGGTACCAGCTTTGCCACAGAGGCATACAGCATTAAGTGGGCTCTTGGGGTCCCCATTCCAGGTCTTGAGTCTGGGACAGTATTTATGAACGTGCCCTGGGCTAGAAAGGAGCCCGCTGCCCTAAAGGCCGAGTCACAGGCCAGGCAGCATTCACCATGAGCTGAATGAAGAGCACTTGTGCCTTAAGTGAACATTACTGGTGGCGGTACTCCCTAAGGGCCTGTGGTGGTGATGACCATGGGGTGAAGCTCCTCTGCCTGTGGAAAGGGGAGGTAAGAGTGGGAAAGACTGTGTCTCATGGCTTGAGGGCCAGCTCACCCACACTGCAATAGAACACCAGGTAAGTTTCTAAGGTTCTTGACTCCAGTCCCTGGATCCTTGATGACATCTCTGGACCTACCCAGGGCCTGAGGGAACTCACTGTCCTGAAGTAAGGACATAATCCAGGCTGGCTTTGCCACCTGCTGATTGTAGAACTCCAGAGCCTTGAGCAAACATAGGCAGTAGCCAGGTAGTGGTTACAGTGGGCATGGGGCAAGACACAGTGCTATGCTGCCTTCAGGTCTGACTCAGTGCAGTCCCAGTAGCCACCAGGGTGCTTGTGTCATTCCATCCGTAGATCCAGCTCAGAACAGAGAGAGAGAGAGAAAGAGAAAGAGAGACTCTGTTTGGCAGTAAGTACAGGAAGAGAACAAAAGTCTCTGCTTGGCAATCCAGGAAATTATTCAAGATCTTATCCAAGTACTTCTATGAGTCTGCAAGAAGCACAGAATCATTGGGCTGAGGATGTCCCCTAATACATATATGGCTTAGATCACAACAGCCAAGTCCTTTCAAATACCTGGAAAGCCTTCCCAAGAAAGATAGGTACAAACAAGTCCAGACTGCAAACACTACCAGAAATAGCTAACTCTTCAATGCCCAAACATAGATGAATGTCCACAAGCATCAGAACTATCCAGGGAAACATGACCTCACCAAATAAACTAAGTAAATCACCAGGGACCAATCCTGGAGAAAGAGAGGTATGTGACTTTTTAGACAAAGAATTCAAAATAGCTGTTTTGAGGAAACTCAAAGAAATTCAAGATAACACAGAGAAGAAATTCAGAATTCTATCAGATAAATTTAACTAAGATATTGAAATAATTAAACATAATCAAACAGAAATTCTGGGGTTGAAAAATGCAATTGACATACAGAAGAATGCATGAGATTTAACAGCAGATTTGACTAAGCAGAAGAAAGAAT
This sequence comes from Pongo abelii, assembly GCF_028885655.2. Lineage (NCBI taxonomy): Eukaryota > Metazoa > Chordata > Mammalia > Primates > Hominidae > Pongo > Pongo abelii. The sequence goes on along the minus strand of NC_071993.2, from coordinate 26,220,243 downwards.
TAGTGAGTTTGAGGGCAGGCTATTTGAAAATGCAATCAGAAGAGACAAAGGAAAAAAGAATAAAAAACAATAAAGCACTACTACAGGATCTAGAAAATACCCTCAAAATGGAAAAATGTAAAACTTATTGGCTAAAAAGAGGAAGTAGAGAAAGAGGGGTAGAAAGTTTATTGAAAGGGATAATTCCTCAAACCTAGAAAAAGATATCAATGGCCAAGAAGAAGGTTATAGAAAGCCAAGCAGATTTAATCTGAAGACCACCACCACAAGGTATTTAATAATCAAACTCCCAAAGGTTAAAGAAAGGATCCTGAAAGTAGTGAGACAAAAGAAATAAATTACATACAAGGGTGCTCCAATACATTTGGCAGCTGAATTTTTAGTGGAAACCTTACAGGCCAGGAGAGAGTGGCAAGACATATTTAAAGTGCTGATGGAGAAAATATTTTACCCTAGAATAGTATATCTGGCAAAAATAAACTTTAAACATGAAGGAGAAATAAAGACTTTCCCACACAAACAAAAGTTAGGGATTTTATCAAGAATAAACCTGTCCTACAAGAAATGCTAATGGGAATACTCCAATTAGGTAGAAAAGTGTTTTAATGAGCAATAAGAAATCATTTTAAGATGCCAAATTTACTAGTAATAGTAAGTACAAGGAAAAACACAGAATATTATGATACTGTAACTATGGTAAATTACAGAAGACTAAAAGATGAACCAATCAAAAACAGTAACTACAATCACGTTTCAAGACATAGACAGTACAATAAGATATGGACAGAAACAACAAAAAGTTAAAAAGCAGAAGAATGAAGTTAAGGTGTAGAGTTTTATTAGTTTTCATTTTGCTTGTTTGTTTGTTTATGCAAACATTGTTAAGCTGTTATCAGCTTACAATAATGGGTTATAAATAGTATGTGCAAGCCACGTGGTGACCTCAAATCAGAAAACATATAGCGGTTATACAAAAAATAAGAAAGAAATTAAATCATACCACCAGAGAAAATTACCTTCACTAAAAGGAAGAGAAGAAGGAAGAAGAGAAGGAAGAGAAGACCACAAAACAACTAGAAAACAAGTAACAATATGGCAGGAGTAATTCCTTACTTATCAATAATAATATTGAAAGTACGTGGACTAAACTCTCCAATCAAAAGACATACAGTGGCTGAATGGATAAAAACAACAACAACAACAAAAACCCAAACTAAAACCAAATGATCTGTTGCTTACAAGAAACACACTTCATCTAAAAAGACACACATAGACTGAAAATAAAGGAATGGAAAGAGGTATTCTATGCCAACGGGAACCAAAAACAGCAGGAGTCACTATACTTATACTAGACAAAATAGATTTCAAGACAAAAACTATAAGAAGAGACAAAAAAGGTCACTATGTAATGATAAAGAGGTGAATTCAGCAGGAGGATATAACAATTGTAAATATATATGCACCTGACACTGGAGCACCCAGATATATAAAGCAAATATTAGAGCTAAATAGTGAGATAAACCCCAATAAAATAACAGCTGGAGACTTAAATACTTCACCTTCAGCATTGAATAAGTCTTCCAGAAAGAAAATCAGCAAAGAAACATCAGATTTAATCTGCATTATAAATGAAATAGACCTAATACATATTTATAGAACATTCATCCAATGGCTACAGAATACACATTTTTCTCCTCAGCACAGGGGTAAGTCTCAAAGATATATGATATGTTAGGTCACAAAACAAGTCTTAAAATATTTTTTAAATGGAAATAATATCAAGCATCTTCTCTGACTATGATGAAACAAAACTAGAAATCAATAACAATAGCAATTTTGGAAACTATACAAACACACAGAAATGAACACTTTTCCCGTTTACCCCAAGAATACTTGCTGGTGGTGCTTGTGGCTGCAGTGTTTACCCTGAGATAACTTTGCCATGAAGTATTTTGCCTTTATTATTATTTTTGCATCTCTCTGGTATATTAACTTTGGAAACAAATATAATATTCTACTTATAGCATTCTGGTTTTGGTAGTGGTACTTTCATTTACAAAATATAGTAATTCTCAATTGTTGAAAATGTCAAATCCTAGAAAACGTAGCATCCCTCCAAGTGATGTTAACATCGTTCTTGAACAATCGTTGGCTGAAGATTCATTTGATGAATCTGATTTCTCCAAAATAGACAATTCTGATGATTTAGACTATTCTAATGTTAGTTCTGTTTTGAAATAACTCCAAGAAGAGTTCTTATATTTTATTTTCACATTGAAAATCAGTCAGATTTGCTGCAGTCTCAAAAAACATGTTTATGTAAAATTAAATGAGCAATGGCAGCAAGCTGCACTTAAAAAAAAAAACAGGAAAAGCGTTAAACAATATGATACTAAACACTCAATGGGTCAATGAAGACGTTAAGAAGGAAATTGAAAAAATTCTTGAAATAAAAATTATAATGAAAGCACAACATACCAAAACCTATGGAATACAGTGACAGCAGTAATGGGAGGGAAATTTATAGCTCTCAGTGCTTACATCAAAAATAAAAAAAAAACTTCAAATAAACAACCTAATGATGTATGCAAGAGCTAGAAAAGCAAGAGCAATCTAAACTCAAGATTAGTAAAAGAAAAGAAATAATAAAGATCAGAGCAGAAATAAATGAATTTGAAATGAAGAAAACAATACAAAAGATCAATGAAACAAAAAGTTGATTTTTTAAAGATAAAGAAAATTGACAAACCTTTAGCCAGACTAAGAAAAATGAGAGAAGACCCAATTAAGTAAAATCAGAATTGAAAAAGGATACATTACAGCTGTATCCTTTGATACAGTTTGAATTTCTGTATTCAAAGGATCTTTGGTAGTAATTCAAAGGATCTTTGGTAGCTAATATGAGCAAATACACATCAATAAATTGAAAAATTTAGAATAAATAAATAAATTCCCAGACACATACAACCTACCAAGATTGAACCATAAAGAGATCCAAAACCTGAACTGACCAATATGAAGTAATGAGATCAAAGCCATAATAAAAAGTCTCCCAGCAAAGAAAATCCTGGGACCCAATGGCTTCACTGCTGACTCCTACCAAACATTTAAAGAACTAATGCCAATCCTCTTCAAACTATTCTGAAAAGTAAAAGAGAAAGAAAAGCCTATAGGGCAATATCACAAATGAATCTTGATGAAAAAATTCTCAACAAAATACTACCAAATCAAATTCAACTACACATTTTATAATCCCAACACTTTGGGAGGCCGAGACAGGCGGATGACCTGAGGTCGGGAATTCGAGACTAGCCTGACCAACATGGAGAAACCCTGTCTCTACTAAAAATACAAAAAATAAAATAAAATAGCCGGGCCTGGTGGCGCCCGCCTGTAATCCCAGCTGCTTGGGAGGCTGAGGCAGGAGAATCGCTTGAACCCAGGAGGCGGAGGTTGCAGTGAGCCGAGATCGCGCCATTGCACTCCAGCCTGGGCAACAAGAGCGAAACTCCGTCTCAAAACAAACAAACAAACAAACAAACAAAAACTCATTCATTATGACCAAGTGGGATTTATTCCAGGGATGTAAGGATGGTTCATCATATGCAAATCAATCAATGTGATACATTATATCAACAGAATGAAGGACAAAAACCATGTGAAAAATTAAGCATCAATTGAAATGACAAAAACCCTAAAAAACTGGATTTTGAAGAAACATACCTTAACAAAATAAAAGGAACATATGTCAGATCCATAACTAGTATCATATGGAATGAGGAAAAATTTAAAGCCTTTCCTCTAAGATTGGGAATATGAAAAAGATGCCTACTGTTATTCAACATAGTACTGAAAGTCCTAGGTAGGGCCATCAGACAAGAGAAAGAAATAAAGGGAGTCCACATTGAAAAGGAAGAAGTCATATTATCCTTGTTTGCAGAGGATATGATGGTATACTTGAAAAAACCTAAACAACTCCACAAGAAAACTAGTAGAACTGATAAATCAATAAAGAGTGCAAGATCAACGTACAAAAGTCAGTAGCCTTTCTATATGCCAACAACAAACAATCTGCAAAAGAAATCAAGAAAGTAACACCATTTACAATAGCCACAAATAAAATAAAATGCCTAGGAATTAACCAAAGAAGTGATAGATCTCTACAATGAAAACTATATAATTGATGCAAGAAATTGAAGGGGACACCAAAAAATGGAAAGATATTCCATGTTTATGGATTGGAAGAATCAATATTGTTAAAATGCCCACACTACCCAAAGCAATCTACAGATTTAATTGCAATCCCTATCAAAATGTCAATGATATTCTTCACAGAAATTGAAAAAACACTGCTAAAATTTATATGGAACCACAAAAGACCCAGAATAGCCAAAGCCATCATAAGCAAAAAAGAACAAAACTGAAGGAATCACATTACTTGACTTCAAATTATACTACAGAGGCATAGTAACCCAAAGAGCAGGGCACTAGCATAAAAACAGACACATGGACCAATGAGACAGAATAGAGAACCCAGCGATAAGTCCATAAATCTGCAGTGAGCTCTTTTTTCACAAAGGTGCTGATATGGCTCTGTGCCCCCACCCAAATCTCATGTTGAATTATAATTCCTAATGTTGGGGGGAGGGACCCTGTGGGAGGTGATTGAATCATGGGGGTGGACTTCCTCCTTGCTGTTGTCATGAGATCTGATTGTTTGAAAGTGTGTAGAATTTCCCCCTTGACTCTCTCACTCCTGACACCATGTGAAGATGTGCTTGCTTCCCTTTCGCCCTTCCACCATGATTGTAAGTTTCCTGAGGTCTCCCCAATCATGCTTCCTATACAGCCTGAGGAACAGTGAGTCAATTAAACCTCTTTACTTCATAAATTACCCAGTCTCAGGTAGTTCTTTAGAGCAGTGTGAGAATGGTCTAATACAGGTGCCAAGACCATACAGTGGGGAAAAGACAGTCTCTTCAATAAATGGTGTTGGGAAAACTGGGTATACATATGCAAAGGAATGAAACTAGATCCCTATCTCTCACCATATATTAAAATAGATTTGGAAGTATCTATTAAAAATTTAGAACAAAATTTCAAAACCTTTATCTCAAAAAATCTTCCATGTTAATTGGTTCTCCAATTTTTTTCTCACAGTAAGTAATAAATAGCTAAATGCACTATTAATTGTGTCTATTGAACATATAAAGCCAAATCAAGGCATTCTATTTCAGATCTCAACCCAAACTCTTCAATTCAAAATAATATATTGAGCACTTACTACATGCAAAGTACTAGACTCAGCACTGGAGACACAGATGATTAAGATTTGTAAAATACAGATGCATCTAACTATCCACAAAATGCTGGTGACTGCTAACGTTGTGCAGGTGCTTCATGCTTTCTATTTCATTTAATTTATTCTCTCACCTTTACCAGATAGGTGTTATTGGTGTCCTCATTTTATAAATAGGTTGTAACTGTGTCTAAGAGAGGTTCAGTAACTTGTACAGAGTCACAAAATTAGTTCATGGCAAGACTAATAGACAGCAGGATTGGGACTCTATCCCAGGTGTGTCTAACTGAAGAACAAAGTGATGTATGACCACAGAGGAAAGGAAGTGTAAATACATACTTGTAACTTCTGGGAAAGGTGTCTCAAAGGTGCCAACAGTTGGAGACTGGTTTTAAGTATATTCCCAAGAACGGAATGAAGGTGGGTGAGATTTCAAGGAGATAACACTCCATGAGCCAAAATGGAGAGGAATGAAGATGCATAGCAGGTTCATCAACCAGCAAGTGGCCCCAGAGGCTACAGTGTGGGTGGATCCACAGGGAGAGATGAGCAAGTTGGTCCTTTTAGGAACACTTACTGTCATCAGCAACTCGTGATGGGAGCCACTGGCGACTTGTCATTTTAAGCCTAAATGAAACTAAAGACTGAAAAGTAGATCACGTAGAGCACACAAAATAACAGGCTAAAAAAAGTCTGAGAGTGCAGTACAACTTACAGTATTAATTACTAGAGAAAATGGTCCAGGCCTTTTTTTTCACTGAATGCAGAGTTTTGTTGGCCCCTGCTGAGAGCTTGGCTACTAATAACATAGGCAAACCCCTAAACTCATCATAGGTGTGAGAGACTCTTTCCAAAAGAAATGAAAAGATCACTATGTTGATGATTGTCAACACCCATATCAATGTGTCATTAAACCTAGTTCCTAAATTATTATTTCCCAAACATTTCAAGGATAAGTTAGATACCCATCTTAAACTTAGTTGTTCCCACACTCTGTATCCTTAATTTAATTAAAAAATAGTCTTAGGGGCCCGCGCGCAGTGGCTCACGCCTGTAATCCTAGCACTTTGGGAGGCCGAGGCACGCAGATCACAAGGTCTGGAAATTTAGACCATTCTGGCTAACACAGTGAAACCCCATCTCTACTAAAAAAAATACAAAAAAATTAGCCGGGCGTGGTGGTGGGCGCCTATAGTCCCAGCTACTTGGGAGGCTGAGGCAGGAGAATGGTGTGAACCCAGGAGGCGGAACTTGCAGTGAGCCAAGATGGCGCCACTGCACTCCAGCCTGGGCGACAGCGGGAGTCTCAAAAAAAAAAAAAAAAGTCTTAGGGAAAACATGAACAAAGATTCCTTGACCACTGAATATTCTACTTAGTAATGCAAACTCTAATTGCAGTATACCAAAGAAATAAAATAAAATTTAAGTGTAAATGCCCATTGTGAGTAAACCATACGAAGTAGCTCAAACCATCAGTTTTGTGACCGCCAACTTCTAACACTAGTGAGGAAAAGAGAAACTAGTAAAAGAGCTAGTCTGAAAAATCATTATACTTGAGTTACAGCTTTGTGCTGGTCATTAACTGGCTATCATCTCAGAAGGCAGGATTCAATTTCTCTGGGATTTAGTTTCCTGATCTCTAAAATAAGGATCCACATTCAAAGTTCCTTTCCAGCAATAATAATCTATGATTGTATAATTACTTGGCGGGGGGCGGGGGGGGGAAGTGGTATGATAAAGACAGGAACTGAACTAGGTATTTAGCACAAGTAGGCAGACTGCATGATGGTTCTTTACGCTGTTTCATTTTGAAGCAACAATGTAACTTATTCTCAGAACTATTTACAACTTTTTTCTAGTATCAGCAACTGCTTCTTCTTATTTACTTGAATTCCTTTATTTAGTGCTACCTAGGAGCAGAGGTACTTACAATGGCCTTCTCCAGGGAATAATTATTCAATTGCCTATTCCTTTTAAAATTCCTGGAGACCACGTTAAAAAGCCATTTAGTTTTTATTCTGGGAGCTTTTCTAGAAGAGGAAGTACTGAAGACTGACATAAGGAAATATTTAAGACAGGAAAGAGTAAGTTATTATTTCTTTTCCAAATTTCCTGGTCCTAGAAGGATCCTTGCTGTATTCCCCAGCTTTATCTGTTTCTTCCTGAGTTGTCCTTCTTGGATGGACACAGCTACCAGTATATTCCTTTATGAGACCTTTCCTTATAGCACTGACAGGGACAATTCCTTTACTTTTTATTTTAGCCAAGATAAGATGGGAATCTTCTAAAATAAAATCTTACTTAGAATATAAGCACAAATGATGTGTGTGCACACACACATGCTCCATTTAAAAAAAAACACAAAAACACAGAAACAAATAAATTTCCACATATATTAAATATACCAATATTAAATATATACCAATATTAAATATATATCAATATATTAAATATATAAATATCCAGACACTAGCCTGTCTTGCCTATTACAGCTTATTAAATACATAATTTTGAAGCAAATTCATCATCCTTTCAACACTGAAGATTCAACATCAGCCTTTGTTAGTATTATTAATATAATTATCTTTATGTCAACTGTAGCTCCTTTTCTATTTTTTTTCTAGACTAGCGACTAGATCTGGTCATAGCAAATGGCCATGTATTTTAATGATGGAGCTATCATTATCCAGTTTCTTGATTCATGATAGATTCCTATCTGAATAAAAGCGAACTCTAGGTTATCTTGTTTTCAGAACGGTGCTCTCCTGTTTCCAATTTTAATTTGAGACACAGTCTTTACTTCATCTATGGAGCCATTAGAATCGACTTACACTGAACTAGGTGCAGAGAAATACTCCTGTCTGGGTACCTAGCTTTAGTGGGCTGCTGTAGACAGTGGCGTTGCCATCCTGGCAGTCCAAGGCAGGGGCTGGGATTCAAGTGTCTGTAATAAGGGCTGGGCACCCACTCTTGTGTAATGGAAGATGGCAAAAGGACAAGACCCAGTTAAGCACATTTAGAGATAGATGATAATTAAACATAGTTGGGACCAACTCCCGCTACCTTCAAAAAAATACCATATTTTAAAGTTAAAAAGAAACGTATGAGAAAATGGTCATACTGGGAACAAGCAAAATGAATCCAAAATTATTGCTGTAGTCTGTCTTGGTGTACCCATAATTTACCCTTTAGAACCAACAAAAGGCTGGTGCACAGTAGGACACAGGTGACTTAAGAGCTGGCGATGGGGTACTCCCCACTGTGGGCTATCATGGACACAGATCAAACCTCTCAGTCTGACTTTCAGTGCTCTCAGTGGCCTGGTCTCTGTATACCTCTCCAAACCTGTTTCTGGGTTTTCCCCTTACAGCTTGATTAAATGCTTGCCTTTCTGTCAGCTTATCTCCTTGATTTTATGATTTTGCTCAGGCTGTTTCTCCTGCTATAATGTTCATCTTGTGGTAACTCTATCTTCACATGATTCAGTCCAGTTTATCCCTCGTGGTGCTGATTCAAAGGCCACCTCCTGGATAAGCCCTCCTGTTCCTGCTAGTGGAAATGGGATTGAAACTTTGTATAATGGTTATTTATGTGCTTGTCTTACCCTGTTTACCAAAAAGTTAGCCCCAGAGCACAGCCTCTATAAAGGATTCAGCTGTCAGACCTCTGTGTAGAACTTTTATCCAGACCTTTATACAATGGCCTCAACAAATGTTGAGAAAACATGGATGTCATCTCGATCCGCGATTTCTAGGGTAGCAAAGATTATAGCACAATTGATGTTGAGTGGGATCGTAAGAAATTTAGTCCTGGTTTGGACTAAAAACGAAAAGTAGGAGAGATGAATAGGCTAAGATAATCCCTGGATTTCTGGTTGGCATAATGAGATAAGTGGTGGTGTCATTAATAAGAAAGGGAACAGCCGGGTGCGGTGGCTCATGCCTGTAATCCCAGCACTTTGGGAGGCCGAAGTGGGTGGACCACGAGGTCAGGAGTTTCAGACCAGCCTGGCAAAGATGGTGAAACCCCATCTCTACTAAAAAAACAAAATACAAAAATTAGCCGGGCACAGTGGTGGGCGCCTGTAATCACAGCTACTCGGGAGGCTGAGGCAGGAGAATCACTTGAACCCAGGAGGTGGAGGTTGCAGCGAGCCGAGATCATGCCACTGCACTCTAGCCTGGGTGACAGAACAAGACCCTGTCTCAAAAAAATAAACAAAATAAAATAAAATAAGGGAACAAAGAACACAGATGGAATACCATAAGTTTAATTTTGGACATGTTGAGTTTGAAGTATCTTTCAGTCATGTGGAGATGGGAATGGAAAACATAGTTGTTAGAAAAGCAGTGGGGATAGCATTTTTAAAGTCTTATGTGTTAAGGAAAAGCGTACGTGTTCCAAAGGGTGAATAATTCTCATCATGACATAGTCGGAGCCATTAAAGAAAAATTATCTTGCCCAGAAAATAGAACATAAAACGGAGTCATGCATTGTGCCACATGGAAGGAACCCTATTATTACTTCCTATTGATTTTTTTTGTTTTCTCTTTGCATTGTTCTGTTTTGTAAAATAAAAATCCTATTTGAGCGAATTTACATTACATAAAGTCCCACACCTAATAAGGAATTGACAGCTTGGGCTGTGTGTGTGTGTGTGTTTTTTTTTTTTTTTTTTTGAGATGGAGTCTCACACTGTCACCCGGGCTGGAGTGCAATGGCATAATCTAGGCTCACTGCAACCTCCGGCTCCCTGGTTCAAGCGATTCTCCTGCCTCAGCCTCGCGAGTAGCTGGAATTGGAGGCGCCTGCCACCACACCTGGCTAATTTTTTGTATTTTTAGTAGAGACGGGGTTTCACTATGTTGGCCAGGCTGGTCTCAAATTCCTGACCTCGTGATCCACCCGCCTCGGCCTCCCAAAGTGCTGGGATTACAGGCGTGAGCCACCGCACCTGGCTGGTACTTTTAACACTGATTGGATGGTCAATTTTTAGTTTGTCTTTCTTTTGTTAATCCTTCCACATATGTCTCAAATATGCCTTATATTCTGGCCTGAAAACCAAAGATGCTGGGACAAGTGGACTAGTTGCAACAGCACCACAAATACAGCCAGTATTTTTGGTCTAAGAAACCAAAATTAATAAGAAAAAGGAGTTACTAAATCCTTTCTATTTCTATGAAATTATATGCAAAATATAACAATCTATAAATATCAAAGGTAATTGCCACTAGCATATTGAGAGCATCAAGTAAAATATTAAAGTTATTTTGCATTGTATATAAAACACAAAAGAAATTTAAGATGTTAACATGTTAATAATATGACTTTCAAAAAAAGAAAGTTTTAATTTGGACTTTGTTATTTAAGTAGATGCTGGGTTAGATATTTTCTTTATTTATGAGGAATGACAATCATAGCTTAAATAATTTTTTAGGCAAATGTTCAAGATATATAAAATAAAGAATTGTAGGAAGTGTTAAATATTCCATATGGGAGGTAGATGTGGTGGCTTGTGCCTGTAAGCTCAGCTACTCAGGAGGCTGATGCAGGAGGATCACTTGAGCCCAGAATTTTGAGGCCAGCCTGAGCAACAGTGAGACCCTGTCTCTAAAATAAAATGTAATAGAATAAAAAATATTCCATATAATGGCTATCCATCTGTTGCTTCAGCAGCTCAAAAATACCCTTCTGCTGTGGGGAAGAAATTTCAAAATGGTTAGCAGGTAGGACTCTGCCTTTCACATTGAAGCTGGAAGTGAGCTGAGACCAAGTGTCTCTCACCACCTACTTTCACCTACAGTATGGGCCTGTGACCTATGCATGGGCGATCAAATGGTACAGTATGGAACTTAGAACCTCAAGGAAGCAACATAAAGCTCAAAGTCGGTTTACAAATATTTTGAGTGGGTTGTAGCATTCAAGAAACTAGTGTCACTGCAGGCAATGTTAGAGAAAAGTGGGTGGTTTTCAGTGGCAGCCTTTTAGCTGGTGATTCTTGAGGAAGGACAGTTCAAGCCTCCTGCTTTCATGACTAAACCTGGCTCTCTCCCATCCTCTTCGTTCTCTGAGCCATCCAATATTGCCCACTAAACTGCTTTACTTTTTAAGTGGGCTTGTGTTGTTTTACTCAAGAATTCTGAATAGCACATTTCAGTTACAAATGACTTTTATCTATTCCCATTAAATCAGATAGTCAACTGTTTAAAAATACTGGATTCATAAGAAAAATTTTCTTTTAAAATATTTTATAACTAGAGCTTCTCCCAATTTAGTCTGCCTTCTAACATTGTCAGTTTTAACTCGTGTGAAAAATGCTTTCCCGTTTTTCGAGGAGTGTATTACAACATGGTCTTAATTCTTCAGAATAGTTGAGTAAGTTAGAAAAGTGATGTGTTTTATACTCAGGTCTTGACTTAAAATAGAAAGTTCTCATATCCATTCCACAGTATCTCCCAACACTCCACCTCTCCCCAACAAGGAAGTTTATAAAGTATTCAGTTTGTATTCAATTTATATTAGGACCATTTTCTTTAAAGCTGAATCTTTAATTTTTAAAAAATTATCCTGCCAAGCACATACCTTCAGTTCTAAAGGATATCATGTACAAAAAGAAAAATGTCAGCTTTGAGTTAGCTATGTTGATTTAATACAATCAGATTTTTTTATCCATTTTACCAACATCAGAAACTGTGACAAATCAAGTTATTTTTCATGATCTTCAAGAAGACAGCTTTTGTTTAATGTGTTGCCAGTAGCATAACCAAGCCTCTTTTCTTTTGCCTGAGTATGTCTCACACTTTGGGACTAGTGTGAATATGAATGCTGAGGGCAGGATAATCTTCCCTCCTCCTTTGAACTAAGATCCATGGTCAAGAGAGTGTTGCGGGTAAACATTCAAGTTCAACTCCCACCTCTTCCAAACATACGTTTATAAAAAATAAAATATTTCTTACATGTTAAAAAATAAAATAAAAAAGACAAAGATATTTTCTAAAACAAGATGAGCATTAGAGAGGACCTAACAGAGCAAACAAAAACACCAGGTAAGAGGGCAGAAACTATAGGCTGATTCAAAGTCTGGCACCAAAAACGGGAAAAAGAGGCCTGGAGAGTAAAGGAACTAAAACACACATTCACAATGAAGGCCTTGACCGAGATGTGGTGGGAAGAACGGGGCTGAGTGTGGGGTCCCTTGCCCGGGAAAAAGATTGAAAAAACTCTGCCGCTTCTTCCTTTTATATGGAGCCAGGTGCTTGAGATGGCAGGATGGAGAGACATAAGATCTACTTCCCACTGGCTCAGCAACTAGATCTGCAATTTCCTTCAAATCACAATGGGCCCTGGGGAATCCTGAAACCAGATAACGGCAAAGGCAATACCCTCCAAATAGAATGCAGAAGGAAAGAAAAACCAAAATAAAAAACCTCCCACTCAAGATGAGAAGGCAAACTAAAATTCTGAACCCTAGACTAAGGAAACCAAATATTAAATAAACAAATGAACTCAATAATCAGGACAATTCACCTGTGTTGAAATGCAAATCTGAGAGTTACTGTTAAAAAGTATGTTTAAGATCAAAGAGAAAAAAAGTGGAATTACATTCCCCCAAAAGAAAAAATGAATAGCCAGATATAAAAAGTCAGATATGAAAAGAGTGGCTAACAAAAAACCACTCACCAAGTAAGAAATTATATAAATGAAAACTATAGATGTTGATGTATAATAGATATCAGCATGAAAAAAATATTGGTATATAAGATATCTAGACTAGGCCCAGTTCTATGAGAAAATTAGTGAATTGGGAAACAATTTTGAAGAATTCATTCAGAATATAGCAGAGATTGATAAATGGGTGACAAACATGACAGAGAAATTGCAAGACATGTGAGGTAAAATAGGAGGTTCCAACATTCATGTCTCAGGAATAAAAAGTGAAAAGAATGAGAGAGGATCAATATTTAAAAGAACAACTGAAAAATTTCCATAACTGAGTACATCATGAATTCTCATACTGAAAGCATATTCTGAATTTTTAACAGGATAAACAAGACTACATCTTGTGTCTCAGAATCAGAAAGTGTTGAGCATAACACTGTGCCCAATAATCACTGAAACTTACAGGACAAGCATGACAATCTAAATACTGTGTAGTGCAACCATTCTTACAACGTTTGAACATTGGGAGACAATTATTCATAGGTCTCTCAAATTTCTGCATGTCTTATATTAGCTTTTGTTCCAGACTATATTTTCAGTAATGTTTGTATAGCAAACAGCCTTGGAAATTAAAAATACCAGGACAGATGGAAGTTTTATCTGGTGTCCAGGATGGTAAAGATAATGTTTCTTCCAAGGCAAAATTTGGGCAAGCATGCAAGCAGCCCCTTTAAAAGATTGGAGTTTCCCAAGTTCAGGATTTCCCAGTTATGAGGCAAGCCAAGTGTGGACACAACATCCACCTATTCCACATTTCCCCTAGGACTCTAGGGGGCAAGGAGAACCAGTGTGAACATAAACTCATGCTGTCAGCTTGGCAATGAGTAGTAAAGTCCTTTGTCTCTCATCCACGAATCTTGTGTCTTCTACCAGCATTCATGAAACCGGCAGGCCAAATTGTGAGCTTGCAGGTAGGGTAATATCTCAGATCCTTCACAGTTCTTGGCATTGAACATCCTACACAATGTGAATACACTTCAATTTCTGTTTATTTTGATTATTTGTTGTCTGTTTCGGGAAGAATTAGGTTGCAGCAGATTATGAAACTACATTTACACAAAGATAAAAAGATGGGCATGGATGTCCCATGATTATCTCCTCATTATAAACTACATATCTGCTTCTTTCTTTTGTCACTTAATTCTTCCTCATTAAAGGTATATCAGGTCTGTCTCTGCAGCAAGGCTGTAAACTCAAACAGGCAAGGACTATTATCTCCCAAGATCATCCACAATCATTAGTCCATTTACTCCTGTGAATTAAAGCTTGGGCTTTAAGATCAGAATTTGAATCCTTGCTAAGTCATTTATTTCCTGCGCAGCCTTGTGCAAGTTAATTAACCTCTGCAAACTTCAGTTCTTTTCAGCTGTGAAAATGGGTTATCATAAAATATTTTCCTCAGACTTGTTGTAAAATCACATGAGATAACATAATAAAGTCCTAACACAAAATCTGGCATATAGTAGGCATTAAACAAATGGGAATTAAACGTGTACATTCACAACAGGAATTCAAATAAGTAAAGTCCTATTCACTTCTTCCAACTCCCTAAATAGTGATATGTTTCTGGGATGAAACAAATAGGATTCTCAAGAATAAAGTGAAATTATAAATTTAACTTTAAAAATTATTTGACTTAATAGTACCATCTATAGGAATTTATCTTAAGAAAATAGTAAGAGATTAATGTACAACTCTGTTCATTACACAGTTACTTGAGAGAGTAAAAACAATTAGTAACTACCAAAATGTATGGAATTATTTAAATTAATCATTAAATTGTCAGGCAAGGGAATGCTATCTAGCCATTAAAATTTTGTGTTAGAAGAATGTTTAATTATATGGATATTCACAATTCAGTGAAAGAAGACAGTCTCTGGGACACATACAATACTATTCCAATTTTGTTTTAAAAATGTTTAAAAATGTCTGACTGGGCACAGTGGCTCATGCCTGTAATCCCAGCCTTTTGGGAGGCTGAGGCAGGTGGATCACTTGAGTTCAGGAGTTCAAGACCAGCCTGGGCAACATGGCAAAACCCCGTCTATACGAAAAATACAAAAATCAGCCAGGCATGGTGGTGCGTGCCTATAGTCCCAGCTACTTCAGGGTCTGAAGAAGGAGGATCACTTGAACCCAGGAGGTCGAGGCTACAGTGATCAGAGATGGCACCACTGCACTCCAGCCTGGGAGACAAAGTGAGACCCTGTCTCAAAAAAAAAAAAAAAAGTATATCCAACAAGAAGAAGATATTAAAAGGTTACAGATTAAAATGTTATACTTGATTAATTTTCCATTGTATATTTCTCTGTGACTTTTAAATTTCCTAAAACAAACTTATATACTATTTAAAATCCCAATAGGATGTAGAAAGATATTTAAAATGATCTTTAAATATAATTTAACCAGGGAAAATGAACAAACAATAGTGTCAAAAGGTCTTTCAAGTTTTATATGTTTTTTTAAATCCCAAATCTAAGATATCTTACTTTATAGAAAAGCAGAAAACACAAGAAAACATATACCAATACAAAAATGATCTTTTGAAGTTTACATTCTTTGTTCTTACAAAGTTGTTTAAAAAGTGCCTCCTGTCACGCCTGTAATGCCAGTACTTTGGGAAGCCGAGGTGGGCGGATCACAAGGTCAGGAGATCGAGACCATCCTGGCTACACAGTGAAACCCCGTCTCTACTAAAAACACAAAAAATTAGCCAGGCATGGTGGCAGGGGCCTGTAATCCCAGCTACTTGGGAGGCTGAGGCAGGAGAATCGCTTGAACCCGGGAGGTGGAGGTTGCAGTGAGCCGAGATCGCGCCTCTGCACTCCAGCCTGGGCGACAGAGCAAGACTCTGTTTCAAAAAAAAAAAGAAAGTGTTGCCTATAATTTTACCAATATTGAGATGCAATTCAACAGGTGACATTCACTCTACATGTAAGTCCCCATTACCTCCAAATTTTATTCACCTTAAAAACTAATACATTGTTAAACTATTCAAAATCTTTCAATAATCTCTGGATTTTGGAATCAAGATATTATTTGATTACCTGGCTTTTTCTGTGCCTCCCATGCATTGATGGATGCCAATGAATTCCATTAGTTGTTTTTGTAACATCACATCTTTGCCCTCAATTTGAGTAATGAATTTATGCTGTAAAAGATCTGACACTGTTGGACGCTTTTCATAATCTTTAGTTAAGCACCTGCACTGGCAAAAAAGAACATGCAATTATTAGATAAGTTAGAGTTTTGAAACTATTATTCATATTCCTAAAAATTAATCTAACACACGAGAGCGATGCTCCTCATAAATGCTCAGCCCAAGCTTAAAATATATTAATTGCAATTTTTTAATCTCTCAAAAATAGCAAACTACAATATGATGAAACAAATGTTTGTGAAAGTGCACACATCTGTGAGTGATTAAGCTGCAGTGATACCAACTTTCAACTAAATACCACTTCTGTCGTCTCCCAGTAAGGATTATTGCATAGTGATAATTAAAATGTCTCCACTGCAAAGTCTCCTTTACAAGTCAGTAGCTGCAGATAAATGACAATGAAGTTATTATAGTTTTAATGCTTATCTAAAATTAAAACAAACAATGCAGTTTCCCTTCACAAATGCTTTTAAAGGCTTCTCAATTGATCTGTTTCTATGTGATAAAACTGCTAACCCATTTGAGAAGGCCACTCAGCTAAGGATGTTTAAATTCCATGTCAATATGTATTTTTTGAGGTCATACAGCAGATGTACTAATGCCTGTTGTACCTCTTGATAGGTTCAACCAGAGCATATTCATGAGAAAGGATAGGACTAGTGAGAGCACCTGAAACAACAGCACAGGAGCAGCATTTGAACAAATGTAGAATGTTTAACCAGCTGTGACCGCTGACTTTGAATATTTAAAAGAAGGATTCAAGTAGTTTTCAGTGGTCGCAACGGGTAAAAGACCTAGAATTGGTTGGTGAAATCAAGAGAGAAACAGCTTTCAGATCAGTCTAAGGAAGAACTTTTCAAGAGTGAGGCTTATCAAAGTAGAATGAGCTGCATTGGGAAATACTATTTTGATTGGAGATATTTAAGTGTTGATTGGACAGCCACTGAGTGCACATGTCTGAGAAGAATTTAACCTCTGGATATAAACTTGGGCTGTACAACTTTCCAAGACCCCTTTAACCCTGCAATTCACAGAGTCTACGATTATGAGAAAACTGGGCTGCCATTTGGGGATATTAAAAAAAAAGAAAAAAGCATAAAAAGATGAAACTGATGCCTTGGCTTGAGCAGTGCCATTTCTAATTGGTATTATGATAATTAGGCAATTTATTTCATTGAGCTTAACCAAAAATATATTTCCCCAGAATGCTAAAATACGCTGAGGAATAAGAATGCCAATGTCTAAAAAATAAGAACAAGTACTCTTAGTTTTCCCTTAGTTTAACAGAATGCATGAATTTCTGACATCTGTAGTAATTGTATCTATGTATTCAGAAGAGGCACATATGAAATTATTTTATTCATGTAAAACTTTATCAAATCTTTAATGTGTACTAGGCGCTCTGCTAGACACTGGAGTTACTCCGCTAGACACTGGAGTTACAGTGACAAGTAAGGCACATTCAGTGCCCTAGAGTTGCTTACTGTCTAGTTATAGAGAAAGATGTCAAAACAGGTAAGCTAAATACAATTGGCAATGTTACTAGAGGAAGACAAACCAAATCAATAGCAACCAGGACAGAATACTAACTGCGTGGCAGAAACCAGGAAATGTTTCTCAGAGGGGAAACTGCAAGAAATACGTCAGAGACAAAGTTCCATTGAGGATCTGTGTGGAAGCATCTACAGCTCCATAAGCAAAGGAGAAATATGATCCTTTTCAGACAAGCAAATGCTAAGGGAATTCATTACAACCAGGCCTGCCTTATAACAGGTCCTGAAGGGAGTGCTAAATATGGAAAGGAAAGACCATTACTGGCCACTACAAAAAAGCACTTAGGTACATAGACCAGTGACACCATAAGCAGCCACACAAACAAGTCTGTATAACAACCAGCTAACAACATGATGACAGGAGCAAATCCACACATGCCAATACTAACATTGAATGTAAACAGGCTAAATGCCCCAATTAAAAGGCACAGAGGATAAAGTTGGATAAAGAAACGCAACCTAATGGTATGCTAAGAGACCCATCTCATATGAAATGACACCCATAGGCAAAACACAGGTGAACAGAAGAACACGTCCATTGATTATAAAAGGTCCACAGAAGCATAGCTATTGATAAGTGAATAAACATGACCCTAAGGCCATTATCTGAGCAATGATAAATTCACCCAACTTTTAAAAGACACTATAGATGCTTCCTTTGAAGAAAATAATAGAAATCTCTGGGGCTGTTTAACAGATAAGAAGAAAGAGGAGGAGATTTAGTTATAGCAGGAGGGAATATCTTTGGTTTTTTAAAAGGCTGTTTTTACTCACTTGCTTATGAAGTCATTGAATTCTGCTGACCATAGCTCAGGCTGCCTTAGTTTTGGGGGTGGATTCCTAGAAAAATAAGAATCAATGTTGGATTCCGTATATTGGTCAGTCAGTGTAAAATGAGAGGCAGAGCCAGACAGACTAATGCAACCATAGGTTCTGCCAGTTGTAATCAAGGATTCCATCTTCTTCCAATTCCAAGACACATAAATCGTTACTCATCTTTCTTTATACAAAATGACACGGTCTTTGTTTCTCTGAAAGCACTTAACATATGACCCGATTTTTCCAACTGTTAATTTTTTTTCTTTTGAAGAGTCTTCTTGCTTTTACCTAGCTCTAGGGCGAAACATCAATACTTAACAGAATAGAAACAATAGATGCTGGGGAAAGGTATTTTTTTCCTATGAGTCCCAATGAAGTCTCTGAGGAACATCCAGGGAACACAGAAGTGGCCTGTTTGGAATATGGAGGAAAGAGTGCCAGGGAGTCGCACGGTAGAATGCCCTTATGAGTTGTTGTTCTGTTGTTACTGGACACACGGCAGGAAACATGTTACAAAGTGTCAAGGAACTGAAAAATACTATTAGCGATAAAGCTGTGAATACAACTTTAACAATTTTATTAATTCCTTTCCGTTTAAGCTGAACAAATATATTTTTTGGCACATTCGTTGAATACAAAGGAACATCACTTGAAAATGAGGCTGATCTAACTGTAATCAAGCAACACTGATCAACCATGATAGTCGAATTTGCTGAAGTGCTGCTTTATGTTAATTCTAACAGCTCTTTGTTTTCATTAGTGAAATGGAAATACTTTGTCTTCAGTTCTGCATTACTCCTTAAATAGCTTATAATGAAATTAATGTACAGTTTGTACAGGCTCATTAAAGAAAAGTGCAGCTACTCATCTACCCTAGATCAGGACTAAGCTCATTTCACAATCCTTAGGACAATTTGAAGATTGCTAATTTGCACATTAAAAGAAGTAATTCTTTTCTCCAGAAATGTTGTTTTGTTTCTTATTCTCCTGAAAATTTCCTTTTATGAGATTTATTGGCTTGCTTTGAATAACAAAGTTTGGATTATTTCAGAACACTCAGAACTGGGTAGCTTTTCAGATTCCCTTTTTCTCCATATTACCGTAGTCAGTATTCTTGGAATTCCACTGCTGGTAGACATAATTAAGAAATAACTAAGATGATGCAGTTTCTAGAATTACTTTGCACATTGCCTGTTACCTAGGTACAATATCTATCAACAGTGTCATCCTTCCTTCATGTGGCATTATCGCCAAGAGTAATAACATCAGACTAAATATGATGGTTTAATCCACAATTAAAACAGCTAAGGCAGTACAGAAGTTCACCTTACATACTGAATGACAATAGGAGTTAGAAACTACAGATTTTTTCCCTGCTTTCTTCAAAATTAATGAAATGTCTTGGATTTAGTATAGTATAGAGGTTTTCCATTCTTTTCTGTAATGTTGTTTCTCCATTTAACAAAATAAGCAGTATGTAAAGGATGATATATAAGCAAGGCATTATAATCTGGAACATATAGATAGGACAAGAAATTCAAAGGCAAAATTAAAAATGAATTCAAATGTTTTGGTCTTATAATAATTTAGTTAGATGCCGAATATTCTAATGTTTTGGACCCCTGTCACCACAGGCTCTGGGTGTGCACTGCATTATAATTAAGGTGAAATCCTTAAAAAGATATTTAAAAATAACACCTTTAATAAATATAGGCAGTCTTTTCACATTAGTTATCTGAAACATCAAGGAACTAACCGCCACTCATAGAAAATAGTGTTTAAAGAAATTAGTTTATAGGATAGTAGGGGAAAATCTGTTGATACACACATGAAGGAGTGGGGGCTACATAAATAGTCAAGTGCTTTCATGGCACCAAAAGAGGTTATTCTTCTAAATTTATTGTTTTATATTAACATATTCAAAATATTAACATGTTTAAAATCATTATTTTCTGGATAAATTTTATACATAATTTTCTTAATAATATTATTTTAAAGTTCTGAACGAAGGGAAATCTTAGCAAGTAGTGAAAAATTACTAGATTGGTAGGTAAAGCAAAGCAAAACACTTGCACAGGCTATGGACTCTGATGCCTCACTGACTCATTGGGGAAGGGATAAAGAATGGGAGGAACTGCTATTTTCTGAAATCAAATCCTAGCAAAAGACAGAAAGACACACTGATTATCAAGAGAAAGCTCTTATACTTAGACCAAGGAAATGCAACTACTGAACAAACACAATGTCTCAGAAGAAGCAGAATAATATTCCAGGATCTTCTGCTCCCAACTTGTTGGAATATATCTGAACATCTCCATGAAGAGCATGATGAACACTTGGTGGCTGGAGGAAGTAAATCGGGCTGCAGATACTGGACCCAATGTTAGTCATCTGACCTTGGTATTTTGAAGAGTGCTCTCATGGGATGAAGGTCAGCTAGTGGAGGATCTCCATCACCCAGCTCAATGGCTGTGATACCCAGGGACCAAGTGTCACATCTGGCATCATAAGTGGTATCCAATTGCTGTTCACACGCAATCACCTAGTAGAAAACCACACCATCAAAAGGTGAAATTTGTGACCTTAACAAGCATGTAATAAAATACTTAGAACAAAGCATTAAGTATTTAAACTGGTGAAGTTTGATAGCTATAAGTAAAGACGAAGGCAGTAACTTAGGAGGAGAATAAAAGATCAAATTATTATTGGTAGTAGTATTTTTGTTCTGGGAACAGATAATACCTTAGGAGGTTTACAAATATAAGGGAAGAAGCCTATGAAAAATATTTTTGAAAATATGGAACAAAAAGAGGAAAGAAATCGTGTCCCAAATGGAAAGGGATGGGATCAAATGTACAGCTAAATATTGGGCAGGGGTAGTCACTCAATAAATATCTATTGAGGGAATGGGCAAAGATGAAGGCTATGTTTTTGAAGAATTAAAAGTGGAGGAAATAAAGGTAAATATGCTTGAGGGCTCTCTAGTTAGATGGCCTTGATCTCTACTGGCAACTAGAAGGCAAGGCTACCTAAGGAAGGAATAAGACAAGTTTGGAGGAATGCAAAAGCTTTAAGCCACTAATAAAAGAAAACTGAATAAAAATAAACCTTGATGTAGTTTTACCAACAGCCTATCTGAGGCCACCCTAAATTGTGAAACTGCAACCAGGTTTTAAAACATGTCAGTAATCGAAAGATGTAATTGAGAGACAAGGAAAAAAGAGGAATTTGTTTTTGTAATTTTATAAGATTGTATTAGATAGAGAAATTATTGCATTGATTACTTCCCAATTTAGTTCTAAATGTGTAAGTACAAATGTAGATTGATTGTGAATGGTAATTATTAACATCAATAAACACAAAAAGGAAATTCAACTTTACATTTTAAGAACCATTTTTTTGCATTTTTAAAATTTTATGTTTTGTGCATGCCAACCCACAAGAAAAATAAAAAATAATTTTGGAATGATGGCAGATTAGAATTGTGTCATTTAAATACAGTACTGTAAAATGATATATAAAGTGAAAAATCTAAGGCCCTTTTAGGAACGATATCTCACCTTCTGACTTCACTTAACATCAGGCTTAACACATTTAAAAAATCCATGTGTGGGCACACTAGAATTCAGTTGGTAACATTTACACACATGTCATCCAGGAAAGGTGACTCCTTCATAAATAAATCTTTATTAATACCTGACACTAATGGCAATGACAGGAAACAGTTTAGTTATAAGCATATCAGTGTGATTAAAACAGTAAAAAGAAGGCAATGATAAACACAACATATTGGGCAACAGACACTCTTGAGAGGAGGCAAGGAGTTGGAATAAAGGAAGAGATAGAGGCCAATGCATGCTATTGGTAATATTCTGGTTCTGGCGTGGGTGGCGAGTTTATGGGCAAATAAGAAGACCATTAACCAATTCATTTCTAAGTACCTGAAGGACAATAATAAATGCATACATAAATAAATTATGCATGTGCATATATGTGCATATATATAGATGTCTATATACAAAGAAAGAGAGAGAGAATAGTTTCTCAACTTAGTATGATGGGACATCATCATACACAGTGCTTCTTAACCTTTTCTATGAAAGTATTTTTAATATCACATGAGAATGAACTGCTGAAATCAGAGAGCACAGCCTGAAGTACTGAGGGAAACAGTAAAGTCCTAAGTTTTACATTAAAAATTCATGTGACAAATATTCATAGCAATATTGCTCATAGTAACAAAAAGTGATAAACACCCAAATGTTCATCAGCTGACAAATGGATAAACATGATGTGGTCTATACATACAATGGAATATTATTCACTCTAAAAATGAGTGATGCATTAATACATGCTTCTACATGGATGAACCCTGAAAACATTACACTAGGTAAAAGAAGCCAGACACAGGACCATATATTGTATGATTCAATTTATTTAAAATATCCAGGCCGGGCACAGTGGCTCATGTTTGTAATCCCAGCACTTTGGGAGGCCAAGACGGGCGGATCACAAGGTCAGTAGATCGAGACCATCCTGGCTAACACGGTGAAACCCCGTCTCTACTAAAAACATAAAAAATTAGCCAGGCGTGGTGGCAGGCACCTGTAGTCCCAGCTACTCGGGAGGCTGAGGCAGGAGAATGGTGTAAATCCAGGAAGCGGAGCTTGCAGTGAGCCGAGATTGTGCCACTGCACTCCAGCCTGGGGGACAGAGCGAGACTCCGTCTCAGAAAAAAAAAAAAATAATAAATAAATAAATAAATAAGTTAAATATCCAGAAAAGGCCAGTCCACAGAGACAGAAAATAGATTAATGGTTGCCTAGAGTAGGGGAGTTTAGGCAAAGATGAGGAGTGAATGTTAATGACGACTAGGTTTCTTTGAGGGGGAGCAAAAACGTTTGTGATGATTGTGATGATGATTGCACAACCCTGTGAATATACATTAAAAATCAGAATATTATATGTGTTAAATGACCTAATTCTATAGTTATACCTTTATAAAGCTGTTAAAAATTCAAAAATGCATTCATATGAATTTCTCATTCTGTTGTCTAATATAACTGTTGGCTAGACTGTAAAAATAATGTCTTTTGTCCCATCATTTTTTTCCTAAGGAAAATTATTTTTCAGGATAATACATTATTTTATGAATTTACATGTATGGTCAGAGGATATCTACCCATATAGGCTCAGGTGAATTTATGTCCCAGTTTGCCTTGGACATTCTTGTTTAATGCTTATAGTCCTAGAATCATAATAAATATCACCCCCTTTCACTCTCCAAGGTGTCCTGGTTTGTATGATAAGTTGTACGGTCACCTACTACAGTCGCTAATTCCCTTGTTACCTTCATCCTGGCAGAGGATGTCTTTATGGAACCAGCAAATGCTACTTTTGATATAGAATTTAATTTAAACATGCCAAATCAAGAATTTCACTTTTCAAGTGATAATTGATTTGAACAACCTTGCCTCCTGGGCTCTAAAAACACTGAAATACTTCTATGCCATTATGGTGAATATATTTATATTTGTTCACCTTATTGCTTTCTAATTCTTAGAAATTTGCTATTAATACCATAGAGTGGTAGATATGGAATATCTTGATTAACTCGAAAACTGATTATTTAAAATATGTTCTTCAAGGTTAGAAAATACTTATTACAGACAGATGAATATAATATGAACAAAATCTCAAACATGTATTTCCATGACAGCTTGAAAAAAACTGTAGCGAACCTTTTTTCATATTTATTATATCCATTAGTTTGCTAAGCCAGAAAGAACTTTCAAGCCCTACTGTGCTACTATAGGTTTATTAATAATAAAACTGACATCAGAAAAATGACTGTCTAGTAATTGCATATTAATAAGCATTTTTACTAAATGGAAATTTAAATATTGAATAATGGCTTGTTATAATAAATAAACATACAAAACCCATAAAGCTAGGATATTAATTATATAATAATATTATATGTAATATTATTTATTATTATATTATTAATATATGCAAACAAAATGCAATATTTGGTATAACTAGGTTTTTATTAACTTCTCATTTTTGTAATTTTTTTGTAAGTTTTAAAAACACTAGTAATATATCAGAACAAACTCTAAAGAAACTCTCCTTGGAGATTCTCTTATTCAATTTTTGTTTTTGCTTATATGACTATACTTTATATTTTTATTCTAAGATATGCTCCCTGTTAAAAAAAATTTTTTAATCCATTGTGGATTTTTCTAAGTTTCTTAAAATACTTCATCCTCTGCCCATATTTTGTACTAAGTTTACATTTTAACTTGTTTTGCAAGTAATAATTAAACACATACCAGCATTTAATCCTCAAATTTAACTATAAGATTTGAAAATATTAATATAGTATATTAATTACTTCTCCTCCCTTCACTCCCTAGAAAACTGGAGATAAATAGCAGCGCTTTCCCCAACAGTTGTAGAGAGAGTCTTCCAAAATAAGGGTCCATTATAAGTGATAAACATAATTAAAAAGATTAAAATCATTAATAGTGATGGGGGGAGAAGATGACTCTTGAAAACTTTTTCCCTCAACTATTTTAGCAGTTTATCTGCAACTTCCCAAAGGTAATGATGTAAAGAATTTATTAAAGCTGAGCATAGCCCCCAGGCAGAGTAACTCAACACAGGAACCTGCCATATGGGTTAATGGACCTGAATCTTATCTCACAAAGGCTAGGGGTTCTGATAATATTATATTTCTATTATAATTTTAAAAGATAATATAAATATCATTAGTACAGATACACGCTAAACACCTAAATTTAATGAAAAATCAAACCTGGAAGTAGTTTCTCTTTACATCATCTGGTTTACTCATTCCCTCTTTCATTGATTCATGTGTTCATTCACAGCCCATTTATTGACCACCTCCCAGGTGCCTCCTCACACATGCAAAATTCTCACATGAAAATAACACAACTGAGAGTTTCTTCTGTTATATTCCAAAATGCTTACGGAGATAGAGTACACATAAAAAGGAAAGTCAGACAGAATCAGCTATTACGTTTGTCTCCCTCAAAACTCTATCTGACCTCAGGAGCCATCCAAAACGGTGTTCCTACGGATGTGTTCCGACGGTGCCGGGTACTGGTGAGCTGTGCAGACACACCTAGAGGAAGAGACAAGATGTACTTTTTTGCATTAATTACTCATATAAAGAGCTTTCAATTGCTATAATCTTTCTTGCAAACTAATATTAAAATTCTATTTCCTCAAACCTGCCAGTGGACCTAATGTCACATTAAAGGATCCTAAATCAGGATTTCTGCAGAGCCAAAAACCAGAATGGTCCTCCTATTTTCTCTTTCTCAACTCCAAATCCTGCTCCTTCCTAAAGCCCCATTTCAAGTCTTAACTCCCCCATGCTGGCTTTTAATCTGCTCCAATTATACTGATCCCTATTTCTTTCTATCTTCTACATTGTAAACGATTTTACATGTTTTGGCATGTAATTGTTATTTGAATGGCGTGCTTCCTCCCTGCCCTCTTCCTGTCCCTGCCCACTAACAAATTCCAGTGAGTTTGAGAAAGTCCTATATGGTGTTATGCACATAGTAGGTGACTTGTGAATCTTCATAAAATTATTTTCCATCTACAAACCCTGGGCAAATCACACCTTATCTGACTGGAAGTTTCAAATTAACTATATCTATTTAAACCAACATCATTAACAGAATGAGTTCTCTTCCTTTAGAGAGATTACAGACTGCAGAGCAACAATAAAGAGGTATAATCAAATATTTCAGTCATGTCATTCCATTAATTCCACCTTGTTAGATACACTCATAACTGACCTTCAAGAGAATTAGGAGTACAGTTTCTTTTCTCGATTTTCACACTCCTGCTCCTCACACAAGGGGTCCTGGTTATCTGACTGTACGGAGCTCCTACCCTTCACCTTGCTCTGGACTTGATGGGTTAAACCCAAATCATGGGCTTTTACTACCTGATTTCCCTGCTTTGAAAAGTGCCTCCCCAAAGTCACATTAATTTTAGGCTTTGGTTGCTTATCTTATAAGCCAAGTAGAGGAAAGGTACTAACGGAGATTTAAAATGGAGATACGTTTTACTTCTCCAAGACGGCATTTGACTTTTACCATGAAATTCAAAGGCCATATGCAACCAAATGGGTGTTTCAGTATTGGAAATACACTTGGGCAGAAGAGTGAGGAGTGTAACATTAAAAACAGGACACATGCCCAACTATGAACAAGTGACAGAGGAAGGAATTTACTAAATTTCATGTTTTTTGAGTGCTATGCAATGCCTGTTAAACTTCAAGATCATTAAACTAACACAAAACTAGCTTCACAGCTAGAAGATAACTTAATGGTCATAAATTCTAACTTGCTCATTTTCAGGTTAGTAAACTTAAGCTGAAAAGAAAAGTCACTCTCCTGAGGACAAATGACATTTTTACTTAGTGTAAATTCCCACAAGAAAAATAGCTAAGATAGAAAAATGCAAAATTCTATTAAAATCATTGACATAAATTACTTTTAAAGGCAACAGGGATCCAAAGTATGGGTTCAGGAGTCCTAGGAAGTAAAGAAGATTAGGAAAATCCTCTTGTCTAGAGAGTAACTAAAGGAATAAGTCACCAAGATAAACAGTTACATAATCATCTCAAGAGAGAAGCTGCTGATGGGTGGAAAATTCCAGGCAGAATGTTGGTATAATGAGAAGATACGGAAAGGAAAAAGAGGTCAAAAAGGACCAAGGCTGAACAGAAAACAGGCTAATAGAAAGAGCAATAATCTATTAAAAGTCAAAGCCACAGGAACATTATAGAGGTTTAGGTTTATGTTAATGCTTCTTCAGTCTTTGCTTTGCTAGGGAATTTTCAGGCTATTTTAGTTCTGTCCAACAAGGCTTCCTAGGCTATTCCATGGCTGTACAGCAACTCCATTCCCTATCGCATAAGTGCTATTTCTAGGGATAGAAACATGCAGGCTTTATTCTTGTAGTCAAGAAAACTCTTAGGGTCTTAGAAAGACAGCAGAAACATCAAATATGTGTTTTCTATTGTGGCTCAAATAGACCAGACAACTTCTGGGAACTCAATTTGCTATAACCCTTGACATCTCAATAGAGCAGAGAGAAAAGCATAGTTTTTGTCTTTGTTAATAACAAAATACTGTAGTAATGAGAACTGAAACTATAAAAATATAGAATTTTGTCAACATAAAGGGGTATAAATTGTATTATACCATCTAACATTATTATTTTGTTGATGAGGTTAAGACACTGTGATAGTTAATTTTATGTGTCAACTTGGGAGGGCCATGGCTATTTCAGGTCATCCAACAATGCTTCCTAGACTGTTCCATGGCTGTACAGCAACCCCATTTCCTATTGCATAAGTCAAATAGTATTTGGTAAGACTATATTCTGGATATTTCTGTGAAGGTATTTTTGAAATCAGATTAATATTTTGAAATCAGATTAATATTTAAATTGGTGGATTTTTTTAAAGTTAAATAAGACTTTTATATTGACCTGCAGTAACAAGCAAAAGTTTTGCTCTCCCATTTCTGAAAGTTATATGAAGTTTAAAACCTAGTTCTACAGTTGACATTTTTAAAAGGCCTAAGACTTCCACATTGGTTAGACAACTCTTTGCTTAAAATAGTTTTTATTCATTTTTTTATTTCAATAACTTTTAATGTATATGTGTTTATTTGTTACATGAATGAATTATATAGTGGTAAATTTTGAGATTTTAGTGCACCCATTACCCTAGTGGTATATGCTGTACCTAAGGTGTAGTTTTTTTTATCCCTAGCCCCACTCCTGCTCACTCTCTTCTGAGTCTCTAAAGTCCATTATATCACTCTGTATGCCTTTGTATACCCACAGCTTAGCTCCCACTTATAAGTGATAATATATGGTTTTTGGTCCTCCACTCCTGTGATACTTCACTTAGCATAATGGCCTCCAGCTCCATCCAAGTTATTACAAAAGACATTATTTTATCCCTTTTAATGGCTGAGTAGTATTCCATGGTGTATACATGCAACATTTTCTTTACACATTCATTAGTTGATGGGCACTTAGGTTGGTCCCACATCTTTGAAATTGTGAATAGTGCTGCTATAAACAAACAAGTACAAGTGTCTTTTTCATATAATGACTTCTTTTCCTTTGGGTAGATATCCAGTAGTGGGATTGCTGGATCAAATGGTAAATCTACTTGTATTAATAGCTCTTTAAGGAATCTCCATACTATTTTCCATAGAGGTTGTACTAATTTACATTTTCACCAGCAGTGTATAAGTATTCCATTTTCCTCATATCCCTGCCAACATCTATTGTATTCAGACTTTTTAGTAATGGCCATTCTTGCAGGATTATGGTAGTATATCTCATTGTGGTTTTAATTTGCATTTCCCTGATGATTAATGATGTTGAACAGTTTTTCATATGTTTGTTGGTCTTCATATATTTTCTTTTGAGAAATGTCTATTCATGTCCTTTGCCCACTTTTTAATGGAATTATTTTTTTTGTTGGTGATTCGTTTGAGTTCCTTGTAGATTCTGGATATTAATCCTTTGTTGGATGCATAGATTCCAAATATTGTCTCCCATTCTTTGGTTTGTCTGTTTATTCCATTGATTATTTATTCTGCTGTGCAGAAGATTTTTAGTTAATTAGGTCCCATTTATTTATCTTTGTTTTTGTTGCATTTGCTTTTGGGGTCTTAGTCATGAATTCTTTGCCTAGGCCGATGTCTAGAAAAGTTTTTCTAATGTTGTCTCCTAGAATTTTTAATAGGTTCAGGTGTTATATTTAAGTCTTTGATCCATTGTGAGTTGCTTTTTGTATAAGGTGAGAGATAGAGTTCCAGTTTCATTCTTCTACATGTGGCTTGCCAGTTTTGCCAGCACCATTTATTAAATAGGGTATCTATTTCCTAATTTATGTTTTTGTATGCTTTGTCAAAGATCAGTTGGCTGTACGTATTTGGCTTTATTTCTGGGTTCTCTATCCTGTTCCATTGGTCTATGTGCCTACTTTTATACCTGTACCATGCTGTTTTTGTAATTACAGCCTTGTAGTATAATTTGAAGTCCAGTAATGTGAAGCCTCCTGATTTGTTTTTTGTTTTTGTTCAGTTATTTTGTATTGTTTTGTTTTTTGCTTAGGATTGCTTTGGCTATTTGGGCTCTTTTGGGTTCCATATTAATTTTAGAATCATTTTTTCTAATTCTGTGAAAAATAATATTGGTATTTTGATGGGAATGGCATTGAATCTGCAGATTGCTTCAGGCAGTATGGTCATTCTCATAATATTGATTCTTCCAATCCATGAGCATGGGATACATTTCCATTTGTTTGTGTCACCTATGATTTCTTTTGGCAGTGTTTTGTAGTTCTCCTTGTAGAGATCTTTCACCTGTTCAGTTAAGTATATTCCTGAGTATTTTGTTTGCAGCTATTGTAAATGGATTGAGTCCTCGATTTGATTCTCAGCTTGGTCATTTTGGGGTATAGCAGGGCTACTGATTTGTGTGCATTGATTTTGTAACCTAAGACTTGACTGAATTAGTTTATCAAATCTAAGAGTTTTTTGGAGGAGTCTTTAGGATTTTCTAGGTATACAATCATATCATTTGCAAACAGCCAGGTTTGACTTCCTCTTTTCCAATTTGGATGCCCTTTATTTCTTCTCTTGCTTAATTGCTGTGTACTTCAAGAACTATGTTGAATAGGGGTGGTGAAAGTGGGCCTACTTGTCTTGTTCCTGTTCAGGGGGAAAGCTTTCAAGTTTTCCCCGTTCAGTATGATGGTGGCTGTGTGTTTTCATAGACGGCTTTTATTATTTTGAGATAAGTGCTTTCCATGCCTAGTTTGTTGAGAGTTTTTATCATAAAGGGATGATGGATTCTGTTAAACCCTTTTTCTGCATCTATTGAGATCATCATATGGTTTTGGGTTTTAATTCTATTTATGTGATTCATTACAGTTATTGACTTGTATATGTTAAACTATCCCTGCATCCCTGGGATGAAAATCACTTGCTTATGATGAATTATCTTCTTGATGTGCTGTTGGATTCAGTTAGCTAGTATTTGGTTGAGGATTTCTGCATCAATGTTCATCAGGGAAATTGGTCTGTAGTTGTGTCCTTTCCAGCTTTTGGTATCAGGGTGATACTAGCTTCATAGAATGATTTAGGGAGGAATCCTTCTTTCTCAGTCTTTTGGAATAGTTTCAGTGGGATTGGTATCCATTCTTCTTTGAATGTCTGATAGAATTCAGTGAATAGGTCTGGTCCTGGACTTTTTTTGTTGACAGTTTTTAAATTACTAGTTCAATCTTGCTGTTTGTTATTGGTTTAAGGTTTCCATTTCTTCCTGATTCAATCTAGGAGGGTTGTATGCTTATAGGAATGTGTCCATTTCCTCTGCATTTTCTAGTTTGTTGAAATGGTTTTTATTTAAATAATGTAAACTAAGTATATAAATCATAATTTTTTTCTTTTTTTTTTTAAATTTTTTTAGACATGGTCTCACTTCCATCGCCCAGGCTAGAATGCAGTGGTGCAATCACAGCTCACTGCAACCTCAATTTCCTGGGTTCAGGTGATTCTTCCATCTCAGTCTCCCAAGTAGTTGGCACTACAGGCGCACACTACCACACCCGGCTGACTTTTATTTTGTATTTTTAGTAGAAACAGGGTTTCATCATGTTGCCCAGGCTGGTCTTGAACTCTTTGGCTCAAGCGATTCACATACATCTGCCTCCCAAAGTGCTGGCATTACAAGTGTGAGCCACTACCCTGGGCCAGGAATAATCATCTTTAATACGTAAATAGACCCGTGAGCCAGGGAGGCAGAGGTTGCAGTGAGCCGAAAGACTGCGCCACTGCTCTCCAACTTGGGTGACAGAGTGAGATGCTGTCTCAAAAACAAAAACAAAAACAATCCACAAAGTAAACAGAATGCTATATTTGACAATCTTATTTAATTAAATAGTATTTAACAAATATATGCAAAACTCTTCAGTTAGTATATTTCAAAACCATTGTAAATCTCTAGCAAATGGAATATTAAAGTGTGCCCTTCAGCAAGTCATTTTGCTTCTGTAGGCTCTTGTTTTCTCATTGTTTAATTTAGGGGATTGGAATAAATAAGTGATTCTTTATTACTTTTGGATTAAAAACTACTTAGTGAATCTTGGCGGGGTGCGGTGGCTAATGCCTGTAATCCCAGCACTTTGGGAGGCCGAGGCGGGTGGATCGCAAGGTCAGGAGTTCGAGACCAGCCTGGCCAATAGGGTGAAACCCCGTCTCTACTAAAAATACAAAAATCAGCTGGGCGTGAGGGTGTGTACCTGTAGTCCCAACTATTTGGGAGGCTGAGGCAGAAGAATCACTTGAATCCAGGAGGTGGAGGTTGCAGTGAGCCGAAATCGTGCCTCTGCGCTCTAGCCTGGGCAAGAGAGCAAGACTCCATTAAAAAAAAAAAAAAAAAAAAAAAAAAACTACTTAGTCTGTCTCATGGATGCTATATACTTTCACATCAAGAAATTCATATTCAGACATTTTGCATATAACAAGGATAAAAAATCTTTTGATGTTCCTGTACTTAATATACCAAATGATATTTAAGCTTCTTTCTAGCTTTAACATTCAATGAGTCTCTACTGCAACTCAAGGTAACTGGCTCACTCCTACCACCTTTCCAATCAATATTCATGTGATTTCTCTTGGAAGTCCATCCTCTCTCCAGTCTTCCTGGATCTAGATCTTTTCCTTTCTTTAAGACTTAGTTCATATCTTATAATAAAGATAATTATATGGCTTTCTTTAAAGATCTCAACATTACACTGTTTGCTGCATTCTTCTTGGCTTTGGACATATGAACTATGCACCTAGCTCTGTCTGCATCATCCAGGATACATGTGTACATATGTCCCGTACTGGACCTTAGCTGTAGAGAGTATATAGCATACTTCTCATTCACGGTACACTATCATCACTGATACCTTGTCTTATTTTTCCATTTCCTTTTTGCCCCATTTACCTCCTCCATTGTCCTCTCTCCTGCCCACCAAAATTTCTATTAAAGTTCTTCAGAGATTAAAATTTTAGAGCTGCAGACTAAGATATTTTAGTTCTAGTCCCAAACACTTGTTTTACAATGAGAAGAACTGAGAAGCAAAGAAGTCATTCTTAAAAATATAAGTAAAGTCCTCTTGGTTCACCTGAAGTTATCACATCATAGAGAAGCACACTTGGTAGCTCTTATTAAAATTTCTACAGCTGTGTTGAGGTCAGACAAGGGAGGTTAAGGCTTCTGTTTTTGAGTGAACTTGAGGGCAACATAAAAACTCCAGAGTTTGCTCTGCACACCTGCACCTGAGGAGTAGGGAGAAGAGACTGTTTCTCCAATGAGAGAGTAGGAGGCAGCAAGCAGTCTCAGCTCTTGCCTTTCACTTACCTGTCCCAGTTCCAGTCCCCTTGGGCCTGCTCTCTCATTTGTGAGACTGCCTTTTGTATTTGGCCTTTTTTGTTGGAGCTAGTTGGGGCATCTAGTCCTTACAACTGAAAGACCGTTGACTAAAACATACACCAGTTTCTACAATGTTAAATAGCTTAATTCGACTTTGAAAAATAGTCAGTTTTGGAACTCTTGAGCCCACAGGTTCTGCTTGAATCATAAAGCTCTAAAATAAAGAGTCTTCTTATTCATGGTTCAACTTTACATAATAATTATAAAGACCTTGCCTTTCAAATAAGGTAAAAGTCACGTCCTCAAAGTACAAAAATGTATTCTGGATGAGTAATATATTAATGTTTTATATAGTTATGAGCATTCGAAAACTCTGCCAGCTTTTAAAATGGTTTTCCCTCTCGTTCTTTTTTCAGTGTATTATTTCACTCTACAAAGCACTAGCTCTCAAATTTTCAAGATTCATAACATTCAACTAATATGTATTACATATATACATATATATACACATATACACATAATTTCAACCTTAGAGAAAAGTTGGCAAGAAAACTACAAAGTACTTTTTTTCCTGAACCATCTGAGAATAAGGTGGGCTACATGATGCCCCTTCACTCCTATATATTTGTTTGTAATTGCCACAAACAAGGATATTCCCCTTATACAACCTTCAAAATCAGGAATTTTAATGCTGATACATTTCTATCATCTCTCCTCTACAGAGCCCATTCAAATTTTATCAACTGTCCTTTAAAACAAAATGATCTAATCCGGGATTATGTGGTGCTTTTAGTTGTCAAGTTTCTAATCTCCTTCAATCTGGAGGAGTTCCTCAATTTTTTCTTGAATTTCATGAACTTAACATTTTTTTTTTTAAGATTTCAGGCCAGTTGTTCTATAGACTGTTCCTGATTTTGGGTTTGTTGTATATTCCCTCACGATTTTATTTTTGGCAGGAACATCACAGAAGTGATGCTGAGGTCTTCTCATTGCATCCTCTCAGGTGCTGTGTGGTTTCCATTCATCTTATTACTAGTTATGTTTGCTTTGAGCACTTGATTAATGGTTGTGTCTGCCAGTCTTCTCCCCTGTAATCTTTCCCTCTTTCTTTTGTAATTAATTAGTATTTTGTGGAGAGAGACTTCGAAACAATTAAGCTACCCTATTTCTAATCAAAACTTAACCCACTAGTTTTAGCAGCCATTGAAATTTTTGGATGAATTAATTATTACATAGATAGTTACCAAATGATGAATTTTAAAATTACACGATTTCTTCTATCTTTACTCATCAGCATTCTTCTGTAAGGAAAAGCTTTTGCTTCTCCCCATTCATTTAATTATGTATGTATTTATGGCAGTATGGATTAATGGAATTTTTATTGCATTCAGTGAATTACTATCATTACCAGCAATATTAGTATTTTGGTGCTCAAACTGTCCCAGATCTAGAGAGTAAGAATTGCTTCAAGTTGGCTTCTGTTTGCTTCTGACATGTCTCTATCATTATTTGAGTATTTCCTTACTTGGAGGGCACAGTAAGTTCCAGGGTCATCTCATAGAGCCCTAAAATCAGCCTTTCTCCAAGAATCCTTGATTCCTTTTAGTTGAGAATTACATTTAAAAACCAAAAGCTAGGTGCTAGATGTGCTCTCTTAATGCACCCTGTTAGCGGAATTAGCTAGGTAATATGTACACACACATACACACACACTCACATGCATTCACATTATATTTATTTTTGTATCTGTTTATATATATTAAAACGGTGAGTTCACATTGATACCTCCAATTCCAATCCAACATCACCATAATTCTTTAACAGTAAGAAACCTGCCGCCCATTGTCCTCAGTATATCTCCTGATTGTATCAGGCCTCCTTTAGGTAACTGGTCTCTTCTCTCCACCCTGATCCCTATGCAGATGCCTTTCTCATCTACAGGAAGTTCGTCCCCATACAGGGTCATCCCCATCACCCTACATGGATGTGCTTCTCATCCCACTTGGGGACCCAACACTCCCTGCCAGCAGATACCCTCCTTACCCCTCTCAGGCTCCAAACTGCCTACTGAGCTGCACCTGGACTCCCATGCTTGCTTGTCCCACCTAATGGCTTTGTTCTAAATTATTCAGAAAGAAAGGAAGGATTGAAGGGCACTCCATAATTTTTAAGTTCGGGTGTACTACCCCACTTGGTGCTAGAAAGTGGGTTATTAATAAACAAATCACAACTTCTCTTTGACCTACATTATGCATTGGGGATTTGGTCTAAAATTGGGCATGTGGGTAATAAGAGATTTAAAACCATAAAATATTCTTTCATAAGAATGAGGTCTAAATAAATCACAAAAAGTACATTCTGTACTTTTGTATTGAAATGTTAAGTATCCTATTAGAAATGAAGTTCCCCAGAGAGAAATCCGCAGAAATGAGAACTGAGGGCTGTCCTTTAAATTTAGTCTCTTTCATTTTCTATTCAAGATAAGGATTGTTTTTTTCAGACATTAGTTCACTTGCCTGAAGGGATCTATCTCCTGGGAAGTCATATTATTGATTGATTGATCATATACCAGTAATGGCTAATACATTTCATTAATAATATTTATAACCTCACTTGTCATTTTGCTCTCTGAGGTATCTGGTGATTTTTTGTAAAAGTATACCCCACTTAATAAAAAACCAAAAGGTTTTCTTAAAGGCCGTATTCATAACGAGCATTAGCAAACTGAATCTTACTTTTAGTGTAATTAGGTAGCTTCATATTTAAAGTAATACTGAATTTATTCTAGCAGAGCGTTACTGTTTTCTTTTTTGGAAACATAAAGAGGCACCTCTTTTGGAAACTCAGATTTTCATTATTTAGCAACTATTTATTAAGCACCTACTATGTGTATAGCACTGAGCTATAGGCGAAGTAGGAATATTATCTCATAATAATGGTAACAGTTTAGATTTTCTGAATTATGAAGTATCAGCAATTATACTAAGTAGTTTGCCTCTGGCATCCCATTTACTCTTCACAGCAACCAATCTTAGGAGGTAGAGACTTTTTCACACTTGTAGATGCGCAGGTTGATGCCCTTGCAGATTCTGTGTGACTTTCTCATTGTCAATAATTATATGGCAAGCCTTCCCTCTCCTTCATTCATTCATCAAGTACTTTCAAAATGTTAGCACTGTACCTGGTTCTAGGGACAAAGTGACAAAGTGATAGACCAGACAGAGAAATCTATAGCTTAGCAGAGAAAGTACTCAAATAAAATATGATTACAATGAAGTCTGACAACTGGTTGGCTAAATGAAGTACAGGGTGTTGGGGAAAACTCGGGGCAAACAGAAGTTAGCTAGGTGCTGTTAGATATGAATTCTAAATTTCTTTTCAAAGAATCAATATGTCAGTATGTTCAATTCTTTGCCTTCTACTTTTAAACTTAACTTCCTCATAAAGCAACCTTTTTCAATTACCTCCTCCACCCTGACTCATTTCAGTCACCTGCTCCACCCTGACTCATTCTGATTACCTGCTCCACCCTGACTCATTCCGATTACCTGCTCCACCCTGACTCATTCCGATTATCTGCTCGGTCATAACCATTTTTCCCACCAAACCACTCACCCCATCACTCTCTTTAATTTAGCGAATCAGAATTAGTTTAGCCTGTGCGGTCTAACCCTAGCCAATAGGGGAACGACACAGCAGCAGGGGCCACTTGCATCAGGGATAAGAACCCCTTCCCCTCCCTTGTGCAGGTGTGCGCTCACCATTGCTCCATCTGTAGGGGTGCATCCTTCTATAGAAGTAACTTGCCTTGCTGAGAATTAAAAAGAAAATTTTATATTCAAATTATATTCGAGTGCTATTTCTTTTGTGGTACCGAAACTTTATATATAACAGTGCAGAGGAGAGGGAAGGTTTCTATGCAGGGAAAGTATCATGTTTGTAACTGGTCAAAATTCAGAATCTACTCTTAGATACACAGAGAAATTGCAATTTCTTCGTTTTGACTATAACTATTATGGCTTTTCCCCAAGCTCATGCCCACTGGCTGGAAGAAAAATAAAGCTCAGTTAAATTCAATAAATCTGTAAGTCCTTTTAGATAGGGTTCAGTCTCTCTTGGATAAAAGTGTTTTCTCCATTTCTCAGATGGCATCCCCCCTCAGAAAGGGTCTCACTCTGTCACCCAGGCTAGAATGCAGTGGTGCAGTCACAGCTCACTGCAGCCTCGAACTCCTGGGCCCAGGCGATCCTCCCACCTCAGCCTCCTGAATAGCTGGGGTTACAGGTACATGTGACCATGCTTGACTAATTTTTTAAAATAAGTTTTTGTAGAGACAGGGTCTTGCTATATTGCCCAGTCTGGCCTCCAACTCCTGGGCTCAAGTAATCCTCCTGCCTCATCCTTTCAAAGTGCTGGGATTATAGGCATGAACCACCATGCCTGCCCCTCCTCCTTCTTTTAAGACCTTGTGTCAGGGAGAAAAGAGAGGGCATGTGTGGGCATGGTGGCTGTCTAGTTTAAGGGGCCATATGCTTTTGTCTGCCTAGCTACTAGGTGCCCTACTGGGCTCCCAGGCCATAGTCTGCCTCCAGGGAGCTTGTGGTCTCTTCCTCCCATGCAGAGAGCGCTTCCTGTGGCTCCTCCTGCAGATTAAGTCTGTTTGCTCCAGTTGGAGCTGAGAACACTCTGAGGTCTGGCTGTGACTCCCATTTAGACACAGCAGAGCTGGCCCAGGGGATCTGCCCAATGCCTCACTGTACACCTTCCTTATCTTCTGAAAAACCCCCTCTAGAAACTCTCCAGCCAGATTATCAATTACTTTCAGGTTTCTGGAAACTAAAGCTAAGGGTTTGGGGAAGCTAACTTGAATCTTTCCACTATCTGATCATTCTGCCCCTGCAGGTTAGCAATGATGTGGCTCACCCCAGACAGGAATGCTGCAGATTCTGAGTGGCTTCCTCAGGAATGTCGAGTGAGACTGGTAGGAAGTGTGAGGGTGACATCATTTGGTTCTGTGTCCCCACCCAAATGTCATATCAAATTGTAATTTGGAGGAGGGACCTGGTGGGAGGTGATTGGTTCATGGGGGCAGATTTCCCCTTGCTGTTCTCATGATAGTGAGTTCTCACGAAATGTGCTTGTTTAAAAGTGTGTAGCCCTTCCCCCATCACTCTCTCTCTCCTGCCACCATGGTAAGATGTGCCGACTTTGCCTTTGCCCTCCTGCCATGATTGTAAGTTTCCTGAAGCCTCTCCAGCCATGCCTCATGCACAGCCTGTGGAACTGTGAGTAAATTAAATCTCTTTTCTTTATAAGTTACCCAGTCTCAGGTAGTTCTTTATAGCAGTGTGAAAATGGGCTAATACAGAAGGTAAGAGCTCCTTCCTGCCCTCATTATTATCTTTTTAAAAGCTCATCTCCTATACTCCAGCCTGGGCGACAGAGGGAAACTCTGTTTCAAAAAAAAAAAAAAAAAAAAGCTCATCTCACTACCCTGCTTCACCCTGTTTGATCTTTCCACAATGACCCTAGAATTGGAAAAGGTTTCTCCCTTCTTTCTATCCTGTCTTATAAAAAAAAAAACCCTGTGGTGTATCCCTGAAAACTTTCTCTCCAAATGCTAAAGAGAAGGTAAAGCAATTTAGACAGATTTTCCTCAGGAGATAGGCTTTCCTCAGGAGATAGCCTTGCTATAAATTCCTATTTTTGAATGCTAAAAACTGAATGTTACCTCAATCGTTTTTTTTGCAATTTGCATTTCTTCTAGAATAAATGTTCATATTTTCCCACTGCCAAACAGAGTGATGCCTCAGGCACACTGGGGTGAAGATCATGTTATCAGGCAGGAAAAAAAGAAAAAGCACGTCAATAAATTTCGAAGTATTTTCCAAGTTACAAGTGTAAGAGCTCTGACTGGGAAAGATTATGGCGCATTTACGGTAGTGAAAGGTGTGGACCTGGCTAATAGGTAATAGGAAGAGAGGGTACCTGATTAGCACCAAGAGATATAAAGAAGTTATTACTCATTCGTTGCTTACTCTGTTCCAGCACGGAGGATCATAAGGAAAAGCCTTCCCCAAGGGATGGAGATACTGAACAAGGTAGTGGCAGGATCAGATGTGTTTTTTGAAAGGATCCCTTTGGCTGCAGTGTGGAGAAAGGACTGGAAGGAAGGGAAGGAGATTAGGATGCAGGGAGTTCAGTAAAGTATAACTGCAGGAGCCCAGGCAAGAGATGAGGGCTAGAACTAGGGCAGGAGCAGTAAAGATGGAATTTGGGGATATCTAACAGAGAGACAAGTTTTGTGTCTAAGTTGTATAAGTGGGAGGTGAAAACAAGGGAAGACTCGAGGATGAGCTTAAGATTTTCATTTTGAGCAATGAGTAGATGTGGGCGACTTTCTAAGACAAGAAACTCTTTATATGTAGCAGATTTCTAGACAGATGAGGTGGTGCAGCTCCATTTTGGACATTCTGAGTATGAGGTGCCTGACAGCCATCTAAGATCTTCAGTACCCAATAATGAGATGATAGTATAATTATGAAGTGACAGATTCAAATAAAATTGATTCTAAAACCCTTTACTCCCAGCTGTAGCTTTCTCTGAAAATTTGATATAAAAATAAAATGAGGACATTGATTTTCAGTTTGATTCTGCAGGTTGTGGTTTACCACATCTTGTTCTTTCTGCCCTCAAGAAGTTTCAGTATAAATGTACACCCCTACCATCCTCAGCTTTTAATTCGTACAACAACCTACTAATCACCATAGGCAAACTGAATCCATGTCCTCTTACTGTGGAGAATAGAAATATTATAAGCACTATCTTACACATAATTAATAATATTTTGGTGTCAGACACTAGGAATGCATTTCATAAGCAACTGGCCCTCTTTTCTAATTATTGCCGAAAATCTATAAATCAAATAATGTAAGACCAAAGCTCTCATTTTGTTAACTACTCAAATTTATGATGTTTTAAAAAGATATATCATGTAAGGGCCAGGCACAGTAGCTCACGCCTGTAATCCCAGCACTTTGCGAGGCCGAGGCGGGTGGCTCACGAGGTCAGGAGATCGAGACCATCCTGGCTAATATGGTGAAACCCCGT
Organism: Pongo abelii; assembly: GCF_028885655.2. NCBI lineage: Eukaryota > Metazoa > Chordata > Mammalia > Primates > Hominidae > Pongo > Pongo abelii. Next base: position 26,180,084 of record NC_071993.2, on the reverse strand, counting down.
CTCTACTAAAAAACACAAAAAATTAGCCAGGCGTGGTGGTAGGCGCCTGTAGTCCCAGCTACTAGGTAGGCTGAGGCAGGAGAATGGTGTGAACCCAGGAGGCAGAGCTTGCAGTGAGCCGAGAGCTTGCAGTGAGCCGAGATCGTGCCACTGCACTCCAGCCTGGGTGACAGAGTGAGACTCCATCTCAAAAAACAAAACAAAACAAAACAAAACAAAAATATATAAAAGGCTGCCTTATTTGTTATCTAAGTATATGTTTTTAATCTAGTTTATTTTGGAGGAAATCATAGGAATTTACATTTCTCAAAGCTTCTGGTTTACCAAATTTTTCTTTAATAGCTAAAAAGTTGTTTATTGATACTTGTTTTAACAATTTTCAATCTATGCTATACTTACTGTATCTATTTTTTAGAGGAAGGGAATTGTGAGATCCCAAGTTAAATAGCAAGTTCTCCATTTGAGTCTGTCTTACAGGGTAGCCAAAATTATTTTCTGGAGAGAATAATGGCCCCTCCTGTGGAGCAGTGAAGAATGATTTGTTGTAATTTCAAGCAGAATCCCTTATTAGTACACTAACCCAGACAGATTGCTCAAGGCTCTGAATTCAACCAGAAACACAGACTAGCTGCACCCCAGTTATTAATCAGGAATTCACAAATTCACTGCTGCTCAGTAGTTTTTAAATGCACAGGTGAGAAAAACAAAGCATATGCACATGCATGTTTGAGGATACACTATTCATCCATTCCTCTCTAGATGCTCTGAAATTCATTCCTGGGCTAAGCCAAAATACTTGGATATTAAATAAATTTTAAAAATTAACCCATTAACTTGCTGAGCTTTAGTTTCCAAAATGCAAAATGAAAGAAGACTCATTCATTCAACTAACACTCAGTGGACTTCTATACTCAAAGCATTAGGTCTACGAAATAGACTAAGACACAGTCCCACTTCTCAAAGACTCTGTCTGTCCACCTATATTTCTAAGTATCTTTATCTATAAAGACCAAATGTATAATTATAATTCTACATGACAAATGCCAACATGGAAGTATACACAGGTTACAGAAGCACAAGGAGGGATACCTTACCCAACTACAGTGCAAAAGGGAAGGAGAATAATGACTGAAGGATACTGGGACATCTTCAGGATTACTGTCACCCATTCTCACAAGAAAGTTTAGTAAATATGGAAATTTATTATCTCACATAACAAAAGGTCCAGAGATAAGGCAGGCTCCAAAGTTGGTTGACTTAGTGCCTCAATTATGTTATCAAACACCCCCATTCTTCCCCTCTCTCAGCTCTGCCTTTCTCAGAGTTGGCTCTCTGCTCAGGACAGAGCATCTTAGTCACAGGTAACTGTAGCAGTTTCCGGCATCACTGTATGACATGCAAGGGTCCTGAGGAAGAAAGAGACCATCTTTTCCTGTTTCTCCTTAGGAGGGAGGAAATACTCCCAGATGATAATGAAAATTTCCCCTCACGTCTCAAAATCCTGGATTTGGATATATGTCCATTTGCAAAGCAATCACTAGTAGGAGCCATGAGATTATCATTATAGGCTTACAGTAATCATTTGAGATGCTGTCTGTTTTAGAGGATCAACTACGTATGTTACTACACTGGTGTGATATGAGCACAAACTAGCTGACTTGAAAGAAGTTACCCTTTCTTCTGGGAATCTCTCATTTGCCAAATTATCTCTGCACTTCTTACCTCAATAAGATACTACTGATTTTTCCTCTATTTCCAATACCTAGAAAGGAAGGCCATTCAAAAAAGATCAAATCATATCATACTAGCTCATTAGGGAGTTAAAACTCATGCATTTTAAACAAAACTTACCAAAATCTACTAGTTTCACTCCACCTTCGGTGGTCAATAGAATGTTATTTCCTTTCACATCTCTGTGGATAGTTTTGTTGTTATGCAAATGTTGAAGTCCCTAGAAGATGAGAAATATATAATGACTCTTAACAAAAGCATCGAACAACAAAAATTTTCAGATGGTGTACCTGTACAAAATCAATAGGAAACACATAATAAAATCAACATTCAGACACTCAAATGTTTCACATTGAGTTAGTCACATCAAAGAACATCATTTCCACTTTGAATTATATAAAAATTCACAGAATTAAAGCATGCTCCTTAGTTCTTAGCAAATATCATATTACAAATGTGTGAGTTTCAATGGAAGAAAATATTTCATATACCTATTTAAGATAATGGCCAAAAAACCCTATTATTAGTTTTCTAACTTCATCACTATCACAGTCTCAGAAATACACTTAAGAGGTCAGAATTCAGGATCCTGTTGGTCCAATGGAAGTAAATTTGTAGTGGAAAAAAAGAATTAGCTATGCTGAACATGTCAGATTTTGCATATATTCTTGCATCAGTAAATACTAATGTAGTATCACCAGTGACATTTTTCTAAAAATAGGATCTACATTTTTTAAATGGAACTGCTTCATAATTAATGCACAAACAATTTAAATTGCCTTACCATTAGTGCTTCATGTAAAATATAGGCAATTAGAGGCTCACTCATTCTTTCACCCCTCTTCAGAAATCCTTTCACAAGGTCAGTCACTGATCCTCCACTGCAGAGCTAAACAAGAATATTTTAAGATTGCTATTAAAATACATGTGACATTTTATGTTCTTTCTAGAAAAGGTCTTCCAAGACATTTTTAAAAGTGTTCCAATGTTCTCTTTCAAATGATTAATGCCATTATCTTTATGGTTTCATAAATAAAATGAATATATAAACTTATACTTGTGTAAAATTAATTCCTAGAACACAATTTTCACATGAATTAATTTTTAGAAGATAATTTGGAGAAGCATGAGCTTGATTTTCAAATGCAAGGACAAGAATTATGGGGAGGGGCGCCCGCAATTGCTGAGGCTTGAGTAGGTAAACAAAGCGGCCAGGAAGCTGGAACTGGGTGGAAACCACCGCAGCTCAAGGAGGCCTGCCTGCCTCTGTAGACTCCACCTCTTGGGGCAGGGCATAGCCAAACAAAAGGCAGCAGAATCCTCTGCAGACTTAAATGTCCCTGTCTGACAGCTTAGAGAGTAGTGGTCCCCCCAGTATGGAGTTTGAGATCTGAGAACGGACAGACTGCCTCCTCAAGTGAGTCCCTGACCCCCGAGTAGCCTATCTGGGAGGCACCCTCCAGTAGAGGCAGACTGACACCTCACAGGGCCGGGTACCCCTCTGAGACGAAACCTCCAGAGGAACGATCAGACAGCAACATTTGCTGTTCAGCAATATTCGCTCTTCAGCAATATTCGCTGTTCTGCAGCCTCCGCTGCTGATACCCAGCCAAACAGGGTCTGGAGTGGACCTCCAGCAACCTCCAACAGACCTGCAGCTGAGGGTCCTGATTGTTAAAAGGAAAACTAACAAACAGAAAGGACATCCACACCAAAACCCCATCTGTACGTCACCATCATCAAAGACCAAAGGTAGATAAAACCACAAAGATGGGGAACAACCAGAACAGAAAAACTGAATATTCTAAAAATCACAGGGCCTCTCATCCTCCAAAGGAATGCAGCTCCTCACCAGCAACGGAACAAAGCTGGACGGAGAATGACTCTGACGAGTTGAGAGAAGAAGGCTACAGATGATCAAACTTCTCTAAGCTAAAGGAAGAAGTTCGAACCCATCACAAAGAAGTTAAAAACCTTGAAAAAAGATTAGACGAATGGCTAACTAGAATAACCAATGCAGAGAAGTCCTTAAAGGACCTGATGGAGCTGAAAACCATGGCACGAGAACTACGTGACAAATGCACAAGCTTCAGCAGCTGATTCGATCAACTGGAAGAAAGGGTATCAGTGATTGAAGATCAAATGAATGAAATGAAGCGACAAGAAAAGTTTAGAGAAAAAAGAATAAAAAGAAACGAACAAAGCCTCCAAGAAATATGGGACTGTGTGAAAAGGCCAAATCTACGTCTGATTGGTGTACCTGAAAGTGACGGGGAGAATGGAACCAAGTTGGAAAACACTGTGCAGGATATTATTCAGGAGAACTTCCCCAACCTAGCAAGGCAGGCCAACATTCAGATTCAGGAAATACAGAGAATGCCACAAAGATACTCCTCAAGAAGAGCAACTCCAAGACACATAATTGTTAGTTTCACCAAAGTTGAAATGAAGGAAATAATGTTAAGGGCAGCCAGAGAGAAAGGTCAGGTTACCCACAAAGGGAAGCCCATCAGACTAACAGCTGATCTCTCAGCAGAAACTCTACAAGCCAGAAAAGAGTGGGGGCCAATATTCAACATTCTTAAAGAAAGGAATTTTCAACCCAGAATTTCATATCCAGCCAAACTAAGCTTCATAAGTGAAGGAGAAATAAAATCCTTTACAGACAAGCAAATGCTGAGAGATTTTGTTACCACCAGGCCTGTCCTACAAGAGCTCCTGAAAGAAGCACTAAACATGGAAAGGAACAACCGGTACCAGCCACTGCAAAAACATGCCAAACTGTAAAGACCATCGAGGCTAGGAAGAAACTGCATCAATTAACAAGCAAAATAACCAGCTAACATCATAATGACAGGATCAAATTCACACATAACAATATTAACTTTAACTGTAAATGGACTAAATGTTCCAATTAAAAGACATAGACTGGCAAACTGGATAAAGAGTCAAGACCCATCAGTGTGCTGTATTCAGGAAATCCATCTCACGTGCAGAGACACACATAGGCTCAAAATAAAAGGATGGAGGAAGATCTACCAAGCAAATGGAAAACAAAAAAAGGCAGGGGTTGCAATCCTAGTCTCTGATAAAACAGACTTTAAACCAACAAAGATCAAAAGAGACAAAGAAGGCCATTACATAATGGTAAAGGGATCAATTCAACAAGAAGAGCTAACTATCCTAAATATATATGCACCCAATACAGGAGCACCCAGATTCATAAAGCAAGTCCTGAGTGACCTACAAAGAGACTTAGACTCCCACACAATAATAATGGGAGACTTTAACACCCCACTGTCAACATTAGACAGATCAACGAGACAGAAAGTTAACAAGGATACCCAGGAATTGAACTCAGCTCTGCACCAAGCGGACCTAACAGACATCTACAGAACTCTCCACCCCAAATCAACAGAATATACATTTTTTTCAGCACCACACCACACTTATTACAAAATAGACCACATAGTTGGAAGTAAAGCTCTCCTCAGCAAATGTAAAAGAACAGAAATTATAACAAGCTGTCTGTCAGACCACAGTGCAATCAAACTAGAACTCAGGATTAAGAAACTCACTCAAAACCGCTCAGCTACATGGAAACTGAACAACCTGCTCCTGAATGACTACTGGGTACATAACGAAATGAAGGCAGTAATAAAGATGTCCTTTGAAACCAACAAGAACAAAGACACAACATACCAGAAACTCTGGGACACATTCAAAGCAGTGTGTAGAGGGAAATTTATAGCACTAAATGCCCACAAGAGAAAGCAGGAGAGATCCAAAATTGACACCCTAACATCACAATTAAAAGAACTAGAAAAGCAAGAGCAAACACATTCAAAAGCTAGCAGAAGGCAAGAAATAACTAAAATCAGAGCAGAACTGAAGGAAATAGAGACACAAAAAACCCTTTCAAAAATTAATGAATCCAGGAGCTGGTTTTTTGAAAGGATCAACAAAATTGATAGACCGCTAGCAAGACTAATAAAGAAGAAAAGAGAGAAGAATCAAATAGACGCAATCAAAAATGATAAAGGGGATATCACCACCGATCCCACAGAAATACAAACTACCATCAGAGAATACTATAAACACCTCTACGCAAATAAACTAGAAAATCTAGAAGAAATGGATAAATTCCTCGACACATACACTCTCCCAAGACTAAACCAGGAAGAAGCTGAATCTCTGAATAGACCAATAACAGGCTCTGAAATTGTGGCAATAATCAATAGCTTACTAACCAAAAAGAGTCCAGGACCAGATGGATTCACAGCCGAATTCTACCAGAGGTACAAGGAGGAACTGGTACCATTCCTTCTGAAACTATTCCAATCAATAGAAAAAGAGGGAATCCTCCCTAACTCATTTTATGAGGCCAGCATCATCCTGATACCAAAGCTGGGCAGAGACACAACCAAAAAAGAGAATTTTAGAACAATATCCTTGATGAACATCGATGCAAAAATCCTGGCAAACCGAATCCAGCAGCACATCAGAAAGCTTATCCACCATGATCAAGTGGGCTTCATCCCTGGGATGCAAGGCTGGTTCAACATATGCAAATCCATAAACGTAATCCAGCATATAAACAGAACCAAAGACAAAAACCACATGATTATCTCAATAGATGTAGAAAAGGCCTTTGACAAAATTCAACAACGCTTCATGCTAAAACCTCTCAATAAATTAGGTATTGATGGGATGTATCTCAAAATAATAAGAGCTATCTATGACAAACCCACAGCCAATATCATACTGAATGGGCAAAAACTGGAAGCATTCCATTTGAAAACTGGCACAAGACAGGGATGCCCTCTCTCACCACTCCTATTCAACATAGTGTTGGAAATTCTGGCCAGGGCAATCAGGCAGGAGAAAGAAATAAAGGGTATTCAATTAGGAAAAGAGGAATTCAAATTGTCCCTGTTTGCAGACGACATGATTGTGTATCTAGAAAACCCCATTGTCTCAGCCCAAAATCTCCTTAAGCTGATAAGCAACTTCAGCAAAGTCTCAGGATACAAAATCAATGTACAAAAATCACAAGCAATCCTATACGCCAATAACAGACAAACAGAGAGCCAAATCATGAGTGGACTCCCATTCACAATTGCTTCAAAGAGAATAAAATACCTAGGAATCCAACTTACAAGGGACGTGAAGGACCTCTTCAAGGAGAACTACAAACCACTGCTCAAGGAAATAAAAGAGGATACAAACAAATGGAAGAACATTCCATGCTCATGGGTAGGAAGAATCAATATCGTGAAAATGGCCATCCTGCCCAAGGTAATTTATAGATTCAATGCCATCCCCATCAAGCTACCAATGACTTTCTTCACAGAATTGGAAAAAACTACTTTAAAGTTCATATGGAACCAAAAAAGAGCCCACATTGCCAAGTCAATCCTAAGCCAAAAGAACAAAGGTGGAGGTATCACGCTACCTGACTTCAAACTATACTACAAGGCTACAGTAACCAAAACAGCATGGTACTGGTACCAAAACAGAGATATAGACCAATGGAACAGAACAGAGCCCTCAGAAATAACGCTGCCTATCTACAACTATCTGATCTTTGACAAACCTCAGAAAAACAAGCAATGGGGAAAGGATTCTCTATTTAATAAATGGTGCTGGGAAAACTGGCTAGTCATATGTAGAAAGCTGAAACTGGATCCCTTCCTTACACCTTATACAAAAATTAATTCAAGATGGATTAATTCAAAAATTAATTCAAGATGGACTTAAGCATTAGACCGAAAACCATAAAAACCCTAGAAGAAAACCTAGGTATTACCATTCAGGATATAGGCATGGGCAAGGACTTCATGTCTAAAACACCAAAAGCAATGGCAACAAAAGCCAAAATTGACAAATGGGATCTAATTAAACTCAAGAGCTTCTGCACAGCAAAAGAAACTACCAACAGAGTGAACAGGCAACCTCCAAAATGGGAGAAAATTTTCGCAACCTACTCATCTGACAAAGGGCTAATATCCAGAATCTACAATGAACTCAAACAAATTTACAAGAAAAAAACAAACATCAAAAAGTGGGCAAAGGACATGAACAGACACTTCTCAAAAGAAGACATTTATGCAGCCAAAAAACACATGAAAAAATGCTCACCATCACTGGCCATCAGAGAAATGCAAATCAAAACCACAGTGAGATACCATCTCACACCAGTTAGAATGGCAATCAAAAAGTCAGGAAACAACAGGTGCTGGAGAGGATGTGAAGAAATAGGAACACTCCTACACTGTTGGTGGGACTGTAAACTAGTTCAACCATTGTGGCAGTCAGTGTGGCGATTCCTCAGGGATCTAGAACTAGAAATACCATTTGACCCAGCCATCCCATTACTGGGTATATACCCAAAGGACTATAAATCATGCTGCTATAAAGACACATGCACACATATGTTTATTGCAGCACAATTCACAATAGCGAAGACTTGGAACCAACTCAAATGTCCAACAATGATAGACTGGATTAAGAAAATGTGGCACATATCCACCATGGAATACTATGCAGCCATAAAAAATGATGAGTTCATGTCCTTTGTAGGGACATGGATGAAATTGGAAATCATCATTCTCAGTAAACTATTGCAAGAACAAAAAACCAAACACCGCATATTCTCACTCATAGGTGGAAACTGAACAATGAGAACACATGGACCCAGGAAGGGGAGCATCACACTCTGGGGACTGTTGTGGGGTGGGGGGAGTGGGGAGGGATAGCTTTAGGAGATTCACCTAATGCTAAATGACGAGATAATGGGTGCAGCACACCAACATGGCACATGTATACATATGTAACTAACCTGCACATTGTGCACATGTACCCTAAAACTTAAAGTATAATAATAATAAAATAAAATAAAATAAAACAAAAAAAAGAATTATGATTCTACAAATTATTCTCAAATTTTAGGATCTAGGGCTTAAAAGCATTATTGATTTATGATAGTTTAATCAATAGTGCAACAGATTATGTCACCTCAAAACACAGTTATATACTATTTTATATGTAGATTAAGTTAAAAATTTGAAACAATTTCAGGATACATTATTATTACAGTAAGTATTACAAATAATATCTTAGAAAATTACCTAGAATATCATGTACCCATACGTACTTTAGCATCCTCCTTCCCCTCCCCACACCCAAAACAGGGAGAATATATATAGAAAAACAGGAGGAAGGAACATGGTAGGGGAGTTTTCCATATCTGGGTTCTCCAAAGTTAGGTAATATTAAATCCCACAGAAAACTTTCAAAAGAGCTGTATGTTTGCAGAACAGAGAAACACTGATATTAGCAGCAAATATTAATTAAAAAGGGAAGATAACTAGATAAATGTCCCTGGAACAAGAGAACGTCCCAATGAAGCACTGAACCCACAAATCCTTGATCCTCCAATCCCTAATACTTCAGCCTTTGCCGTCAGCCTTGTCACACGTCCCACCGCTCCTTTCTGTCTGTGGTTTCCCTGCCCATCACCCTGACATATGGGGCCTCCTCCTTTCCCACCTGCTTGGGAACTAAAGAAACCACCCTTTCCCTGACTGTCTTCTAACCCAAGTCAGAAGGTGAAAGCAAATTGAAAAACTGAATAAATTTTCTCATGCAATTTTTCTAATGTGGTGATTAGATTTTACTGGATGCCTGGACACTTATAGTACATTTTGGATTAGATAATAATAGTTAAGATGAATTGCATACTTACTTTGTGCCAGGCACATTTCTAATCAGTTTACATGATTATCTCTAAACCTCACCACTGTCTGAAGGAGGTAGTATCATCTTCATATTAAACATGAAAAAACTGAAGCACGTTTATACTTGGTGTTTTTCTTCATTCAAAGAAAACTTCTTTCAGGTTACACAGGAGTATGTGCAGCCTAGCATTCCAAGACTTGCATTTTTCTTCTGTATCAGGAAGGGTAACATCCTTTTAGCTGCATAAACAAAAGAGTGTTGCTGCCCTGGAAGCCGAATAAAAGGTCAGACTGGCTCCACTGTGGCCTAGTGCTACTGGCTCACAAAAGTACTCACAATTGATTGAAAGGAAATTGTATCTTTTAAATTGCAAGCTGCTTATTAAAAAAAAAAAAAAAAAAAAAAAAGCCAAAAAACTCAGTTTGGCTGGGTGCAGTGGCTCACATCTGTAATCCAGCCCTTTAGCAGGCCAAGGCGAAAGGATCACTTGAGGCTAGGAGTTAGAGACCAGCCTAGGTAACACAGCAAGACCCCTGCCTCTAAAAAAATTTTTTATAAAAATTAGCCAGGCATATTGGCACATAGCTGAAGTTCAGCTATTTGGTAGGCTGAGGCAGGATTGCACGAGCCCATGAGTTCGAGGCTGCAGTGAGCTACTGCACTCCAGCCTAGGCAACAGAGTGAAACACTGTCTCTAAAAAAAAGTTAAAAAAAAAAAGTTAAAAGGGCTGTGTTTTAAACTTCTAAAAGCACTGTAGGGAGACTAAATTTATCTTCCTATTTCTCCAGTGTGGCCTCTATTTGGCTGTACTTTCTGCAATTGACTATTATGTTAATACAAGAGTAAATATTTGGCTTCTTTGCACATTCTTTTTCTAAATGCTTTTAATGGGTTTTTAAATTCCTTTTTTTTAATGCTGAGTATTCTACTGAATGGATGAACCACTGTTTATTCATTTATAAAACTGAAAGGCATTTTAATTGTTTTTGGCAATTATAAGTAAAACTGCTATGAACATTCATGTACAGATTTTGATGTGAATATAAGTTTTCATTTCCCTTGGGTAAGTACAAAGAGAGGAAACTGCTGAATCCTAAGGGTTGTATATTTAACTGTCTCTGCATCAGCCAGACTGTTTCCCATGATGGCTATGGCTATACCATCTGCAGCCCCTCTAGCAGTGTATGAGAGTTCTAGTTGTTCCATATCTTCATCAGCACTTGACATTGTGAGGTGTTTTGTTAAAGCCATTCTATTTTTTTATTTATTTTATTTTTATTTAAATTTTTTAAAATTTCAATAGGTTTTTAGGGAACAGGTAGTGTTTGGTCACAAGAATAAGTTCTTTAGTGGTAACTTCTGAGATTTTGGTGCACCCATCACCCGAGCTGTGTACGCTGTACCCAGTGTGCTGTCTTTTATCCCTCACCACCGACCCACACTTTCCCCCAAGTCCCCAATGTCCAGTGTATCATTCTTATGCCTTTGTGTCCTCATAGCTTAGCTCCCACAAATGAGTGAGAACATATGATGTTTGGTTTTCCATTCCTGAGTTACTTCACTTAGAATAATGTAGAATAATGGTCTCCAATTCCATCCAGGTTGCTGTGAATGCCATTATTTCATTCCCTTTTATGGCTGAGTAGTATTCGATCATATATATATACATATATACATATAGATATATATGTGTGTGTGTGTATATATATATATATACACACACACACACACATATATATCACATTTTCTTTAACCACCTGTTCATTGATGGGCATTTGGGCTGGTTGCATGTTTTTGCAATTGCAAATTTTGCTGCTATGAACATGTGTGTACAAATATCTTTTTCATATAGTGATTTCTTTTTCTCTGGGTAGATACCTAGTAGTGGGATTGCTGGATCAAATGGTAGAGTTACTTTTAGTTCTTTAAGGAATCTCCACACTGTTTTCCATAGTGGTTCCATAGTGGTGTTGATGGGAGTGTAAAAATATTCCCTTTTCCATGCTTCCATGCGAACATCTATTATTTTTTGATTTTTTGATTATGGCCATTCTTGAAGGAGTGAGGTGGTTTCGCGTTGTGGTTTTGATTTGCATTTCTCTGATAATTAATGACGTTGAGCATTTTTTCATATGCTTGTTGGCCATTTGTATATCTTCTTTTGAGAATTGTCTACTCATGTCTTTAGCCCACTTTTTGATGGGATTTTTTTTTTCTTGCTGATTTGTTTGAGTTCTTTGTAGATCCTGAATATTAGTTCTTTGTCAGATATATAGATTTTGAAGATGTTCTCTCACTCTGTGGATTGTCTGTTAACTCTACTGATTATTTCTTTTGCTGTGCTTAAAGCTTTTTAGTTTAATTAAGTTCCATCTATTTATCTTTGTTTTTGTTGCATTTGCTTCTGGGTTCTTGGTCATGAAGTCTTTGCCTAAGCCAATGTCTAAAAGGGTTTTTCCCATATTATTTTCTAGAATCTTTATAGATTCACGTCTTAGATTTAAGTCTTTGATCCATCTTGAGTTGATTTTTGTGGAAGGTAAGAGATGAGAATCCAGTTTCATTCTTCCATATGTGGCTTGCCAATCATGCCAGCACCATTTGTTGAATAGAGTATCCTTTCCCCACTTTATGTTTTTGTTTGCTTTGTTGAAGATCAATTGGCTGTAAGTATTTGGCTTTATTTCTAGGTTCTCTATTCTGTTCCATTGGTCTATGTGCCTGTTTTTATATCAGTACCATGCTGTTTTGGTGACTATGGCCTATGGTGTAGTTTGAAGTTGGATAATGTGATGCCTCCAGATTTATTCTTTTTGCTTAGTCTTGCTTTTGGCTATTTGGGCTCTTTTTTGGTTCCATATGAATTTCATGATCGTTTTTTCTAGTTCTGTGAACAATTATGGTGGTATTTTGATGGAAATTGCATTGAATTTGTAGATTGCTTTTGGCAGTATGGTCATTTTCACAATATTGATTCTACATATCCATGAGCATCGGTTGTGTTTCCATTTTTTTTGTGTCATCTGTGATTTCTTTCAGCACTGTTTTGTAGTTTTCCTTGTAAGAGGTCTTTCACATCCTTGGTTGGATATATTCCTAAATAGTTTATTTATTTATTTTTGCAGCTGTTGTGAAAGAGGTTGAGTTCTTGATTTGATTCTCCGCTTAGTTGGTGTTGGCATATAGCAGAGCCACTGATTTGTGTACATCAGTTTTGTTTTCTGAAACTTTGCTGAATTCATTTACCAGTTCTAGGAGCTTTTCAGATGAGTCTTTAGGGTTTTCTAAGTATAAGATCATATCATCAGCAAAGAGTGACAGTTTGACTTTCTCTTTACTGATTTGGATGTTCTTTATTTCTTTCTCTTCACTGATTGCTTTGGCAAGGAGTTCGAGTATTATGTTGAATAGAAGTGGTGAAAGTGGGCATCCTTGTCTTGCTTCAGTTCTCAGGGGGAATGCTTTCAACTTTTCCCTCATCAGTATAATGTTGGCTGTGGGTTTGTTGTAGATGGTTTTTATTACCTTAAGGTATTTCCTTTCTATGTCAATTTTCCTGAGGGCTTTAATCATAAAGCGATGCTGGATTTTGTCAAATGCTTTTTCTGCATCTATTGAGATAATCATGTAATTATTATTTTAATTCTGTTTATGTAGGGTGTCACATTTATTGACTTACATATGTTCAACTATCCCTGGATCCCTGGTATAAAACCCACTTGATCATGGTGAATTACTGTTTTGATATGCTGTTGGATTCAGTTTGCTAGTATTTTGTTGAGGACTTTTGCATCTATGTGCATCAGGGATATGCAGTTTTCTTCTGGTCTGCAGTTTCCTTTTTTTGTTATGTCCTACCCTGGTTTTGGTATTAGGGTGATACTGGCTTCATAGAATGATTTAGGGAGAATTCCCTCTTTCTCTGTCTTTAGGAATAGTATCAATAGGATTGGTACCAATTCTTCTTTGAATGTCTGATAGAATTCAGCTGTGAATCTGTCTGATCCTGGACTTTTTTTGGTTGGCAACTTTTTTATTACCATTTCAATCTTGCTGCTTGTTATTGGTCTGTTCAGAGATTCTATATCTTCCTGGTTTATTCTAGGAGGGTTACGTATTTCCAGGAATTTATCCATCTCCTCTAGATTTTCTGGTTTATGTGCTCAAAGGTGTTCATAGTATCTTTGAATAATCTTTTGTACTTCTCTGGTATCAGTGGTAATATCTCCCATTTCGTTTTCAACTAAGCTTATTTGGATCTTCTGTCTTGTTTTCTTGGTTAATCTTTGTCTAACCAGCTTTTTATTTCATTTATCTGTTGTGGTTTTTTTTGTTTGTTTGTTTCAATTCCATTTAGTTCTATTCTGATCTTCATTATTGCTTTCGTTCTGCTGGGTTTGGGTTTGGATTGTTTTTGCTTCTCCAGTTCTGTGAGGTGTGACTTTAGATTGTATATATTTATGCTCTTTCAGAATTTCCTTTTTTTTTTTTTTTTGAGACAGAGTCTTGCTTTGTCACCCACACTGGAGTGCAGTGGCGTGATCTCAGCTCAGGGCAACCTCTGCCTCTGGGGTTCAAGCAATTCTCCTGCCTCAGCCTCCCGAGTAGCTGGGACTACAGGCACAAACCGCCATGCCTGGCTAATTTTTTGAACTTTAGTAGAAATGTGGTTTTACTGTGTTGCCCAGGCTGGCTGCAAACTCCTGAGCTCAGGCTATCTGCCTGCCTCAGCCTCCCAAAGTGCTGGGATTACAGGCATGAGCCAGCAAGTCCAGCCTCAGACTTTTTGATGTAGTACAGATTTAATGCTATGAACTTTTCTCTTGGCACTGCTTTTGCTGTATCCCAGAGTTTTTGGTAGGTTGTACCACTATTATTGTTCAGTTCAAAGAATTTTTTAATTTCCATCTTGATTTCATTGTTGACCAATGATCATTTAGGAGCAGGTTATTTAATTTCCATGTATTTGCATGATTTTGAGGGTTCCTTTTGGAGTTGATTTCCAATTTTATTCCACTGTGGTCTTGATATGGCTTTGATGACTGGAGGAACACCAGGGTTTTTGGTTTTGTGCTGACAGGACACAGACACATGTGGAGGGGTTTTAAGGGGCGAAAAGTTTAATGGGCAAGAAAGAAGAGAACAGCTTCCCTGTACAGAGACGAGGGAGGGGGGCTTGGAACAAAAAGAAACCCCGTGTGTGGCAGAAAGGTAGTTTATTATATCGGGAGGCTGGAGGAGGTGGTTTCTGGTTTGCATAGGGCCCAGGGGATTGGTTTGACCAGGTGTGTTATTTCTGTAGCCTGCAAAAAACCTGGCCCCTTTACCTTAAGTTTATGTGAGTTCTTATGTGTTAGGTGAGTCTTCTGAAGACAGCAGAAACTTGGTTGGTAAATTCTTATCCATTCTGTCATTCTGTATCATTTAAGTGGAGTATTTAGGCCATTTATATTCAATGCTAGTATTGAGATGTGAGGTACTATTCTATTCATTGTGCTATTTGTTGTCTGAATACCTTGATTCTTTTTCATTGTGTTATTGTTATATAGGTGCTGTGAGATTTATGTTTTAAGGAGATTCTATTTTGTTGTATTTGGAGGATTTGTTTCAAGATTTAGAGCTCCTTTTACCAGTTCTTGTAGTGCTGGCTTGGTAGTGGTGAACTTTCTCAGTATTTGTTTGTCTAGAAAAGACATTCTTCCCTTCATTTATGAAGCTTAGTTTCTCTGGATACAAAATTCTGGGCTGATAACTGTTTTGTTTAAGGAAGTTGAAAATTGGACCTCAATCCCTTCGAGTTTGTAGGGTTTCTGCTGAGAAATCTGCTGTTAATCTGATAGGTTTTCTTTTATAGGTTACCTGATGCTTTTGCCTCACAGCTCTTAAGATTCTTTCCTTTGTCTTGACTTTAGATAACCTGATGACTATATGCCTAGGCAATGATCTTTTGCGATGAATTTCCCAGGTGTTCTTTGAGCTTGTTGTATTTGGATGTATTTGCTAGATCTCTAGCAAGGCTGGGGAAGTTTTCCTCAATTATTCCCTCAAATATGTTTTCCAAACTTTTAGATTTCTCTTCTTCCTCAGGAGCACCAATTATTCTTAGGTTTGGATATTTAACATAGTCCCAAATTTCTTGGAGGCTTTATTCACTTTTCAAAATTCATTTTTCTGGCTGGGCACAGTGGCTCACACCTGTAATCCCAGCACTTTGGGAGGCCGAGGCGGGTGGACCACGAGGTCAGGAGATCGAGACCATCCTGGCTAACACGGTGAAACCCCGTCTCTACTAAAAATACAAAAAAAATTAGCCGGGCATGGTGGCAGGCGCCTGTAATCCCAGCTACTCAGGAGGCTGAGACAGGAGAATGGCATGAACCCGGGAGGCGGAGCTTGCAGTGAGCCGAGATCGCACCACTGTACTTCAGCCTGGGTGAGAGAGTGGGACTCCGTCTCAAAAAAAAAAAAAAAAAAAAAAAAAAAAAAAAATCATTTTTCTTTGTCTTTGATTGATTAATTAAAAAGCCTTGTTTTGAAGCTCTGAAGTTCTTTCTTCTGCTTGTTCAATTCTATTGCTGAGACTTTCAAGTGAATTTTGCATTTCTCTAATTGTGTCCTTGATTTCCAGAAGTTGTGATTGTTTTTTATTTATGCTATTTAATATTTCACTGAAGAATTTTCCTTTCATATCCTGTATCATGTTTTTAATTTCTTTAAGTTGGACTTCACCTATCTCTGGTGCCTCCTTGACTAGCTTAAAATTCGACCTTCTGAATTCTTTTTCTGGCAATTCAGAGATTTCATCTTGGTTTGGGTTCATTGCTGGTGTGCTGGTATGATCTTTTGGAGGTGTTAAAAAATCTTGTTTTGTCATATTACTAGAATTATTTTTCTGGTTCCTTCTCATTTGGGTAGACTATGTCAGAGGGAAGATCAGGGATTTAGGGGCTGCTATTCAGATTTTTTTGTCCCACAGGGTGCTCCCTTGATATGGTGTTCTCTCCATTTCACTAGGAATGGGGTTTTTTAATATCCAAATTGTAGTTATTGGTTTTGTTCTTCTGTTTCCAGCCACCCGGCAGAGCTACCAGGCTCTGGGTTAGTACTGGGGAGTGTCTGCAAAGAGTTCTGTAATGTGATCCGTCTTCAGGTCTTGCAGCTGTGTATACCTGCACTGGTGGAGGTAGCAGGGGAGTAAAGTGGGCTTAGTGAAGGTCTTTGGTTGTGTTTTTGTTTAGTGCACTGGTTTTGTGTTGGTTGGCCTCCAGCCAGGAGGTGGTGCTTTCAATAGCGTATCAGCTGCAGTCCTATAGAGAGCATGCAAACTTGCCCAAGGGACACCTGGATAGGTATTCAGGTTTCTCAGGTGGTGAGCAGGGCCATAGAGCTTCCAAGAGTTTTTGTCTTCCAAGACCTTCATCTTTGGCTACCAGAGTGGGCAGAGAAAGACCACCAGGTGGGGGCAGGGATAGGTGTGTCTGAGCTCAGCTTCTCCTTGGGTGGGGCTCGCTGTGGCTGCTGTGGGGGATGACGGTGTAGTTCCCAGTCCAGTGGAGTTATATTCCCAGGGAGATTATGTCTGCCTCTCCTGAGTCACACAGGTCACCAGCAAAGTGGGGGTAAGCTGGCATGCACAGGCCTCACCCAGCTCCCACACAGCCTGCAGTCCTAAAGGCCAGTCTCACTCCCACCGTGCCCCACCAACAGCACCCAGTCTATTTCCAGGCAGCTGGTAACCAGGGCTGACAGCTTGCCCCAGACTACGAGCCTCCCCATTGAGAAAGCAAGCAGACTCACAGTTTTTTGGCATCTCAGGGGACCTGAAGAGGTGATCCAGTTCCTTCAAAATGTCTCAGATTTCCTGGTATGTTCCTGTGGTAGGTAGTTCTTGGAGTAAAAGTTCATGATGTGAGTCTTTACGCGCTGCTCTGTCTGTCTTGAGTAGGAGCTGCAAGTTAGTCTTGCCTCCTATCCACCATCTTAATCCTGTTAAAGCCATTCTAAATAGTAGTAGTATCTCATTGTGATTTTAGAGTAGATTTTCCTAATGACTAAGAACATTGACCATCTTTTCATGTACTTATTTGCCATCCATATATTTTCTCTGGTGAAACATCCAATTTTTTGTTCATTTTTTCACTGCTTATTTGCTTTCTTATTGTTGAGTTTTGAGAGCTCTTTATATATTCTGGATATAAGCCCTTTATCATAATAGATGTTTTGGAAGTATTTCCTTCAACCCTGTGGCTTACCCTTTTATTTTAAGTGTCTTTTGAAGAGCAGAAGCTCTAAATTGATCATTTAAAACAAATTTATAAAATGTGCCTTTTTGTATCTAAAATTTTTTTTTCCTAATTCAAAGTCACAAATTTTTTCTCCTATAATTTCCTTAGGAACTTTATAGTTTTCAGTTTTACATACAGGTAGGTCTGTGATCCATTTCGACTTAATTTTTCTATATAGTGTGATGTATGGTATGGTTGGTATATGGATGTCAAATTATTACAGTACACTTTTCTATTAGTGGTAAGTGTCCAAGAAACAGGAGATACAACTCTGAATTGTGTTTAAAATCTAGTTGCAAACACCAAGAATGGGGAAACGTTAAATGCATATTGCTGAATGAAAGAAGGCAATCTGAAAAGGCTACATACTGTGTGATTCCAATTATATAACACTCTGGAAAAGGCAAAAGTGGAGATAATGAAAAGATCAGTAATTGCTAGGGATTCAGGGGAGAGGGAGGGATGAATAGGTACAACACAGACAATTTTTAGGGCAGTGAATCTACTCTATGTGATACTGTAATGATTGATACAGATCATCATACAGTTGTCAAAATCCATAAAATGTATAACAGTAGGAAACCCTAATGTAAACTATGGATTTTGGTTAATAATAGTATATCATCCTTGGCTCAGTTGTAACAAATGTACCACACTAGTGCAAGATGAAGCTTTTATAGCTCTTTACTTTCTGCTTAATTTTTCTGCAAAACTAAAACTGCTCAAAAAATAAAGCCTATCAATTTGTTTTAAAAATATAGTTGCTAACACCAAGAATACACAAAAAGGACCTGAAATAATTTGAAGCACACAAAATTAATCCTAGTTCAATATAAATGAAGTCCCCCTAGAATGTCTTCTCCAGAATGAAATCATTCTACTCATGACTGAATTTTATATCCAATACCTTTTTACACAAGTGAGGTATTGACACATTTATATATAAATGTTTTCATGATGTAATACTTTTGATTAAGAAAATGGACTTTAGAAGAATCATAATTTATTCCTTTAAAATCAACAAGTATTTATTGAATTGTTACTATATGCAAAACACTGAGTAGGTGCTCAAGTGCATCAAAGATGACTAGGACTGCTTTTTCTCAAGAGGCTTAAAATATAATCAAAATAGTGACGGTTTTTTGTTGTTCTTGTGGTTTGTTTGTTTTGCCTGGAGAGATTTTATAACCATTATGTGGGGTTTTTTGCTTTTTTTTTTTCCAGAAGGAGTCTCACTCTGTTGCCCAGGCTGGAGTGCAGTGGCACTATCTCGGCTCACTGAAAGCTCTGCCTCCCAGGTTCATGCCATTCTTCTACCTCAGCCTCCCGAGTAGCTGGGACTACAGGCGCCAGCCACCACACCCGGCTAATTTTTTGTATTTTTTAATTACAAAATATTTTTTGTAATTAAAATATTATTACAAAATTTCACCGTGTTAGCCAGGATGGTCTCGATCTCCTGACCTCGTGATCCACCTGACTTGGCCTCCCAAAGTGTTGGGATTACAGGCATGAGCCACTGCGCCCAGCTTTTCCTTGTTTTTTGTTTGTTTGTTTTGCCTGGGGGAGATTTTATAACCAGCGGACACTTCACAATGTTTGAAAATATGTTTTATTGTCAAGGCTGTGAAACTGCTATTGGCATCTAGAGGCCAGGAATGCTGTTAAACATACAGCAGTGCACAGGAAAGGCCCCCACAACAATTATCCAAGCCAAAATGTCAACAGTGCCAAGGTTGAAAAAGCCCCTCATTAGAGGGAAAACACACAATTACCTAGATTATATGTCAGGTCTTGAATTATAGTTATGTGGTAAAAGAATTATGTGCAAAGTACTATAGAATTTCACAGAGAGACTGGTAACATTGAGTTAGAAGGGAAAAAATAAAAGGTTTTAAAGAGAATATTAAATCTGCTGTCATATATGTTGACAATGGTTTTCTACAGACTGTTTTGGTATGTTTACTTTGGTTATGATGTCTTCTGGAACACAGAAGTACACTTGGGAGGGTGGGGTGGGTGATTCAAATTTAGCAACTTTTTCTGTATGTTCACTGTTTTCTTTTCTTTTCTTTTTTTCTTTTTTTTTTTTTTTTTTTTTTTGGTAATACAAGAAAAGCTTTTCTCCAAACTAAGATAATATTTTGTGACCCTGGTAAGATGGTGATTAAATCATTTTCTTACTACAACTACTTAAGCTTACTAGATTTTTAAAAACAAGTATGTATATTAAAATCAAAGCAGGAAATTTTTAATAGTTAAAAAAGAAACAATGCTCTTCACTCTAATAACTGCAAACACTGTACTGTAATTCTGTAGAAGCCACTGAGTTGGCTTGTAGTGCAGGAGATACACCCTCACAATTGATTGTACACTAAAATGCAGTGAGTTGCTCTCTTCAGAAAGAAAGACCAGTTAAAATCACACTAGAATGTGAGGTCAAAGACATGAATACCAATTCTCTAAGAACTCCAAAATGATTTCATAATCCTCTATTTTACAGATCTAAGCAAACAATATGGAAAAAAATTACAATCAAACATTTCCAGACAATGAAGTAGTAGACGAGAGGCAATAATAATAGTCTGCACATACGAAAAATATGACCCACAATTACCACTAGCAACAATAGTACCATATCAAAGGGAGAAAATACACAATCTTTCTGAAAATATAAATATAGATATCTAAAGCATATAAACAAATTCTCCCCATGAAATTTGTTTTGTGGCTTGAATTTTACCTGAAAATTCCCCTAAAATGTTATTAGTTATCTGAGCAATTCAACTAAGATAGTAATTTCCTACATAGGATCTATAATTCTATATTCTGTAATATTCTTATATTCTCATTTATATTAGCTAAGTATTTTATAGAAATAATAAAGTACAATTTTAGGTGGTATATGACTTCATTTGATATGGTTTGGCTGTTTCCCCATCCAAATCTCATCTTCAATTCCCATGTGTTATGGGAGAGACCTGGTGGGAGGTAATTGAATCATGAGGGCAGGTCTTTCCTGTGCTGTTCTCCTGATAATGAATAAGTCTCATGATATTTGATGGTTATAAAAAGGGGAGTTTCCCTGCACAAGCGCTCCTCTCTTTGCCTACTGCCATCCACATAAGATGTGACTTGCTCCTCCTTGCCTTCTGCCATGATTGTGAGGCTTCCTCAGCCACGTGTAAGTACAATTAAACCTCATTCTTTTATAAATTGCCCAGTCTTGGGTATGTCTTTATCAGCAGTGTGAAAACGGATTAATACATCATTCCTATTCCAAATAAACAGCCACTTAATTTTTCAAGACAAACGTCACTTAAATAAAAACAAAATCATTCTCTAAGTTTAACATATGAAAGGAATAGAATAAATTATTAAAACAAGATATTCAAATTTTACTTATAAATTACACAGTATATTTGAAAATATAAAAAGCCTTATTTCCTTTATGTCTTCTACTATATCATTTGCTATACAGGTTATAAAAAAAATTCACATTAGAAGCCAGAGATTTGGGAGTAAATAACAAAAAAACTATATACAATTGCAAAGAGATAGCAAAATTGATAACAGAAACAGAACCTCCCCACTTCTGTCTCCCCAAAATACTGAGACTCTTCTATGTGATACTTTTGGATATTTCTATCTGGAAGTGGAAGTGAGATAGTGGACAAAGAGAAAGGAGAAATGCCTTTCTCTTTTGTGCATCTATTTTGTAAAGAACACATACCTAAGGTTTGTTAACGTCTAGTATTCATGGCTCAGTAAGTTAGTTAATATAAATCTAGACTCTTGCTCTTCAAAGTCACAAAATTCTCATTTTATATAATATGAAATACACAAGTTTTATTCATTCATTCATTTTATTTAAGTTACACTGAGAAAAAATACACCCCACTTATTTTAATTTTTAAGAGATTAGGGACAGAAAATCACAAATGACAAAATTTTTAAAATCAAATATTTTCTCAGTCATTTTGCTTTGAATGTATATCAGTTTATCTGCTTGACTATGGCTGTATCTGCTGTTAGGGAAACCACTAGGTGAGGCTCACATGAACCTAGCCAGGAGAAACTGAAGTTCTTAATAATCCCCTCCCCTTGAACCCCGCCCAACCCCTCCTGTACCTGTTTCATACAAGGAATTTATTTCTGTGTTACCAAAGTAGGATCAGTGGTTTAGTTTTCAGAAGAGAAAAAGTTTTCTGAATGAAACATCAAGAGTTTGATTAAAATGGAAAAGAAATTGGAGGAGGAAGTGAACAGACAAACATGGTAATTATTAAACAGACTGTTGATAACTAAATATCAATACACCACAAATTACTTGTGCCTGCAAATCTTCCTAAAGAACCTCCAGATATGAACATACCATCAACTCTCTAATTCTTCGTTTAGAATTAGTGAAATTTCAAATATGGTCTTTTGTGAAATATGCTTTTCTTCAACAAGCATAAAATGTCCTTCTTACATAAAGAAAAGTAACAAGATAATATTCAAACTGAAATATGAGTTTTTAAAAATAAATATGAAGAATTAAAATATCTTAAATGAAAAGCAAATACTGTATAATTAGGCAACAGATAATAAAAAATAAAAATGATCTTGTTTCCCTTTAAAAATAACTGCATCCAGGTGAATGAATTATGTCGTATTTAGCCTGTGCAATTTTTAAATCACCAAGATAGACTAAAAAGGAGATTTTATAATAGTAGACTGAAAAATAATTATGTATAGCTTTGCAACACAATGCTAAAGTAGACCTTAGTGTTCTTTAATCAAACAAAATTGAAGTACAATTTTCCTAAACCAGAGCTACACTAATTAAATAACAGAGCAGCACTGAAAATGAATTCTCTACCCTAGCTGTAGTCGAACATTACAAAACGAAACTAAACCAAAAGGTATAATATTATATAAACAGTTCACTGCAGCTAACTTCCAAAGACAGCCTTTGTTAAGTTCTCTGAATGTATTCTGTCTTTAGGAGGGGACATGAGATTTTTACTCAAATTTCTGAAAAATGATTGCTAATTTCTATAGTTGGCATTATTGGCTTTGTTGTTTTTCAATTGTTTTTTGTTTATTCTAAGAATGTTTTAAGGCCATTAGCTTAGTCTGACTATATTCTGTGTGAGGCTACAAAAGCAGAAACTGTGATTTTCTAATATTCATTCCTGTTTTCACTTTGCTCATTATAAAAGTGCTATCAATATTCATGCTTGAGTCTTTTGGAAACACTAATCTTTAGCAAATGCCTACAAGTGAAACTTCCGGATCATGTGGTAGGCGTATATGTCACATTATAAGACACTGCTGTATGTTTCCAAAGTAACTGAACTGTTTTAGACTGCCATAAGCAGTGTATAAGAGTTCAGTTGGCTCCGCCACCTCACCAATACTCAATACTATCAGTGTTTTAATTTTAGCCATTTTAGCAAATGTCTAATTGCATTTCATTGTGGTTTTAATTTAAATTTCCCCAAAGACTAAAAATTTTGAACATATTTTATGTATATGGTTTTGTACAATGTCCAAAGTTCTTGCTTACTACTTTTAAATTGGGTGGGTGCACTTTGTTAGATAAAATTCCCACTATTCCTAGTGTGCTGACTGTGTTTATCACATATGGGTATTGAATTTTGGCATGTCTTTCATGACTTTTTTCCACTTTGATTCTGTTAATGCAATTGTGGTGCAGAGAATTTTTAATGTTTTAACAAATGCATTTTAATGTTTTAACGAACTTGCACTCACTCCTGAAATAAACTCCATTCAGTCATGATGTATTAATATTTTTATATATTGCTAGATTTTATTTGTTAATACTCTGTGAAGTACTTTACATCTGGGTTCATGTGGAATGTCAGACTCATATGTCTTTGTCTTCTTTCAACATTGTTGAGAAATAAAAGTTAAATCCTAAGCATTCCAGACAACTCAACAGACCCTCTCTTGGTCAAGTAGACCCTAGAGAAACCTTAAAAACTGAGTCCCCAGCCATGATGGGATAAGTTGGACACGTGTTGTTACACCCTCTTCTTTGATAACTGCCGTTACGCTTTCTTTCCTAAAGATTAAACAGAAAGTAGCCCTTTTGAGATACTTGCTCCATTATTTTATTCAACCAACTGCTTAATGCTACCCCTCACTTTTGTGGTTTCAACACAGCAGCTAACTAGCATTCCTTTCTGATAAGAGACTGCCTGACCCTGGAGTGGTTCTGGCCGGTCTTCTGAGGCTGCATGCACTGAGGGCCTTCCTGTCCTCTGCTTCACCTTTTCAAGTATAGGACCTAATTGTAGTACATTTAAATGCTACATTTCAATCCCAAAGCAAACACAGAATGCATATTACATACATGATAACCTACTATGCATGCACATGCCTCCCCTTCATGAATATGTATACTTAGCCAACTCATTCAGCATAAATTCCTGTCTTATCCTTCCCTCCCTCAAAGTGCCTGCTTTTCAGAGGCCACACTTCCCAGCCTATAGATGGCTAGTTTGCAGACTGCAACCCTTCATAAGAAATAAACCTCTCTTTTCCAAATTTATGAATCTTCCAATTCTTCAGTTGACAGTATAATGCTGGCCTCATAAAATGAGGCAATAAGACTGATTATTTCTTTCTTAAATATTTTCTAGGACTCTTGTTTCCAGAATGGTGGTGTGATGAACTCATCAATTAATTCTCCAGTGAAGCAACCATAACTACTAAAAATTGGAAAAATAAAGAGCCATTTTAAGTTTTTGGAAATTGTCATAAGGGCATACAGTAAACAAAGAAACATTCAAGATCATAACACAATCTCGGTTAGAACAGTAGGAGTCTGTGGCACTTGAGCCATCCTCTCCCTCAAACATCCCCAGCCAGTTCAGTGTGAAGCAAGGTGTCACTCTAAGAGATGTGGGCCCCTGTCTCTGCTGCCAGCTCCTGAACAGTGGCTCAGAGAGTTTGCCCAGAGGGAGAGGCAGGTCATAAGAACAAAGAACTCCAAAGCTCTCCCCAGTGGTTCTGACTGTATTTGGGAGACAGTGTGGGAAAATTAAAGCCTAAGAGTACTCTTGAAAAGAGTGAGATTTTGATAGTTACACTGAGGCTGATAACTCCATGAGAGCAACAAGCTAACCACACACTGGACAGCTTAGCAAATAGAATTTTTTTTTTTTAATTTATACCTTTTGAAAAAAAATTTCACTTTAAGTTCCAGGATACATGTGCAGAATGTGCAGGTTTGTTACATAGGTATACATGTACCATGGTGGTTTGCCTCACCTGTCAACCTGTCATGCAGGTTTTAAGCCCTGCATGCATTAGGTATTTGTCCTAATGCTCTCCCTCCCTTCACCCCCCACCCCCCAATAGGCCCTGGTGTGTGTTGTTCCCCTCCCAATGTCCATTTGTTCTCACTGTTCGACTCCCACTTATGAGTGAGAACACGTGGTATTTGGTTTTCTGTTCCTGTGTTAGTTTGCTGAGGATGATAGCTTCCAGTGTCATCCATGTTCCTGCAAAGGAAATGATCTCATTCCTTTTTTATGGCTGCATAGTATTCCATGGTGTATATGTACCACATTTTCTTTATCCAGTCTATCATTGATGAGCATTTGGGTTGGTTCCACGTCTTTGCTATTGTAAATAGTGCTGCAATAAACATATGTGTGCATGTGTCTTTATGGTAGAATGATTTATAATCCTTTGGGTATATACCCAGTAATGGGATTGCTGGGTCAAATGGTATTTCTGGTTCTAGATCCTTGAGAAATTGCCACACTGTCTTCCACAATGGTTGAACTAATTTACATTCCCACCAACAGTGTAAAAGCATTCCTATTTCTCCACAGCCTCGCCAGCATCTATTGTTTCTTGACTTTTTAATAACTGTCATTCTGACTGGTATGAGATGGTATCTCATTATGATTTTGATTTGCATTTCTCTAATGATCAGAGATGTTGAGCTTTTTTCACGTTTGTTGGCCACATAAATGTCTTCTTTTCAGAAGTGTCTGTTCATATCCTTTGCCCACATTTTGATGTTTTTTCTTGTTTCTTCCTTGTAAATTTGTTTAAGTTTCTTGTAGATTCTGGATATTAGTCCTTTGTTGGATGCGTAGATTGCAAAAATTTTTTCCCATTCTGTAGGGTGTCTGTTCACTCTGATGATAGTTTCTTTTGCTGTACAGAAGCTCTTTAGTTGAATTAGATCCCATTTGTTGATTTGGGATATTGTTGCAATTGCTTTTGGTGTTTTCATCATGAAATCTTTGCCCATGTCTATGTCCTGAATGGTATTGCCTAGGTTTTCTTTGAGGGTTTTTATGGTTTTTGGTTTTACATTTAGGTCGTTAATCCATCTTGCATTAATTTTTGTATAAGGTGTAAGGAAGGGGTCCAGTTTCAGTTTTCTGCATATGGCTAGCCAGTAGTCCCAGCACCATTTATTAAATAGGGAATCCTTTCCCCATTGCTTGTTTTTGTCAGGTTTGTCAAATATCAGATGGTTGTACATGTGTGGTGTTATTTCTTAGGTGTCTGTTCTGTTCCATTGATCTATATGTCTGTTTTGGTACCCGTACCATGCTGTTTTGGTTACTGTAAATTCAACATCCCCTCATGTTAAAAACTCTCTATAAACTAGATGTTGATGGAATACATATCAAAATAATGAGAGCCATTTATGACAAACCCATATCCAACATCATACTGAATGAGCAAAAAGGAAGCATTCCCTATAAAAACCAGCACATCATGAGGATGCCCTCTCTCACCATTCCTTTTCAAAATAGTATTGGAAGTTCTGGCCAGGGCAATCAGGCAAGAGAAAGAAATAAAGTGTATTTGAATAGGAAGAGAGAAAGTCAAATTGTCTCTGTTTGCAGATGACATGATTCTATATTTAGAAAACCCCATCACCTTGGCCCAAAAACTCCTTAAGCTGATAAACAACTTCAGCAAAGTTTTAGGATACAAAATCAATGTGCAAAACTCACAAGCATTCCTATACGCCAACAATAGACAAGCAGAGTGGCAAATCATGAATGAATTCCCATTCACGATTGCTACAAAAAGAATAAAATGCCTAGCAATAGAGCTAACAACGATGTGAAGGAACTCTTCAAGGAGAACTATAAACCACTGCTCAAGGAAATAAGAGAGGACCTAAACAAATGGAAAACTATTCCATCCTCATGGATGGAAAGAATCAATATCATGAAAATGGCCATACTGCCCAAAATAATTTCTATATTCAATGCTATTCCCATTAAACTACCATTGACGATCTTCACAGAATTAGCAAATAGAATTTTTAAAAAGGAACAGCTAAGAAGAACTCTCCTGGAATCAAAATGAACCTCAAAGCTAGCCACAAAAAGTACTCCTGTAAGGAGGCTGCAACTTAATTGAATCAGATTGTGAAACAATGCATGCCCCAGGACACTGCTGGAAACAACAGAGGAATCAGCTGACAATTAGTGGAGCCTAATAACTGGGGGTGGCACCAACAGAGGCAGACAGCTTAATAGAAAGACCAGGGAATGAAACAGTCATAGAAAAGCCCTGTTAAAACCACTGTCATTCCAGGGTGATTGTGCATATGCCCTAAGCTGTGCTTGCTGAAGAGTGACATCAAAGGCTTCATAGATGGGGAAAATAGATTTTACTAAAATATTCCAGCCAAGTCACTAAACAAACAGGCAAACAACAAGTTCCCCACCCAGGGGACTTAGTACAAAGACTTCTTATAATAATTTAAGCAAATTTTCTGAAATGTCCAGTTTTCAACAACAATAAAAAATAAGACATGCAAAGAAACAGGAAAATATCATCCGTACACATGAAAAAAAGAAGGGCTTGTGAGCAGGCCCAGTCATTGGACTTAGTGGACAAATATTCCAAAGCAAAGATATAAATATGTTTAAAGAACTAGAGGAAATCATGCTTAAAGTAGCAAAGAAAGGTTTGATGGTAATGTCTCATCAAATATGGAATATCAATAAAGAGAACACTCATCATTCATAAAAAAAGAACCAAGTGAAAACTATAGATTTAAAAAGTACTGTAATGGAAACGAAAATTTCACTACAGGGACTCACATATTTGAATTGGGATTATGAAATATGAAAAAAAGAAGAAGGAATGAGGGTAAATGAACAGTCTCAGAGAAATATAAGCATACATGTAATGACAGTATGAGAAGACAAGAGAGAGAACAAGCAGCAGAAGAAAAATCTTTGAAGAAGTAATGGCTGATAATTTTCAAATTTAATGAGAAGCATTCAGGTAGCTCAATGAACTCAAATAAGATAAATGCATGTAGTCCCAGCTACTCGGGAGGCTGAGGCAGGAAAATTGCTTGAACCCGGGAGGCGGAGGTTGCAGTGAGCTGAGACTGCGCCACTGCACTCTAGCCTGGGTGACAGAGTGAGACTCTGTCTCCAAACAAACACACAAACAAAAAAAGATAAATGCAAAGAGGTCCAAGCCAGTCACATAATAGTAAAAAGGTTGAAAGCCTATAATAAAAGGAAAATCTTGAAATTAACAGAAGAAAAATGAATTGTCACACATTAGGGAACTAATAATGTTAACAACTGACTTCTCATCAGAAACTACGTAGGCCAGAAGGCAGAGAGATGACATATTCAAGGTGCTAAAGGAAAAAATACCTCACTAAGACTATCATACTCAGCAAAACTCTCTCAAAAATAAAGGAAATGAAGACATTGCCAGGTAAACAAAATTGACAGAACTCATTGTTAGCAGAACCAACTTATTAGAAATACTAAAGGAAATTTTTTAGAATGAAAGTAAGTGATCTCAGTGCTCTGGATCTACACAAGAAAACAAAGAGCACTAGTAATGATAATTATTTTATTAGAGAAAAATGAAGATATACTGTAAATGCGTATTTCTTCCTTTTTCTCTTAACTTATTTAAAAAGCAATTGTATAAAACACTACGCATATAATTGTATTGTTGGGCCTACAATATACAGAAATGTGACATATTTAACAATTGCATAAGAGAGGTGGGTTGGAGCAAAGCTGTACTGAAATAATCACACCAGGCAGGAACTCAAATTCACAGGAACAAACTAAAAGAACTGGAAACATTAAATAAGAAAGATAACAAACTATAATTAAATACTTGTTCTTCTTTCTTCTGCTTTTCTTTAAAATATAAAAAAAAAAAATGCACTGTTGTACTATTTACTGATATAATATGTATAACAATACAGCATGAAAATGAAAAGGGAATAGAGCTAGAGAAATAATATTTCTATATCTCTGCAGAATTAAGTTAGTATAAATATTTGACAGAATTCACCAATGAAGTCATTGGGCTTGGTATTTTCTTTGTGGAAAGGGTTTTAATTATTAAATTTCTTTTATTAATATAAACTATTTGTATTTTCTATTTCTTCTCATATCAGTTATACAACTCATGTCTTTCCAGAAAGACCCAAGACACTAAATTACCAAACTTATCAATATAAAGTTGTTCATAATATTTCATTAATATCATTTGAATGTCCATAAGTTCAATAATTTTCCCCATTTGATACTTAATATAAATAATATGTATTTTCTTACTTTTCTCTGGATCTGTCTAAAGAGATCAATTTTATTTACTTTGTTAAGAGACAACTCTTCCTTTCATTCTATTATTTTTGTTTATTTTTTATTAAAGTGATTTCTACTATTATCTTTATTACTTCTTTCATTTAGGTTATATTGGATTTAATTTGCTTCAATTTTATTAACTTCTTAAGGCAAAAATCTATATAATAGATATTAAATCTTTTTTTTCTAACATACATTACAGGGAGGTGCAAATGCCCTTCTAGGCACTGCTTAAATGCATTCTACACATTTGATAAGTTGTATTTCCATTATTCCAATCAAAATATTTTCACATTTTTCTTTTGATTTCCTCTCTGATCTAAAGTCTGTTTTTGAGGTGTGTGATCTAATTCCCAGGTATCTGATAGTTTTTCTTGTATTTTTATTTTATAGATTTTAATTTAATTCCATTATGGTCAGATAATACTCTTTTACAATTTTGACTCTTTAAAACTTGTTGGTATTTGTCTTATGGTCCAGAATATTTAAATTTTATGTATCCTCAAATAATTTTCTACTTGTTTTATAAATTACTGAGGAAATGATTTTGAAATTTCAATATTGAGGATATGACTATTTCTTTTTTCATTTCTCTTAGTTTTTGACACATATAATTTTAAAGCTTTGTTATTAAGCACACACAAACTAAAGTTTTCTCTTCTTGATGAATTGAACTTTTTGTCATTATGAAATGTCATCTGTCTCTGATTATACTGCTTGTCTGGAAGTTACATTGCCTTATATTAAAATAGCCATTCCAACTATTGAAATGAATAAAATGAATGTTTTCATTGTACAGCTTTTCCATCTCTTTACTTTCAATCTATCTGCATGTTTCTATTCAAAGTGTGTTTATAGTTGGGTATTACAATCCAGTCTCATAATTTCTCCCTTTAAATTGTATAGTCTAAATCATATATACTTAATGTAACTATAAATATAACTGGGTTTAAATTTACCATATTGCTCTATTTGTTTCTATTTGTCTCTTCTTTATTCTCTTTTCCTACTTTCTTTGGGTTGAATATTTTTAGAATTCCATTTTGTCCTCCACTAGCTTATTAGCTATACTTCATTTTATTTTTTACCAGTTGCTTTAGGGTTTACAACATGCATCGTTAACTTATCACTATCTACCTTAAAATAACATACCACTTCACATATAAGACACTTTAATTGTATACACTAGTCCCCCATTATCCATGGATTATATGTTCCAAGACCTTCAGTGGATACCCAAAACCACAGATAGTACTGCACCCTACATATACTATGCTTTTTGCTATACATATATCCTATGATCAAGTTTAACTTATAAACTAGGTACAGTAAGAGATGATAACTACTAGTAAAATGGAACAATTATAACAACATTCCAGCAACACTACTCCTGCATTCTGGGGCCTTTTTTTTTTTTTTTTTTTTAGAGATGGAGTCTTGCTGTGTCACCCAGGCTGGCTGGAGTGCAGTGGCACAATCTCGGCTCACTGCAAGCTCCACCTCCCGGGTTCACGCCATTCTCCTGCCTCAGTCTCCCGAGTAGCTGGAACTACAGGTGCATGCCACCTCACCCGGCTAATTTTTTGTATTTTTAGTAGAGACAGGGTTTCACCGTATTAGCCAGGATGGTCTCAATCTCCTGACCTCATCATCCGCCCACCTCGGCCTCCCAAAGTGCTGGGATTACAGGTGTGAGCCACCACGCCTGGCCTGGGGCCATTATTAAGTAAAATAAGGGTTACTTGAACATGAGCACTGCAATACTATGACAATCTGATAACCCAGATGGCTACTAAGTCACTAATGGGCAGGTAGCATATACAACACAGATATGCTGTACAAGAAGATAATTCACATCCTGGGTGGGATGAAGCAGGACCACATGAGATTTCATCATGCTACTCAGAAAGGCACACAACTGAAAACGTGAATTGTTTATTTCTGGAATTTCCCATTTAATATTTTCAAACAGTGGTTGACCACAGGTGACTGAAATTGTGAAAAGCAAAACCTTGGATAAGGGTAAACTGCTTGTACTTCCAATTTTCCTCCTCTGTCCCTTTGCTATTTATATTCGTTATAACTTCACAATATAGAGTTATAATTGTAGTTCTAAAAAGCGTTTTTTCTTTCAAAGACACAAAAAGTATAAAATCAAATGTTTCATATCTGCCCTATATTTACCACTGATGGTGATTTTTATTCCTTTCTGTAGGTGTGACTTTTCACCTGGAATCATTTTCCTTCAGCCCGAAAAATGTTCTTTGACACTTTTTTATAGTGCAGGTCTCTGGCAGTAAATTCTTCATTTTTTCATTTGACATAAATGTCTGTTTTTATTTTGTCTTTATTTATGAATAACATTTTCACTGAATACAGAATTCAAAATTGAAAGGACTTTTCTTTCAGTCCTTCAAAGATGTCATTCCATTGCATTTGATGACAAACCAGTGGCCATTCTTATCTATGACCCCTAAATGTAATGTGTCTTTTTTCTCTTGCTGCTTCTATAATCCTTCTCATTAGTTTTCAGCATTTGGATCATGACATACCTCAGTGTGACTTTCTTTCTCATACTTGAGTGATTTTTGACCTTCTTCAGCTTCTTAGTGCTCAGCAAATTTAGAAAAATTTCAGCCATTATTTAAATATGATATCCTCCACCCCCTACACCCGCCATTCTCAGGCTGCAATGACACATAGGTTAGACTACTAGGTAATGTCTCATAGGTCACAGAGACTTTTCTCTCCAGACTTATTTTGACAACTATGCTTCAGTTTGAACAGCTTAAATTTTCCTGCCTTCAAGTTTACTGATCTTTTCTCCCATATGCCTAATGTGCTGTTAAACCTGATTCTTATGAATTTGTCATCATATATATTGTATTTTTAAGTTTTAGAAGTTCTATTCAGTTCTTATTTCTATATTCCATTTCTTTCAACATTATGTTCATGTTTTTCTTTAAATCGTTGAACATATTTATAACTATTTTAAAGTACGAACCAGCTAATTTCAACATCTGTTACTTCTGGGTCTGACTCTATTGACTGATTTTTCTTCTGATAATGGGCTGCATATTGCTGAATCTTCACATATCTAGTGATCTAATATTGGAGCTGGATATTCTTAGTGTTACATTATTGAATTGTAGATTTTGCTGTCTTCTATTAATAAATGTTGAATTTTGCTCTGGTAGGCAGTTAATTACTTGTGGATCAACTTGAACTTTTCAGGTAGCTCTTATTCTAGGGCTAGTTTAGTCCCTCCTCTAATGTATAACCTTTTTGGAGGGTCTCTATTAAATATCTCAGGTGTTCAGTGAAGTTTCCCCATTTTGGTTGGTAGTAACTCAAGCACCTCTCAATCCTGCACTAACTCCAGTAGTTGTGTGGATTACAGCCCTACAGCCCTTCTTTCTCTGGTAATTATTCTTTGCCCAACTGCCTGAAGTCACACTCTACATATATCTACCTGGGTTTTCAGTTAAATATTTTTATGTACTTATTTAGATTGTGTAGATAATCTTTATGTAGATTTTCAGAGCTTTTTTCTGCATAACTTCCTCTTCTCTGCACAGTCCAGTCACTCTGCCTTTCCAATTTCTTCAGTTCAGCAAGAGTTGCTTTGATCTCCTTGGGAACAGCTTCCTTCCGCCTGTGCTCTGGAAACTGCCTCTAAGAATAATGATGAGGTAATTGTAGTGTTCGCCTCATTTATTTCCTTTTATCAATGTCCAGTCCTAAGTCTCTTTTCCAATTTTTAGAAAGTGTTGTGTTTTTAAAAATATGTTTTGTCCAGCTTTCTCGTTGTTTATGGTACAACAGCATGTCAATACCTGGTCTGTCATGCCAGAAGCAGAAGCCCCAGAATGTTTTTATGTATACTATAATTTGAGAACCTCTGATAGAGTTTCCTGGACTTTCCTTTCGTAAGAATCACCTTTGTGCTTGTTTAGAAAACCACAGTTTCCAAGACACCATTCTTGCAGTTTTTGCTGCAAGGGGTTCAAGATACTGAGATTCCTTTCATAAAAGTAGTTTGAAGGCTATTTCAAAGAATAAAGGCACTAAAACTGGTCAGTTTTTTTGTTTGTTTTCAGGTAGCAGATTAAAATGCTGCCTCCTCGCATAGTACTTCTTTGACTACTCTTTTCATAAAAGGTTTTCTCTTTCCTATTCTATCAATGTCCCCTTTTATATTCTTCATAGCACTAATAAACACAAATAACCACTTTTAAATTTAGCTTTAAATTGTCTTTCTCCACCACTAGACAGCAAGCTCCATGATGGCAGAGTGTCTTGTTCTCTATTGAATATCGAGAACGTACCAAAATGGCTGGTGCAGAGTAACAGATTACTATTTATAGAATAAATAAATTACTAGATGAATAAACTTGAGTTCTGTAAACTTACGCACACACGTAATAAAGTGACAGAGGTCATCTTTTCACATGCTATGGAAGGTACCTCTTCAAAGTTTATCGTGGCTTCAGGGTTTAGAAACCAGGGAGCAGGGGCAAGATGGCAGAATAAAAAGTTCCACCCATTATCCCAGTCCCACCCCCTCGCAAGGACACCAAGTTAATAACTATGTACACAGAAAGAAAAACCTTCTTAAGAACTGAAAATCTGGTGAGCACCCATAGTATCTGGTTTTAACTTCATATTGCTGAAAGAGGCACTGAAGAGAGAGAGAGAGAGAAAAAAAAAACAGTTCTGAATCACCTATACCACCCCTTCCCTACCCTGGCAGCCAATGGGTGGTGCCCAGAGCTTCTCTGGGTGCTGCAGGAGGGAGAACACAGCAATTGTGAGGCATTGAACTCAGTATTGTCCTGTTAGAGCAGAAAGGAAAAGTAGGGCAAGCTCAACTGACGCCCAACCACAGAGGGAGCATTTAAACTCAGCCTAGGCAGAGGGGAACTACCAATTCCAGCAGTCTGAACTTGAGTGCCTGCAAACCTCGCTACAGAGGTTTGCAGGTTTGCACTCTACGTATTCAAGTAAACTTGAAAAGCAATCTAGGCCATGAGGACTACAAATCATAGGCAAGTCCTAGTGCTGCACTAGGGCCCAGAGACAGTGGGCTTGGGGATCACGCAATGAACTGAGACACCAGCTGGGGCAGCCAAGGGAGTGCTGGCATCACGTCCCTTAGCCCCAGGCTGCACAGCTCAAGGCTCCAAAAGAAACCCCTCCCTTCCCCCTGAGGAGAGGAGAAGGAAGAGTGGCAAGGACTTTGTCTTGAATCTTGGATACCAGCTCAGCCACAGCAGGATAGGGCACCAGTCAGAATCATGAGGCCCCCATTCCAGGCCCTAGCTCCCAGACGACATTTCTAAACACACTCTAGGCCAGAAGGGAACCTGCCACCATGAAGTAAAAGACCCAGTGCAAAAGAAAATATCCTCAAAGGGCAAATCTAAGAGTTACTGGCCTTAAAGAGGAGGTAGAGAGAGACAGGTGTAGAATGTTTATTCAAAGGAATAGTAACAGAGAACTTCCTAAACCTAGAGAAAGATACCAATATCCAAGTGCAAGAAGTTTATAGAACACCAAGCAGATTTAACCCAAAGAAGACTACCTCAAGGCATTCAATAATCAAACTTCCAAAGGTCAGGGATAAATAAAGGATCCTAAAAGCAGCAAGAGAAAAGAAATAAATAGCATACAACGAGGTTCAATACTTCTGGCAGCAACTTTTCAGTGGAAACCTTACGGGCCAGGAGAGAGTGGCATGACATATTTAAAGTGCTGAAGGAAGAAAAAAAACAACTTTTACCCTGGAATAATATATCCAGTGAAAATATCCTTCACACATGAAGAAGAAATAGAGACTTTGCCAGACAAACAAAAGTTGAAGGATTTCATCAATACCAACCCCGTCCTACAAGAAATGGAGTTCTTCAGTCAGAAAGAAAACAAAATTAATAAGGAATAAATAATCACCTGATGGTACAAAACCTACAGGTAATAGTAGTACACAGAGAAACACAGAATATTATAACACTGTAACTGTGGTGTATAAACTACTCTTATCCTATGTAGAAAGACCAAATGATGAACCAATCAAAAATAATAACTACAGCTTTTCAAGACATAGTATAATAAGATATAAATAGAAACAACAAAAAGTTAAAAATCAGGGGACAAAGCTAAGCTAAGATGAGTTTTTATTAGTTTTCTTTTTGTTTGTATATGCAAAGTGTGATATGTTCATCTTAATTTCTATGAAATATATTAATGTACCAAATTCTGGATTCCAATAAAATACTAATAAAATATTAATAAAAACTGGGACTACCACCTAATAGACATTTTCTAATGTGTGCTTTTGTAGTGTGTAAAATTTTCACATTCCTTTTCCAATGTGTAAACTAGAAGTATTTTAAAGGTATTATTGGTGTATAATATAATTGGCTCTTTCAGGTATACAGTTTGATGTATTTTAGTAATCATATAGAATCATGTAACCACTAAATCAAAATATAGAACACTTACTTCACCCTAAAATGCTTTAAAACTCTAGGGGGAACACTATAGCACACTAGTAATGCAACCAACAATAAATCTATGATAACAGAGAAAATAACTTACCAGAAGAAATGCTTTAATGTGTACAATAAAAATCTATGAATTTATTAAATAGCAAGACATCACTGGTCACCTCATATTTTCTTACCTCTGGAGTAACACTATGAACGTGCATGCCTATTCAAAGAAGTTGCTTTTTCCAGCACTGAAGTACAATTAGGAAAGAAAGAGATGTAAGAGTTATATATATTATGTATATATTTCCTAAGTTAGAAGAGTATAAAGAAGTACATTTAGGCTATTTTTCTATCCTGCCCTTTAAACAAACAAACAAAAAATGAAACAACTCTAGGCAATTGGCTGTCTGTTCTATTGCAAGTACACCAAATAATAACCTTTTACATGAGAGCTGGGAATGGTGGTTCCAGCCTTAAGAACACAAAAGGAACCACACTGTGAGTCTGCTACTCCACTGCAATTGTGAACTGCCAAAGGGAAGAAGGAACAATTCTGTGCTATCTAACGAACTCAGCAGCTCAGTTTCTCACTCCTGCCCTGTTTCTCCTGACCCCTCACAAATATACAAGTCCGCAAAGGCTTTATATTCCCTTCTGTGTACATGTTATCTCCAGGGCAGTAGCATTAAAGGGTGAATAGCTGAACAAACAGAAAGCTCACATTCATTGTAACTTATCTTCTTTCTATCATCCCATGTTTCCTTTCCTCAAGGCAGGCCTGATATTACTAACTCGATGTAAGTACAAAAACAGAACAACCAATAATGCATGACACATGAAAGTAGTATTTATGTCTATAAAAACCACTCTGATGACCGAAAATGTGCATTTGAGAGGCTTTATGACTATTTACTGAATTTTCGTGCTTTGAAATACCACCTGTAATTGGCAGTCTTTAGTCTCCTGAAAAGGATATAATTTCAAAGAGAAAAATTGCTGTAATTGGGGAGCAATGAGAAAAAGCAATGTCACTATTATGAATGAACAAATCAGGACCAATTCAAATGAATAATAGAATGTAGTCTGTAGCACCACTGTGAAAGGAACAATTATAGCTAAGATTGGATTATGAGGGAAAGGGTCTTTTAACAGAAAGATGTCCTAACTCTGAATTTTGGATTCATTATGGCTGAAGGCACACTAAGCAAACAGCTCCTGAGGGAGAAGCCCAGATTTCCTTACCTACTTAAAATGTGGTTGTTCATCCAACCAAGAAGGGGAAAATTACAATTAAATCTCAGTTCTCCCCTTTGTGTCCATCAATAGCAAATGCCTTATATGAGACTGATTGAACTCAGTTTTGATTCTGTTTTATGGTCTCCCGGTTCAGGTAGGAAGCATTTGAAGAATCCTACCCCAGTCCTCATCTTCCCAGCTCCCCTCCACCCTTGATACTGATCCCCAACAGTAGATATCAGGGGTAAAAGGCAGTACAAAGTCAAAAGAGGTATTTACATCTCACTAAACAAGTCAGTCAAGAGATGTGATAGCAACAGGCAGAAAGGAATATATATAAGGTATTTCAAAATGAGGCATAGGTAGAAACAAACAGAAAACATTGGTTCTCCCTTTATGTCTACATCATTAGGAAAACCTAAAATACTGAATGACAACAAAAGTCCCCATAGATGTTCTATAAAAAACTAAATCAGTTTCCACAGCATAAAACTTCATTCAAGTGTATAACTGGAAATTCAGAGGGCCAGCAACTAGTGCCCTTTTACTAACCTGGGTACCATTTAGATTCTCAAAATAAACATGCAGAGAATTAAGATGAAAATAACTCCTAAACAGAGTCCTTATATATCATTCATGCTCAAAAACTTATAAAATAACAAAATGAGGGTAAAATAAAGAAAAGAGAAAAATCATATCAGAAAGCAAAAGAAACAATTTTAAAATTGTAACTAGAGAAAACAGACTGCCCAGCAAGATCTGGCACATCGTTATTCTTAGGATTTCAATTCTGGATTGAAATATAAGTAAAGTGATTTTTCATTGTGAAAAGCATCTCACAGGAGTTTCTCTAGGCTTGTATGGCCATCCACACACACCAGGCTTAGAATGAGGACAGTAACTCATTGCTCTGGTACATCCCCTCCAGTACTCACCTTCTGTATGTAGATTCACATTAAAAGCCTAGCACTGTTAACATGATTCTCTGGGTAACATTACAGCCACTGCCCCCTTTTGGTACCATCATGCAAAATAATTTAACTGGACTTTATTACAGTAAGAGGTATAATTAGCAGTCATGTTGTACTACAAAGCATTGACGCCACAAGCCAATTTTCTGAAAGTGCCTCTAAAGCAGCATCTGCACCATTCATGTTTATAAATCAGGTAATTGTACATCTAGCCACTTATGTGTATATGTGATTAGTCTAATTTACATATGCAAATCAATTATCTTATATACAGTTTGCCAACTTCTTGCTTTCCTTAGCCTTTTCTTTCCCCCCACTTTGTAAATTCAAGTAGATCAGATTTTGGAAATAACATTTTATTAAACTAAATTTATTCTTTTTTTCCAAAGCCATTTAGAGATATTTCCAATATCTCCATCAGATAATAAATTATAAGGACAAAATTCAAATAAATTGTAGCGACTCTACTGATTCATTATATCTGGATGTTGATTTACTTATAAGATATTCCCAAACATTTTAATCAATCCAACTCATTTTTATCAATCTGCTCTCTCAAAAAAACATTTAACTAATAGCAGGAGTTTCCAACTGTCTCCTAATTCCAGGTGAGAAATGCCAAGATATTAGAATAGGGATTTAATAGGCATAATAACAATGAATGATCTCATTCAATATTTTTAAGCTCTAGGAAAAGATTTACACCTTATTTTGTTGTCCATTTAGGCCAATATTAGACAGAATACCTGAATCTCCACTTAAACGCACATCTGCCAATGATTCTATACATGGAAGAAAAATTAAAAATTCATTATTGAAAATGTTTTGAAGGATACAAACAAAAATTATATTCAAGATTACATCAAGGATTTTGTGCAGCAGTACTTCTCAAATCTGCAAACACAAACAAGAATTAAACTCTAAAGTTATCCATTAATGTAAGGCAAAATGGTTTAGGTTCATAATTTATATTATATTATTTGGTAACTAAGTTTAGATGAGTAAAAGTTTAGCTTTGCTTTTATATGTAATTTTGCTAAGAATACAAACCTATCTTAAACTAGAGAAATAAAAAATGCAGTTGACCCTTAAACAACAAGGGTTTGAACTGTGTGGGTCCACTTATATGTTAATTTTCTTCCTGTGCCAACCCTGAGACAGCAAGACCATCCTCTAATTTTCTCCCACCTATGCCACTCCTGAGACAGCAAGATCATCCTCTCCTTTTCTTCCTCCTCCTCAGACTATTCAATGTGAAGATGATGAGGACAAAGACCTTCATGATGATCCACTTCCACTTAATGAACAGTAAAAATATTTGCTCTTCCTCT
The DNA here is from genome assembly GCF_028885655.2 of Pongo abelii. Taxonomy (NCBI): domain Eukaryota; kingdom Metazoa; phylum Chordata; class Mammalia; order Primates; family Hominidae; genus Pongo; species Pongo abelii. The sequence continues at coordinate 26,140,665 of NC_071993.2, read as the reverse complement.
TGATTTTCTTAATAACATTTTCTTTTCTATAGCTCATTTTATTGTAAGAATGCAGTATATAATACATATGACATAAAAATATGCATTAATTGACTGTTTATGTTATCAGTAAGGCTTCTGGTCAACAGTAGGCTATTAGTAGTTAAGTTTTAGGGGAGTCAAAATTTATACTTCGATTTTTCAGTGCAGGAGATTGTCATCCCTAACAATAAAAGTTGGGGTCAACTGTAATATTGAAATCATAGATAAATTGTCTTTTTTTAAAGGACACACATGGCCATTTAATTTTGTAAAATAATATACAGCATCAGATGATGAAAGATTTTTGAAAATACTATTATACATTTTGAAAGTCTCCAGAGTATAAAGTTGGCAACTGAAATATATAAATTTATTTCCTCTTACTCATGAATCTCCATTAAAACACTAGTAAAGGAATAAAAAATTATAATCACAAAGAAAAAGAGGACAGAAAAAAGAACAGCACAGAGCAAAAAAATTCAATAAATTTTGCAATATGGAAAGCAGATAAGCAAGCAGTAACTGATTTAGCAATGCAGAGGAAGCCACAAACTAAGATCCTTTGTGTGGTTCTTTTGCGGTCACCTGAACAGATTAACCCAGAGAGTGCTAGGGAATAGTAGAGGTGGAGAAGCAGTTGAGAGGAGCAGGGCAGAAAGCAAGGGGTCATTTGGAAGTCTTTAATCAAAAGACTCGAAACCCTCTTATCACATATACAAAATATCAACATTCAGAAGCCTGCCTGAGCAGTACACACACACACACACACACACACACACACCCAGGTTAAGAGACACGAAATTTTGTTCCCTGCTGACACTGAACTGGAGGGATTCAAGATTTGGTGACATTAGCAAAATGGGTAATCTGGGAGAGGCACAAATTACTACATAATGTGCCAAACACAGAAAGAAACTTGGAAAGAGGAGGCCAAGGGATCCAGGAACCAGTGGTTCCATCAAAGTGGGCAGCAGGGAGATATCAAAGAGGTCAGACACATGGCAGGTCTCCAAACAAGACTGGGAAGATGAAGAGCTCCAAAAGTGTAATGAACAATATTGCCAAAATTAAGAACATGGATTACTAAATGAGGCAGTGTAGAAGCTCAGCCATATTTCTAGTTACAGCAATCACAACACATCAAAAGTGTGGACCTGCTCAGGAGAAGGTGGCACCACTAAACTGGAGCTATGTTTTTATTGCTTTATCTCATAAACCCTTTGAAACTATCTGTTTTTTATTACTCAAGTGAATGTATTTACTTTGAAAAACATAACAATGATTAAAACTATCTGAAGTTACATTAAGTAAGAATATAGGATAATTTCATAAGTAATACTGTCAACAAATTTAAACATACAAAAAACATACACTCCTATTCAACATAGTATTGCAAGTCCTAGCCAGAGTAATCAGGCAAGAGAAAGAAATAAAGGGCATCCAAATAGGAAGACAGGAAGGCAAACAATCCCTGTTTGCAGAAGACATGATTCTATATCTAAAAAACTCCATGGTCTTGGCCCCAAAACTCCTTAAGCTGATAAACAACTTCAGCAAGATCTCAAGATACAAAATCAATGTACAAAAATCACTAGCATTCCTATACACCAAAAACAGTCAAACTGAGAGCCAGATAAAAAACAATCCCATTCAAAATTGCCACAAAATGAATAAAATACGTAGGAATACAGTTAACCAGGGAGGTGAAAGATCTCCACAATGAAAACTGCGAAACACTACTCAAAGAAATCATATGACACAAACAAATGGAAAACATTCCATGCTCATGGATAGGAAGAATCAATATCATTTAAATGGCCATACTTCCCCAAAGCAATTTATAGATTCAATGCTATTCTTATCAAACTACCAATGACATTCTTCACAGAACTAGAAAAAAACTATTTTAAAATTCATGTGGAACCAAAAAGGAACCTGAATAGCCAAGGCAATCCTAAGCAAAAAAACAAAGCTGGAGGCATTACACTACCCAACTTCAAACTATACTACAGGGCTACAGTAAACAAAACAGCATGGTACTGGTACAAAAACAGATACATAGACTAATGGAACAGAACAGGGAGCCCAGAAATAAGTCCATACACTTAAAACTATCTGATCTTTGACAAAGCCGACAAAAACAACCAATGGGGAAAGGATTCCCTATTCAATAAATGGTGCTGGGATAACTGGCTAGCCATATGCAGAAGATTGAAACTGAACCCCTTCCTTACACTATATACAAATATCAACTTAAGATAGGTTAAAGACTTAACTGTAAAACCCAAAACTATAAAAACCTTGGAAGACAACCTAGGCAATACCATCCATTCTGGACATAGGAACCAGCAAAGATTTCATGATGAAGACTCCAAAAGCAATACCAACAAAAGCAAAACTTGACCAATGAAATCTTATTAAACTAAAGAGCTTCTGCATAGCAAAAGAAACCATCAACAGAGTAAACAGCCTACAGAATAGGAGAAAATGTTTACAAACGATGCATCTGACAAAGGTCTAATAACCAGCATCTGTAAGGAACTTATATTTAGAAGGAAAAAACAAACAACCCCATTAAAAGTGGGCAAAGAACATGAACAGATACTTTTCAAAAGAAGATATACATGTAGCCAATAGCATATGAAAAAAGCTCAACATCACTGATCATTAGAGAAATGAAAATCAAAACACAATGAGATACCGTCTCACACCAGTCAGAATAGCTATTTTTAAAAAGTCAAAAATAACAGATATTGGTGAGGTTTCAGAGAAAAGAGAATGCTTATATGCTGCTGGTGAGAGTGTAAATTAGTTTAGCCATTGTGGAAAACAGGGTGATGATTCCTCAAAGAACTAAAAACAGAACTACCATTCAACCCAGCTATCTATTGCATTACTAGGTATATACCCAAAGGAATAGAAATTGTTCTACCACAAAGACACAGGCACATGTATGTTCATTGCGGCACTATTCACAAAAGCAAAAACATGAAATCAACCTACATGCCTGTATTAGTCCATTTTCACACTGCTGATAAAGACACACCCGAGACTGGACAATTTACAAAAGAAAGGTTTAATGGACTTATGGTTCCACATGCCTGGGGAGGCCTCACAATCATGGTGGAAGGCAATGCAGAGCAAGTCACATCTTACATGGATGTCAGCAGGCAAGGAGAGAGCTTGTGCAGGGAAATTTTTCCCTTATAAAACCATCGGATCTCATGAGACTTATTCACTATCATGAGAATATCATAGGAAAGACCTGCCCCTATGATTCAGTTACCTCCCACTGGGTCCCTTCTGCAACACATGGGAATTCAAGATAAGGTTTGGGTGGGGACACAGCCGAACCATATCAATGCCCATCAGTGGCAGACTCAATAAAGAAAATGTGGTACATATACACTGTGAAATACTGTGCAGCCATAAAAAAGACTGAGATCATGTCCTTTGCAGGAACATGATTGGAGCCAGAGGCCATTATCCTTAGCAAACTAATGCAGGAACAGAAAACCAAATGTAACATGTTCTCACCTATAAGTGGAGCTAAATCAGGAGAACACATAGACACATAGAGAGAAACAACAGATACCTGACAGTGGAGGGTGGGAAGATGGTGAGGATCAGGAAAAATAACGAATGGGAACTAGGCTTAACACCTTGGTGATGAAATAATCTGTACAACAAACCCTTGTGACACAAGTTTACCTATATAACAAACCTGAAAATGTACTCCTGAACTTAAAATTTTTTAAAAGGAAAAAAAAAGAAAAAAACATACAAAAATGAAGCAAATATGTTAAATATTAAGAATTTTTTTATAGGTTCAAATATTTTCTACAATGGTTATCTATTATTTGTAGAATCATTTAAAAACCATAATGGAGGCCAGGCGCAGTGTCTCACACCTGTAATCCCAGCACTTTGGGAGGTCGAGACAGGTGGATCACTTGAGATTAGGAGTTTGAGACCAGCCTGGCCAACACAGTGAAACACCGTCTCTACTAAAAATACAAAAAAAAAAGTTTAGCTGGGCATGGTGGCATGTGACTGTAATCCCAGCTACTCATGAGGCTGAGGCTTGAGAATTGCTTGAACTCAGGAGTCGGTTGCAGTGAGTTGAGATTGTGCCACTCCACTCCAGCCTGGGCAACACAGCAAGACTCCATCTCAAAAACAAAAAACCATAATAGAAAAATATGAATATAAAGTCTTAATATAATTTATATATGATTATTGTGCCTATTACACTTTGGCTGTGTCCCCTCCAAAATTCATGTGTTGAAACTTAATGGTGAATGTGATATTATTAAGAGGTGGGACCTTTAAGAGGTAATTAGGCCATGAAGGCTTCTTCTTCGTGAATGGGGCTTTAAGATCCTTATTAAAAAGAGGCTTCACACAGTGTTGGGCTCTCTTGCCTTCTGCCTTCTGCCATGTGAGAACACAGCGTTTCTTCTCTCCAGAGCATGTAGCAACAAGGTGCCATCTTGGAAGTGAACAGGCCTCACCAGACAAGTGAACCAGCTGGTTCCTGGATCTTGGACTTCCAGCCTCCAAAACTGTGAGGAATAATTTTCTATTCTTTATGAATTGCCCAGTGTGTGGATTTTTGTTACAGCAGCACAAACAGACTAAGACAATGCCACTTCAGGAAAAGCAATGGAACATTCAAAAAGAAATAAAATACTCAAACGCTAATAAAACAATGATGAACACAATAAATATATGCTGTTATAGTTGTCAAAGGTATCTACTGTCCCTGAATTTGATAAAAGCAATTTAAAAAAATTCTAAAAGATTTTATTAGAAATAACGTTTACCGCACTTGAATAACGTTCAGTGAAAATCAGAAAAATGGAATTATTCTGGGACTGACAGTCACCTTAGCGCAGGACCTGCTAGTACTCCTGCCTTAGAGAGGATTGCTTAAGTGTAAGAAAAACTACTCTCAGGATTGGAAAGGGCAGACTCTACAGCTTTCCTTTAGCAACTTATTCAGTATCAACACCATTTTAAGTAAGTTTTCTTCCCTGTAAATATAAATACCTGGTTCTCTAGCTCAAGTCATTAGCATCCAATAAAGACAGAAAAAGAAAATCATAGCTCACTATTTTTGTCTAATGAAGCCTCAACTTAACATTAATTTTCTCTTATATCCTAGCACCTGGCACAGAGGCTTATCACATGTTAAAGAAACAAAATACAGATGAATAAATAAATATTATAATGAAATCCCTTTTAATTTTTCTGTGGGAAAAATAATCTCAGTTTCTTTAGTCTTTTATTGTGGAGTCATTTCCTTTTAATATTTACTAGTCTTTGTGGCTTTCCTTCAATTTTTTGACGTTTCTTAAGATGGCAAGGCCAAAACTAAGCACAACATTCATGGCTGGTCAGGAGCTTACCAGAATTGTTTTTATGATGTCAATGTTACATAAATAGTATAATAAGTCATTTCAGAACCACATTCTAAGTTTCCACCCATACAAATAATGCTGAAACACTTACCTCAAGAACCAACCACAGCTTGTCTCCATTTACTTTATCTTTCTTAAAGTATATCCCATAGAATCTGACCACATTAGGGTGGTCAGAAAGTGCTTTCAAGATGTTATATTCTGCTTCAATCTCTTCATCAATATCCTAGTTTCAAAAAGTCATAAGAATAGAACTGTGAGAAAAACATGAGTAATGTCAAAGAAACAGATCATAGAATACCAAATACAGAATCTCACTATGTCAAGGTCATAATGGTTTTTACTGTGCTTAATATTACGTATTGTAATTTCTCATTACATTATTTAAGGGGAGAGATTATGAGTTTCATGCTAATCAAGTGACTCTCAAGTTATTCAAATTTTAAAGTGGATAAATAAAATGTTATTTATTTTATTATAAGTAAACATCTATGGAGAGCTACTCCAGATGATTTTGCTTTTTTGTATTATTAACTTTGTTACAAGGGCAAAGCCATTGACCTGAAATAATAAATTTTAGGACTGGAAATCTGGTTCATTTTGTTTCTTTGGAAAACAGGATATTTAGAAGCTACCCAAAAATCAGTCATACAAACAATAAATTCCCACTTTTCCAAAAAACTCAAATAGAGTTAAGTTATAAAAGATTGCACAAAACCTTTAATGATCTAAGGGTCCATTCACCAAAAGAAGAACAGGTTGCTATCTTATCAATCAGAATGAAAGATGGCCACTTAGTCATATTTCTAGAAAATCACATATATATGAAACAATTCACAGAGTAATAAATAAGAGAAAGCCTTATTAATACTGCTTTTACAGTGACATTTAATGCCTATGTTGTTTTATTATAGAATCATGGAATCATAGAGGTAGAAATTTAAATCTGAGCTCTAATTTTAAAGGCATAAAGTTAAGCCCTGAGAAGTTGAAGTCAGAGCTGGTTAGTGTAAAATCCAGATATAGACTCCAAGCCTGGCTACCTTCTCATCTTACTCATTCAACTCCTCTCTTGAAAAGAAAATGACTGATTAAAAATATGTAATAGTAAGACTCTTTTAATTTAAAATAAGCAAATCTTTGCAAGATGTTTGGATGCATTTAAATTTATTTAAGATTATAATCTCTTGGTTATAAATCTTTTTTATTTGACTTGTGACATAATGAAGAGTAAATAAATAATTCTTAGAAAAATACGTATGTACTGTCACAACAATGAAAGCAAAAGGATAAATTAAGTATAATAGTTATGAAATCAATATTTCATTAAATTGTACTAAATATGATTTATAAGGTTTGTAGGTATACCATATATAAGTAAATTATGAAAGAATAGTGGTTACATAGATTATAAGCCATTTGTTCTCCATTAAGAAGGAAGGGAAAGAGATACACTATGGGGCCAGACAATGGTATTGGGGTGAATTTCTTTCTCTTGCTGCCACATACCTGAATCCCTAATGCAAAGGCCACAGGAAAGAGAGGTATAGTCACTTTGGTAGAACTTAACTTGTACCTCTGTTCCTTCAGTTTAAATGCTTAGAAGTTTCCAAGAGAATGTGAAGACATTCAGCAACAGTTAAGCCTGGGCATACTGAGTCTCATTTTTTTCCTCTAGTGTATTTAATTTATTGCTTTAAAATAAACCTCCCCTACCTTTCTCCTCTGCTCAAAATAATATGGAAGAGTGTAGTTATAATGGGTTTAGCAGAAATAAACTATCAAAAAAAAAAAAAAAAAGAAACAGCAACCCTAAGACGAACAAATGGAGACTCAGAGACCTTTTGCAGCATCTCACAGTTAGTAGGTGAGTGTAACAAGGACCTAGGACTCTGATGTCATTACATCATTTTCATCATGCCATGCTCCCATCATGTGTGCAAGAGTCTCTTAATTGGAGCAGATGCTTTCAATAGATGTTTGGGGAGCATCTGATTACTGAGCTCATTCTGGCTCTCCCATGTGCTATGGGAGAGAAATGTGTCTCCCAACAACCTGAAGATATTCTGAAACTGCCAGCTCTCATTACCAGAAAATAGAATCTCAGTAGTCTCATGCTCTTAACAACAGAGAAAAGGTTTGGCAGTTTTGCTTATCACAACTGCTACTTAAAAAAAAAAAAAAAAGTAAATGGGCCCCCATTGTGGCCTCCTTTTAGTAAGCAGAGACTAGCAGAGCTGAACATGAAATTTAATTCTTCACAATAAGGAACTTTGCCCTGATTATAAATCCACACCATGTCTGCTTTGGAAACATTTAAGCAAACCCGAAAATTAATTTTCTTTCTCTGAAATAAATTTAATTTTAAAAAGTCTTCTTTAGTTTGGCCTAAGAGAAATACTTCCTGAAGCCTAAATAAACACAGGACGAAAAGAAGATATGGTTAAGATGCCATTTTAGGATTACTTCTAGACCCCTGAGTTTGTTGCATCTTTACAATTTTTCATGTCTAAAATAACATTGAGTCAACTTCAATAATATTGTCGGTTGAGAGCTGCATTTTTGTGTGCTTATGCATTTATTCATCAAATGCTTATCGTGCCTTATTACATATATTAAGCACAGAAACTTGGAAAAGCAAATAAGTAGACTTTTCTTTTACATTTATCTTCAAATTGTAACCTGTTTTAGACTGCTATTGTGATGAATAAATCAAGATAAAATACTTACAGTCTTTTTAAGTGTTTCATACAGATAAAAATAAAGCTAATTAGAAGGAAAAAATATGACTTACGTGAATTGGATCAAGAATTTTGACTGCTGCTTTTTGGCCATTTTTCTTATTCAATACTTTAAAAACTTTCCCGTAAGTTCCTTTGCCAATTGTCTCAGTGATTTCCCATGTATCAGAAGGATCAGGAAAATTATCAAAGATGATTGTTTTTCCAATTAATGGAAACATCTCAAAGGTTTAAATACCTGGAGATAAGAAGTACAGTTTCATCTACATTTGATTGAGGATATCAAATGGCACACACAAACCCATGGGAAATTAGCGAATATTTTCACTGATATGATAGAAAATATTCAACAGTAACCAAACATATTTCAGAGTCACAGGAAATTTGAATTTCATTATCATTTGCAAACATTAATATGAATTTAATAATGCTTTGTAAGCAGGGCTTTATTTCTATGTCCAATCTAGTCTCTTATTAATTGCTGTTAATTCTTTTTAGATTAAAATAAGAGACATTTATATAATTTTGACTTTCTTCTTTATACTCAGGTATCACAACAAATCAAATAATTTTAGAATGAACCTTAGAGAAGATAAAATTCAACTTCCTCACTTAAGCAGATCTTGCATTTTATAAGTGATCATGTTTTATGTCACTTCTCTATGCAAAACTCAATAATGGGTCCTCTACATGGCTTTTAGGGTGAAATTTCCTTAACATAATCTACCAAATTCTTTAAAATATGGCCTTTGCTTAATGTTCTAGCCTCTTCTCTCATACTCTATGATTCAGCTATTTATACCTCAAGGCATTTCTTTCTTGAGGACCTTAATATACACTATTCCTGACCCCCTCTGCCTGTGGCTTCTTTGCTAAATTGCAAAACCTACTTATCTTTCAGATCTTAGCTTAGATACCACTTCATACAAGTGTGACTACTCTCCACCCCATCTGGGTCGCATGCCCCACCTTGGTACTCCAGCAGCACTCTGCGCTGCTGTTATCTGACATCATTACTGTATGCCCAGCAACTGCACAGGGCTGAAATGATTGATTAATTAATTAAAGAATATGGCCAATGAGGTCATTTATTGACATCATTATCAATATTATCAATAATATTGCTATCCTATATCATCACAGGTACCGTTATTGTGATTATAAATCAGATAGCATTTATATATCTGATATCATTACTGTATGTCCAACACCTGGCATACTGCTGAAATAATTAATTGATTTGTCAATTAATTAAAAGAATAGGTCAATGAGATCAAGTGACTTTATAAAGGACATTTTACGTTTTCTTCCAAGTAATGCTCTTTTCTATATTCTCCCTATATGATATCATTTCTATAAAACTACAAAAAAGGGTGAGAATAATAAAAGAAAAGAAAGTGTTCTTAGCACTTCTGGTAGCCCTCACATTATTTCAATTATCTATACAAACCACACTCTTTTCAATATATATTAATATTCCATATTAGCCCATGAAATTCACTTGTCTGGCCACACTCACAACTTTCACCTTTATTCATATCACCAATCCACTGATCTTCAACTTTCTTTAAGCCCATCAACCCTCTTAATTTTTCACTACCTACTCATTTCTCCTTCCTCAGGATAGACTCTAAGCCTTGTATTATTGTGACGTCTTTAGAAAGGCCCTAAACACTCTTATTCCTCCCTTTTTCCATCATATTCTCCTGGAGGGTGAAAACAACTCTCGTTAAATACTACATCTTCTTCACATCTGTGCCCATAACTGAGAAAACCATACAACCACGTTGACTAGTTTCACTTAAAATTCAGGATAACACACTGACAAGTAGACTCTCTACTCTGCCCAGCAACCCTGCTGCACTTCTGTTGTTTGTATATTCCCTGTTTTCTGGAGTTACTATTTCAAAGTGATATCTTTCCTCAGATTTGTCTCTCCACAAATTGTTCCCTCTTTGCTGTTTACCTTCTCCTACCAAACTTTACAAGTGATGCCTGTACTTCATAATTAATTGAAAAAATGGAAGGAACAATAAATCCTTAATATTCTGACCTCAAAAGCTACAAACCAATGTGCATCAAACATAGTAAGTTCATTGCTAGCCGGGGTAACTGCTGTTTGTCCTCAAATAGCCTTTTCCTTTGGTTCCTTCTTGTCCTGTAGATCTCAGTTCAAATGTCAATTTCTTAGACAGGCCCTCCCTGACCAACCTTTATGAAGTTAGCCTTCTCCATTTATCCTGTTATTCTTTGATTAGAATGTAAGCTACATGAGGGTATGGGCTTTGTTACTTTATGACTGTATCCACAATTCCCAAAACAATGCCTAGCACATGGTAGGCAATCAATAAATATTGACTAAATGGGCAAATGTTTATTTGTTCGTTGTTAATTCTGACAGCAGAGACCTAATCTATTTTGTTCACTTCCAAATCTAATAATAGATTTGGCCTAACTCTGTACCTAGAAAATATGGTAAATGTTAAATATATAGCTGTTGAATAAATAAATGAATAGGGTTCTTCGAAAAATACTTTTTTTAAGTTAGGAAGAGAAATAAGGTTTAGGGAGAACTGAAAAGAATATGAAAATCCAAAACACAATAGAGAGCATATTCTGATTCATTATACTTAAGGGCACATTATCTAGTAAATGGCTATGAATGCATGCTAAAAATTGTATTACTATATAAAAACACACTTCTGAATAGTTCTTAGAACACTTAATCCTTATGAAATTCATGTCTTTGATCCAAAATGCAAAGAGGTAATCAGTAATAATCATCCTCTTTAACAATTTCATAATCAGTGACAAAATCACTACTTCTTACATCTACTTGAGTCATGCAAATAAGCATTTATGCCATCTCTATAACATAAACGTTAGACCAAAAAACCACATTAAATCTTGTTAAAGGTCTGAAATAGGAGTTGTCAACCAAGAGAAACATTCATTACATGGAATACTGCCTTTCAAGCAGTAATGTTATTGAACACAGTCTTCATTTCTGATATATTAACTCTTAGGAGTTAACTGTTGGTTTTTCAATACACAGACATAAGAATTCAATGAAAAAATGACTGAACAACAAATATGTGCAAAGTATTTTTATGAGTTTTGGAAATACAAAGATAGAAAACTCATGGATAGATTAACACACATGTAACTATAACATATTATAAAAAATGATAAATAATAAGAATATGCATAAAGTGCTATAATAGCCCAGGTGAAAAGCAATTTATTCTGAACTGATCAGGAAAAGATTCAGAAAAAATTCTGAAGCGGTCAAGAAAAGATTTGAGCTGAACACTAAAAATAAGCAGGAATTTGTTTAAAATGCAATTTTTTCTTTAACGGTTCTCAATCAGACAAATATTTAAAGCAGTGTATCAATATAGTGTAAAACATTATAAAACAATAATCACAAAATGACAAAAAAAGAGGCATTTTGGAAACAGAATACACCTAGTCATGTTCCATATAAAGCAAATGAACAAAACTCCCAACACATAGGTAAAATGAAGCCATTTAAAATGACTGCTTCAAAATAATACATTAAATAATTTCAAGAATTAGGCTAGAATCAAGTCTCCTGACTGCTAAACTATACTTTTTCCATACAAAGCTGTTTATTCTTTCAGAATGAAATAGAATGTCACAGCTAGTAAACAACTAATTACTTAATAACTATGGTAAATTGCATTTGACATAAAAATGAATGTTCATATATTTTCCCTAATCCTTTAGCATGCAAAGAATGAAAAGTAATTCTCTAGCCTATAAAATTAAAACACATAAATAAGTTCTTAGTTATATGATCATATAAGCCAAATAATTATTTTCAACATATATATTTAACATATTTTGATATGTGTATTTACCATAATTCTGAAAAGGTACTAGCAAAGCTACATTTTTAAAATGAATACTCATCTTTTTGAATAGATTTGTTATATATTGAGCTTTTGGGTTTTTTTTAAGATAGAAAAATTGATCATAATACAATGAAAAATGTATCTTCAGGATCTTCAGATTCATCTCAACAATTATCCTGCTTGTTTTTGTAAACATGCACCTAATTCTTCTTTAATAAAATAACCAAACTGGCTTCATGCTCATTCTAAAACATAGCAGGGCTGGTTTCCCATTGGGTTATCTGTGTTCCCTCTGCCTAGAATGCTCTTTCTCCAGATATTGACATGGTTCACACCCTCACTTCGTTCAAGTCTTACATCAGCCATCACCTCCCCAATAAGTCCCACCCTGATCATCTTACTTAAAATCCCAATCTGACTTTCTGCATCCCATCTTGCCTCCCAACTCCTTGTCTCACTTACGCTGCTCTATTTTGATAACACTTACCACTTCCTAACACTCTACATAATTTCCTATAATTATGTTTTATTTGTTTTTACCACTACCAGAATGTAAGCCCCTTGAGGCCTGAAATGTTTGTCCTGTTTTTTCACTGACGTACTTCAAAGACTTTAAAACCATGCCTGACACATAGTAGATAGTCCATAAATATTTGGTGAATATTAAATAGAAATGAATATAAAAGAGTACATAGAAAAATTTCAAATGATTTCAACAATCCATTTTATCAAATATTTTCTAAAGAAATAATATCATCTTTGCCGGGCACAGTGGCTCACGCCTGTAATCCCAACACTTTGGGAGGTAGAGGTGGGTGGATCACCTGAGGTCGGGAGTTCGAGACCAGCCTGACGAACATGGAGAAACCCTGTCTCTACTAAAAATACAAAATTAGCCCGGCATGGTGGTGCATCCCTGTAATCCCAGCTACTCAGCAGGCTGAGGCAGGAGAATTGCTTGAACCCGGGAGGCGGAGGTTGCAGTGAGCCAAGGTCATGCCATTGCACTCCAGCCTGGGTACCAAGAGCAAAACTCTGCCTCAAAAAAAAAAAAGAAAAAAGAAAAAGAAAAGAAATAATACCATCTTATGCAATTTTTTTCAGAGAATAGAGATAGAGGGAACATGTGAAAGTATCTATAATAAGACAGACTGTACAAAATCAGATAAATTTATTAAACAAAACCAAATGGAAATTCTGGATATAAAAAATAAAATCACTGAATTGAAAATCTTACTAAAGGAGTTCAAGAGCAGACTTGAATAGGCAGAAGAAAATGTCAGTGAACTTGAAGACAAATTTCTTGTAATTATCATCTGAAGGGCAAAAAGAAAAAAGAATGAAGGAAGATAAATAGAGCCTAAGGGACATATAGAACACCACCACCAAGACCAATATATACATTATGAGAGTTCAAGATGGAAAAGAGAAACAGAAAGGGGAAGAGAGCTTATCTGAAGAAATAATGGCCAAAAACCTCACAAATTTAAGGAAAGACATGCATCTAGAAATCCAAGAGGCTCACTGAATTGCAAGGCAAATCTTTTTTTTTTTTTTTTTTTTTTTGTGAGACAGAGTCTCACTCTGTTGCCTAGGCTGGAGTGCAGTGGTGTGATCTCGGCTCACTGCAAGCTCCACCTCCCAGGTTCATGCCATTCTCCTGCCTCAGCCTCCCAGGTAGCTGGGATTACAGGTGCCTGCTACCATGCTAATTTTTTGTATTTTTAGTAGAGACGGGGTTTCACCATGTTAGCCAGCATGGTCTCGATCTCCTGACCTCGTGATCCACCCGCCTTGGCCTCCCACAGTGCTGGGATTACAGGTGTGAGCCACCACACCTGGCCTGCAAGGCAGATCTAAAGAAACCCATGCCAAGACATTATAATCAAGCTGTGAAAAGATAAAGACAAAAAAAAATGGAAACTTAAAAGCAGCAAGAGAAAAGCAATTTATCACACACAAGGGACTCTCAAGATTATCAGTAAATTTCTCAGCAGAAATCTTGCAAGCTAGAAGGCAGAGGGATAATATATTTAAAGTGCTGAAAGATAAAAACCTGTGAACTGAGAATTCTATATCTGGAAAACTATCCTTCAAAAATGAGAAAAAAAATTAATTTTTGTTCCCAGATAAACAAAAATGGATGGAGTTCATTACCACTCCATCTGCCCTACAAGAAATGCTAAATGGAGCCCTTTAGGTTGAAATGAATGGATGCTAGACAATATCTTGAAGTCTTATGAAAATGTAAAGTTCTCCAGTAAAAGTAATTACATGGAAAATTATAAAACCCAGTAGTATTGTAATTTTAGTTAATGGCATTTTTTATCTTAAATTTCAAACACAAATACATAAAAATACTTATAAATCTATGTTAAGTGAGGATACAATATATAAAATGTAATTTGTGACATCAATAACATAAAGTGTGGGGGCAGGGCTGTAAAGCAGTAGAATTTTTATAAGCAATCGAGTTAAGTTGGTATCAATTTAAAATAAGTTGCTATAAGTTCAGGATGTTATATATAATTTCCATGGCACCCACAAAGAAAATAAGAAAAGAATCAAAACATGTCATTACAAAATATACACTAAATACAAGGGAGATAGTATTAGAGGAAATGAGTAACAAAAACGTTATAACATCGAAAAACAACCAAAAAATGATAATGGTAAGTTCTTCTCTATTAGTGTTTTAAATGTAAATGGATTAAACTCTCCAATCAAAAACAGATTGGCAGAATGAATTTTATAAAGAAACACACCTGATGCAACTATATGCTATCTACAAAAGACTTCAAGCCATAAACTTTTACAAGAGACGAAGAAGAAAACGGGAAAATGATAAAATGGTCAATTTGCCAAGTAGACATAACAATTATACACATATATGTACCAAAATTTAGAGCTCCAAAATTTATGAACAAACATTGACAGAACTAAAGGGGAAAACAGACAGCTCTACAATAATAGTAGAAGATTTCAATATCCACAATAATGGATAGAACAATGAGACAGAAAATCAGAAATAAAGGACATGATCAACACTATAGACCAATTGGATCTAACAGACATATACAGAATACTGCACCCAACAATGACAGAATACACATTTTTCTCAAGTGCACAGGAACATTCTTCAGGATAGACTATGTGTTTGACTGCATTACAAGCCTTAATGAATTTAAAGGGACTGAAAACATGCTAAACATCCTTTATGATCAAAATGTAATGAAACTAGAAGACTGGAAAATCCACAAATATGTAGTCATTAAGCAGTACACTATTAAACAACAAATAAGTTATAGAAGAAATTACAAGAGAAAACTGAAAATATCTTGAATCAAATGAAAATAAAAATACAACGTAGCAAAACTTACAGAATCCAGAGAAAGTACTGCTAAGAGATAAATTTGTCACTCTAAAAGCTTAAATTTAAAAAGGAAGAAAAATATGAAATCAGTGACGTAACTTTACACTTTAAGGAACAAGAATAAGAGGAGCAAACTGAACCTAAAGGTGACCAAAAAAAAGTAGGAAATAATGAAGATGCAGCAAAGATAAATAAAATAGAGAACAAAAATGTAGAGAAAATCAACAAAACCATGAGTTGATTCTTCAAAACCTTTAAAACCTTCAAGCAGATTTACTAGGAGAGAGGACATAAATAACTAAAGCAAGACACCAAAGAGGGAAAATTATTATCAATTTCAGAGAAAAAAGTGATTATAAGAGAGTACTGTTAACATTTGTATGCCAACAAATTGGATAAACTAGATGAAATGGACAAATTCCTAGAAACACACAATTCACCAAGACTGAATCATGATGAAGTAGAAAATCTGAATAGAGGTATCACTTATAAAAGAGATTGAATTAGTAATCAAAAGCTTCTCTACCACAATAACAACAAAATCTCAGGACCAGATCACTTCACTGGTGAATTCTACCAAATACTTAAAGAATAATTAACGACAATTCTTCTCAAACTCTTCCAAAAATATTAAAAAGAGGGAACACTTCCTAACTCATACTATGAGGCCAGCATTATCCTGACACCAAAAGCAGACAATGGCACTACAAGAGAATAAAACTGGAGATGAATATCTCTGTGAAGATTGATGCAAAAATCCTCAACAAAATACAGGCAAACTAACTTCAACAGCATATTAAAAGGATCATACACCATGACCAATGGAGATTTATCTCTGGAACACAAAAATGATTCAACATATGAAAATCAATCAATGTAATATGCCATATTAACAGAAGAAAGAGGAAAAAACACATGATCATTTAAGTTGATGCAGCAAAAGCATTTGACAAAATTCAACACCCTTTCAAAATAAAAACACTCAACAAACTAAGAATAGAAAAAAACTACCTTGACATAATAACCATTTATAAAAAGCCTATAGCTAACATTATATTCAATGGTGCAAGACTAAAAGCTTCTTTCCTAAGATCAGGAACAAGACAAAAATGTCCACTTTTACCATTTCTATTCAACATAGTACTGGAAATCCCAGTCAGAGCAATCAGGCAAGAAACATAAATAAAAGCATTCAGACTGGAAAGAAAGAATTGAAATTATTTCGCAGAATATTTGATCTTATATATACCAAATCCTAAAGAATCACACACACACACACAAATTTGAGAACTAATGAATTCAGCAAAGCTGCAGGATACAAAATCAACATGCAAAAATCTGTTGTTTTTCTGTACACTAACAATGAACAACCAGAAGAAGAAATTAGGAAAACAATTTCATCTACAATAGAATCAAAAAGAATAAAATACTTAGGAATAAACTTAACCAAGGAGATGAAAGACTTGTGTATTGAAAACTACAAACATTGCTGAAAGAAATTAAAGAACACACAAATAAATGGAAAGATATCTGTGATCATGGATTGGAAGATTTAATATCGGTTAAATGTCAATATTTCCCAAAGTGATCTGTAAATTGAATGCAATTGTTATCAAAATCCCAATGATGATTTTTGCAGAAATAGAAATAAATACATCCTAAAACTCATATGGAATCTCAAAGGATCTCCAGTAATCTTGTAAAGAAGAACAAAGTTGGAGGTTTTATACTTCCTGATTTCAAAACTTACTACAATACTACAGTAATCAAATCATTGTGGTACTGGTACATATAGACAAATAGAGTGAAATAGCCCAGAAATATAGTCAAATGATTTCCAACAATAGGGAAAAAACAGTCTTGTTAACAAGTGGTGGTGGGAAAACTGGATATCCACATGCAAAAGAACGTTACTGTTAGATCATATACAAAAATTAACTCAAAATAGATCAAAGACTTAAACATAGGAGCTAAAATAATAAAACACTTAGAAGAAACCATAAGGGAAAAGCTTCATGAAAATGGATTTGGCAATGATTTCTTGGATATGACACCAAAAGCACAAGTAGAAGAGAAAAAATACATAAATTGGGCTTGGTAAGAACCAAAACTTTTGGATATCAAGGGACGTACAAAACATCAACAACAGAGTGAAAAGACAATCTTCACAATGAGAAAAAACACTTGCAAATCATATATCTGATAAAGGGTTAACATACAGAATATATAAATAACTCTACAACTAAAAAAAAAACAACCCAATTAAAAAATGAGCAAAGGATTTGACTAGAAGTTTCTCCAAATAATATATACAAATGGTCAATGAGCATATGAAATGATGTATAACATCCTAATAATTAGGAAAATGCAAATCAAAAAGTCATAATGCGATACCACTTCATGCTCATTAGAAGTTATTATTTAGAAAAAAGAAACCCAGAAAGCAATTTCAGTGTTGTTAATGTTGTAGAGAAATTGGAACTCTTGTGCATTGCTAGCAGGAATATATTGCAGCTGCTGTGGAAAATAGTACAGCAGTTCTTCACAAAAGTAAATATAGACTTACCATAGGATAAAAATTTCACCTCTTAAATATAAGCCAAATAATTCAATCAAAGGCTCAAAGAGATATTTGTATACCCATGTTAATGGCAGTACTATTCACAATAGCCAAAGACAGAAACAACCTACGTGTCCACTGACAGATGGATAACAAAATGCTGTATACACCTACAGATTATTAATTGGCTGGGCACGGTGGCTCATGCCTGTAATCCCAGCACTTTTGGAGGCTGAGGCAGGCAGATCACTTGAGGTTGGGAGTTCAAGACCGGCCTGGCCAACATGGCAAAACCCCATCTCTAACAAAAATATAAAAATCAGCCAGGTGTGATGGCATATGCCTGTAGTCCCAGGTACTCGGGAGGCTGAGGCAGAGGCATCACTTGAACCCAGGAGGCAGAGATTGCAGTGACCTGAAATTGTGCCACTGCATTACAGCCTGTGCGACAGAGAGAGACTCCATCTAAAAAAAAAAGAAAAAGAAAAAAAGAAAAAAGAAAGAAAGAAAAGAAAAGAAATATTATTCAGCCTTAAAAAGAAGGGAAACTTGACACGTACTACAACATGGATGAGATGGATAAGCCTAGAAGACGTTATGTTGAGAAAAATAAGCCAGTAGCAAAGGGAAATATTATATGATTCCACTCATATGAGGTGTCTAGAATAGTCAAATTCAAAGACAAAAAGTAGAATTGTGGTTGCTAGCAGCTGGGGTAAGAGAGAACAGGAATTTTGTTGAATCCAGAGTTTCAGTTTGGGAAAATAAAAAATTTCTGGAGATGGATGGTGTTAATGGTTGGGCAACAATGTGACTGTACTTAATACCACTCAACTGCACATTTAAAAATAGTTTAAAAGGTAAATTTTATGTAATGTATGTTTTACCACAGCAATATAATTACCCAGAATGTAATACAGGGGGTCAAAATAATAGAAAAATGTGAAAAACAAGTTAAAAGATATGGAGAGGAGAATGGGATGACCAGGTTGCTCTCAGATCCATGCATGATCATCCATCTCCTGAATCTTGGGGACTGACATCTCAAAACCGTATTTCCTACACTCCTTGTCCAGCTGGCTTCCTGCCCTGAGAAATTCTGCCAGTGAGTCCTAAGTAGGGAGAAAGGAGAAATCAAAATATTTTTCCTCTGCTTTCTTTGTTTTCTATGGTGATGTCTCCATCAGTTGCTGTGGCTCTCTATGGTCCCTGTTCCGGTAGGACAGAAACCGTCTGGGTTCTAGATAGCCTCAGATTCTGGGTTCTGCTAAGACTACCTCCTGCAGCCTGAGAAGTGACAACAGTTTTTTGCTACTGTTAACTTTTAAATTGCCTCACTATCCCCTATTTGGCTTTCAGATATGACAAACATTTGTCACTAATTCTCCATATTAAATTCCTTCTGTTGAACTATATGGCATTAACTCTGTTTTCTTGACTGATTCAGCCTAATACAAATCTAATCAGAATTTGAGAAGAAAATAAGAGAATGGAGAAAAGGCAATCAATAATGACTGAGAGGTTTCCAAAATAGTTGAAGGGTAGAACACTCCAATTCAGGAAAATTCAAATAACATAAATAAAAAGAAACCCACACTTATATATACCACAATGAAACTATACAGCATCATCAAAGACAATTAGAAGCTCTTAAAGTCAACCAGATAGAAAAGAGTTATTACATACAGAGGAAAATAATTGGAATGATTGCTGGTTTTTCAAAAGAAGACAGTAGCATAATATATTCAAAACACTGAAAGAAAATAATTGTTAATCTGAAATTAACAGAAGTACCCATAAAAGTATCTTTCAAGATGAAAGGCAAAATGAAGGTATTTTTCAGAAAAAAAAAGTTTAACACCAATGACCCCTGAGAAAGAGCACTTCTAAAGGATATGTTTCAAGAATGACAATGATCCCGCAAGAAAGGTCTAAATTACCAAAAACAGCAAAGAAACTGTATGTTATATCGAAACTAACACTAATTGTAGGATATAATAATGGGCTATGTTGGACAAGATTGAACAGTAATAATCAAAAGTGGAAATGTGATAGGATTTAAAATGTTCTAAGTTCCTCATATAGTTCAGGAAGCAGTTAGAAATAACTTTAGACGTTAAAAGAAAAATATACATGTCAAATACTTGTAACAGTAGAATCTCAAATTACCACGTATAGTCTTCAAAATATTAGCGGAAAAAAAAACCTGACTTTACAAAAGTCATTCAATTAAAAAATTCAAGAAAGGAGAATAAAGGAAACATAGAAAAAGCAGTAGAAATAGAAAGCATAAAATAGCAAGCGGAAATCATTATAATATACCAGTAACCACAATTATTATAACTAGACTACACTCACCAGTGAAAAGACAGAAATTGGTAGCTACAGGCTGTTTGAAAGACACCCACCTAAAACCTAAACAGAGAGAAAAGAATGGAAGTACAATAATGGTACCACGTAATCCTCAATAAAACAAAGTGATGTGGCTACCTCAATATCAGGCAAAATATATTTTAAAGCAAAAATATTTATTAGAGGCATGATGGCCACTACACAGTAATCGAAAACTTAATTCATCAAGAAAATACAAAAACTCAAAACAGAACCCCAAAACATGTCAAATAAAGGCTGAAAGAAATAAAGAAATAAATTCACAATTTTAATGGGAGATTTTAACATACCTTCTCAGTAATTTTTTGATTAACTAAACAAAAAAAGTTTGTAAGGATAAATAAAATTTGAACAACATAATTAACAAGGAGAATTTAATGGATATGCAGAATACATATGAAATCCTACACACGAAAAGGAATAGATACGCTCTCTGAGCACATATGATTGCAATGCAGTTAAGTAAGAAATTAACTACTGCAAACTACATTGTTAAAAAAAAAAAAACTATACAATTGCATACCTTAAAAAGGCACTAAACAATTTAAAAGCCAAAGAGTAAACATAATGAACATTTTAAAATAGACTTAGAACTGAATAATAATGAAAAATTTACTCAACAAAATGTATGACCAGCAACTAAAGTAGTGCACAGAGGAAAATATATAGCCTCAAATTTTACATTAGAAAGGAAGAAAAGCTAAAATTATATAAAACCAATGACAGTAGAAAAAGAGAAGGGTATAAATTAAAGAAAAAATTACAGGAAAAAAAGACAGATTAGGGGATTCATAAATATAATAGTTCTTTAAAGATAATTTTTTTTAAATAGGGAGATCCTTGTCAAGATTGATCAAGAAAAAACTAGCAAGAAAGAAGGTAGAGATGTGCAACATTAAGGATGAAAAGACTAACAAACTAGAGCAGAGACTAAAAAGATAATTTTATATTAATAAATCTAAACCCAGATTAGATGGACAATTTCCTAGAAATATTACAGAAGGAAAAAATAGAAAGATAAAAGCTATTTTTCCTGAAATGACTGCATTCATGGGCCTTCATATTTTTAACTCCAAACACTTAATTCTTTACTCATATAACCTCTAAGGAGAGTACATAAGTTAAACAAAAAAATCATTCTCTCCAAGTTCTGTATCTCATAATACTTCATATGAAATGACCAAATCTATTGGTGGAAGAGGCTAGAAACCCACCTTAGTAATAACTGCTTCATAAGTGAACACGGGCACATTTTCTTTTCTAATATAATGCAAATATCAATAAATTTAATCATTAACTTTCCAAAATACATGCAGAAAGCAGGACTTTTTAATGAAAATACAAACTGCCTCATTGATACAGAACATGCTAAGAAGGCAGCAGATGGCTTTACTCAAAACCAAGCAATATTTGAATATCACAAGTCTCACTTTTATACACATTCATCATGTATATTCTGTAGAATATTATTCACAGGTCCTTCCCTTTATGGACCCACTTCTGTCAAGCTGCTTACACTGCATCACATAAGGATTACATCAGATTCAAAAGAAGTTTGCTGCATATGATGGAAGAAACACACTGGAGTTTCAGCTGGTCAGCTGTAGAATTTTGTCTCTCTCCACAGAGTAGCCAGGATGATCTCAACATAGAAATCAGATCATCTTATTTTCCTGCTAAAAACCCCTCAAAATCCACATTCTTTACCAAGTTCTCCAGACCCTGAATGATCTGGCCATTTCTGACTTTCCTGTGTTCTCACCACTCTCAGTGACTTCAGCCTCAATTGCCTTCCGATGAGACTTACAACATTGTTAAACCCTTTTCTGCCCCAGGACCTGTTGTCTTTATCTAGATGTTTTCCCCTAGCCTCTATCAGACTGGTTTGAACGTCTCTCATACACAGTCACATATCAGCAGGACCATACACAGTTACTACACCCGTAAATGCAATATGCCTGATTTTAATTTATTCTATAGATTATTCTCCTGGGATGACTACGAAAATAATAAAACAAAGCCCTCCTGGTTCAAAGAAACCTACAAAAAATTAAATTTGCCGTGTAAAACACTAGTCTGAATCGCCAAACAAGTTTTGGGTGTCTCCTTTCTTACAGAACATTAAAACACAGGAATTGGTCTAGCTTAACTGGTCACAGAAATCTGGTCTAGCTTAATTACAGACCACATGAACTGGACACACATTCTTTCCAGCTTTCCAATAACAGTAAAGTATAGTTTAAAACAGACCTTGTCCAGTTATATGCATGCTCTGTTTTGAGTGAGCCATAACCAATGTTTTGTTCCCTTCAATTTGCTTAAAAATGTTTTGCAAAGAGGAAATACAAAATCTACTTAAATACTTTTGTACATGTATTCAGGTCTCCACCATTCATTTTCTCCCCTTGTAATTATGGGGATAAAAGTACTTGCTTAAAATAAATGCTAGAACCAAAAGAAAGGCTATAATTTCCTTTAAAAAATTTTCCATCTTTAAAAGGTGGTATTAGTGAGCCCCCAAAAAACTTTAAGTCACCAGATCATTATTTTAAGTTTTAGTATAAACCTACAAGTCAATGTCCACAGCTGTAAAATGGGATAATAATGCATGTCTGAACAAATTCTCAGAGTTTGCATCACCTGAGTTTTATGAGGAACTGCTTTGTAAATTGCAATACAGGATTATTCTCCTTTTCAAAGGATGACAGTTAAGCTATTGTGTGAGCCACATAATTAATTGTTCAAGTTAGTAAGGGATATTTCCAGAGTCCGAAATCACAAACTCAAATGTCTGAAGGAGTGAGGGAGGTAAAATACATGAGTGAAGCAGGTCTTGATGAAATAAAGGCAGAGGATGGCAGCAATGTGGCAAAGTGGAGAATGTATACCCCACCCAAGGTGGGCAACTCATCCTGGCTTCTGCCATGAGCAGTTGCAAGAGCTGTCTTGCCTGGTCCTCCATTTTTTTCAGGAGAAGCCAGGACTCCAGGAACTTACACAAAATTTACTAATTTGAAAATACTGGTAAGTAAATCAATTATTTTAAAGCACTGAGCTGACCCAAAGAAACATTTCTAAAGGCCAATTTCAGGCTTGAAACTATCAGCATACTACTTCTATATGAGGTTCTGCATTTTTTATCAAGAAATGATCTATAAATATAAACATATCGACATTGTCTAATCACCCTCAGATATCATGAAACATGGATATTAACAGTGGCTATTTTTTTTAACTGCTTACCATATTCCAGGTACCTACTGTGCTTAAAGTTTTACATGCAGTATGTCACTTAATTATCAGGAGAAGCCCTTTAGAAAAGCATCACTGTAACCCATATTTTCAGAAGAGAAAACTGAAGATTAGAAAGTTTTTAAGCTCATAATGTTTAAGTTCATGGTAGAAATTAAGTGTCCAATGATAGATGATTTTAGTTCAAAAGAGTAATGCTTCCCAACTTGAGGTTCCTAACTTCCAGTGTGTCGCCAAAGTAGTAAGCGATCATCTGTGTATCAACTTGAAAGCTTATCAGAAATCTCCTATTTACCCTCTAATGAATAACTGAGTTTGTTTATTACTAGGGGAAGTGAGTTTGTTTGTTAGGTACAATCATTGAAATTATCAATACCCAGACAAAACTAATGAAAGGATCCTTGTTTGTAAAAAGAAAAAGAAAACACAGCTGGAAATAACACTGCAGAAATTATTTACATAATAAACATTTTACAAACTTTATATGATTTATATAAAAGAACTATACATTCTAAAGGGTATTTCAGCCTCCAAATATTTATTTATCAAAACCACTTGTAGGAAATAATGGACCTTCAAATATTTTGGATTTGACAGAGAAAGTTATTCTTCAAAGAATATATGCAAAAAAAATTAGGCTATAAAGATGCAGTCGAAAAAGGACAAGATGATGCTATCAAATTATGTGACATGACCAAATTTTAATATATGTATATATGCACATATATACTAAGTTGATATTAAAGATTACAAAATTGAATCTTTTAGTTTGCATTTTCGTCCTCAAATAATAATTTTAAAGGACTAAGACAAATGAATGTAATTTTTCACATGCTAGACATCCCATCAATATATTCATAAAGCCCATGTTATCTTTGAATGCTTATGCATCTGTAAATTTTCCCATTTTAAAATAATTATCTTTTATAATGTAATAAAAATCAATATGGCACGAATAACATGCACCCCATTTATCTGTCAAAACTTGGCACTTAGGTTCTGGCAAATCCAGAACACTTGTCAATTTTATCACCTACCGTTAGCAAAGCTTGAAAATAACGCATAATAATGCTCAGACGCCAAGACTTTGAATACTGTGTCCAGGCTGCACTGGGGCCCTGGGCCTGTAACCCAAAACAAAAAGATCATGGCTTTATGGGAGTAAACATTCAGGATCTGGGGGAAATAATCAGAAGTTGAACTTAGAAATTTCTAGGTAGAAGGGCAAGACAAATAGTTTATTCCTCAGTAACTAAGTTTTCGCACTTTTACACAATGAACAAGGAACTCAAAGCCCCTCATTTCATATGCTGGCATTAAACAACCCTCAAGCTACCAGATCCGTGTGAATTATAAAAATGCTTAAGAGGCTTTAAGTGCACCTGTACAATTAGTTAATTCACCAATAAAACTAGAAACAACCAGAAATGAAGATTCTTTGAGTTTTCAAAAACGCTTAATGTGTAGGGTTCAGTGGCATTACAACAGTTATTTCAAGGCTTATGGCCAATTTCCATTCTAACAATAATAATTAAAAATTTTTTCTGGAAGGGGGATAGTAGCAAGGTGCGAATTAGCAACTACTTGGAGAACAGAACAGAGCTGTTGGTGAGCAGAGTTGAAAGGACATCCTTTCCTGGTAGGTTTCTCTATTTCTCAATAATGATCATACTTTTCTTGTCTGCTCTTTCTCCTTAAAAGGAAAACTCCTTTACGGATGCATTTGGGGTTGCAGGGAGCCCAGCTCCACCGACCTGCTTGTTCCGAGAAATCACCCGGAACGCAGTTCCCTCAGGGACGGGCCGACCCAGCGCCACCTGTGGGCGGCGCCGCCAAGCCCGCGAGCGCCACAGGTCTCCGAGGCGACACCCGCCAGACTCGGCGCCTCCTCCCTCCAGTACCCCTGCAGGGCCCCCTCAGCTCTCGCCCCTCGTTACTCTTCGAGGTCCTCCCCTTACGTTTCTTTCCCAAGTTCACCCCTCAAGATCTTCCTTCACCCCTCACGCCACCCTTCCCGTTCCCTCCTCCTGTTTCCCCCTCACGTTCACCCCTCCCGTTCCCTCCTCAAGTTCATTCCTCACGTTCCCTCCTCGAGATCCCCCCTCACTATCCCCTCGCGTTCCCTCCTCGGGTTCACCCACAAGATCTTCCCTCAAGTCCACCCCTCACGTTCACCCTTTCCGTTCCCTCCTCCTGGCTCCCCCTCGAGTTCATCCCCCGCCCCCGTTTCCCCCTCAAGTTCATCCCTCTCTTTTTCCCCTCGAGCTCTCCCAGCTCGTTCAAGCCTCACATTCCCCCTCTCGGTTTCCCGCTCCACTTCCCCCCTCAGTCCCCTCTCTCACCCCAGGCCCCGACACACACACAGGTCCTCCGGGTCTGACCTGGGCGGGCGGGCGGGCGGGCGTTCGCGGCAGCCTCGCGCTCAGGGAGCCCCGGGCCCGCCCTACAAGCCCTGGGGTCCAAGGAAGCGGGGCCGTCTCCAGCGCCGCGCGGGCCCCGCCACCCACCGCCGCCGCCCCACGCCAGTCCCCGGCGCTGCCCCGACACGTACCTGGGCGGGAAGCCGGGCGCCTCCTTAGTTCTTCACGGGGGCGCTGGCTACGGGCGCTCCCTCGAGGGGCGGGCAGGGGCAGCCGAGCCGAGGAGGAATTGGGCTGCCTGCAGGGGGCGGGCCGAAGGTCGGCGGGAGGATCTGACCGGAGCCAACCGGCCCGAAGGCGCCCCTTATGCCGGCTCGCGGGGAATATTCTTCCTCTCGCCGCGCTCTCCACCTCCCGCAGGTGGAAGCCGCGCCATCCGCGCCATCCAGATCCTCGCAGGGCACTTGGCTAGCTGCCAAGGGGCTTCCCGGGACTCCGGCCGCGCCTCTTTGGCCCGGAGCCCGGCGAGAAGGGAGTGGGGCCCCTGGATCCTGGAGCCCTCACGGACTGGCCCAGTGCCTGGAGCAAATTCTGCTTCCGGCCCCACGTAGTATCTTCCTCCCAGGAAATTCCCCACACTACGAGGGTCTCGGACCCGGAGAATGTAATGGGTTTCAGGTCCAAGAGGGATAGTGAGTGGCTAATGAGATCGCTCCCAGGGTCCAGTTCCCTTTTGGAGACTGCTAAGGAGGTTGGGGCTGGGGCTGAAGTCAAAGGCAGGAATTTCTACCCTCAGGAGGCAGCCTGTTAGTCACCAACCCTCTACTTGGTCCTTTGCAATCCTTTCCAGACCTTCTGTGGTCTCCTGTCACACAGGGCTCACTTGGGGAGACCCTGATGGCCAGATTCTCTTGAACAGTCTCTAGGGACATTTTGGGTATTGCTATACCTTCATCCATTGAACAGGTGAGAACTACAACCAAAACATCCTTTGATTCTGTTAATTATCTCAATGGGTCTGTCGTTCATATTATCTAAATGAGAATTATAGAAGAGACCAAAGAGAGGTCATCTAATCCTAATCAATGCATATCTTAAAGAAAAAATGTGATTTTAAAAATCTATTTCAAAAAGTCATTCAGTATATTCAAGACCCTTCCTCTTAAAGTAGCTTTAAAATTTAGAAACTGGGCCGGGCGCAGTGGCTCACGCCTGTAATCCCAGCACTTTGGGAGGCCGAGGCGGCCGGATCATGAGGTCAGGAGATCGAGACCATCCTGGCTAACACAATGAAACCCCGTCTCTACTAAAAAACACAAAAAAATTAGCCAGGCATGGTGGCAGGCCCCTGTAGTCCCAGCTACTTGGGAGGCTGAGGCAGGTGAATGGCGTGAACCCGGGAGGCAGAGCTTGCAGTGAGCCGAGATCACGTCACTGCACTCCAGCCTGGGCGATAGAGCAAGACTCCGTCTCAAAAAAAAAAAAAAAAAAAAAAAAAAAAAAAAAAAAAAATTAGAAATTGAACAGTGGACTTTTAATAGGGATTATATTGAATCAATACCCTAACATATATGAACAGCTTCAAATCAAGAAGTTATTTCATCAAAAACAGATCACAGCAAATATATTATTCAACATAATTATGGCCATTTGGACATACCTGGGAGATTTTAAGAATTAGAGCAACTGAGTGCTCACATGCAAAATAAAGTCACAATCTCAACAGAGACAAACAACACCCAATTAAAGTACAATAGAAAAATAGATCCCATTCACAATAGAAACATGAAAGAACATGAAATAACTAAGAATGATAAAAAATGAGAAATATAGGAGAAAAGTGGGAAAAATTTTAAAAATGCAGGATTGTTGAGAGACTATTTATAATTGGAAAGACACTGGAATCCTAAGTGAGAAGACAAGATGTTAAACACATAATTACTACCTCCCAAATTAAGAGACAAATATATTCTAGAATTCATATGAAAACTACAGAAGCTAGAAGAGCTAAGTCCAGTGGTTCTCAGAGTGTGGTCTAGGGGAAATTTGTTGGGGGTCGGGGGGCGGTCTCTGAAACCATTTCAGGAGGTTCACAGGACCAAAATTACTGTAATAATAAGACTTTTTTCCACTCCTTTTTCTCTCCCATTTTTTAAATGAATTTATGATGAAGTTTTCCAGTGGCTCCATAATATGTGATATCACAACAGATTGAATGCAGAAACAGGTAACGTCTTCTGTTATGCCAGACGTTAAAGAAATGTGCAAGAATATAAAATAATGCCATTCTTACCATTAAACTTTTTTGGTTTTGGAAAATACAGGTATTTTTCACTTAAAAATATGCTATTCATGTTAACATGTAATGAGCTTACTATGAAATATATTTTTTAAATTTCTCAGTTTTAATTGCTATAAATAAAAGTTCTTTGGAGTCCTCAAAACTTTTTAAGAGTGTAAATAAAGGAAGGTTCTAAGACCAAAAAATTGAGAACCTTTTTTTTTTTCTTTGAGACGGAGTCTCACTCTGTTGCCAGTCTGGAGTGCAGTAACGTGATCTCGGCTCACTGCAAACTCTGCCTCCCAGGTTCAAATGATTCTCCTGCCTCAGCCTCCCAAGTAGCTGGGACTACAGGCACCGCCACCATGCCCAGCTAATTTTTGTATTTTTAGTATAGATGGAGTTTCACCATGTTGGGCAGGATGGTCTCGATCTCCTGACCTTGTGATCCACCCACCTCAGCCTCCCAAAGTGCTGGGATTACTGGTGTGAGCCACTGTCTCCAGCCCTGAGAACCTTTTGATAAGACAATGAAAAAAGAAACATGTAATTAAGCTATAATAATGAAAAGAATGGCATTAACACGAAATAGAATAGTGTGTCCAATCCAACCAGCCTAAGACCATCAAGGACAAAACCTGCAGTTCCACAAAGTCAGGTTCATTGACTCAATGTTACAGTGGAGATATTGCAAACTAGAGGAACCATGAAGTGGAGTTTTGATAAGCTCAAAGCAAAGCAGAGCTGGGAGTCAACATGAGGTTTGGGCTGTGACCAAGGGTTCTGTTTCCTTGGATAAATGTGGAATGCTGTCTTGGGAAACTCCTTATCTGAAGCTCTGTACTTGAGTTGTAAATCAGGGCCATGTCTCTGTTGTCAAAGTGAGTTAGATCCTACAAGCAATTATGGGAGGTTTCATTTTTAGTGACATAATTTCAAAACTCAAATTTTCTGATAGTCTATGAGCATAGGAAGCAAGATTTTCTAATGAGTTAGAAAGAAGTAGTCACTCAAAAAAGGGGACTGTTGTTGACATTTCACAGCACAGCCTGCCCTTGGAAGAAGCATGGTGTCCTGTTCATCTTACACCTGGCAATATCAACCTTTTTTTTTTTTTTTAAGTTTTTGTTTTTCCTTATGTTGCTTAGGCTGGTCTCAAACTCCTGGGTGCAAGAGATCCTCTCATCTCAACCTTCTGAGTATCTGGGACTACAGGTGCATGCCACAGTCCAGCCTCATTCCAGTTTTAACCCACCCATCTAGTTCTTGGCAAAAAGACTCAGAGAAAGCAGAACTGGGCCGAGCAAGGTGGCTCATGCCTGTAATCCCAGCTACTCAGGAGGCTGGGGAGGTGGAGCAATCTCAGTGAGCGAAGATGGCGCTTCTGCACTGGATGACAAAGCGAGACTCCATCTCAAAAAAGAAAAAAAGAGAGAGAGAGAGAAATGAATGCACTTGCCAGGAGGAGCAAACTTCCACCTTGTAGACTAATGGTGTCTCATCAGTGAGCCCAGCACAAGTGACCCAGTGATCTGGGAGATCAATTAAGGGAAGAATGATTGCTCATTCCTGCTTTCTGAGCTTCAGAAAACCTACCTTGTGATATTTGTACATCAACTGCAGCCCAATCAAATTAGTTCTCAAATTTAGTCTTATCTCTCTATTCTGCTGATACTGCCTTATTTAGGCCTTTGCCATCCTAGAGTATTCCAGATTTTCCTGATTTTTCTACTGCCTTGCCCTCTCCACTTTATAGTAAGTCCAATCAAATGTATTACTCAAGCCCCTTGTAGGAAGACTCCATGCATTTATAATTATGCCTAGGTGGTGACCCTCTCAGGCAAGAAAACAGAGTAAATCGCCTGTGGGTCTAAAAGTTCTCTCTTTTAAAAGTGCAAATTTTCTTTTAGTGCATTATTTCATTTTATATGCATAATGTCCCTCTTTAATGGAAATACCTGTAAGGTAGATGTCTCTATTTACTAATAAGGAAACTGAAGTGAGGAATCAATGATTTCTCAAAGGCCATCATCTTAGTAATCACCTCTTTATCACAATAAATTCCAAAAGTTACCACCTCTGTAAATGCTCAAATTAGAGTTTGATTCCCACAGAGGTATCAAGGATGAAAACATGATGCTTCAAATGATCTGAACCCCGTTGAACTAGCTTCCCAGTGATGGGCCAAGAATGGGCTTCGGCCTTCCTGTGTCCTAAGGACTTTCTTAGGACCTTTCTCTCTTCTCTGTATCCACACTGAATTCCCACTCCCTTTTATACTTACTGAACCATTATAATCTTAGTTGTGATCTGCTTGACTGTTCTTTTCCTAGGAAAATGCATTTGCCAGAGTTAGTATGATGGATATAGTAGACCACTTTTAAGGAATCCATCCCTCCATTTCTTATTCATTACTCAATTAATATTTACTGGGTACTTCTAGGTGCTGCAACGGTTCTAGGCATTGAATTTGAAACCCGTCTTTGCCACATATAACTACAAAATGTTTGGAAAATTGCCTTCTGTATGTGCTGATACTCCAAGATGGAAGATTACCAATGTAAGTGATATTCAGTTAAAACCTACACATTCTTTCACTACTAACCTTATCTAAATCATCTGATCATTTGCATTATTGACTTTTTAGAACACATGGCTCAGGTGTTTTCTTGATTATTATCTTGGGCACTTTTAGCTGGTTGTGCCTTTATTGTCAGTTTTGCGGCTAATCAGGACCTCGAAACATTTACATATACATATTAGTCATTTAAGTACATGAAAATGATCATCTTATATCTATTCAGGCAGGAGTCCAAGATTTGACTTACATAGTTATTAGTAAAATATTCCACATTTTAAGATCTTATTGGTGGCCTCTACTTGATGTTTCTCTATTAATTTTGAACTTTTGTCATTGTTTTGCCATTATGTTACTGTGTGGGAGGGAGGAATTGTATAATTTCACTATATAATTTAACTGAAATGTGCACTTTTGTCAAGTGTATGCAAACTGTTTCATATAGCACCTACTGCATAGGCTTTATTTTCCTACTGATCTGCACATTTCGGGCAGTGCTGCAATGAATAGAATGGAAGAATAGGTCTCATTTGCTGTATAGTGAATTTGTGTTTTTGCTATTTATTTCTTACCTTGACCTAAATTCATTTATTATCAGATACTTACATTGAATCTCATGATTGACACAATAACATTTCAAATAATTGTTATTAGAATGTAAATATTTGGTTTGGATTCTTAACTGGAAATAAAGCTGCAGATTAAAAGTAGTTTCATTCTAAAAGGTGTGTTTTCCAAGAAAACTTAATGAAGACCATAAATAAGACAAGTTTATAATCCACACATTTTGGATTATAAACTTTTTGGATTATAAATAGAGAGAAGGGGCAAGCATTGAGAAAACAAAGTAGGGTGTAAAACCTCTTTAAGGCTGGGAGCAGTGTCTCACGCCAGTAATCCCAGCACTTTGGGAGGCTGAGATAGGCGGATTGTTTGAGCTCAGAAGTTTGAGACCAGCCTGGGCAACACGGCAAAACCCTATCTCTAGCAAAAAATACAAAAAATTAGCCAGGCATGGTGGTGCATGCCTGTAGTCCCAGCTACTCAGGAGGCTGAGGTGGAAGGATGGCTTGAGCCTGGGAGTTGCAGTGAGCAAAGATCATGCCACTGCACTCCAGTCTTGGTGACAGAGTGAGACTTTTATCTAAAAAACAAAAACAAAAAAAAAAACCTCTTTAAAAAGTAAAGTGGATGTGGACCAGGTGCGGTCGCTCACACCTGTAATCCCAGCACTTTGGGAGGCTGAGGCGGGAGGATCACGAGGTCAGGAGTTCGAGATCAGCCTGACCAACATGGTGAAACCCCGTCTCTACTAAAAATACAAAAATTAGCTGGGTGTGGTGGCACACACCTGTAATCCCAGCTACTTGGGAGGCTGGGGCAGGAGAATCGCTTGAACCCAGGAGGCAAAGGTTGCAGTGAGCCGAGACTGTGCCATTGCACTCCAGCCTGGGCGACAGAGCGAGACTTAGTCTCAGAAAAAAAAAAAAAAGTAAGGTGGATATGTGCAGTGGCTTAGGCCAGCCAGCCTGCAGGACCACCTTTGGGAGGCCAGAGCAGGAAGATCCCTTGAGGCCAGGAGTTTGAGACCAGCCTGGGCAACATAGTGAGACCTCATCTCTACAATAAAAAAATTTTTAAATAAAGATAAAAAGAAGTAAAGGTAGGTATTTGACATCTCTTCTTCAAAATATTTACAGCTAACATGGCTTTTTAAAAATCTGATCTTTACTGTAAGTTTTTCTTATTTTTGTTTGTTTTTCAGCCCTCTTTGTATTGCAGCAATACTAGCAGTCTATCTTTATACTCCTGCATTTTCCTTTGTGGAGTATATTGGGTTGGAGGCTAGAAGGCATGATGGGAATGAAAGCTTATTTGAACATCATTTACTCCAACTCCCTGTTTTATGAAGTAGGACATTTGGGGTTAATTCACTTGCCTAAGGTCATATGTCAAGGTAGTGGCACAGCCAAGGTCTCAAAGAGAGCCCTGGCTTTTCTTTGTGCACGTGCTCTTGCCCAGACATTCCACTCACATTCTGATTAATATTAGGGTATTAGGGCTTGGGCTACTGGAAACTCAGTTGGGAAGGTAACTGTGATGGTCCTACAAATAGATACAATTTGCGACAGTGTCTATTGTTAAGCTTATACTCATGGACCGCAACTCAGTTTCTGCAGGGAACAAAGACAGATACCCTTATACCAATGGTGTAGAATCCTGCTTGTAAAGGATCAGTACCTAGAAAGAGAATTAAGAAAATAAGTCATTTCTTATTTTGTTCATTCAAAAATATGGCTCAAGAGCTTCTTGTAGGCTAGGTGTTCTAAGTGTAAGGAATATGACAACCCAAAAAATTGTCAAAAATCTCTGCCTTTAAGCAAAATAAATCAGCAAATAAGTAAAATATACTGCATTTTATTTTTATTTAATTAATTTATTTTTTGTGACAGAGTCTTGCTTTGTCACCCAGGCTGGAGTGCAGTGGCAAGATCTTGGCTCACTACAACCTCCGCCTCCTGGATTCAAGCAATTCTCCTGCCTCAGCCTCTCGAGTAGCTGGGACTACAGGTGCACACTACCATACCCAGCTAATTTCTTTTTGTATTTTTAGTAGAGACAGGGTTTCACCATGTTGGCCAGGCTGGTCTCTAACTCCTGACCTCAAGCGATCCGCCTGCCTCGGCCTCTGAAGGTGCTGGGATTACAGGCATGAGCCACCACACCCGGCAAACATACTGTATTTTAGATGTTGATAAATGTGAAAATAAATAGAACAGCGAAAGGGGATAAATAGTGGGTGAAGGGGTGGAGGCTGCAATTTTCAGCAGGACTGGGAGGGCAGGGTCCACGGCAAAGGTGACAGTTGGGCCCTAGAGGAATTAGAGTGTGGGGCGAGGCTGGGGGATGGAACCTGTGGAGCACAGAGGCTACTTTGAAACCATGGATGTGCAGCGTGTCATGGAGGAGGAGTGTCTCCTCTGAAGCACCGTGATCTCCAGGGATTCCTTCCTTACTCCCTCTTTGCTCCAGCCAGTGGAAGTATGGCTGGTGTGAGAGTTTACCTTCTGACCGGAACTGTCTCAAGAATTTAGGAATTTAAAATGTTGCAAGTGCTTGTAATAAGTAGAAGAGGAATAGAAGGAAGGAATTAAGAGCTGGAAGCTCCCTGATGGGGATTCTGAGCTTGTATAACACAATTAACATTGTTCCCATTGAGGATATTCTTCATTTATCAGCATCATGCAGAATGTCAACACTCAGGAATTGAATTGTGAATTTAATTAAGTAGTGATTTGGGTGTTCCTAGGTAGATATACTCACAATATGGTAGAGTTGGAAAAATGATGGAGATAAAAACAATTTTGGAGGGAAGTGACCTGAAAATACAGAGCAAAGTTCTTGTTTTCCATTTAGTTACCAGGTATTTTGTAAACCTTATGCACGACCTTTGTATTTACAGAACCAACGAAGCATCCATTAACTTTGAATGATCAGATGCTAGGGTGTGAGGAATTTTCAGGCCAAAATGCACTGGGTTATTGTCTCCTATTGACATTGTGATATTACAGATAACCTCTAGGAGATCCTGAACATATTCAGGCAAAAACAGGCAAACAAACATTCAGGATGTCACCAGTGTGGAAAACCCCTAGGACGTAAGTGTGGCAGGGAATCAGTCTGAGAAAGAGGGTAACTATTTTGGTTATAAAAGTGCTGAGAATGTATGAGACTACTTCAAAACTACTCTCTATGCTACAAAAGCCAACAAGTTTAGTTATGCAGTTCCTTTTGTGTCATTATATTTCAACAGAGTTTATTTAGTTTTGTTTCTTTTTCACCTATGAAATGTGTATTAGTCAGGATTCTCCAGAGAAACAGAACCAATAGAATATATGTAGATATATAAAAAGGGATTTGTTATAAGTAATTAGATCATGCAATTCTGGAGGCTGAAAAGTCCCACCATCTGCCGTGGAAAACTGGTGGTATAGTTTCAGTCTAAGCCCAAAGGCCTGAGAACCAGGAGAGCCCGTGGTGTAAGTCCTGACTTCTGAGACCCAAGAACCAGGAGCTATGATGTCCAGTGTCCCAGGGCAGGAGAACATGCATGTCCCAGATCAACATGAGAGAGACAATTCACCTTTCCTCTTTGTTCTCTGTAGGCCTTCAATAGATTGGATAGTGCCCACCCACATTGCTGAGGGCAGTCTCTTTATTCAGTCTACTGATTCGAATGTTAATTTCTTCCACAGACATTCTCACAAACACACCCAGGAATAATGTTTTACCAGCTACCTGGGTATCCGTTTAGCCCAGTCAAATTGACACATGAAACTAACCATCACAAAACTCAACTCTTATTTTAAGATAGCAGCTTTAAAAAAATTTACTATACACATTTAATTAAATTTATTTTCAGTTTACCTCTCAGTTGTACTACTTACTAGCTGTGTTACAATGAGTACAACATTGTTTCTGCACCTTGATTTAGTTCTCTAGAAAATGGTGAGTACTAATATTGTCTACATCACAGAATTATTTTGAGGATTAAATAAAATTAACATTATAAGGGCTCAGGACATTACATGGCATATAATACATAATTATTATATATTAGCTATAATTATTACTGTTGTGTCATCATTATTATAATTACCATCATTTTCTCACAGAAGCATTTCAGGGCTGTTATTACAAAACTCTTTCCCTTGTGTTTCCAATATGCCAACTATTTCAATCAAGAAAATTAATAGTCTATGAAAAGAGAGTGGCCTTTGTCATCACTATGATTAATTCTATTAAATGTATTAAAAGTAATGGCAAAAACCCCAATTACTTTTGCACCATCATAAAATCACTAGGTGCATGAATTTTGCATAATTCTTTTAATTTCTCAGAACCTCGATGTTTCTCATTTGTTCAACAAGGTAGATATTATTAATCCCTTCAAAGAGATGTGAAGAACAAAGTCAGAAACGTTAAGGACGGTAAACAATATCACATTTAAGGGCTTGGCACTTCGTTGACTCAATAAATAGTAACTACTACTTTGAGCTATTATTCCCTTTCATGAAAATCCTCATACTAAAACTATGTGCTTCTTCCAACAGAGACAGCCAAAATTAAGACTGATGGAGAAATTTCCCCCAGCAATACCACTTAAAAATATAGATTTTTTACTTTAATTGCCTGGTATTAAGTTTTCTGCAGGAATACAAATAAAATTGCGTGTATGGTTTCAGAGAACCTACTATTTTTTGCTAACCATATTCTTTCCTTGAATGAAGATTCTGAATTATATAAATGAATCCTGTCTTCCTGACGTAGATGATTAAATGTAGCAAAATAGCTACACACAGCAACTGCCTGGCTCCTTTTCAACACTAACACACCTAGGGGTCTGGTTCTGTCACTGGGGAGTGCCACAGACTCAAGTTCTACCAGAGCAGGATGCAGTGTTGTCACTCAGGAACTTGGGCTGAGCCAGCTCTATCACATTTCCTATGATCAATCTCATCAACCCTGAAAGGCAGGCTGGTGCCCCTAAAGAACAGCCCCAGATTTCAAACCTGATCCATCGCTTCTAATGAGGAATCATAGGAACAACTAAAGGTGGATCATATAATAAATGAAAAAAATCTATTTGACAAAATAATTGCATTTTCCCTTGGCAATTCATTACTGCTAAAACTTCCTTCTTTGACAGAAACTTCCATAATACAGTACATTGGGGGCAGGAGGAGGAAGAAGAGGAAAAAAGGAGGGAAAAATCAACAGAGAAAATAATTATTGCATATCTCACTCCAAAGCAAACTTCCTTCAACACCAAAGGAAGGATATCAAGGAATTACATAAAGGTCATTTAATGACCATGAAATATAATTTTTAGAGCAACATGATTCAGGGTGAACTTGTGACTAGCAATATAATTAGCCTTCCCTATGGTTACAATAGTTAATTAATAGGCCAAGAGTTCTGAACATGTGCATTCGTGGAAGAATTTTGTTCCCTTTGATTTAAGCAAATACCAATAAAACTCCCAATTTGCATTCTTTTTGAGGGTTCATGGGGCTGAAAAGAAGGCATAGCTTTGTCTTCCTCATTGCAAACTAACTTCTGATTTCAAAATTTTGCAAAAGTCTTTGCCATGTAATGAATTCATTTGATGCTGAAGCATCCAGTGATGGGATGATGCAAGTTGTATTGGTGGCATTAAATTATACATTCACCTAAAGCTGAGGTAAAGTAACCCCACAGAGTTTGTTAAAATATTTACATTGCCAATTAGTGTAATGGGGGCACTAGATTCTGTACAAGATAGCTTTGTTTGAAAAGCAGGAAAACCAGTTAAGTAATAAAAAGAAAAAAAAAAAAGAACAAAATACATCTTTGTAAAGAGGTTAGAAAATGTTTTCAGAGTCACCAACTCATTTCTTTTTCCCCCAAACCCACCAGGAATTTACATCTTTGAGCATTTGGTCTATGATGCTTATAAACAAATACAGGGGCATCTTTCAGGCAAAGCAAATCATAGCAAATAATTTTAGCTCCTTGTTGTAGGGGCTTTTGCCATTGTTGGTAGTAGGCAGAGTCCAGATTGGATGGGTGATAGGTGGGAGGATAAATATTGAGAATGATTGCTTCCTGTGGTGCCAAAGAGAAGCTGAAGCTGAAATGTACATCTGTATGCTGCAAGGTTGCCATGTCCTCCCTCATCATCTTCAAGAAAAAGAGTGGAACTACCCTAGTCCCTTCCATATACATTTGTCCTTCTGAAATTTTTTTATTGTGACAGTCAAGATACAACTAATTGTCATTTCAATGAGTTTATCTGAAAAAAGAAACAAGCATATTGAACACTAACCCTGTACCATATGTCTACTAGGCCCTTTGCATACATCATTTAACTTAATCCTCACAAGAACCCTACTGGAGGCTGGGTGCAGTGGTTCATACCTGTAATCCCAGCACTTTGGGAGGCTGAGGTAGGAGAATTATTTGAGGTCAGGAGTTTGAGACCAGCCTCGGCAACATAGAGAAAATAGAGAGATCCTATCTTTACAAAAGCAAAAAAAAAAAACAAACAAAACTTAGTAGGGTGTGGTGGCACACACCTGTAGTCCCAGCTCCTTAGGAGGTTGAGGCAGGAGGATCACTTGAGCCCAGGAATTTGAGGCTG
Source organism: Pongo abelii (assembly GCF_028885655.2). Lineage (NCBI taxonomy): Eukaryota > Metazoa > Chordata > Mammalia > Primates > Hominidae > Pongo > Pongo abelii. The sequence goes on along the minus strand of NC_071993.2, from coordinate 26,102,624 downwards.
CAGTGAGCTAAGGATTGGACAACAGGGCAAGATCCGGTTTTTTTTTTTTTTTTTTTTTTTGAGACGGAGTCTTGCTCTCTTGCCTAAGCTGGAGTGCAGTGGCGCAATCTCGGCTCACTGCAAACTCCGCCTCCCGGGTTCACACCATTCTCCTGCCTCAGCCTCCCGAGTAGCTGGGACTACAGGCACCTGCCACCATGCCTGGCTAATTTTTGTATTTTTTTTTAGTAGAGATGGGGTTTCACTTTGTTAGCCAGGATGGTCTCGATCTCCTGACTTCGTGATCCGCCCACCTCAGCCTCCTAAAGTGCTGGGATTACAGGCGTGAGCCACCGCTCCTGGCGGAGACCTGGTCTTAAAAAAACAAACAAAAAAAAGGCTAGAAAAAAATTTGCATTTCCATTTTACAGATAACTAAAGTAAGGCTAAGAGGGGTTAAGTAACTAACTCAAGGTAGCACTGTTTATAAGAGGTGGACCCAAGCAGTGAGAAGCAATTTTTATGCAATTATACTTTATAGAGCATGGCATGTGTAGAAGACTTGCCTTATTATAAAAGTTGCCTAAAATAATACATTCTAATCACATGACTTTGGTGTTTAGATACTTTGTTTACAGACGGATAAGAAAAGGAGTACCTTGATATGCCAGCTTGGTTGATTGTCTTTTAAAGACGTGGTAAAATACGTATAACATAAAATTTACCATCTCAACTATTTGTAAGTTTACAGTTTAGTGTTATTAAGTACATTCATATTGTGCTACCATCACCACCATCCATCCATAGAACTCTTTTCATTTTTGCAAAACTGAAACTCTGTACTCATTAAACACTAACTCCCATTCCATTCTACCCTCGAGCCCCTAGCAACCACCATTCTACTTTCTGTCTGTATGAATTTTACTGCTCTAACCTTATATTAGTGGAATCACACTGTATTTGTGGTTTTTTGACTGGCTTATTTCATTTAGCATAATGTCCTCAAGGTTCATCAATGTTGTAGCATTTGCCAGAATTTCCCTCCTTTTTAAGGCTGAGTAATATTCCATTGTAGGTATGCATTCAAACACAAATTCACATTTTGTATGTGTATTCATTTGTCAATGGACACATGGGTTGCTTTTTTCACCGTTTGGCTGTTGTGATCAATGCTGCTGTGAGCCTGGGTGTACCAATATCTCTTCGAGTCCCTGCTTTCAGTCCTTTTTGATATGTTCCCAGGAGTGGAATTGCTGGAGCAAATGGTAATTCTATTTTTAATATTTTGGGGAACCACCACAATATTTTCCACAGTGGCTGCATCACTTCACATTCCCACCAATAGTGCACAAGTGTTCCAATTGCTCTACATTCTCACCAACACTTGTTATTTTTTGATTTATATTTTGTTTGCTTGTTTTTATAGTAGTCACCTTAAGGACGTGGGGTTGCTTGTCTTTTTTTTTTTTTTTTTTTTTTTTTTTTTTGACTGAGTCTTGCTCTGTCACGCAGGTTGGAGTGCAGTGGCATGATCTTGGCTCACTGCAACATCTGCCTCCCGGGTTCAAGCGATTCTCCTGCCTCAGCCTCCCGAGTAGCTGGGACTATGGGTGCATGCCACCATGCCTGGCTAATTTTTTGTGTTTTTAGTAGAGAAGGGGTTTCACCGTGTTAGCCAGGATGGCCTTGATCTCCTGACCTCGTGATCCACCCATCTCGGCCTCCCAAAGTGCTGGGATTACAGGTGTGAGCCACTGCGCCCAGCCGGTTTTCTTTTAATGCACAGGTTTGCTTCTGCATAAAAAGGTAGGAAACTTTGTAGATATCGAAAAATATCTTCCAATTTACTTATCACTGAACCCGAAATTCTCTGCGATGTGTGAGTCATTAAAGGCCCTCAAGAGAATGCAGATTAATTATTAATTATTCATAGCATTTGTATAATTCTTTTCACGTATGTTTAATCCTTACAACGTCTCTTTGAGGTCAATATTATTATCCGCATGTTAGACAGAAGGAAACTGATGTCTGTCTTATTCATGAACTAAAAGATTCAAACCTAGATCCCCTGGCTCTAAATTCTGGATTGTTCCACACCTAGGGGATGAAGGCAGTTGGGAAGGGTGTTAAAAGAAGAAGCTATTATCACTGGTAAAAATTATTGGATTGTAGGTAGTTGGAGTTTGAGGTTACAGTGAGCTGTGGTAGCTATGGTAGTGCCACTGCACTCCAGCCTGGGTGAAAGAGTGAGACCCTGTCTCTAAAAATAAAACATAAATTTATTGGATTGATAGAAGAGAGCAGATCCTGAGGGAATGGGAGGCATGATTATTGCTAATTGAAAACTTTTCCAAATACCTTGCCCTGATGATTTGCAATACAATCACATTGGTAATTGTTGTCAGTCTCTATAAAGACTGAATGAAAAAAAGACAAAAAAGTGAAGCCTTTAGTAATATCTGACATTCTAGTAATGTGATTTTTAAAAATACCTTCAAAGCTAGTATTTTGAGATTCTCTATCTAGGAAGAAATGAAATGACCAGAAATAATCACCCCAGTCATTTGCTTATTATCTGATCAGTTGACTGTAAGAGAACTTAAATATTGACAACCATTTAGTAACCCAACAATTCTGTTAATAAAATAATTTGGAAGAATGGAATAGTCATACGTTAAATAATTCAGACATGAGACTAAACTAGAAACATGAATAAACAGAAAAATATAAGAAAGAGTATGGAAATAAGTTTTGGAATGATATAACACAACCAGACATCTCTAATAAAATTTTCTTCATGTACCTTACCCATTTCAAAACATTTCTTAGTTGACGTGGTAGAAGTACAAGTGGTGACTATAATTCATACATTCAACATGACTTCTAAATAAAAGTTTAAAACCAGATAAACTACCAAGATAATGCTCTATCTGTAGGAATAGCACATTAGCCATTATAGTTTGTTAGAAAAAATATTGCGAATGAGATATTACACAACATCAAGAATGGAGCCTAATTTAAAAGTCTTCAAATTAGGGCCGGGCACAGTAGCTCACACCTGTAATCCTAGCACTTTGGGTGGCCGAGGCATGTGGATTATCTGAGGTCAGGAGTCTGAGACCAGCCTGGCCAACATGGTGAAACCCCATCTCTACTAAAAATACAAAAAAAAAAAAAAATTAGCGCAAAGGCTGCAGTGAGCCGAGATCACACCACTGCACTCCAGCCTGGGCGACAGCGAGACTCCATCTCAAAATACATAAATTAATTAATTAATTAATTAAATAAACATCTTCAAATTAAAAAGAGATAGTATTGCTTTTGATGAGTGTGATATGGAAGATTATTTCCATGGTTCATTATACTCATCTGGAGAAGTTATCTAAGCAAATGTTACCTGACTCTGGCTCATAGAGGGAAACCCAATTCCTGGACAGTCCCGGAAATTCAGATACAAACTCTGCCCACCCCCACTAAGGGATTGACTCTGGTTAATGGTGACCCTGGAGAGTCTGACAACTCTAAAAGTGATCCTTGATCACACAGATCCTAAAAGGACCAAATTTGGTTAAAGTGCTTCTGAAATGCAGGTCCCGAAAAGCCTCAGAATACAAGAACAGGAATGTTTTCTTGCTGTTCTCACTAAATATCTCCAAAATTACACATACACACATACATACACAGAAATATAGGCAATCCAGAAGATTTTATTTATAAAATGAATTTCATTGTGTGTATGTATATATATAGAGAGAGAGGTATATATAGGTGTATATATATGTATATATAGGTATATGTACCTCTATGTATCTATATATACATACTGAGATGATTCCTATTTCACTCAAGGTCACAGATATTTTTAGAATAAATGAGTGATCAAGGACACAGATTAGCCAAGGAAGACTTTCAAACAGTCTGATGATAAAGGAAATAAGTGAGGCCAGGTGTGGTGGCTCACGCTTGTAATCCCAGCACTTTGGGAGGCCTAGGTGGGTGGATCACCTGAGGCCAGGAGTTCAATACCAGCCTGCCTAACATGACGAAACCCCATCTCTACTAAAAAATACAAAAATTAGCCGGGTGTGGTGGCACGCACCTGCAATTCCAGCTACTCGAGAAGCTGAGGCAGGAAGAATGGTTTGAACCCAGGAGGCGGAGGTTGCAGTGAGCCGAGATTGCACCACTGCACTCCAGCCTGGGCAATAGAGGGAGACTCTGTCTCGAAAAAGAAAAAAAAAAAGTGAGAGGTAGCAACATCAGAAAGGATTTTTTGGTGGGTCTTGTAGATATTAGAGCAAGAGAAATGCATCTAGAAGAGAAGCAACTGCAGATTAAGTACCAATCTATCTTTGAAAAAAATAGTGTATATTAAGCACACATATTATGCCCTGTGTTACTAGTTTTTCATGTTTTTTTAGAACAACACATGAGGCACATGAACTTTCTTACTTTCTTCACTGGTACCTTTCAAACAGCTCTAGTCCCATTGACTTAGAATTTTACTTTTGTTTGTGTGTCTCCTCAAAGGCAGAGTCCATCATTTATTCATTTTTGTGTCCTTGGTGCTTTAATACAGGATAGAAGTTCTGATTGGTGAATGAATAAGTGACTGGATAAAGAGAAAGGGGGAAGAGGAAGAACCAATGGAGCGAATCCAGGGGAAGGCAAACGGGGCAAGCTCATGAACACACAGGCTCTGATAGCCTGGAAAGGTAGTATTCATCTTCAGTGACACAGACATAAGACCTAGAGAGTAAATATATGGGAAAACTTTGAAATGGGGAGATGAGCATTAAGTGAAGGCAGGCCAGTGCAGCACAGTACCTTTCAGTATGGTAAGTGGGTACACACTGAGAGACTGTGTATATGTGCATAGATGTGGGCAGGGCCAGGGTCTCCTGGCAAAGAGGAGTTTGTAACAAGCGAAGAGTGAAGACAATGTGGCTGCCCATGAAGAAAGTGTGATGGGTGGTAACCGGAGTAAGCTCAATCACTGGGGCTCAAATCTTTTCTCCCACTATAATTGGCTATTCAAGAATTGGAATAGAAATGCCATAATGAGGATATTACACGTGATTAGAAATTGGCAAAGTGAAAAGTGCAGACGCCAAGGAAGGGACCAAGTAGAGGTTGGAGATGAGTGTACTGGGGAATGGCAGGCTGTGGAGTCCAGTCTGGGGAGATGGGGGGCCAAAACATCAACCAACATGAACCCAGATTTCCTTCCATCCTTTCTAATTTGGTTCTTTTGTGTGTGTGTGTGTGTGATTGGCCAGTGCTAGAAACACTCAGGTGTGTGCTCTTTCCTAAAAGCAGCCAGATCCGCTTTCATATCCTAGCTGATTCATTTCCAGATGGTGTTTTATCCTAAGCAGTCAACATTCATTGCAGAAACGGCTATCCTTAACCCAAACCACAGGCTATGCAGGGGCAGAACAAATCTAGCAGCAGGAGGGAGGCTGACTCCCAGGATGTGTGTGTGGCCAAGCACTATCCCTTCATCAAATCACTGCCATCTGGCTCTCAAGATTGATCTGTGGTCCCCAGGTTTCCTTAGCAATAGGAAAAACCAACAGCGAGGAAATTTCTGGTCTCCGTTCTGGAGTGAAGTACACAGAAAAACATAACAAATATAAAGTTCAACTAAATCCACTCAGTGAAAATTATTATAGTTCCCACTAGAGACTGTGAACCGCCCACTTACAATACCAATACATCCATGGAGAAGGCACTGCAGATCGTGACCAGCCAGCACGAGTGGCTCACATATATTGACATTAATATGCAATAAATATTTGTGTTGTAAGAATTAAAGAAAAAAGAGAGAAACACAAAAAACAGCTCAACAGTCAAAGACTGTTGGAGAATAAATGTGAGAGGGGCTTCTGGCCAGTTTCAGTTAGGTGCGCTGTCTCTTACAGACTAAGAGTAGTTAAGGGTTTTAGGGTGAGAGAGCTCATCACAGGCTGTGTGGAGGAGAAATTTATTTCGGGGTTAGAATGCCTCTGTTTGGAGGGGAGGTTATCTTGGGGCTGACATCTCTCTGGTCAGAAGGGAGGTTATCTCGGGGCTGGCATGTCTCTGGTCGGGGAGGGGTTTATCTTAGGGCTGGAATGTTTCTGGTTGGAGATGTCATTTGTGGTTTATGGTCATGCTGACCTTAACCATTAGGCTGATGCCCTTTGGATTTAGGTGGTTTTTGATCAAGGGTAATTTTAAAATGGCGTCGCTTGTCCAAGGTGGTGATGCTCCTGTCCTGTTATGCCTGAGGTGACATATTATTTCTTCCACTTCTGTGATTAAAAAAAAAAAAAACTGTCTTCCAGGTTCTTAAACACTTTGCACATTTAATATCTGACATCTGAGTCTTTCTGGAAGTAAATATAAGAAACTACTGCACTTGACACCTTGATCCGGGATACTATAGCCTACTTTTTTCTAAACCATTTATCTTTTCTTTCTTTCTTTTTTTTTTTTTTTTTGTAAGGCAGGGCCTTGCTCTGTTGCCTAGGCTGGAGGGCAGTAGCAGGATCATAGCTCACTGCAGACTCGACCTCCCAGGCTCAAGCGATCCTCCCACCTCAGCCTCCCTAGTAGCTGGGACTACAGGTGCATGCAAAACCATGTTTGTGCTGTCAGTTGCCTGACTCAAAGACACTTGATACCACTGCTAGCAATGCATGAGCAACTAAGCAAAGCAAAATGCATCTGATCAGAGGCCATTTTCCATTAGCAATTCACCTTGCACAACTCTCAATGTCTCATTTTCTTTTCCCTTTTCTTTAGGTTTTATTCATATTTTTCTTTAAAATGTTTTGGCACCTTAGTAACCCCATAATTGTTCTCAATCAGCATATATTTATTTATCTCTTATTAATATGATTCATATGTCTTCAGCACTGTGTTAGGTTCTGTGATGAACAGAAAAGAAGTAAATGAAATGGCTCTTGTCTTCAAGCAGTTAATATTTATCTGTTATATTTTGAAGAGCATGATAGAAGAACTTAATAACTGCCATTTACAGTGATTTACAGTTAAGTGCTTTCTTGTACATTTTTTTTCCTTCTAACAGTCTTATGGGGAGCTCTTGATACAACCAAGTTTCAAATGCAGTTGTTTGGATTCTAAATCCTTTAATCTTTTTAGTACACCACAGATAAATTGGGAAAAAATTCATGCAATTTCCAGACTCAGGATTCACTCTGGATTTAGCACTTATTGTTGATCATGGGTACAGAAATTCAGTTTCTTTGTTTGAAAAATGAAAAGAATAAATCCAGTCCTAACTTTTTTTTTTTGCAGGAGATTTGTGAAGACCCAGTAAAAGAGCATTTATAAAACCAGTCTGAAAGTCACAATATAAACAGGAAACATCATTATATACCATGGTTTTCTTATTTTATATAGAGGGGACACTGAATGTTTGTTTACATACCAAGAAATAAAACGGAAGCTTGGCAGATACTCTCCCCAAGAGACTTCTGCATAATTTCCTTGTTTTTTGCTTCTGGAATAGAAGGGCACAACATTTTCTTCTCCAAGACCTCATACTTATACCAGAAATAGGAGACTTGCTTGGTGGCAGGTATGGTTGCTTCCTGCTAATATGCCATTAGCGCAAAAGACATTGCATAACACATATGTGCACATCCCTGACATACAGTGTCAAGGATATTCAGGAAGAAAAGTATATTTAAGTGCTGCATTCTCGTTATTATTGAGTGAAGAATAGACTTTTAGCTCAATTCTTAGTTTTTTTGAGTGACAGGTTTGTAAGTCACACGCTTACCAAATTGAAAGGAAGGGGAGTTATTTTTAAACTACAGTAGTAAGATATTCTGAAGCCACTGTTGGGCTCTATAATTCTTGCAAAGTATTTCATTTAAAACATTTTCTTTTCAAAAGGCTGATTTTCTGAAAATACAATTACCCATAAGTACAGGAATGCATCAGTTTATTGTGCTTTGCTTTTCTGTAGTTTGCAGAGGTTGCATTTATTACAAATTGAAGGTTTGTGCCAACCCAGTGTCAAGCAAGTCTATTGGCACCATATTTTCAACAGCATGTGCTCACATCTTGTCTCTGTGTCACGTTTTGGTAATTCTCACAATATTTCAAGCTTTTTCATTATTATTTTGCCTTTATGGTCATGTATAATCAGTTCCCTTTGATGTTACTGTTGTAGTTGTTTTGGGGTTTGCCCATATAAGACAGCAAACTTAATCAATAAATGTTGTGTGTGTTCTGACTGCTCCACCAACCAGCCGTTCTCCCATCTTTCTCCCTCTCATTGGGTTTCCTTATTTTCTGAGACAAAACAACACTGGCAGTTTGCTGCTTATGTCTGCTCCCTGTGCCCAGGGTTGAGCCACCTACAGAGAGGACTGGAGCAGGAATTTTAAGCAATTATAATCTAAGTCCAATTAGCTATAAACTAAATTTATTTGTATTATTTTACTTTATTTTATTTATATATGTATATTATTTTATTTATATATACATATGTTACATATTTACACGTGTGTTATATATATTTACATATATGTATATATAAAGTAAAATAATATACATATGCAAATATGTAAATGTATATATAAATATGTAAATATGTGTGTACATGTATTTATACATATATATGTGCGTGTGTGTGTGTGTATGTATACACACACACACATATATATATATATCTTAGGCTAAAGCAATCCTTCCACTTCAACTTCCCAAAGTTCTGGGATTACAGGTGTGAGTCACTGTGTCTGAATTTTCTTTTTACATGAAGTCCCAATTACAGTTTTATTTATCAGTTAGCAGCTTGTTTTTGTCATTTACCGAAAAGTTTTGCTCCTAATTTTAAGTGAAATAAACCTGAAAGTCTTTGTTATAAACTATTTATCCTCCATTATGGTCTTTCATTACCATGTGCCAAGCAGCATCCTAGGAATTTTACATGAATAGACATCTTGAAATAATATTTAAAGCTCAGAGAGATTATGCAATTTGCAGAGAGTTGAGCACAGATTCAAACCCAGGACTTGTTTAACCATTTTACCAGGCCTCCTCTCAATGTTAAGGGTAATAGACCAATGCTCTCTTATATGCTGTCTTCTACAGCCTCTGCTGTTTAAATACATTTACATCCTACTATAACTTTAGTTTTTGTTGTAAAAAGAAGATTGTGCTACCTGTTTTTAGAAACATGCTGCCACTGTTTAGAATGTTGGGAAACTTTGCTACACTGCCAGACTTAAATTCCTTTGATGCCCAGGAAGATTTGCTTTTACAAAGCTTCCACTATCAGCCTCTGTCATGCATCAAAGATTCATCATGACCTTTGACATCTAGCTAGTAGATTGGACATCTAGCTTGGAAATGGGCTGGCCATCCACTACAAAGCTTGGTTCTGCAGCCTTCCCAGAAACAGGAAATGGGGGTCCCCTCTTGCACTGTCGCTAGTTCCTCTGCTAGGAAACATCTCATGAGTAGAATCACAGCAGGGAGCCTGCTCTGGAACTGCAGCATCAGCCATAGCACAGCAGGCTGTGATGGAAAGACATGGTAGTTGGAAATGATGTGATCCTTGTCCCATATAAAATGGGAGGGCAGATTATGTGGACAAGAATTTAGAACATATTCAGTTTAAATGAAACCATAATTGACATGGGCTACTGAAAAATATAATGTACTTGTACAATTTATTTTTGGAGGAATCTGTAAAAATTGCACACACACACACTCTCATGCAGCGATTTCTTTTCAAAGTGCTCTAGCAACAATAATTGCAAATGGAGGCTGGGCATGGTGGCTTATGCCTGTAATCCCAGCACTTTGGGAAGCCGAGGTGGTTGGATCACTTGAGGTTAGGAGTTCAAGACCAGCCTGGCCAACATGGCAAAACCCCGTCTCTACTAAAAATACAAAAACTAGCCGGGCATGGTGACGCACTCCTGCAGTCCCAGCTACTCAGGAGGCTGAGGCAGGAGAATCGCTTGAACATAGGACGGGAAGGTTGCAGTGAGCCAAGATTGCACCACTGCACTCCAGCCTGGATGACAGAGTGAGACTCTGTCTGAAAAAAAAAAAAAGAAAAGAATTGCAAATGGAAGAATGAGAATTTAAAAGTGAGGTATGTGGCTGGACATTGTAGCTTGTCTGTAGTCCCAGCTCAAGAGGCTGAGGAAGAAGAATCCCTTGAGCCCAGAGTTCAAGGCTGCAGTGAGCTGTGATTGCACCACTGCACTCCAGCCTTGGTGACAGAGTGAAACTCCATCTCTTAAATAAATAAATAAATAAATAAATAAATAAATATATAAAGTTATGGAAGTGAGCTTAGAATAACCACAGAGATAGAATGTAGACAGTTTGAATGAGTGAGAATTTTTTTCTTGTTCATTTTATTGTTTTCAGCCATCAGTATGTTATTTGCACTCATGTGTGAAGACTTGCACACAGTATTTCTTGGGTGCAGACTTTGAAGCTGGAGGTAGATGTTCTGCAGAGTGCACAGGCGAGCCTCTTTCCCCAGAGCTTTACTGGGTTTGCATTTTTCTATGTCCTCTAGCTCTATCTTTAGCTCTCATGTTTAACTTTGATCTCAGGAAGGGCTCAATACTCAGGGTTATTAGTATACTGCAGAGAAAAACCTCCAAAGAATCCCAGATTGGGATTCTGTCAAAGAATCCTTGGGCAGCAGCTCCTGGGTCTGTCCCCTGAGCATTCTCCAACACCACGTCACATGCACATCTGGATGGGATGACAGCACAGTGAAAAATCAAGGGCCATTGTTTTACATTGATGGAATCAACTCTTTTCTACCTCTCTTGCTTTCCACTTTTGCTAAATCTTTATGAAAGCTATATTTACGTATCATTTTCCATATGGAAAAATTAGCCAACAAACAAACAAAAACTTCATTACACGTTAGCTCTAAACTCTTGTTTTAATAGCAGCAGCATTTCACATTTACATACCAGTAAAAAATAGAAAACATCATTATCTCAAGGAATATTGTATTGAACAAAGTCGTTTCTGGTCAGCAGATGATCCCAAGTTACATATTTGAGGGATTCAGTGATGACAAATGCTTGAACAATCCTGTACAACATTACTGTCTGTATTAGTCTGTTCTCACACTGCTAATAAAGACATACCCAAGACTGGATAATTTATAAGGAAAAAGAGGTTTAATGGACTCACAGTTCCACATGGCTGGGGAGGCTTCACAATCATGGCAGAAGGCGAAGGAGGAGCAAAGGTACATCTTACATGGCAGCAGGCAAGAAAGTGTGTGCAGGGTAACTCCCATTTATAAAACCATCAGATCTCATGAGACTTATTCGCTATCACAAAAATAGCATGGGAAAAACTCATGATTCAATTACCTCCCATCAGGTCCCTTCCACGATATGTGGGGATTATAGGAGCTAAAATTTCAAGACGATATTTGGGTAGGGACGCAGCCAAATCATATCGTTCCAACCCTGGCCCCTCCCAAACCTCATATCCTCACATTTCAAAACCAATCATGCCTTCCCAACAGTCCCCCAAAGTCTTAACTCATTTCAGCATTAACTCAAAAGTCCACAGTCCTAAGTCACATCTGAGACAAGGCAAGACCTTTCCATCTACGGGCCTGTAAAATCAAAACCAAGTTAGTTACTTCCTAGATACAATGAGGATACAGGAATATATCTGTTCCAAATCGGAGAATCTGACCAAAATGAGGCAGCTACAAGCCCCATGCAAGTCCTAAATCCGGCAGTGCAGTCAAATCATGAAGCCCCAAAATAATATCCTTTGACTTCATGTCTCACATCCAGGTCATGCTGATGTAAGAGGTGGGTTCCCATGGTCTTGGGCAGCCCTGCCCCTGTGGCCTTGCAGGGTACAGCCCCCACTCCTGGCTGCTTTCATGGGCTGGTGTTGAGTGTCTGTGGCTTTTCCATGTGCATAGTGCAAGCTGTCAGTGGATCTACCATTCTGGGGTCTGGAGGATGGTGGCTCTTTTCTCACAGCTCCACTAGGCAGTGCCCCAGTGATGACTCTGTGTGGGGGCTCCCACCCCACATTTCCTTTCTGCTCTTCCCTAGCAGAGGTTCTCTGTGAGGACTTTGCCCCTGCAGCACACTTCTGCCTGGACATCCAGGCATTTCCATATCATCTGAAATCTAGGCAGAGGTTCCCAAACCTCAATTCTTGACTTCTGTGCACCCACAGGCCCAGCACCATGTGTAAGCTGCAAAGGCTTAGGGCTCGCACCCTATGAAGCAATGGCCTGAGCTGTATGTTGGCCACTTTTAGCCATGGCTGCAGTGGCTGGGACACAGGGCACCAAGTCCTAAGGCTGCATACAGCAGGGAGGCCCTGGCCCAAGTAACCATTTTTTCCTCCTAGGCCTATGAACCTGTGATGAAAGGAGATGCTGTGAAGGTCTGTGACATGTCCTGAAGACATTTCTCTCATTGTCTTGGTGATTAACATTCTGCAGCTTGTTACTTATGCAAATTTCTGCAGCCTGCTTGAATTTTTCCCAGAAAATGGGGTTTTCTTTTCTATCACATCATCAGGCTGCCAATTTTCCAAACTTTTGTGCTCTGCTTCCTCTTCAATGCTTTGCTGCTTAGAAATCTCTTCTGTTGGGTACCCTAAATCATCTCTCTCAAGTTCAAAGTTCCACAGATCTCTGGGGCAAAGGTAAAATGCCACTAGTCTCTTTGCATAGCAAGAGTAACCTTTACTGCCATTTCCAACAGGTTCCTCATCTCCATCTGAGACTTCCTCAACCTGGACTTTATTGTCCATATCACTATCAGCATTTTGGTCAAAGCCATTCAACAAGTCTCCAGGAATTCCAAACTTTCCTACATCTTCCTGTCTTCTGAGTTCTCCAAGTCTCTAGGAAGTTCCAAACTTTCCCACATCTTCCTGTCTTCTTCTGAGCCTTCCAAACTGTTCTAATCTTTGCCCTTACACAGTTCCAAAGCTGCTTCCATGTTTTTGGGTATCCTTATAGCAGCACACCATTCTACCAGTACGAATTTACTGTATTAGTCCATTCTCACACTGCTAATAAAGACATACCTGAGACTAGGTAGTTTATAAAGAAAAAGAGGTTTAATGGACTCACAGTTAGTTCTACATGGCTGGGGAGGCCTCCCAATCATGGCAGAAGGTGAAGGAGGAGCAAAGGTACATCTTGCATGGGAGCAGACAAGAGAGTATATGTAGCGAAACTGCCCTTTCTAAAACTATCAGATCTCATGAGACTTACTCAATATCATGAGAACAGCACAGGAAAAACTCACCCCCATGATTCAATTACCTCCCACCAGGTCCCTCCCATGACACATGGGGATTATGGTAGCTACAATTCAAGATGAAATTTGGGTGGGAACACAGCCAAACCATATCACTGTCTCTCCAGTCCAAAATATAATGTCATCATATATGTCATTTTAAAAAATCCATTTCCACATCAAATTAGACATGGGATTTTTTAAACTAAAATATCCATGAGTGTTTATCTTTCATTTGGACTCCACCCAAAAAGAAACTATTATTATTACTGAAAAAGCTCTCAAACTCCTCCCATGATCAAGGGAGGAGGTGCACTGAGTAAATTCAGGAGCCAGCCAGAACGGAGTGCTGATCTTCCAACAAAGACTAGGCTGACAGGAAATCTACAAAGACAAAGATCTTAGGTGACAGATTTTGGATGTATCGTCATCACTCTCTAGTAAACAAGCGTAAACCTAAAATAAAATTCTAAGCCCCCTCAACAGAATAAATGGGCCCCCTCTTGACCAAGAGGACCCCAAAGAAACCTGAAAAACTAGTTCAGGCCATGACAGGAAGGAGGAGCTAAACATGCCTCATTCTGGCCTCTGCCCTTTGGAGTTCAGGAACAACTGACCAGCATTAGAATCAAAACAGAGATCTTAAGACTAACAAAACAGACTTTTTCTAACAATAGGATACCAAATTCCAATCTGACTCTGGTATAGCATCATGTGACAGATAGCAGGCAAAATATTTACCCTCAAAATGTATTTCTTTGACATATTTTGAAAGGGCCCTGCAAAAACATCTCTTATGGGGGAAATTTCTGTTCTGTAGAGAATATCCTTTCCTTACTAGGTCTTTTCTGGGGAGTCTGAAATTTTTTAGAGTCTGATAAGAGATATTTCCCATCTATTTTCCCTGAAGCCTGCTACCTAGAGTCTTCCACAGTCCCCCTTATCTAAATTACTCAAGCCTTTTTTTTTTTTCCAAATTCAACTCTTTAGGCAGAGCTTACCTCTTTTGACCAATTGCCAATTAGGAAATCTTTGAATCTACCTATGACCTGAAAGATGCTCCCTACCTCCCTTCAAGATGTCCTGCCCTTCTGGGCTGAACCAATGTATAACTTCCGTGTATTGATTTATGTCTTTGCCTGTAACTTCTGTCTCCCTAAAATGTATGAAACCATGCTGTAACTCAACCAACTTAGACACATGCTCTCAGGACCTCCTCAGGCTGTGCCATGGGCCATGGCCCTTAACCTTGGGAAAATAGATCTCTAAATTGATTTAGACCTGTCTCAGATACTTTTTGGTTTACACAAGTAAGGGCACTAGAACCATCTGTGATAATAAGTCAAAGATTGAATATCTTAACTCAGACCAGACAATAGGGACAAGAGAAAAGTAGAATATCCAGAGAAAATAAAGACAGCATTTGAACTTCTCCCTCAGGAAGCAATGGTATCGTCTCTACTTTTTGTCTATAACTCCCACCCTATAAACACACTTAAGGGAAGCCGTGGAGACAGTTACTGGAGGCAGGAAGTCCCTGGCTCATCCTAGAAGTGACTATTTACCTCTCCCGGGCATATTTGGAAAGCCAGCAGGATAGCTTACCAGAAGCCTCTTTGCATGAGGCACTGAGGAATATGCTAGGAGAGAGCTTCCCCTAAGGGAAAAATGAGTCATGACAAGCTTGACCCAGAAACAAAGCCTTAGTCATCACTATGGAGCACAGAGCAGAACCTGTCACTCAAATGTGTCCCTGCACCTTGACTGAGTCCAAGGACAGGAGAGGGGGCTGTACGTGAAGCAATTAAACAGCTGTCATACCAGAAGCTGAGCATTTCCATAAGGGCAGCACAGATTTGATGCTCTTTAACTGTACTTGCATGAGACTGAGGTGCCTGTTGTGCCACAGGAAACACTATACAGTCCAGGCCTCTTGAGAGCTCCTGAGTGTCTGTGGTGGTGCAGGAACAAGATGGCAGAAGAATGATGGTGCCATGAGACAATCATCAGGGATGATTTGATCGGCAGTGTGCCTGGGAAGACAGAATGTAGGCCCCAAAGTGTCACATAAAGCATTCCTGGGGGATAATGAGAATTGTCACTTACAATGATGTTCTTTTCTGAAAAATATATATATATTTATATATTTATTTACATATTATTTATAAAATCTATCTATCTATCTATCTATCTATCTATCTATCTATCTATCTTCCAGAGGGTCAGGAAGGGACAAGACATTTGTGTAGAATTGAAAGACAGTAAGGAACAGAGAAAGGAAGCAGATGGTAGTTTCAGTTTCAAGATGGGTCGGGGGTCAGCAGGACATTGTGCCATTATCATTTCAAACCTTTCAAATCTATATATTTACTAATTTTTTTCTTTCCCTTAATTAAATTTGGTCAATACATTATAGTCAGATGCCTTAAATCTAGGAAGCACCAGGCTGTCCAATAAGATGTATTTGCTAAATTTTTAGGTAGGGGATTAGAATAAAATCAATATTATGATTCCCCAGTTAGTAACTTGGGCCCTCTAAGCTGTGTGCAGCTCTTGAAATTTCCAGTCCATTTCCTCTTTCAGGAAGAGCTAGATTAGTAGAAACTTGGCCAGGATTGCTTCCTGGGGCTTGGGGTGCAGGATACAACAGCAACAGCATAAAAGCAGAGGCAGGCGTGTACAGGAATACAAGGTGTGACTGGAGGAAACACTCTAAAACCAAATGATCAATTCACAGTAACCTCACCAAGCAGAAATAAAGGATGGGTCAGAGAAACCAGGTCAAGGTGCAAAGAAGTCAGAAAGCCTAGAGACTTTCTGGAGCCCCTCTATGGGGGCTTTTAGGTGTGCTCAGGGCATTTAAAGGAAATGAAACAAAATCCACAGGTCTTATGATTCCATGTTGCATTACTTCCCGGAGGTTGCCATAACAAAGTACCACAGACTGCGTGGCTTAAACAACAGAAATTTATTTTCTCACAGCGCTGGAAGATTGAAGCCTGAGATCAGGGTGTTTGGCAAGGTTGGTTTCTTCTAAGGCCTCTCTCTTTGGCTTCTAGATGGCTGTCTTTTCCCTTATGTGTCTTCACATGGTCTTCCCTTTGTGTGTGGCTGTGTCCCAATCTCCTCTTTTTATAAGCACACAATTTGTATTGGATTAGGGCCCACATCTATGACCTCCTTTTAACTTTACCTCTTTAAAGATCCTATTTCCAAATACAATCCCATTCTGAAGTTAGGATGGCAACATTTGATTTTGGGGGTTGGGGCCCAATTCAGCTCATAACACATGTTTTTAAAATACAGTTGTCTCACCTTATCCATGGAGGATACATTCCAAGACCCCCAGTGAATGCCTGAAACCACAGATAGTACTGAACCCTATATATACTGTGATTTTTCCTATATATGCATACCTATGATAAAGTTTAATGTATAAATTAGGCACAGTAAGAGACAAACAACAATAACTACTAATAAAATAGAACAATTTTAGCAACATACTGTAACAAAAGTCAAGTGCGTGTGATCTCTGTCTCGCTCTCAACGTATCTTACTATATGTAGTACTCTTGCACTGAAGTTGACCATGGGGAAGCTTTGGAGCGCAAAACCACAGTCGAGAAGGCAACTGTAATTATATCAAAGTATGTATCTATGATTAGTCTCTTCCTAATTAATTAGAATGAAGTGGTCCATCTTACCTTTTTATCTGTACTGGGAAGAAGCCATGGAGTGTAGAAAGGAGATGGATGATAGTTTCGGTTTCAAGATGGGTCAGCAGGAGACTATGCCATCAACATATTCAAAACTGCCACCTATGATTAGGGGAGAGCTGGACAGCAGACTCCCTTATTCACCCTTTCCCCAAAGGACTCCTTTCAAGCCAAGGAAAAGGGGAATGGTAGAAAAAAAGTGGCACCAAATCACTTTAATCAATGTCTTAAGAAGGAGACTGTGTTAGTCTGTTTTCATGCTGCTGATAAAGACATACCTGAGACTGTATAATTTATAAAGAAAAAGAGGTTTAATGGACTCACAGTTCCCCATGGCTGGGGAGGCCTCAAAATCAAGAGCAAAGGACATCTTACATGGCAACAGGCAAGAGAGAAATGAGAGCCAACAGAAAGGGGAAACCCCTTATAAAACCATCAGATCTTGTGAGACTTATTCACTACCACGAGAGAACAGTATGGGGAAAACCACCCCCATGATTCAATTATCTCCCACTGGGTCCCTCCCATAATACATAGGAATTATGGGAACTACAATTCAAGATGAGATTTGCATGGGGACACAGCCAGACCATATTAGAGACATTATCTTTTCCACCTTAAGATGGAGATCTGGCTGCAGGAATATTACTGGGAGTGATCTTGGGAACAACATCTGTAGGGAAGTAAAGAAATTAGGATTGGATAGAGGCAGTAGCCGAACTCAATGCAGTCAATGTAAATGCAACATAGGCCTTAATTGTCCAACAGATCTCCGGAGCTGGAATGGCCCTTTGGATTTGTGCTGTCACCTTATGCAAGAGGCTGGATTTCC
Organism: Pongo abelii; assembly: GCF_028885655.2. Taxonomy (NCBI): domain Eukaryota; kingdom Metazoa; phylum Chordata; class Mammalia; order Primates; family Hominidae; genus Pongo; species Pongo abelii. The sequence goes on along the minus strand of NC_071993.2, from coordinate 26,084,803 downwards.
TCCACCCCCAACACGCCCAGGGCAGCTCTTGAATAAGGACCATCCCCTGAGATGGGACAAGACCTTAGCTCTCTTCAACAGCACTCTAGCTGCTGGGGGGTGAGGGCCTCAGTTCCAAAGAGGGGGATCTGAGAGATACAGCATGGCATTCACTGCAGTCAACTTCTAATCTAAATTATACAGAAAAAAAGCAGCTGGGGCCCATGAGAAGTCAGGCCCTCAGATGACAATTACATGCTTGAAATTAATCTTTGCCCATGATCAATAAGAAATAAGTCCTATGAAACATGCTGCTGTAATGTTGGTTTCAAACCACTGTATCCTCTAAAATAGGAGAAAGACTTTTAAAAAGTGACTCATGTGATCCATTGGCCCTGAAAGTGTCAATTAACTGCAATGAGCAAAATTCCTGAATTTACATTTGCCTCTTTCACATGACCTCTTTCTAGGCAACAGATAATTCTTCAACAATTGATCCATAAAAGATCAAATACTTCTAACCCTTTAAGCATACATATAAACATATAAAAATGTGTTGTCTTTTTTCATCTCTGACTTTTCAGTAATGAGTGAAAATAAATTATTATATATCTAGGGCATTTTAACGATGGAAATTTGCAAAGTTGTTTTATTCAATTCCCCAATTTCTTACATCAAATATTTACTGAACGTCTTCTCTATGCCCAGTACAGTACATCGTATTGAGCACTGCAAGTGAAAAAATGGAAAAGACAGATATGGCCCCAGCCTTCAAGTTATTTACAACCTTTGGGAGAGACAGACACACGAAAAAATGAAAAACTAATAAAATACAAGTTATTTTATGTGCTATTAAGACACAATGTGGATCTAGAGAATGACTGAGGTGAGGAGGTCATCTGCTTCAGTTGGTGTACTGGGAAGGCCTCTCTGAGCAATTGACCTTGAAATTCTGGCTTGAAGGTCAGAAAGGAATCAGACATTTATGCAAAAATGGAAGAGTGTTCCAGGCAGAGAGAACAATTTGTGCACAGGCTGTGAGGTGGAAAGGAGCTTGGTTTGTTCAAGGGACTGAAATATAATCAGGGAGGGTGTAGGAGGTAGTGTTAGGGAGTATTGGGAACCCAATTGTGCAAGGGTTTGGAGGCCCTGGAAAGGTGTTTGCATCTTACTTGAAGTACAATGAGAAGTCACTGAAGGGTTTCCAGTTGGGAAGAGAGATGTGATCTAATTTCTATTTTAAGAAGAAAGTTCTGGTTTTGTGTGGTTAGAGGGGACTCTGAATGAAAGCAGAGAGAAGATTTAGGAAGACGAAGCTAAATAAAAATATAAAATCCAGGGAGAGATGATGATGAGATTATAATAACTGAAATTAGATAGACAGTGGCCAGCCAGTAAGGGAAAGGGAAATATTTACATTGACTCTGAAATATTTGGCTTGAGCAACTGGGTGGATGGTATTCCATTTATGGAGATGGGGAAGACTGGGCATAGAATAAAAGGTTTGAGTAGCAGGATTGAGAGGGTGAATCAGGCATATATTTTTCTGATTCTTTCTCTTCCTCTTTTCTCTTACCGTCTCCATCTGTATGCCTATACTTTCACAACAGGTAGACGTGAATTATATGTAACACAACAAATGTATTCATAATATAAAAACAATAATGACAATGATAATCTTATCAAGCGTTTTCCACATAGACCAGAGACTAGGCTAGTTGCTGTAATACATTATTTCTTTTCATTTTCACTATAATCCCAAGGGCCTATTCCCTCTTTTCTATGAGGAAACCAAAGCCTCCAGAGTTTAAGTCACTTGCACAAAGTCACATTACTTATCTGCCTGGCTATTGTCAGGCCTCTGAGCCCAAGCTAAGCCATCACATCCACTGTGACCTGCACGTACACATCCAGATGGCCAGTTCCTGCCTTAACTGATGACATTCCACCACAAACGAAGTGAAAATGGCCTGTTCCTGCCTTAACTGATGTCATTATCTTGTGAAATTCCTTCTCCTGGCTCATCCTGGCTCAAAAGCTCCCCTACTGAGCATCTTGTGACCCCCACTCCTGCCCGCCAGGGAACAACCCCCCTTTGACTATAATTTTCCTTTACCTACCCAAATCTTATAAAATAGACCCACCCCTATCTCCCTTCGCTGACTCTCTTTTTGGACTCACCCTGCCCGCACCCAGGTGATTAAAAACTTTATTGCTCACACAAAGCCTGTTTAGTGGTCTCTTCACACGGACACGAGTGAAAGGTATCATCTATCTGCTGAGATCTGAATGAAGGCAGCCTGACTCCAAAGTTGACACAGTTTCTGTACATACTGAATTTAAGCCTTTTGAGATGTTAAATATTTTTACTGTTTTTATGACACTTTCAAGTATTTCTCTGGAAAGAAACATTTCCTTCACATCGCCATATGGCAGTTTCAGTTCATACTTCCTTACCACCTGTCGCAGGACTAGATTAGTCTACAAATACTGTATTTTGTATCAACAGAAGCCTCCTAGCTGATTTCAAATATGCTGAAGCTGAGCCTAGAATAGAGCATGATGAATTGTCAACTCCATGGTGTATGATGTTGTTCTAGAGGATTTCTATATGCAGTTTCTACTAATGAAAAACGCAGTTAGATGAATTTTTTTTTCTAATTGTGAACAGATCGTTTTTATTCAAGAATATCAATGATTCTATTTCTGCCAGGAAACTGAATATTTGGATTTGTGAATTACTGACCCTTCTTTATTGCACTCTGAGCCCTGCAATCTGCCCTTGGCTAGATTGAGTAAGGAAGGGAGTGGGTAAGGAAGGGGGTTTCTTGTGGGTAAAGTACAGGTAGTGGATAAGGGAAGGGTTCTTTTGTGGGTGAGTGAGGAAGGGATAAGGAAGATGATGGGGACCAGCTTCCAGTAGAACTGGTCTGTACACCTCGGGTTGCCCAGGTTTCCCTGCACCAGCAGAGGTGTGGCCCAAGCAGGGCATGGGTTTCCAGGTGCCAGCTACTATCTCTGGGGGCTCCATGCACCATCTCTGAGCTTCACACCAAACTGCAAAGGAAGAAACTGAGGCCAACAGCCAGAGTCTGTGCTCTCACCTCTCCATCGCACTGGTGCTCACCTTTAGGGTACTCCAGGGTTAAAGCTACATTTCAGCAAAGCCACAGAGATCAGGTGCAGAGTCACAGCTGAGGGTCTGTCCCTTGGGCAAAATAGTTGGTTTTCAGTCTTACTCTAATGCTTTCTTTACCATGATGATTTCTATCATATATCCAGCAATGTTTCACTTCCTTGGCGACGTCCTCTGCAGGGGTGAAGGGAAAGTGTCCCCTTTGCTCTTGGAAGGTTTGCTGAAAAATCAACTAACAAGAAGATTAATAGGAGAAAAGGCATGCAGATTTATTACTACTATGTGCACAGGGAGAATCACAGAGTGACTGCCTAATGTCCCAATGGGATATAGCCTCTTACATACCCTACTTCTTAGGGAAAAGTGTGGATCATTTTATGGAGATAGTAAATAATTTTTAGGGGAATTCAGTGGGCTTGAAGAGCATACAATGGTTTAGGGCAAAGTCTGTTGGGCCCTCAGAGTGGATAAAGGTTATGACAAAAATTTGTCCAGGTTTGTTGTCGGACTTTAGTCTTCCTTCCCGTGATAAGGGTTCAGCTAATGAAAACTTAAGAGAAAGGACCAGAGGTTATTGTTTACTTCTCTGTTAGATTTAGATTTTAGGTAGATAAGACAACTTTATCTGTGCTTTGGGATAGGGAGAGGATTTGGGGGTGTGGGGGTTGAGATGGATTGTTCTCCATTGTTCTTGGTGGGTCTGTCTGATCTTTAATTCAAAACACTCAATATACCATATACCATATTTTCAGGTGAAGTTCCTTGTGCTTTTTCATTCTTTAATCAACAGTTTTTTCTTATTCCTCTTCCCATCACTTTATATTAATTGCTATTGCAATTTCAATGTTTTGTTTATAAATGAATGGTCATTACAGGAAATTGAGACATAATGCCAAAATAAAAATGAAAATAAATCGCCTATATTCACACTACCAAGATATAACCTTGGTTGAAGTGCATATTTCCTTTCAGGTTGTAAAAGTATTTTCAGAATCACATTAATTTTGTAAATACTATTTTACTTTACTCTCATTTTAAAACAATAGAACACCAAGAGAATCTTCCCATGTTGTTACCTATTTGTCAAACAAAAACACTTAAAAATATTTATAATGTTCTAGGATATGGCTATGGCATAATAATTTCCCTATTGCTTGACATTTAAAATTGTACAAGGGAAGATTAAACTGTGGTAACAGATATACCAAAAATATATTATGATACAAACACAATATTTAGATGTACCTAACTAGCAAAAGGGAAAAGAGAATTTGGAACAGATACACTTGTTCTTTGGTTAATGTTATTATTATTTTGAAACAATGTCAAACTTATAAAGAATTGCAAGAATGTTTTTATTCATGAAACATTTGAGACTAAGCTGCCTACAGGAGGCCTCACCACCTCTGAATGCTTTAGTGCATTTCCTATAAACAAAGATATTCTTCTATATAATTACAATACCACCATGGAAAATTGGTGGAAATTAACATTGCTACATCATCGTCATCTAATCTTCGGACCCCATTCCAGTTTCACCAATAGTCCCAACAATATATTTTAGTAAAATGATTAATTGAGAATCACATTACACATTATTGTCACGTCTCTTTGGTTTCCACAAATCTAGAACAGTTCCTCAGTATTTCCTTGATTTTCACAGCCTTGGTACTTTTGAAGATTACACATCAATTATTTTTTGGGATGTCCTTCATGAGTTTCTTTGAGGTTTCCTCATGATTAAATTCAGGTTATGCACCTTTGTCAGGGATATCACAGAGGGGAGGCTCTAGTCTTCTTATCACCTCTTACCAGGCAGAACACTACCTAGATTTGTCCTATTACTAGTGATTGGCACATTAAACATTTGATTAAGGTGGTATCTGTCAGGATCCTTCACTGTAAAGTTTATCTTTTCCCTTTTGTCTTTAGTGAGTATAGTATTGAGATGGAGGAGTGATCCCTCTCAGGGGCATGCCAGCCCAATGCCCCATCCCCCACAAGCATGGAAAGAAAGGGAAATCTTGAGTTATTTCAAAGGAAATTCCAGGCACCTAGCTAGCCTGGAGAAGTAAATGAGCAACTTGATAAGCAAATGAGCAACTTGATAAGCAAGAAGGTAATAGTAGCTTAAAACAACAGACAAGGAAGTTAGAGTCACAAGATGTTTGGTTTCCTATAGGAACAAAAGATAACAGCTTAACATATGTCTCCGAGTTGTTTTTCAGAAACCCCAATTCCCATGAGATGGAAAACGTCATCCACTGGCACATAGAGGGAACCGAGGATTGAACTGTGACCACCATTCTTTCTTCTAAATTTCTTCCTGAGGGGCCTGGAGGGGGTAAAACCCATGGGCCACAGCTAACATTATTTTCTGCTGACCTGAAATTTTAGACGAATCTTTGTGTCCTTAACCAATCACAAATCAGAAAATCTTTGAATCCACCCACGACCTGCAGGCCCCCGCTTCAAAATGTCCGTTTTGTTTTTTTTTTTTTTTTTTTTTTTTAAGTCGAATCAATATATACCCTCCATGTACAGATTTATGAGTTTGCCTGGAACCTCTGACTCACTGCCTTTAAAAACCTTTACATGTAATTCATTGGGGAGTTCAGGTCTTAATCATGAGCGCCCTGCAATAAATGCCTCACTTTTCTCTTGCTGCAAATCCTGATATCAGCGTTTGGCTTTGTTTCATTGGGTGGGCAGACCTAAGTTTGGTTCAGTAACGGTGTTTTGAAGGGAAGGATTTTGAAACTGTGTTATCCTACTGAAGCAGCATCATTTGTCCTTATCTGGGGTAAATACCCCAGGTTTATCATCTCAGGCCAGGGAAATCGAGGACTCAGACACACAAGAAGTGAGTTTAAGAGTGGAGCCACTGCACTCCAGCCTGGGCAACAGAGCAAGATTCCATCTCAGAAAAAAAAAAAAAAAAAAAAAAAAAAGAAAAAGAAAAAGAGTAGAGGTTTAATAACTGAAAGAAAAACAGAATCGCTTCGGGGAGAGGGAAGGGTGGAGGTTTTATAGACTAGCTTGAGGAGGCTGTGTCTGATTTATACAGGGTCCAAAGATTGGGTGGACCAGATGTGCCATTTACATAGCACGTGAAGAAGCTGGCCACCCTACCCTAATCTTTTATTTTGCAGATCAGTTTTCTACCTGGCCAGGGCCATGTTGTCTGTTCCTTATTGTACACGTGGTTGACGAAAGAAAGGGAAGATGGAGCCGCCATGTTACACATGCCTGGCCCCCAGGTAGCCTTTCCCTGTTCGCACAGCTGCCAGCATTCACCTGTGCAAGCTTCCAGCTTGCTTATCTATGCTTGCAGCACTATTTTGCAGGCTGCTTTTTTTGTTAGAAAAGAAATGATTTGGAGGCTGCTTTTTATTAAAAGGAAAGCATTACTGAGGACTCTCTTACCCTCACTATCTGCCTAAATAATTTCTTTTTAACTCCTATATCATTACATTATCCTACTTTGCCTCAAAATTTCAATTATTCATTATTAATTTATATCAGTATAGACTCATGGATACCTAATTGATTCGATAGGGTATAATCTATTATTATCATTTATATTTATGTTCAGATAATCCCAGACTTGGCCAGTGGAAGTTCCTATATCATTTGGACGTATCTTTATATTCTTTAAGCTCTTATTTTCTGGCACAATGAGACGTTCTAGACCCATCTTGTACTTTCTTACCCCAGCCCTGGAATCTGCCGTTTTTCCAGAGTCCTAGTTTCTTTTAGTGGATACTGGTTTATGTAAACCTGTCATCATTTAAACATTTATAGTGTCTTCCATTATGTTTATATCAGAAAGTCCTTGCCCCACTAAACTAATTATTTATTTCACGTTTTCTTCTAGTTTTCTATCGGCTTCCTTTATTATGTTTAGTTCCTCATTTGGAATTTAATTGGGGCATGTTATAAGCTGAAACTCTTGTTTATTGTTTCGAGTAATTAGCCAATTTCTCATATAATTTATGAAATAAGTGCATCCCTTCCCTACGTATATTCCATTTTCAAATAAATTTCAGGGCTGTTCATTCTGTTTGCTGATTACTTTGCCACAGCTATCCAGTTTTCATTATTGTAGCATTCTATTACATCATAATGTCTGTTAAGGTAATTTCCCAACACAAAAAATCTTACATGTCAATGGACTAGTATTTTCTGCTCCCAGAACACTTGGAAGCATGGTCCAATGACCCAGGAAACTATTTGGAGTTTGAGGATTTTGTGTCATTTCCCAAATGTTGTTACATATGAATCTATTTCTTTTACATGCCCTGGATTTTTAAGAGGGAAGAATATATGTTGTACGCATTATACTGACAGGATACAGACATATTGGTGGCTTCTTACTGATGGGACAGTTCATCAGAGCATCTGCAGGGATAGTGTAACTAACCAGGAAGGTAGATTTTGATCCTTCCATACAAAGAGAAAAAAACTTAAGCTCGCTCAGTTGTATTTCAACAACTTTCTTACCCCCTTCTTTTGTTTCCTAATTATCAGGTGTCATTTGCGCAGAACAATTTGCACTTCAAAGCAAAGCTAGGGAACCACCCCAGACAGCGTAGAAGTTAAAATCTAAATTAACCAGAGAATCAAACCACAAAAACATGAAAACAAAGCATTAGAAAATAAACAGGTTTTCATTTTCATACTATAAAATCCAGAAAATTTATTTCATTGTATCCTAATCTGGTTATCACTGTGCCTCATTTATTCCTTCTGGTGACTGAGATAACTGTGCTCATTTGGAGGAGTGATGTTTTAGTTGGGTATAGGGTAGGCAGCAAGAAGGCAGCAAAGCAACTCTACACCTTTGTCGTTATTGGTATTCCACAGGCAGGGCTGCTAGTGTGTCCTTAATTTCTTGCTTCACTGATTTATAAATGGTAACTGTATAGCTGGGAATGAACACAGTGGTAGACTAAGGAGGGAAAAAAAGCCCCTAATCTCTTAAATGGCAAGCAGGCAAGTGTCCAGACGGCAATTGTTATCTGAAACAGCAGAGTGACAATGGAAACATTGATGTTGCATGATAACGAGTCACAAAGCTAGATGAGGCTACTAGGTCATTGGTGCTTAAATGTTTCATATTGTTTTCAAAGGTGCAACTTTTATTACTCAATTCTGCAATGGCACTGTTTGCACAGAAAATACTAAATGGCTTTTAAATACTATTACATTAAGCATGACCAAATAGAAAAGGCCTTAAAGAGAAACAGTGACATCAATATTTCAGATAGAAAGAGATCTTCCTAGGTGTCTGCATATTCACATTACACAACTAAGTCTATTTTCTCTCTTTGTTTAAAAAATAGTCACATTTATATAGCACTTAGGGCTGATAGAAGCTTTCATATATATTACCTGTTTTTTTAAACACACACACATTTATTGAGGCCTTGTTCAGCACCACACACCGTACGGAGAACACATAAGCATTATCTCATCAAATCCTTACAAGAGCTCCACAGGGTGACTGTCAGGTTAGCCTTTTTACATAGATGGAAGAACAGAGGTTAAAGAGCTTAGGTAATTTCCCCATGGTTACTCTCCGCTTCTAGTGAGTGCTAAGAAAAGAGACAGCTCTTCCTTCTGCATTTGGTTATCCTGGCACAACATCTGGGTATTTCTAAGGATACTTTGGGAGCGTTTCTTGATAAGCTGATTTTTCCAGTATTAGATATCCTTTTGTGTCTCCTTCTGTATTTTTCCTCCCCATCTTCCAGTCTCTTATGGAAACAACCACAAAGGGAAGGTTAGTTAGAATACACAGAGGGAGTACCCGTTATCTCAATCAATTGAAAGGTTGAGAAGATGAGACAAAATTCAGACTATCGGGGTCTGACAAAGTATCTAAAACACCTTAGATTCTGAGGGATGCAGACTAACGAAGTTCTCCTCTAATAGCATTGGGGTGTAAAGTCATACATCTTGCTTTTGCTAGGTAAAATAAGAAAATTCATTCTTTTAAACAATTAATTGATTAATTAATTGTGACACAGTCTGCTCTGTCGCCCAGGCTGGAGTGCAGGGGCGCAATATCGGCTCACTGCAACCTCTGCCTTCTGGGTTCAAGAGATTCTCGTGCTTCAGTCTCCCAAGTAGTTGGGATTACAGGTATGCACCACCATGCCTGGCTAATTTTTATGTTTTTAATAGAAACAGGATTTTACCATGTTGGCCATGGTGGTCTCGAATTCCTGGCCTCAGGTGATACACCCACCTCAGCCTCCCAAAGTGCTGGGATTACAGGTGTGAGCCACCGCGCCTGGCCAGGAATTTCATTCTACCTTTCACACCAGGAATTTAAGAAAGGAAAAGTCGTTTTATTCCTCCTCTTGATCTGGAGTCCTTAAAGCTCAGGCCTGAGTTTGAATCTTGAATCCTGGATACAGCCTTTATAGAGATGGGACTTAGGGAAGTTACTTACCTTTCCTGAATTTAAAGTTTCTTGGTGTTACATTGGGGATCTAATGACAGTGATTTCTTTATGGTGTTGTAACAAGAACTAAACTAGATTGTATCCAGGCACAGAATAGACACAGGTAATTTTAGCTATTGTTTTTATTTAAAGAGAAGGATTGTGATATTTTTAAGTGATTCTTATTTTCAGATACCAGATGCTGCTACCAACTTTGGTTTTTACCCTGCATGACCTCTCCTTCCTCACCACTACCACATGGGCAGCCCTAGACATGGACACAGACTGACGATCATTCCCGGGAGAGCTCTGAGACCCTTCTTGCATTGTATGCAGCTTGGCTGTGTACAAAGTGGTTCTCCGGGGCTCACAACAGCCTCTCTCTCCCTTGCTTCTGGCTCCTGGCCTGTATGTTTGTTTAGTGGACAATTCTTGGATGTTTCAAATTCTCCTTGAATTTACCATCATAAATCCATCTCAGCACATTTTTCCTCTTCCTGCAAATTGTCCTACTTCCTGATTTTCCTATCCTCATTCTCTCTAACCTTTAGAATACTTTTTATTTATTTTTTTAGAGAGATGAGGTGTCGCTATATTGCCTAGGCTAGTTTTGAACTCCTGGCCTCAAGCGGACTTCCTGCCTCAGCCCTCTGAGTAGCTGAGATTACAGATAGGTGTACTTCAGAATTATTTCAATTCCCTCCTTTTGCTTAAATATGACAGTTACCAAAACAGAAGTGTTAGCTCTGTTGATGGTAGCCTCACCTGGTACCTCTATTTTCAACGCTTTGTAAAGTTTATACTTACTTGTAGGTTTGTTTGTTTGTTTGTTAAATCACTACTGTTGTAGTGTAGGAATGTTCTTTCCCTGTAAGGCTATGAGCCCCATGAAGTCTGGGTCATATCTGGTTTCTCAGTGACAGTATCCCTAGTACCTATTACAATCTCTTGTAATGACTGGCACCCAGCAAATACTGGTTGACTATTGATCTGTTCTGTGTGATGCTTTCTTTTTGCTCCACTTCTATCTCACTGTTGCCAATGACACCTTCCCTAGTGAAAACATCAATGCCTCTCACTTGGATTTTGAAAGACCTTTTACTGTAAGAATATTTGGGCCATCAGATACAGACTGAATCCTGGTTCTGCCACTTACCAGCTATGTAATCTTGGGAAATTTTTTGAGCCTCAATATTTCCATTTCTAAAGTAAAAATGATAAAACGCACCAATAGGATTGGAGGGTTACATGAATTAGTCGATTTAAAGTGCTTTGGACGTGCCTAGCACATAGTAAATTCTCAAGGCATGTTGGCTAGAGGGAAATACACAACGAGGAACATAAAAGACAACTTTGTCCCTGATTTGTAACATGTATTAGATTACCTGCTCTGGAACTCTATTCCTTTTAAATCTCCTTTAAATCTAAATGTCTGAATTTTATTCCCTCAGGCCTTTACTCTCTCTGTTTGAAACTAATGGCTAATCTGGTAAACTAATATATGTTAATGACTGATCTCTTAGGGGCTTAGTATGTCACCTCTCTGGTAGCATATTTCACATGAACAGATCCTCTAAAAGACTCCTTAAAAGTTATTCTAAAGATAAGACATTTGAGCACATGGCAGGAAGGCTGGTGGTTTCATCTCCTGCCAGGGTTCCCATGCAGTATCGTCTTTTTCTTCCCATAGCTCTGCTTCTAGACTCCTTCCATTGGGCTCAGCTTCATAAAAGCCTAAAAGGTCAAATCAACCTTTACAGGGGATGGAAAGAGGAGTTCTTGCCTTACACTCTGAGACCCTGAATGGATCCTTCTGTGGCTGGTTCAATTCAAATCTGAGGTTTTCTGCCTTGTCCGTGTTGTAGTACCATTGTCCTTCTAGATATATGGAATGCATTCCTCTTTCTAGTCTTGTTTCAAGAGACTGGCTCTCTTGCTCTGAATCCTAGAGTCCTTGCCGGTTTCTTGCTGTGACAGATTTTCCTGCATGCAAGCTCTCTCTGCTTACCTGATCCTAAATAGCATCCACTTTGGAATTACATGGGCTTCTTTTCTGTTAGCTGTGTAGACTCCCCCTTCCCTGCCACAGGGTGACTTATGTCTGTTTTCCTAGGCTCTGGATTCTCAGCTCTCTCTCTTGACTGACATCCCTCCTAGAACCTGTATCTGCAGCGTTTGTCCAATCCAGGAAATTATGTCTAGAAAACAGCACCTTCCAGCCTGCCTTCTTCACCCAGTGGAATTAACTGATCTCTCTTAGGTGTGATCCCAAGATAAGAGAGATGGAGAAGAGATATTGTGCAAGCCAGTCTTTTTGCTGCTGATCGAATCGTTCTATGTACAGTTATTTCTTCTACATGAGAGCTAACATCTTCAATTCCTTGAGCTAGGCATAACTAGAGAGGTGGTTAAAAGCACTTTGAGTGGTCAACAAAACACAAACAAAAACAAAAGCACAACCACAAAAGAATTCTGTATGAAACATTATAATTTACCCTAAATTACCATAATTGTATTTATTATTAAAATATCTTTAATATGATTATAAAAGTTACTGCAGTTGATACAGACAGGAAGCAAGGAAATACTAGGTAGAAGAGGGTGGTTGCCTGGCAAATAACCCATCCTCAAGCCTGGAAACCTGCAGCCCTAAATGGGAACAGGCATTCCTGTTTTTGAACCCAAATTTTGCCTTTTTGGCCCGCCATACCCCTGTACCCTGTACTCACATAAACCCCAAACAACAGGCTCCACCAGCAGATGAAGAGACAAGCAGATGAGCAAAAGAGCAGAGGAACAGAAAAGTGGCATGGCAGAGCAGGAGAGAAGAGGAGCATCTGAACATTGAGAGGAGTTCAGCTGAGGATGGTTGTAGAGGAGTTTGGCTGTGGGATGGTCAAACTCCAGGGGAAGAGCATCTTCCCACTCCATCCCCTTTCCAGGTCCCCATCCATCCCACCAAAGCCACCTCCACCACTCAGTAAAATCCCTGCATTCACCATCCTTCAAGTCCATATGTGACCTGATTTTTCCTGGATGGCAGACAAGGACCCGAGTACCAAGAGGGCACTGAACTGGTTAACACTTAAAGTTTGCAGATGGCAGAGCTAAAGGAGCACAGTAACACATCCACTGGGGCTTTGGGAGTCACAGATACCCATCGCTAGATGCTACCATGGTGCTGGAGCCCAAAAGTGTGCACCTCGGCTCCTGCATCTGCCCGTCTGCCTGCTCCCCCTCTTGTAAGGAGTTTGAGAGTGTGGTGGTCAAACAGATGAGCCACACCCTATTGCGTGTTCTGTGATGGAGGTCAGGGAACTCTCCCATTTCACAGTCTATCTGGCATGAAGTAGTTTTATTTACAACAGGATCTGTGAATCCTAGTCACATGGCATTCCTCTTCAGGCCTATTATAAAATTATCTGTAAAGCTCTCAAAAATAGTAACCTATTCCTTAATGTTAAAAAGCAAATATTTAATAGCACATTTATTATGAGATGTGATATATTTACACAATCGTAACTTTAAAGTGATAAATAATAATAATTTTCAAAAGACTGTGAACTATTGGAGTTTGTTTATGGAAGACTGCTGTCTTTTATAGCAGAGGATTAATGACTTATAGATCATCTGTCACATTTAGGAGGTATCTGGAATTCTTCAGGAATTTTTCTACTGACTCAGTATGACACCTGGGACAAGGGAAATGAGTTGCATGAGGCCTCAGTTGCTTCAGATGATTGACAGGAAGGATTTCAGAACTGTATCATAAGAAGCGGAAACCTAAGCAGAATGTCACAGTGTCCCTGAGTTGAGTTGTCAGAGATTGGAGCATGTGGAGGTTGAAAAGGCTAGAATTTTCCAGAAAAGGTCCTGGAGAAGAGGGAGCTACCCAGAAAAAAAGAAAAAAAAAAAAAAAGCCCTTTAGGATGAAATTTCCAGGGAGTTGTAAACTGAACGTTTCCAAGCAGCTGAGTCCTGACTAGCCAAGGTGAGAATGCTCATTGTTGAACACACAGAGTACGCAAAGGGCCATACTTTAGTAAGAGGACAAACTAGCTCTAGAGCAAAGGCTATTCTAGACCTGCCTCAATAATCTTTCTTTACGCTTAGATTCTGATTTTGATCAGAGTGGCAATATACTCAGTCACAGATCTATGTTTTTTTCTTTTTTCTTTCCTTTTTTTTTTTTTTTTTGGAGATGAGTCTCACCCTGTCATCCAGACTGGGGTGCAGTGGCGTGATCTCATCTTACTGCAACCTCTATCTCCTGAGTTCAAGTGATTCTCCTGCCCCAGCCTCATGAGTAGCTGGGATTACAGGTCCATGCCACCATGCCTGGCAAAGTTTTTTGTATCTTTAGTAGAGACAGGGTTTCACCATGTTGGCCAGGCTGGCCTTGAACACCTGACCTCATGATCCACCCGCCTCGGCCTCCCAAAGTGCTGGGATTACAGGCATGAGCCATCGCGCCGGGCCTTTTTTTTTTTTTTTTTTAATCAGCTTTCTTTGCTACTCAGTTTGTTCATACAAAAGTTTTAGGTAACTGCAGTGTCTAAAATCACTGTAAGGGGTTTCTGAAAAAGTTCTTTAAAGGGGAGTAACTCACCTGGCTTATATCTTTTTCTCATTTGCTCTTCTTCTTGTTGCTTACTGGAATCCAAAAGTGATGTTGGATCAAGTGCAGCCCTCTTGTCACCATGATGTAATAAGCTTGATAATTAAGGCACTCACTGAGGATGACTAAGAAGAAATTCAAGAGGAAATCATTGTCTCTTGAAGGTATTGTAGAACCACTGTACTGGTCCTTAACTGCCTACTTTTAGGTTTCTTGTTAAGTAAATTGTTGAGAAAAGCTAGTCTCACACTCCTGGCCTCAAGTGATCCTTCAGCCTCAGCCTCCCAAAGTGCTGGGATTTCAGGTGTTAGACACTGCACCTGGCCTCAAGGTGTTTTTTAATTCTGAAGAAATAATCTTATGTAAATTTTCATTATAATCCCCTTAATTTAGAGAGCTAGAGGCTAATGTAGGCTTCAGAACCAGACTACCTGGATTTGAATCCTGATTATACCAGTAGTAGTTGTATAACTTTGAGCAAGTATGAATGTCTCTGTGCATTAGTTTCTCGTTAGTAAAATGGAGATAACTGTAAAATAGAGTCACTGTGAAGATTAAATGATTTAACATCTACAAAGTATTTAAAACAGAACCAAGCACATAGAAAGTGATTAGGAAGTGTTAGCTATTACTATCATCATTATTATTATTATTTTGAGATGGAGTCTCACTCTGTTGCCCACATTGGAGTGCGGTGGCACGATCTCAGCTCACTGCAAGCTCCACCTCCAGGGTTCACGCTGTTATTATTTTAAATAGATACATTTGAAAAGTATTGACTCTCATATTGAGCCTTATTATCCACAAACAAATATGCTTTTTCTAATATTTAAATTTTCTTTTACAAGACTGAAGTTTTTAAACATTTTCTTTCTTAAAGACTTAAAAGTTTCCTTTTTTTACACACTCTCCCATTTAAATGCAAATGATTATATTTCAATAAAAATACGTTTGTTCTTTCTATCTACAAATCAAATACTTTCTGGACATAAAAAGATAGCAGTGTATGTTGACAAATTGAATAATTATGTTATCCCACTTCAATACACATTTAAAACATAATTATATATTGAGGTAAAAGAGAACATGATAAATCAGTAATCAACATTTTAGTTTTGGCAGTTTGAGATATTTTTAGCAATCTCAGTGATTTATATTTTCAAATGATTTTGTTGCATAGCACTTTTTAAGCACAAAGTATTATTTTCTGGAAAGAAATGTAATGAAGAAAAACGGTGAATTTTATTAAACTTGGTTACATCGGCTGCTTTTGTCTAATAAACAAACATAATCCAAATGGAAACATGTATGTATGCCAAGGGAAAGATACTGTTAATAAAGATTGCATCCAAATGTCAAAACCATGTAGAATTTGTAGTTTTGTAAATGTGCTCCAAAATCCAAATGTCATAAACCTTCGAGTGACCTTTGTGTTCCAAGCCATAACTAAATGGCCAAATCTGGCTTGTGTTACCATGGAGACACACTCTGATGGAAAGACCTGTGATAAGGTTGAGCAGCATGAATGATTAGGGGGCAGTGTTGTGATAAATAAGGATTCGCCTCAGCGTAGCACTCCCTGCACGAGATTAAGGGTGTGTGTGCTGCGTAGATAGCATTGTTTAAGAAAATACTTGATAGCAGCTAATATCTATAAGTAATGAGCAAAGAAGAAATATTCTAAAATTTTAATATTCTTCCTGGGGTTCTTCATGTGAAAATGCCGGGGGAGGGGGTGACAAAGATGTCAATTCAATTTAAGGACAAAAGTTAATCACCAGCGTAATTTATTTTATTATGCTTCACTATGCTTCTCAACAAATATTTGATGTTATAAAAAATACTACATAATACAATAAATAAACAATGATCATAGAACTGTTCAGTCCAAGCACACTATATAGAAGAATTTTCTGTGATTGATAGGAGCTGGTCATAAATTGAAATTAATTCAATTTTAGTCACAAATGTTTCGCCTGATATAAGGACGGCATTGTTATGTGCAATGGGAATCCAAAGAGAGGAAAGATAACATACTCTGTTCTCAAGAGGTAATAAGTTCACAAATATTTAATTCTTTTTTTTTTTTTTTGAGATGGGGTCTCACTTTGTCACTCAGGCTGGAGTGCAGTGCTGTGATCTTGGCTCACTGCAACCTCCACCTCCCAGGTTCAAGCGATCCTCCAACCTCAACCTCCTGAGTAGCTGATGCTACAGGTGCACACCACCACAGCCAGCTAATTTTTTTGTATTTTAGTTAGAGATGGGGTTTTGCCATGTTTGCTGGGCTTGTCTTGAACTGCTGAGCTCAAGTGATTCTCTCGCCTTGGCCTCCCAAAGTGTTGGGATTACAGGTGTGAGCGCCTGTGCCTGGCCCGCAAATATTAAATTCTTATTTATGCTACAACTTGCTCATAACAGAGATTCAAATTTAGGACCATAAGAATTGAGTGGAGGAAAATATTAACATTTAAATGTGAGGAAAAGGTAAATCTTCAAGGAACAGAAAGCCCTTAAGATAAACAAAGAATAATACAAGAAATATGTAGCAAGAGTCTCACTAGAATAAGGAAGGCTTGGAGGAAGAAAAGCAAAGCGTATGTGCCCATAGGGTCATTATTAGATAAATGTGGCTGGTACAGAGTAAAAGAGAACATAGAGGGAAATAAGAATGGGTCAAAATGACAGTCTAAGTACATATGCTTCCATCACCACAATTATCCCATGAAAACATTATGTTAGAACAAAGCAAAAAAAAAATCCGTAATCATATGGGAAAACAAAAGTCTAATCAATGCATCAGAAATTTTGAAGAATCTTTGATATAAAATCAATCAGGAGCAGCTCTATGGAGAAAAGTAACTGGAGGAAATCTTAGCTCATTAAACATGCTGTCCAGCCAGGATATGTTCCAGGGAGCTCCAGCCCCAGAGACAAAAAACCCAAGGAACAGGAGAGAGCATTATGGCAGTCTTCAGGATAATTATTGGACAATTGCATCTTGAACTGCAAGATGAATGGGTTTCTACAACTCAACACAGACAACAGAGCCATTTGCTCACAACCTGTGGGGGCTGAGCTCCAAGTACAGGTAGGGCCTTAGAAAGATACCAACATAGGGCAGAGACAGGCAGCCTAAAGAAGCTACACCTGGAGGGAGGCAAAAGTGTGCAAACGTTCTTGCCCTGTATGTTGAGATCACAATAATACTGTAAATTTTGAAGATAAAATGTATGTTAGAAAAGTATGTATGCTAGGAAGCTAAAGATTCATCTTAGCGTACATCTTTTTTGGTCACGAAGGTAAGGATTTAGAATGAACAACTTCCCAACAGAAGAAAAATAAATTGAACAAACAATGATCCATCAATGTAGCAAAAGGCAGAAAAGGAAACAAAAAGGAAACCAGAAAATATGGAAGAAGAAAACACACAATAAAATGACTTTAATATGTCTAAACATATCAGTAATAACAGTAGCATTAATTGATTGATAAGCTTTGCTAATAAAACACAGAGGTATTCCGGTATGTAAGTAGAGTCTAGCTATAGGTTTCATTCAAGAGACACACCAGAAAATGTGACCAAAAATATACAATGAAAAGGGGTGGATAAAATATATCAGATAAACAATAACAAAAAGAAAGGCAAAAGTAGCAATAATAACACTGTACCAGACATAATTCAATGTAAAATATATTATATGGGACAAACATTGATTTCTTTAATGGTGGAAAGCCAGTCAAGAATATATCCACTATAAATATGTAACTAACAACACATAAATAAGGCAAAAATTAATATAAAAAATAGACACATCCACAATTATGCTGGGAAACTTATGACATGTTTCAAGAAATGACAAAATAAAGAAAAGAAAAATGAAATAAGACCGTAGAGAACTTGAGTAACACAATTAACAAGATTTATCTCTTAGATCTAAATAGAATTTTAAACCAATATATAAGAAATATTTTTTCAGACACATAGAACATTAAAAAACAAAGTGAAATAGGCCACACATAAAATTGCAGTAAGTTCCTAAAAATATATTTCCTACAGACTCATAATAGACTAAAATTCAATGCTATTAATAACAAAAAGATAATTAGGCAAGAGGATATGCACAAGAGGAAAAGATGAGAATTTTTAATGGCTGAAGAATAAATAAGGATGAAAAAATACATATCAACCCTTGAGATAATAAGAACAAAAGAAAATTTAGTGAACACAGAACAAATATAAATCAGTACATTTATTCAATTAAAAAATACAACATTTTGTAAAGCCTAATAAAATAGTCATAACTGATATACTTGATCAAGAATAAAAGAGGTAGTAAACAACCTAGTTCATTGCAGTTTTGGTAGAATGTGCCCAAGAGTTCTTATCATAAAAATATGGAAAACATCTCTATAATGGTAATGATTCCCCAGAGAAATGAAACTAACAGGATATATATAGTACTGAGATGGAATTGATTCATGAGACTGTGGAGGCTTGGCAAAACCA
The DNA here is from genome assembly GCF_028885655.2 of Pongo abelii. NCBI lineage: Eukaryota > Metazoa > Chordata > Mammalia > Primates > Hominidae > Pongo > Pongo abelii. The sequence continues at coordinate 26,066,109 of NC_071993.2, read as the reverse complement.
AAGTATGCAGTGTAGGCTGGCAGGGAAGAGTTTCTTTGGTATGAGTCCAAAAGAAGTCTGCTGACAGCCTTTCTTCTTCTTGGGGAGGTCAGTCTTTTACTATTAAATTTACTATTAAAGCTTCCAACTGATTGGATGGGGCCCACCCACATTATGGATGATAATCAGATTTACTCAGTGAACTGATTTAAATATTAGTTTCATCTTAAAAATACCTCCACAAACATCTAGAATAATGTTTGATCAAATATCTGATTATCTTGACCTACCTAAATTGACACATAAAATAACCCATCACAAATTTACCCTGTGTCAACTTGGCACCCATACACAGCTCCTTAAACCACACTTACTTTCCAAATAAAGACAATAACAAGGTCATGCTTCCACCTAAAATGATGCAACTGTGTACAACTGAAAATGCACTGACCCCTTCCCCAGAAGAGGATGCAAAATCCTTGGGTCATGTTTACTCTTCTCCTTGATATCCTTTGTTATCTCCTTGACAACAAATAGTATGATGTAAAGTTAGCATTTTAATGCTATGAAATCAAGTCAACAAATCTTATATTGCATAAGAAGAGAATAAGAAAAGGAAGAAAACAGGCCAGGCATGGTGGCTCAAGCCTGTAATCCCAGCACTTTGGGAGGCCGAGGAGAGCAGATCACGAGGTCAGGAGATCGAAACCATCCTACCTAACATGGTGAAACCCCGTCTCTACTAAAAATACAAAAAATTAGCCGAGTGTGGTGGCGGGCACCTGTAGTCCCAGCTACTCAGGAGGCTGAGGCAGGAGAATGGCATGAACCTGGGAGGCACAGCTTGCAGTGAGCAGAGATCACGCCATTGCACTCCAGACTGGGCGACAGAGCAAGACTCCATCTCAAAAAAAACAGAAAAGGAAGAAAACAGATATTTGCAAACACACACATACAAGCACACACACAGAGTCACAAACACATTCATAACAAAATAAGGAAGAAATATTCTTGACAATTATAATGCTCATTTCTGTAACCAGTCATGTTTATGTAGCTTGTACCTTCTTCTACTACCCATTCTGTATTCCCTTTGCCGTTAGCTGTGCATTTGTTTTACCTGGTGGGGTAACCCGGGTCTTCATTCCTGAAGGATCTGGGCCATTAATAGCCCTGCCTGGATGGGGTTGTGGCTTTCCAATAACTTTAATAACAGAGCTTGGTAATATTAAAAGATATGTTAAGCAGTCTCCTGTATTCCAGACATATTCTTCCTTACCTCTATTGTGGAGTAGCTGTCCAATTTCCCCTTGTAGTCTGGATCAATCAACCCAGCCAGCACAGTAACTTCTTTGCTTGCCTGTAGATTCAGATGCATCAGGTGACAGTCTTAACTTGCAGTTCAGTATAATCATTGTTGTGTCTCCTGGTGGAACCATTCCTTCCTTTGGAACAAAGACTTTTAGGACAACAGAACATGAGTCTTTGGGAAAAGAAAGGAAACATTTTGCTGGTAAGTTGCTAGAGATAATTGTAAGTGATGCCCCTTTCATTTCCATCCCTAGACTCCTGGACCTGTGAATCTTGGTTATGGGAGGGAAAGCATCACATATTGGACTTTGATGAAAAGAATGTACAGCCTTCCAGAGGAGGCAATACCTTTCCCCAGCCCTGCAAGGTATTGCTACCCATCTGGAACTGTGATGGAGTCTTCAAAATGCCATTGCATTGTTCTACCAAGTCAGCGGCTTCAGGATGATGGGTAATATAGTAAGACCAGTAAAATCCATGACCAAGGGCCCATTGCTGCACTTCTTTCACTCTGAAGTGAGTTCTTGTTCAGAAGCAATGCTGTGCAGAATATCACAATGGTGGATAGACATTCTGTGAGCTCACAGGTGGTAGTTTGGCAGAAGCACTACATATAGGAAATGCAAATTTGTATCCAAAGCAAGTGTCTGTTCCATTGATAACAAAATGCTGTCCCTTCCATGAGGAAAATGGTCCATTATAATCAACTTTCCACCCATCCGACTGATCACTCTGGAAATGCTGCCATATTGGTGACTTAAGTGTTGATCTCTGCCACAGGCAGATTGGGTACTCAGCAACTGTAGCCAGATCAACCTTGGTGAGTGGAAGTCCATGCTGCTGAGTCCATGCATCCTCCATCTCTGACCCCATCCCTGGCACCTCCATCCCTGGCACCATGGCCACTTTGTCCATGAGCCTAATGGGTGATGATAGGGGTGACTGGGGAAAGAAACTGGCTGGTGTCTACAGAATAGGTCATCCTATCCAGTTGATTATTTACCTCCTCCTCTGCTGAGGTCAGGCTTTTTGAGCATTCACATGGGACAGAAATACCTTATGTATTTGTCTGTTCTGAGAGGTTTATCCTCTGACCTCTTCCTATGACTTCCTTGTTACCAATTTTTTAATAATAATCCTTTCAATTCCCTAATTATCCTGCCTAACTATTGGCCACAGTCTGTGAATTGGTATATAATCTCACATTTGGTAATTTCTCCTTCTAAGCAAATTGAACAACAGGTGCACTGCTCAGAATTGTCCCCACTGGGTGGATTTCCCTTCACCCTTTCCTTCACGAATGTCCTAGAGAGGGGCTACAGTGCTGCAGCTGTCCACTTCCTGGAAGTATCTGTATATCATGAAAAACCATTTTAAAATTAGGCCTGATATCTTTCATGTTTTGTCAACTGATTGCAGGGAATTCTTCATGAGGCCATAGACACTGGCTGGGAGAGAAGTTGGGTAGCGAGAGTGAAGACTGTGGACGTTCGTGCCACTTTTTCATGTCATTTTTCCACATGCCTTCAGGTCCTGATGAAGCCCAATCTTGAATATAACACCACTCCCGTTTGATTATGGAATGTGGCTGTGCATGCCCAACCTTATAGCATGTAAGAGACACACCTGAAAATAGGACCCCAAAAGATAAAGAGATGGATAAAATATATCAGTTGAGTCTGACAAAAAGAAAGGCAATTGTAGCAATAACACCAGAAAACATAAAATTCAATGTCGAATATATTATATGGGACACAAATTTAGGTTTCCCAATTCAGTGACAGTAGCTCCCACTATAAGTTCTTGCCTAGTGAGACAGGGACCCCAGAACTCTTCCAGGTTGGTAGGGCTCTCCTCACACATTTATTTCCCACAGATATGGAAAAAAGTGTTCCAGGGTGGATGAGCAGATCTGAAATGATAAATTCACTCCAACTTTTCTTTCTCCATAAGCTTGTCAATCCCTTCCTCTAGAGTAACCAGGGTAGTTCTGGCATTTCAAATTCGTTTACTGTGCATAACCTTTTGGTCCGTGTTTCAGCCATCCAAGCAAACAAATGAGCTTCTTCTGACTCCCCAGGCTGCAACATTAAATCAAGAATCTCTGCTTAGTGGTCCCATATCAATCAATTTGGCCTGATCCAATCTTATATTCTTCCACCATTATCCCACATCCTTAACGGCCATTCCTACACATATTTCCCAGATTTGGCTGTATAAATTGGAAAAATCAAGTAGTCCTTTTGGAGTATAGTATACCTCTTCATGGGTCACATCTTGTGCCTTACCTTCAGGGGCCTGCTAGGACTTAAGTCTAGTATAAGTCCAGAAGCAAAGAGGAATGGTGGGATTGTGGATTTGTAGGGAAAAGAAAGAGAGATCAGTCTGTTACTGTGTCTATGTAGAAAGGGAAGACATAAGAGACTCCATTTTGAAAAAGACCTGCACTTTAAACAATTGCTTTGCTGAGATGTTGTTAATTTGTAGCTTTGCCCCAGCCACTTTGACCCAATCACTTTGATCCAACCTGGAGCTCACAAAAACATGTGTTGTATGAAATCAAGGTTCAAGGGATCTAGGGCTGTGCAGGACGTGCCTTGTTAACAAAACGTTTACAAGCAGTATATTTGGTAAAAGTCATCGCTATTCTCTAGTCTCAATAAACCAGGGGCACAATGCACTGCGGAAAGCCACAGGGACCTCTGCCCTTGAAAGCTGGGTATTGTCCAAGGTTTCTCCCCATGTGATAGTCTGAAATATGGCCTCGTGGGATGAGAAAGACCTGACCGTCCCCCAGCCCGACACCCGTAAAGGGTCTGTGCTGAGGTGGATTAGTAAAAGAGGAAAGCCTGTTGCAGTTGAGATAGAGGAAGGCCACTGTCTCCTGCCTGCCCCTGGGAACTAAATGCCTCGGTATAAAATCTGATTGTACATTTGTTCAATTCTGAGATAGGAGAAAAACTGCCCTATGGTGGGAGGCGAGACATGTTTACAGCAATGCTGCCTTGTTATTCTTTACTCCGCTGAGATGTTTGGGTGGAGAGAAACATAAATCTCACCTACGTGCACATCCAGGCATAGTACCTTCCCTTAAACTTAATTATGACATAGATTCTATTGCTCACATGTTTGTTGCTGACCTTCTCATTATCACCCTGCCCTCCTACTACATTCCTTTTTGCTAAAATAATGAAAATAATAATCAATAAAAGCTGAGGGAACTCAGAGACTGGTGCCGGTGCAGGTCCTTGGTAAGCTGAGCACTGGTCCCCTGGGCCCACTGTTGTTTCTCTATACTTTGTCTCTGTGTCTTATTTCTTTTCTCAGTCTCTCGTCCCACCCTACTAGAAATACCCGCAGGTGTGGAGGGGCAGGCCACTCCTTCATGTATTAGTTTGTTCTCACACTGCTATAAAGATACTACCTGAGACAGGGTAATTTATGGAAGGAAAGAGGTTTAGTTGACTCATAGTTCTGCATGGCTGGAGGGGCTTTAGGAAACTTACAATCATGCCAGAAGGTGAAAGGGAAGCAAGGTCCGTCTTCACAAGGTGACAGGAGAGAGAGAGAGTGCAGGGAAACTGCCACTTTAAAACCATCAGATCTCGTGAGCACTCCCTCACTGTCACGAGAATAGTATGGGGGAAACTGCCCCCATGAGCCAATCACCTCCCACCAGGTCCCTCCCTTGACACATGCGGATTACAATTCGAGGTGAGATTTGGGTGGGAACACAGAGCCAAACCATATCAGGCTTGGCCATAAGAAGAATCAGCAGGGTCTTGAAAGATTGCCTCTAGGGAGGCCATTGTAGTTTCAAAACACACAATGAAACAAACAAATAATGATTGCAGAAAGGTCAAATATATCCTACTATAGTCAATAGAATGTATACAGCAATGAGAATGGATAAACCGTTGCTACATGCATCAGCATGGATGAATTGCCCAGGCATAATATTAAGCAAAAGGTGAGACATGAAAGAGTATATGCTTTTATGATTCCTTTTTATAAAATTTAAAATAGGCAAAACAAGTGCATAGTCACAGAATTCAAGAGAGTGCATCCCTTTGGGGTGGGGAAGTTCCTGGGAAAGGGTGGCGAAGGAGCCTTCTGGGGTACTGGTCTTCTGTTTCTTGATCTCCATGGCAGCCACATGGTTATGTTCACTTTGTAAACATTTATTGGCCTAGCATGGTGGAACACACCTGTAATCCCACCACTTTGGGAGGCTGAGGCGGGTGGATCATTTGAGGTCAAGAGTTTGAGACCAGCCAGGCCAACATGGTGAAACCCCATCTCTACTAAAAATACAAAAAAAAAAAAGGCCAGGTGCAGTGGCTCACGCCTGTAATCCCAGTACTTTGGGAGGCCGAGGAGGACGAGGATGGATCACCTGAGGTTGGGAGTTTGAGACCGGACTGACCAACATGGAGAAACCCCGTCTCTACTAAAAATACAAAATTAGCCAGGCGTGGTGGCGCATGCCTGTAATCCCAGGCTACTTGTGAGGCTGAGGCAGGAGAAGCACTTGAACCCGGGAGGCAGAGGTTGCGGTGAGCCAAGATTGTGCCATTGCTCTCCAGCCGGGGCAACAAGAGCGAAACTCAGTCTCAAAAAAAAAAAAAAAAAAAAAAGCCGGGTGTGGTGGCAGGCATTTGTAATCTCAGCTACTCTAGAGACTGAGGCAGGATTATCACTTGAACCTGGGAGGCAGAGGTTGCAGTGAGCCAAGATAGCACCACTGTACCTTAGCCTGGGTGACAGAGTGAGACTCCATCTCCAAAAAAATAATAATAATTATTGAGCTGTATGTTGGTGGTTTGTGCATTTGCATGTATATATGTTGTCTTAGTCCATTTTCTGTTGCTTACAACAAAACACATGATACTGGGTAAGTTATAAAGAAATTTATTTCTTACAGTTATGGAAGCTGATAATTCCCAGGTGACAGAGCCACTTCTAGTGAGAGCATTCTTGCTGCTGGGAACTGTGTGTAGAGTCCTGAGGCTGTACAGGGTGTCACATAGAGACAGGGCTGAACATGCTCACGTGCTAGCTCAGGTCTTTCTTATAAAGCTATGGATCCCGCTCTCATGATAACCCATTGATGCATTAATCTGTGAATGAATTAATCCATTCATGAGGGCAGATCCAATCACTTCTTAAAGGCCCCACCTCTCAAAACTACCACATTAGGGATTAAGTTTCAACATGAGTTTTGAAGACATTCAAACCATAACATATGCTCTGCAACAAATTGCTTTAAAAAAGTGAGTGGCTATTGAGGAAGTGAAGGTAATTAGCCGCTATAGACCGAATATTTGTGTCCCTCCCAAAATACATATGTGAAAACATGAACCGTAATGTGATGGTCTTTGGAGGCAGGGCCTTTGGTGATTAAGTCACGTGGGCAGAGCCTTCGTAAATAGGATTAGTGCCCTTATTAAAAAAGACTTCCTCACCCCTTCTGCCATGTGAGGACACAGTGAAAAGACAACTGTCTTTGAATCAGGAAGCAGGCCACCAACAGAAATGGAATCTGCCAGCATATTTATCTTGGTTTCCCAGCCTCTAGAACCAGAAGAAATAAATGTCTGCTGTTTAAGCCACCCAGTCCATGGTATTTTGTTATAGCAGCCCAAATGGAATAAGGCAGTAGCTTCTTTCGTATTAATGTTTCAAGTCATGTAGCAGCTACAGAAAGGAGAAAAAGATCAGTAAACAGAAGCACTGAAATGAAAGAAGGGAACTGTTTCAGCATAGGAAAGACTGGAGCCAATTTGCAGACAAAGGGGAAAGAGAAAGTTTGAGGCTGTCTAGAGCCAGCTAGAAAAAAAGGAATCAGGAACACAGTGGAATTATCCTTGGAAGAGATGAGCAAAGAATAAAAAAAGTTGAGGGTTTAGGAAAAATTTGAAATGGAGATTTTATATGAAAGAGCCTCTATCTGCTCTGTGTGTTATTGGACCAAACTTGGGTCTGCCTGCGCAGTGCAGCAAAGCCAAACGCTGACATCTGGATTTGCAGCAGGAAAAAGTGAGGCATTTGTTGCAGGGCACCATGCAAGGGGAATCGAGTAGCTCATGGTTAAGACCCGACCTCCCTGACGGCTGACAGGTAAGGCTTTATAAAGCAGAGGTTAGGGTTACCCATGGATGTGATTTCCTCCAGGACCCCCAGGAAGAAATTTAGAACACAGAACGGTCAGAGTTCAGTCCTCAGTTTCCCCTTATGAGGTCTACGTACCAGCCGATCCATTTGGTGGGGGTCCGGGTTTCTGAAAAACAACTCAGGGACATATCTTAAGATGTCATTTTGAGTTTCTATAGAGAACCAAAACATCTCATGAGTCTCACTTCCTTGGCTGTTGTTTTAAGCTACTATTACCTTCTCGATTATCAAGTTGTTCATTTACTTCTCATGGCTAGCTAGGTGCCTGATATTTTTCCTTGAAGGAACATAAGATTTTCCTGTATTTCCATTCTTGATCAGGGGGTTGGGGGTGCAGCAGTCCCCTAAGAGAGATTCCTGCTTTATCTCACAAGCAGAAGGCTAACGGTGTTGGTAGAGCTGTTTCTATCTTATTATTGGAGGAAAGCACGTTCTTTGATGAAACTAAAAGTCTAGATGAGATCGTTTAAGTCATGGTGAGTGTTCCTTAATGATCACATGCCTACTTTAAATAAAAACCTGTTCTGAAACATGTTTAAAATGACAAACTCATATTTTACATAAAAACTGGGAAGGGAACATGGAGTGACTGCTATTACAACTAGCTATATGAGAAAGGCCTGCACTATTGCCTTTCTGATACGGGTTGTATCAGTACAAACAATCAGTAGACTTTATATGAAAAATTATCCAACAGATGAAGCTTGAAAAGTAAATGAACGCTCATAGTTTTGCACTTGTAAATGCTGAGATGCTGAGAGGTTACAATGCCCTCATAGCATCCGGGGCAGAGCTCAGTAAGTGATGAATGAAATAGTTAAAATTCATATGCTATGAGAAATCAAAAATAGTTGCTCCTGACACTCTTCAGAATTGTACACATAAGCAAGGGCTACCAGACACACATTTGCACATTTATTAGTTCAGTCATTTTTTCATTCACGTGTATATCAAGTTACTCAGCAAACACTTAATTGGAAAAATTATCCTTGGTTGGACAGCCAGTGATGAATATGATGTAGTTCCTGTCCTTGAGGAGTTTATGGCTTAGGACAGGAAGTGAATGTAAATAACTGTCATCTATTTATTTTATTAATTAATTTATTATTATTATTTTGAGACAGGGTTCCACTCTGTCGCCCAGGCTGGAGTACAGTGGCACGATCATGACTCACTGCAGCCTCAATCTTCTGGGCTCAGGTAATCCTCCTGCCTCAGCTTCCCAAGGAGCTGGGACCACAGGTGTGTACCACCACACCTGGCTAATTTTTAAATTATTTGTGTAGGTTCTCCCTATATTGCTCAGGCTGGTCTCAAATTCCTGGGCTTAAGTGATCTCCAGTCTTGGCCTCTCAAAATGCTGGGATTACAGGGGTGAACCACCATGCCTGGCCTAAATGACTGTAATCTAAAGTGATATAGAATTGTGCCCCAAGTGTTAATCACGAGCTAAAGTAGTAGCAAGTGTGAAATTTCTATGTTAACAATATGCTGCCTTAATATTCCTGGACAGAGAGGGCCTTTATAAAGCAGAGCAGTCCTATAAACAAAGGATTTTCTTAGAAACTGCCAATTAGAGCTTCAGCTCCTTATTTCCCACTAAATGATCTGGAATAAAGACACTTAACTGGCCACATCTCATTTCCACATCTATAATTTGAAGATGATAATTCCTCTCCCATCAGCTTGTCACGAAGAAGACTCAATGAGATACTGCAGACGTGACCCAAATGTCCCAGGCCTGTGACTACAGAATAAGGTCACATTCACTTTCATATTCCCATCACATGACCCTGGATCTCCAAAGACCCCCCCAAAACAGCAAGTCCCATATCTCAGGACCGAATCCCCAGGCACTTTACTCTGGAATGGCCAGGAATTCTGGGTACTTTCTTAACCATAAGTGTCAGCTTTGTGACTCTAACCTCTCTGTTGAGTTCGAAGAAAGTCTCTGGGCAAGACAGAAGCTTAGCGATATTTTCCCAATATCCCAGAAAGAGCTAGATGCCCTTTTCCCCACTCTTGTTAATGGGAAGATTGAGGTTCTAGCAAGTTGGCTGCTTGCTCAGGATTACATGCCTAGATTTTGTGTATTGGGTTATAAAATCCCAAGCCCAGGCTGCTTCCCATCATGATAAAATAAGGCAAATAGATAACAAAAAAGGAAAAAGAGGTTTTAAGGGTTTGGGGTAGGGTGATGGTGATGAGTATTTTTCATTTGTTTTGTTTTCTTTAATCAATATGCACAACATACATGTAATAACCTTTCCGTAATCCAGGAACATAAAACAAGAATGGAATATGAATTCATTGACACTGTATATTCAAACTCCCTCATTTAATACTGCCATTGCTTGTGGAACATGAAAATGAAAAGTAGCAAATATACATTTTTTGGAAGTATAAATCATTATCTCAATATCATATTTCATTTCTTTTTGGTGTGATTTTGGTAAATACATAGTGCTTTACTTGTTTCTCTATCAACCAGATTATATGTTCTGGGTTTGTGTTACGCAGGAGTGAAACAAGCAGAAACCAAAAAAACCCAACCGTTTCATCCAGTATTAATTTTAACCCCATTTGTCTTTCCTGAAAATGTGTCAGTGCCGTTTTTTTGCTTCTACTCTCTTCTAACCCTATATTGTCTCCAGGGTCTCTCAGCCTAGTTAAATTGCTGGATATAGAGAAAATGTTTTTCTTCTGTTTCTGTGCACTCCATAGGGGCCAGTATAAATCAAAGGGTTGATATTTAGTTTTTAGTTAAAATACACTTAGAATTTAATTGACATGTACTATTAATAATTATGAACTACCATTAGTTCTCTCAAGCTCCTGTATCCTTTTCCTCTAATTCTCAGCAAATGACCTTGTTCTCCTCTTTCCTGAAAAAATGAAGATGTCATGAGTGGGGATTTTCTCCTTCCACTGGCCTCTCTACAAATCCCTCCTGACTCTCACCTTAGCTCTTTCACTCTTGACTCTATTTACTCGACGCCCGTCTGGACCAAAGCTCATCACTCCAGCTATTCCTTGGCTAATATCACTTCATATGTGATACTCAGTTTCCTCTGATCTCTCCCCTTTTGCGGAGATGCCTCAAAGGCAGGGGAGGGAATTCATTGTTCAGTGAGCTCTGATCCCACCTACTAAAATATACCCAAATATGTTTTCAGATAAGACCTTCATGGGGTGAGATGTATCCCTCTAAACCCTGAAGGCTTCCAAGTATCTCAGAATCAGTCTCATTGGCATTCCTGTTTTCATTCTTGTCTTTCACAACAAAACCAACTGTCATCCTGAGAATACCGACATGGACAGCAGCTCCTTCCTCTGGTTCACCCTAAATCCTAAATGCCACACGGATTTCCTGTTCTCAGCTTCATGTCTTCAGATGTGAGCAGAGTGCTGGGCTCTCCTGCCTTCTGGTTCTCACTGAACTTTGCTCTTCCTCTTCCAATTCCTCAGTGCACTCATTTCCATTTGGCTGCTGGACTCACCCTTCCTCCAGCCAACGCTGCTCTCTGGCCTGGTCAGGACTTAACTGCCAATACCTCTCCCTCTCCCAGAACTGCATCCCCCTTTCTTCAGGGATCTGCCTCTCATTCCTAGTATTGTATGGCTTATCCTTTGTTAAAAATAACTGGGTTTTCCAGGAGGCAGAGGTTGCAGTGAGCCGAGATCATGCCACTGCACTCCAGCGTCGGTGATGGAGCCAGACCCTCTCTCCAAAACAATAAATAAATAAATAAATAAATAAATACTAGGGTTTTCATGCAATTTCTGCTAATTGTCAGAGTTAGGACAAAGGAATGAGATATCCAGAGGAGGTGTGGACGAGAGGGAAGGCAGAGGGAGAAAGAATGCAGAGAGGACTAAAAGTGAGGTCCGAGAAGTCTGTCATTAGAATAAGGAGGAATTCAGTTTTCTAGTTCCTCAGTGAAATGAAGGATTGTAAACTATCAAAACTGGATGAATTGGCCGAGCATGGTGGCTCATGCCTATTATCCTAGCACTTTGGGAGGCCAAGACAGGCAGATCACCTGAGGTCAGCAGTTTGAGACCAGCCTGGCCAACACGGTGAAACCCGTCTCTACTAAAAATACAAAAAATTAGGGGGGTATGGAGAAGCATCCCTGTAATCCCAGCTTCTCGGGAGCCTGAGGCAGGAGAATCGCTTGAAACCGGGAGGCAAAAGTTGCAGTGAGCTGTGATCATGCCATTGCACTTCAGCCTGGGCAACAGAGACTCCATCTCAAAAACAAACAAACAAAACAACAACGACAACAACAAAAAACAGAGTGAATTACCATATGACATAGATTCCTTTAACTTTACTTAATAATATATATGTAATTCAAAATGATACAAGTTAACATAAAAAAGCTCAAAATTTAACTGTAAAAACTTAACTAAATTTGAAATGCATGAAATTACATGTTACCATGGGACCCAAGGGAGTACACATTAACTATTGCATTTTGATCAGTTTTGACCGCCATCCCTGGTTCAGACAAGGTATCATAATAAGGCAGTTGTGGAATTTAATCCTTTGAGCAGAGCTGCTTGTTCCTCTAAAGAGAGAGTGATAAAAAAGGTTCTTCCCCTCTCAGAATGATTTTGAGACCCAGGGCAGAAACTAAAGGGAGAATGTGTTCCCCACTTCCCCAATCTAATCAGTGCATGCTCCAAGAAATGAATGAAAACATAAAAGATTTATAGCAAAGAGCATCAAGGATCAAGCCAAGACTCCACAAAAATTAAGTGTAAAGAATCAAGGATTTCATGGAATTTTATATTTCCCTTTGTGTTCACTCTGGAGATAAGAGTGGTTTAGGTTGTTATTGGAATTGTTGACATTTCAGTGATCATTTTCTAGAAAAATAACTTTTTCTGAAAGGCACAGTCTATAGCACAGCAGTCCTCAACCTTTTTGGCACCAGGGACTGGGTTCATGGAAGACAATTTTTCCAGACAAGAGTGGGTGGTGGGGGGATGGTTTGGGGATGATTGAAGTGCATTACATTTATTGTACACTTTATTTCTATTATTATTACGTTGTAGCATATAATACAATAATTATATAATTCACTGTAATGTAGAATCAGTGGGAACCCTGAACTTGTTTTCCTGCAACTAGACTATCCCATCTGGGGGTGATAGGGTCGTGACAGATCATCAGGCATTAGATTCTCTTAAAGATTGTGCAAACTAAATTCCTTGCACACATGGTTCTCAACAGGGTTCACGCTCCTATGAGACGATAATGCTGCTGCTGATCTGACAGGAGGTAGGGCTCAGGTGATAATGTGAGTGATGGGAAGCATCTGTAAATACAGATGAAGCTTTGCTCACTTGCCCACCCTAACCTCCTGCTGTGCAGCCTGGTTCCTAATAGGCCACGGATCAGAACGGATCTGCGGCCTGGGGGTTGGGGAGCCCTGCTACAGCAGACACTTAAAATAGAAACTTTTCTTCATATATATCTATATATCTCTATTATTGGCTCTGGCTCATATTCTTCTGTATTTATTTATTTTAGACACAGGGTCTCACTGTTGTCTGGGCTGGAGTGCAGTGGTGTGATCATGGCTCACTGCAACCTTGAGCTCCTCAGCTCAAGGGACCCTTATGCTTCAGCCTCCTGAGTAGCCAAGACTATAGGCATGAGCCTCCAAGCCTGGTCTACATATTCTAACTGGTTTAAAAAAAATGTTGCACTTAACTAGTTACTTTGAAATGACAGTTTACAATAATGGAATTTAATTTGGCATACAGTTATTTTAGCAGATACTGAGATAATATATGACCTGGGCGATGTCCCTAAAACTAAATATTCCTTCAGAGCAGTTAACTATTCTATTGAAAAGACTAATTTTTAAAAACGAAACTTGTGGCTAAGCAACACAAGGATTTAAACTCTATTGACTGTCTTAGTGTAAATTTTCACTTGCTCTTCATGTGGAATCACGAGAGTTTATCAGATGGAGCTGAGATAGAAATAACGGCTCATGTGGGAGGCTGAGGCTGCCAGTCAAAGGGCTCACTATTGACTCACCCCCACTGGGGGACTGGGATGCCAGGACCTTCCACAATTTGATTGTTCACTGGATTCTAATACCAAACCCAAGTCCACTCTGCCCACCTTGGGGATCTCATTATTAGAACAATCTATCAGCTGCCTCACTTTGCCAACATTAACTAGAAATGTGATTTCAATTCTGTATATCAGAAATGCAATTAAAATACATTGATTTTATTAATGAGTTTCATATTTGACAAAAGATTTGTTGGAAAACAGATTTTTTTGAGACATTTCAAGGACTTTTCATAAGATATAAGACTTCCCCCAAATCTTTGAGATGTGTATTTTATCCCCATTTTACCGTTGAGGAATTTAAAACTCGGGATATGATGATAGTTTGTATCTAACTCCAGATTTATTTATTTATTTATTTATTTATTTTTGAGATGGAGTCTCGCTCTGTCGCCCAGGCTGGAGTGCAGTGGCGAGATCTCGGCTCACTGCAAGCTCCGCCTCCCGGGTTCACGCCATTCTCCTGCCTCCGCCCCCCGAGTAGCTGGGACTACAGGCGCCTGTCACCACGCCCAGCTAATTTTTTGTATTTTTAGTAGAGACAGGGTTTCATCGTGTTAGCCAGGATGGTCTCGATCTCCTGACCTCGTGATCTGCCCACCTTGGCCTCCCAAAGTGCTGGGATTACAGGCGTGAGCCACCCCACCCGGCCAACTCCAGATTTATTTCACTCCAAAGTTTGTGTTCTTTCGTTTATCCTTACTTTTCCTCAAAAGAAAGAAGGCTAAAACTATTGACTAAAAGAATGTTTGGAGATTAACAAATGCATTTCAACCCTGTATCCAATTCCTGTTACTGTTACCAAAGATCTGAACAACCACAGAAACAGCTTATAACCTACCAAAACTCCAGAAGCAGTAAGTAGCATTAACCTCAAACAGGGAATCTGAACAACAAAATTCCTCTATAAAATATTTAATGGCATTTAACTTATCATATGAGTAGTAATTCTCCTGAGAATAAAGCTGTTGTCTTGGATGAATATCATACAGGATTTAACTTATTATATAAGTAGTAATTCTCATGAGAATAAAGCTGTTGTCTTAGATGAATATCATACAGGAGGTTGCTTATGAAACTGACACCTGGAATCCACTCCCACACTTACCCATGTTGTTCCCTTTTATGTTGATGTTATAGCCAGTTAAAAACATAATTCTATCTGGACAGGTAGATATGGTTAATAACTAAGGTATTGTTAGCCATTAACATTTTGTTTCAAATTAGATAACCAGATTAACAAACTGGCCACTTAATAAGCCCCTCCTAGGAAGTAGAAGCTAGGACATTTTAATTTTGAGGAAAGAGTTCAGAAAATTAGCAGAAAACATTGAACAAGTTTGGGTGGAATTCTGCATTGAAAAATAATTCCTGATGTGAAGAAAGACTCCATAAACCTCCATTAAGATGCTCTTCAATTCTAACATTTTATAATAAAATAATGTTACAGACAGGTGAACATTTTTATAACCTCATTTTTCTTAGGGTCAATTTTGCATAAAAAGAAAGTCAATCAATACCAGTTTCTGAAATTTCGAATATAGGAAATCATGCAAACAATAACTCCCACCATAATCCCTTGACAATATCTCTTCTCAGTGTACCCAAGAGGGCCAAAGGGTACCCTGACTGTCGAGCACACTAAGCTCCACGCGCCCTCTAGTGCATCCCTCTGGAAATGCAGCCACTAGTCCTAAGCTTAGGTATTTTCTCTGTGAAGAAAAGAATTTCCAGAGCAGCTGTGCTTAAAATCTGTTTATCCTGCATAGCCAACTCACACTGAGGTGTTTCTCCAGGGTTCATATAAATTCGTTAAGCTAACTTATTTATTTCCCATCTATTCTCAAAGGTGACTTACAAGAACTCATAAAATATGACAAAATTGAAAACATTAGGCTGCGTTGGATGAGACAAGGTAACAAGGGTGAGGCAAAGTGATCAAGAAATTAAATCAAAATACATGTAAAATAACAACTGACCATCCTCCTGTCGATGATATATTTAGCTGTATATTAATCAGGATGCACCAGGTTCTACTGTGGTAAAGACAGCTCCCAAATCTCAGGAGTTTTTGACAACAATGCTTTAATTTCTCTTTTGTTACAGATCTCAGGCTTCTTTTTAGTTTCTAAGCGAATGGAGCAGCCATTGTCACTCACATTGCCTGCCACCATGGCAGAGGGGAAGAGCTTTGAAAAATCTTGCATTAGCAATTAAGTGCTCTGATCACGTTGATTCTACTCACTCTCATTGGCCAGAACTCGCCTCATGTCTCTACCCACAAGAGAGGGGAAAAGTCAGGTCTTCCATGTGTAAGGAGAGGAGGCAGAAATTTGTGGACAGCTGAAAGCCCACTACAGCATTCCCAGGCAGGGTCAAAAAGGAAACCAGAACAGATCTGACTCAGAGTGTTCATGAAATTAAAAGCAAATACAACAGCTCAGTAAAATTACAAGTCTTTTTGATTCTAGGGTCAGACAAGAATTTCTCCAGGATTCCTCATAGGACAAGGTATAACATAAATCATGTCATCATAATGCATTTGTGGCCTTTTCTTATAAGGCTCTTGTATAGGTTTATGACATTACAATAATCTACAGTTTGTCTAAACAAACTCTGGAAGAGTCGAATTATAGGTATCTTCCTCTTTGCTAAACTTCTGCATCAGGGACATATGTAAACATTCCACCTTGCACACTGTGTTTAGTTCTTTGAAGGGCAGTGAACACTAGGTTGTGTTCTCGAGGAAGCTTCTGGACAAGAGCTAATTCTTTGCTTATAGGTGAGAACCAACTCACCTTCCTTCTCCCTTCGCTTCCCTTCCCTATCCTTCCCTTCCTTTCCCTTCTCTTCCCTTCTTTTTCCTTTTGTTTCCTTTCCTTTCTCTCCTCTCTTCTTCTCTTCTCTTCTCTTCTTTTTTCTTTTTCTTCACAGGGTCTTGTTCTGTCTGCCAGGCTGAAGTGTGCCATCGTAGCTCACTGCAAGCAACGTCAAACTCCTAAGCTCACGTGAACCTCTCACCTCAGCCTCCCAAGTAGTTAGGACTACAGGCTTATGCCTGGCTAATTTTTTAATTCTTTTTTTTTGTAAAGACTGGGTCTCACTATGTTGCCCAGGCTGTTCTCAAGCAATCCTCCCTCCTTGGCCTTCCAAAGCGCTGGGATTACAGGCATGACCCACTGCATCTGGTTCCAAATTATCTTTCTTAATCATTATCAACTAAGGGTTGGTTAAGGTCCAAATATGGAAACTGAGGAGCCAAGAGGGGCTCCTTTGTAACCAGAATCCATGCTAGTGTTCTGAGGTGAGCTGAGAGAGGAACCAAAATTTGGGCCAAGATCCTTTCCAGACAGTTCTGAATTTTTCTAATTGTACAGGTAAGTGGTCGATTAATAGATTTTCCATGGTTCTATTTCATTGCCAGGGGCAAAATAGTTTTAGCCTGAAATTTGTAAGACAAGGCATAGCTAGACCTTCATTTCAGCCACCTTAAACTACCATCCGAATGCCCAGGTTTGAACAATTCTACTTCTAGAAGAATCCACAATAAAACAAATGTTTGAGATACCTTTCCATCCTGAAAATTTATAATAAAACAATGTCACAAATTTTATAATAAAATAATATTATTTTATTAATAATTTTGCCTAGGAATTCTATGTATTACCAATTTAAAAGCTGGAGACTTGTCTTCTAAAACAATAAATAATAAGAATAATAATAAACTTTGATTGACTGTTTGCTGTGTCCAAGCAGTGTGGTAAGTAAGCACTTCAAATGTAGTATCTCATTTAATTTTACAGGCAAAATCTGTTATTACTCTTAATCTACAGATGAGGTAGAGTGAGGTCATATAATTTGTCTAAGGTCAAACAGGCTAACAAATGATAGAGCTAAGGGTTTTGACAGGACATCTAAATCTAGAACACATGTGCTTAGCAACTACATTTTCACCTTTCATGAATAATATCTTTATTTTTAGGAAAATATAGCTATGGTTCTTATGCAGAGAGATAATTTACTAGCAGGGTCAGTACTTGTCAGCTTTAGATAGTAAAAGCATCAACGGCATATGGAGGCAAACTGGTTTTCCTACTTTTGGTACACCAACTGCACCCAAAATTGGTTGTTGATTGACTACTAGAAAACAATTTTTTTTGTTTTGTTTTGTTTTTTAACAGGACTCAGCAAAACTGTGTTTTCCTTTGCAGGAAGATTTATTTTTATTTTTATTTTTTTTTCAATTTTTATTTTATGTTCCGGGGCACATGTGCAGGAGGTGCAGGTTTGTTACATAGGTAAACGTGTGCCATGGTGGTTTGCATTTTTTTAGGTACAATGTCTTGCTCTGTTGCCCAGGCTGGAGTGCAGTGGTGTGCTTATGGTTCACTGTAGCCTCGACCCCCCTGGGCTTAGGTGATCCTCCTGCCTCAGCCTCCCAAGTTACTGGACTACAGGCAAGTGCTACCATGCCCAGCTATTTTTTTAAATTTTAATTTTTGTAGATATGGGCATCTTGCCATGTTGCCCAGGTTGGTCTTGAACTCCAGGCCTCAAGCAATCCTCCCGTCTCAGCCTCCCAAAGTGCTGGGATTACAGCCATAAGCCACTGTGCCCGGCCTACAGGAAATTTTAACTACTGTCAGAAAGCCACTCCCACTGTCTCTTGTTCATATTAATATGGTTTAGTTCTCCATGAGCACCAAAACCCAAGGATCTATAACATTCTCCTACAACTTAGTCCCAAACCAACTTTTGTTCTGGAATTGAAGGCAAAAAAAAAAAAAAATTCCTATTTAGTGTTGCAGACTTTGACCTACACCTGATGGCTTAAACAGCTGTCCACACTGCACTTTGTTCAGGAAACTAGCTTAAAGTAGCTCATTTTCAAAAACTTATCCTGGGTAAAGGGCACAACATCAAGTGGCAGTACTGCTGAGTTGTCATTGTCATCATCCACACAGGCAACCCAAAGTCCCTTTGTCTGAAATGTTCTGGTTCTCTTGAAAGAGGTCATTCCTAATGTGTGAAGTACTTTTGAAGGATGATCTTCCATGCTAGTCATTGTGTTTTGATACTTATTGATTGAGAAAATATGTGATGACAAATACTACTGTAAATTCAGCCTCATCTTTGAGTGCATTTATATAACTCTACTAGTAATCACATCCCTACCTATATATATTTTATGTATATTGGTACATACATATACAGCATTTATTCAGTCTATAAACAAAGTTTAACCCATATACGAATTCACAGATGCCTTATAATAGCTCCAAGACATCCAGGACTTATTACAAATAAGTTGAATATACCTATTTTCTACTTTCATAAACTCTCTAAAGCTACCAACAGTTCTCTTCACACCCCAACCCCTCCATCCCCACCCCACTGGAACTCCATGAGAATTTTATAACTTTGAAGCCAAAACAAAATCTGAAGTAGATAGAACCTACCTTAAAACTTACATGCAAGCTGGACACTGTGGTGCATGCCTGTAATCCCAGTTACTTGGGAGGCTGAGGCAGGAGGATCACTTGAGGCCAAGAGTTTGAGGCTGCAATAAACTATGTCATAGCACTGCACTGTAGCCTGGCAGCAACATAGTGAGATCCCATCTCTAAACAATAGTGAGATCCCATCTCTAAACAATAACAATGACAACAACAAAATACTGCATGTATATGGCTGAAATGCTTAGGGGTGAAATGTACTGATGTGTACTTCAGAAAATGAAATGGATAGAAAAGTGGATAGATGAAAACATAATAAAGCAATCTGGCAAAATGTTAACAATTATCGAATCTAGGTTGGTTGGATATATGCGTGTGTATTAGTCTGTTCTCATGCTGCTAATAAAGACATACCCAACACTGGGTAATTTATAAAGGAAAGAGGTTTAATGGACTCACCGTTCCATGTGGCTAGGGAGGCCTCACCATCATGGTGGAAAGTAAGGAGGAGCAAAACCACATCTTACATGTTGGCAGGCAAGAGAGAGCTTGTGCAGGGAAACTCCCATTTATAAAGCCATCTTGTGAGACTATCAGACCATCAGACTACCATGAGAATGGTATGGTGGAAACCGTCCCCATGATTCACTTATCTCCACCTGGCCTCATCCTTGACACATGGGGATTATTACAATTCAAGGTGAGATTTGGGTGGGGACACAGCCAAACCATATCAGTGCTCTTACTGTAAAATTCTTTCAATTTTTCTCTATATTTGAACATTCACATAAAAAGGGAGAAATAAATTCATGATTCTCATAATTATTTGATACATAGAGACTATATGTATAATATTTGGATGCAATTATCATACAAATTTACAACATAAAATTCTAGTCAATTAATTAATTTATATTTATTTATTTATTTTATTTTATTTTTAAACAGAGTCTTGCTCTGTCTCCCAGGCTGTAGGGGAATGGTGCGATCTTGGCTCACTGCAACCTCTGCCTCCCAGGTTCAAGTGATTCTCCTGCCTCAGCCTCGGAGTACCTGGGATTACAGGCACCGGCCACCACACCCGGCTAATTTTTGCATTTTTAGTAGAGGCGGGGTTTCACCATGCTGGCCAGGCCGGTCTTGAATTCCTGACCTCAAGTGATCCACCTGCCTCAGCCTCCCAAAGTGTTGGGATTACAGACATGAACCACTGCACCCGGCCTAGTTAATTTTCAGTATTAAAATCAGCTCCTTTCACATTAGGGAAACACTCTTCTCATGTCTCTTGGCCTTTTTCCCTCTCCTGACACTAATCCCTAGTTGGAAAAACCTGCAGAACATCTGCCATAGGCTAGGACCTCAAGAATGGGAGGGAGGAGAAGAGTCGTCTCTGAGCTGGTCTCTGGGCAGAGCTGTGCTGTAGGGCTGGCCCCAAAAGAGGTAGACAGAAATCCAAATTACGGGTTTTGTTTGTTTGTTTGTTTTTTGTTTTTGAGACGGAGTCTCACTCTATCACCCAGGCTGGAGTGCAGTGGCGCGATGTCGGCTCACTGCAAGCTCCGTCTCCTGGGTTCACGCCATTCTCCTGCCTCAGCCTCCTGAGTAGCTGGGAATACAGGCACCCGCCACCACGGCTGGCTATTTTTTTTGTATTTTTAGTAGAGACAGGGTTTCACCATGTTAGCCAGGATGATCTCGATTTCCTGACCTCGTGATCTGCCAGCCTTGGCCTCCCAAAGTGCTGGGATTACAGGCGTGAGCCACCGCGCCCGGCCCCAAATTACAGTTTTAAAGGGAGAATGACATCTAGGTCTGATGTGGGCTGTTGCTGGCATTCCGCAAGGTGCTAGGCTTAATAAGGCATCAAGAGCAAGTCCAGATCTTAAAAATTAGGGAGATTGGAACCTCCAATGCCCTATTAAACTTGCTTTCATTCACTTAAAGACTGGGAAGGGCTGAACCCCTCGGTTGAAGGTTCTTGGTACCTGGAGCTGAGCAGGATAAAATAGAGAATATCCTGGCACCCCAGGCAGGAAACACTTCAGGGGCCACCCGAGGGCCTCTGTTGACACGGGTTCTGGGCATCCAAGGGAGTTAAGGGGAGCTACCTTAGAGATAGGGCCTCCTTAGTTCATTAGTGTCTCTCAGAACAACCTTTAGGAGTTTGTTCCACTTTTTATTATAAAAGGAATTAGGCTTCTCTTCAAACATTTTCTTAAATATTTAATGGACTTTTTGGAGCTCCAAATTTCCATTGAGGCCTGAGGTTGGGAAGAGGATGCTACAAGTTTATGATCTTAAACTCCACTTTGATATAGTGCTGTGCAAGATCGAAACCTGAGAATTTTATTGCCTTTCTGCAAAAGGGAGGGGTACTGTCAATAAGGACACTTATGCCAAATATATTATCCTGTGACAGTTTAATAGGAATGAGTTCCTGCGCTTATGTCGTTAGGCAAGGACTTGAGTGTGGACTTAATTTTTCTGCCTTCCTTCTCTCTCAACTAACCACGTGCTCACAAAATCAAATACATGTGATCCACATTCGTGTTGTTCACTTATGATCAATGGCAATTTATCAAGGGAATTCTGAATATATAGGTGAATAAACAGAGAATCCAGTTTTCCCCAAATGATCACTGGTGTGAATGGTTATCCAACTTTAGCTGATGTTTGTTGTCATAAATCCTCAGCATATAATCCCATCCATAGATCTGCCAGAACAAAAGTGCACTGGGAATTATAATCACATACATGAAAGATTTTCTAGCATATAAAGAAGAGTGACTTTATGGTCCTATTCACCTGTATTCTATACTCTGATGTTAGAGCCACCTAGAAATATCCTATCTTTGAGGTTATCAGACGCCTGTATTTTGCCTCAGCATTTAGTCATCCGTAAACACAATTTGTTACTGTATGTACCATTTGGTTATAAAGATCAGCACTGAATTTCATAGTGATGTATTGATGACAGGACAAGTCACTTCATTGTTCAGGATGTTAGGGATTTCCAGTGGAGAGATATGTCCGTGTCCTAACTCCAGAGCCTGCGAACATGACCACATATGGAAAAAGGGTCTCTGTAGATGCAACTAAATTAAGGATCTTGATAGGAAATCACCCTGTATTATCAGGGAGGGCTCTAAATCCTTCAGTCCAATCAATTGACACCTAATATTAACCATCACATTAGATAATAGAATAGAGGAGCAAAGGAAGAGCAAAAGTATAAAATACATTGGGGGAATATATATATACCCAAATCATTTTAGTCACGAATATCAAATGCTGCTACCATGATTTTTACCATTTATGCTTCCAGCATTTTATATGGTACAAAACAAAGTAAAACAACACAAAACAATACATGTAAAGTAAATCAAAACTAATAGTGTAATGACTTCAACTCGGAGGATTACAAAACGCTTTGTTAAAATATATATATTTCAGGGTCTCACTTGTCACCCAAACTGGAATGCACACGATCTCAGCTCCCTGCAACCTTGATCTCCTGGGCTCAGGTAATCCTCCCACCTCAGCCTCCCAGGTAGCTGGGACTGCAGGTGCGCATTAGCACACCCAGCTAATTTTTTGTTTTGTTCTGTAGAGATAGGGTTTCACCATGTTGCCCAGGTTGGCCTTGAATTTCTGGGCTTAAGCCATCTGCCAGGCTGGTCTTGAACTTCTGGGCTCAAGTGATCGGCCTGCCTTGGCCTTCAGAACTGCTGGGATTACAGGTGTGAGCCACTGCAACTGGCCTAAAAATATATATCATTTGGTCAACAAAGGGTTCAACCTAGAATAAGGGCCCAACCAAAAATGGAAATCTTTTTATTTGGAAAAGAGAAAAATGAATTTCAACATAAGTGAATTTAGTTATATGTAAGATTAAAATATCAACGATAATTTCTTACTCATTTTAGTGTAAGTTGCCTCAAATCCTCGGTGGAATAAAACTGATATATAGCATTCAATCAATCCATCAAGATAAAACAAAAGGTAAAATTTCAACTGTGTCATGCATGCTTCTATTTCTAAAATCTTATTTTCCATTTTTTAATTTTCTCAATACTGTTGCAGTATTTTTAAATGTTTACCAAAACTTTGTCTTTAGATTTTCAAAGCTGAATTTATCCTCACCTCCTGCCCACTAATTTACTCATTTGTTTATTTCCTACTCCCTGTCAACGGCACCATCATTTTCTGCATTACAAAAGCTTCATTTTTTGAGTCATCGTTGACTCATTCTTCTTATCTTTTGATTTTAGTCACCATGAAATCCTATATAATTGTTTTGCAAGATATCTCTGGATTGCATCCATTTGCTTATAATTGCATAACCTCACCGCCTTGTCCTCATGTAGCCTAAATACTCCTTGTGTGCCTGAATCTCTGTGCTATGTCAGTTCAGAAAAATAAAAAATAAAATTGATTACAACTCAAGACTTTACTCAGTCTCTCAAGAACTTTGCAGTCTAAGTAGCTAAGAGCCAAGGTCTGAAGCCAGATTGCCTGAGTTAAAAATGGACTCTGACAATTCCTAGTAGTGCCTCAGTTACTTCATCTGTGAAATGGGAGTAATAATGGTACTCTAAACATCATAGGATTATTGTGACAACAAAATGACTTAACACATGTACAGCATTTATAACAATGCCTGGTATGTGAAAAGCTATTATTATTATTAGTTTTCTTATTGTTAAAAACCCTTATTAGTCTTTGTCACTATCAAAGGGGATAGCAATTGTTTTCCCTAATTTATTTCTCATCTCCACTCTCTACTGCCCACCCAAATACTCCTCCAGAAGCCAGCCTACACTGCTCCCAATGTCTCTGGCAATTTTTTCAACTTGGTGGATCCTTTTCTTGTCTTTTCCCAAGGCAAGATTCGCTAGCCCATCTCTGATTCTTTCAGGTTTTTCAAACTTTCTACCAAAAGGAAGATAGCGAAACCAGTATACCAGGCACAGGTGATAAAGGATGCATCCATTACAGAGAATTTCAAAAACATCAGTGGAACTGATAAAAAGTCTGTTTGACTCTAATCTTTACCATATGCTGGCAATTATTGAAAATATCTGTAAAAGTCAAGGCACAGTGGCATGTGCCTGTAGGCTCAGCTGCTCAAGAAGCTGAGGCAGCAAGAGGATTGCACCCAGGAGTTCGAATCCATTCTGGGCAACATAGTAAGACCTGGTCTCTCAAAAAAAAAAAAAAAAAAAAAGCAATAAGTGATAAACTGCTCTTTTGCTCTTCCCTCCTTCCATCCAAATATTTTATTGGTCTAATTTCTGTAGTTGCTGTTGAGTTTTAACAGCATATACATATATAAAAAATGTACGCATATATACATATTTACATGAATATATGTAAAAGCTTTATATTATTTCATTTTTATTACTTATCCTCTAGTCAACATTAGGTTCTACTTGTAAATTAATTCTGAGAGCTCCCAGTTAACACAGTTGGCCCTGACACATGTGAACTAAAATTCCCATATTGTTTTGACAATAAGTTTATGAGTGTTTAGAGCCATTCCAGCAGGTTCAAGCACAATCTCTGTCCAACTCTTGTGGTATTGCATATTCTTGCACTCAGACAGTAGTTTTAAAATAAACAGTGATATCACAGTGACTGTAAAGACAAAGAAACTGAACTTAAATTTCTTCAATTTTGGCATTCTATGTGACCAATCAGTTTTACTCTGAGTTTAAAGTTTAAAACAGCCAAAGAGTGTAAAATTGAAATGTATGATTTACTGAATTCAAATAGCCTGAAAACTTCTTTTTAAATTGTTTTTTCAAATCTAAGGAATGCATCAAGAAAATAATGATTAATACTGATAATTGCATGATTATTACTGAAAATAATTATTTCATACACATCAGGGGCTGTTAAAAATGACTTGTCTTTGCATATCAAATATCCTCATAGTAGCTTTCTTTCAGTATCCCTGGTCTGCATGACACAAGACACAAAGCCGGATTGTTCTGACTTGGCATCCTTCTCAGAAAAGGGTTTGTGAAGTCTGGGAAAACTCATATGCATTAGTAACTCTTGTACAGTTCACAGATTACTGAATTGGCCTTTTAGATAACCTTACTGCACCAGGTTGTGACTCTCTGTTAAACTTTGCTTTCAAACTCTATCTCCTTTGCTCAATCCCACATCAGCACAACAAATCTAAACTTCTCTGCCTGGTTCTCAAAGTCTCCCACAGTGACTCTGTTCCCATTTCACCATTCATGTGTACCTATTGCTAGCTCCCATTTCACGGAAAATGTAAGAATTACAATTTACCATCTATGCAGCCTCATGGTTTGAACAAACAACAATGATAGTAATTATACTGAATCAATTACTGAACATTGTGATGATCTGCTATTATCCATCATTGATAGTGGTTCGCAAGAAGAATGTAAGCTTCTATTGGATGAGGAGGGGATTATAGAAATGTTGCATATTCACCACAATGCTTAATCTGGGGCCAAGGACAGGTTATTCATTGAAGTTACTCTTTCAGTCCCTCATATGGTTTGGCTGTGTCCCCACCCAAATCTTGTCTTGAATTACAGCTCCCACAATTCCCATGTGTTGTGGGATGGACCTGGTGGGAGGTAATTGAATCATGGGGTCAGGTCTTTCCCATGCTATTCTCATGATAGTGAATACATCTCATGAGATCTGATGGTTTTATAAAGGGGAGTTCCTCTACACACGCTCTCTTGCCTGCTGCCATGTAAGATGTGCCTTGGCTCCTCCTTCACCTTCCGCCATGACTGTGAGGCCTCCCCTGCCATGTAGAACTAACTGCGAGTCCATTAAACCTCTTTCCTTTATAAATTATGCAGTCTCAGGTATACCTTTATTAGAAGCATGAGAACAGACTAATACAGTCCCTAAAGTGTTGTGAAATGCCGTCTGAACTTGCCCTGTCCTCTACATTTTCACTTGAGGGTGTGCTTTAGTCAGTGAGCTAAAACTCTACTCTCCCCACACCGTGTTCCCATTGTTATATTATTCCACTGCTGAAACAAGTAATGTGATTTCACCCTTAAAGAAAAGAAGTGTGTTAAGGGAGAATGTTCCATGTGTCATGTTCACATCAATTTTAATTTCTGACTCTACCTCAGTTGTTCAGCACATGTTTTCCTTTCCTCTGGTTTGGATCATGTCTTTTTTGTGTAGCTGTTGTTTTTCTTGCATCCTATTTTATTTTCCACTTTTCAATTCTTCTTATATGCCTATACCATATCAACATGATCCATTCACTTAATCTTATTTACTTCAGTAAGTCTACTTCCTCCTTGGAAACATTCCTTCTGTAGCCCTCAAACTTTCTGTTTCCATGGAATGAGTTGCTCTCTAGAACTCTGACAGCCATCTTTTATTTTTTTTCTATTTTTTTTTATTGAGACGAAGTCTTGCTCTGTTGCCCAGGCTGGAATGCAGTGCTGTGATCTTGGCTCACTGCAACTTCTGCCTCCTAGGTTCAAGTGATTGTCGTGCCTCAGCCTCCAGAGTAGCTGGGATTACAGGCATGTGCTACCATGCCTGGTTAATTTTTGCATTTTTAGTAGAGACAGGGTTTCACCATGTTGCCCAGGCTGGTCTCAAACTCCTGACCTCAAGTGATCTTCCTGTCTCAGGCTCCCAAAGTGCTGGGATTATAGAAGTGAGCCACTGTGGCTGGCAGCCATCATTTTATAAGTGTGCTTTTTAGTTTTAAAAATCACTGAAATCATTTTGTTAAAGTAATATTTGATATGAGGCTTAAGAAAAATAGCATAAACATTTATAATGATAATTTTAAAAAATAGTGTCCTGTGCCATCTTTCCCCAACCTCATTATTATACTCCCCAGAAGCAATTCTTTTATTATTTTAGCTATCCCTTTTGATAGTTACCCTCAATATCCTAAATACTTTCTTAATTTATTCATTTGAGGCATTATTTCCTTTCATGAAGGAAATTTTGTAATGACACATCTAGGGCTGGACATCCTTTTATTACCTACAATGAATACTCCCTCTATTCTTTCAGTCTGAAAGTTTATGTCCTTCATTTGGGGAAATTTTCTTCAATTATTTCTTTGATTATTTTTCTTTGTTTTTTGAGATAGGGTCTCACTCTTGTCGCCCAGGCTGGAGTACAATGGAGGGATCTTGGCTCACTGCAACCTCTGCCTCCTGGGTTCAAGTGATTCTCCTGCCTCAGCCTTTGAGTAGCTGGGATTACAGGCACCTGTCCCTACATCTGGCTAATTTTTGTAGGGGAATAGAGATGAGGTTTCACCATGTTGGCCAGGCTGGTCTTGAACTCCTGATCTCAGGTGATCTGCCCGCTTTGGCCTCCCAAAGTGCTGGGATTACAGGCATGAGCCACTGTACCCAGCAGTCATCATTTTATAAACTTTTATTTAGTTTAAAAAATCACTGAAATCATTTTGTTAAAGTAATATTTGATATGAGGCTTAAGAAAAATAGCATAAATATTTATAATGATAATTTTAAGAAACAGTGTCACCATGTTGGCCAGGCTGGTCTCAAACTCCTGACCTCAGGTGATCTGCCTGCCTTGGCCTCCCAAAGTGATGGGATTACAGGCATGAGCCACCACGCCTGGCCTCTTTGATTATTTTTTTAAATTTTTGTTCTTTTCTCTCTTTTCGAAATACCTATTAGAGAGATGTTGAACTTTCTGGATTGAGTATCTTTGCCTCTTTTTTCCCCTCTTACATTATCCATCTTTTGTCTTTTTAGGATATTTTCTTAACTTTGTCTGCTTTTTATTTGAAAACGTATAATGTGATCTTCTCAAAAAGTTCTGAGGGTTATCAAATAGAGATTTTAAAAGTTCAAATGCTTCTATCTCTTTCCTCACTGACCATTTTTTCTCTCATTCTGCAATTTCTTTAAGATTGGTCTTTTTCCTTTATGTTGAAAAGTCTTACCAAGTATCTGCTGATATTAAAGAACAAGGCATTGAAAAGCTGAATGAGAATTCTGCATGTTGGTGATGGTGAAGCCTTCTGTGGACTGATGAGTATCATTTCTAATGGCTGCTTACCTGAGTTAGGGACCCATGTGACCTCTGACCTCCTGCATGGAGGCAGACACTTAGTTGCCTGTGTCCTCCTCGCACAGACAGTTGGGGAATAAAGTCTTCTACCCACACATTTGCTGTTCCCCTGTTTCCAGCCCCATGTTTGACTCTTCTCCATTAGTCTCCTGGGATCAGACTCCCAGTCTAATTCCATAACCTCTTCAGGGAGGGGCAGGTGCCTTGGCTTCATTGTTTGGCTTTATTGTTTCCCATGTGCCCTGGAAGGCATCCCTTGTCCTGTAATTTCTTCTGCCCTGCTACATCAGTTTTACTTTCTTCATCAATTTTCTTCTGCCAGTAATATTTTAAATCTATGACCTATTGATAATCTCTTACCTATTCTCATCATAATTGTGAGTTTGTACATTTAAAATATCTGCACTTACATTTTAATTGATCCTGGCAGGAAGAAGAGGTATACAATAGGCATCTTTAGCCCAAAGTCTTATAATTTATTTTCATTGGTATTCCTGGGTACAGTGGAGGTGAACTTTTTCAAAGTTGACCTGTCAGAAAATGTCTGTATTTGGCCCTCTCACTTGGTTGCAAGTGATTCATAATCACTTTCACTCAGAAGACTGGAGGCATTCTCCATCGTCCTCCAGCCCCGTTCTTGGTAATGAGAATTATGAGGTCAGATGATGCTTGTTTCTGGCTGAGATTTCTTTATTTTATTCTGAAACTTTTAGCAATTTCTTATCCAGGATGATTCTGAGTATAGGTATTTAAAAAAAAAAAACTCTACTCAGCATTTGGTGAGACTTTTCAACCTGAAAATATGTGTCTTTCTTCAAATCTAAAAATTTTTTACTATATATTTATTTTCTTTCATCCAGTTTTTAATGTTTTCCCTGAAATTTAATAAATCTACATAAAAAATTTACATAAAAAATTTTAAAAATCAGTAGAATCTAGATGAAAGAAATAACTAATTGGCAAATTTATTTGGAAAAAAAATTCCAATGGCAATAACCTATAAAATGCTTAGAAACAAACCTAAGAAGAAATGAGCAGAATTACTTGAAGAAAAATATGATTTTAGGAAGAATATTTTAAAAACCACTCAACTATGTCCTTAAATGGGAAGACTCATTATTGTAAAGACATTTACACTAATTTAACAATAAATTTAATACATTCCTTAAGTTTTTTCTTCTTTTGCATATTATCAGTCATCTGAAATTGTATTTACATAAGGACAGCCAAGTTTAACAAAGGTTATCTTGATATAACAGCTAGAAACTCTTTTTAAAGCTCTAGTGTAGTAAAAATATATAAAAAGTTCCATAGAATACAATCATGAGTCAAAAAATAGACTGAAATATACCTGTGATATAGTTCAATTTATTTATTTTTACTTTGTTGTCTGTGCTTTTGCATCATATCCAAAAAGTCTTTGCAGGCTTCTCTGTCTATAGAGTGACCATTCTTTATTCCTTTACTTAATAAACTTGCTTTCACTTAACAAAAAAGTCATTGCAAACCCAACTTTAAAAAAAAGTCACTGCAAACCCAACTTCATAAACTTTTATCCTATGTTTTCTTCTAAGAGTATATAGTTTTAGCTCTTGTATATGTTTTTGACTTATTTTGAGTTAATTTTTGTATATAGTGTAAGGTAAGGGTCCAATTTCATTCTCTTACATGTGAATATCTGGTTTTCCTAGCACTATTTGTTTAAAACACTCCCCTTTCCCCCATTTAATAGTATTAGTACCCTGGTCAAAAATCATTTGACCATATATGTGAAGGTTGGCTTCTGAGCTTTTTATTCTATTCTTTTGGTCTACATGTCTTCCTTTACACTAGTATGACACTGCTTTGATTACTGTAGCATTGTAATACGTTTTGAAACCAGGAGTTTGAGATCTCAGACAACATTTTTTCAAGGATATTTTGGCTATTTAGGATCTTCTGAGATTCCATATACACTTTAAAATGGATTTTTTCGTTTCTGCAAAAAATGCAATTCGTATTGTGATAGTGATTACATTAAATTGGTAGATTACTTTGGGTAGTATTGACAGCTTAATATTAAGCCTACAGCCCATAAGCACAGAATATCTTCCCATTTATTTGTGTCTTCTTTAATTTCTTTCAGTAATGTTTGGTCTCAAACTCCTGAACTCAAGTGATTCTCTTGCCGTGGACTCCCAAAGTGCTGGGATTACACGTATACACCACCATGCTTGGCCTCAGCAATGTTTAGTAGTTTTCAGTGTACAAGTCTTTTTTTCTCCTTGGTTAAGTTTATTCCTAGTATTTCATTATATCTAACACTATTGTAAATTGAATTATTTTCTTAATTTCCTTTTCAAATTTTTTCACCGTTAATGTATAGAAATGTAACCAGTTTGCAAGTAGAGTTTGTATACTGTACTGACGTTATTTATTCGTTCAAACAGTTTCTTTTTTGGTGGAATTTTTAGGGTTTCCTACATGTGAGATCATGTCAGCTTTGAACGGAGATAATTTTACTTCATTTTCAATTTTTATGACTTTCATCTCTTTTTCTTGTCTAATTGCTCTGGGTAGGACTTCCAGTATCATATTAAATAGAAGTGGCAGGTAGACATCCTTGTTTTACACCTAATCTTAAAGGAAAAGCCTTGTCTTTCGCTGTTGTATATGACGTTAGATGTGGGCTTTTCATATCTGGCCTTCTATAGCTAATTTGTTTAGTGTTTTTGTCATAAAAGAGTGTTGAATTTCATCAGATGCTTTTCTGTATCTATTGAAATAATCATGTGATTTTTATCCTTTCTCTTTTTAAAGTGCTGTATTATACTGATTGCTTTTCATATATTGAACTCGTATTTCAAGAATAAATCCCACTTGGTCATGGTGTATAATCCTTTCAATATGCTGTTGATTTTGGTTTGGTAGTATTTTGTTGAAAATTTCTGTGTCAATATTTATAAAGAATATTGGTCTGTAGTTTTCTTTTCTTGCAATGCCTTTCTCTAGCTTTGGTGTCAGGGTAATGCTGGTTTCGTAGAATACAATTGGAAATGTTTCCCCGTTTTTCATTTTTTTTGGAAGAGATTAAAGAGGATTGTTGTTAATTCTTTATATTTTCCATAGACTTCACCAATGAAGCCATCTGGTCCTGAGCTTTTCTTTGTTGGGAGGTTTTTGATTGCTGATTCAATCTCCTAGCTAATTATACGTCTGCTCAGATTTTCTGTTTGTTTATGATTCAGTCTTGGTTGGTTGTGTGTTTCTAGGAATAGCCATTTCATTTAGGTTATCCCTGTGCAACAATTTTCAACCTTACAATATTAAAACACCAAATACATTTACAAACGAATAGCCATTTTTTTAAAATAGAAGGGTAAAGTTAAGATGTTTGGTAACATCCATTCTGGCAAGAAACTAAGAAAATAGGAAATATTTTGCACAATTGCTAGGGTGTCAGTACAATAACAGAGTATTTTGTCTATGGAATACGAAATGCTCACAATCACGGATTCATCCATTAGAACTAGCACATACTCTACAAGATATACTAACGGAAGTGTGCATTGTTAAATGTACAAGAAAGAAAGTTGCAGCATGGTATGTAAAAGGTAAAAATCAGAAAACATCTAAAATGCCATTGTCAAGAAAAAAGTTTCAATTCTGCGTTGTTTTAAAAATGCTTATGTTACAGTTCTTGTTTATTTTTAATTGAATTATAATAGGATGTTTTGAACTTATAGCTCCTATTTCGTATACAAAATCGCCTCCAATTGATATCTGTATAATATTTCTTCCTATATTTATTAGATCATCAATTCATTTATTCATGTTCCCTTCCACAAACATTTATTGAGCATCTTCTAGAGGCCAAGTACTGTGTATATTAGATATAGAATAGTGCGTGAAAGGAAGCCCTAGATATCATTTATTTCTTCACTTATTTAAGTCTTCCTTAAGGTCTTGAAATACAATTTTATCATTTCTTTTGTTTATTTGCTTTTTGTTTTCCTTATTTCATTTTCTTTTCTTCACACTGGTTTGAAAGAGATATATTCTTTGAGTGACTATCCTTGGAATTTTAGCCTTCGTATTTACCAAAGACTGATGTATTCAGTATCTCGTCTCATATAACGTAAGTGCTCTTGGAATGCTATAACTTCAACCATATTCCTCCCAGTTAATATTTGTGGTTGTTCTGTATCTTATCTCTATCTTGTTTTAAGTATATGTAACCCTGCAGATTAGGTTATTATTGTTGTCTTATCATTCCAGTGTTTGTTTAGATTTATCTACATACATACCTCAAAATATATCCTATTTAAATTATTTGGGGTATATATAGTTTGGAAACTCTGTTTCCATTTATCTTTTTTTTTTTTTTTTCCTGAGACAGAGTCAGACTCTGTCTCCCAGGCCGAAGTGCAGAGGCACGATCTCAACTCACTGCAACCTCCACCTCCCTGGTTCAGGCAATTCCTCTGCCTCAGCCTCCCAAGTAGCTGGGATTACAGGCACATGCCACCATACCTGACTAATTTTTTTGCATTTTTAGTAGAGACCAGGTCTCACCATGTTGATCAGGCTGGTTTCGAACTCCTGACCTCGTGATCCACCCACCTTGGCCTCCCAAAGTGCTGGGATTACAGTGCAGGCATGACCCACTGCAGCCGGCCTGTTTCTATTTATCTTAAAAATATTTTTATTTTAACTTTGTTGTTAAAAAGATATTTTTATGGAGAATACAATTCTTGATTAATTGTTTTCTGTTTGGTTTGGTTTGGTGTGGTAAGTAATTTGAGGATAATTTTTATTTGCTGAATTCTGCCATCCAGTGTTGCTTTGGAGAAGTCGGCTATCAATCTAATTTTTGTATTACCTTGAAGTTGATGTTTTTACTCCGTGATCCCTTTATGATGTTTCTCTGTCTTTGGTGTTTAGCAGTACCATTATAATGATTCTTCCCGAATCTATATATTGATATTTTCCCTCAGTTCTGAAGCATTTATGCAGACAAGAATATTATTAGTTTGAATCTATATCTTTGCACTACATAGCTATTATATTCTTTCTGTTCATTTTCACTCTTGTCTTTTTCCTATCCCTTTTGAACAAACTGTCAAAGTTTGTACTGTATTATTGATGAAAATTCCTCTTTAAATGTTCTATTTTCACTTTTACACAGTTGGTGAGACTGTAAACTAGTTCAAACATTGGGGAAGACAGTGTGGCGATTCCTCAAGGATCTAGAACTAGAAATACTGTTTGACCCAGCCATCCCATTACTGGGTATATACCCAAAGGATTATAAATCATGCTGCTATAAAGACACATGAATACATATGTTTATTGCGTCACTATTCACAATAGCAAAGACTTGGAACCAACCCAAATGTCCATCAATGATAGACTGGATTAAGAAAATCTGGCACATATACACCATGGAATACTATGCAGCCATGAAAAAGGATGAGTTAATGTCTTTTGTAGGGACATGGATGAAGCTGGAAACCATCATTCTCAGCAAACTATCACAAGTACAGAAAACAAAACACCGCATGTTCCCACTCATAGATGGGAATTGAACAATGAGAACACTTGGACACAGGAAGGGGAACATCACACAATGGGGCCTGTCGTGGGGTGGGGTGGGGGGAGGGATAGCATTAGCAGATATACCTAATGTAAATGACGAGTTAATGGGTGCAGCACACCAACATGGCACATGTATACATATGTAACAAACCTGCACGTTGTGCACATGTACCCTAGAACTTAAAGTATAATAAAAAAAGAAAATGTAACATAAAACACTTAAAAAATAAAAATGGCAATATACCTAAAAAGATAAAATAAATGTTCTGTTTTAAAATTTAAATGTGGCCAGGTGCAGTGACTCATGCCTGTAATCTCAGCCCTTTAGAAGGTGGAGGCAGGGAGGTCTCCTGGGCCCAGGAGGTTGAGGCTGCAGTGAGCAGAGATTGCACCACTGCACTCCAGCCTGGACAACAGAGCAAGACCCTGCCTCATAACAACAACAACAACAACAACAACAATGATAGCATTAAAATTCAAATGTAAAATTCTATTCCCTAACCTATTTTTCTTTTTCATTTATTTTTATTTTTATTTTAATATTTATTTATTTACTTATTTTTGAAATGGGAACCTGCTCTATTGCCCAGGCTGGAGTGCAGTGGTGGGATCTTGGCTCACTGCAACCTCCCCCTCCCAAGTTCAAGAGATTCTGGTGCCTCAGCCTCTCCAGTTGCTGGGATTACAGGCTTGTGCCACCACACCTGGCTAATTTTTTTTGTATTTTTAGTAGAGATGGGGTTTTGTCATGTTGTCCATGGCTGGTCTCGAACTCCTGACCTTAGGTGATCCGCCCACCTCGGCCTCCCAAAGTGCCGGGATTACAGGCGTAAGCCACCATGCCTGGCTTCATTTATTTTTTAAACTTCAGACTGCTCTCTTTTTATCTCCACTTTGGTCTTAGCCACTCTGTCTTCCAGTTTCTTGTTCATGTTTCCTCTTCTGAAAACTTTTTGAGAAGAGCAAGATCTGATTTCTAAAGTTTTCTGTAGAACTATTATAGAGAAATGCTTTGTCTCCGAGTTTTCTTCATAATCATAATTCATGATGTATATTAGCTGAGGATTTGCCAAAGGGGGACAACAGAAAGGAGGAGAGTGTTCTAAACATCTCTTTTTGTATATATGAGTGTTGACTGGTTCCTGTTTTTAGCTGGAGATCTGATACACAAGCTTATGTGATTAGGAAACATTCCTTCAATACTTGCTAAACTTCTCCAAAGAGATTCTGCTTTGCCCATTATACTCTAACACGACTAGAGTAAGATACAGCCTATATTTTTTTTCTTGGCTTAGGTATGGGCTCTGAAAGCCTTTCCCCATAAGTGACCCCACTGCCAGGGCCCCTGCTGTCTCTGCTCATCAGCAATGTTTCTTTGTTGGTTACTATGCATTTCATAGCATACTATGCTTTCCACTAAGAAGTTAATAAAAGGAATTGAAGGGGTTATAGTGCAGAAGCAAGGTGCAGCTTTAAAAACACCTAGTTAAAAACAATCCCTGTATCGTTGAGGATTGCTATGCCAACTGTACATCCTTCTATCCCTACATTGGAGATAACAGGGAGTTAATTTAAGACTTGCCTTCTTTAATGCCGTCTGTTATATTCCGCTTCTGAAGGCAGAATGCATGATGTTAAGGAACACATTTCTCTTTTATCCTCCATAATTTGCATTTAATGGGAATATCTCCAAGTGTGTTATTAGTTTTAGTTTTAAATGGTATAATTGGGTTTTGTGATTATTTGGCTGTTGACATAGTGCTTTTCATGGGAAATTGGGAGAAGTCTCTGCTGGTATTCTGAACTGAAAGCCAGTAGTCCTATATTTGCATGTTTCCCTATATTAGCTTCCTTCTTGATTTTAAGGACTTTTGTATCATTTATGTAACACAGACCACCTCTTTTTAATATTGCTGATTTTCTTCATTTCATAAAATTGATCTATTCAGAAAAGAAAAAAGTTCCCATGATTTCTACTTCTATTTTCCCTTAGAGGAGTCTGGTTATTTTATGAAACTATATGAGCTAGACTCTAAAAGAGTTGTCTAATTGGCTGACTAGTAAGACGATGGATCAATTGCCTATATCTCTGTTTTGTGGGATTGGAGAATTAAATGTTCTGAATCTATAGCAGCTACATTACTCATACTATGACTTCCTTGGTAATCTCAGCCACCTTCCATCTGGTTTTCTGACTTCATAAACATATTAAAATAGAATATTTCCCAACGTTTTATCATGAAAATGTAAAAAAAAAAAAAACCTCTAGAAAAGTTGAAAGGCTATTACAACAAACATCCATCTATCCCTAACCTAGCTTTACCAGTTATTAACATACCCTCTGTGGGTGTGTGTGTCACTGTTGCTTTGTTTTTGCAGAACCATTTCAAAGAAGCATATGAGTTGTACACTTCATGACACTACTTTTAAATGTTTTAGAATGTATCTACCCAAAGCAAGCTTATTCTCAAATAGAACCACAATAACATTATTATAATAAAACATTTAGTCACTTTGATACAATAATATGTGATAATTTTATTTGATATACAGTCCCAAGTCAAATTTATACAATTGTCCCAATAATATACTTTATAGTTATTTTTTTTCCAATCAGGATCTCTTCAAGATCAGCTATTGCAGTTAGTTGTTTTTTCTTTTCTTTTCTTTTCTCTTCTCTTCTCTTCTGTTCTTTTCTTTTCTTTTCTTTTCTTTCTTTATTTTTTCAGACAGGGTCTCACTCCGTCACCCAGGCTAGAATGCAATGGTGCTATCTCGGCTCACTGCAACCTCTTCCTCCCAGGTTCAAACAATTCTCATGCCTCAGCCTCCTGAGTAGCTAGGTCTACAACCATGTGCCCGACTAATTTTTTATTTTTAGTAGAGACAGAGTTTTGCCGTGTTGGCTAGACTGGTCTCAAACTCCTGGGCTCAGATGATCTGCTAATCTTGGTTTCCCAAAATTCTGGGACTACAGGTGTGAGCCACTGGGCCCGGCCAGTTGTTATTTTTCTTTACTTTCTTTTAATCTAGAATAGTCTCTCTGCTGTTATATTTCAAATCCAGACAGTAGTGCAGCTGTAGACAGAATTATGTTTTAGGTTTATATAAAACTTAAATTTATCTGACTTGGAAGATTAATAAAATGATTTATTTTTGAATTGGTTATGTTCCCGTAAAAAATTAATTATCCATTTGTTAATCTGCAAAGGATCTCTTAATGGCTAACATCATGTCTTTATTCTATTAATATAAATTAAACAAATTATACTCATTATAAACATTTACAGCTTACAAATTGTTGTTTAAATTATAAAGACTATAATCATAATAAGGCTCATTTTACCCGTCACTAAGATGCATAAATATAATGCCTTTCATCACTAACCATTCCATCCTTCTGTCCATATTTGACACTCATTCTACTATTTCTTCTCATCATTTTACCTCTAATTATATCTCTTTTCTCCTCATCATTTTTAGTATCTGTTACTTTCCCTCCCTGTTTTCTCTGTTCCTTATCCCCCTCTCCTGTAATACCATTTTCCATAGCAGGAACAAGTAATTTATCCTTGTTAAAAGCGTTTTGTGTGTTGGGCATGGTGGCTCGCACCTGTAATCCCAGCACTTTGTGAGGACGAGGCGGGCAGGTCATGAGGTCATGAGATCAAGACCATCCTGGCCAACATAGTGAAACCCCGTCTCTACTAAAATAACAAAAAATTAGCCAGGCGCGGTGGCGGACGCCTGTAGTCCCAGCTACTCATGAGGCTGAGGCAGGGGACTCTCTTGAACCCGGGAGCTGGAGGTTGCAGTGAGCCGAGATTGTGCCACTGCACTCCAGCCTGGGCGACAGAGCAAGACTCCGTCTCTCAAAAAAAAAAAAAAAATTTGTGGTATGGAATAAACATCCAACCGTTTAGTTAAATCAACTAACATTAATTATTGTTTCTACCAAATGTTGGGTGACTTTTAAGGTTAATCTCAGCATAAAAAGGAAACAAATGAAATAAAAGCAACCTCAGAAAGTGAATACCGTGGAGAAGTGACTGTGAAGAAGTCCGTGATCTTGCCCATGTTTACACAGCTGCTCAGTGGTGAATCTGGGAAGTGAATGCTAGCAGTT
This sequence comes from Pongo abelii, assembly GCF_028885655.2. Lineage (NCBI taxonomy): Eukaryota > Metazoa > Chordata > Mammalia > Primates > Hominidae > Pongo > Pongo abelii. The sequence goes on along the minus strand of NC_071993.2, from coordinate 26,028,305 downwards.
GCAGCCAGAGTCCCTGACCCCAATCACTCTACTGCCTCCCCAAGGCAGATACCGGAGAGCATTTGAGTTTGTGATTCCTATCTTGTCTTTCAGGATGCGCTCTGTGGTCCTTGATCTCCCTTTTGGTAGAAAGCTTTCCAATAGCTTTCCTTGGGCCTTATCTCTTCACCCCTCTCTGATGGCATGTTGGCTCTTTGCATCCCCTGGATGCCTCCTGGGATCCACCTCTCTTTGTCTTCTGCAGGGAAGTAGGTAGAGTAATTGTGGTTATGGGCTGTGGCCACTTAGCTCCATTCAGTCCAGCTTCTTCTGTTTGGGGATAGGGGAAGGAGGCTTCTCATCACACAGGTTGAAGATGGTGAGAGAAATAGTCCTTTACTGTGCAGGGATGTGCATCTACTCTGCCGAGATGAACATGTTTCTCTGCTCTGGATTCATTTCCAAAAGGCCCCTCTCAGTTGTCTTTGACTTAGTACCTGTCAGACCCCAAAAGGGGATGAAGGTGGGATAGAAAACACTATAGCAAAAGTTACTCAATTAGCTGAGCTCCTTTACTGCTCTAGGCCTGAGACAGCACCCGCCTAAAATAAGGATACTAATGCCAACCTTGCATTCTCTAGTAAGTACAGAATTCCCCCCTAATCTGTAGTGTTGCTTTCTGGGGTTTTTGTTACCTGTAGTGAACAGAGGTCCAAAAATATTTCAGAAAATAAACAATTCATAAGTTTAAGTTGTGTGCCATTCTGAGTAGTGTGATGAAATCTCCTGCTGTCCTGCTCCATCCTGCCTGAACTGCGAAGCATCCCTTTGTCCAGAGAATCCTGTATGTGCTACTCACTCTTTAGTCACTTAGGAGCCGTCTTGGTTATCAGATTGAAAAAACAGCGTATTCAGGGTTAGGTACTGTGAAAGGAAATTATTGTGGGCCCTCAAAATCACTGAGCTAAAGGGAAAATTCAAGCTGGGAGCTGCTCAGGGCAAATCTGCTTCCCATTTTATTCAAAGTCGTCCCTCTGCTTACTCAGATAGATGCATATTCTGATTGCCTCCTTTGAAAAGGCTTATCCAAAACTCAAAAGAATGCAACCACTTGTCTCTCACCTGTCTCTGACCTGGAAGCCCTCTCCCTGCTTCACGTTGTCCCCGCCTTTCTGGAAGGAACCAATGTACTTCTTACACATATTGATTGATGCCTCATGTCTCCCTGAAATGTATAAAACCAAGCTGTTCCCCGACCACCTTGGGCACATGTCATCAGGACCTCCTGAAGCTGTGACACAGGAGCACAGACAACCTTGGCAAAAAAACCTCCTAAAATGATTGAAGCTTGTCTCATCATTTTTCTCGATTAACAATACTATCTGTAGGTGGAACTACTGTATTTGATAAAATTAATCACATGAAACACTGAGGAGATAAACTAGTAAAAAAAAAAAGCAAACTCTTCAACAGTGGTAGCTATTCTTATTTATCTTGACAAAGAATCTTATGTGAATTGAAGCAATTTTCTCGGAGACTCTGACAGTGTTTCTGTGTAGTTATTAGTATTCACAGGATCCTGATAAATGTTTATTTCACTGAGACCTCATATACATAGAAGATTGTCATAAATAATCCTGGTATACGGATGTGATGCTTTTGATGTGTTTTGCTGTGTTGCTTTGTTATGTTGCCTTTCGGGGGAGTGGTAACTTACTGCAGGATATATTATTATAATTTTGCTTAAATATAATTGCATAGTTTCTCAGAAAATTACATGTGACAAATAGCAGTAACATGTGACTTGATTTAGAGGAGTGACTATATTTTTCATCAATTTTCAAGAAATAGACATGGCAGGTTTTGATTACCCACATGTTGAGGTTTCCATTTTGGTCTTGAAAGTCATTACAAATATGACTCACCTGGACAATTTAGAAAACAAAAGCCAGAATTTACCTTAAAGCAGGATTTTTCAACCTCCCCACTACTGACATTTGGGGCTGCATAATTCTTTGTTGTGGGGACAAGGACAGTCCTGCACATTGTCGGTTGCTTAACGGCATCTTGATATCTACCCCCTAGATGCTTATAGCATCCTCTCAATGGTGACAACCAAAAATGTTTCTAGACATTGCCAGATGTCTCCTGGGAGTGATGATGGTGCAAAATCACTCTAGTTGAAAAATCATAGCCTTCAGCTCACATTATATTTAATTTTCCTGAGTAAGTCTTCAAATAATTGAGAAAACAATTTCCAGTAGGAAAAAAGATAAAAAGAAGAAAGAGGCTTCAGATAATCCATTCCTATTGATTTTGCATTCAGGCCATTTTTTTTGGTCAAGATATTTTCCTAAAAGAGAAAAGAATCCACCCACTATTCTCACAAATGCACTTTCAACTCCTTCCTGCTTGACAGATCATTCCCAGGCAAAGCAAAGAGCTCCTGATGGCTGTAATTTATTTCAGCATCCAATGCACCAATTTCCTCCTCACATCTTGAGCTATTGTTCTTCCTCCAGTATCATGTGATAACATTTACCTCCCACCACTTCACAGAGACTATTTCTCTCAGACACTATAAAGTTAAGGAATCAGTATTATGCAATTAAATGGTCCTTTTAAAGACTTTACAAAGCTCCATGGATTCATTTAAATAGTGACTCATCACATTATCCTTCTCAGAAGCAAAACCCACTTTCCATTCCCCCATTTATGGCCTCCCTACATCGTGTGCTTGAGGTTTAAAATGTTAAGAGTCTGCTAAGACACAAACTCAACATATTTTTAAACTAGCACAGTGTGAAATACAAGGGGTCATGAAGATACCAGAACTTGCAACCGATCTTTCCTGGTGAAAAATTTGCTTTGTTTTACAAAGCAATTTCTTGCATTTTCTCTTTTTATTATCCCAATAACCCTTATAACCATGCATCAAACTGCCACTCCTATTTGAATAAAGCCCCTGTCAATCTGGTAAATGACTAAAACACATAATTTTTCAGGGTGTAAGGAAACAATAGATTTGATCTCACAAGATAGTGTCTGGGATGAATGGATCAAATTCCCCCCTCTGCCTCTTCCCATCCCAGCCTTTGATGTCTACTCTCCATGAGAGACTGAGAGAGATGGTGAGGTTTGGGGTTTATTTGTTTGGAAGACGTAAAATGTCGGTAAAGGCTGTCTTCAGATACAAGAATCTGATGATCATTTCTGACTGTGCTGGGGAACATAGAGAAACTCTAGCAGGGAGGAGTTTGGAAGCAGTTTCTGTTCCTCCCTGACTACCCCATGGCTCTGGTCCTAGATGGGAGAAGAATGATGTCAGTCTGTCTGACAATCTAATTGTCTCTGAAAGGGCCAAGGTGTGGTATCCAAATTCCACACACTGTCATCTTACCAGGTCTGGCTCAAATGGCCCCTTTTCAGACAACTGTCCCTGTTCCATCACTTAATCAATCACAGTCCAGTCTTTTCCAAGGGAGCCCCTCTGAAGTCTCTTATCCCTTTATACCAGTGTTGCATTTACTTAGGTACGAGCCTTTGATCTTGTTTTAGATGGTGTGGTCCTTCAGAGCAGGGCTATATGGTTGTTTGTCTGTAGGCATCCAGTTCTGAGCTACAGCATGTGTCTTCCCTGAATAAAAAGAGGAGAGAAAACCTGTGCCTGATGTCCACACAGCATGACCTTCACTTCAGGGCATCCCTAAAATTTGAGTCCTCACACCCCCAATCCTAAACAAAAACACTCTGCACAGTAGTGATAAATATCTTCGCTTCTTTGCTTCTCTTTATATATAGTGTTTGCATCAGCAAATGTTGTTCAAGCAATAGTTATAATTACACTCATCAGTGCAGGAAATCTGAATCCACCAATAGATTTCTCTTTTCCTCTCCCTGTCTTTCTTCCCCCTTTCCCTTGTGACATGGTTTGGCTGTGTCCCCACCCAAATCTCCCCTTGAATTGCAATAATCCCCATATATCAATGGTGGGAACAGGTGGAGATAACTGAATCATGGGGTGGGTCTTTCCTGTACTGTTCTCATGATAGTGACTACGTCTCATGAGATCTGATGGTTTTATAAATGGGAGTTCCCCTACACAAGCTCTCTTGCCTGCTGCCATGTAAGACATGCCTTTGCTTTTCCTTTGCTTTCTGTCATGATTGTTAGGCCTCCCCAGCCATGTGGAACTGTGAGTCCATTAGACCTCTTTCCTTTATAAGTTACCCAGTCTAGGGTATGTATTTATTAGCAGACTGAGAACAGACTAATACACCTTCCTTCCTTCCTTCCATCCTCCCTCCTTCCCACTCTCCCTTTCTTCCTCCCTCCCTTTTATCCTCCCTTTTCCCCTCCCTCCCTCCTTCCCTCCCTCCCTCCCTCCCTCCCTCCCTCCCTTCCTTCCTTCCTTCCTTCCTTCCTTCCTTTCCTTCTTTCCTTCCTTCCTTTCCTTCCTTTCCTTCCTTCTTTCCTTCCTCCCATCAATACATATTTTAGCATCTACTCTGTGGCATTTTCTCTTCCAGGCACTGGGATTCATTGGTGAATAAGATCAAGTCCTTATCCTCATTGAACTTACATCTTAGTGTAAATCTCACACTTATCCTGAAGGTCTCAAAAGTGATTTGGCCACCTTCTTCCACCCAGGTTCAGTTGTTGGAGGCCTGACAAGTGGAGAGCAGAGCCTACCATCACAGCAGCATGGGGTGCCTTGGGTCCCTTCCACGAAGGATCCATGAGCATCACACTCCTGGTTTCTGCCCAGGCCAGTACCCCTCATTCCTCATCACCTTAGGGAACTGGAGACAAGGAAACAGCCTCTCACAGGATGATGAAGCCTCCTGGAATAGCTTACTTTGCTTACAAAGTGATTTCTTGCATTTCTTCTTTTTCATTATTCCAGTAACCATAAGAAAGATGCATCAAATTGCCATCCTTATTTGGAAAAAGTTCCCTTCAATTTGATAAATGGTCAAAACACAGCATTTTCAGGCCATAAGGAAATCACAAGGTATTAGTTTGGTGCAAAAGTAACTGTGGTTTTTGCTATTACTTTAAAAAAAATGCACTGGGCGCAGTGGCTCATGCCTGTAATCCCAGCACTTTGGGAGGCTGAGGCAGGCGGATCACCTGAGGTCAGGTTCGAGACTAGACTGGCCAACATGGTGAAACCCCGTCTCTACTAAAAATATAAACATTAGCTGGGCGTGGTGGCACACACCTATAATCTCAGCTACTCAGGAGGCTGAGACAGGAGAATTGCTTGAACTCAGGAAGCAGAGGTTGCAGTGAGCCGAGATCCCGCCACTGCACTCCAGCCTGGTGACAGAGTGAGACTGGGTCTCAAAAAAAAAAAAAAAAAGACAAAAACCACAATTATTTTCACGCCAATGTAGTACTTGCTGATTTGCTATCTGACATGAATCTTTACTGATACTATGAAAAGCTGTTGCTTTAAGAAAGGATGCCCAGGAAAACTCTTTATACCCAACATAGAAATAAGGGCTTGTAGAACCCTGACATGGAGGGATTTTTTTTAAAAGGAATTTCCTAATAAGAACTTCTAGTCTATCAATAGAAATGTCAATTGTTGCATATGTAATGTCTCACTTACATTGGGACTTTCCACTAGGAGCAAAATTATTTCTATTTTGTGAGCAGAAAAAACAACAAACAAACTGGCTTCTTTGAAACCCAGGGAAGAGAAACGTGACAAGATACAGGTAGAATGATTGCATGTCATTAGAAGGAAAGAGAATGGGTTTCTGCAAAGGCATATTTGATTTTCTGTTTGAGAAACAAATTCTCCCAAATAAGAGGTATTTTTTGAATTATTGAGAAATGTATTTCAATTGGACATATTGTTCCTTCTCAGTGACAGCTTGTCCTTTATAACGATGTTATATGATAAAACTCTGGTGAAAGAATTGGCTTTTGTGCCCCATTTAAACTAATTTTATCAAGCATGCGTAAGGAACCAATATTATAAATCAACGCACTAAACATACTCATGTCACTCATCATATTTTCTTAACAGTTTTCCAGGCTATTGTCCTTATTTCCTTTCTGGGAAACCTATTTAGTTTCTGTTTGTGTATGTTCGTTTTTGTTGTATGTCCCAGAAGAGCATTTCTACGGTCACTACATCAAGAGAAACTTACTCCAGCGGACCAAGTGAAGTCACTGTTCACATCTGTTGTTTCAAAGCAGTGTTTAACGCTACAGTCGCCACCAGCCACTTTCTCTGTTGGCTACACACTTACGCAAATGCTTTGTGAATACATGTTACCACGTATCCAAAATATAGAAAAGTCCAGGATTTGGGGTACAGTTTCCAACATGAGGCATTATCATTCTGTGTCAAATTTGCCAATTTGCCAGGCACGCTGGGACACTGCTAATGGTTGGTCAGAACTGTGCTTCTCAAACCACCTGAAGAATAACTAACAACAAAATTCGATTCCATCATTGGCTAATATTTTACAAATTAGAATAAATCATGAATTACTAGAAAAAGCATTTTTAAAAAATCAAAGGTATACACAATAAAATACCATTTAAAAAAATTATTAGAGTCTAGCTGGGCATGGTGATGTGTGCTTGTAATCCCAGCTACTTGGGAGGTTGAGGAAGGAGGATCTCTTGAGCCCAGAAGATTAAGGCTGCAGTGAGCCATGATTGCGCCAGTGCACTCCAGTCTGAGAGACAGAACAAGAATGTAAATATGATTCAATAGACATAAAGTTGTGTAGGAGAAAGAAAAAGTAATACCTTTTCCTCAACCATTGCAAGTTTCATGGCCGAAATCCCTGTAACAAAAGACAGACTAACAGGAGAAAAGCATAACCAAATTTATTTACCACAAGTTTTATGTAATATGAGAGCCTTCAAGATGAAGACCCAAGGACCCAGGGAAAACTGTATTTTTATAGTTAAATTTGATGAACAGGGATCAGTCATGCAGAAGTATGATTAGACGAAAAGGAGATACGACCTGATGGCAGTAAACTGGTGGTAACTTAACAAAGTCTATTTTTTCAGATTTTTCTGGGCTTTTCTATGTAACATTCCTTTCATCGGGGTATAGGGCAGGACACGTGTCACATGAGAGTCTTCAAGAGAGAAGGTCAGAGAGAACTTTCTGCTTCCGTGGTTTTTTCAATTTCTTTCAGCTCAAAATACTCAGCATGCAAAGATGCCACATTTTATGGTAGTATTTCCTGCAGGCCATCAATTGCTTTCAAGTTTCTAAATGCTTACTTTCAGTTTCTAATCCTACCTTGTAGGGAGCACACATGGAGTAACAATGCCTTAGCAAGTACCTGGCTAGAGGTAAGCAGGTCAAACTGAAACAAATTAACAAGAGGTAGATGTAGCAAATCTTGAGGGCTCAGCTCTATTCAGCCAACAGAAATACTACTAACAGAACAGCCTTCGTGGCCTCCGTACTAGGGTAATGTAAACCAAAATGTATCTGAGACAGGTCTCAATCAATTTTGAAGTTTATTTTGCCGAGGTTAAGGACATCTCTGGAAGAAAATAATAGGGAATCACAGAAACAGTCTGTGATCTGTGTCTTTCTCCAAAGAAGAGTTTGAGGGCATCAATATTTAAAGAGGAAAAGTGGGCTGGAGGGGAAAGAAGATGGGTATAGTCATTCATATGTAACAGAAGAAAAGAAGCAGGGAGGGGAAGAATCAATGACACTTTCATCTGTGGCTCAGAACGGACACTTTACATAATATAAGGGGAGCATAGAGTAGCTACCTGTGGAGATATTTAACCTATTTTTTTTTTTTTGAAACAGGGTCTTGCTCTGTTGCCCAGGCTGTATTGCAGTGGCATGATCATGACTCACTGCAGCCTCAACCTCCTGGACTCAACCTCCTGGTCTTCCTGAATAGCTGGAACCACAGGCATGTACCCACATGCCCAGCTAATTTTTGTATTTTTTGTAGAGACAGGGTTTTGCCATGTTGCCCAGGCTGGTCTTGAACTCCTGAGCTCAAGTGATCCTGCCTTCTCGGCCTCCCAAAGTGCTGGGATTATAGGCGTAAGCCACTGCACCCAGCCTTTAACCTTTCATCTGTAGCTGCCTGATTAGCAACAAAAGGAAAGGCCGTGTCTTGCATGATTCAGCTTTTGACTTAATTTTTTCCTTTTGGCTCAGTGAATTGGGGTGCCAAGTTTTATTTTCCTTTCACTGTATGTAATGGCCAAGAAAGTTTACCATGGGATGGCATAAGGACCTGTAATTTTATCATTTAGCTGTTGCTCTGTGTATTTATATCTTTATTTTTCTACATACTTATATTTTCTTTTAGCACAATGTGGTAGACTTGAAATCAGACCACTAGTTTGGTTCACTGGAGAGACTCCCCAGATTTCTGCTTAGGAGCTAGAACTGCAAAATTGTATCACTCTTAGAATATCACCCAAACTTCCCAACCACTAGCATCTCTGACACAAAGCATTTCAAAGAAATAACACGTCTATGCTTATATTTTAGTTGTACGCTACAAATAGTAGATGAATCCCTGGCTAAAACAACTTTTCTATCATGTGCTGCATTCAATCCTGAAATATCTGCAAGAAATCCAAGATGAGCAATCATTTGCCAAACTGGGATTTGGTTGGCGAAATCAAAAGCCAGGGTGGGAATGAGGTGGGAGTGAGAGGTATTTGTTAGAAACAGAACACAACACATATTTGGGGGTAAACAAAAAGGGAACTGTAAAGATAAAGAAGATTTATAGAAGGCCAGGAGATGAATAGCCAATAATTTTTCCTTGGATAAGCCTTTATTACTCAAGGCAGTGTGCATTATAAAATATGAGAAACTGAGAAAGAAGAGGAGTCAAAGGCAAACTCATGCAGATCATTAATCATTGATAAAGAAGAGAGACAAGACCCATGCGAAGGCTCAGAGTAATGGCCTTGAGGATTCTTTATCACAAAAGCCGGGGTAGATTGTAAATATGAGACAGAGTAAGAACACGAAAATCACTGAAGTCTGTCTGAGAAAATCTAAGCAATGTACATGCAATCCTGTTTTCAGTGAACACCGAGCGGGCCGTGGGAAGAGAAATCCAAAAGCAGCCTCATTTGTTCCTATGTCAAGTTGAGAATGAGTTGGATTGATTTAGGAGATGAGAATGCTGAGGATTCGACAAGCCATAATTATGGATGCTCAGGTTTTTACAGTGACTTTTTCATTTCATGGAAATATAACCTTAAAGTTGCATAATCTGCAGTTTAAAAATACTGAAACAGCTTGGTGAGTGGGAAAGGGATCTGACCTTTACTTTAGGAGACCTGGTTGCAAGTCCTTCAGTAACTGCCCATCTGACATTGAGCAGGTCTCCAAACCTCTTCTTGACTCAATTTCATTGTCTGAGATATGGAAATAAGTATTTCTGCAGAGGCCAGGCACTGTGGCTCATGCCTGTAATACACGCACTTTGGGAGGCTGAGGTGGGAGAATCGCTTGAGCTCATGAGTTTAAGACCAGCCTAGGCAACATGGCAAAACCCCGTTCCTACAAAAAATATGAAAAATTAGCCAGGTGTGGTGGTGCGTGCCTGTGGTCCCAGCTACTCGGGAGGCTGAGGCATGAGAATCACTTGAGCCCAGGAGGTGGAGGTTGCAGTGAGCTGAGATCATGCCACTGCATTCCAACCTGGGTGACAAAGCAAGACTGTCTCAAAATAAAATGAAATAAAATAAAATCTGCAGGGTTTGATTGATTGACCAGGTTGCTGAGTGAAAAAAAGGAAAATGACTGAGATGTATAAAATCTGGGAAATACAATTATACACTTAAAAATAGCTTCACTTAGCTTGGTCTTGATTCTAGAAAGGAAGGAGCTTCATTCTTAGTATGTAAATAAATTTAAGATATGTATTTATTTCTATATTTAACTTATTCCAGGTATTTTTAGGTAACTATGTAGGCTGTATTAAGTTCATGTCAATGACTTATGGGATAGACTTTTCTTTCCTATAGTGTAATGTTGAAGAACTAAAAACTAAAATATGGTGTATTTCGGTTTTTATTGTTGTCTTTGCTGTTGCTATTTTATTATTTTATCCTCTTCTTCAACATCAAATGTTTCTTAATGGAGGTGAACTAGAATCGAACAACTAATCTGGACATTCGTTATATCTCTATTGCTTATTGTGTGGTGTTTTCAAATCAATTCCTTGTGGCTTAGGGTAGAAAACTGACCGAACCCCAAGGTGACTCTACTGCTTTGGGGGTATCCAGAGCTTTTGATGGGTCAGGAGGGGAAAGGGCGTTGTCATCTGACTGTGGGGTCCAGAACTCCCATTTGTTCTTTGCAACTGTAGGCTGATACTCAGGGGAGCTGTAAGAATAAGCTCAACCCCTCGGAGTCCATGCCCCTGAGCCCAGCCTACTGGTCAGCAGCCAGTCTCATTTTCCCAAAACCCGCCTGTATGTAAATGTCCACAGCTAGTCAGCTACATAGGAGCAGCTGTTAACCTTGAAATGCTTTAATTGTAGGGGCCCTATTTCCATTAACATGTGTTCCTTTGTCTTCATCTCTCCACTAATGGCATACAAATTAGCACAATTTATGCATTACTTGGGAAATCCTATAATGGTGCCCAGTGCATTTTAGGAATAAGGATCTCCCAGGATACTATTGTACACATTCTAGAAGGAGGGAACAGCCTCCAGGGAGCATTTTTCATTTCCCAAAGACACATTTTATCTGATTTAAATGAATTCATATTGCTTTTCAGTATTTTTTATTATACTTTAAGTTCTAGGGTACATGTGCACAACGTGCAGTTTTGCTGCATAGGTGTACATGTGCCATGTTGGTTTGCTGCACCCATTAACTCGTCATTTACATGATACAATGGTACAAAGAGGAGCTGGTACCATTCCTTGCTTTTCAATATTTAAAGGGAGGCAAGGGGAATAAAATTTGAGCTTCTGAATTCCAAGTAGTTTTTGGTGAAAAGGCCAAATTCTAAACTTTGCTGCTTAATCTCTACACTATTACTATAGGAGGTCAGCAGACCTAAAGATGTCAATTGAGCTTAATCTCTCAACTCTGAAGATATAATGCTGAAAGAATGCAGCTTTTAAATATTCCTGTCTTGAAGCATACAGCTTGATGGACTGGACAAGAGGTATGAAGGGTCCTTAAAGTGCCCAAAATAAATAGAAAAAAAATACATTCCAAAAATGAGTTTTTAAAACATTCATTGCAAGGTGCCTATGATCATAAAAGGCATAGATAGCTACTTATCCATTTAAAACTTGTAAAAGCGGATGTAATCTTGCTAACAGTTTTTTGTGTGTTTGTTTCTTATTTGTATAATTTTTTATTATACTTTAAGTTCTGGGATACATGTGCAGAATGTGCAGGTTTGTTACATAGGTATACACATGCCATGGTGGTTTGCTGCACCCATCAACCCGTCACCTACATTAGGTATTTCTCCTAATGCTATCCCTCCCCTAGCCCGCCACCCCCTGACAGGGCCTGGTGTGTGGGTGTGTGATGTTCCCCTCCCTGTGTCCATGTGTTCTCATTGTTCAATTCCCACTTATGAGTGAGAACATGGGTGTTTGGTTTTCTGTTCCTGTGTTAGTTTGCTGAGAATGATAGTTTCCAGCTTCATCCATGTCCCTGCAAAGGACATGAATTCATCCTTTTTTATGGCTGCATAGTATTCCATGGTGTATATGTGCCACATTTTCTTTATCCAGTCTATCACTGATGGGCATTTAAGTTGGTTTCAAGTCTTTGCTATTGTGAACAGTGCCACAATAAACATATGTGTGCATGGTCTTCATAGTAGAATGATTTATAATCCTTTGGATATATACCCAGCAATGGGATTGCTGGGTCAAATGGTATTTCTGGTTCTAGATCCTTGAGGAATCACCACACTGTCTTCCACAATGGTTGAACTAATTTACACTCCAACCAAGAGTGTAAAAGCTTTCCTGTTTCTCCATATCCTCTCCAGCATCTGTTGTTTCCTGACTTTTTAATGATTGCCATTCTAACTGGTGTGAGATGGTATCTCATTGTGGTTTTGATTTGCATTTCTCTACTGACCAGTGATGATGAGCTTTTTTTCATATGTTTGTTGGCCGCATAAATGTCTTCTTTGGAGAAGCTTCTGCTCATATCCATCGCCCACTTTTTGATGGGGTTGTTTTTTTCTTGTAAATTTGTTTAAGTTCTTTGTAGATTCTGGATATTAGCCCTTTGTCAGATGGATGGATTGCAAAAATTTTCTCCCATTGCTCACAGTTTTTTTAAAATTCAGTATTTCCCTCGTTTCTTCACTTTTACTGTTATGTAAAAGACTTGATCAATGTTTAGCTAGAATGTATGTAAATGACAGAGAATTTCAGAAATTTGACCATCAGAAAACATTTACATATATCACACTAAATATTAAACAAAGTATAGTAGTTCAATATAAAGTGCAGAAGAGATTAAGGATGTTATAATTAAACATGAGCTGATTAATAGGAATTTCAATTCACGTAACTTAGAGAAAAACGTGGCTGTTTCAATAAATGAAACTAAAATTTCTCCTGGATCCCAGAATTCAAATTGTATTTATAAATACATCATGTATTCAGCTACTATTTGTTTAAATGAACTTGTTGGGCTAGCCTGGGAAATGTTATCATTTTTACTATTTTGTATAGAGAAAATATTTTCTAATTTAAGTTGGAGCTATCTGTGCAGTGGTTTCTCTACAGTTGTACATAAAATAAAATGTTTTTACTATAAAATGAGCTAATATACAAAAAAAGATGAGCTGAGTAACATGAAGCATAAATAGATTACAAAAAAAACATTTCACGGGGTTGCTATGAGCATCCAATGAGGTCATATATAAAGTGTTTTCAATAGTGATTGTCCATAGTGAGCTTTCAGTGGAGATTTACTATGACTACTGCTGCTATTACTAATGCTTTCTTTATTAGTTTTCATAGACTTTTTCCAGAGAAAAATACACATACGTTCCAAACTTGTACATCTTCATCCGGAGAAATATTATTGAGACTCTCTGAAGACAGAATTTCCAGTAATTGGGCCATGGATTTAGTTGTGTACTGTTACAAAAATTGTAAAATTTGGAAAATGTCAGAGACACTTCTTAAATTTTTTAGAAGTATTCCTCCTGTGCAGTAGCTTTTGAAGAAGCATTTAAAAATTAGGGGAGCAAAATTCTAGCCCCACTTGGGGTGAGAGAGTGGGAAGAAGGGACAATGATGAAGAAATGCTGGTTAATACCCAAATGATTGTTGAATGTACTGTGAGTGTTTTACCAGCCTATTTTAGAGGGAAGTGCTTTTCTTTTTCTTTCTTTCCCTTCCTTCCTTCCTTCCTTCCTTCGTTCCTTCGTTCCTTCCTTCCTTCCTTCCTCCTTTCCTTTCTCCCTTTCTCTCTTTCTCTTTCTCTTTTTTTTCTCAGACGGCGTTTCACCTGTCGTCAGGCTAGAGTGCAGTAGTGCAATCTCAGCTCACTGCAACCTCCGCCTGCTGGGTTCAAGTGACTCTCCTGCCTCAGCCTCCTGAGTAATTGAGACTAAAATCATGTGCCACCACGCCCAGCAAATTTTTGTATTTTTAGTAGAGACTGGGTTTCACCATGTTGGCCAGGATGTTCTTGATCTCTTGACCTCATGATCTGCCCTCCTCAGCCTCCCAAAGTGCTGGGATTACAGGCGTGAGCCACCAAGCCGGGCCGGGGAAGTGCTTTTCTAACCAAAGATATACCCAGTATCTTGTTACCACTATTGGGGTGATTCACTTTCTGCAGCTTCCTTCATATTCTTCTTTCCTCATCTGTTGGATTTAAGGGACTTAAAGCTGCTAGAAACGTAATTAGCTCAAAAGTGATAACATATGTGTGGCCAACATTTGAGCATATTTGCTGAGCTAAGTGCATAAGCAGGGCAGGTTATTTAATTTGAGTAGCTTATCAGTTTCATTTAGAGTGACTGGAGAGTCGCTACAGCCCATTATTTAAAAAGTATATTTCTTTTACCACTTTTATATTTTCGGATGAGAGACAGGCCCATGAGGAAGACTACAGACAATTAAAAAAATTCTAATGTACACAGCATTTCATGGCTCTTTGACAGAATTAATGAGAAAAGTATAATCTTGATAAATTTATAATAAAATAAATTTACTTGTTTAGATCATAATTTGCACAGATTAAGCCAAAGGTAGTCTAACATAGTATCTTCCTCTTTGACTTTAGAACATATACACATACCAAAATCCTCAAAATAAAAAGTTAATTTAGTATTCCTGGTGATGATAGAAATATACCACCTAATTTTTAAAAATGCCTCTTCTTATACATACTATTGGAGAAACACAGGGCTACATCCATCTCCATAGAGCCATTTGCCTGAAGCCTGCAGCTTGAGGGACCCCACATTTTGGCCATTCTTCTGTTGCCTGGTTGTGGCAAGGGGAACAAGAGAAACCTCAACATAAACTTTGATCAAAATTGATATTGATCATTCCCTGGTACTAGATCAATTTAAGAATGAGGGATAAATCCACTTATGAAGGTTTTGGAATACCTGACTCCTTCTCTACACTTCAAAATTCAGTACATATATAAAAGGATGGATCGGGTGAGTCCAAAGGCAAAATTACGAATTGTGAATAGCGGTTAAGTACCCTAGCTTTCTCCTCTCCCCAGTTTATGCCACTGTATTTTGTACTATCAATGATTATTTATAAGTAGACAAAGTTCTGAATTAGATAGAAACTGTTGTCCCAATGAATGTGATACTATTGGTACCACATTTGTTTAAATATCAATTTTAAATGGAAGGATTTTATGATATTAAGTGACTTACCACGTGATTTCTCATTTATCAGTAAAAGTTTACAAGTTCTGGGATGAGCTCTGCAAATAAATTTAATCAGATATATTCCTTGTTCTTTAGCAATTTGTAGTTGGTAACTGACATAGCCATCTACAACAAATCAAAGTGTAATTTTTCACCAAAGGGGAAATAAAGTTTGCCTTTATGATCATATGATTTCATTCATAGGTGTATCATGAAGCACACAGGATTTGGGCATTTGAACCACACTTCCTTCTTCATTGATCTGGAATCCTAGCATCAACCATTCCCATACTTGCTATATTCTATACTCAGTTACACTTTTAATCCCAACTTTGTTGATCAAATATTCAGTGTAATGTGCATCACCATAATCTGAGACTATATAAATTTATGTTCAAATTTCAGTCTAAAATGACTCCCTCCTTGTAGGTATAGTAGCTAATGCCTCCTCTGACTCCTGTACCTTCTGCTCTGGGCTGAGGGATGAGGGAAACAGCATCTTTCTTTTTCACATTAGCTGGGTGACCGAAGAGTTAAGAATCTGTCACTCTTTTTATCAATCTTTACTATAATAAGCCATCATTAAAAAGTCCTTTTTCCCCTCCAACAATATCAGATATTTCACTTGGGAGACAGTGGAGTTAAACTAAAGTTCAAAGCACACATATCATACTTTCCACCCAAACTTAAACTTGATTCTATTTAGTTCTTGTTCTGTTAATGATGTTAAATCCCCATCCACCCATTACATATTCATTATATTATGCTTACCTTCTTATTATTCCAAGGAGTCCCCAAGTCTTTCAGACTCTTCCTATAGGAATATTTCTGGCATTGATTGTGTTCTCTTCATTCCTGCTGGTTTAACCCTAGTGCGAGTCTTCATTGCATAGACAATTTACTTTTCTGGATGGTATGATCTTTGGAGTCTTAGGTTATACTTTGTACTTGTTTATATCTCCCAGCATGTAGGATGGTATCTGCTATGGAAGACCTTCAAAATGTTTCTTAGAGGGTTTTTATTTATTCTGCATCATCACAAACAACTGTGCAAAAATGTCTTGACTCTCAAATCCAAATGTCCTTCTATGTCTTTTAAAGCATCCATTAAGATTCCTGAGTTAATATTGTCAGTTTGCTAAAAAATAGATGCATACATATTACAAATCCCTGATTTATGAGTTGTTTGGTTATACACTTACTGGTAACTGACACTGAAATGGGCATAGTACAATACTAGAACAACTACATTTTAGAAAAATGGGAGCTGTTAGTTTAAACTAATGAAAGAGAGTGGCATATTTTGGTCTTGGTTAATAATGTCCCCAGATTTATCCCTCAGCTGTTCAGATGCCAAAAGCTAGCACCAGTCAAGCATAATAGTGCCAGATGTATGTACTTTTTCATCTGAAATGAGGGCGTAAACAATTTGCCCAAGCCCTTTGGCTAGTTGACATGGCATATCTGTGGGGAAGTCAGAGTCCCAGATTCGTGTGTGAACAGGTTCCCTTTGTGCATTCATGGGTAAGTCACAGCCGATGAGCTACCATGAAGGGCTACTCTTTCTTTGAGGGCATTCCCTTTGGTTTCATATGATCTTTAAAAATTTCAAGCTGCTTATTGACAGAATCAGTTTTAATCTATTACTCATTTACACTGCTCACATAAGTCAAATAATAGTTCTCACTGATATTGACACACTGGATGTTTGTTAGACAGAAGAGCTTTGATGGAAAAAGGAAAACAGATTTCACATAATAGAAACAGCTAAAATAGAAAATTAAAGGAAATAAAACAAAGTGATCTTTAATCATCTCTCTTCTATGAATCTTGGCATAAGTTTAAGAACACTAGTGATATTATTTTCATATATGTATACAGTTTTCATTTATAAAAGACATTATGAACACACACACACACACACACACACACACACGCACACACACACACTCCAGAAGCCTTCAGGCCTAGCTTTTAATGAGATAACTAGATTCTATTGAAAGGAGTCCAAAGTTAAATAGCCACATAATGATTTCTGCTGCATGGCGAATGGTATTATATAAAGGGGAAGGGATGTTCACAAACATGGTATTATAATAATATCTAAATGTTTTCTATCTAAGGCACTGGCTGATTTTAACTACTTGGTATATGGTCAGTCAGAAGAATAAAACCCCTCTCCTATTTTGTTTCTTGTCTCTCTTCAAATAAGAGTGATTGAGTTTACCAAATTTCATAAAAGATTTCCTGATGAAATTAAAATTGTATTCATGCTAGTCACTGTATTAGTGAAAATTGGTATATATTTCCATTTAGTCATTGCTTTCGTGATGTAGGTACATATGTTGAACTATTATTTTTATCATTCCTATACCTCTGTCTTTAAAGATGGGATTCTTCCCTCTCTGGGTCAGTCTGGTTTGATCCGATAGCCTGCAATGTAATAGTCCTCTTTTGGGACTGTTTATTCTCCCTACTCACTAGACTCCCACTTGTCTTGAGTGGACACTTAGAAACTTCTAGAGCATTCGTGAAAGTCAAGTGCATTAGTTAGGATAATTATACCCAATAAATGAGATTTTAATACTCTTGGGATCTACTGCATTATTAAAAATGGTCCTGATAAGACTGGAGATAGTGCTAAGGGCACTATTTAAGCAGTGAGATATGATGTTTGTGGTTATTCAAAACTGGAGAATATTAGTTTGAAGTTTAGTGCCTCAGTGGTACAAAACAGCCAAGGTAAGCTGCTTGATGTGATTTAATATTTCATTTTTAACCCCATGAATCTTTGTGATGGAAAATGAGACAGCATTAATCTGGTGAGCTTTAATGACATGGATTTTAGTGAATATCTGAGGGTGAAAATGAAAAATAAATGACCAGTCATAGAGACTCCACCCAGCTACAGAAAGAGAGCATAATAGACATCTACAGAGCTCTCCACCCCAATCAACAGAATATACATTCTTCTCAGCACCACATTGCACTTATTCTAAAATCGACCACATAATTGTAAGTAAAACACTCCTGTGGTTCACGCCCGTAATCCCAGCACTTTGGGAGGCCAAGGTGGGCAGATCACCTGAGGTCAGGGGTTTGAGACCAGCCTGGCCAACATGGTGAAACCCCGACTCTATTAGAAATACAAAAGTTATTTTTCTGGGTGTGGTCATGTGTGCCTGTAATCCCTAGTACTTGGGAGACTGAGGCAGGAGAAGCACTTGAACCCGGGAGGCAGAGGTTGCAGTGAGCCGAGATCACGCCATTGCCCTCCATCCTGGGTGACAGAGCAAGACTCCATCTTAAATAAATAAATAAATAAAAGAATTTATGCCATAAAGCTATATATCACTTTTGAAAGTTGTGTTTCTCACTCGTTTTTAAATTATTATTTTTTTTGTTTGTTAATAAGAACACTTAACATAAAGTCTATCTTTTTTTTTTTTTTTTTTTGAGATGGAGTCTCACTCTGTCGCCAAGGCTGGAGTGCCGTGGGGCGATCTTGGCTAACTGCAAGCTCCACCTCCCGGGTTCAAGCGATTCTGCTGCCTCAGTCTCCCAAGTAGCTGGGATTACACGCGCCCGCCACCATGCCTGGCTAATTTTTATATTTCTAGTAGAGACACGGTTTCACCATGTTGGCCAGGCTGGTCTTGAACTCTCGATCTCATGATCTACCCTGTGACATCCCAAAGTGCTGGAATTACAGGAGTGAGCCACCGCGCCCAGCCAAAATCCACCTTTATGGGAAAGTTTTAGATATACAATACAGTATTATCAACTATCAGCACTATGTTGTGCAGTAAATCTCTAGGACTTATTCACCTTGTGTAACCAAAGATTATTCCCTTTGACTAATATCCCCCTGTGTCCTCCTTGTTCTCCTGCCTGGCAACCATTATTCCACTCTTTAATTCTGCCTGTTTGACCACTTCAGATTCATCCTATAAGTGGTAGGATGTGGTATATTTTTTTCTGTTTCTGACTTATTTCACTTAGCATAATATTTTCCAAGTTCACTCATATTGTCACAAATGGCATGATTTTTTTTAAGGCTAAGTAATATTCCATCATTTTTATTTTTATTGTTTTGAGACGGAATCTCGCTCTGTCGCCCAGGCTGGAGTGCAGTAGCGTGATCTCGGCTCACTGCAACCTCCGTCTCCTGGGTTCAAGCAATTCTCTTGCCTCAGCCTCCTGAATAGCTGGGACTACAGGCGCCCGCCACCACGCCCGGCTAATTTTTTGTATTTTTAGTAGAGACAGGGTTTCACCGTATTAGCCAGGAAGTTCTCAATCTCCTGACCTCATGATCCGCCCGCCTCGGCCTCCCAAAGTGCTGGGATTACAGACGTGAGCCACCGCGCCGGGCCCGGTGTTCTCTTTTCTTTACATCTTTGCCAACATTTATCTTTCATCCTTTTGGTAATAACCATCTGAAAAGTTGTGAGTTGATATCTCATTGCGGTCTTGACTTGCATTTTCCGGATTATCAGTGATTCTGAGCACCTTTTCCTATACCTGTTGGCCATTTGTATGCCTTATCTGGAGAAATGTCTATTCAGGTCCTTCGCCCACTTGTGAATTGGTTTTCTTGTTATTGAGTTGTAGGAGTTCTTTATATAGTTTAGATATTAACCCTTTATTAGGTATATGACTTGCAAATATTTTCTCTTGTTCCATAGATTTCTTTTGTGTTTTGTTGACTGTTTCTTTTGCTGTGCAGAAACTTTTTAGTTTGATGTAATCCCACTTGTTTACTTTGGTTTTTGTGGCCTGTATTTTGGTGTCACAGCCAAGAAATCATTCTCAAGGTCAAAAGTTTTTCATTATGTTTGCTTCTAGGTGTTTTATAGTTTCAGCCCTTACATTTGGGTCTTTAATGTATTTTTTATTTGATTTTTGCATATGTTATAAAATAAGGCTCCAATTTCATTCTTTTGTATATATTCAGTTTCCCCAATACCATTTATTGAAGTGACTAGCCTTTTCCGATTGTATATTTTTGGCACCCTTATTGAAGATTAGTTGACTGTGTGCACACGGGTCTATTTGTGGGCTATTCTGTTTCATTGGTCTATATGTCTGTTTTTATGCCAATATGACACTGTTTTGATTATTGTAGCACAGTGATGAGTTTCAAAATTAGGAAGTGTGATGCCTCCAGCTTTGTTTTTCTTGCTCAATAGAAGTGTCTCTTATAAATAGCCTAGAGTTAGATTATTTTTATCCAGACTGATAATCTTTGATTTTTAATAAAATAACTTGGTCCATTTGTATTAGTTATAATTATTTGATATATTTGAATGTATTTCTTCTCTTTTCCTTTGTGCTTTTGATTTCTTCTGCTTTTCTGTTTACTTCCTTTTTTCTGGTCTTGACACCCATCCCTCTGCTTTAAAAAAATAAAAAGATTTTATTGTTATTTCATTTACTCCCTTGTTTTCCTTTACTAGTTTGCAAATTATGAAATCTTTTTCTCTTCTCCTAGTTGTTATCGTAGAAATTGTAAAATGCACCCGTAATCAATAACTTTTTCTTAACCTTCTCTGAGCCATACAGACTTCATAATGTATTAATATCTATTAGCCTACTTTTATATTATATGTCTTAAAGTATCTTAATTTTATCTTTTTAAAACAAATCATGTCTTGTTTTATAGTCAATATGTACTCATTTGTTTACCATTTTCTTTTCTTCTATTTTTTGTACCTTCATCCTGGCTCCTCCTTCTTCCTAAAGTACATCATGAATTCTTCTGTAGCCTTCTGCTGTTGCTGCTCAGCCAAGAGCAGAACAACTTTTCCTTTCCTCTCACCTTCCAGTCTTTCACCAGTACCTTCTTTTGGTGGAACCCAATCATAGACCAACTGGCAAGATAATCTGAGAAATGTGATTTTCAGGACAATACCTCCAGGCAAGACAGAGGAGAACACAGTGAGTTGGGAGCAGGGATGAGCGCTATCAGACTGTAACTGGCCTAGTAATGTGCACTCAGGTCACAAGCCCAGATGAAGGCTGAATTTTAAGTAATTTCACCTGCTCCTTCTACCCAGCTACTATAAGACAGGCAAGTTTCCTTCCTGACTTCTTTGAGGAGTATTTTCCCTCCTAATTCATGTTCTTTCTGCTAGCCCTTTAGTACTTGAGATTTATTTTTCAAACAGCATTGGCAATGGCCTCTACTCTTGCACCCATGTGGTTACTTAGTTATCAGAGATGAAGTCCTGGGTCGCTAGGTCTGGATACAATATTGCTTACCGTGTTAATCAATATATGTTAGGTTTTGTGCAGTAACAATGATTTTTAAATCTCAGTAGCTCACAGCTGAGCTTTATTTCTCACTCACAGTGCACGCGAATCTTTAGGAGGCTGAGAGCTCTGTTCCATACTGCCTGAGAAATGCCAGGGCATGGAGACTCCACTTCTGATGCATCTCTGGTTTATTGTAGAGCGACGGAAACTTGGTTAATCAGCCTCGCTCCTTAAAGGCCTCTGTCTTGAAATGATACACATCACTTTGGCTCAAATTTCTTAGCCAAAGAAAGGTACAGGAAAGTGAAATCCTACCAAGTGTCAGGAAGAAGAACACTAAATATAATTGAAGAGCACTAAGGACTATTCCACTTACATTTACTTCTAAAAACCTGTAGGTATCTATAGGATGTCTTCCAGTCATGTTTGTCGGGCATTCTAAGTGCAAGTTTGAAGCTCAGAAGAAATATCTAGGCTTAAGACATAGAATCGAGGTCTACAGGAACAGATGAGATCACCTAGACAGGGGTTACAGGTCTGCACTGTCCAACACAGGAGCCATTAACATGCGGCTATTGAGCACATGAAGTAAGAGGAGTCTAAATTAAGATGCGCTGCAAGTGTAAAATATGTACTAGATTTTGAAGACAGTATGAAAAAATAATGTAAAATATTTAAATTATATTAATGAAATGTTGAAATGACAACATTTTGAATATATTTGTTACAAAAATATATTATTAAAATTAATTTACCCTGTATCTGTCTGCTTCTTTTCAACATGGCTACTAGAATATTTAAAATTACATGTACAGCTTGCATTGTATTTTTACTGGACACTACTATTAGAGAATGAGAAGAAATAGGGTCTATGATAAAGCATTTAGAAACACAGGACCAAGTTTCCAAGAGCAATTAAAGAGCTGCTTCAAACAGAAGTGATCAGTTTTGCAAACTGCTAATCTGGTTGCTTTGATCTTATTTGTTGTCAGAGCTGAAGGGACTGTCTTATAGTGGTATTGCCTAAAACTATCCACTGGTACCATATTGACCAATTTTTCATGCACGGAAAATAGAGACATGTCATGAGTTATTAAAAGACTAACATTTTGTTTTCTTTATTTATTATGGATTGTATTGCTTGTAACTCCTTTTAGTTAACATACTTCTTGCTTAAGACCAATGTCCTAAGTGTAGGAACCAAATTGAACTCACAAATCAAGAACTACTTTAAATAGCATTCCTTGTTCTTATTGTATTTCATGCTAATTAGACATAAAAGGATAATGTAGTTGATATAGGTCATTGCAACCATTTCTATTTTTTATGACTTTAAACAACTATGAGGGAAGTAATTCAGCAAACTTTTAATAATTTTTTCACTTGTCATTAATTAATCTACAGATTTATTGCAAGTATTGTGGCAGTTAATACAAAATATTTTATTTATATCAATATACTTATTAACATATAACATATTAATACATTATAAATACTTATTCACTTACATATAATTAATGCAAATATTTTATTATATAATCATGCTAATTAATATAGCAATATATTAATTAATATTAACTAATATTAAATGCTTTAATATTAAATATTTATGTATATTAACATTTAGTATTGAGTAATTTAAATATTAGACATAGATTATTTAAACATTTTATGTGAATGAATTAGCAATATTTTATTACCCTTAGTCAAACCATTATAAAAACACTGGGTTTTCTGCAGGCAAGGGTACTCTTAGATGGGCCAATGACAATTTATGGTCCTCTAGCCACTTCCTTTGCTGAAGGATTGGTGGTGGTAGAAGAAATTGTTCTTAGTGGTCGGTCCCATAACCCAAGTGCTCTTCCTGGGGAATTTGGAAGCCCTAGTCCCCCCCCATACCTAAGAGTCTTAAAAACCGTCTCAGAGGCTGGGCGCGGTGGCTCACGTCTGTAATTCCAACATTTTAGGAGGCTGAGGTGGGTGGATCACCTGAAGTCAGGAGTTTGAGACCAGCCTGGCCAACATGCGGAAACCCTGACTCTACTAAAAATACAAAGATTAGCCAGGAGTGGTGGTGGACACCTGTCATCCAAGCTACTCTGGAGGCTGAGGCAGGAGACTCGCTTGAACCCTGGAGGCAGAGGTTGCCGTGAGCCGAGATCATACCACTGCACTCCAGCCTGGGCAACAGAGTGAGTGAGACTCTCTCTTAAAAAAAAAAAAGAGTCTCAGATGAAAGACATTATCTTTTCTTTTCAGGTTTCTCCTCCATTGTTCTTCCCAACAGTAGAAAAGAGGAAAGAAAGCACAAACATTTATTTTCATTCTTATCTAGGAGAAAGCTAAACATTATCTGCTCATACCATTTAGTAATCAAAGGTGACAGAAGATGCTTCTTTTAATAAAAGAGGCAGCTGTGAAACTGCCAATCTGAAGGGGTTTTTAAGACACCAGAAAGGCAGTGCGGTAAACAGCTGGACAGGGCGACTGAGGGAACTAGTGGAGGTGAGATTATCAGCCAAATTTAGAAGTTAGAAAACCAGGAATGATGTTCATTAGCAGCCATGTGGATGGAAATGATGCTACGTGCACTCAGCACTGAATGGAGGGGTAGCACCGGGGCACAGTAACAAACTCCATCCTGCCACAGACAGTCACAGATCGGAAGTCCTGAGGGCTTCTTTTAGCTTGATGAGATGGAGTTTCTAATACCTTCTTCCAGGAGAATGGCTGTTTTGATGTGAGCATATAAGGAGAGTCATCGTTAGCCGTGTTTGGGATGACTGAAAAAATGCCAAAGTGGGGATTCGGGCACAGAGGGTGCTGGCCTGCCATTAAAGGTGATGCAGAAGTGGATGGGAGTACAAGGAGGGCACAGCCTGGCCCTGACAGATTCTGATCTAGGCAGAGTAGCCTCCTGGTTTCTTTGGACACTTCAGGTGTGCTCCTGCTTCAGGGCCTCAGCACTTCTTTCTTCTGCGTGGCATGCTTGATGCAAGATCTATTCAGACCGCCTTCAATGCCGTAATGCAATTCTGATGTCCACCATCCAGGGTTAGTGTACACTACACAGGTTTAAGGACACAATCTCCAACAAGACTGTCTTCACTTCCTATGCCAGCTGCAAATTCAGGGGTCTCCAGGCTACCCTCACTTCTGACCGACTGGCTACAAACTCAGGAATTCCTATGACCCCTTCAGATACAACTTGCCAGAATGACTCACCGAATTCAGAAGCATACTATACTTATAACTACAGGCTTATTTTGAAGGGCACAAATCGGAACCAACCAAATGAAGAGATATGCAGGGCAAGGACTGGGAGTGTCCCAAACACAGAGCTTCCTTGCTGTCTCCCTGTGGAATTATGATGCATTGCCTTACTGGCACACGGATGTGCTTACCAGCCAGGAGGTTCACCTGAACCTTGATGTCCAGAGTTTATTCTTATTTTTAATTTTTTTTTCAGAGATGAGGTCTCACTCTGTTGCCCAGGCTGAGGTGCAGTGGTGCAATCACAGCTCACTGTAGCCTCGAACTCCTGGGCTCAAGTGATCCTCCTGCTTCTGCCTCTGGAGTAGCGAGGACTACAGCTGTGCACCACCATGCCCAGCTAATTATCATTATTTTTAAAGATGTGGTCTCGCTGTGTTGTCTAGGCTGGTCTCGACCTCCTGGCCTCAAGTGATCCTCTCTCCTTGGCCTCCCAAAGTGCTGGGATTACAGGAATGAGCCACCATGCCCAGTGATGGGCAAACCCAGAGTTTTTATTGGCATTATGTAGGCATAATTGATTGAATCACTTGAAACATGATTGATTCCACCTCCAGCCCCCTCTCCTCCCTGGAGGTTGAGAGGTTGGGCTGATTTTGTGTGGATCAAAGCCCCAATCCTCCAATCACATGGTTGGTCTTTCTAGCATGGCCAACCTCCACCAGAATCATCTCATTAGCATAAACTCAGGTATGGTTCAAAAGTCTCATGAACAGAAAAGACAGTCCCATAACACAGGAAATTCTAATTAACTTCTCAGGATCCAGGGACAAAGACCACATTCTTTATTATATAACAAGCTATCTTCTGATCTTTGGTGATTGTTCTGCTACAGCAAAGTGTTATCTGAGCATCCCCATTTGGTATAGCATTTATATAACAGATACAGCAATAGTATCAGCATAAATACACCTAACATTTGGAGGAGCCAGTGTAGGGTAGGGACAGGAGATTTAACTCAATTTCCCAACACATTTAACCACTCCTATCAGTATTATAATCTTACCAACAATGCCAGTGTCAGATCATATTAGAGTGTAGGAGATGTAACCTGAAAAATAAAAGTTCAAAGATATTTGAACATTACTAGAATCCCATTCAGTCATTATAACTAGCCTGGTCCATTGTCATATTGTATGCCAAAATATCTTGCAGGGTGAGCCCACTAAAGTGTGCAGGCTTCCATTTAGTCTTTGCAAGTTCCACAAGCAGGTGTGGTTTCAGAAATACACGACTTCATCCATTCAGGAATCTGGTATAACAGAGCTAAGAGACAACGTCATCACTTGCTCTAAGCCTATTGGATTATCTTATTGCATAATCCATTTATTTATTTCTTTACACTTTGCCATTCATTGTCTCTTCTTTTTCTCCATTTATACCCAAACTTTTCTACCTTTGAATGGGATGTTAGGTTCAGCCACTGTTCTGGTTTAGATTGCAGGCTTTGCAGGCAGGAATAATAGTCTAGCAAGTGTCTCCCCCTCACTCCATCTTATTCATATAGCATAGGGTTACTTAGGCACATAACTAGTGAACTATTTCTACTACTAAGCAATATAGTAGCATACATTATTAATCTCATTTGTTCCAGATGGGGTGAAGGCATAACCTACCCTATCAGGCCCTTAGGAAATCTGGCATAAAGGTTTCAAAGCATAGTTACGGTTTCTTGCTTAGGAATCATCCTTGCTTTCTTCACTTGTAATTGCAGCGCTGGTCCTGGGACCACTGCATTAGGAAAGAAAAAGAAAATTGAGGACTGGGCACGGTGGCTCACACCTGTAATCCCAGCACTTTGGGAGGCTGAGGCAGGCAGATCACGAGGTCAGGAGATGGAGACCATCCTGGCTAACACGGTGAAACCCCGTCTCTACTAAAAATCCAAAAAATTAGCCAGGCTTGGTGGTTTGCACCTGTAGTCCCAGCTACTCGGGAGGCTGAGGCAGGAGAATGGCGTGAACCCGGGAGGTGGAGCTTGCAGTGAGTCGAGATCGCGCCACTGCACTCCAGCCTGGGCGACAGAGCGAGACTCCGTCAAAAAAAAAAAAAAAAAAAAAAAAAGAAAGTTGAGGTGATATGGAAAAGAAAGAAAAAATTATAGTCATAGCAGCGTCTTCTTCTCATGGGAATGAATAACTGCATAGTCATACAAGCAACAACCTCTCCTGCCCTTTTTTCCCAGATCCACCAGAAAACCAGGAATCTGTCTAATATGGACTTTCCCTTGGACCTCCCCAAGTTGAGTGTAAGCACACACTCATGAAAGAGTGTAAGCTTCATGCCTATCTCTCTCTCTTTTTTAGACAACCAGTGTTGTAATTGCTCATTTCAATTCTTTACCAAACCTTTATTCTGAAGAAGTCTAAGGAAGTATTACTCTGTAGTGAAGACTGATGCAGTATTTTTTGCTCCAGTTCTTTTATAGCACTCTGAGGATTCCCTTCTACCACCAGGTATGCAAAGCCTGGTTTAGAGTAAGTGTGTGTTCCTATCAGGACCCACTAGTAGTGTCCTGGGGCTACCGACCTCACTCCAATTTGGCTGCTCTGTGTAGGACCTTCCCCCAGAAAATCTGCCCAAAGCCATTTGCAGGCTCTGTCTCTTTTACTGGCAGACAGAACAGCTCTTAATTTGTGCCTCAGGTAGTTCAAGAGGAATATGTATAGATTCAATCCATCTCTGCATTGCTGCAGCCCCTCAATATCCATTCATTTCATGGAACCAGGTGGCTACTTCGAGTGAGTATATCAGGAAATCCACTTGCACGCTCAAATTACTTCTGATTTGTGAAGAGGGTTCTTCTGATGGGCTTTGGCATATCCTACTTAAATGCACCCTTCAAACTCCCATGGTGATTCCATAGGGCTGTTTCCTATACAGGCATCCCTGAATAGACCAGTTTTGTATTGCCCTTCTCTCTAACCATGTGGTTAGGCCATTGGCCACTGCCCATGAATTGGTCAAAACCCAAACATAGAGGCAAACATCATGCAATTCAGCTGATTTAAGTTTACCTTCATTGATCAGAATGTCAGCCTTCTAAACAGGATGCTCTTTGATCACCTTGGAACTGCCATCCATAAACCAAGCAGCTCTTTTTTGGTCAATCAAAAGCTGTTTATAGGGCACTGTTCAAGTGACAAAAGAATGTATCAGCTCTTGAAGTCGTTCCATAGTTGGCCCTAGGAGAAAAGATTCTACTTGTCTGTAAATATGCTGGCTAACTCTGTCCTTTCTCACTGTAATATCCCTGCACAAATCATAAGAGAACTGTTCTGGCCTCTTATCTCACCATTAAAGCATTATCTGACATCATCCAAGACATGAGTATTTCAGGTTTCAAGATTATTTTGTTTCTCAGTCAGAGGAGCAGTTTCAGCTAATGTCTTACATCAAGCTAGTAATTGCTACCCTACATGCATGAACTCCCCATCTCTCTTTCTTATTTTATTTTTCTCTTCATAGCACTTATTACTATCTAATATATTATATCTCTTATTGATTCATCTCATATTTGTTAATCTCCTCTCCACCTTGCACCAGAACGTAAGCTTCACAAGTGGTGGGATTTGTATGTGGTTTTCATTTCGTTATCCCCATTTTCTAAAATCATGCCTGGCACATAACAGATCTTCAGAAACATTTGTTAAATGAAAAAGTGAATGAATTAACAAGTAGACAAATCAACATTAGCCCAGAAATAAATCTCAGAATATAAAAATAGTGTGTGATAAAGGTGATACCATAAATCAATGAATAACAAAAGGAATAGTCAATAAATGCTGTTGAGTAAGCTGTTCAGTCATACTTTAGATTAGACACTCTTTTCTCATCTTACACTAAAAAGATCCAGATGTATTTAAGAGATAAATATAGAATAAAATAACATAAGGCTCAAACTCTTTTAGATATTGGTGTATGGAGAAACTTTCTAAGTATAAAACAATTAGAGAAGTCACAAAGGACAAACGTATTAAAACTAATAACATGAAGTATAAAATCATGCCTATAGAAATTAGTAAAAAGTAAAAGGCAAATGTCAAATGAGAGTAAAATAATTGCAGTAACTATGACCAGCCAAAGAATAATATTCTTACTAGAAAGTGCCTTAGGGTAAGAACAACACAATCAGATGGCAAAAAATGAACAGTTATGACCAGACGATTCACAAAGGGGAAGATGTGCAAATAATAAATAATGTTACAAGGACTATTCAGCTCTGCCAATAATACATGAAATGAGTATTTAAGTGCCAGTTAGAAATCATTTTTAAAAAGTCAAACAGCAAAAATGTTAACATGATGCTATTCATTGCTAGTGAAGATGGGGTGATGGAGCACTCATAAACTGTTGGTGGGAGTGGAAATTATTATAACATCCCCATAAATGAATAAAGCAAGATCATACACATGACTATAACAAGAGTCTCCACAATATTCTTTATTTTGACACTTTAATACCATTTCTTATAATTTTTATTAAGGAATGAATTAGGGATGTGACCAGATATTTATTAACAAGGATGTTCACTAAAAGCATTTGTTTACAGTAAGTAAAAATCCGAGAATTAAAAATTTTTAAAAATGGATAATCATTAAATTATGGCACAACGAAACATTGGAATATTATACAGCCATTAAAAATATATCTTAGAAAAAGATTAATAACTTGAGTAAATGCTTACACTATTAAGAAGAAAACTGGATAGCAATCACGTATATAGTAATTGTTCATTGTGTTTGTGTATGTGTGGATAAAATTTTAAAGAAAATACACCATGTGTTAGCAGTAGTGATTTCTGAGTGATGTGATAGTAGATAATCATTTTTAGAGGTGGTGTCTTGCTCTGTTGTCCAGGCTGGTCTTGAACTCCTGAGCTCAAGTCTAGGAACATCCTGAGCACTTGGGACTACAGTGTGCATCACTGCGCCCAGCTCGTAGGTAGTTTTTAATGTTTATTTTTGACTTTTTAACCATTTTCCAAATATTCTATCAAAGGTGCTTAAATAGACAAAAACAATAAAAGTAACAAAAATGTCACATGTCCTTACTTGTATGTGGGAGCTAAGAAAGTTGATCTCATGGAGATAGAGAATAGAAGGATAGTCATCAGATGCTAGAAATGTGATGAGCATGAAGAGAGGTTGGTTAGGTTGATTAATGGGTACAAACATACAGTTAGAACGAGTAAGTTCTAGTGTTTGATTGCACACTAGGATGACTACAGCCAACAACGGTATATTGTGAATTTCAAAAAAGCTAGAAAAGAAGATTTGAAATATCCCCAACAAAAAGAAATAATAAATGTTCTGGGTGATGGATATCATAATACCACCTAAATACCTTGATTTGATCATCACACATTCCATGCATGTATCCAAATATCACATGTGCCCCAAAAATATGCACAAAAATTACATGTCAATAAAAATTTTTAAAAATTAATGAAAATAGTCTCAAAGACATTGCAAAAACTGTCCCAAGCGGAAGAGCAAACAATTTTCACCATCCTATATTTCGTTGGGAAAGGTCACTTTCAGGTGTACGCACTTGACAGTTACATGTACCAACTGGCCTTTATCACAACAGAAAATCCTTCAATTTATATTTCACAAATAAACCTGAACTTATGGTGCATTCTATGTGATTTCATCAAAAGTGCTAGAAAGACTGCAGATCTCAAAATGAATGGGTTGTGTGTGCTGTTAAAAGACTCTACACTCTCTCAAGGGAAATCTTGATTGGAAGAGTTGTGTGATCTTAGCACTCGAAGGGCATGAGCCACTGCGATGAGAAGTGCATGTTCTGCAAAGCCTGAGGAGTTCTCAGCTGGCATGATGGGCCGAGGGGGAGGAAATCCTATTTTCTCGAATAAGTCAGGGATACACACCATATTGCCAAATCTAACAATAACAGCATGGTAGCCTTATGAATGTAATAGTAACAACTAAAGCCAAGGGCAGCCTCTATTCCTAACAGATTAACATACTTTCCTGAAGTAACAATACCAGGACTGCAGGGTCTTTTATACGTGTTATCTTGCTTAATCTCTCGTAAGACTCTACAATACAAGGTCATCTGAGGATGAAGTAATGGAGACATGGCTCTAGATCTTTAAAAAAAAAATCCAATTCAGATAAAGTGTCATGGAGCCCCATTTTTTTGTAATAAAATTCATAGGAAGGAAACTGACATGTATACACACATGCCATATGCCAAGGTTAGGACTGAGTATTCTATCATGTAGATATCAATCAACTCTTTTAAATTTAATGTATGTAATTCATTTCAGAAGAACTTTTGTTTGCCAATGGGAACTTTATAATTTATCATTAAAAAAACATTTTAATGCTAATATAGGTGAGTTGGGAGACAGTTTGTGAACCATTCCCAAACTAGCATGGCTGACTAATCAGGTATATAATCACTCTTCATAACATGTAGTCACAGGAAACATTACAAACCAAAAGTAGCAAAATTAAAATGCAGTATCATAAAATCCAACCAAATTTAATTCTCAGATAGTAAATGATGAAAATTACCACTCAATCAGCACAGACATATAATTCATGTTGAACTTTTCTCCCTCATCTCCAACATGATATTCTGGTAGAATGATATCTAGAAAATTTGAATATCAAAATTATTGTGTGCATTCATTGTACATAAAATGCATCAAGAAGTAAATAGCATAACTGGGGTCTGATAATACCAGAAATAAACCAGACAATATTATCAATAAAACATTTTGGGCATTTGTGAAAAGTCTCAGTTTCTCAATTATTGATAATTTATATTAAATTAAAAGAAATTAAGGAAAAAGTAACATTTACCTTAAACCCACATTCTTTTGAAACTTATTCTCTTATATGTATATTATATAACCATGATTGTTCTGATATATCTGATGGTGTATGCTAAGGCTCTGAATTTCTCTTCTGTGGGCAGAAAACACAGCCCTTTAATAGAGAGCTGTACATAGCTGATCCTGTTTTCAAATATAAACTAAAATCATATGGAATGAATTAAACACCTGCTTTTACATCAAAACAGCTGGAAATGATGTGACTTGTCTAAGGACCCTTGAACTCTGGCCTTGACTGCTGCTCACAAAATTTCAGAAGGAAATTGACTGAATTTTATGTTTCTATGTTACCTGAGATTTGCTAAATCACTCATAGGCTCATAATTTCTACATACAAAGGCGAAGTTCCTCAAGACACAAGACTTGCCTTTCCTTTTGGTGTCAATTCTTGCATATTGAGCTCTCTGAGTGATCTCTTGAGCTTCTTTTGTGGTCCTACTTGTAAGGATTCTCTATCTCTTTGCTTTCCTTAATAGCATTGTTTCCCGTATTTCATTTGTGCTGGACAATATATGGAGTAGTGGCTTTTTCTCTTAATAAACCCAGTAAACAAACTTTGCAGAAACCTGAAGCAGTGATTAACTTTAGGTAGAACAATATTAGTCCCTCATTATGATTTCTCAGTGCCCAGACACATTCCAGAGGTAATAAGAAAATTCCGAGACTCTTTGTGGGCAGGAACCATTTTTCTCTCACATCCTTCTTGGATGTGCATCCTAATAAAAAAAAAATTCTAGGGAGATCACTTGGGTAAAGAGTCTTTCTAATAGTTCTCAAAAGACTGGCCTGGATTGGAAAGCAATTTCAATTTTCTCTCAACTTTCCTTTTCTGCTCACATTTAGAATAAGAATATGTCTTTCTTTTGTAGCCAAAAAATAACTGTCAGCAGTGACATTGTGCAAGAGACTCCAGGCTTGTTCTTTTTCCTTGTGTTCTCTGAAGAGAAAATGATTACACTGTGACTTGCCATTGATTAACTAAAATCATCCAACTATAGAGAGAGGAGAAAGTGCAGCCCAGAAACCATAGCAACCTCTGCAAAAATGATTCCTGTAATGACACTCTTTCAGAATGTCCAGGCTTCCAGGTGGGCGACTGCTTGTCATTTTTACCTGTAGTACTGGATCATCCACAGTGGAGCTGACTGGGGTTTACTTGTAAGGGCCATTCTAATTATGCAAGGAGAGCTCATACTTGCTGCTGAGAAGGAGCAACAGAAACATTAGCTTTTGCTACATTGTACCATCAAGGAGGGATTACCTATACTCACCTCACTGCATTGGGAATCTATATGTATCTGCTCCCACTAATCTTTTCATTTCACCAGATAAACAAGAAGTTAGCCTCATTTCAGAGTCTAAAGAGTCATTTCCATTTTGTGGGACACAGCTCTCACATCAGGGACTCCTATTATTATTCAAGAGCGAGAATATTGAAATTTATCAGTGCTATTTTGACAATTTATGTTATGAGGACATCTATTTGATTGCCAACTGTAAGTTCAATAGATGAGAGAGTGGAACTCTGGACATGAAAGAGCAGTGTTATCACCTGGAGATCAGTGGGAAGGTTGGAAGTAATAACCTTTTTTCACTAGATTTTTATTTTCACCATTTGGAATAATTTTCCTTACTACATTTTCAAACATTTTTAACACCCACATTTATACACAAAAAGCGAAAAGAACACAGCAGTCTGCTATCATTGTTGCTCTGGTATTTAGCCATTTGCTCATATACAGTGCAGCCAGCTGTCAAAGGCAAATATTGGAAATAACTTATAGATTGTTTTAAAGGCAGGCTTTTGCTTATTTAGAGGAATCAGAAGATACTTTATCCAAACTAGTACTGTGCTAAATCGTCTTGTATTTTAACACTGTTAAGAAGACACATTCATTCATTCTTTTTTTAAAAAAAATCAAGCAAATAGGGAATACTGAAAGTCCAGTGTGTACTATATAAGTAAGCACTGGGCCAATCAAGATAAAAATTATCTTTCTTCAAGGGAGCTACAGTCTAGAAATCTTCAAGTTCCTACTTGTTAAGAAATCAATGGATATTTAAAGATTTTAGAGTTGTTCCAGAGGGTAATTTGCTACCAATGGAAATGGCTCCAAGACACTTTCTTTGTTTTGACTGAAGCTCTCCTTTCACACAGGCTGCTTAAGGCTTATGTGATAACCTCTTATGAAAACTACTCTCCAATCATGGGATAATGGTAATCTCCCATTTGATAAAGAGAAAGTATTCCATCTAAGCCTTCTATGGGCTGCAGTTAGAGTGGAAAGAAGTAGGCTTCAGGCTATAACTGGAGAGCAGAGGCCAGCAAGTAACTGATAAACTGCAGGACATAGCACAGCCTTTGTAAACCACGAATCTTACATCATTTCCATACAATTCTTATTTATCTATGACTGTTTCCATGTATCTAAGTCTTTTTTCCTCAGCAAGACTTTCCTTTCTGGGTAGACAGACTGTATCTCACGCTCCTTTTCTATGCCCATAGTATATGAGATGCTTAATAAATATTTATTGACTTGACTGAATTTCTCTCTCATAATTTAAATTATAAGTGCAGAAAGCAAACTGAAACATTGAATGCCACCTATGACTATAGAAAATCTCTTAAAAGGTTTGAAGCTGAGTTTAGTCATCATTTAAATCTACTGTGGGGTTATGCAAGGTTATTTCTTGAAGCTAAATATAATGATGAATACATAAGTTTGCATTTCACATTCTCCTTTTAAAGAACTCATTTAGCTTATCTCTCAAAAACAGGTTTGATTAATTTAAAATATACCCTTGGATATTGACTTTTCTGAATGAAAACCTACAAGAGGCTTGGTGCATATATAAGCTGTGTACTGATCACGGAAAATACAAACAAATGGCAGACTCAGCAGAATCCATGCCACGTTTCAAGGACTTGACCTCTAACGCTGAATAGTTAATGTCTCATTCTTCATCATCAGTAATTATTGCCTTTAACGCAATTAGTAAAACTTGCAGGATGTTCATCAGGGAGTGAATTTATAGGTTGTTATGTGATGGTATTTTTTATTTCTAAAAAACAAATATATCGTGAGGCAAGAATTCATGTGGCAAGTCCTATGGCTAATTGCTTCCTTTGGGGCAGGCAGTTATTTGAGGGGGCTGAGGGAGAAAGTGCTTAGTTAACATTCACTTGGCTGGCGATGATCATAGTTGAAACTATACTTGAGATAATTTTGCTTATATAAGTAAAGTGAGTATTACTGGCAAAATGTCATGAAAAATGTAAAAGTTACTGTCAATTTATACTGAAATGCAGCTAGTTAGAGAGAGAGGATTTTGAAGGAGATGATGAGTCAGAAAATATTCAAGAAAGCTTCGGTGTGCATCCATTTTCATGATGGTAAAAATACATTGTTTTTCCCTCTCCCGTCAGTAATGTGCAAATAGCTGGTTAAGTAGTTGGTATTTCCTAAACCTTGTGGTTGCTGTAGAAGTTTGAATAGCAAGTACAAAATATTTAGTTCAATTTACGTAGCACGTATGTTTGTTTACATGACTAGATATGTCATTCACTAGACATTGTGCTCTAGAGAGCAAGGGCTGGAGTGTGATTCAAAGTTTAAGGGAGGGCCGGGCACGATGGCTCATGCCTGTAATCCCAGCCCTTTGGGAGACCGAGGTGGGAGGATTGCTTGAGACCAGCCGGGGAAGCATAATAATGAGATCTCATCTCTACAAAAACTAGGATCACTTCAGCTCAGGAGTTCTACTAACACTGAGTGAGACCTTGTTTCCACTAAAATTCAAAAAACATAGTGAGACTTTGTTTCTACCGAAAAAAAAAAAAAAAAATAGCCAGGTGCTGTGGCACATCCCTGTAGTCCCAGCTACTTGTGGGGCTAAGGTGGGAGGATTGCTTGAGCCCAGGAAGTCGAGGCTTCGGTGAGCTCTGATCGTCTCTCTGCACTCTAGCCTGGGCAACAGAGCAAGACCCTATCTCAAAGTCTAAGGGAGGCTTCCAATCATTCTAGTTTAAAGTGTTGGTGAGAGTCAGCTTGATCTGGTTTTTAATCTGGGCTCTGCCATCTACTTGCCTTGTATTGTTGTATATTTAACCTCTATAAAGTCAAGAACATGTACTTTGTAAATGGCAGTCATTGTATATATGGTTTTATTAGCATGGTGAAATGTTTCATTTTTAGTATGTTCTGGAGGACAGAGAGATAGGGTGGTGGAGAGGAGAAGGGGAAAGAGTTTAATTTGTTGGTTTGCTTCAGCTAAGAGGTATTAGTTTAGTACAATGGTTGTTAAATATCTATCTGCAGTTCCATTATATTAAAGACTCTTGGAGATTTTTAAAAATGTAGATTTCTAACTCCATTCCTTAAGTCTCTCTGGAAAATTATTTTCTCCACTTACTCACTAACCTACAAATGGAGAAAATGACTGCTCAGTGTGAACTCCACATGGTGTTTCAGTAATAGTTTTCAATATATTTTGACCACTTGGGATAAAACAAAACAAAATGCTCACCTACATCACTCAAGGTCAAAACACATTTAAGCATAATTGTGGAGTATTAAGAAAGTGACAAGAACTCTACAAATCAAGCCCATAGCATGAGGCTAAAGCTGTACTCAGGGACAAGTGCTTAGTATCAAATATTATACACTATTGAAGAGTAATTTTAAAAAATGAAGCATTTAAATGAAAAAGCTAACAAAAACAACAACCAAAACTGTATAAGGAAGGAAGCTTTAAAAAGTGAGATAAAAGCAGAGATTATTCAATAGGAAAACAGACAATAAAGCCCTATAAATAAGGATTTTTGTTTTGTTTTCAGTTGTGGGACATGTCAGTTTCATTAAAGAAAGAACATAAATATAGCAAATGTGAAACCAAAATAATGTCATATCAGATAGAATGGCAATTATGACAATAACACATTTCGTAGAATATTATGCTTTATAATAAATTGAAAATATCAGTGTTAAAATTTACCTTAAAAAAATAAACTGCCATCATTAACTCAAAAAACAGGTAACCTTAATAGACCAACAGTAAGGGAGGAAATTAAAAATATTGTAAAAATAATTATCTCCCAAAAGGCTCTGGCTCCACATAATTTTACCAGTGTGTTCTTAAGATGTTTTCAAGAACAATAACTATTTACTATACAAAATGATCCAGAACATGAAAAGAAAGAGAAGGGAATTAAAAAAAAAACTCATTTATGATTCTGCCAGAACAGTGAATTACAAATCTGATACAGATTTGTTCAAGACGAGCCTGGCCAACAGCGTAAAACCCTGTCTCTACAAAAATACAAAAATTAGCTGGGAGTGATGATGGGTGCCTGTAATCCCAGCTACTTGGGAAGTTGAGGCCGGAGAATCACTTGAACCCGGGAGGTGGAGGTTGCAGTGAGGTGAGATTGCACCACTGCTCTCCAGCCTGGGTGACAGAGAAAGACTTCATCTCAAAAAAATAAATAAATAAAAATAAAGTTCAATCATACATGTTATTACAAATGCAAAAATTTCCAAGTTAAACATTAATTAATATCGTTTATTCTCAGATATTCTCAGAATGCCAGGATCATTTAATGTAAAAGAAAATATTATATTTCATAAATCAGTAAAAGGAGAAAATTATCAGAAAGTGAAAAGGCATTTGAAGATGTAGCCTCTGTATTTGATTTACAAATTGTTTTATTAAGCTAAGTTTTGAGAAATATTTTTATCAAATAGCTTACTAAATGCATCTCAGTGCAAATCTAATACCCTTAACAGTAAAACAACGCAGGAA
This sequence comes from Pongo abelii, assembly GCF_028885655.2. Lineage (NCBI taxonomy): Eukaryota > Metazoa > Chordata > Mammalia > Primates > Hominidae > Pongo > Pongo abelii. The sequence goes on along the minus strand of NC_071993.2, from coordinate 25,991,243 downwards.
CATAATTGTTCAAGTCTGGAAAAAAAGCTGTTGTGGAGTTATTACTACTATTTAACATTGCTCTATAAATTCTAGCATTCACTAGTCAAGAATAAGAGTAGTATATAAGCTGGAACTCAGACAGTGAATTTTCATTATTTACAGATGATATGATTATCTTAAAAGCTCAATAAAGTAAATTCAAGGAGAAAAACATGCTAAAACTAAAAAAAGACAAAGCCATGTATTTAAAAAACTAACTATATAACATTAACGGACAATAGATATATATGGATAATGACCAGTTAGAACATGTATATACCAGGGAGAAAGTAACAATTTACTCTAATGATAAAACAAATCATCAATTTAACAATAAAGATATAAGAGTCATTATAAGAACATTTAAAACCTGCTGAGATAATTAAAGGAACACTTGGACCATCAACATATCATTTTCCTGGAATATAGTAAAGATATCAAATATCATTTAAATAATTTTAAGTTAGAAAAATAATAATCTGATAGGTATTTACTATTATTTAAGCTTTTTACTTTGCTACATGTAATTGGAATTAGTTTGTAGTTTCCTTTTCATATTATCAGGAAAAAAGGGCAAATTACCCAAACAATTTACAATAAGTAAGTTGCTTGTGAGGGAGATATTGTACAAGTTATTAAAACATTTTAAAAATATGATTTAAACAGTATGTTGCTGGTTCACGAATAGACTTTCTAATACAGGTGACAGAATAGAAAGGAAGGAGTCTGATATTTAGAATGTGGTAAAGCTCATTATTTCAAATAAGTCAGAAATGAACCATTATTTAATAAAGTGTGCTGAAACAAATGATCACTTCATTTGAGAAAAAAAGTTAGACCCCTGACTCATACCTTACATTTCTGGAACTAGTTAATAATGGGGATAATTATAGTACCCATTAATTATGGTACCTACCTAATCAGATTGTTTGTGGATTAAATTAGTTAATGTGTATGAAGGCCCTGGCACATGGTGACTTAGCTTTTGTTTGTTAATGAAATAAACAAAATAATAAACAATAAGCAAAATAAAAGCTACGTTGCCATGTACCAGGCCCTTCATACACATTAACTAATTTAATCCACACAACCATTTGATCAGGTAGGTACTATAATTATCTTCATTTTACAGATAAGAAAATAGAGGCACAGAAAGGTTTAGTAATTTGTCCAAGATCATCCAGCTATTAAATGGCAAAGACAGCATTTACACAGGGCTCAATCTGTATGCTAAACCCTATTTGTCCTAGGATATGATTCTGTTAGCTTATGACTGATCAATTCTATTTAGTGTTATTTTATTTAAACTTTTCCCTTTGATATTTATTCAAAAGTGAGAGGGCTTTCAGGTTTTCTTTTTGCATACCTTCATCTGATTTTTATATTACTGTTATTCTGGCTTTACCACAAAGAATTTGGGAGCTTTCCAACATCCTTATATTCTAGAGCACATTAAATGGCAGTCAAAGAATCTTTTTGTTCATGTATCAAAGGACCCCATCTTCTTTTTTCATCTTAATATCCTAAGAGACATTTCTATGAACATAGTTCATTTTCCAAAGGAAATGGGCACATGTGTGGGAGTGGCTATACAGAATTCTCTTTGCAGTGGCCATACTGTTGGGACACCTGATTAAACATAGCATCTGACAACGGTGCAGAGAACTTAAAATCAGAGAAGTCTCTTCACTGCGCTGTTTCCTGACTCCGGGATGCAGCCGAAGATCAACCCTGCAGCTCCCTGTGCTCTCTCCTGCCTAAGTCACATCTCTGAAGTCAAGGGGAGGGGTCTGTCAGGGTGCAGGCACGACCAGACCTTTATTTAGCAGGAGGCACAGCTGACTCAACCCCTGCTCGTGACACCCAGGGTGCTAATCAGAAGTCTATTGTGAGGTGCTGAGGCTGAGCCATCACTCCAGCAACTCTGACTTATCTGCAAAATGATGCCTGTTTCGGGAAGTTTCTTCCTGAGAAATGATCCATAGGGTGGGCAAAAAAGTTCTCAAACGGGCAAATGTGCTGCCCCAAAAGACGATTTTCACAGACACAGCGATCTCTCCCTGATATAGATTAGATATTTGTCCCTGCCCAAATCTCATGCTGAATTGTAATTCCCAATGCTGGAGGTATTTGGGTCCTGGGGGCAGATCCCTCATGACTTGGTTCTGTCTTCACAGCAGGGGGAGTTCTTGCACGATCTGGTCATTTAAAAGTGGGTGACCCCTCCTCTCCACTCTCTCTCTCTCTCTTGCTCTTGCTTTCACCACGTGACATGCAAGCTCTGGGTTTGCCTTCCACCATGAGTAAAAGCTTCCTGAGCCCTCCCCAGAAGCTGAACAGATGCCAGTGCCATGCCTGTACAGCCTGCAGAACCGTGAGCCAATTAAACCTCTTTTGTTTATAAATGACCCAGTCTCAGGTATTTCTTTATAGCAGTGCGAGAATGGACTAATACACTCCCTCTACAATAGCGAAAGGTGTAGATTGGTGCAACCAGTCATATAATTTTAACCACTGAGAATGTAAGACTCCATTTATGATATCCATTTTATAGGTGAGAAAACTGAGCCCCAGAAAGTTGATATAACATACTTAAGGTTTCTCAGCTATTAATGACTGAGTCAAGTTTTATCCTTTTCCCATCTGTTACTGTCTCCTAGTCCACCAGTGAGAATAATTTTATATCCTAGCCAGGCACAGTGGGTCACACCTGTAATCCCAACACTTTGGGAGGCTGAGGCAGGAGGATAGCTTTAGGCCAGGAGTCCAAGAACAGCCTGGGTAACATAACAAAACCCTGTCTCTAAAAAAGCCTTTTTAAAAAATATACTCCAAACAAAGACGTCTGCACCTGGCTGCACAGGTTGTGCACTGCACAACTTCAAGTGGTGCTGTTCATATAGACTGAGTAAGAAACAGAGAATGGGGTAGTGCCGCCTCCTACCCATAACCTTTGGCTTATATCACTCCAGTGACACCCTGGGTTAAGGCAGAGAGACATCTATTCCCTGATTTTTGCTCCTAAGTAAATTCTTATGAGAATAGAGTTGCCTCCCTCCACTCAAGAATGAATCAATAAAGATTGAATCGAAAGATGAACGCTGACTGACGAAAAATTGCCTTTCTCCTTTGAACATAAGACTTTCTTATTATCCCTATTGCGGAGCCTTAATTCACTCCTGCTTAGGATGAGTTATTTTGCAAAATTTGAGATTCTTTGTGCAAAGAAATTCTTGGCTGGCTCATGTTACCAGCCCTAGGGACATGGCCAGGTTTGTGCGTCTCTCAGCAGTGAACACAGCTCAGACTCAAGCTGAGAGCCCCCAATGCATGATGATAAAGTTGGTTCTTGTCTGGGCATGGTGGCTCATGCCTGTAATCCTAGCACTTTGGGAGGCCGAGGTGGCCAGATCACTTGAGGTCAGGAGTTTGAGACCAGCCTGGCCAACATGGAGAAATGCCATCTCCACTGAAAATACAAAAATTAGCCATGCACGGTGGTGCACGTCTGTAGTCCCAGCTTCTCAGGAGGCTGAGGCATGAGGATGGCTCGAACTCAGGTGGTGGAGGTTGTAGTGAGCTGAGGTCTTGCCACTGCACTCCAGCCTGGGCAACAGATCAAGACTCCATCTCAAAAAAATAAAAAATAAAAAATAAATAAACAATAAGTTGGTTCTCTAAAAAGATAGTACATGTTAAGGGTTCTCATGATTCATTGAAAAGAAAACAGAACAGAGGGTTCAGGGATCTGGGCTCCCACCTGACTCTAATACAGAAGGCCCGAGTGGCTGGGAAAGTTATTTTGTTTTTCCAAGCCTCATTTTCTCAACTCGCAATCTATAGCATTGGATTAGCCCTTCATTATTTCCTTCCTACAATAAGTGCTATACGATGTAAGTATCTTTTTATTGTTGTATCTCATTCTCCAGAGACAAAGCAGCTCTAGAAACCTTCCTCACCTGAAGTTGTGAGACCATCCAGGGACCTAACTTTCCTATCACTTTGAGTTAATAACTTTTGCAATAGTTTTGTCTGTTGCTGTCCCAGAATCCATCATTGTGTGGTGTCGGTGCCTGGGGTTAAGGTGATTTGATTAGATACTGGGGTAGTAAATGGAAATAGAAAGCACCAATACAGATTTGAAGTATGACAGGACAGACTGGGCAACAGAGCGAGACTCCATCTCTACAAAAAATGTTTAAAAAATTAGCCTGGCCTGGTGGCGTTCACCTGTAGTCCCAGCTACTCAGGAGGCTGAGGTGGGAGGATCACTGGAGCCTAGGAACTTGAGGCTGCAGTGATCACCAGCCTGAGTGACAGAGCAAGACCCGTCTCTAAAAAATAGAAATAAAATTTAAAATGAAATGTGATGGGAAACTTTGTGTAGTAACAGACTCACTTGGAGCTTTGTTTATGGCTCCAGGGGTAGCACAAAGAAGACACAGCCTACTGTAGTGACCTGAGAGGCATCATACAGGCCTTCTTCACCCACAACATCCTCACTCTGCCCTGCAGTGGTTCAAGGAGAGATACGGCTTTGAAAGCTGATTTTAGTCACTAAGAATACCCCAAAGAAGGCCAGGCATGGTGGCTCACACCTGTAATCCCAGCACTTTGGGAGGCCGAGGTGGGTGGATTACTTGAGGTCAGGTGTTGGAGAGCAGCCTGACCAACATGGTAAAACCCCGTCTCTACTAAAAATACAAAAATCAGCCGGGTGTGGTGGCAGGCCCCTGTAATTCCACCTACCTGGGAGGCTGAGATAGGAGAATTGTTTGAACCCGGGAGGCTGAGGTTGCAGTGAGCTGAGATTGTGCCACTGCACTCCAGCCTGGGCAACAGAGACTCTGTCTAATACACACACACACACACACACACACACACACACACACACACACACACATACATATACCCTGAAGAGGAACAGAGGTAGACATGCAAAACCTTTACAACCTCATTTTTAAGTAGGGTCCAGTCTCAACGCAATAAAGGTCACAACCTGGCATAAAATGAGCAGCCCTAATGAGGAGGCTGGGGGCTCCAAAAGGGGAAATAAGATAACACCAAACTCAGCCTCACCCCCATTGCATAACTGCCCCAGAATTGGAAAGACTTCCAGATGCCCCTTGATGCACAGGAAGAGGTGGTCCCAGTTACTTCCTCCCATCTGCATGTATTAATTTACAAATTTCAAGTTCACTTGGCAATCTGAATAGTCGGTTCTCGCCTCCCCTCATGCTGAGGCAACAGCTGAAGGCACTCATTGCTCACGTGTGTGCCAGAGTTTCAGAGAAACGCCGTATGACCTCTGCCTCCTTATTATTCCTGCCCACTCGGCTCTTCTGAGTTAATGAGGAACCAGAACCTTCCAGGGGCCATTGTTCGGATAATGCTAGCTCATCTTCCTGTTTCAGTTTCAATTTTCATCGCCTTAATAAAAAGAGTGTTTTCTTTCTCTTCAACCTTGCCTGCCATACCCCGAATGGCCACTTCCATCAAATTACGTAAAGGATGAAAGAAATGGGCAAATACAGCTATATGAAAGGGGAAAAAAACCCTGCAAACTAAAAAGTCAATGCTTTGGAACTGCACATAATTTTCTTCTCTCCCCAGTTATCCACATATAAGTAGGAAGGGGCAACATGAAAGCTTTGTAATTTTTCTAAAAGGTTATTCCATAATGTGTCAAACCTGGGGAGCAAAAAGAATGTGTGTACTCAAAGCCACATCTCTTTCACTGCAATTTTCCCCTCTATTACTCAGATTGCTAAGATGGGCTGATAGGACAGCTTTTTCCTCCTAAAACCACATATTGAAATTGGAAAACCCTGCTAAGAGCCAATTCGAGTTTCTGACATCATTGTATTTCCTGAAGATGAGTTCTCATGCTGATGATGGAAAAATGAAAAAAATAAACAAAACAAAAAGCTCAAGCCTTTGTTTTCCTGAGAGGACAGATTTTGCTGCTTTGAACCAGGGGTTTCTGTGGAGCAACGTTCTTGAGACGAATGTGAGTCAGGTGCAGGAGGTGAGGCAAAAGCCATTAATTCAATTACAGGAAATTAGGATGAATATTTAGATTTCTCTACCTCTGTAACATTTTTCATTTGGATTAAAATCAGGCTAAGAAATAAATCTTCTGATAGGAATTTTGCCCAGTAAATAATGTTGAATTGAATCTACTTCCCTACTAGTGGTTCCACTCATCAGTCATTAGTTCTACTCTCCCTACTAAGAGTTAAAAGATTTCTGTTTAAGGAAAGCTTCTCTCTCCCTCAAAGAACAAGATCTAAGATATAAAATAGACTATAATTAAGCAAAGGGGATATCATGGAATACCTTCCAAAGTCATAGAGCTAAAACTTTGCTTCTGTAGGGAGTAGTTCAATTTAGTTTTTCTTCAATCTGTACATCAGCAATAAAACAGCAAAAGCAGAATTAGAGTGGCTGTGTTCGCAGCAACCTGGATGGGACTGGAGACTATTACTCTCAGTGAAGTAACTTAGGAATGGAAAACCAAACATCATACGTTTTCTTTCATAAGCAGGAGCTAAGCTGTGAGAATGCAAAGGCATAAGAATGACACAATGGACTGTGGGGACTCGGGGACAAAGAGTGGGAAGGGTGTGAGGGATAAAAGACTGCAAATTGGGTTCAATGTATACTGCTTGAGAGATGGGCGCACCAAAATCTCACAAATCACCACTAAAGAATTAACTCATGTAACCAAACACCACCTGTTCCCTAAAAACCTGTGGAAGTACAAAATTTAATAAATAAATAAATAAATAAGTTCCCATTCAAAATAAAAACAATTACAGTGGCTATGGGCTAGGATTCGTCCTTAATTTTTCCCTACTAGGCCTAGACAATAGGTAGGTACTAGGCTAGAAAGCAGAAGTCTGGAATGCTAAAATAATTACGGGGCAGGCCATGGGCCTTATCCAGGGAATCCAGCAGGACTTGCGTATTGGAAGTCTGGACAGGCATTTCATTCATTCATGTATCAATGATGCAGTGCTCACCTTGGCAGCACATACACTAAAATGGGAACAATATGGAGAAGATGAGCATGACCCCTAAAAAGTAAAAAATAAACCAATAATGATGCACTAATTGGGTACATGTAGCAGGTGCTTTTCCAGACAGTTGGGATATATCGGTGGAACAGACAAAGATCCTTGTCTTTGTGGAACATACATTCTGAAGCAATTAACCATAAACATGATAATGGGGCAAATTCTACAGTGTGTTCAAAGCTGAGAAATGCTATAGGAAAAAAAATGAAATAGAAAGATAGGGATCAAGAATGCCACGGAGGCAAGTGGAATGTGGGTTTCAAGTTTTAAATAGGCAGTCAGGTTTTATTTCAACGGTGCCACTTGAAGAAAAGACGGGAAGAGCACGAGGGCCTTAGCCAGTTAGGTGTCTAAGGCAGAGCATTCCAGGAGGAGGGGATGATTGTAATACAAACGTCAGAGGCAGGAGTGCATCTGGCAGGCTGGTGAAAGGAGGGAGGTGGGTTGGCTGTAGCAGAGGCAAACAAAGTAGAGAGGAGAGGAGCTGACATCAGATCCGTAAAGGGAAGAGGTTATAGTTACTGTGGACCATTGTAGGAGCCTTGGCTTTTACCCTGAGCAAGATGGGAGCCATTGGGGTTTTGTGGGCTTTGTATATTGAATTAAGACTTTCATACATCAGTTGAGAGAAGAGAATTTTAGGTGATTACTGTTCAGGTCAACAGTTCTGTTTCAGCAGTGCTGCTATCTGTGAGGAATGCTTTGCAATAAATTGTTTTTTTTTTTAATTGTGATTTCATCTTTTTCATAAAAATTAAGTGCTGGTCCTAATTCAATTGAGACAAAGCTGGAAATCGTTATATCTGTGATTCCTAACCCTGGTCATAAATTAGAATCCTATGGGGAGCTTTTACAGCCTATGAATGCCAGAACCCATGCCCAGTGATTCGGATTTAAATGGCCCAGGAAAGAGCCTGGGAATCTACATTTAAAATAAAACTAAAACAAATAGTGCAAAGAAAAAGACTTTCTAGGTGATTTTAATGTGCCACCGAGATTGCCCAGTTCTGCATTAGATGCTTTGAAGGTAAAAATCTTTAGCTCATTGAACTAAAACTAATAGATCCTCTATTTTGATTAAAAACAATAAAATTTCAAAAATATGCATGAAATCCTCAGACACTACCATGAGATAGCATGCCTAAAAGGAATGATGTAGTCAGAGATTTTAGAATATTTTCAATGTAAATGAAGCCTCTGCTTACAACATGTCAGCCTGTAGGAATTTCCTTCACTTTATTTTGCTTAGAGTTTCAAAGAGTAGTTTTTAAGAGTGGGGATATGGGAGTCTATGAAAATGTACTTCTCTTTGATGGTGACTGAGCCCACATGCACGGTGAACTGGATGTCCCTAAATGCATGACTGGCTCTGCAGTGTCCTCTCTGCTCATCAACAAACTCCACTTTGGGGCACAGGCCTCCTTGCCCAGTCTGTAGAAATGAGGCAGCCACTCACCTGAACAAGCGTTTAAATTAGCCACATTAAAATGAAAAGGATAAAACATAAAAACACTCCTGACGCCCAAGGAACAATGCCGCATGTGCAAGGGTAAAGGAAAAAGCAAAATAGTTGATAAAGAGAAGGAGGGCTATAACTGGAATTTCTATGTAGCACTCTGCTTTCCTGTCTTTTTGGATGACAAGTAAGAGGAAGCCTGCCTGTTACCCTCAAAGATGTTGCACTGTACTAAGTAAAATCACCTTTGATCATTTCAAAGTGGGGTATGCATGTTTTAAATCATTATTGTCATCACAGCTTTATATTCATGATCTTATGCCGTTCTCACAATCCTGACAGTTAGATATTATATTCACCCCCTTTTACATAGAGAGAAACCCAATTTTAGAAATCTGAGGAAACTTTCCTATTCTAACAACTGGTGCATGGCAATAGCTGGCTTTGAGCCCCTGCAGTCTGGCTTCAAGGCTGTGACACACAGCTACCCTGCTCTCCCCTACTCCATTGGAATAGAAATGCTGGATCCTATGCCCCAATGCAGCTCCTATAACTGCTGAATAAATAGGATTGAGGTTGTGGCTGATTTGCTCAATATTTTCTCCAAATAAAATATTCTTAGAATGTACATATCTATTATTCATTCTGCAGATGAGTATAGGCACTCCTATATTTCTCCTGGCATTAAATGACTTAGATGGCATTTATTGTGCTATGACATCAAAGATAAAATAAAATATTTTGTGAACATCACTAGGTAAATCTCATCTTCTTCCTTGAAAACTGCTGTCTGCCTACTCATTTTGACTTGATTTCATCACTGCCTTCAAAATGTGGCAGCCAAAATTCTACTAATGTTAGGGTGAGGAAAAGTCCATTCTCAAAAAGCCGGATTACCCAGATGGAACAGAGAAATCTGTTACCGGCCTCCAAATAACAACAGTGTATAATTAGCAGCTGCTAAAAGAATAGAAGTCAATTGAACAAAAATATGGTATGATCCGCATTCATTTATTAAATACCTTATGTTTCCAAACACTGCTTTTCACAGTGGCTGAAAAGTCTTCTTGGGGGCATTTCAGCATGTGTCCCTGGGCACCAAACACAGAGGGAATTGACAGATTTTTTTTAAACTTCTAAAAGGAGCTATTACTACATCCAACAGCCAGGCACAGACATGCCTTTTACATCTGCAGGATGAAAAAATACATTTGTCAAAAGCAACCTTCAAGGAGGCTGCCATTATCAAAGACGTCAGCAGCCCATCTCCCTAGGAGACAGCGAAACCCCGCATTTATCTAAATTATCTCAGTAATATGACAGAGTGATTGCTCACTAATGGTCAGTAACAGTTTTCTTTGTCATTTTCCTAGTCATTACCTCCTCAGAATGAACTCCAGAATAAACTGCTTGCAGTCCGTGACTAGAATGCTAATTTCCTCCTTACATTTGTGACTATTTCTCTTAAACATATGAACATGGCTATCATATTTCTGACATTTTCATTTTGTGAAAAAGAACACCCTGCCTTAGAAAAACTGATGAACACAGAGATACTTTGCATGCAAAAAAAAAAAAGATACTGTTAGAATTTCCTCTCATGTGAATTCTTTCATCTGACAAAGCTTGTAGTGAGTGACTGCAAACTCAGAAAAGGCCAGAGGAGGTTATTTGCAGGTGTGGGCTCTGTTTTTGTGGCTTTATCAAAATATGCCTCACGTTTTCATTTCTCAAACCATCCTCCTTTGAAGATACCGGTGATACAGTCGAACCAAGTGCCCTGGACAGCAGATTCTGTGAATATTTTGCTGCAACAGCATGAGTCTCCAAACCCTTGGTCCTTTCTGAGAAGGAAGGAAGAGGTGACCAACTGTTTGTTGTACATGATTTTCTGCCCAATAAAAGCTAGATTGGACTTTAGAAAAACTAAAAAGCCCAAAGCCAAAAGGAAAATGGTGAGAAAGCAGAACTTTTTCTTTCAATAAATAGAGCTGGGGAAGTTGTTAAAAAAGAAAAAAGTGAAGTTTAAAAAATGTTGAAGAAAGAGCTGTACCGGGAAACTAGGTCACAGTAGTGCAAGGTGATCACTTGGCTGGTCAGTCCAAATACAGCAGCCAAAACAATCAGCTGGGGATTCAGAATGGCAGCTACAGTGACCATTACAGTTAGGAAAAGCCGGGTCAGCTGTGCTCCTATCCTGTGCAGAACTTCCACCTTACAAAAGATGAAATGAAGTAAATGCAGACACTATGGAAATAAATGTATGAGAATATCACTGTCCATTCATTCATGTGCAAAAGGAGTCGTGAACAATTCAGTAGTCTCCTTTGCAACCTGGTGCAATCTCAACTGCATTGTTTCTCTAGCAATTTTGACCACTTTGTTTATTCACTTAAAAACCAACCATACGACTCATATTTTCTGGGAAAGTCCTGACTTAAAGGAATTTGTTCCATTTCTACTTGGAAGTACATACATGCTTACTGGAATAAGTATACTGATTATGGGGTTGGGAAAATATGACCACTAAACAAACACACATCAGACCCACACTGAGTTCCAGTACAGATGTACTCCCTGTCATCCACTGTAATCTTTCCCTATTTGACCTGGTGCATGTGATCAGTCACACCTTACTCCCCAGAGTACCCATATGTCCAAGTGACAATTAGAACTGGCAGCCTACATGCCCTACAGGCATTTCAAAGGTATCTTATCAGAATACTAAGCTCCACATTTTCCCTTTCCAATTTGTGGTTTAATCTAGTAAGTTTCATAAACCAGAACACTGTGGTTATCCTAAAATTTATCTTCTCCTTCACTTCCAAGCCAAATCCAGTTCTACTTTTGTTTGCTCCCCGGAGTACATTTGCACCTCTGTAGGCCTAACACTACTGCGTATCAGGCCCTCCCCATCCATTGTTTGAACTAGTGCAGCAAACTTCTTTTTTTTTTTTTTTTTTTTTTTTTGAGACAGAGTCTTGCTTTGTTGCCCAGGCTGGAGTGTAGTGGTGTAATTATAACTCACTGTAGCCTTGAACTCTTAGACTCAAGAGATCCTCCTGCCTCAGTCTCCTGAGTAGCTGGGAATACAGGCATGCACCACCATGCCCAGTTAATTTTGTTGAAAGGTTTTTTTGTGGAGATAAGGTTTTGCCGTGTTGCTCAGGCTGATCTCAAACTCCTGGGCTCGAGAAATCCTCCCACCTTAGCCTCCCAAAGAGATGGGATTACAGGCATGAGCCACTGAGTCTGGCCCCAACTAACTCTTAATTGGTCTCTCCATTTCTAGTTTCTTCATTTCCAGGCCATTTTCATACTGCTTTCACTTTTTTTCTTAATTAAAAAAAAATCTTGTCTATTCTCCTAATTTAAAATACAAAATGGTCCCCCAGATTCTTCAAATCATGGCATCCGATTTAACCCTAATTCAGTCTCTGCCACTCAGTCTCTAAACCCCACTCAAACATGTTATGATCCCATCAAAATTGGGCTTTATGTGGCCACTTTCATCAATGTCGCATCGTCCTTCCCTCCATGTTTACACATCTTTTGAAACCAACCTTAAATCCCATCTTCCTTCTTTAAATTTCATTCCATCCCTTAAGTAAATTAACCCTACTTCATACTTTCTCTATTTGATTTTTCTTTTCTCTATGCTAGCTCAATTTCGATGTCTAATATAGGACTTAACACACTGAATTGTAGTTGCTGCTTTACATGTCTGGTCTCCTTTCCAATCTATCAGCCCCTGGAGGGCAGATGCTGTTATCCATTCACCTGTGTGTCCAAGTACCTGGCATATAACAAACTCTTAATGCATACATGCTGAATTGAATGACTATAGATGGTCATATTCGACATTCTAACATCTATATTATTAAAAAACAAGGCATAACTTTTAAAAAATACTACTTTTCTCATGCAATAGTACTTCAAATCCTAAGACTTCTTCTGTGTTAATGATAATAACCTATCTTTTGTCTGTGGCCATATGAACGTGCCTAACCTTGTCTGATCTTGGAAGCTAAGCGGGGTCTGGCCTGCTTAGTACTTGGATGGGAGACCAACTAACAGGTGCAGTCGTCTTTAAAAGAAAACAAAACCCCATCTTGTGTCTAGCAGCCAAATGTTGTCTGGTTTAATCACTCAAATAGCAGAAATCCCACGTTAAGGGTAAAAGTCTTTGAATAGCAGAATCATGGGTAAGGAAAGAAAAATAACACTGTTGTTTGCTGGGCTGTACACAGCAAGCCTGTGGACTGCAACTAGTGTGAGGTGGAGGTTGGGGGATTTAAAAACATAGGAACAATATTCCAGTCCATAGGCACTTCTCAGACTTCATGCTATCCTTTTAAAATATTCTTTCCCTACCAGATATTTTTCCCGGAATCCAGAGTCCCTTGATGTTAGTTTGAATGTGATATAAAATTTGGAGATGATTTGCTAAGAACTATCATATAACTCCTCTCCTGTCGAAGGAGAGTTCTTGGCCATGTCAGCATCCATAAACTTTGTTTTGAGAAGAGGCAGAGGTATCTCATTTCAGAAGAGGGGGCTGAGAATATTGAACATTAAACTGTACTGAATCAGTAAACTTGAGGTCACAATATAAAGCCAAAAGCTGAACCCCTGAAAAGCATAAGCCCCAGTATAACACAGACAGTTATACTTACCCCAGTGGGCCTTGACAGCATTGCTGTATTATCACTCAGTATAAAGGCTGATGTTCAGAATGTTGACATTGGGCCGGGCATGGTGGCTCATGCCTATAATCCCAGCACTTTGGGAGGCCAAGGCTGGCGGATCACTTGAGCCCAAGAGTAGAGATCAGCCTGAGCAATGTGGCAAAACTCTGTCTCTACAAAAAAAATACAAAAATTAGCCTGGCATGGTGGCCTACCCCTGTAGCCCCAGCTACTCAGGAGGCTGAGGCAGGAGGATTGCTTGAGCCCAGAGTTCGAGGCTGTGGTGAGCCATGATCATACCACTGCACTCCAGCCTGGGTGACAAAATGAGACTCCATCTCTAAAAAAAGAATGAGAATGTTGACAATGAGTCATAACGAAAGGTTAAATTATGCTCAGTTCATCTATTTATGAAGTCAGATGAATATAGAATATGTTTGAGGAGGAATTCCTCTCAAACAGCATAATTTTAAGGATCTTGTGTTTCAGGGAGTAAAATTCCATTGCCTGGTGATTTGCTTTTGGACAATTAGCTCTTTTCCTACCCATGCAAAGTCAACTGAAGTATTTATCATACCAATAGACTAACTCCATGACAGTGATACATCTGAAATGTATTTTTAGGTGTAAATGGTTTTAAAGAGCATTTTGTACCCTTGTGACAGATAAACAGCAGATATGGACTATAATATATACTCAAAAACAAACTCTGAAAATAAAGTAAAACATTTAAGATAATTCCATGGTTTGCAGCTTTTGATTTTGCCTTATTACAACTATGTACTCTGTTTATTTCTTTGCCTTCTGTCTAAAATAAATGGTAAGTTATTTGAAGCACGATTGTGTCTCGCTCATCTTCCATGTTATGCAGTACCTAAAGGAAATGGCTAACATTATTAACATTCTCAATATTAGCATTGATAAGGGACCCCTAGCATGAAACTCTGGCCTGGTCATCATAGACAGATTCTAAGTTGAAGACCAAGAAGGTATCTCTCTATCTGGATTACCAGGTGTCACAAATAGATGAGTCCTTCATGCTTCATGAGATACAAGAGGAGGAACCGAGTTTGAGTTCAGACATGACTGAAGACCTACAGAATCTCAGTTTGCATTTAATAGGGTAGTTGTAACTGATAGTCACTTTTAGTATCAATACAATTTTTGTGTTAAATCTCTAAATATCTTAAAATAACATCCATTAAATAAAGATGTCCTTCTCTCACTAGGGTGTATCTAGAGAAAATTGATTGAGATGGCAAAGTCATGAAACCAAGCTATAAAGGGAAGTATTTTAGCTAGAAGAAAATAAATCCAAATGCCATGATATTTGAAGAACTATTAAATGCAAAAAAAGAGCAAAATGTTTCTTTTTGTTATTTAAGCTGGTTAAAGTAGAATCAGTAAGTGAACCATATTACAGAGGGGCAGAGAAATGTGTGTGTGTGTGTGTGTGTGTATGTGTATGTGTGTGTGTGAGAGAGAGAGAGAGAAAGAGAGAGAGAGAGAGAAACTAAGCAGGAAAATAAAAAGAGAGAGGAGAGATTGAGAAAGATAGTTATATTTTCAGACTTTCAGTGATTCTTCCAATTAGTGAGAGATAATTCTTGATGACATCGAAGGTCCTTTCCAACTCCAGATTCCATGATTCCATGTCTGGAAGTTTATTTTACTTAGAAGGGAGTGAATGATTGGCAGAAATAATGACTCAGCTTCAAATGGAATCTTATTAGCAATTTTTTTGTTGTTGTTGTTATAGCTTTTCAACCTCCAGCTCCTTAAAAAAATATTCAGTGGAAACACATAGAAAATAAGTCTCCTTGAATGTCCCTCAATCAAACAGCAGCGGTAGTCTATGCTACCCGACAGACACAAGTCTTGTATTTCCCTACAGACGTCACTGCGGAGAGTATGTTGGCTGACTGCTACATACACACAAATTCATTCAAACACCAGTGACACAATCTGGATCTTGCAGACAGCACAGATTCACATCACCTTCTGTGCTGCATGTCTGTGCTTCCAGATTCCATTACACTGTTGCCTGCATCTGTTATTGAAGAAACAGCTTGGTTTAAATGTCTGCCTGGTATACAGAGAAACGTTCCCTAGGATTTGAGCTGACAGTGATTTCACCAGCTTGGAGAATGAGAATACGAATGATGGGTTACTCCTGGAATATAAATCATGGCTTGGAGATTAGGAATCTATTTAGTTTAGTATGAGCTACGAGTCTCCCTTGTGAGATAATCCTACCATTCCAGTGATATCCAACCTTTACAGGCAACAATATCGCATCTCCATCAGGAGGCACTGGGTAGAACATGGGGCAGTGTGGCTTGCCCGGAATCTGCCTGCAAACTTCTTGCTCCTAGTCCCATCATTTCTATGTAACACTGACATTATTCTTCTCTTTGTTTTAAAGATTTGGAGGTCAGAAACCATTATATGGTAAAATAGACCCCATATATGTAGACATCCAGATCTTATTTATCTATTTACTGTTATTCTGAGCAGAACAGGCAGTTTGTAAGAAGACTGCAATTCCACTATTATAGAGTTGTCTATGGCTGAGAGGGGACACAGAGTCAATAACATCAGGACTACACTCCCATAACTATCAGAGCCAAAAGACCTGCCTGTCATTATCCAAATAACCAAGTCTCAGTCTTTCTAAAACAGGCCTGTGTCCTGCATCAATACTTTACTCATTCATCAACCACATTAGATAGTCTCCTAGGGTCATTTTTCTCTAGTGGTTTATGTTCTACTGGGAAAGGCAAGACTCCCTCCTCAAATGAAGGCTCAGTAGATTGCCCTGAATGGGTAAAAGACACATATCATATAGGAATAGAATAGGTAACAAGTGTTGGATGGTTTTATGGCATGGCATGACTGTGTTGATGATTTAGAATAGCAGTATTTTCTCCTTCTTCATAGAATAAAAAAAAAAGATGAACTATGTTGCAGTGGCCTCTTCGGTTAATGCAGAGCTTGTGGACTAGGGAATGAGAATGTTGAAATAACTACATAAAAAGTTAGATGCTTATATGTCACAGAAAATGATAGGCCATTGTAACTCCTAGGCATTAGAAATTTTAAGGAGCTAAATCATAGGGGAAGGCTGGGTGCAGTGGCTCACGCCTGTAATCCCAGCACTTTGGGAGGCGGAGGCAGGTGGATCACCTGAGGTCAGGAGTTTGAGACCAGCCTAGCTAACATGGTGAAACCCCGTTTCTACTAAAAATACAAAAAATTAGCGAGGTGTTGGGGTGCGCGCCTGTAATCCCAGCTACTTGGGAGGCTGAGGCAGGAGAATGGCTTGAACCTGGGAGACAGAGGTTGCAATGAGCCGAGATCGTGCCATTGTACTCCAACTTGGGTAACAAGAGCAAAACTCTGGCTCAAAACAAACGAACAAATAAACAAACAAATTATAGAGGAAGTGATTGTAGAATTGTCTCAGATCTATAAATATGTCATACAATATGTAAACCTTCTGCTTTTAACCTGTGAGTAAATGAAATTGCATTCTAATACCTTTCTACTGCTTGTACGAGAGGTTTTCTTTTATTAATTGGAGTTTAAAAATACACCTTCAATAACAGAGAGGGTAGGAAATCCTGCGCCTTCCAAATTTTTTTTTTTTTTTAGACGGAGTCTCGCTCTTTCGCCCAGGCTGGAGTGCAGTGGCGCTGTCTCGGGTCACTGCAAGCTCTGCCTCCCGGGTTCACGCCATTCTCCCGCCTCAGCCTCCCGAGTAGCTGGGACTACAGGCACCCGCCCCTACGTCCGGCTAATTTTTTGTATTTTTAGTAGAGACGGGGTTTCACCGTGTTAGCCAGGATGGTCTCGATCTCCTGACTTCGTGATCTGCCTGCCTCGGCCTCCCAAGGTGCTGGGATTACAGGCGTGAGCCACCGAGCCTGGCTCAAAATGTTTAAAGTGTCTCCTGCAGGAGCAAATTCTCCAGAATCCCAAATGGTAAAATACCATTGATTCAATTGGGTTTAATCAATTCCTTGCTGTATTTCAGTTTATGGAGAACCTTGCAGAATTATTTAAAGAATTGCTTATTTCAATTCAATTAAATTATTAAATTGAAGTTTCAAATCAATGTATAATACATATTTTATTCTTTATTTTAAATTGCAAAATATTAAACACATACAGCTAATACATAGAACAGACACTTATAGACCCCATCCACCAAGATTAAATCAATGTAAATATTTTGCCATATTTTTTCACATCCTTCATTTAAAGCAACAATATTTATACTCAAATTCCAATAGCCTCACAGGTCTCTTCTTTTCCAGAGGATATCCTTATTCTCTAGAAGTAAATATCATTTTCATATGAGTATCATTTTATGCCTTTTTACATAGGCATATATCTTGTAAAAATAAAAGGAAAAAATATAAACCTTCTGCTTTTACCCTGTGAATAAATGGTATTTCATTCTAATATGTTTCTCCTACTTGCCACTTCATTCATTCATTTTCAGATTTATTGATAAATTATTTTAGGTACCTGTGGCTCCACGTCATTCATATTCCTTGCTATTCAATGTCCCAGTTAGATGTTCCAATCCTCTAGGTCTGAACAAGCTAGCTTATCCACAGGCTGCCTGACTCCACCGTGAGTAAGAGCTGCTGGAGCATGTCTGTGGGTGGCGCTGTCAGCTGCAGGGAAACATCACCTCCTTCTGCAATCTTACATCTCCTAGTTTTCACAAGCCTTTCTGTAATTGCCTGGGGGATTGAGTGTGTTGGTCGTTCTGATTTCCTTGTTAGTCAATTGCATTTTCACACTTTTTGCTCTGTAGTTGGGGTGGGCAGAGTTGGGTAGGGTGGGGTTGCTTGTCCTTTTCTTATTGATGGGTAATTCTTTATATAGACTGGAAAACTCTCCTTTATCTTTCAAGGGTGTGGCTTATAACTTTCCCAGTTCACTGCTTGACCTTGAAACTTTCTTTAGGTGCCATTTGTCTAATAGACATTTTAAATTGTAATAAAGTCTGATTTATCAAGCTTTTACTTTGTGGTTTCTCCTTTTTTCTCTTATTACCTAAATCTTATTCTACTCCAATATTAAAATTGTTATTCTATGTTCCTCCATAAAGTTTTAAAGTTTTTTTATCCAAATTTTGGTCCACCACTTGCTACTAATTCCATGGCCTTGGTTAAGTCACTTTGACCTCCTTACCTCAGTTTCCTCACTTGTAAAAGGGGGTAGTAACAGTAGAGACCTCACAGGGTCACTGAAAGGAGTAACTGAATCAATGTATGTGAAGCACTTCAAAAGTCCCTGGAACATAATAAAGGCCACATAAGTGCTGGTTATTATTAATAACATTAGAAGCAATCATATTACAAGAATTTAAGTAAATAGTAGTTAAAAAATTCTAAGGTCTGAGGTATGTTTAAAAGGAGTACAGGAATACTAAATAATTATATACTGTGTTAAAAATATTGATAGTATGATATGCCAAAAAAACCCCACAAAATAAAATGGTAGTTATAAATTTTAAAATATCATAATTATAATACAAGTAAATTGAAAAAATCGTCTTTGGAAAAATATTGTTAGCTTAGATAAAAACATAAACAGATGCTAGCCAAATCCTCCTGACAAGTGATAATGGCTTAAAGTAAATGGATGGAAAAAGGTAAGTATGAAAATGCTAGCCTAAAGAAACTTGCCTAGAAATAGTTATATCAAGCAAAGTACAATTTAACCCAAAAGGTGTTAATAAGGATAAACAGGGATACTACATAAAAATAAAAGGAAAATCTACCAAGAAGATATAATAATCATGAACATGATTACCCTAACCACTTAGCTTTAAAATACGTAAAATAAATCCTGATAATATTATTAGGAAAAAAATTAACAAAACTATAATTACAGTGTGAAATGTTAATATATTTCTATTAGAAGCCAACAGACAAAGCATAATAACTTTAAAAAGTCTTTTTGAAGTTTTAAGAGACAAAATTAGCCAGCCTGTCTAATTCTCTCTCTCTCTAAAGATCTATCGGTCTGCATCCTTTAAATAGAAAATATTTATAGGTTTGAGTACACAAAGAATGTTTACAAAAACTGATCATGTATATGTCACAATTTCAGTAAATTTCAGAGAATAGCTATTACATAAACACATTCTCTGACTACAATGTTAGATACTTTTAAAAAATATAGGTTTAGAAACCCCAAAACACACTCCTAAGTAGTTCATGTTTAATTAAAAAAACAAAACATTTAGGAGAACTACCACAAAGCATTACATTTTTTTAAAATGTGAGATACACCTAAAGTAGTATGTAAAGGTAAATGTATAGTCTTAAATGTATTTGTTTAAAAAAAGTCTAAATAAATTAACTAAACAGTAAACTTATAAACTAGGATAAGATCATAGTAAATCTGAATAGCTTAGAAGGAAGAAAGCAATAAAGAAAGAAGCAGAAATCTATCAATTTAAAAAAAAAACAGAAACAACAAAATTAACTTTATCCTGCCACCATTTGTTTTATTTATTTATTTGTTTATCCATTATTTATTTCATTTATCCTTAGAACCATTTGTTCTAAGTTAAACCTGAGCTTCCTTGTGAGGAGACTTTATTTCTCCAATTTACTTGGCTAGTGTACTTAAATGTAGTCAGTAGAAGTGAGGTGGATAGAGGTAGAGAAACAACTATGTTGGCTGGGCATGGTGGCTCATGCCTGTAATCCCAGCGCTTTGGGAGGCTGAGGTGGGCAGATCACTTGAGGTCAGGAGTTCGAGACCAGCCTGGCCAACATGGTGAAACCCCATCTCTACTAAAAACACAAAAATTAGCATGGCGTGATGGCAGGTGCCTGTAATCTCAGCTACTCGGGAGGCTGAGGCAGGAGAGTTGCTTGAACCCAGGAGGTGGAGGTTGCAGTGAGCAGAGATCCACCACTGCACTCCAGCCTGGGCTATGGATCCAGACTCCGTATCAAAACTTAACTACTAATAGTCTAATGGTGACTGGAAGCCTTGCTGTCAGAGGCGTTCAAACCAGAGCAACTTCATCTTGAGTGAGGGCTAAGAAAATGACGCTGAGACTTGCTCGGCTGCATTCCCAGAAAGTTAGGTATTCCTGGCCTCAAGATGTTTACAGTTAAGGGAACAGATTGATAATGTTTACTAAACAGACCTGGACTTGGGAGTGTCCTAATATCCCGATATCTTGAGAACAAAAGCATTCCTAATTTTGCTTTAAAGATAATAATATTGATTCTTGCAAAATAATTAAGAAAATTAATCCCTTATCACAAACTCTTACCAGAGCACATCTCCCCGTAATCTTTTTTTATCCTATATATAGGAGCATTTTACTTAAGGGGGACGCCTTCCTCCTCTTACTTTCGGGAACCCCCTACTCTGTCTATGAAGTAGCTGTATGTATTCGTCTGATTTCACGCTGTTGATAAAGACATCCCCGAGGCTGGGCAATTTACAAAAGAAAGATGTTTAATTGGACTTACAGTTCCACGTGGCTGGAGAAGCCTCACAATCATGGCAGAAGGCAAGAAGGAGCAAATCACATCTTATGTGGTTGGCAGCAGGAAAAGAGAGGATGAGCTTGTGCAAGGAAACTCCTCTTTAAAACCATCAGATCTTGCGAGTCTTATTCACTATCAGGAGAACAGCACGGCAAAGACTTGCCTCCTTGATTCAGTCACCTCCCATTGGGTCCCTCCTACAACATGTGGGAATTCAAGATGAGATTGGGGTGGGGACACAGTCAAACCATATCACTCTACTTTCACCACTTTACTTTCTTAATAAACTTGCTTTTGCTTTGTACTGCAGACTTGCCCTGAATTCTTTCTTGCAAGATCCAAGAACCCTCTCTTGGGATCTGGATCTGGACCCCTTTCCCGTAACATTGCCAATAAGATAAACAGTCAATTAACACATATTTTGTATGTTATATGTATTATATACTACATTCTTACAATAAAGTAAGCTAGAGAAAAGAAAATGTTATTAAGAAAATCACAAGGAAGAGAAAATATATTTACTATTCATTAAGTGGAAGTGGATCATCATAAAGGTCTTCATCCTCATTCTCATCGTCTTCACGTTGAGTAGGCTGAGGAGAAGGAGGAGGAAGAGGAGGGATAGTCTTGCTGTCTCAGGGGTGGCAGAGGCAGAAGAAAATTTATATATAAAAGGAACTGTGTGGTTCAAACACATGTTGTTCAAGGGTCAGTCAACTGTAGCAGTGAACAGGCAATTGGCTTTTAAAAAGAGCTTTCAAATGGCAAATGACCTTTATCACTTATGAGAATGTGTTTGCTAATCTCTCTAACAGAAAGATAAAATGCAGCTCAGATGTGGGCCTCTGTAAATCCCTCTATATTTGGCCTTTCATGGGTCAGACCCCCTTCTCAGCTGAGAACAAGAGTCTCATCCTAACTCATTGTTTGTGCTTCTGGGGCGTGTCCCTGTTGTGTCTCTGCCAGCTGTGAGGTGGCCCAGGTGCATTGGCAACAACCTCAATTTTCCAGAATTGGCAAAGAGGAGAGGGTGCAGCCCCTGCTGGCAGATTGGGGTCAGCAGTGCCTGTCGGCTAGGAGCTTGCCAACGTATCTGCATGGCTTGCCCTTTCCCCTGCAAATATTTACAGCTCTAAGCAAAATCTCAGTGAACTGAAACCCTTTTCTCATTTGGCAGATGTTTGGGCAAATTATTTTTCTGCTGATAATCTGAAGAAAATTGGCAATAACAGTTAGTGGCTACTTGACACATTGAGTTCCCTACAGGAGAAACAAATCAAATGCAATTAGAGATTTCTTTTTCAAGACCGGGATTTGTTCAGTCTTTCAATATTATCGTTCAAGTGCATAGCATTACAGGACCACTTCTATCTTGGGCTCAATCTAAATAAATGACATATTATAATAAAGCATGCAATACATGTTCTCTTGAATAAATATGATCCCTATTTTGTTTTAAAATAACATTTTAATTAATATTTGCTATGACAAATATACCGTGATGAACTTTATCTTTGGTGGCAACTATCATAAAGAATAATCTGGCTTTTGAAAAGCTGAATTTGAATATTTTATTAAGCAATTATTAAGACTAAATCTAAAAGGTTACTAAATATAGCATATAATTACAGTTTGAGAAAACCAATATTAATTAAATACAGTTGTGCATTAAATGAGAATTTTGCATTTAAGAGTCCAAAAGCGAACTCATTCATAGTAGGTAATAGGTATTAGGTATTGGTATTGACAATATATGCCTATAGTTTCAGACTATGGATTATAAATATTAGACAACAAAATTAATACACTTAAATATTTTCAGACCACTCAGTAGAATTCAATAGTAATAATAATCAACAGAAATAAAAATTATTTTCCATGGTCGGGGTCTAGAAATCCAACAGTCTTTTCAAAAATAGAAGGTTCAGTTTTCTAACCCCTTAGTGCTTTCCTGGGAAATCTGTTTATTTCCCCCACTTTGCTACTACACTTGAGTTTCCTCAGTTATTTTCTCTAGAGGAAAACCCTCTGCTCTCCTGTTTCTCAGGCTTTGTACAAGAATAAAACAAAATGAAATGAAAAGAAAAATATACAACAGACTTTCAGAATCTCCAAAAGAATTCACATGAAACTTCCCATAGCCATACACTGTTGCTTAGGAGATTATATTTATTTCCAAGTCAAAACAGTTACTCGGTGGAATTGATTATGGTGGGTTTGTTAGCCACCATGATGAGAATCGTCAATTTTGTGACCGATAGCAAATCCATGAGACAATTTGTGTTTTATTCCACTTAAGCAACAAGCTAAGCAGATTTCCATGTATCCACCAGGACTCTGACTTTCCCGTTTCATTATTTACTCTCTCCATGTATGTCAGAGGTTTTGTTATAATCATGAGACCAATTTAACATCCTCCAGCTCATGGCCTCCAGCAACCAAGCTCCTCTCCCTAGGAGTTTTTTCTCTATCTTTCCAGAAATATTATATGCATGCCCAAGTAGCTCGTGTGTATGGATATACCTAATCTTTTTTCATACAAAACAGAAAAATAAAATTAACAACAAAAATCTCCACACTATTCTCAGCCTTGCTTTGCTTGCTTAATAATACACTTTAGAGTGCTTTCCACATTAGTGCTTACAGATCTGCTCCATTCTACATTGTATTATTTCATTCTACAGTTATACCATAATTTATTCAACATTCTTACTAAAGAAGGTTTAGGTCAGTAGCTCTCAATCAGAAATTTGGCCTCCCCAGGGAATATTCGTCCATGTTTAGATACATTTTTTATCATTGTTTACTTGGGAGAAGGTGCGTTTACAGTCTGTTTTATAATTGTGAATTTTTATCAATTATTTATTCTGATTGGTATTGTTTTCACACAGTGAAGACTCTTGATTACCATATATTAATTCCCAGTCATCTTGCTTATTTCTCTTAATGTTTTAACATTTCAAAGTTGATGATTCTGGAATTTTTAGGTATATAATAATGTAATTGTCACCTACAGATACTTTTAACCCTCTTCCTAAATTTTACTCCTCTTTATTTTCTCTTTATGTTTACATTAGCCCATACCACCAGAATAATGATAAATAATAGTGATACTAGATACTTTGTACTGTTGCTGACTCTGATGGAGATATTTTCATCATTAAATATGATCCTGGGGTTTGTATGTGTGTGTTTATGCAGGTATGTGTGTATACCAACTCATATTAAGGACATCAATATCCATCATTGTATTAAGAGTTTTTATTATGAATGGATGTTGAATCATATTGAATGCCTTTTTGAAGTATATAGGAATGATTGTATTGATCCATTAATGTGTTGGATTTAATACTGAAGATTTTCTAATGTTGACTAATTCTTGGATTTCTGGAATAAACTTTACTTGCTCATATTGTGTGTTTTTTTTAATAGACTGCTGAATTCTGTTTACAAATATTTTTAGGAGATTTACATAAATATTTTCATATGTGAGGAAATTAGTAAATATTTTATCATTAGTTATCTGTTTATACATAATACATATAAAATTATATATTATATAAAATTATATATGTATGTATTATATATATTTACTATGTATAAATATATAAAATATACATATATATGTTAATGCCTCAAGAAAACAATTTGTAAATCTTTTTTCTGTGTTCCAGAAAATTACAAATAGCATCAAATTTATCTGTTTCTTAATGCTATAGAATTTCCTGAGACCCTCCCAGAGAATGATGTGCTTGTTTTGAGGATGTCATGATTGGGTAGATTTTTTACAAATTTTACATGTTCTTTTATGGTATTTATTCCTTTAAGATTTTCTATCTCTTTAGTTCTCAGTATTAATAATTTATGGCTTCCATAAAAAATCATGCATTACATCCAGTTTTTCAAATTTATTTACACGGTATTGACAGAGTAGTCCCATAATATTCTTAATTTCTCCTGTATCTATAGATGTCTTTCTATTTTCATTTAATTTGCATAATTAAATTTTGCCCACTTTTTCTTGTTACTAATTTTTGTTGCCATCACCATTAATTTTTAGTTTCTGCCTTCTTTAAACATGTATTAAACTTTTTTTCAAGCATTTTGGATTGGAAACAACTGTTAATGTTTATTCTTTCTTTTAAAAAATATAACTATGTAATACCACATATTTTTCAAGTATTGAAGAGTATGTATTTTCCTCTGATATATAGAGATATATTTACTTTTATTTTTCTAAGAATGCTCAATCTTCAATACTCATTTCCTTGGTTATACAAGAGTGAAGAAAATTATTACTCCAAGTAGAAGTGAATTCGGTATGGTTGTTGCTGGTTTCCTTTTTCTTTTTGTTGTTGTTTGTTTGTTGTTTCTTTTGATTTTTTGTTTTGTTTTGGGGTTTGTTTTTGCCAATTTCTATGCTGTTTTCATTGCATTACAGTCAAAGAATGTTGTCTATGTAATTTCTACATTTTGTAAATTAGTTATGGTTTGTGGACAATATGTAGTCATTTTTCGTCATCATTCAATGGAAAAATAAAAGTATATTTTGTCTTTTGAGAGTATAGTGTTTGATTTACACCAATTAAATCTACTTTACTGGATATATTTTTCATGTTAGTATATTAATTATTTATGTCAATTTTCAGATTACTTTCTTAAATTTAATTTGTTCTTACTTTTCTCCATGTTATTTTTTACAGCCTAAGAAGAGTGAAGTCTCACATGTCTATTATTTTTCTATTTTTTCCTATAGATTTCTTGTATTTTGGCTTACTGAATATTGATGCCATTTTAAGTGGTGCTTAGTCATAAATATTAAATATTAAACATTTGTCATTTTAAAGAGCACTTCTTTGATTCATATAA
This sequence comes from Pongo abelii, assembly GCF_028885655.2. Lineage (NCBI taxonomy): Eukaryota > Metazoa > Chordata > Mammalia > Primates > Hominidae > Pongo > Pongo abelii. The sequence continues at coordinate 25,965,595 of NC_071993.2, read as the reverse complement.
CGCCTATTTGACCTGATTCAGCCCTGTTTCTTAAGATTGCAACTCTTGCTTTCCTTTTGTTTGAATTTTCCTAATATGCCTTTGGCGGACTTTATTTTCAAACATTCTGAATTCTGATTTTTATTTATTTATTTATTTATTTTATTATTATACTTTAAGTTCTAGGGTACATGTGCACAATGTGCAGGTTTGTTACATATGTAACATGTGTATGTATATGCATGTATATTATTTATGTGTATGTATACATGTGCCATGTTGGTGTGCTGCACCCATTAACTTGTCATTTACATTAGGTGTATCTCCTAATGCTATCCCTCCCCCCTCTCTCCACCCACAACAGGCCCCGGTGTGTGATGTTCCCCACCCTGTGTCCAAGTGTTATCACTGTTCATCTGAATTCTGATTTTTAAAAGCTATGTTTGTTGTTTCCATCATTTTGTTAAATGTTGCTTTGGGATCCAAACTTAGAATTCTTTGTTTTCCTTTATTGGAAGTTTATTTGTATTTCTTAATATAATCGATACCTCTAGAGGCCCATCCTGACATTTGAGAAATCTTGGGCAAGAGTACAAATGCAGGTCTATATATAATAGGTCATGAATGTATTTTTTTTCATCTTCTAATGCGGAGGCCAGAGTCACTCTTTGTTGTTTTTGAACCAAGATTTTTATAGGAATAATTCTTTCTTATTTTCGTTGTTTTGATCAGAAATTAAATATTCATTTAATAAAGAAGATGAAGTTTCAAGGATTTGACTTGTTTGAATTCTGGATTCAATAAGATTAATTGTCTTGCTCTTTTTCATTGTTTTTTTATTTCTCTTCTCAGCTCATACCTAATTTCATTGTTTTAATCAGTAATTAAATCTTCCTAAATAATGAATTTGTAAGGTTCTATTTTAGAGTTATTTGTGAATTATATTTTAAAGACATCTGTTCACTTTTACTGTTTAGAGTTTTCAAAAATGTAAACAAATTTTTTTCTCAGAATTTTGATTTTTTTCTTTCAGCTCTTCTCTATTACGATCTGAACTGTTATATGTTGTTATCAAGATTGCTCCTTGTACACCTTGTAAAATTAAAAGAAATAAAATGCAATTATCTTCAAAGTGTATGCAGTTTGAAATTTTTTTATCATAAACTCATAAATGAAAGTAAAAGTTAGAAATTGAAAAAGTAAAAATTATTTATGTACATGTTTCCCAAAAAAGTTCTTTTTTTCAAAAATAATAAAATTACTTTTTAATATTAAAAACCAAAAATACAAATTTTGCATATTAAAATAGCATAAAGGCTGGGCATGGTGTCTCACCCCTGTAATTTCAGCACTTTGGAAGAGTGAGGCAAAAGGATTGCTTAAGCCTAGGAGTTTAAGATCACCCTGGGTTGATAAACATAAAGAGACCCTGTCTCTACAAAAAAGTTTTAAAAAACTAGCCAGGTCTGTTGGTGCGTGCCTGTGGATCCTGCTACTTGGAAGGCTGAGATGGGAGAATCTCTTGAGCCCCAGAGGACAAGGCTGCAGTAAGCTGTGATCAAGTCATTTGCCCTTCAGCCTGGGTGACAGAGTGAGACCCTGTCTTAACAACAACAACAACAAAATAAAAACCTAAAAATAAAATAAAATAAACATTAAAAAGCACATAAAATTCTCGATAACGTTTTAAAAATAAAGTGGAATTTTAAATTTATATTTTAAATTTCACTACTTTCATTAAGAAATATTATAAATGTACAACTATTAGCAATTTTGTGTGTTTGGGGTCTATTTAGCTACCAATCATAAAGAGGTATGACTGTTGTTAATAATTGGCTGATATGTTTAAAGTGCTTAAAACAATGCAGAGCTCATATTAAAAGCTCAATATTTCCCTCATTATTATTACTACTAATATTATTTTCTATTCAGCTTTTTAAGTTATATCACTTTAAACTGTTAGGATTTAAAAATTTCCAATCTGTTCAGTGATTGTAATACCTAGATTAAGCACTTCTATCTTGTCTTTGAGTTAAATATTTTCATGCTCACTGCTACTCTTTCTGTCATAGTTTCCACATTCATCCTTTGATTGGTTGACGTTTGTCCTCAGGTAACCTAAGAAAGGCTTAAGACAATATGTTTTGTGGGTTCTCAAATGTTTAAAACTATTTTTTGTTGCCTTTATGCTTAAATAATAAGTTGGCTGGGTATAAATACTATCATATTATGTTTCCTTTAGAAAACAAATGATCTATTCTCTAATTATTTTTATAGCACTTGATATTGCTAAGGAAAAAGATACGCCCACTGTGTGTGTGTGTGTGTGTGTGTGTGTGTGTGTGTGTGTGTGTGTCCTACCTGGATTCTAAGGATCATCCCAATAATTTTACTGGATTATTCTCACTGTTGATCTTTGTGGATCAGTTTTCCCCCAGATATAGTAGGCCCTTTAATATTAGATTCAAATACAATTTTACTTATGAGAAGTTTTCTGAAATTTTGTAGTAGTCTTCAGAGATGTTCACAAATATTGCCATTCTTATCAAACAAAAGCCACACAACACCATTTAAAAAATGGGCAAAAGACATGAACAGACACTTCTCAAAAGAAGATATATATGTGGTCAACAAGCATATGAAAAAAATGCTCAATATTACTAATGATTAAAGAAATGCAAGTCAAAACCACAATGAGATACCATCTCACACCAGTCAGAATGCTTATTATTAAGAAGAAGAAAAAAAAAACAGATGCTGGAGAGGTTGCAGAGAAAAGGGAATGCTTGTACTGCTTGCACAATGCTGGATGGAATGTAAATTAGATCAGCCATGTGGAAAGCAGTTTGGAGATTTCTCAAGGAACTTAAAAACAGAACTACCATTTGGCCCACCAATCCCACTACTGGGATGTACCCAAAGGGATATGAATTTTTCTACCATAAAAACACATGCACATATTTGCTCATTGCAGCACTATTCACCATAGCAAAGACATGGAATCAACCTAGATGCCCATCAATGCTGGACTAGATAAAGTAAATACGGTAGGTACACACTGTGGAATAAAAAAGAAATGAGATCATGTCCTTTGCAGCAACATGGATGCAATTGGAGACCATTATCCTGGGTGAATTAATGCAGGAACAGAAAACCAAATACCATTGGTTCTTACTTATAAGTAGAAGCTAAACATTGAGTACACATGGACTCAAAGAAGGGAACAGTAGACACAGGGGCCCACTTGAGGGTGGAGGGTGGGAGGAGAGTAAGTATCAAAAAACCACCTATTGGGTACTATGCTCATTACCAGAGTGATGAAATAATTTGTACACAAAACTCCCATGGCACACGCTTTACCCACGTAACCAAACTGCACACGTACCCCCTGAACCTAAAATAAAAGTTGGAAGGAAAACAAAAATACAAAAAAACCCAAACAATATTGTAGTTATTTTTCTGGGCATATGGAAGCATTGAACTTCCCTCCTTATTTGAAATGAACTGTGGCTCCGTGAGTGGCTAATGGCCAGGGAAATGTTTGTGGAAGTCACATGTGTTATTTCCACTAGAAACTTGAAGAGCCCGTGTATGATATGACTTGTTCATTTCTCCGGGTCACAGAGATTTTAGGACATTGCAGATAATGGTGGCTCTTTTAGCCTAGATTCCTAAGTAGGAATGTCATGAAGCATGGCTCAGTCAACCCAAGAAAGAACATAGCCTGAGCGAAAAATAAAAATTTGCTGTTTTTAGCCACCAAGATTTAGAGGTTTTGTGTTGCTGCAGAATAACTCAGTCCACTCTGATAAATAGTTTTGTTTTGCTTCGCTTTGTTTTGCTCTGCTGTTTCTTTGACTTAGGTTTGCTTTCTTTTCTGACAACATTTTTTCTGATCAGTGTCTTTCATCTTCTATTTCTCTTTCAGTCTTTTCTTCAATTCTCATTTTTTGTAAGTAGGATCTCTGTATGGATTCTGAGCTGGTTTTTCTGGATTAGTATTCAACTCTCAACAAGGTTAGCTTTTTCTAGAGAAGATCTTTGTTGGAGAGGGGTCAGAACCATTTTCTAGCTGTACCAAGATTATCTCTGATTCATACTGTAGTCCTTCATAATATAGGGTTCTGTGTGCAATTGAAACTTTTAGTCTTTTCTTCTCCCAAGTGAACCAAGATCAGCAACTTCAGGGCTACTCACCCTACACAGTCTCTTTTTCCCCCAAAATAATGTGAAGACAGTTTCGTAAAATGTAATTCTAGAAAACACTTACACAGCCTGTACATTGTGCTAGACGGTGTTCTAAGTGCTTCAAAAACATTGATTCATGTAATCATCATGAATTCTCTATGGCGTAGATATTACATCGATTTCCACTTTATAGATAATGAAATGGAGATACTGAAGTTTATTGATTCACCAAAGTTTACACATCTGGTAAATAGCTGAGCCAGGCCTCAAACCCAGACAAGCAGCCCTTGGGGTCCTCATTGCTTGTTACCATAGCACATTCCACCTATCCGATATCATGGTGACAAAGAATCTGTCCTGGATCAAGCTCTAGCCAGGCTCCTCTGAGCCCTCGTCTTGAATAGGCCTCAACCTTGGCCTATAAAGACTTGAATGAACACTGACATACTTTCTTTTTCTAAATTTTAATTTAATTGAATTTCTAAAAATTTTAAGTTCCAGGGTACATGTGCAGGATGTGCAGGTTTGTTACATGGGTAAACGTGCGCCATAGTGGTTTGCTGCACCTATCAACCCATCACCTAGGTATTAAGCCTGGCATTGCATTAGCTAATTTTTCTGATGCTCTCCCCAACTCCCCACCCTCCCCCAACAGGCCCCAGTATGTGTTGTTTCCCTCCCTGTGTCCATGTGTTCTCATTGTTCAGCTCCCACTTGTAAGTGAGAACGGTGTGGTGTTTGATTATAAATACAGTGCTTGGTTCTCTGTTCCTGCATTAGTTTGCTGAGGATGATGGTTTCCACCTTTAACAATGTCCCTGCAAAGGACACAATCTCATTCTTTTTTATGTCTGCATAGTATTCCATGGTGTATATGTACCACATTTTTTAAAAAACCCTGTCTATCATTGATGGGCATTCAGGTTGATTCCATTGCAGCACTATTCACGATAGCACTGACAATACTTTCCAACTGCTCAAAGCCACATCCCTAGGATGACCCCAGCATCCCCCCACTCCCCAAGGTGCCTGCTTGAAAAAATTCAAGGCTGCCAAATGAATTTACTATTTGTTCTGGCCACGCTTGAAGATAGGGCCCCTGTCTCCCAGCCTCTGTGGGAAGGTAGGGGCTTAACCTCCTTAAGTGCCCAATAGCAAACCCACATGGGTTTCACAATGACCAACCCCCTTTCTGCTTTTTGTAATTTTTCATTTCCCTGACTCTACTGAGCTCCTGCTAGCCCCTTTTCCTATTCCCTCATTATCCCTTTAAAATGCCAAGATATCTGTCACCTGTGTATGGTTCACATTGGACTCTTTTTCCTATTGAAATAGTTATTACTAATTACACCTGCCCTTAACACTTTAACTAGTGTCCAGCTTTGTGTATCTTGGACAGCGGTCAGTGGTTCTTCATTCGATGTCAATTCCTTTGCTTCTCCTTGGTGCCAAACCCAACTCAGAAAAGCTACCATCCCTTGTACTCTGTTCCTGTGTCTTGTATCCTGGTTTCAGACAGTGGGCTGTGGTCTTGTCTCACCAGATATGCCAGTTCTCTGGAGCTCTATCCCCTTTGCCTGAGAGATACCCCTGTGGGCGTGTTTTCCTTGGTTTCCCCATATCTGAATTTGACTTCACCTCATAAAGAAGACCATCCTTACAGATCATGGTTTGAAGTGAGGGCTGTCTTCTAATTTTGTCATAGATGAAATGTATGCTTATAGTCAATCCCCTGTGATTTTAAACACGATTTAGAAAAGGAGAGAAGGTGGGAACATTTTTAGTCTGCCATTTTAAAAATGAAATTTAGGATTTATTCTTAAGATTAAACTCACTGATGATACAGAGCCAATATCAACTCTAAATACTCAATAACCTTGGATGTAGGGAAATTAAAATGTTGGCCAGTAATGGCTAATCTTACAAGCATTTGATAGGACTAAGTCATGTGCTTCAGCGACCTTAGGCAGATCAGGTGGTACCACACATAGTAGCCACATGTTTTCAATTTGTTCAATAGAAGATACCAATAAAGTTTGCAGTGGGGGAATCTTTCCCAGCATGGGCTACTTGCAAGATATTACTTTTCCCACTGTAAAGGGTTTAAAATGATGCTTGACAGAAAATGGAAGAAACTAGAGAAAAAGCAGCCAACAGGTCCATGCATCTCTCCCTGGTGTTAACAATTGAGGTGGGGGTTGGGGCAGGAAATATTGGAGCTATTACTGGCCAATAATTTAATTTTCCTAAATCTGAGGTTATTGAATATTTAGAGTTGATATTGGCTCTATATCATTAATGAGTTTAACCTGGGGGTTGGGGCAGGGACAGAAGTTTTTGAAACATACTGGAGGGAAGCGAGGTTTCCTTTTAATTAATTCTCTAGCATTGTTCAAGGGTATAGGGGAAAATAAAGAAGAAAAGAAGCTTTTTACTTGAAGAATGCTAGCTCCTTTAAATGATCAGGCCCAGAAAGGCACGGAATGTGACAACAGTCACATAATCACATCACTCTCCCTTGAGCTAAATAATTACCTCCTGAAGCCACTTGCTATGAGGGATCTAAACTAAGTGAGGAGTCATAAAATTCCATATGCTGGACATCATAACTCATACCCTAAAATCCAAAAATGAATAGCCAATCACTAATCAATGTTATCTCTGTAAACCAAGGAGAACTGCTGTCAAACAACTTTGTGTGCACCCCCTCCTTGTTCCGTTTGCCTTTAAAACCCGGCTTGTAACAAATGCTGAGGGAGCACCCCCCAAGGCAACTTGGACGTGTGTCCAGGCAGCAGGCCTCACTTTGGCTCAAGTAAGCTCTAACTTGTATTTTATGTCTCATCTTCTTCCTTTTAGGTCAACAAGGGGATGAAAGCAGTAGTCCCAATTTAATATATGTTACTATAAAGGGTATTTTGAGCACTTAGACAAGAAACAAAAGTGAGAAAAAAAATTATAGTCAAGATTTTTTTTTGAGACCGGGTCTCGCTCTGTCACCCAGGCTGGAGTGCAGTGGCACGATCTCAGCTCACTGCAACCTCCGCCTCCCAGGTTCAAGCAAGTCTCATGCCTCAGCCTCCTGAGTAGCTGGGATTACAGGCATGCACCATCATGTCCAGCTAATTTTTGTATTTTTGGTAGAGACAGGGTTTTTCCATGTTGGCCATGCTGGTCTCAAACTCCTGACCTCAGGTAATCCGTCCACCTTGGCCTCCCAAAGTGCTGGGATTACAGGTATGAGCCACTGTGCCTGGCCTATACTCAAGATTTTGATGCTCCAAGTAAGCATCAGATAAAAACAAACAAACAAACCAAAAAAAACACAATTATTTAGTCACACCAAGGCTAGGTGTTGCCCTGAGTGTACCAGATTTCAGGTGTGAAACTTTTCAATTTATAATCTTACCAGTTCATTACTTCATCTATTCACTAATTTATTCATTTGTTTTTGTGCAACGCGTGGTAGCTACAAAGATCAACAGACCAGAGGAGAATTTTCATCCAAGTCAATTTCTTATAACAGATTATGGCTCTCCAGACTTGAAAGGAAACTTAATTCTCCAAACCAGCTTCCTTGGGAAAAAGCACAATATGCCTATGTTTTAGAAGAACATTTTATAAAATTAATCTGCAATCTGTCATTTAAAATAACATTAAGAACGGGGATGACGTCCTGTGTATACTTGTCCCCAAGCAACACCTAATGCCATTATGTTCACGGTAGACACTTAGCAAATATTTGTTAAAAGAAAAAAGGTACATGTGTATATATGTCTATATGTCTGTGTATATGTATTTCATAGCTAAACAATGGTTTATCATGCTACATATTAATTACATTGATTTGAATAAGAAATTACCATGTAGGGAACATTGCTATGAAAAATCATAGTTGTATTGGCAATAAAGAAAATTGTATATCTAAAAGGCTAGGCGAGGTAATCATTCATCCATATAGGTGTCGGAGTAACAGTATCCATTTGTTAGCAAATCAGTAATTTATCATGTTCAAAGAAACCAAATATTTTCTCATTCTCCCAGAGATTGTGCAATAAACTTTCTTCCATAAAGGCTTTGAATCTGTTAAAATACTCATTAGTTCAAAGTGCCAGATTCTCTGGAAACCAATTCAAATAGCCTGTCGGCAAGGTGATAAAACACATTTACTTGCTCAAATGCCCTAGATAACGATGTCAGCTAGCAATGGCACTGCTAAAGCCAGTGGCACAAAATTCCTAATTGAGAGCCCTACTAAAAGAAAATTGATGATTATAAGGCTTTTCTTATTCAGCTTTATTAAAATTTTTCCTTTTTTAACATTGAAATATGATGTTCTAGTGAAAGTTCTTGGTTACAAAAAATCCAGAAAAGGATGCAATAAAATACAATAAGGACAGGAAGGGCGATTGGATCAATATAAGGAAGTCTCAAGGAAATGAAATAATGTTGGGCTTCATGAAAATGCTAGTTACTTGCAGCAACATGGGTAGAACTGAAGATCATTATGTTAAGTGAAATAAATCAAGCACAGAAAGACACTCATATGTGGGAACTTAAAAAGTGGATCTCATGAAGATGAAGAGTAGACTGGTGGGTACCAGAGGCCAGGAAGGGTGGGGGCAGAGAGGGATGAAGAGAGATTGATTAATGAGTGCAAATATACAGTTAGATAGAAGAAGAAATAAGACCTAGTGTTCAACAGATCAGTAGGCGGACTATAGGTAATAATAACCTATTGTACATTTCAAAATAACCTGAAGAGAATAATTCAAATGTTATTGGCATAAAGAAACGATAAATGTTTAAGGTGATGGATAGACCATTACTCTAATTTGATCATTTTTTGTTTGTTTAAAGAGGCAGGGCCTCTCTCTGGCACCCAGGCTGGAGTGCAGTGGAATGGCCATTGCTGACTGTAACCTGGAAGTCCTGGTCTCAAGTGATCCCCTCCCACCTCAGCTTTCCAAGTAGCTGGGACTACCGGTGTGTGCCACCATGCCCAGCTAATTTTTAAATTTTTTTGTGGAGACAAGGTTTCGCCATTTTGCTCAGGCTGGTCTCAAACTCCTGACCCCAAGCAATCCTTCCACCTCAGCCTCCCAAAGCACTGGGATTACAGGAGTGAGCCCTGATTTGACCTTTACACATTATATGACTGTATCAAAATGTCATGTGTACCCAGAAAATATGCACATCTATTATATATTAACATCAATAATAAATGAATGAAACAATTAATGAATAAAAAAATTTAAAAAAACAAGTTCAGTGGTTTTTTCTCTTTCTCTTTCCCTTTCTGCCCTCTTTTCTTTCTTCTCTCTCTTCCTCTCTGTTTTCCTCCCTTCTCTCTTCCCTCCCTCTGCTTCTCTCTTCCCTCCCTCTGCTTCTCTCCCTCTGCTTCTCTGTGTGTAGGTTTCTCTGGCCACACGGTCTCTCAACTTTCTTTTTCCGTGTACCGCTACTACAATCTCATCTCTGCAACTTGACTTCTGCTGTTTTCTCTTATTTGACTCCCTTGTACTATAAGTAGTTGTGGCTTGCTTTGGTAGCTTTTAATTTCTGATTATGACTTCTGGCCTCTTAGTTCAAACTGTTGACAGGGATAATCTGATGGTCTCTGGCCATTCGAACAAATTGGCTTCTGGGAGGTCAGGTACCCATCCCTGATCCAACTGGTTAAAAGTACAAATAGTATAAAATATGGGTCCTTTTGCATGGGGTGGAGTGGAGTGGGGTGTGGTTAAGAGAGAAGGCAACATGAGGTGGCTACACATTCAGCTCTTTCTACTATATACAACAATGACCAGTGCCAGGCACAGTTGCTCATACCTGTAATCTCAGCACTTTGGAAGGCCAAGCCAGAAGGATCACTTGAGCCCCGGAATTCAAGACCAGCCTGGGCAACATAGTAGACCCTGCCTCTATCAAAAAAAAAAAAAAAATTAAATTACAGGTGTGCACCTGTAATCCCAGTTACTTGGAACGCCGTGGCAGGAGGATTGCTTGAGCTCAGGAGTTGAGGCTGCAGTGAGCTATGATCACACCACTGTACTCCAGCCTGGGCAATAGAGCAAGACCCTGTCTCAAAACAAACAAACAAACAAACAAACAAAACAAAACAGAACTCTTAGAAGTAAAACTCCCTTCTAATACATAGTCCATGTGTTTCAGAAAATGGAAACTATGCATGGAATTCAGGCTTGCTCTTATCTTTTGTCCCATCATTTATTTGTTCATTTTTAGTAAGTACTTTTGAGGATCAACTACTAGCTAGATACAAGTGTGGGGAAAAAGATATTTTTATTTTCTTTATTGCTCGGTAGGAGATCGTGTTTTGATTCTGACATACTAAGTCATCTGTAAATGTCAAATAAAAGAAACCAAAGGAAATAATTACATTAAGAATGTCTTCTTTCAATCTATGTATGTTTATTTGCCATTAGATGTGACTATATTGTTGAAGAAAGAGTCTTGGCATCTCAGGAAATCAGGCCACCACCCCCAACCCAGGCTGGCCCTTCAATGAACTAAACATAAAAATGTAGGCAAGTCAGTTAAATACACTTCCTCAGTTTTATCATCTCTAAATTGGGAGAAACAATATCTATTGTACATGCATCACAGAGAGTTCTTGTAAAAGGGTAAAAACTTAGATGTTCTTTGTGGGCAATGATATGAGATTTATTTCTAGGGGAAAATTACTTCTCAAAAAGGATCCAAGGAAAGCAGTTTTGGATTTGAGGAAAACTTAAACGATCCACCTTCATTATATTGCTTGTAAAACATAGTTAGAAATACTGGATTTTTGGTTTTTTTTTTTCAGGCTTCTAACTTTAAGGCTTCTGATGCCTAACAGTGAATTCATAAATATTTATATTACTTGATATTTTAAAATCCTTGAAGAAGAAAAAATAAAAGCGTGTCTTAAATAGATGTAAAATTAGCTCAATTTTCCCTTTTTTCTTAAAGCGTGTAGATTCATATAAGCAGAATTGCCTTGGATAAAACCTTATAGAAACCTCCAGGATCTGTGCAGCACTGCTGCATAGCTACACTGGGACCCTTTCAAAACCACAGAAGCACGTAGCTCATTGCATGTGGAAACTTCATCATTTTCAAGGCCAGACAAAAGAAAATGAATTTCAATTGAGGCCAAAGACATTCAAATAAGACCTCAGGTACTTATTTATCTCTAATGGTAGAATTATTTGGAAATCAGATACTGAGAAACAGAGAATGGGTTCCAAGAATTACTCTAACTCTTGGTTTTAATCAGACAAATCAGTATGTTCTGTCTTTCTGTACCTGTTCTGTCTAGAATGTTCTCCCCCAACCTCTGTGCCTCTTTCCCCCTTACCATTCATTGCCTCAGGACAGGTGTCCCACCCAGTCAGAGTCAGTCTCCTCTTGTGCCTTTTGATAGCATCATTTATCAATACTGCCATCATTCTTTGCTAACAGACAATCTTCCCATGGAACCGGCACCTCATGAAGATCTCAGCTGCCCAGCTGCACCCCCAAAGTCTGTTGCAATGCCCCACACATACCTGGTGCAGCGCTTGTATGGAAAACACTCAGGAGCTAATTTCAACTTCTCAGGAGGAGAAGGAAATGCCAGCCTGAGTGAGGGGGATTTTGCATGAAATATTTTTTGTGAATCTTTTCCCTTTGGAAAAAAAAAAGTATTAGGCTGGGCATGGTGGCTCATGCCTGTAATCCTAGCACTTTGGGAGGCTGATGCGGGCAGATCACTTGAGGTCAAGAATTTGAGACCAGCTTGGCCAACATGGTGAAACCCTGTCTCTACTAAAAATACAAAAATTAGCTGGGCATGGAGGTGGGCTCCTGTAATCCCAGCTACTCGGGAGGCTGGACAGGAGAAATGCTTGAACCCGGGAGGCAGAGGTTGCAGTGAGCCAAGATCACACCATTGCACTCCAGCCTGGGGGACAAGAGTGGGATTCCATCTCAAAAAAAAAAAAAAAAAAGAAAAAAAGGGAATTAAATGCATACCTACTGTATTTAAACTTAGATGTTGTGTTTCAGTTTAAAATATACAATGAATCAAAGACAATTGGCCAGAAAAATGTTTTAATTCTATAGGACTAGAGCCTGCTGATGAAGGCTGACTCTAGAGGTAAACTTCACAAGTTTGAATCTTACTAATTCATGTACTTTGTGAACCTGGGCAAATTCCTTAACCTCCAAGTCTCAGGTCTTCATCTATAAAATGGGGAAATTATTGAACCCATCTTCCACACTTTGATCAAAGAGACCTTGCTAAAACACAGATTTGATAGTTTCTTTTCTTTTTAAATAAAAATGTAAGTTCTTCTGGAAGGCAAAAATTGCCCTTCCAGAGCTGTTCCCTGGGTTCACCCCAGCATATTCTGACCCTCCCCCAACTCTCTGCCTTACTCACACCAAACTACTTATGGTTTCCCAAATATTCATTCATTGGCGAGAGGGCCAAGCCCATTGCCTCAAATCTCCTAGGGATGAGGTGGTATTTGATTAGAAATAAAAATCTTTTTGTGAAGCAATGAAATTGAGGCAGGTGAATATATTTCTCCCTACGTCTGTTACTTAAACCCATGAAGTCTCTACCTGGGCATTATTTAAGTAGCTATTTCTCCTTAAAATGTAAAGTATGTTTTTAGCATGCTGCACATAGAACTTTAAGTTTTATTTGTGTTTCTCAAAGCGAGGCTTGAATTCTGCCATCATAAGCACCACCTGGTACCTCATAAATGCAGATTCCTGCACCCCACTCTACATGAATGAATCAATCTCTGGGGTGGAGTCTGAGAATCTGCAATTTTATTAGCTATAACTTATTCATGCAGCCTGAGGGTGTTTTTCAAAAAGCTTCCCTCCCCTCAATAAATTGTCTTTATTTTTAATGGTATAGGTGGGAGGCATCAGGAGATGGTCTATCTTCCTTAAAGTACCAACAAAAATGCATGCTATTTGCTGTAGAACTCCTGGTGCTCGAGCAACGTGGTGGCCTGGTGCAGGCAGCAGTGCAGACATAGACTCAACACAATCCATATATGAAAGGAGGCTCCTCCTGCTCCTATAATTTGCTATTTAATAGCCACCAGCCTTTTCTTCCAGAGAGTGCTACTGTTTCAAAAAGAACAGAGAATCTGTGCTGCATGGCTTAGTCTCACTTTAATATCAAATAATTTGAGTTTGACTTAGGGAGACCTGCAGGTGTTCTTTGGGAAGGCTTCAGAAATCAATACAACTAAAAAGAGAAGTAAATAAAGTCACGTTTAAAAGGCCAACTTGATAGAGAGGTGTGTAGACAACAGCCTAGTGAAGTGATTCAAGACTGCAATGCCATTTTCTATTAGCCAGGAATAAGTCAGAAATTGCACTGTCAAGATCTTCCTTTTACCTAGAAAATGTCTGATGGTCCCATGAACTCGCCCTGCTCTGAAGACGCCAGGAGAAGCAGCAGAAGTGGTGAGAGGGTTTAGGGGTCACTGCTGACCACTCCTTTACTAAGTAGCAAGGACATTTCTTTTTCTTTCTTTCTTTCTTTCTTTTTCTTTCTTTCTTCCTTCCTTCCTTCTTCTTTCTCTTTCTTCCTTTCTTTCTTTTTCTTTCTTTCTTTCTCTCTGTCTTTCCTTCCTTCCTTCCTTCCTCCCTCCCTTCTTTCTTTTCCTTCCTTTCTTCCTTTCTTTCCCTCCCTTCCTTCCTTCCTTCCTTCCCTCCCTCCTTCATTCCTTCCCTCCCTCCCTCCCTTCCTTCTTTCCTTTCTTTTTCTTTCTTTTCACCAAGTTTCACTCTGTTCACCGAGGCTGGAGAGCAATGGTGTGATCTCGGCTCACTGGCTCACTGCAACCTCTGCCTGCCAGGTTCAAGCAATTCTCCTGTCTCAGCGTCCCATGTAGCTGGGATTACAGGTGCCCACCACCACGCCTGCTAATTTTCATATTTTTATTACAGGCAGGGTTTCACCATGTTGGCCAGGCTGGTCTCAAACTCCCGACCTCAGGTGATCTGCCCGCCTCAGCCTCCCAAAGTGCTGGGATTACAGGTGTGAGCCAGGAACCAGACATTTCTTTAAGAACATGAATAAGAGGCATTTCTTGTCATAGAAACGACACATGAATTCACTTAGTTTGGGTTTGTAAGACTTCAGATTGGTGAGTAGGGGTTATTAGGATAAGAATGGTTAACTTAGAGTGAGTGGAGAGGACTGGGACATTGAAACACAACCCTAGAGCTGTCATAGGTCACCTTAGGCTACCTCCAGAGGCTGGGAGGACAAATAACTCCACCAGCCATGAAAATCACACAAAATCCCAAGAAAATTGGAAGCACAGGTGTCACATTTTAAATGTTTCAGATTGCAAGTCTTGAGTAAGCACTTAGTGAATACTTGCTTATCTGACTGGTGTGGCAATTGGCAATGAGACAGCTCTCCCTTCTCAGCCAGCCAGCTGTTGTCTATTTTTCACAGACTCTCTGTCAGGATCTGTTCTGTGATAGACACAACCTCACAATATCTAGTGCCAAGACTTGATTTGAAAACAAACGGAAAAGAACCAAACAGGTGGTAAACATCCAGGTGTTTCTGGAGTTACATTGATATCACGCTTGTTATCATCAGGATGAAGAAAACTTGAGATCAAACAGTAAGTTGTTGATATAAAGGTCAGATGCTGGACCAGAAAACAGGAGCAGTCTGTAAAAATTAATCCAATGTGAGGAATTTAAATAGACTCAAAAATTACACACAGAGGTTGGGCACGGCGGCTCACGCCTGTAATCCCAGCACTTTGGGAGGCCGAGGCAGGCGGATCACGAGGTCAGGAGATCGAGACCATCCTGGCTAACACGGTGAAACCCCGTCTCTACTAAAAGTACAAAAAAATAGCCAGGCGTGGTGGCAGGCACCTGGAGTCCCAGCTACTCAGGAGGCTGAGGCAGGAGAATGGCGTGAACCCGGGAGGTGGAGCCTGCAGTGAGCCGAGATCTCGCCACTGCACTCCAGCCTGGGCAACAGAGCAAGACTCTGTCTCAACAAAAAACAAAACAAAACAAAAACAAACAAAAAAAATTACACACAAAAAGTCATGTGGGGATAAGCTAGTGTAACTTTTATTGGTAGTTTATTGAAATTGTTTAATTTGCATAACTCTTCCTTTAAGGTGAAATGCACTAAAGGATAAACAAATGGCTGTGACGTCAATAAACTGGCATACTACTGCTTACTGTTAGCCACATAAGCAGAATACCTGCTTCTTTAATTAATCCTATTGTTTTTATGCCTTATATAATACATGACAGTAATAACTGATTCAGAGTTGATTCTGAAAACATCCAATTCACACACTGCTGCTGGCCTGTTACGGCATTGATGTTTAATGTAAACCCATATTTTCTTACAGGTGAATGTAATTATGCTTTATTATGCAGATATCAAGTATCAAGACCCACATCATCAGCAACAGCTTTATTCAGAATACAATATTAGGAATACACACACATAAACTCAAACTGCAAATTGAAGAACAGCAATTTCAGCATGAGTCAAAGCATTTATATGAACAGCTAACTAAAACGAAATTGCAAAAGCAAAATAAGCTCTGATCCACTCTGGCTTCTCTTTCATCAGGCCAGTTACCTGATCTCTGGTCCATTCTTTCCTATGTTGCCCAGTGAAAGGAGCAGAGAGCTGACCTTGGTAACAGGAGAAAGAAAGAAGCACCCTGGGAGAGCAAGGTGAATTTGTGATCTAAGCAGAGAATGCAGGTGTCCAAAATAAAAAAGGTAGAGACTTCTAATCATAGTAACAAGATGAATCATGGAACTTGGAAATAATGACACATAGCATGGCAAAAATATATAGACTAGAGTAAGAAGACATTTTCTTATAAAATTAATTTTCCAAACGTCATTATGAGTTACTCTTTAAAGGAAGGTTAGGAAAGATTAAATGAGACTCAGACCAGACTTATAAAGTAGTACCCTCTCTTAAGGACAAAGACTAGTGAATAATGATGTTTTATGGTCAGTTCTAGCCTCTGACTGTAGCATAGGCAAAATAAGTAATAATTAAGTAATGCATAAAAGTAGAATGAAGGCCAGGTGCGGTGGCTCACGCCTGTAATCCCAGCACTTTGAGAGGCCGAGGTGGGTGGATTACCTGAGGTCAAGAGTTCGAGACCAGCCTGGCCAACATGGTGAAACCTCGTCTCTACTAAAAATACAAAAATTAGCCAGTGTGGTGGTACACTTCTATAATCCCAGCTACTGGGGAGGCTGAGGCAGGAGAATCACTTGAACCCGGGAGACAGAGGTTGCAAGTGAGCCAAGATTGTGCCACGGCACTCCAGCCTGGGTGACAAAGTGAGACTTCATCCAAAAAAAAAAAAAAGAATAGAAAGAAATAAAATATCTTCAAAAGCATAATAAAAAGAGTAGAAAGAAACTAGAAGGTGATTTAAGGGAAATGTCAATTTACTTCATATAAATGTGGATTACATCTAGACAGATTAACATAGGGAAGTTATTCAAACAAAGGAAAAAATGCCAATGGCAAATTGGTGATAGATAAACTAGGGCAAAACTGAAAGAAAACATGTAGACATGGTTTAAATTAAAGAAATAAACTAAGAACAAAAATGATACTGACCATGGCTTGACAGTTTTAAATGAAAAATAAATCAAGAAAATCATTCTTGCCGGCTTCCTTTCTTTGTTGAACAGTTATGCTCTTTTAAGAAATTAGTTCATTAAGATCATAAAATTGCGGAATTTAGTCATATACTTAAAATGAAAATTAATAAGCCAAAATGTTGGCTTTGGCAATAGATTAAAGTATAGGAAACAACCAAACAGGTGTTTTGAACGATTTTTTATTGATACCCATGTATATTTTTCCTCAGGAACATCAGTTAGGGCTGCTGTACCAAGAAGCATTTCTTTAGATTATAGATGTGGGGTGAAATATGCAAGCAGTTGACAAGCACTGGAAGTCTGATATCTTTCCAAACAGTGGATCCACTGCCATATGGAAAGCGTGTTCCATTCCCTTGGACTCACACAACTCTGGATGCCACTGATGTTTCACGGAAGGCAGAATGTGGACCCAGGCATTCCCAGTGAACAACACCATGCCTGTCTTCCTGCTATTCATTGCAGTTGCTTTTATCCTGAATCTCTTTCTCCTTCTACCATTTCTCTATATTATATTTAGTCACATTCAGGGACTGCCTCTTCCCCTGGTAGGGGACCCATCAAGAACCAAATGGAACAGATCAAGACCCAAGCAAAGCTTTGGGGCACTATGGAACATTTCTTCATTGACCACATAATGTAGCTGCAACATGAACTTTATCCAGCAACGTAATCTTCTCTTTGAGTGTTTTGGTTTAATAATTAAGTAAAATAAGAAATCCTCTTATCTCAAAATGCAATGTCCCTAAGCGATTCAGAACCTTAAATTGAGGCCTGTGCTATACATACTTGAAAAAAAAAAAAAAAAGAACTTGAATCTGAAAAGCAACACAGGTGCATTTCAAAAGAATTTGATTAAAAAAAAATAGAGGTGTTATCTAGTTGAAAGGAAAGAGAGATGACCCTGTAGGATAACTTTGTGAATGAATCGAACAAAAGTTTGCTCACTAAGGCAAATGGTTGAGTCAGCTGCTCGAGCTGAAAAGGCAAACTGAATTGTTTTTTAAAATCAAACAACCCTATTACTGTGAAATTGGGAAGTTGAAAGTCCTGTGTTTGATATTGTCTGAAATACCAAAGTCTGGAGGAACCTGATCCCTGTGGTATTTTCTTGGATTTCCTTGAATGCCTGTCTCTTACTTAGTGCCTGTCATGTAGTATCTATCATTGAAATGTCAGAATGTCTCCCACAATTTCATGCCACCCTGGAAAAGGTCCTAAATACTATGCAGGCTTTGACACTCCAAAAGCTTTTTAAAGAAACTGTGTTACCAAAATAGATGACCAGGGTCAAAGAGCTCTTAACATTTTTTTAAAGTTGACTTTCTAGTTTTGCCTTTAATTACAGCACTGAAATTTTTCGATATCAAGAACAACAAACAACATGTCTCAGCAGCTAGGAAAAATATCCACTGCCTGGTTACATATATTGTCCTTCGCGAGGCTGGTGATGTGAGTTTGCTGCGGGAATTTCTCAAGACTGGAACTTTTTCATGGAGCCAGAACCTAGCACTTACACAATGACTACTACATGTGGCAACCCATGGGTACTTTGAGGTTCTTTTATTAGTTTTGCTGTGAACACAAAATGGACCCACATGGATGATTTACATATCAAAGGAACAAAAAGGCCCATGCACACATGATAAAAGTTACTATGCTAGTAAAATCACAGAAAAGCAAATGATCGTTTTCCTCTCATCAAATTGACAGATATTTTTTAAATGATAACTTGAAGTATTGGTGAGCATACAATAAAATAGGTCCCTCCCAAGTAGCTGCTGGAGGGCAGGAAAATCATCCTTTGACCTGGCAACTCCATTGATATGAAATTACTCTAAGGATATCATTACAGATGTGTACAATAATTTATGCACAATGATATACACCATGGTTTTCTTTATAAATGCAAAAATAGAAATAATCTAAATATTTAATAATGGAAGGCTAATTAAATGAATTATAATAAATTCTTATCATGGAACACTATGCCACTGTTAGTGCTCAGAAGACACTATCCCAAAATATGACACTTTGGCATGCTGCATACTTTAACCTGAAGGACATTGGAACAGACTCAGAAGCAAAGTCTCTTTCTGATCTTTTCCCTTCTTTCTCCTGCTTTTTTCCTCCTCCAGGGTAGGCCATAGAAACTGGAATCCTTCTTCCTCAAGGCAAGTCATGGAAACCATAACCCCTTTTCCCCAAAGTGAGCCATAAAACCTAGAAATATTTCTCTAACTTCCCCCCACCTTACTATGTATGAGCCGGCTATAAAGAAGTTCTCTGACCTACCTTGTCTGAAAGTAGATCATAAGACCCTCATTACAGAGGGGTCCTGCTCTATACCCCGGAAGAAGGAACGTTACACAGAGAGCCCAAGAAGAATGTAAACAGACAGGCCTTGTTGGGTTTTCCTACTGAGTCTATTATTATTAGATCATTCTCTTTGCATCCAATCATAATTTCTACACGGCTGTTCACTCTTCATTGAATCTAAATATACACATGGAGAGTTTTCTTTTGGGTCTTTGGGTCTTCATTTCTGAAGTCTCCCATGCCATGTAAAACTATGATTAAATAAGCTTGTTACGCTTTTCTCCTGTTAACCTGTCTTTTGTTACAGAAGTGTCACCCATGACCCTTATGATGTGGTGAGAAAAGGTATCATATCTGTTTGGACCCTACGCCATTAATAAAGACATCAAAAAGTGCCTTTATTAATACTTACAGCTGTTGGAAAATATAATCTGTATATTTTTAGATAAAAAGTCAGGTCACAAAACAGTATATCCAGCTGTCTGTTGTGATCCTCATTTTGTTTTAAAAACACACAAGACCGGGCATGGTGGTTCATGCCCATAATCCCAGCACTTTGGAAGGCCAAGGCCGGAGGATCACCTGAGGTCAGGAGTTCGAGACCAGCCTGGCCAACATGGTGAAACCCTGTCTCTACTAAAAATACAAAAATTAGCTGGACGTGGTGGCATGAAACTGTAATCCCAGCTACTTGGGAGGCTTAGGCAGGAGAATCGCTTGAACCCAGGAGGCAGAGGTTGCAGTGAGCCAAGGTCGTGCCACTGCACTCCAGCCTGGGTGACAGAGCAAGACTCCGTCTCAAAAACAAACAAACAAACAAACAAAAAAACAAAACAAACAAACCAAAAAAACCCCAAGAATTTGGGTGCAGTGCCTCATGCCTGTAATCCCAATACTTTGGGAGGCCTAGATAGGAGGATTGCTTGAGCCCAAGAGTTTGAGAACAGCCTGGGCAACATAGTGAGACCGTGTCTCTACAAATAATCAAAAAAGTAGCCTGATGTGGTAGGTGCACACCTCTAGTCCCAGCTACTTGGGAGGCTGAGGTGGGAGGATCACTTGAACCCAGGAGGTTAAGGTTGGGGCTGCAGTGAGCCATGATTGGGCCACTACAGGCCAGCCTGGGTGACAGGGTGAGATCCTGTCTCAAACAAAACAAAAAACACACATGTGCACACATGCATGTACAAATGAATATAGAAAAACATGGTAAACTGGGACAAAATGTACCACAATATTAATGATAGTCATCTCTAATTGGTGGGGTTCCAAGTAATTTTGGTACTTCTTATTACTTACAAATACTTTTTAAAGTTTCTATAGTAACCAGGTATTATTTTATAATCAGAAACAAATATTATTTAAAATAGTTTTCTAACCAGAAAGAAAGTACGTATCATTTTTAAAGAGCTGAAATAAGAAGCTATCCCTTCACAGTGTCTACATATGTGGAGGATACAGAGAGGATAACAGAGAAATGTTGAAGTTGCCTAATCTGGTTTGCATCTGTGTCCCTGCCCAAATCCCATGTCAATTGTAATTCCTAATTTTGGAGGTGGGGCCTGGTGGGAGGTGACTGGATCATGGCGGTGGATTTCTCATGAATGGTTTAGCACCATCCCCTTAGTGCTGTTCTTGTGTTAGTGAGTGACTTCTTGGGAGATCTGGTTGTTTAAAAGTGTGTACCATCTTCCCCCAACCCCTTGCTCCTGCTTCTGCCATGCAAGACATGCCTGCTCCCAATTTGTCTTCAGCCATGACTGTAAGTTTCCTGAGGTCTTCCCAGCCATGCTTCCTGTATAACCTGCAGAACTGTGAGCCAATTAAACCGCTTTTCTTTATAAATCATCCAGTCTTGGGTATTTCTTTATGGCAATGTGAGAGCAGACTAATACAGTGCCCTTCTTCTCCAGGGCTCTCACAAAAAGTACTGTTATATACTTAAATGGGGGCAGAGCATTAAGCAATAAAAGCCAATACTTTGCTACTTGCATTGAATTTGTTGAGAACTAGGCGTTTTAGTCCTTGAAACTTCATCAAATGTCAGTACCATTACCATTTACAGATGTAAATAAGTAAATTATGAATGAAATGTTCATCTCAGAATGAGAATGTTCCATCTTATTCCAAAAACAGAAACCTACAGCACCAGGAAACTAAACAAGGTCCGCTTAGTTGTTATGATCTATTAACGTGCAGAGCCAGAAGATGGGCTTTAAAATAATCCATTAGAAGTAAGTAATGAAAAACATGTTCATTTGACTGAAAAATATCTCTTCTAATAAATCTGATCTTGAACTCATGAGACCAATAGAAGGCACCACAGAAGATTTTTTTTATTACATTAGATAAGTCAGTTAGAGACAGAAAGAGAAAAATAAACCCTGAGCACATCATCAACTAATAAAAAATCAGGCTGGGCACTGTGGCGCATGCCTGTAATTCCAATGCTTTGGGAAGCTGAGGTGGTGGGAGGATAACTTGAGGCCAGGAGTTTGAGACCAGCCTGAGCAAAATAACGACAACTCATCTCTACAAAAAATTTTTTTAAAATTAGCTGGGCATGGTGGTATGCACCTGTAGTCCCAGCTACTCAGGAGGCTGAGGTGGGAGGCTTTCATGAGACCAGGAGTTCAAGGCTGCAGTGCACTATGATTGAACCACCGTGCTTCAGCCTGGGCAACAGAACAAAAATCTGTCTCACACACACACACAAAATCAGTTTGTCCTGCCTTCCTGGTTTCATTAAATCCAGGTATTTCTGAGGCTGATGATGATGCCGAATAGGATCGCATCATAGAACTAGAAAGACTTCACAAACTGTCTCATCAAATCATCATCTTTTATGGATGAAGAAGACAACCCCCCACAGAGGTGAAAAGCCTCGCACAAGATCACACAACGCTTAATAGCAGTCAAGATGAGGATTCCAGTCTGACTTCCAGGCCACTCTCATTTCACTACAACACACTTTTTCAGTGCGAAATGTCTCATTTGATCTGTTTCATTTATGTATCTACTCAGAGAATGTCCTCATGGACCACAGCAAACGAGGCTGGGTGACAGCTATAGTAAGTAACACATTCTCAAAAGATGCCATCTATCTGTGCAATGTATTTTTATCCATCCTGATAGATCATTTGCACTTCAAGCATTATAAAACACCTTTTAGAGTTAATTCTAAAGGACGTAAAGATCTTTATTTTCAAGCATGACCTGTGCTACCAAAGTCCAGATATATTTCAAATAACATTTTACAGAAGGACAGTGACTTTTTCCAGCTAAAACCCACAAGCCTTTAATAGACATCAAATGTTGGTTAAATAGGATGTGTATAGCCTAATATGGAAGACCATAAATATACACAAAAGGTAAGACACATCCAGGTAATAAATCAATCATATCCCAAAAAAATTTTAAGATGGGAGGGGAGTGGTTTTTGTTTGTTTTTTTGAGACAAGGTCTTACTTTGTAACCCAGGCTGGAGTGCAGTGGTGCAATCTAGGCTTACTGCAGCCTCGACCTCCTGGGCTCAAGCAATCCTCCTACCTCAGTCCCCCAAGTAGCTGGGACTACAGGCATATGCCACCATGCCCAACTAATTCTTGTATTTTTTTTTTAATACAGATGGAATTTCACTATATTTCTCAGGCTGGTCTCGAACCCCTGGGCTCAAGCAATCTTCCTGCCTCAGCCTCCCAAATTTCTGAGACTACAGGCATGAGCCACTGAGCCCAGCCTGTGTTAGCACTTTCTATACATCACAACATTTAATCTTCACAATAGCTCGAGGAGGTAGATATAATTATTTCTCTCATTTTACCAATAAGAAAACAGAGACACAGAGAGGTTAAATAAGTTGACCAAGGCAGAACCAGGATTTTCACTGAGACAGTCTGGCTTTGTAGTCCCTGCTCTGAACAAGGAGGAGAAATATGACTTGTGAAGAGAGAAAGAGTAGCTGAGAATTTTTAGAGTAAAGCCCAGGGTATGGCTGTTTGTAGGACCTCCCATTTTAACTATAAAGCTGTAGGACATATAAGTCACAGTTAAATGCACTTATAACAATCAGATACCTAAATGTTGATGTTGTTGGCTATTTCCTAAACAGTGTGAGGCCATTTGCCTTGATGAGGCAGTACAGTCAATTCACTACGAGGAGATACATTTCATGAGAAAATATGTTCAATATGGGGGCTTATTGTGGGAACCACATGGAAAAAGCATATAAGAGAACACACAGAGAAATTGTCAGTTTTTTTTCCCCTAGAGCCTCATAATCCAATGGAGGAGATGGGTGCATATGCTTATGACAATAATGAGGACAATAATAATGATTGTAAGTAATCAATAGTAGGCAGTGCTCTGGGTGCTGTCTTGGGTGTCTTATGTCATTTTTTCTAATCCTCTACATACTAAATATGAAGACAGGGTGGTAGAGTCTCCAAACAAGATCCTTACTAAGTTCTTTGGAACTATGCTGGCTGAGTCAATGAAATTTAAGAGTAGTAAATCAAACATTATCATTTGCAATGACTAAGCCCTAATAAATATAGCATGTTAGCTTTTTCCTGAAGGACATAAAGCATAGCTGTATTTTACTTATCCCCTCTCAGCCATATTTTCTGAGAAGATCATACACAATGGTGAGGGTTTGGGCAACAACTGCGTAAATGAGGTTGTGATGATGAGCTCCTGGAGAGGACTTCTAACTCCCTGCGTTCCTTTGCAGCTTTCCCCAGCCCCAGACTGTTAGCACTGAGAAGATATGGAGTACGATTTCCTGACCAATTACAAGATCACAATGTTGAGGAACTGAACTGAGGTCCGCTTATCTGGCGTAATAAGGCCAAACATCCACATTGAGATCCTGCAGTTTGAAAAGGAGACATTTCTTTGCAAAGCACTAAGCAAGGAGAATCAAGAATAGGGCAGCTTACACTTCAGACCCAATCTCCTCAATGGCTTGCAAACAAGGATGTTTAAAGGAAGTGGAAATTTTCAGGAAAGCAGGAAATCAGTGACAGGCAAAAGTGTAAATCAATACATTAAGGTTACACATTGGTTTGGCCTGAAGGGTGGGATATCTTGAAGCAGGGGGCTTACAGATCATAGGTGGTTTTCAATTTGCAATTGGTTAAGGAAAAGATTTTCCCATTTGCAACTGGTTAAGGAAAAGAAGCTTTGTCTAAAAAATTGGAGGCATCAGAAAAGAATGTTAGCTCTGGCTTGTGGACATGACTTCCTCCAGGCCCCTCAGGAAGAAATTTAGAACAAAGAAGGACAGTTGGAGTTCAGTCCTCAGTTCCCCCTTATCTGAGGTCTATGTGCTGGCAGATCTATTTGCTGGGGGTCCAGGTTTCTGAAGAACAACTCCAGGACATATATTAATATGTTATCTTTAGTTCCTATAGGGAATCAGACATCCAGTGACTCTAACTTCCTTAACTGTTGTTTTAGTATACTATTACTGATACAGGAGATAGAAATTATTTAGTCAGATAGGGCAAAAGAGTCCTCGGCAGAACTTCCCTTCTAACAA
This sequence comes from Pongo abelii, assembly GCF_028885655.2. Taxonomy (NCBI): domain Eukaryota; kingdom Metazoa; phylum Chordata; class Mammalia; order Primates; family Hominidae; genus Pongo; species Pongo abelii. Next base: position 25,940,868 of record NC_071993.2, on the reverse strand, counting down.
AGAGCAGCTCCCAAAAACATTTCTTTTCTAACAAAGAGCAGCCTGAAAGATTGAGCTGCAAACATAGATAAGAAAGCTGGAAGCTTGCATGGGGGAATACCAGCAGCTGTGCCAATAGAAAAGGGGTACCTGGGGGCCAGGCATGTCCACCCTGGGAGCTCCATCTTCCCTTGTTTGTTAGCATGTGTACAGTAAGAAAGAAGTGGGCAACGTGGCGCAGCTCAGGCTGAAAACCTGCCTGCATAATAAAAGCCTGGGGTGGGGGCTGCCAGAGATTCATGCCCTATGCAAATGGCACACCTGGTCCTAACCAGTTTTTCATGCCCTATGTAGATCAGACACCACCTCCTGCCAGCTCATCTATAAAACCCTCTGCCTTTCACTGCAGATTGGCAATCCATTTTTCTGGGACCTCCCCCGCCAGCCGTCTCCAGCAGAGAGCTATTTGCTTTCTTTCACCCATTAAACTTCTGTTCTTAACCTCACTCTTTGTGTGTCTGTGTCCTTGATCTCTGTAGCCATGAGACAACAAACCTTTGGTGTCACCCCAGACAATGAGGCAGCTTCATTACCTTCTCACTTAGGAAGTTGCTCATCTACTTCTCAGGCCTAGCTAGGTGTCCAGAATTTCCCTTGAAAGAATTCAAGATTTCCCTTTATTTCCATGATTGGGATGGAGAGCCCACAGGCCCCTAAGAGGGGCCCCCACTTCATCTCAACAAAGGAAACACGCCTTTCTAGAAATTTCAACTTGAAAAGAATAGCCATTCATTCAACAGAAATGTTGAGCATCTACCAAGTGCCAGTGCTGGAGATTTTACAGTGATAACTAACATGGTCCCTGCCAGCCCTTTGCTGCTATAGGATGCCTACTTGGCTTGCAAGAGTCTATTGTTATTTGCAGGAATTTTACCAGCCTGTAGCCGCCATGTTGGTACTTTGGGGAGACAGCAAACTGAAGAGACAGCAAACCTGGACAGCTGGTTGTTAAACATTTACTAGCACATTACTGCTTCCTGCCCCCCTAGGACTTACACTCTAGTGGGGAAGGAATTTAAAACATAATTACAAGTGTGATAAGTAGTAGCAAGTGGAAGGCCAGGGTGTTATGGGAGGGCTTTGTCAGAGGGTACTCAGAAGTAAAAATTGACTTACATCCCTTCTTGTTTTTTTTTTTTGGTTTTGAGACAGTCTCACTCCATCTCCCAGGCTTGGGTCCAGTGGTGCGATCTGGGCTCACTGCAAGCTCCGCCTCCTGGGTTCACGCCATTCTCCTGCCTCAGCCTCCCAAGTAGCTGGTACTACAGTAGCTGAGCTACAGGTGCCCGCCACCACGCCCAGCTAATTTTTTTTTTTTGGTATTTTTTTAGTAGAGACGGGGTTTCACCATGTTAGCCAGGATGGTCTTGATCTCCTGACCTCGAGATCCACCCGCCTCGGCCTCCAAAAGTGCTGGGATTACAGGCATGAGCCACCGCACCCGGCCGATTTACATTGCTTCTTAAAGTCAACTACATTCCTTCTTAAAATGTTTTCAGCACCGATTTATTTTTATTTTTTTTTATTTTTGAGATGGAGTCTCACTTGATTGCCCAGGTGATCTTGGCTCACTGCAAGCTCTGGCCTCCCAGGGTCAAGTGATTCTTGTGCCTCAGCCTCCCGAGTAGCTGGAACTACAGGCATAAGCCACCACACCCCAATAATTTTTTTGTGGAGACGGGACTTCACCATGTTAGTCAGGCTGGTCTTGAACTCCTGACCTCAAGTGATCCGCCTGCCTCGGCTCCCAAATGTTGGGATTACAGGTGTGAGCCACCACACCTGGCCAGCACTGATCTTTACCACATCTCTGAACTGCATTTTATATCTCTCCTATAAAAATAATAATGTATTACCTAGTGTTATAGACAGGGTGCAGTGTACAGAGATCTGAACTCAAAGTGAAGCCCTGACATTGCCAGACTGTTTGGCTTTGGACAAGCCACCTAACCTCACTGAACTCAATGTTTTCTTGTGTAAAACAGGATAATCGTGATGTTTTGCAGGGTTATTTTGAACATTAGCATATTAGATGTATAACACTTAATTAAATGCATTTTTAAATCATTTTTAGTCATGCAATTGTTTTTATTCTAACTCCTACTAGATTTTAAATACCTTAAGGAAAGACAGAATATTTTATTTCCAGCATATGCTAGAAGTTGACATATGATAAAAGTTTGTTGAATTAATTCATTCTTAATTGAATTAAATTGCCCCTAAATGTCTGTTTGCAAAGATAAACTGCTTATTTCAATTCAGATCTAGAATATACACTGCTTTGCTGTGCTGGAGTTGAGGATACATTTGTTTTAAAACTAAAATAAACGAAAACATTAACAAAAACTGTATTTAATTTTAACAAGTTAGTAATGATAGCACCAACTACATCAAAATTACTAAAGCTATTGATGCCTGTCAGTACGACCTTGGTAATAATGATTTTTGTTATTCCATCAGAGAAATTTCCAAAAAAGGAGTGCTGTGTTGGGTAATGTAACACATAATCCTTTCAGCAATTCTGCTTTCCATATCTCCCTTATTTCCATATTCCAGATATCTTGTCTAAGTCATTTCTAAATACTGTAGGAAATTGATTTTTACAGTCTTGCATTTTAAGAGCTGAAAGAGATCTTAGCAATCATTTTTAGCTTCATTTTGCAGGTAACTGAAATTTTAAAAAATAAAGGACTAAAGGTCACACTATGAGGAAAAATCATCCCTTGTTAAACTGTTTGGCTTAGATTGGAATCAGAATTACTATTACAGAACAACTTTGTAAGGGAAACAAGAAAATATGAATTATAAAAATAGTCCCATACAACCATTGTGGAAAACAGAACAAAGTCTCCCTGCTGGCACCAAAAAATATGGCAAATGAAATAAATGAAGAATGAATAAAGCCATATAAATTAAATGTGAAATTGCACTAGCAAAAAATAAAAAAGAGAGAAAACAAATTTTCTGTTTTCTTCATAACACATGTGAACGACCCAATCTGAAGCAATGGGCATTATTGCTTCTTGTAAATTGCCTTTTCTTTTTCTTCCCAGACATTTCTAGTTCTAATCCTGCTGTCCTTCCTGTATTTGAAAACCAAATCAAACGCTGAGTACGTCAGACTCTTAGATAGGCCGACGTTGATAAGGTTCTCTGGCACAGCACGGCTTCTTCCCCTCGCTTAACCTTTTTTCTCCTAATCCTTTCCGATCTGAGTCCACCGATTTTATATTTCTAAGCAATTAATTTTTTGGCTGGGCTGCGCGATCCACAGGTGGGGGATGATTGACACCGCGCAGATAGGCTCCATCTGTTGGCGGCTGATAATGGCATCCTGGGGGCTTCTGGGTAATGTCTTTGCACACATAAAAGGGAGCAGCCTAATCTATTTGCAGCTCAGGCAGAAAAAGCCCCTCAGCTCGCATTGTTATTCAACAGGAACAATTGGTTACAGGCAGCACGTTTATGGGCACAGTGGGGTGGCTTGGGGAGGGGGCAAGGTTCCCACAGTGAGTGATGGTTCCTCTAAAGCCCATGGTATTTTTCCCTCTTTGGGAAGAAAAGAAAACAAACAAACAAAAAACAGATGCCACGGGGAGAGGGGGAATTTTGTGACAATCCCAGGAGAGAGAGAACTTGGGGTTCCTGCCTATCCTTGGCTTCACGCATTATCAAAGAAAGATGAGGAAAAGGGAAATAAATAATGATAATAATTATAATTCAGTTGTGATGTAAACAAATAAATGAATACGGAAAAGGCAGGGCTGGCTTCAGAGCCTCCGCGAAGGCTTTGTTAAATTCCTGGGTTCCTCATGGAATGTAAATGACAGCACTGGTGTTCTGTTAAGAGCACCCATGTACAGGGGTCTACACTTTAACAGAAAGATGATCAGGTATTCATCTAGGGTGAGTGGGGTGGGGGTAAAATTAAAATTGCTTTACTTGTGAAACAGATATTTCAAAGGCTCTGGACAAGCAGTACAAAGATATTCAAAATCAGAAAGATTTTTAAACATTGTCTTAAAGTATTTATAATTAGCAAATATTTCAGATTTAGGTAAACAATTGATGTGGCAATATTTGAGGATAATATTTAAGGCTTTTAATCTAAAGCCTTAAAAATGATGAAGTTTTTGCTTTTCTTGTCTGATTATCTTGTTCCCTCATCAGACACCAGTTGGAGACAATTTAGCCTCATCGTCCCTTGCCAAAGGATGCAATGATTCTTAAGGTCAGTTCTTCTACTTTGATGTATCAAGTTGGATTTTTTTAAAAGCAGTCTTTGATGTATTAAGTTGGATTTTTTTTCCCTCCCTTCTATTTTCTCTATCTCGTGTTCTCTCTTGCTCTCACCCCACACTCATTTCTCTTTTGGAACTCAGTAAATAAAAGTCCTTTTACACAAGACAAGCATATCCAGGTCCATTTTAAAACCATGCTTGCCATAGTAGTCGGTCCTTATGGCCCCCTAGCATCACTCAGACCCACTAAAACACATCCAGCCTCCTTGTCTCTGGGTGTTTTTATCTACTCCGAAAGACAATCTATATGGTGATTTGAGAATCCTTAATAGGTAAGGAAATTAAATGCATATTTGCTTACAAGCATATAAAATGACTTGTTATCTCCTTTCACAGCTGATGTTTAGAAGATGAACCTATGTCAATAAGCATTTCTTTCCTCCACACTTAAACTCAGAATTATCATCTACCAGAAAGAATCAGAGGTGATATAAATGTAGTAGACAATGAAGTCTGTGTCTAAACAGCACTAACATCAGTGCTCTTTAAGTGATTGAAAATAGAGTCAATATTCCATCAACCTCATTCATACTAGGGGGGCAGGAAGCTGGAGGCATTATTTTGGCTAATATGACACTAAATAGTTTACAATGGATTATGTAATATTTTGGGGAATATGACACTAACTAGTTTACAATGGATTATATATGTGAGTGACAGATATACATTCTCATGGTCATGATAATTGACAAGACTCAGGTTTCTGGAGCTACTGCTTTCTTTATCTCTGTAACTCAAGTTGACTTTTGATTCTCAGTGTCTAATTCTACTCTTGGTGTAAAATGTAACTTAGTCATTTCTGAGATTTTTCTTCTATCTAGTCCAACAATTTCTCAGTCAATCTGTCTCTGCATCATATTTTGTTCTCTATTTTACATTCCGATCAAGGTCTAATTCCACAATTCTCAAATTCAGTCAAGTGAAGACTGTCCCTTCTTGACTTTTTGGAAAGCATCTCCTAGGGTTCAGGGGGAATTTATCTGTTAGTGCACAGGAACTATCCACAGTCACGTGTCTTTCACAATAGATGTAATTTCTTTGGCTAGGATTCTGCCCTAACTTTACCTCTGAGACTTTGGGAAACCCAAGGCTGTCAGCCTCGCAGCAGATACACACACATGCACACGCACATGCACACGCACTGCCCTATGACCCCTCACCAATATTTCTGTGAAATGCCAACTACCAGAGAACATATCAAACAAGCACTAATCCTCACTAGTTTCCTCAACTTGTTGGGCAGTTTCCCTCCTGTCTCCTGTCTCCACCACAATTTGAGAAAGATGGGTGGAAGAAATACATTTTTTTCTTCCAAAATATCTCCCTCCCTTGTTTCAGGTTTTATTGACTCATGCCCAAGATATCTCCTTACAATCAAAGAGTATGGACCAGTCGTTACAATCGTGGGTGTTCCTTGGTTTAGCTGCCAGTGGGAAGATGTCATATACCAGGCAGGCAGGAAAGAGCACATGGACATCAGAATATGTGGGGCTGTTAATACATGCTGTTAAGGATTAAAAGTGAAGCGGCGTCACTGTCTGGGATAATACTGGAGATTTGTCATCGAATGACAAGGAAATCGAGTAAGCGAACACAAGAAGTGGGTTTAGGAGCAGAGGTGTAATAGGCAAAAGAAAGAGAAAGGAGAGTAGCTCTCTGTCTTGTAAGAGAGAGGGGTGCTCAAATGGGACTTCTGGCTTGTGGTGGAGTGCACCGGATTTTATAGACAAGCTTGAGGAGACGGTGTCTGATTTACACAGAGCCCAAAGATAGGTTGGACCAGGTGTGATGTTTACATAACGCGCAGGGAAGCTGGCCACTCCACCCTAATCTTATTATGCAAATGGAGTATTGCCTGGTGGGGGCCATGTTGCCTGCCCCTTACTACACACGTGACTGGCAAAGAGAAGAGAAGATGGAGCCACCATTTTGAACAAGCCTAGTCCTAGGTAGCCTTTTCCTATTGGCATGGCTGCCGGCATTTACCTATGCAGGTTTCTAGCCTGCCTTTCTGTCTTCAGCTCAATTTTACTGGCTGCTCTTTGTTAGAAAAGAACATGATTTGGGACTGCTTTTCTTTAAAAGGAAAACCTTACTGAGGACTTATTTACCCTCACTATCTGCCTAAATAATTTCTTCTTCTATTTCAAAAGCATGAGGACACACATTACCATAAAATCCATTAGTATGTATTCTAGGTAATAAGATATACTTTGTAATCTAAATTCAAAAAACAATTAAAAATATAAGGACAATGAAAAAATCAGGCAGCTCTGTTTAGAGATGCAATTTAAAGGTAATATAAACATTTAAATTTGTGTAGAGTTATAATGTAAAGGAAGCATAGGAGTCAGGGCATATCTTTGAAGAGAGTGCATGTATGGTTTTTGGAAGACAGTCAGCCTGTTGAGGATTACTATCAGACATGGTACATGCAGAAACCCACCATGTTACAGCCACAGGAAAGGAGAGGTACAGAAAGTGCAGGCCTGATGCAGTCTTGTGTAGAGGGCACTGTTAGACAAATACCCTGCAGCAGAGGGGACCCTGGAAAGGGCCAGGTAAGGATGTAAATGAAGGTTTCTCTGGTCTTGAGTAACCATCTAAGTCCAAGCTCAATGTTTGAGAATTTTAGGGATTGTCACTTCCGGGCTAACTCCGGTTTGGCTGGTGATGGCAAGAAAGCCTGTTGCTAAAGAATCTCCCCTGGAAAAAGGCAGAGGCTCCTTCTCCTGGACATTGATAACCCAGCTGGGATTGGATCCATTAGATCAGACTGAGGTGCAGATCATTCTCCTTGCTCTTTCTGACACAGGAATAATACAGGGTGGTCACAGGAGAATAAAAAATTCCAGGCAGCAGTTTCACATGACTAGAGGCTATGGGCTGATAAGACTCTGAAACACCAGAGTGTGGACCAAGCTGGCTAAGACTGACTGGACCCAACATGGCGTTGGATTTGACCTAGGTTTCACCTAGGACCTCATTATATGCTCATTAACATACTAATCACACATCCACCAGTGCTATGACAGTCCAGAGACCACCCATATTTAGTGTAAAAATGGGTGGCACCACAATTCTGAGAAATTGCCATCTTTTTTTCTGGGAATTTTCATGAATATTCCACCCCTTGGTGTAAAAAACCCATAAAGGTAGCAGCCCCAAACACTGCATGACTCTCTCTTGAGTCCACCCACACTCACTCTTCTTGAGTGTGCACTATTTTCTGACTCATCCTTGAATTCCTTCTCTCAACAGTATCGAGAGCCTGGTCACCAGCTGGCATCAAGGTCCCACCAGCATTTGGGGACCCCGCCTAGCCCACCAGTATCATTTTCACAGCCCCAGAGTTGGAATTGGGAAGGAGAACAGGGGATTGATATTTGCATGATGTTCTATAGAACAAATATCTTAGTGTCAATTCTTTCCCTTTCGATGTCCCTTGAGATCCTTTTCTAAAATTCCAAATTCATAGGAACACAGAAAAGGACTCTCAATAAATACCCATTGTCCTAGTCAGCTCTGGCTGATTATAACAAATTATCAAGGAGTGGGAGGCTTACACCACAGACATCTATTTCACACAGTGCTGGAGGCCGGAAGTCAAGATCAAGGTGCCGGCAAATTCGGCTCTGTGGAGGGCCTGCTTCCTGGTTTGCCGTTGTCCTCACATGGAAGAGACAGAACAAGCTTTCTGGGTTCTTTTCATAAGGGCACTAATCCCATGATGAGGACTTCAGTCCCCTGGCCTAGCCATTTCCCAAAGGTCCCACCTGTTTTCATCATGTCAGAGGTGTATGAACCACAGCAACCTACTGGGTTGCATTCCCAGACAGTTAAGGCATTCTAAGTCACAAGATGAGATAGGAAGTCCGCCTAAGTCCGCATAAGACACAGGTCATAAAGACCTTGCTGATAAAACAGGTTGCAGTAAAGAGTCCAGCCAAAATCCACCAAAACCAAGATGGTGATGAGAGTGACCTCTAGTTGTCCTCATTGCTACACCCCACCAGCGCCATGACAGTTTACAAATGCCATAGTAATGTCAGGAAGTTACTTCATATGGTATAAAAAGGGGAGGCATGAATAATCCACCCCTTGTTTAGCATATCATCAAGAAATAACCATAAAAACGGGCAACCAGCAGCCCTTGGGGCTGCTCTGTCTATGGAGTAGCCATTCTTTTCTCCTTTACTTTCCTAATAAACTTGCTTTCACTTTACTCTATGGACTCACACTGAGTTCTTTCTTGCACAAGATCAAAGAACCCTCTCTTGAAGTCTGTATAGGGACCACTTTCCTGTAACAATCACATTGGGAGTTAGGACTTCAGCACAGGAATTTGGAGGGTGCGTAAACACCCATTGGCTGACTGGCTGAGCAAACATGTAAATAAATTTGCTGCTCAAACTTTGCATCTCTACCCTCAAGTCTTTCTCACTATCCCTTTTGCTGTTCTTCTCTTTGCCTCTTGTATTTCAACACTGTAGCCCGGTCTGATTAGCTAAAGCTGCAGATTCAAACCCTTGAGGCATCTGTTGGTTTTTATAGTCAAGCCTCCATCTGTAATTTCAGCCAGCACTTTCTTGATTGTTTTCACACAAAGGGTATTAGCGATACCTGTATGTCAAAACAATAAGAATTATCAGGTGAGTGTAGTTAGTTGCCTCCTTTCTCTTATATCTTCATTAATTTCATAAGTTAAATCTTTTCCCATAAAAAAAAATGCAGCTTGCTCTCAGCATTCATTTAATTTTACATAAACGCGCTCTTTGAGGCTGAAGCAAATCTGACTGATTTTCAATGTGAAAATGAAATATAAAAACTGTTCTTGGAGTTATTTCTAAACAGAACTAACATCAGAATCATCTGAATCATTAGAATCATCTATTTTGGAAAAATCGGATTCATCAAATGAATCTTCAGCCAACTGTTAGAGAATGATGTTAACATCATGTGTAGGAACGCTACATTTTCTAGGATTTGACATTTTCAGTGGTTGAGAATTACTATGTTTTGTAAATGGAAATACTACTACTAAAAACAGATGCTATAAATAGAATGATGTCTTTTGTTTCTCAAGTCGATATACCGGAGTGATGCAAAAATAATAATAAAAGTGAGATATTTTGTGGCAAAGTTATCTTGGGGTAAACACTGCAGCTGAAAGCCCACCGGCAAGTATTCCCAGAGCAAAGAGGAAAAGGGTTAATTTAGTTTAATAACTGATTTTCCCCCTATATTCCTACCAAGTTCAAAATCTGTTTTACAATCAGGCCTATTGTTGATTGCACTTGCCAACCCTACAAGCCGAACCTCGCAGTCTCTCATATAGCTAAGCAATGACAAGAGCGTCAGGCAGCAGAAGTGAGGACAGATCACTGCTGAGTCTTCATGTTGAGAGCAGTGGGGCAGTTGTTAGCTGGAGGTGGCTTGCACTGATTAGTGAGAGCAGAATGTGTATATTTCTTCCCTGTGCTGAGTTCAGTGTGCACTGATACATCGGTAGGATGAAATTTACCATGGTGAAAGTATTAACAGCATGGAAATTGGCAAATGCTATTTATCAGGCCTTTTTTTTCCTCTCCTAGATCTATTATTAAATATTTTCCAGCATACCACTAGATGTGCAGAAGCACAAACTACCCAACAGGCTTTTTGTGATTCAGCCTTAAATGTTAACTCCCCAGAATATAAATAGGGAGATCTTATTGGTTGGATGTAGGTGGAAAAGTATGAAAGGTAATGCAAGGTCGAATTCAGATGCACTCATATGTGAATGCCCATTATTAGCCTGTCCTCAATCAATTCCCAAGGCCAAGCCTTGGGAAATTGAGCATTAGTGAAAGGAAAATGTCTGCTTTGGTCAACTGAGAATAATCTCAAAGACTAAACAATTTAAAAGTTAGCTGCCTTATGAAAGCTTTCATAATGGTGAGATTTATATCTGGACAGATGACAGCAGGAGAGATATTAAAGTCAATAAATAAATGTTTATTAAAGATTTCTACTAGAGACTTCGAAAATACAAGGACATACAAGCTATAATGCCTTTTCTCAACAATCTCACATGCAGGGGTATATTAGTCTGTTCTCATACTGCTAATAAAGACATACCTGAGACTGGGTAATTTATAAAGGAATGAGTTTTAATTGACTCAGAGTTCCATGTGGCTGGGGAGGCCTCGCAATCATGGCGGAAAGCAAAGGAGGAGCAAAGGCATATCTTTACATGGCGGCAGGCAAAAGAATGTGTGTAGAGGAACTCCTCTTTATAAAAACATCAGATCTTGTGAGACTTATTCACTATCACGAGACTCTCCCCCATTATTCAATTACCTCCCACTAGGTCCCTCCCTCAACATGGGAATTATGGGATCTACAATTCAAGATGAGATTTGGGTAGACACAGCCAAACCATATAAAAGGGTAATAATATTATGTGGTGGAAACACATCAGTTGGGAGTCAACGAGTTCCTTTATTGGCTTTGCACTAACTGGCTGGTTGGTCATGTCCTTTACTGTCTGTGGACTTCACTTTCCTCTTCCATAAAGTAGAGATTTATGTTCTTTGAGATTACACTCTGAGATGTTATTTTGTTTAGCTATGAAAAGAATAAGAGATTCCAGGTCCAAAAGAAATCAATGTGATTGCAGTTATTTGCAGATGTGTGTATGTCTGTATGTTCATTTCTCCTAGACTGAATTTTTTAAAAACATAGATAATGTGTTATTCATCCTTATATTCCCAGTACTGGACACATATTGGATGTTCAGTAAATGTTGAATGAACAAATAAAGAATAAATACCTCTATAATTAATCAGGGAATAGGTATAACACAAATTAGGTTGTGGACCTGTGAAGAAACTGGTGTACCCTATTGTACTTTTCCATTTGGTTTTCATAGGAACCCTGTTGGTACAAAAATATATGCAATTTCTTCAGATTCTGGTGAGAGGTAGAGACAGGGCCAAGTCGCTAAAAAAAAAAAAAAAAAAAAGTGTCTTCTATGAGTTTTTTTTGTACCATTACAAAAAATTTTTTTGGAAATACCTAAGTGTACTTTGTTTTATCAGATAATTGGCACACTAGTTTTATTATAACTGGTAAGAATCTTGCAGTACCTAGAGGCAAAGATTCTGAACATTGATAGATTATCTAAGCATATATTTGTAGTGATGTAATTGTAGCTATAGGAGACTGGATAACATCTATGCAGGGCATAGGACGTTTTAAAAAGTTGCTTAACCAAATGAACCTCTGCTATCAACTTGCTGTGCTACTACATTTACCTTTCTTCTCTTTAGTGTTGTAGGGCAAAAAATCTGGCTAATAGAAAATTTTAATTCACTGTTTGGTTGAACTGACTTAATTGATTGCAATTACTGAGGTAGTATTTAAACAACCAGAGCAGTAGCTGTGCTTTTTCACATCATAAATGCATGCTAAATTTATCTTCCTTTATAATGTAGCTTGTAGGTTTGCTCCATTTTGCTGTGTGAGTAAATGGTTAAACATCTTACAGTTTGTATTGCCCCTCAGGGTTAGAGAGAAAACAAGTCATTTATCCTCAAGAGCTCCCCTGAGACCTGCGGAAGGGTGTGCTGCTTTTAAATAGCTTTCTGTAGCAAAGTGCACAGTCATTTTAAAGCTACTGACGTATTTGGAGACATTCATTTCCTATCTGTCAGCCCCTACCTTTGGATTTCATATTTCCTTCTAGTTCACAACAGGGGAAGTGCAGACTGACTCAATGCTGCCCCCAAGTGTTATCTCAAAACATAGGCTCAGGACAAAAGCAAGACAAAGAGCCACTAATCACAAGAAAAGAAATTCATTATCAAAATCTACAGTTTATTTTGAATTGTGCTTCTGGTTGCTATTTAAAGAGAACACATTATGAAATGAAATCAACTCAACAAATATTTTTGGAAAACCTATGCTATGTGTAAGAGGATACAAAGGAACAAAACACGATCCAAGCTTTAAAGGCTTTTAAACAAGTCAAAGAGACAAGAGTGGTTGAAAGGCTAAATAAAAAACAACTAATAGATGTCACAAGAATGAATTAGATGAACTGTTAAAATAATGGTAATCTAATTTGTACAGCTGACATTTTAAAAATATAACCTAATACACATTTTTAAGGCATGTGCTAAATTCTTTGTATTCATTATCTCATTCAATCTGCACAATAACCCTATGAAGAAAGAAACAGTGTAATGTCTCCTTTTTTCTTGAATGAAACAGAGGCTTTCAGTCTGGTGCAAAAGTAATTGCAGTTCTTGCCATTAAAAGTAATGGCACCAACCTAATAGCTAAGAGCTAGGTCACCTACCTATGACATGACAGAGCTGGGACTCACCTCAAGTCTTCCTGGCCAGAAGGCCTGTGCTCTTACCTGAAATGCTTTGTAACCACAAGATGCTAGAGAAGACAACCATCACGAGAGTAGAGGTGATCCCATGGGGTTTTCCAAGGATGTGTGGTTTGAGGATGTTCATACTTACAAAAAAGTTAGAAAGTTTTTTTGTTTTGTTTTGTTTTTGAGAAGGAGTCTTGCTGTGTCACCCAGGCTGGAGTGCAGTGGCTCGATATCAGCTCACTGCAACCTCTGCCTCCCAGGCTCAAGCAATTCTCCTGCCTCAGCCTCCCGAGTAACTGGGATTACAGGTGCCTATCACCACGCCTGGCTAATTTTGTATTTTTAGTAGAGACAGGGTTTTATCATGTTGGCCAGGCTGGTCTCGAACTACTGACCTGAAGTGATCAGCCCGCCTCGGACTCCAAAAGTACTGGGTTTATAGGTGTGAGCCACCTCACCCGGCCGAAAAGCTTTCAAAATGAAGCAATCAGCATTGCTTGTGTGTCCGGAATTGGTGGGTTCTTGGTCTCACTGACTTCAAGAATGAAGCCGCGGACCCTCGCGGTGAGTGTTACAGCTCTTAAGGTGGCGTGTCTGGAGTTTGTTACTTTTGATGTTCAGATGTGTTCAGAGTTTCTTCCTTCTGGTGGGTTCCTGGTCTAGCTGGCTCAGGAGTGAAGCTGCAGACCTTCCCGTGAGTGTTACAGCTCTTAAGGCCGCAGGTCTGGAGTTGTTCCTTCCTCCTGGTGGGTTCGTGGTCTCGCTGGCTTCAGGAGTGAAGCTGCAGACCTTCGCGGTGAGTGTTACAGCTCATAAAGGCAGTCTGGACCCAAAGAGTGAGCAGCAGCAAGATTTATTGCAAAGAGCAAAAGAACAAAACTTCCACACTGCGGAAGGGGACCTGAGTGGGTTGCCACTGCTGGCTCGGGCAGCCTGCTTTTATTCTCTTATCTGGCCCCACCCACATCCCGCTAATTGGTAGAGCCCGGTGGTCTGTTTTGACAAGGCGCTGATTGGTGCCTTACAATCCCTGAGCTAGAATTCCCCACCAGATTAGCTAGACAGAGTGTGGACACAAAGGTTCTCCAAGGCCCCACAAGAGTAGCTAGATACAGAGTGTCAATTGGTGCATTCACAAACCCTGAGCTAGACACAGGGTGCTGATTGGTGTGTTTACAAACCTTGAGCTAGATACAGAGTGCCCATTGGTGTATTTACAATCCCTGAGCTAGACATAAAGGTCCTCCATGTCCCCACCAGACTCAGGAGCCCAGCTGGCTTCACCCAGTGGATCCTGCACCGGGGCTGCAGGTGGAGCTGCCTGCCGGTCCCGCTCCGTGAGCCCGCACTCCTCAGCCCTTGGGTGGTCGACGGGACTGGGCGCCCTGGAGCAGGGGGTGGCGCTCGTGGGGGAGGCTGGGGCCGCACAGGAGCCCAGGGAGTTGGGGGAGGCTCAGGCATGGCGGGCTGCAGGTCCCGAGCCCTGCCGGGCGGGAAGACAGCTAAGGCCCGGGGACAAATCCAGTGTAGCACCGGTGGGCCCGCACTGCTGGGGGACCTAGTACACCTTCCGCAGCCACTGGCCCGGGTGCTAAGCCCCTCATTGCCCGGGGCCGGCAGGGCCGGCCGGCTGCTCCGAGTGTGGGGCCCGCCAAACCCACGCCCACCCGGAAACGCCAGCTGGCCCGCAAGCGCCGCACGGCCCTGGTTCCCACTTGCTTGCGCCTCTCCCTCCACACCTCCCTGAAAGCTGAAGGAGCTGGCTCCGGTCTTGGCCAGCCCAGAAAGGGGCTCCCACAGTGCAGCGGTGGGCTGAAGAGCTCCTCAAGTGCCACCAAAGTGAGAGCCCAGGTAGAGGAGGCGCCGAGAGCAAGGGAGGGCTGTGAGGACTGCCAGCACGCTGTCACCTCTCACTTGGTTTGGTAAGAGGAGCAAGATTTTTTCTTTTCTTTTCTTTTCTTTTTTGAGGCAGAGTGTCGCTCTGTCACTCAGGCTGGAGTGCAGTGGCACCATCTCGGCTCACTGCAACCTCTGCCTCGTGCTTCAGCCTCCCTAGTAGCTGGGACTACAGGTGTCCACCATCATGCCTGGCTATTTTTTTTTTTTTTTTGTATTTTTGGTGGAGAGGGGATTTCTCCATGTTGCCCAGAATGGTCTCAAACTCCTGAGCTCAGGCAATCCACCCACCTCGGCCTCCCAAAGTGCTGGGATTACAGGCATGAGTCACGGCGCCTGGCTGCAAGAGATTTTTTTAGTCAGTCAGATTTATAAGCCTGAGTTTGAATCCCAACTCAGGCACTTGGTTGATCAGTGACTTGGGCAAACATCTTACACCCAGTTTCCTGTCCTGTCAAATGAAGACAGAATAACACATACCTCTGCTGTGTATCAGACATATATGAGAAGTATCTTGTCCATGGTGGGGTGACTCATGTCACAGCTCCCTTCTTCTTCATGGAAGGGAGGAGTAGAAAGGTTGGGAGTCTTGGACCCAATGTTCACGGCCTTGAGGGACAGACGAAAGTGTGATTTCAGAACACAGAAACTTTCTAAGGAGAGAGTTTTTAAGACTCATACAGGCTACTGGGGATGGCACAATTTTATAGCTTATGCAATTTATACTTTTTTTTTTTTTGAGACGGAGTTTTGCTGTTGTTGTCCAAGCTGGAGTGCAATGGTGCAATCTCAGCTCACTGCAACCTCTGCCTCCCGAGTTCAAGCGGTGGCTCATGCCTGTAATCCCAGCACTTTGGGAGGCCAAGGCGGGTGGATCACCTGAAGTCAGGAGTTCGAGACCAGCCTGACTAACATGATGAAACCCAGTCTCTACTAAAAATACAAAATTAGGCCAGGTGCGGTGTCTCACGCCTGTAATCCCAGCACTTTGGGAGGCCAAGGCAGGCGGATCATGAGGTCAGGAGTTTAAGACCAGCCTGGCCAATGTGGTGAAACCCCATCTCTACTGAAAAAAATACAAAAATTAGTTGGGCGTGGTGGCATTCGCCTGTAGTCCCAGCTACTAGGGAGGCTGAGGCAGGAGAATCGCTTGAACCTGGGAGGCGGAGGTTGCAGTAAGCTGAGATCGTGCCACTGCACTCCAGTCTTGGCAACAGAGTGAGACTTCATCTCAAAAAAAAAAAAAAAAATTAGCTAGGTTTGGTGGCGCATGCTTGTAATCCCAGCTACTTGGGAGGCTGAGGCAGGAGAATTACAATTTAAACTTTGAAATACCAGCCTAGAATATATAAGTTTCCTTCCATAAATATCTCTGATCTAATCCTTATACTCCAGGGAATGTAGCTCAGAGAAGCATAAATAAAAGAGATTTTAAAAAATTACCGAGGTCTTTCTAGATCAGATTTGTAGCTTATAGTTATGATCTCTAAGCCCCTCCTCAGCATGTATAAAATTAGGTCATCTTGGGGGAACTCAAATGATCACTTTGTTCTGCCTGGTTCAAATATTTTCTAAGATGCTGTTGACTTCATGGGGTGCCATGAGCCTCTGAGCCCTCTTCTGCATCATAGCAGATTCCTTCTGGCTTGGAAAGCCTATTGTCAATGCAAGTCGATTTTAGCACTTTTAAAATCATTGTTGCTATGTGTGCAATGGTACCTTGCTGACCTGAAATGGTTAATTTGCCTTTCTAAGTACTTAACTCAGGTCTGAGCTGCGACTCAGGCTGTGCCTGTATGGGGAGATGGAAATGAACTTGAGCAATGTGGTCATCTGCTCTTGACTTCATGGGGCTCTTTCTGCCTGAGTGAAACTTTCCCTGTGCTGAAAATTGCAGCAACCAATAGGATTGCATCATTGCATCATTGCATCATTCCAGTGCGATTTTCTTGAATTTACATGATTTTTAATTTTCTCTTTTAGTATACATTTTTTGAGAGATAACCCAGTTAACAGGTCTTCATGTTCTAGATGAAACAGTGGGTGTTTAGGTCCCTTTACTAGAGGCAGTCAGTTCACAGGATTTATACCTTTTCATCAGTGAATAGTCGATTTCACTTTTTGGCATATGTGAATTGCTAAAAGAAAAGAAGGAGGTGGAAAAAGAGGAAGAAGTGTAGGAGAAAAAAATTTTTCCGATGTCATGCTCTCATCTCCCCAAAATAAGCAATTTTGATGCTTTCTATTGCATTAAGAATTCCTTGAGTAATTTGTGAAATTCCAATAGAAGATTTCTTTTTCTTTTTTCTTTTTGTCTTTCTTTCTTTTCTTTCTTTTTTTTTTTTTTTGAGATGGAGTCTCACTCTGTTGTCCAGGCTGGAGTGCAGTGGCACGATCTCGGCTCACCGCAACCTCCACCTCCCAGATTCAAACGATTCTTGCGCCCCAGCCTCCTGAGTAGCTGGACTACAGGCGCGCGACACCATGAGCAGGTAATTCTTGAATTTTTAGTAGAGACGTGGTTTCACCATGTCAGCCAGGCTGGTCTCAAAGTCCTAACCTCAAGTGATCTGCCACCTAGGCCTCCCAAAGTGCTGGGATTACAGGCTTGAGCCACCGTGCCTGGCCCCAATAGAAGATTTCCAACCCACTCATGCTACCCTTCCAATGTTTTTAATCTCCCTTCAGTGTTCGTTTCTCTTCTTCCTCAGATTAGAGTCCATGGCCCATCATTATGATTCCCTTGCATTATGACACAGTGTCTTGTACTTCTCTCCCTCTGTGCTGGCACATGTGACAAAACCTCTGTGGATTCATCCCACTTCTCTGCCCAGTCCACTTTTGTATCCAAAGAACTGAAAACAGTTGGAGAAAAACATGATCCTCCTTGCTGTATGGTTGTGAATTTATGAACTCAAACTGCAAAGGGACCTCAGCATTTTCTGTTGACCTTGATCACGTCACTCCCAGAAGACCATTCTCTCCTCTCTCCCAAGACTCTTCCTTCCCCCTTGTATTAGTCCATTTTCCCAAATTATTAAACATATCTAGGGCTGGGTAATTTATAAAGGAAGGAGGTTTAATTGACTCACAGTTCCACATGGCTAGGGAGGCCTCACAATCATGGCAGAGATGAAGGAAGAGCAAAGGGATGTCTTACATGGTGGCAGACAAGAGAATAACCAAGCAAAAGAGGAAACCCCTTATAAAAACATATATCTCTTGAGACTTACTCACTACCATGAGAACAGTATGGGGGAAACCACCCCCATTATTCAATTATCTCCCACTGGGTCCCTCCCACAACACGTGGGAATTATGGGAGCTACAATTCAAGATGAGATGTGGGTGGGGACACAGCCAAACCATATCACCCCTCCTTACTCCCAGCTGGTTCCTGTTTATCAGTTTTCTAAGATGATGGAAGTGATTAGAAAAGAACTTTCAATTCTTGCTACCTTTAAATTGGCAAATACATCTGCATCTCGGCCCATAACCCTGCCTTCCTTCCTATGACAATGGATAAATTGTCCGTAGCTTAATCTAAGGTTAATCTCTCCACCATGCACTGAATCCCAGGTCTTCTCACCTCCTCAAAGATGATGTTCCTGCCAAGAAGTTAAACAAAGGCTTCCTTCTTCTCATCTCCTTTTAAAGCGACTGTTTCATTTCTTTCTTTACTTATATAGTAAAATTTTCTAAAAGATTTGTCTTTACCTGCCCTTAACACTTTCTCACTTCCAATGCTCTCTTGAATACATGCCAATGGTCTTCATCCACCTCTTGCCAAGTAATCACTCTTATGAAGGATACAGGGACATCCGCAGTACAAAGCCAATACTTAATTCTCTGCCCTCTCCTTCTTTGGTGTCTCAGGTCCATTTGGCAGAGTCTGCCTTTCCTTCTGAAGCAGAGCACTGTCTTGTTTATCTGCTACCTCCATAGTTGTTTCTTCTCCATCTTTTTTAAAATATTTTTTGCTAGATTCTCCTACTTTTCCCAAATTATAAAACACTGGAGTGCTCCAGGGCTCAGGCCTCACATTTCTTCTCATCTCTATCTACATTCATTCCACAGACATTCTCTTCCTGTTACTATAAATCACATCTATATGTTGGTGATTCTCAAATTTAAATCCCAGCTCAGACCCTCTCCTAACCCCAGTGTCACGGATCCTCCCGTCTGATCACTCTCTTCTCTGAGGCATCTAAAAGGCATCTCCAACCAAACCTGTTCGAAACCAGAATCACGATCCTTCCCCACCCCAATCTGTTCCATTCCCTTGAGTGCCACTCGTCTATTTCACCACCAACCACCCAGTGAATCAGATTCATTTTGGAGTTAGCTTTTGAATTCTCTTTATTTCCTCCAACTCCTACATTCACCCTATCAATAAATCCTGTTGACACCACCTTCAACATATATGGAAAAAATAGCACCTCTCAGTGTCTCTCCTGCTACTATCCTAGTCTGTGTCATTAACATCTCTCATGTGGAGTATTCCCAACAGCCTCCAAATTGGCCTCTCTTCTTCCGAACTTGCCACCCTATAGTGACAAGTCTCAATATTGCCCATACAGTGATTCTTCAAACACCAGTCAGATCATGTCACACCTTTGCTCTCAAATTCCCAGCTTCCATGCTGTCTGTCTCCTTCAGAGTGAAAGCCCAAGTCCTTACCATTGTCTAGAGGTGCTACATCTTCATATCACTGGCTGTTTTTTCTCGCTCTGGCTGTGCCACATTAGCTCTGTTGGTTGTCTTCTTTAATTGTACCCCAGTCATTTTCTCAGGGCATGTACACCTGCTATTCCTTCTTCCAGGCACACACTCCCTCTTAAACATTCACATGGCTTGCACTGTCACTTTATTCAGATGTCAGTCAAAATGACTCCATTAGGAGGTCTGCCCTGACCACCCTACCTGAGGTAGCACCTTTGTCACTCTGTCTCCTTACCCCACTTAATTTTCTTTATCATACTTCTCACCATCTGACATCATGTTATATGCTTATCAACTCATGTATTGTATTAGTCCATTTTCATGCTGCTGATAAAGACATATCTGAGACTAGGTAATTTATAAAGAAAAAGAGGTTTAATGGACTCACAGTTCCATGTGGCTGGGGAGGCCTCACAATCATGGTGGAAGGCAAAGGCACGTCTTACATGGTGGCAGACAAGAGAGAATGTGAGCCAAATGAAAGGGGGAACCCCTTATCAAACCATCAGATCTCATGAGGCTTATTCGCTTATTCCCCCATGAGAATAGTATGGGGGAAACTGCCCCCATGATTCAATTATCTCCCACCAGGTCCCTCCCATAACCTGTGGGAATTATGGGAGCTACAATTCAAGATAAGATTTGAGTGGGGACATAGCCAAATCGTATCAATTGTTTTCCATAATATAGGCTTTGTGAGGGTAGGAACTTTGTCCTAGGTGCCTAAAATGGTCCTAAGCACATGGTAACTATTCAGTAAGTATTTAATAGTTGTTCAGTCAATAAATGAGTGGAAATCATCATGAATATGAATGAAAAGCAATCTCCAAGTTACAGCCTTTGCACTGGCTTTCTCTATCCTTGGAAAGTTCTTCCCAAGATATTTTCAAGGCATCTTCCCACACCTCCTTCAAGTCTTTCTTAACCCCATTACCTTCTCAAGTAAGCCTGCCTCACCCTTATTCAAAACTTCAGCTTTTCCCCTAATACTCCTGACCCCTCTTTACCTACTTCACTATCTCTTTTTTATATAGTCTGTCCCCCTTGTAACATATTATATCATGTCCTTATTTTTTTAAATAGATTTTTGTTTATTGTCAGTGTGTTCCCCTCTCTCCACTCAAATGTGAATCCCATCTTTGCCCAGTTTGTTCACTGATGTATCTCAAAAAAGTTCCTTGGCTGGTTGTGGTGGCTTACGCCTGTTATCCCAGCACTTTGGGAGGCCAAGGTGGGTGGATCACCCGAGGTCAGGAGTTTGAGACCAGCCTGGCCAACATGGTGAAACCCCATATCTACTAAAAATACAAAAAATTAGCCAGGTGCGGTGGCACACGCCTGTAGTCCCAGCTACTTGGGAGGCTGAGGCAGGAGAATTGCTTGAACCTGGGAGGTGAAGGTTGCAGTGAGCCACAATTGCGCCAGTGCACTCCAGCCTGGTCACCAAGAGTGAAACTCTGTCTCAAAAAAAAAAAAATAATAATAATAAATAAAATAAAATAAAGTAAAAAGTTCCAAGAGCTGTTTGTTGAATGAGGAGATACTAGGTTGGGAATGACATTTTACCTATTATCTTTTGAATTCAGCTCAAAGGGTCTCTGTTGCTGGGGAGGACAGTAGATGGTATAGAAGACATGCTACAATTATTGTATTTGTACCTACAAGCAGTTTTTCAGTTGCATGATCATAGCCCAGAGGTCGACCACCTGGAATACTGCAGGTGCACTGTGCTCAGTGGTGCCCCCTTGACACCTGGAGTTAATGTGCCTTCCTTAAGGACATTAATTAACAAATCATGGGCTCATGACTTCCAGACACCATTCTGGTTAAAATCAATAAGTTTATCTTATTGGTCCATTTTCAACTAATTCAAACTTTTCATAATTCTGCATGTACAAATTTTTTTTATTTAAACAGTAACAGAAAGACTCCTTTCAATGTAGCTAACCAAAAATGTTAAATCACAGGAAGTGGTCTGGTGAGATTTGGTGACCAGGAGTAGGAACAAGCAGCCTTTGAAGTATTGAGAATCAGAACTCAGAAGTAGACTTACCACAGGTATTGAAGGGATTCTATTCTGACAAGTAGAACATGGCCAATGTATAGTGACTGTGGTGGTTAATTTTTTTTGTCAAACTGACTGGGCCAGCTATTCGGTGAAACATTATTCTGGGTGTGTCTGTGAGTGTGTTTCTGGATAGGACTAACCATCCAGTCCTATCTATACTGGGGAGGGCAATTTGAATTGAGTAAGCTGAGTAAGGAAGAATTTGCTCTCTCTGTCTGACTGTCACTGAGCTGGGAAATCACCCCTCTTCTGCCTTTGGACTTGAACTCAGGCTGGAACTTACATCACCGGCTCTCCCGGTTCTCAGGACTTTGAGCTTGGACTGGAACTAGACCATCATCTCTCTAGGGTCTTCACATTGCTGCATTGCTGACTGCAGATCTTGGGACTTCTCAGCCTCTGTAATTTCATGAGCCAATTCCTTACACTTAATAAATAAATATTCTGATGACTATTAATGTGAGCACAATGTGCAAACATAGGGATGCAACAAATCTCTACTGATAAATGAACTGGCTACTGTTTAGGGTATATTCTCTCACCCTATCAATGCAAAGCTTCTTCTACTCATATGTATTCAATACACACTTAATTAGTAGTAATTATTTTATTTATGACATCCTTTGATGGTTTCGAAGATAGTTTTCATCTACTGACCCACATATTCAGCTGCTTGTCTGTCTATTTCAAGGTCACCTTAAACTTACAGGTTGAGGAATTGGGTTTAAGAGTATTCTAGGCCAGACGTGGTGGTTCACTCCTGTAATCCCAGTGCTTTGGGAGGCTGAGGCGAGTGGATCACTTGAGGTCAAGAGTTTGAGACCAGCCTGGCAAATGTGGTGAAACCCTGTCTCTACTAAAGTACAAAAATTAGCTGGACATAGTGATACGTGCCTGTAATCCCAGCTACTCAGGATGCTGAGGCAGGAGAGTTGCTTGAACCTGGGAGGTGGAGGTTGTAGTGAGCTGCCAGCCTGGGTGACAGAGCAAGGCTCTGTCTCAAAAAAAAAAAAGTATTCTAGTCAATAAGCATTATTTTCTAATAGAATTAATGGTCTTATATTATGCAAGTGATCATCTTGTTTGAAGAGAAAAACTCACTTTTTCTTATTTTAGGAGACATGTGGGAATCCTTCTAGAGAATCTATTATTCTAAAATATTTGTCTTTATTTTTAACCTTACGAAATTATTAACTGTTTTATGGATTATTCTCCTTATTACCATTAACTTTGACTTTATTTAATTAACTAAAAATAATTTTAAATAAGAAAATTTAAATGAAGTCTCAGTACATTTGAGAGAAAACAATCAAATATCAAGATCTCTAATGTGATCTGAAACTGACAACTGAAGCAAAAATTCCATAAGAATAGACCATTTGTGAGCCATTCTCAGTTACAGAAACATCCAATTCTGGGCCTGGGAAAGAAGCAATCTCCCCCGGGGTTTGCTAATATTTCCCTTAGCTTTTGCCTCTGAAACCTGAACAGGGCATCTTCTTCCCTTGGCCTCCTCTTTCTCCTTTCCCAGAAACGGGTTCAATGAATGACAGAAATGGGCTCTTGTTATTTGAGTCAGCTGGTTATCTGTAATCACAAAATGCCAGCTCAGACAGTGGCAATCATGCAGAATAACTAACTTTCTTTGGCACCATTAGTCACTGAGAACAAAATAAACATAAAAACAGGAGAAACAATTATTTGGTTAAGGAGTTTCCTGTGAAAGATGAGTGGGCAACCCAGCCCTCACATTACTCATGAAATGTGGGCTTAAGTTTACATACAAATTGGTTGCTTGGAACTCAAACACAGTTTTTCCACCAGGTTTGTTGTTTATGGTCTCAGGTAAGGGAACAACCATTTATTTCCTCTATAAGAGTATTGGTTGAGTTGATATCAAAGAATATTGCAAAGAATATTTCATCATTTTTTCTTGAATACAGGACGAGTCTAAATTAAAATATTTGGTATTTGGTATTGGTCTTTCTCACCTTGTTTTCTGAACCCTTCCTCATGCTGTCCTTGATCCTTTTTCCAAAGGGACCCAGACTCCAAAATCATTTCCCACACTGCCTCTTATCAAAATGCTCATTCCTTTGGCACATTTTGATTTCCATTAGGCAATAGAAGCCATGCACATTAATGCCTGGCTTTTATTTAATGTGTTGAAGAGCACAGTAATAGCTCTTCAACATCCCAGAAATAGCTCAATTTTTTTAAGAGGATGAATTTTTTTTCTGAATGCATTTCTAAAGTAGTAGAATATCAGAGTCTCTTAAAGTAAAGTGAAAAGGGAAATTTTAGACGGTCTGTTTTGCCTATGCTATTTCTGCCTGTTGTAGTTTCATTCTTTCCTTCACTTCTGAAATCTATAAAATTTTCAGTCATCTTTCCAATTCAGCAGCAGGGGGTGAAGGTGGGACAGGAGGTGGGAGCAGCCTTCATGTGCTGACTAAGGATTCCAACCCGAAATGCTGATTGTTTAGGTTTCTCTTCACATCCTTCTCACAGCTTCATTAGACAGCTACTGTCAGAATGCGTGAAGGAAACACAGAGGAAAACTAGCTTACTTAGTGATTAATTGGGACTGGCTGGTCCATACTGAATCACAGCTCTCAACTCAGACTTCACAATTTAAACTTCACTAACAGTCTTCTTCATTTGCCAGCCACTTCTACAGGCTGTCTTTGAACTAAGAGCTTAGCTTATCTTTGGAATGAAGCACGCGCATTACTTTTAGGTCTCCAATTTGGTGTGAGTCATTCAATCCCTAAATCAAACAATGTGTCAGGAAGCAAATTGGTTTCCCTGGACCTCAGTCACTGATAATAATAACCCAGAAAATTCTAACTTATTTGGGATAATTCCCTAGTACCTGTGACAAGCTAATTTCCATAAATATCTCTAGGGCCTAAAAGTACCCAAATCACTTTGCGTATTACTATAGAAGGATATGATTGACATTTTATACTCTTTGTGGAAATAAAAATGTAACTAAAAAGATAATAATTCAGGTAGGCTCCCCCAAATCACGTATCTTTGGTGACTCTGCTACCAACTGTTCATTAGAGAACATATATTTATCCATGATCTTCAGCAGAGTTGGAATGGCAATTTTATATTAAAATTCAATTATAATTTGTGCCAATTACAGTTTTACTTTGAAGATATATCTTAAATTTCTAGGCTCCGAATAAAGGTCTCTTAGTTAAAAAGAAGTTGTATTTGTTTAAACATTAATAGGAAGGCAAGTCACCAAATTTCTGATATTGATAGATTTCTTACAGACACCTAACTAGCAGTTAGCTATTCAGACTAATGAAATTTAGATGGAAAGAATGTACTCATAGTTCTGAAATAGGCTTATAGTACCACCACGTCTTTTTGAAAAATCCTAATGCGAATGTTCATGGAATATAGATCCAATAAGATCTGAAGTGCCAGGAGTGATTTGAAATTATATCACTGCTTATAATTCAATATCATGCTCATCCGTATCAATAACAACATGTTTGAGTTTTCATTGCTTCTTTGTCAAACTGACTTTAACACCATTGTCTCAATTCTGCATCAGAATTAATTGAGACACAGAAAAACTCTATGCTGAAGGCTACCTATAAAACAAGAAAATATCAACCCATTATGTATGCATAGGTGGAGGGGAGTGAAGAAATTAGACATTCATGCTTAATATGGTGCCTTGTATAATGGACAAACTTTGAATAATTATTAATCATGATGGTGAAAAAATAATTAAATCCCGTTATCACTCCATTTTTAACAGTGCCAAAGTTATTAGCATTTAAATGGAAAAGAGGAAGAATTTAAGTTTTTCCTAAGGAGAAATATATTGAAAGAAAGTGTCATCTGGATTTAGCTTGAGGATTAAAGGCTGGAAAATAACCTGTGAAAATAGTGAAATTCACAGAGACACAAACTACACAAGCCAGTGGCTTTTTATGCTTTTTATACATACATATTGAAAATCTCTCATCTTTGAAAAATTTTCTCCTGCCTTTGATCTTTTCTCCTGGCAGAGCAATGAAATTTCTACTGCATGTGCTTACAACTATACTGAATAGCAAATTTCAACTCTAGAAATGGTTGTACATTACTGTCAGGGAGGTAAAGGGGACGTCACGTATCACTGTATTTTTACAGATTTCTTATTCCTCAAAATGAGGTTCATGATTTGTGAAAATTGTCCACATATTTTTATCTTTTTCTTGTTTTTCCTTCCCTCCTTCCTTCCTTCCTTCCTTCCTTCCTTCCTTCCTTCCTTCCCTCCCTCCCTCCTTCCTTCCTTTCTCTCCCTTTCTCTCTTTCTCTCTTTCTTTCTTTTTCTTTCTTTCTCAAGGTTTTGTTCTCTTATCCAGGCTAGAGTGCAATGGCACAATCATGGTTCACTGCAGTCTCCACCTCCTGGGCTCAAACAATCCTCCCACCTCAGCCTCTTTGAGTAGCTGGGACTACAGGTGCACGCCACCAAGACTGGCTATTATTATTTTGTGTAGACAGGGTCTTCCTATGTTGCCCAGGCTCCCAGGCTTGTCTTGAACTCCTGGGCTTAAAGTGATCCTCCCACCTCAGCCTCCTATAGTGCTGGAATTACAGGCATGAGCTGCCATGTCCAGTCTTGTCCAAGTATTTTTCTAGAGTGAAAGGTTTGAGATGATGCTGTCTTATAAACTCTCCAACTTACCAACTCCATACGTGATGTTATATATAGCCATTTTCATCTCTTGGTAACAAGTGCATCTCAATTGTGAAGAGTTAGCTCCATGTTGTAAATTCATCTTTTATGATCTCCAGCTGAGCCATGGAATCTTGAGTAGAGCTTCCCCGCAATTTCACGTTCAATCAAGTCAGTTATGTAGAAAATCAGTTAATCTGGCAACATTACTAAAGGATATTGTTGCCATGTTCCATATGCTTTTAAAAAGAAAAAAAACTTTTCATTTTAGAAAGGCTTTAGATTTACAGAAAAATTATGAAGATAGTGCACAGTTCCCATGTACCCCATACGTTATAATTAACATCTTATATTACTATGGAACATTTGCCACAATTAACCAATATTGATACATTATTATTATCTCAAGTCTGTACCTTATTCAGATTTCCAGTTTTTTTTTTTTGAGACAGAGTCTCACTCTGTCGCTCAGGCTGGAGTGCAGTGGCGCAATCTCGGCTCACGCAAGCTCCGCCTCCCAGGTTCACGCCATTGTCCTGCCTCAGCCTCCCGAGTAGCTGGGACTACAGGTGCTCACCACAACGCCCGGCTAATTTTTTGTATTTTTAGTGGAGACGAGGTTTCACCATCTTGGCCAGGATGGTATCAATCTCCTGACCTCATGATCCACCCGCCTCGGCCTCCCAAAGTGCTGGGATTACAGGCGTGAGCCACTGCGCCCGGCCTCAGATTTCCAGTTTTTACCTAATGTCCTTTGTCTGTTCCAAGGTCCCAACCAGGATACCATGTTACATTTAGTCATCATATTTCCTTCAACTTTTCTGGACTGACCGTTTCCTGGACTTTCTTTGTTTTCAATGACTTGGACAGTTTTGAGGAGCACTTAATGGCCAGATACTTTGCTTACTGTTCTTTTATTGGAGTATATCTGATGTTACTCTTATAATTAAACAGGTGATATCTTTGGATGATACTGGTCTTGTAGAATGAGTTGGGAAAATGCTCCCTGTGCTCCTATATGTACCTATATGTATACATTTTTTCAAAAAGTTTGTGAAGGATTCATGTTAATTCATCTTTAAATATTTGGTGGAATTCATCAGTGATGCTATCTGGGACTGGACTTTGTTGGTAAGAAGTTTTGTTATTAACAATCTAATCACTTTGCTTTTTATACATCTATTCAGAGGTTGTAAGTCTTCCTGAGTCAGTTCGGGTGGTTTTTATCTTTGTAGAAATCTACCTGTTTCACCTATATTAATATGTTGAAGTACAATTGTCCATAGCAATCTCTTATAATTCTTTTTGTTTCAGTAATGTCAGTAGTAATGTCCTCTTTTCATTCCAGATTTAGTAATTTGAGTTTTCTCTCTTTTTTTCTTATTCAGTCTAGTGAAACTTTTGAGAATGTTATCAATACTTCCAAATAAAAAAATTTTGGCTTTGTTGATTTTCTGTATTTTTCTATTCTCAGTCTCATTTATTTACACTCTGATCTTAATAATTTCCTTTTTTTTTCCTGCTGTTTTGCCTTAAATTTGCTCTTCTTTTCTAGTTTCTTAAGGTAGAAGAATAAATTTTTAATTTGAAATCTTTCTTCATTTTAGGTAGGTGTTTATAGCTAGAAGTATCCATTTAAACATTGGCTTAGCTGCTTCCCATATGTTTTGGTATGCTGTATTTTTGTTTCCCTTCATCTTAAATTATTTTCTAATTTCCCTTGGGGATTTCATCTTTGGCCCATTGGTCATTTATTAGTGTTGTGTTTAATTTCCACATATTTGTGAATTTTCCAAAATTCCTCTTGTCATTGATTTCTGTTTATATTCCATTTTGTTCTGAGAACATACTCTGTATAATTTTATTTAATTTAAATGTATTGAAGTTTGTTTTAGTGGCTGACATGTAGTCTTTCCTGGAGAATGTTCATATGTACGTTAGGAAGAATGCATATTTTGCTGTTTTCTCAAATGGTCTACAGGTATCTGTAAGGTGTAGTTGGTTTAGTGTTGTTCAAGTTTTCTATTTCTTTGTTCATCTTTGGTGTAGTTCTGTACATTTTTTAAATTAGGGTTTAAAGTCTCTGTTATTGTTAAACTTTCAATTTTTCTCCTTAATTCTGTTAGTTTCAGCGTCATGTATTTTGGGGTTCTGTTGCATGGTACATATATCTGTTTATAATTGGTATGTCTTCCTGATGGGTTTCCCCTATTATTATAAAATGTCCTCAGTGTCTTTAGTAATAATTTTTGTCTTAATGTCTACATTTTCTGAGGTTAGTATAGCCACTTAAGGTGTCGTTTGGTTGCTATGTGCACGGTATACTTTTTTTTCATTCTTTTATTTTCAAGTCAATTGTGTCTTAATTTGAACTTTTTTTTTTTTTTTTAAGAGAGAGAACATACAGTTGGATCATTTAAAAAAAATCTATTCTGCCAATCTCTCCCTTTTGATTCAAGTGCTTAGTTCATTTGCATTTGATGAATTTACTGATAAGATACTATTTCCATCTATTTTTCTATTTGTTTACTGTGTATCTCATTGTGATGGTTAATACTGAGTGTCAACTTGATTGGATGGAAAGATACAAAGTGTTGATGCTGGGTGTGTCTGTGAGGTTGTTGCAAAGGAGATTAACATTTGAGTCAGTGGGCTGGGGAAGGCAGATCCACCCTTAATCTAGTGGGCACAATCTAATCAGCTGCCAGCAAATATAAAGCAGGCAGGACAACTTGAAAAAGAGAGACTGGCCTAGCATCCCAGCCTACATCTTTCTCCCGTGCTGGGTGATTCCTGCCCTCGAACGTCGAACTCCAAGTTCTTTAGTTTGGGACTTGGGCTGGCTGTCCTTGCTCCTCAGCTTGCAGACAGCCTATTGTGGGACCTTGGGACCATGTAAATCAATACTTAATAAACACCCCTTTATATATATATATATATATAAAATATAACATATAAGTAATATATATTATTATATATTATATATAATATATATTACTAATGTATATTAGTAATATATATTAGTAATATATAAGTTATATATATAAGTTATATATTATATATAATAATATATATTATATTAGTAATATATATTACTTATATATTATATTATATTAGTAATATATATTACTAATATATTATATTATATTAGTAATATATATTACTAATATAATATTATATTATATTAGTAATATATATTACTAATATATATTATATTATATTAGTAATATTATATATTACTAATATATATTATATTAGTAATATTATATATTATATACATTATATATTGTATAAAGTTGGATATAAAGTTCTGGCTAAAAGTTTATATATAATATATAAGTTATATATATAGTTTTTTTATATATATATAAAATATATATAATATTAGTTCTGTCCCTCTAGAGAACCCTAATACACTCATGTGCTTTTTTTCTCTATTCTGCCTTAGCTGCCTTTTCTGTGTTAAATACATATTTTGTAGTATACCATTTTAATTACTTTTTACCTCCTTTTGCTAATTTTTGAGATTTCCTTAATGATTCCTTTGGTGATTATAATTTACATCTTAATTTAAAATACAACAACCTAATTCAGATTAAAACCAACTTAATTTCAATAGTAAAATCTTTGCTTCAATACAACTGAGTTTCCTCTACTCTCCTTTGTACTATTGCTGTACAAATTATATCTTTGTGCTTTATTAGCTGATCAACATTGTTTTATAATTATTACTTTATGCAGTTGTCTTTTATATCAGATAGAAGAATAAAAGAGTTACAAACAAAAATATATTTATATTATCTTTTATATTAACCTATGTAGTTACTTTTACCAGTGCTTTTTATTTGGTTTTGTGGATTCAAGTTACTGCTTAATGTCCTTTCATTTCAACCCTAAGTACTTCTTTTAGTATTTCTTCTAGGGTAGGTCTCATAATAAGAAATTCTCTCAGCTTTTGATTATCTGGGAATTTTTAAATTTTTCCCTTGTTTTTGAAGCATAGTATCGTTGGATATAAAGTTCTGGCTAACAGGTTTTTTTTGTTGTTCATCAAATTGAATATGTTATCCCACAGTCTTCTGGCTTTCATGGTTTCTGATGACAAGTAAGCTATTCATATTATTTAGGACTCCTTGTATGTAATAAACTGCTTTTCTCTTGCAACTTCCAAGATACTCTCATTTTTTATTTTTTTGGCTTTTGACATTTTGACTACAATGTGTCTAGGTGTGGATCTCTTTGAGTTTATCCTACTTGCATGTGCAGATTAATTTTTTTTAACCAAATTTAAGACATTTTGTACTATTATTTCTTCAATTTTTTCCTTTTTCTTTTTTATCTTTTTCATTGTATGTTTTCTTGTGCATGAACCATTTTTTCATGTTTTTTTATGTGTGTTAATCTCTTGTTAAAAATTGGGTATTTAAAGTAATATAATGTGGCAGATCTGGAAATTAGATCCCCCTCCCCTAACTCAGGGTTTATTGCTTTTGTTGCAGTAGTTGTTGCTGCTGTTTCCTGAAACAATTCTGGAAAGTTTGTATTCTTTATCATGTGTGGCACTGAAGTAACTGCTAGGTTAGATTAAGGGTCAGCTAATAATCAGGCAGAAATTGCTTAAAATGCCTTGAATCAATATGTCCCTCAACTTTTGCCAGGGTACTCTGTATGTGGCATATCTTCAATTCCCTGTTATGCTTTCACTTTCTTCTTGCAGAAAACCTCTCTTCTTCTTGCTCAGGGCCTCAAAGTCAATCAGAGGTGAAAATTGAACCTTTCTTGGGCATCTATACAGCCCTGCAAATGCGGGTCATCTTCTAGATTCTCAGGAATATGATAAAGCTTTTTGAAGTTCCCTAAGGACATCTCAATTCCTTTTAATTTTTTTTTTTTTTTTTTTTTTGGTCAGCTTTTTGTTAGTTTCAAGTGCCAACACTGATTCAGGGAGCTGCAACGTTAAACAGTTACCACTGTTTTTTTTTTTTGAGACAGAGTCTCACTCTGTCGCCTAGGCTGGAGTGCAGTGGTGCGATCTCGGCTCACTGCAACCTCCGCCTCCTGGGGTCAAGCAATTCTCCTGCCTCAGCCTCCTGAGTAGCTGGTTCTACAGGCGTGTACCACCAAGCCCAGCTAATTTTTTGTATTTTTAGTAGAGACGAGGTTTCACCACGTTGGCCAGGATGGTCTTGATCTCCTGACCTCCTGATTCTCCCGCCTTGGCCTCCCAAAGTGCTGGGATTACAGGCATGAGCCACCGCGCCCAGCCACCACTGGTTGTTTTTGATGAATGCCCTGGAGATAAGGCTGCTCAGACAGAGCAAGCCTAAGTCGTATCAAATAGAGAAAAACTCTGATAATTGATTTTTTCATTGAGCTTCCAGACAGTCTAACTATAAGCATGCCTCAGAGATATTGTGGGTTTGGTTTCAGATCATTGTAATGAAGTGAATATCACATAAATATTGTTGTTTCCCAAGGCATATAAAAGTTATGTTTACAGGCTGAGTGTAACATAACAATCATGCCTATAATTCCAGCACTTTGGAGGCCACAGATGGTTCATGCCTATAATTCCAGCACTTTGGGAGGCCAAGGCAGAAGGATCACTTGAGCCCAGGAGTTCAAGACCAGCCTGAGCAATATTGTGAGACCTCATCTCTATAAAAAATAAAAAAGTTAGCCCAGTGTGGTGGCACACGCCTGTGGTCCCACCTAATCGGGGGGGTGAGGTGGGAGGATCACTTCAGCCCAGGAATTGGAGGCTGCAGTGAGCTGTAATCATGCCACTTCACTCCAGCCTGGGTGACAGAGTGAGAGCCTGTCTCAAAAAATAAAAATAAAAGTTGTTTCTAATACATTGTAGTCTATTAAATGTGCAGTATCATTATGTCTAAAAACACAATCTGCATACCATAATAAAAAAACTTCATTGCTGAAAAATGCTAACAATCATCCGAGCCTTCAGTGAGTTGTAATCTTTTTGCTGGTGAAAGGTCTTGCCTCGATGTTAATGGCTGATGAAGGTGGTGGCTGCTGAAGCTTGGGGTGGCTGTGGCACTTTCTTAAAATAAGACAACAGTGAAGTTTGCCACATCAATTGACTTTTCCTTTCACTAAAAATTTCTCTGTAGCATATGATGCTGTTTACTCACAGTAGAACATCTTTCCAAATTGGAGTCAATCGTCTCAAACCCTGCTGCTGCTTTGCCAACTAGTTTATGCAATATTCTAAATCTTTTGTTGTCATTTTAACAATGTTCACAGCATCTTTATCAGAAGTAGTTTCCATATTAAAAAACCGTAGTCTTTACTCATCCATGAGAAGCAACTCCTTACTCATTCAAGCTTTATCCTGAGATTGCAGCAATTCAGTATCATCTTCAGGCTCCACTTCTAATTCTAGTTCTCTTCCTATATCTACCACATCTACAGTTTCTACACTGAAGTCCTAAGCCCTTTGAAGTCTTCCATAAAGTTGGAACCAGCTTCTTCCAAACTCCTGTGAATGTTGATATTTTGACTTTCCACAATGAGTCATGAATGTTCTTAATGGCATCTAGAATGGTGAATCCTTTTCAGAAGCTTTTCAATTTATTTTGCCCAGATCCATCAGAGGAATCATTTTCTATGGCAGCTATAGCTTTAGGAAATGTATTTCTTAAATAAGACTGAAAGTTGAAATTACCTTGGTCCATGGGCTGCAGAATGGATGCTGTGTTAGCAGTCATGAAAACAACATTAATCTCCTTGTACATCTCCATCAGAGCTGTTGGATGACCAGGTGCTATGTCAATGAGCACTAATATTTTGAAGGAAACCTTTCCATCTGAGAAGTAGGACTCAACAATGAGCTTAATATATTCAGTAAACCATGCCATAAAGAGATGTGCTGTCATCCAGGCTTTGTTCTTTCATTTATAAAGCACAGGCAGTTCATTTAGCATAATTCTTAAGGGCCCTGGGATTTTCAGAATGGTAAGTGAGCATCGGCTTCAACTTAAAGTTACCAGCTGCATTAGCCCCTAACATGAGAGTCAGCCTGTCCTTTGAAGCTTTGAAGCCAGGTACTGGCTTTTCTTCTCTAGCTGTGAAAATCCTGTATGGCATCTTCTTCCAATGGAAGGCTGTTTCATCAACACTGAAAATCTTTTATTTAGTGTGGCCACTTTCATTAATTACCTTAGCTAGATCTTCTGGATAATTTGCTGTAGCTTCTACATCAGCACTTGCTGCTTAACCTTGCACTTTTATGTTATAGACATGGCTTCTTTTTTTAAACTTCATGAACCAACTTCTGCTAGCTTCCAACTCTTCTTCTGCAGCTTCCTCACCTCTCTCAGGGTTCATAGAATTGAAGAGAGTTAGGGTCTTGCTCTGGGTTAGGCTTTGGCTTAAGTGAATGTTGTGGCTGGTTGATCTTCTATCCAGACCACTCAAGCTTTCTCCGTGTCAGTAATAAGGCTGTTTTGCTTTCTTATCATTTGTATGTTCACCGGAGTAGCACTTTTAATTTCCATCAATAAGTTTTCCTTTGCATTCACAACTTGACTGTTTGGCACAGGGGCATAGCGTTTGGCCTGTCTCAACTTTTGATAGGTCTTCCTCACTAAGGTTAATCACTTCTAGTTTTTGATTTTAAGTGAAAGACATGTGACTCTTCCTTTCACTTGAACATCTGGAGGCCATTGTAGGATTATTAATTGGCCTCATTACAATATTATGGTATACCAGGGAATAGGGAGGCCCATGGAGAGGGAAAGAGATGGAGTAATGGCTTATTGGTGCAGCAGTCAGAACACACACAACATTTATTGATTAAGCTTGCCATCTAATATGGGTACAGTTCATCGCACCCCAAAACAATTAAAATACTAACATCAAAGATCACCAATCACAGATCACCGTAACAGACATAATAATGAAAAAGTTTGAAATATCATGATAATTACCAAAATGTTACATAGAGACACTAATTGAGCACATACTGTTGGAAAGTGATGTCCATAGACTTGTTCATTGCAGGGTTGCCACAAATCTTACATTTGTAAAAAATGCAGTATCGAGGAAATGCAATAGAGTTAAGCACAATAAAATGTGGTATGCCTGTAATAATAATCTCTAAAGAAGGGATTTTTGGGAGCTCCAAATCTCTTCTGTGCCTTCCGGTGGCTGCTAGGCTGTCAGTGTTTTTCACAACCACTGTAGTTGTGAGGCTGTTGTTTTCCATGGCTACTGTGAAGCTGGACAGAGGAGGATGGGATTAGGGCAAGTCATAATGCCCCAAAGTTCATTCTTCTTTTCAAGATTCGGTTGGTTTTCTTGAATAAAAGCTCCTAGAGTTTTTGCAAGTCTTATTCAATTTGTAGAGTTCTGAAAATGTTGATTTGGACAACTTTTGGGGTCAGGGTACTAATTATTTTTGTGGAAGAGCAGATTTCTGGAGGTTCTCAGCCATTCTGGATGTTGTCCCATTTTTAATTTGGTCATTTGTTTTCTTCTATTGGGTTTTAAGCATTCTTTGTGTATTTTAAAAACAAGTCATTTATCATAGATCTGTTTTGCAATTTTTGGTCTGCACCTGTGTCTTGTATTTTCATTCTCTTAACAGTTTTTTTCACAAAGCAAGGGACTTTATTTTGTTGAGGTGAAATTTATATAACATGCAATTAACCATTTTAAAGTGTACAATTCATTGATATTTAGTGCATTCAGAATGTTGTGCAGCCACCATCTCTCTCTAGTTTTGAAACTTTCTCCTCACGTAAGAAGAAACCCCAAACCTCTTAAGTAATTACTTATTCTATTCTCTCACTATCACCTGGCAACCATTAATCTACTTTCTGTCTCTATGTATTTGCCTATTGTGGATATTTCATATAAAAAATTATACAATTTATGACCTTTTGTGTACAGCTTCTTACTTAGCATACTGTTTTTGAGATTCATCCTAGTTCTAGTATGTATTGATATTTATTTCCTTTTCATGTCTGAGTAATATGCCATTGCATGTATATACCACAATTCATTTATCCCTTCATTAATTGATGGATATTTGGGTTGTCTCCACCTGTTGTTACTATGCTTAATGCTGCCATAAACATTCATGTACAAGTTTCTGTGATGATTTATATTTTCGTTTCTCTTGGGTATAAATCTGAGTAAAATTGTGGGGTCATATGGTAATTTTATGTTTCACTTTTTGAGGATCTATCAAACTGTTTTTCAAAGTAGCTGCACCATTTTAGATTCCCAATGTATGAGGGTTTCTATTTCTCCATAACCTTACCAACACTTGTTATGTTCAGTTGTTTTTTCTTAAACATTGTTGTCGTCATGCATGTAAAGTGGGATCTTGTGATCTTGATTTACATTACCTTAATGACCAATGATGTCGAACATATTTTTATGTGGTCGTTGGCTATTTTCATATCTTCTTTTGAGAAATGTTTATTCAAGTCCTTTACCCACTTTTAAATTGGATTGTTTGTCTTTCTGTTGCTAAGTTGTGAGAATTCTTTATATAATCCACATATGACACCATTATCAGATATAAGATTTGCAGATATGTTCTTTTATTCAGTAGGCAGTGTTTTTACTCTTTTGATAGTGTGATTTAATGCACAATAGTTTTTAATTTTGATAAAGTCTAATTTATCAATTTTTTCTTTTATTACCATGTTTTTGGTGTCAGATATAGAAATCTACTGTTTTCTTCTAAGAGTTTTATTGTTTTAGCAGTTATATTTATGTAATTAATCTATTCTGTGTTAATTTTTATATATGAAGTAAAGTAGGAGTCCAAATTTATTCTTTAGCATGTGGCTGTCCAGTTGTCCCAACATCACTTGTTGAAAATACTTTTCTTTCCCCATTAAATGATCTTTGCACACTTGTTGAAAGTCAGTTGTCCATAGATAGTTGGGTTTATTTCTAGAGTCTCAATTTTATTCCATTGTTGTGTGTGTAGAATTTTATATTACCATAGAGTTGAAGTAAGTGTTAAAATTGAGAAGTTTTAGTCCTTCAACTTTGTTTTGCTTTTTTTAATATTGTTGTAGCTATTTGAGATCCTCTTCAATTCCATAGAAGTTTGAGGACTGTCTGTCCCATTTCTGAATAAAAGGTTGTTGGAATTTTTATAGGAATTACATTTGATCTGTAGATCACTAATGCTGCTAAAACTGTTATCTTAATATTGTCTTTTAATTATGGATGAATAATGTCTTATTTAGGTCTTCTTTTTTTTCAATGTTTTGTAGTTTTAGGTGTATGAGTCTTTCACCTCCTTGGTTACATTTACTCCTAGGTATTTCATTCTTTTGGATTCTACTGTAAATAAAATTATGTTCTTAATTTTGAAAAGTTCAACTTACCTATTTTCTTTCTTTCTTTTTTTTTTTTTTTTGAGATGGAGTCTTACTCTGTTGGAAAGGCTGGAGTGCAGTGGTACAATCTCGGCTCACTGCAGCCTCTATCTCCCGGGTTCAAGTGATTCTCCTGCCTCAGCCTCCTGAGTAGCTGGGATTATAGCCGTGCATCACCACATCCAGCAAATTTTTGTATTTTTAGTAGAGACAGGGTTTCATCATGTTGGCTCGGCTGGTCTTCAACTCCTGACCTCAGGTGATCCAACCACCTCGGCCTCCCAAAGTGTTGGGATTACAGGCGTGAGCCACTGCGCCCAGCCCCTTACCAATTTTTCTTTCATGGATTTTCCTTTTGATATTATCTCTAAAACCTCTCTATTAGTCCATTCTCATGTTGCTAATATAGACATATCCGAGACTGGGTAATTTATAAAGGAAAGAGTTTATTTATTTGTTTATTTTTTTTTTTTTAGTAGAAACGGGGTCTCACCATGTTGGCCAGGCTGGTCTCGAACTCCTGGCCTCAAGTGATCTGCCCGGCCTCGGCCTCCCAAAGTGCTGGGATTACAAGCATGAGCCACTACGCCTGGCCAGGAAAGAGTTTTAATTGACTCGCAGTTCCTCAGGGCTGGGGAAGCCTCAGGAAACTTACAATCATGGCAGAAGGAAAAGCAAATGCGTCCTTCTTCACATGATGTCATGAAGGAGAGGTGCCAAGAAGAAGGGAGAAATGCCCCTTATAAAACCATCAGATCTCATGAGAACTTACTATCATGAGAACAGCAGCATAGGGTAACACTAACATTTTCCTACAGAATTGCTTATGGATGTCCAACTGTTCCAGGACTTGATCTTGAAAAGACTACCCTTTCTGCATTGAATTTCTTCAGTATCTTTATTAAAAATCAGTTGACTATCTTCATAATTGATGCTGGGAAAAACACATATTCACATGCAAAACCATGAACTTGGATCTTTATCTTATATTGCATATAATAATTGACTCAAAATGGATCAGAAACCTAAGTAGAAACGTTGAAATTATAAAACACCTAGAAGAAAACACAGAGCAAAAGCTTCATAACATTAGATCTGGCAATGATTTATTGAAAATGGCAACAAAATCACAGGCAACAAAAGAAAAAAATAGATACACTGGACTTCATCAAAATTAAAAGATTTTACACATTAAACGACACTGTTGAGAAAGCAAAAAAAAACAACCCATAGAATAGGAGAGGGATTTTGAAAATCAATATATGATAAGGAACTTTTATGCAGAATATATAAAGAAGTCCTGCAACTCAACAATAACAGAAAAATAATACCCAGCCCAATTAAAAAATGGACGAAGGACTTGATTAGACATATCTCAAAAGAAGATATACAAATGGTCAATAAGCACAAGAAAAGATGGTCAACATCCGTTATCATTAGGGAAATGCAATTCAAATGTACAATGAAATATTACTTTATACCATTAGTATGGCTACTATATATTTTTAAAAAGAAAAATAAATGTTGGTAAAGATTTTGAGAAATTGAAGCTTTTATGCATTGTGGTGGGAATGTAAAATGATGCAGCTGCTGTGAAAGACAGCTCAACAGTTCCTCAAAAAGTTAAACATAGAATTGACATATGATCCAGTAATTCTGCTCCTAAGTATATATCCCAAACAATTCAAAGCAGTGCTCAAATAGACATTATACACCAATGTTCATAACACCGTCATTTACAATAGCCAAAAGATAGAAACAACCCCCAAATATCCATCAGCTGATGAATGGATAAACTGTCATATAGACATACTATGGACTATTATTCATGCTTGAAAAGAAATAAAATTCTGATCCATGTTATAACATGGATGAACCTTGAAAACATTACATAAACTAGGCACAAAGGACCCATATTGTATTATTCCACTCATATTAGGCACTGAGAAGGGGCAAATTCATAGAAACAGAAAGTTCAATAGTGGTTACCAGAGTCTGGGGGCAAGGGGGGAATGAAAATTTATTGTTGATAATAGGCACAGAGTTTCTGTTTGAGGTGATGAAAAATTCTGGAACTGGATAGTGGTGATGGTTATACAACGTTGTTGATTCTTAATGCCTCTGAACTGTGCACTTAAAAATTGTTAAAATGGTAAATGTTATATACATTTTAGCACACAAAAAACCTCTTGACTATATCTGTGTGAATTTATTTCTGGAAGATGTATTCTGTTTCATTCATTGATGTGTCTATTCTTACATCAATACCACATGTCTTGATTGCTGTAGCTTTACTTGAAATCAGGAAGTGTGAGCCCTTTCACTTAATTCTTCTTCAGTCTTGTGCTCCACGTGCTTTTTTAGTCATTCATGTCATTTTGCTTGGATAAAATGATAGAAATAGAGTATTTGTTATCTGAAGGTTATTACTGAAAAAGTACACACTACACATTTCTATTTCCATGGCATTCTACAATAGCCCAAACCAATCTACCGTAGGAAAATATCAGAACACTGATTGCCCGGACAGTAGGGGCAGGGCTGGACTGGTGATTGCATGGTGTAAATAAAGAGCTGATAACAGAATCTTCCTTACCCCAAATTCTGCAACCTGACTGGAAACAATGGTTCATATAGCAAACTGAGAAACAGTGATGCAGGAGATGGAAAAAAATTATTTAGGCAGATAGTGAGGATAAAAGAGTCCTCGGCAAGGCTTCCCTGCTAACAAAAAGCAGCCCAAGAAATTATTTTTTTCTAACAAAGAGCAGCCTGAAAAATCAAACTGCAAACATAGATAAGCAAGCTGGAAGCTTGCACGGGAGAATGCCGGCAGCTGTGCCAATAGAAAAGGGCTACCTGGCGGCCAGGCATATCCAACATGGAGGTTCCATCTTCCCTTTTTTGTTACCACGTGTGCAATAAAGAGACGGGCAACATGGCGCTGGCCAGGCAGAGAACCCATCTGCATAGTAAAAGATTAGGGTGAGGGCATACAGCTTTTCATGCCCTCTGCTAATGACACACCCAGCCCTAACCAGTTTTTCTCACCCTATGCAAATGGCATACCTGGTCCAACCAATCTTTTGTGCCCTATGTAAATCAGACATCGCCTCTACAAGCTCATCTATAAAACCCTTTTCACTTTGGAACTGGCAACCCATTTTCTCGGGACCCCTCTCTGCAGCAGAGAGCTCTTCTCTTTTTTTTTGCTTATTAAATGTCTACTCTGAACCTCACTCTTTTTGTGTTCACGTACTAGTTTTCCGTGGCCTTGAGACAACGAATCTCGGGTATCACCCCAGACAAGGAAGCCGCTTCAGCAGTACCTTAAAAGAAGTTGTAAGAAAACTAGAAGAATGTGGTCTCAAAAAAGTCAAAACAAGCTTTCTTTTTTGTTGCTTGTTTTTGTTGTTGTTTGTTTTGTTTTGTTTTTCTTTAAAAAAGGTGACTCGTAGTGTCAAAATCTTTGGACACGTTGTGTACGTTCAGGAGCGTGCACTCTCCAGGAGATTTAACAAGAAGGAAGTTGTTGCTAACCTGGGAGAGCCATTAATGAAGTCCTCAGGCTTTAGGAGCATAGCAGGACATCTTAGAGAAACTGAAGTCTGTGATTTCTGAAAGTCTGACAAGAAAGCCTTAAGTAAGGAAAGTAATTTTCAGAAATAATATAGTGTGGCTGCCTGGAATATTAGTTCTGATTTCTGAACAGGTTTCTTATGTGATAAAAACAACCCAAGCTGTCTCCCTTTCTGTGCCCGTACTCCTACATCTTACAAAAAAATCTGTCATAATAATCGGGAATGCTACTTAAGAAGCTCTATGTATAACCACAGCTGATGACAAAGTAAGGTGTCACATGGTTAAAATATTTTAAATTTACCTCTCTTCTTAATCTGGAAGGTAACAAGGCCATGACTTCCTTTTTGAAAACATTTTATTTTATTTAAAGTTCCAGGACACATGTGCAGGATGTCCAGGTTTGTTTCATAGGTAAATGTGTGTCATGGTGGTTTGCTGTACCTATCAACCCATCACCTAAGTACTAAGCCCAGCATGCATTAGCTGTTTATCCTGATGCTCTCCATCCTCCCACCTCACCACCAGCCCCTGGTGTGTGTTGTTCCTCTCCCTTTGTCCATGTGTTCTCATTTTTCAGCTCCCGTTTATGAGTGAGAACATGTAGTGTTGGTTTTCTGTTCCTGTGTTAGTTTGCGGAGGATAATGGCTTCCCGTTTCATCCATGTCCCTGCAAAGGACATGATCTCATTCCTTTCTATGGCTGCATAGTATTCCATGGTGTATATGTACCACATGATTTCTTTATTTGCTGTAACTCCTTCCAGAAAGAAGAGCCATTTCCTCCCACCTGAGTAGGATATCTTTCCGTGATGAAAAATTATTCTTATTTTCAAACAATTACATATCATCTGGGAGCAAGACAGCAGGATCTTTACTATTTTAGATTGTGACATTCTGAAATAAAACAAAGGGTAGACTACTCTGCTGGTCTGTAAACACCCTCTATGGCACAGCCCTGTTCCTCCATGGCACGGGTTTAATTTTTGGATGCCTCAGTCTGTTATTTTTATGAGATTAAAGCCTCAAACTCTAAATGCATCTCTCTCTAAGTAACAATCCTGAATTTATTTACTAGTCTCTAAGAATCCTGTAAATATTTATTGTATGTATCTTTCTGGGTCCCCTTTCCTCATCCACAGCCCAAGGAAGATTGCTAGCAGTCATTAAGAATGCCTGGGTGCTGCTTTCGGTCTGTGTTTTGACCTGGTAAAGGCAGGGCAACAATTGATACATAATATTTTTACGTATGTACGGGGTACATGTGATATTTGCTTCATGCATAGAATGTGAAATGATGAGGTCATGGTATTTGGGGTACCCATCACCTTGAGTATTTATCATTCATATGTGTGGGGGGACATTTCAAGTTCTCTCCTCTAGCTACTTTGAAATATACAATACACTGTTGCTAACTATAGCCATCCTACTCTGCTACCAAACATTTGAACTTTCAACCATGGAAAAGCCCTACTTCTCAGTCCAAAGAGATTTTTAAGGTAAAGCTTCAAAATAAAAAAACAACTAGCCAGGTGCGGTGGCTCATGCCTGTGGCTCCAGCACTTTGTGGGGCCAAGATGGGTGGATCCCTTGAGCTCAGGAGTTAGAGACCAGCCTGGGAAACAGAGTGAAGCCCCATCTCTACAAAAAACACAAAAATTAACAGGCATAGCAGCATGCGCTTGTAGTCGCAGCTACTCAGGAGGCTGAGGTGGGAGTATCACTTTAGCCCAGGAGGTTGAGGCTGCAGTGAGCTCTGATTGTGCCACTGCACTCCAGCCTGAGCAACAGAGCAAAATCTTGTCTGAAAAACAAAACAAAACCACCACCACAACAATAAGCAACTATCAGTCATTTCATCTGCTCCTTGGTAATCTTAACTCTCTTTTAACTTTATGTTTGCTGTGTTTATAATAGTAATAATCATCAGTGTTATTAGCACTAACATTCATTAACCACATACCATGTCTCAGGTATTGTTTTAAGTACTTTGTCCATTTTATATTTAAAAAAATGAGGTAGGTAAAATTATTATCCTCTTTTATAGATAAACTGAGACCTAGAGTTTGTTAGGTAACGTACTTGTTGGGTGATAGATTACCACCCAGAGGGTGGGGGCACTCAGTCCTGGATTCCCTTTGTCTTAACTACAGCTGGCCCCTGATTTTGCTCTCTTCCCGTGTGCAAATGACTGGGGAAACGATCCTTTCACCCCTGGACAACATCAAGGAGCAAGAGGTCAGGGACCAAGGAAGAAGCAGCCTCCTGTTCTGTAGGCAATGCAAAACTAAGCCAGGTGAAGGCTGGGCGCAGTGGCTCATGCCTGTAATCCTAGCACTTTGGGAGGCCGAGGTGGGCAGATCACCTGAGGACAGGAGTTCGAGACCAGCCTGGCCAACATGGTGAAACCCCATTTCTATTAAAAATTAGCCAGATACGGTGGCACGTGCTTGTAATCCCAGCCACTTGGGAGGCTGAGGCATGAGAATTGCTTGAATCCGGGAGGCGGAGGTTGCAGTGAGCCGAGATCATGCCACTGCACTCCAGCCTGGGTGACAGAAGGAGACTTCATCTCAAACAAAACAAAACAAAACAAAAACTTAGCCAGGTGAAGAAGATTACTAGAGGTGCCAGGCCAGAAACTGCATGGCAGCGTCGTTTCTCCCAGAGTGCCAGCCTCTGGTTTCATGTATTTGTGTATACTGTTGGGGGCTTAGGAAATATGCTAGAAATGGAACCAAAGAAGCAGTGTCAAGATCTCTCTAACCTCCCCTCCAATCCGTTCAATCTTCTCTCTCTCCCAAACACAAGATGAGGCTGTTCTCTGAAGTCCCCTTGTTAACCTAGAAACTAGGCTTCAAAAGGGAACACAGTTGGATCCCTTGCATCTGTCCCCTGAAATTTCATTAACCAGAGAAGATTAAAACTCATCACAGAGGAAGAGATTGGAAGTTAAACACCATACCTGGAATGCAAATGAACTTTGTCTCAAACTCTTATCTGTTCTCTGTGACCTCTCAGTTCCAAAGAGCATCATTTACAAGATAAATATCTGCCTCCTGGATCCCTTCAGACTTCCCTAAAAATCATTTTCTCCTACAGACTCTCACCTCCTCTTCCCCTCTGAAGAAGAGTATATAAGAATCTGGACCTCATTGGGTTATTGGGAATTCATTCTCCTGGGATTCCCCAGTGCTATGCATGTTAAAATAAATTTGTATGCTGTTTTCTCCTATTAATCGGCCTCTTGTCAGTTCATTTTCAGTGGACCTTCAGAGAGAGAAGGGGGAAGCTTTCCCTCTTCACCTCTACACCTCTACAACACTCCAGGGGCTGAAACCAGCACCGAAGATGCCAGAGAAGTGAGGAAACAAAAAATAAACAAAGTGAAGGAAGGAAGGGAGGGAGGGTGAGAGGGAAGAAAGAGAAAGAGAGAGAGTGAAAGAGGAAGACAGAAAGGGAGGGAGGAAGAGAAGAGAGTGGGAGGAGGTGTGTATTATTCCATTTTCATGGTGCTAATACATATCTGAGACTGTGTAATTTATAACAGAAAGAGCTTTAATGGACTCACAGATCCACATGGCTGAGGAGGCCTCACAATCATGACAGAATGTGAAGGAGGAGCAAAGGCACTTCTTACATGGCAGCAGGCAAGAGGGCACGTGCAGAGAAACTGCCATTTATAAAACCATCAGATTTCATAAGACGTATTCACTATCACAGGAACAGCATGGGAAGACCCACCCCTATCATTCAATTACCTCCCACTGGGTCCCTCCCACAACATGTGAGAATTATGGGAGCTACAATTCAAGATGAGATTTGGGTGGGGACACAGCCAAACCATATTAGGGAAGTGGGGAGAGAGGAAAGAAGGAAGGAAGAGAGAGAGAGAGGAAAGAAAGAAAGGAAAGAAAGGAGGGAGGGAGGGGGAAAACAAAGGGAGAGAGGAAGAGGGGAAGAAAGAAAGAGAGAAAGAAGGAGAGTTAAAGGGAGAGAGACGGAGGGATGTTGTACCTTTTACTGAACTCATGGCTGGGACACTTTAACTCCAGTGAATTCCTGTTGTGACAAATGTTCCCTTTGTTGAAAATAGCAAAAACTTTTTGTTCAGTTATTAGGTACTCAGGATAACTACTTTTGTTCTTAGCAAACTCATGAAAACTTGGGTTTGCTAGGTTTTGGAGGGAGAGAACAGGTCAAATGCTAACAAAATTCCTTAGCCTTGTGGAAAAAGGAGTCAAGCTGTGTTTTTGAGTAGACTGCCATCTAGTGGCCACGAATGGATACATTTACATGTCAAAAGCTATCACACGGGAGTGGAAGATAAAAAACAGCGGGACAAGAAGTATCCAACAGAGAGGCCTTGGCAATTTCCATCTCAGTCTCTCTTGGTTCATTTTCTCGGATATATTTTTGTAACTGTAGTTGGAAATTTATCATTCAAAATGCAAAATTTTGTTTTCTTAAATGCCACATTTAGAAATTATGATTAATGACATTATTTTCTATCACAGATCACATATATGTTAGAAGGAAAGTAACAATTTAAATATATATATAGAGGTCAGGCACAGTGGCTCACTCCTGTAACTCCCACTTTGGGAGGCCAAGGCAGGCAGATCACTTGAGGTCAGGAGTTCAAGACCTGCCTGGCCAACATGGTGAAACCCCATCTCTACTAAAAATACAAAAATTAACTGGGTGTGGTGGTACGCGCCTGTA
This sequence comes from Pongo abelii, assembly GCF_028885655.2. Lineage (NCBI taxonomy): Eukaryota > Metazoa > Chordata > Mammalia > Primates > Hominidae > Pongo > Pongo abelii. Next base: position 25,896,110 of record NC_071993.2, on the reverse strand, counting down.
ATCCCAGCTACTTGGGAGGCTGAGGCACGAGAATTGCTTGAACCGGGAGGCAGAGATTGTAGTGAGCCGAGATCATGCCACCGCACTCCAGCCTGTGCGACAGAGCAAGATTCTGTCTCAAAATAAATAAATAAAAATTAAAATATATACAGAGAGTATCATCAATGAAGTTAGGGACTTTTTTGTCCCTAACTTCAGTGGGCCACAGATGCCAACAAATTTCTGAAAGGTGGAGCACAAATAGACAGACAGTCATTCAGATATAGAGCATTGATGCCCTCACGCTCTTCATTCGATGGCATATTGTTATCACAGGGCCACAGGAAACTTCCCCTTCACTGTCTGATGGTTTACTGAAAGTCAACTGGCAAAAGGCAGATTAATGAGAGAAAAGGCATACAAATTTATTAGATCATGGTTTTATGTGACATGGGAGCCTTCAGAATGAAGATCCAAAGACATAGAGGAAATTGTTCATTTTTATGCTTAGGTCCAACACAATATGGACAGCCCTGTAGAAACAGGATTGGGTCATAGGTTCTGGTCTAATGCTGACAGACTGAGTGAGGAAACCCAGCAAGGCCAGTCTGCCTAGATCCTTCTTGGCCTGTCTATGCCACCTTTCTTCCTTCTGGGTGTGGGGCAGGACCCTCTCTGGAATGGGGCTATTATGACCTACAATCAAACAAGGTAGGTCAGACAATTTATTTATGGCCAGCTTTTACATAGAAAGTCATTGAGCCTGGGGAGTGGTGGCTCACGCCTGTAATCCTACCACTTTGGGAGGCTGAGGCAGGAGAATCCGTTGAGCCCAGGAATTCAAGGCCAGCCTGGGCAACATAGTGAGACCCTGTCTCTTTCTCTTTTTATTTAAAGAAAAAATTTAAAAAAAAAAAAGAAAGATGTGGGGGGAGGCAGAGTAATAATTTTCGGTTTTATTGTTGTTGTCAAGGAAAAGAGGTTCTGGTTTCTATGACCCACTCTGGGAAAGAGATAATCTTTCTTTCTTTCCCTTTCTTTTCTTTCTTTCTTTCCCTTTGCTTCCTTTCTCTTCCTTTCTTTCTTTCTTTTTTTCTTTCCTTCCTTCCCTCCCTCCTTCCTTCCTTCCCTCCTTTCTCTCTCTTTCCATCCTTCCTTTCTCTCTCTTTCTCTCCTTCCTTCCTTCCCTCCTTCCTTCCTTCCCTCCTTCCTCTTCCTTCCTTCCCTTTCTCTCTCTTTCTTTTCCTTTCTTTCTTTCTTTCTTTCTTTCTTTCTTTCTTTCTTTCTTTCTTTCTTTCTTTTCTTTCTTTCTTTCTCTCTCTCTCTCTCCCCCTCCCTCCCTCCCTCTCTCTCTCTCTATCATGCTGGACTAACTTTTGCATTCTTAGTAGATAGGGGGTTTCGCTGTGTTAGCCAGGCTGGTCTCAAACATCTGACCTCAGGAGATCTGCCCACCCTGGCCTCCCAAAGTGTTGGGATTGCAGGCGTGAGCCACCGCGCCTGGCCAGAGATAGTTTCGTTCCTATTAGTAGCCTCAGGGAGAATGAGACGTCAGAGTCAGGAGGCAGCAGAAAGTCAGAGAGAAACTTTTGTTTCTGAGGCCTGGATTCTGGAGTATCCTTTCCTGAGCTCCTGCGTGATCACACCCACTTAAAGCTCCTTGCTCCTTTGTTTCCTTTTATCCTCATTCCCCATGCCTTCTCCTCTCTTTCTCAAATAGGCTTAAGGACCTCACTCTTGAAAATGAATGAATAACCAAACATCATGAGGTCATCCTTATGGAGCTAGACTGTGGGATGCATTACAAGAGTCCCAGCTATTCTTGTCCCCTTCCTGTATTATATTTAAAATGAGTTTTTGTACACTTTGCCTATAATAGTGTTGCTTCTAAGATGTAGTATAATCTATATCATCTCTACTTTTCCATTTGCTTGTGCTAGACCTCCGAGCTAGACCACAAACTTCTTTTGCCCTTGATCTCTTCCTTTTCCTGAAGAATGTTGTCAGCTACTTTAATATGTTAGAAAAACATGAATCTGCTTGTATTTGCATTTTTCATATGTATATCACCAAACCAAGAGTAGTCAGTGTATTTATTAATCAAAAATTAATAGAATGCATATGTGTGGGTCTATTTCTGGACTCTGAGTCACTGATCTGTCTCTCTTTTTCTATGAAAATACCACCTCATCTTGATTACTTTGGCTTTAAGTCTTGAAATTTGGTGCAGAGTCTTTTCAATTTGTTCTTTTTTTTAAAGGTTGCTTTAATAATTTTAGGTCCTTTGCATTGCTATATAGATTTTAGAAACAGCTTGTTAATTTCTATGTAAGGAAAAGTCTTCTAGGAACATGTTGAGACTGCACTGAAGACACAGATTAATTAGGGAAGAATTTCACATTTTAGGAATATTTAGTTTTCTAATTCATGCACATGGCTCTCCATTTATTGATGTCTGCTTTGATTTCTCTGGGGAATCTTTGTAATTGTCTAGTATAAAGATATTTCAAGACTTTAAACATTTTTCTAAGTATTTTATATACTTCTCTCTATAGTAAATAGCATAATCTTAGATCTTATTTTTTGAGTTGTCTAATGCTAGCCTATAGAAAAACAATTGATTGTTGTATTTTGACCATGTACTTTGTGATCTTGCTAAATTCACTAACTTCTGGTAAGTTACTTGTAGATTCCTTAGGATTCTTTTCATGCATGTCCATGTGAAGAGACCACCAAACAGGCTATGTGTGAGCAACAAGGCTGTTTATTTCACCTGGGTGCAGGCGGGCTGAGTCTGAAAAGAGAGTCAGTGAAGGGAGATGGGGTGGGGCCGTTTTATAGGATTTGGGTAGGTAAAGGAAAATTATAGTCAAAGGGGGGTTGTTCTCTGGCGGGCAGGAGTGGGGGTCACAAGGTGCTCAGTAGGGGAGCTTTTGAGCCAGGATGAGCCAGGAGAAGGAATTTCACAAGATAATGTCATCAGTTAAGGCAAGAATGGGCCATTTTCATTTCTTTTGTGGTGGAATGTCATCAGTTAAGGCAGGAACCGGCCATCTGGATGTGTACCTGCAGGTCACAGGGGATATGATCGCTTAGCTTGGGCTCAGAGGCCTGACATTCCGGTCTTCTTATATTAATAAGAAAAATAAAATGAAATAGTGGTAAAGTGTTGGGACGGCGAAAATTTGGGGGGATGGTATGGAGAGATAATGGGTGAAGTTTCTCAGGGCTGCTTCGAGCAGGATTAGGGGTGGTGTGGGAACCTAGAGTGGGAGAGATTAAGCTGAAGGAAGATTTTATGGTAAGCGGTGATATTGTGGGACTGTTAGAAGAAACATTTGTCATTTAGAATTATTGGTGATGGCATGGATATGGTTTTGTATGAATTGAAAAACTAAATGGAATAAGAGAAGGAGAAAAACAGGTATTAAAGGTCTAAGAATTGGGAGGACCTAGGACATCTAATTAGAAAGTGCCTAAGGAGATTCAGCATAGTCCTGCCAGCAAAGATTATTTATTTACTTCAAGAGTTAAGAGTGGCAGTTTGGGGATAGCACCAGGAGATATCAGCTGTGATGGCTTGGAGAAACAGTGTAAACTGGCAGTGTAAACAAGATCAGGGCATGTATGAGTAGTTGAGAACGGTGAATAGGAGTATGACTAGACAGAAGATAGTAGGGATGACAAGTTTTTGGGGGCGCAGTCCAAGTTGGTCTGGTGTCTGGAATGAGACTGGGGCTTAATAAAAAGGAGCATCTATACAGGAGCTTAAATGGGCTGTACCTTGTAGCATTCCGAGGACAGGCCTGAATTCTGAGAAGGGAAAGTGGTAAAAGTATTGTCAGTTCTTTTTAAGTTGGTGGCTGAGCTTGGTGAGGTGTGTTTTTAAAAGACTATTAGTCCATTCTACCTTTCCTGAAGACTGAGGACTGTAAGGGATATAAAGGTTTCACTGAATACCAAGAGCCTGTAAAAATGCTTGGCTGATTTGACTAATAAAGGCTGGTCCGTTATCAGACTGTATAGAAGTGGGAAGGCCAAACCGAGGAATTATGTCTGACAGAAGGGAAGAAATGACTGCGGTGGCCTTCTCAGACTTTGTGGGAAAGGCCTCTACCTATCTAGTGAAAGTGTCCACCTAGACTAAGAGATATTTTAGTTTTCTGACTCAGGGCATGTGAGTAAAGTCAATTTGCCAGTCCTGGGCAGGGACAAATCCTTGCGCTTGATGTGTAGGAAAGGGAGGGGGCCTGAACAATCCCTGAGGGGTAGCAGAATAGCAGATGGAACACTGAGAAGTGATCTTCTTGAGGATAGATTTCCATGATGGAAAGGAAATGAGAGGTTCTAAGAGATGGGCTAGTGGCTTGTAACTTACATGGAAGAGGTTATGAAATGATGACAGAATAGAATGGGCCTGTGATTCTGGAAGGAGATATTTTCCTTGGTCTAAGAACTATTTGCCTTGTGTGGGAAGAGATTGATAGGTGGAAGTTTCAGTGGGGAAGTAGGTGGGAGTGACTGTTGTGAAGGAGAAAAACTGGCCTTGAGGGACAGAAGTTGGAAAGCTAGCTGTTTGTCTAGCCATCTTATCAGCATAAGCGTTGCCTAGAGCAATGGGATCTGATGCCTTTTGATGGCCTTTGCAGTGAATGACTCCAACTTCCTTTGGAAGTAAAGCGGCCTTGAGCAGAGTTTTTATTAAAGAGGCATTAATGATGGAGGACCTTTGCATAGTGAGGAAACCTCTTTCAGCCTATATAACAGCATGATGGTGCAGAATATGAAAGGCATATTTAGAGTCAGTATAAATATTGACACGTATTCTTTTTGCAAGAGTGAGGGCTTGAGTTAAGGCAACTAATTCGGCTTGCTGAGAGGTAGTGGAGGGGGGCAGAGCGGTAGCCTCAATGGTAGATGTGGAAGATACTATAGCATAGCCTGCCTTTGCTGGTGAGTGGCAATTAGGCCTGGTGGAACTGCCATCAATAAACTAAATGTGATCAGGGTGAGGAACAGGAAAGAAGGAAATATGGGGAAATGGGGTGAATGTCAGGTGGCTCAGAGAGATACAGTCATGAGGGTCAGGTGTGGTATCCAGAATAATGTGGGAGGCCAGATTGAAGTCCGTGCCAGGAACAATGGTAATTGTGGGAGACTTAACAAAGAGTGAGTACAGCTGAAGGAGCCGGGGAGCAGAAAGTATATGCGTCAGGTGTGAGGAAGAAAACAGATTTTGGAAGTTATGAGAACTGTAGAGAGTGAGTTGAGCATAGTCTGTGATTTTTAGGGCCTCTAAAAGTATTAGGGTGGCAGCGGCTGCCGCATGCAGACTTGAGGGCTAGGCAAAACAGTAAGGTCAAGTTGTTTGGATAAAAAGTCTACAGGGCGCGGTCCCGGTTCTTATGTAAGAATTCTGACTGCACAGCCCTGCACTTTGGCTGTGGGTAATGAAAAGAGTTTGGGATGAGTCAGGGAGAGCTAGGGTGGGGGCAGTCTCTAAAGCTGTCTTCAAGGAACGGAAAGAGGAGTGAGGAAAGGATTTAGGATCTATGGGGTCAGCTAGTTTTCCTTTTGTTAGTTTATATAATGGTTTTGTTAGGATGGCAAAACCAGGTATCTAAACGAAAGTATCTAACCATGCCTAGGAAGGAAAGGAGTTGTTGTTTTGTAGAAGGTGTTGGGGTTTGAGAGATCAGTGGAACACAATCAGCAGGGAGAGCATGTGTGTTTTTATGAGAATTATGCTGAGATAGGTAACAGATGAGGAAGAACTTTGGGCTTGACTGAAGTAATGGGGGCAGTCTGTGAAGCCTTGCAGCAGTACAGCCCAGGTAATTTGCTGAGCCTAATGGGTGTCAGGGTCAGTCCAAGTGAAAGTGAAGAGAGGCTGGGATGAAGGGTGCAAAGGAATAGTAAAGAAAGCATGTTTGAGATCCAGAACAGAATAATGGGTTGTAGAGGGAGGTATTGAGGATAGGAGAGTATATGGGTTTGGCACCATGGGGTGGATAGGCAAAACAATTTGGTTGATAAGGCACAAACCCTGAACTAACCTGTAAACCCTGTCTGGTTTTAGGACAGGTAAAATGGGGGAATTGTAATGAGAGTTTATAGGCTTTAAAAGGCCATGCTGTAACAGGCGAGTGATAACAGGCTTTAATCCTTTTAAAGCACGCTGTGGGATGGGGTATTGGCATTGAGTGGGGTAAGAGTGATTAGGTTTTAATAGGATGGTAAGGGGTGCATGATCGGTCACTAAGGAGGGAGTAGAGGTGTCTTATACTTGTGGGTTAAGGTGGGGAGATACAAGGGGAGGATGTGAAGGAGGCTTTGAACTGGGGGAAAAGATGGCAATGAGGTGTGGCTGTAGCCTAGGAATAGTCAGGGAAGCAGATAATTTAGTTAAAGTGTCTCGGCCTAATAAGGGAACTGGGCAGGTGGGGATAACTAAAAAAGAGTGCTTAAAAGAGTGTTGTCTAAGTTGGCACCAGAGTTGGGGAGTTTTAAGAGGTTTAGAAGCCTTGCCGTCAATACCCACAACAGTTATGGAGGCAAGGGAAACAGGCCCTTGAAAAGAAGGTAATGTGGAGTGGGTAGCCTCCGTATTGATTAAGAAGGGGACGGACTTACTTTCCACTGTGAGAGTTACTTAAAGCTTGGCATCTGTGATGGTCTAGGGGGCTTCCGAGGCAATGGGGCAGTGTCAGTCTTCAGCCGCTAAGCCGAGAAGATCTGGGAAGGAGTCAGTCAGAGAGCCTTGGGCCACAGTTCCAGGGGCTCTGGGAGTGGCTTCCAGGTGAGTTGAACAGTCTGATTTTCAGTGGGGTCCCACACAGATAGGATATGGCTTGGGAGGAATCCTGGGCTGTGGGTATTCCTTGGCCCAGTGGCCAGATTTCCAGCACTTGTAGTAAGCTCCTGGGGGAGGAGGTTCTGGAGGAACCCCTGGCAGCTGCGGTTCAGGGGTTTGGAGTTCTTGTGTGCTGGAGATGTGGCTGGGGTTTGTCTTACAGTGGAGGCAAGGAATTGCAATTCAGAAATACTCTGCTACTTGGCTGCCTCTACTCTAACTCTATGATTGTACACCTTGAAGGTGAGGTTAATTAAGTCCTGTCGTGGGGTTTGAGGGCTGGAATTTAATTTTTGGAGTTTTATTTAATGTCACGAGCGGATTGGGTAATAAAATGTATATTGAGATTAAGATGGCCTTTTGACTTTTTAGGGTCTAGGGCTGTAAAGCGTCTCAGGGTTGCTGCCGAATGAGCCGTGAACTGGGCTGGGTTTTTCATATTTGATGAAACAGCCTAAATGCTCACTGATTTGGGAGAGGTTGGATAAAGAAAAAGGAGCATTAACCTTGACTATGCCTTTAGCTTCAGCCACCTTTTTAAGAGAAAATTGCTGGGCAGGTGGGGGAGGGCTACTCACAGAATGAAACTGTAAAGTGGACCGGGTGTGAGGAGGGTAGGTGACAAAAAGATTATAGGGTGGAGGAGCAGAGGCTGAGCAAGAATCGGGACTTAGCTCAGCCTGGCGAGGAGCAGCCTGGGGAGGAGGGGAGAGGTCAGATGGGTCTGTAGAAAAGGAAGATTAGCAAGACTCAGTGATGCTTGGGGTTGGGATTGAGGGGACAGGCAGGGGGGAAAGAAGGAAGATTTGGGACAAGTTGCACTGGGCACAGAGACTAGGGAGGGACCCACGTGTAAAAGAATACCTGGGTGTCAGGCATCATAGACCGTTTGCCTATTTTACAGCAAGAATTATTTAGATCTTGCAGGATGGAAAAATTGAAAGTGCCGTTTTCTGGCTATTTGGAACTACTGTTGAGTTTGTATTGGGGTCAAGCGGCATTGCAGAAGAAAATGAGGCATTTAGGTTTTAGGTCAGGTGTGAGTTGAAGAGGTTTTAAGTTCTTGAGAGCACAGGCTAAGGGAGACGGAAGAATGGAGGGTGGACGGTTGCCTATAGTGAAGGAAGCAAGCCTAGAGAAAAGAGAGAGTAGAGACACGGAGGGAAGGAGTTCGGGGGTTCTTACCCCCCAGAAAAGTGGGAAAGGGGTCAGGGCATGGAAATAAGGGGTTGGGGCACAGAGATAAGAGGTCGGGGTGTGGAAATAAGGGATCGGGGCGCAGAGATAAGAGGTCAGGGCGCGGAAATAAGGGATCAGGGCACAGAGGTAAGAGGTTGGGGTGTGGAAATAAGGGATCAGGGTTCTTGCCCCCAGAAAAGCAGAGAAGGGGTACAGACACAGAGAGAAGGGGTTGGGGGGTTCTTGCCCTCTAGAAAAGGGGGAAAGTGGTAGAGACATGGAAAGAAGGGGTTGGGGAGTTCTTGCCCCCTAGAAAAGCGGTACTTGCCACTAAGGGTGAAGGACCAAGGCAGGCGTCCCCGCGTGGTCAGACACCTCTGAAATGTGGGTGAATAATCAGAGAGGCATCCCTGCAATCATTAAACACCAAGGGAAGGCTGCCTTCCTGAGTCTGTGACCGGCGCCGGAGTTTTGGGTCCACGGATAAAACGTGTCTCCTTTGTCTCTACCAGAAAATGAAAGGAATTGAAATTAAGAGAAGGGAGAGATTGAAAGGTGGTGCCAAGATTGAAAGGAGAAAGCAGTTGAAGGATAGTGAGAGAGGTTGGAGAAGAGAGTAAGAAGAGGCCGCTTACCTGATTTAAAATTGGTGAGATGTTCCTTGGGCTGGTGGGTCTGAGGACTCAAGGTCATAGGTGGATCTTTTGCACAGAGCAAAGAGCAGGAGGACAGGGGATTTATCTCCCAAGGGAGGTCTCCGGATCCGAGTCACAGCACCAAATTTCATGCGCGTCCATGTGAAGAGACCACCAAACAGGCTATGTGTGAGCAACAATGCTGTTTATTTCACCTGGGTGCAGGTGGGCTGAGTCTGAAAAGAGACTCAGTGAAGGGAGACAGGGGTGGGGCCGTTTTATAGGATTTGGGTAGGTAAAGGAAAATTACAGTCAAAAGGGGGTTCTCTGGCGGGCAGGGGTGGGGGTCACAAGGTGCTCAGTAGGGGAGCTTTTGAGCCAGGATGAGCCAGGAGAAGGAATTTCACAAGATAATGTCATCAGTTAAGGCAGGAACCGGCCATCTGGATGTGTACATGCAGGTCACAAAGGATATGATGGCTTAGCTTTGGCTCAGAGGCCTGACAGTTCTCTACATAAATATCACATCATCTGCAAACAAACACAGTTTTACTTCCTTCTTTCCAAACTTTCTTCCTCCCTCCCTTTCTTCCTTCTGTCTCTTTTAAAATTGTTTATTTATTTAAGTTTACCTTATTTTAGTAGCTCTAACCTCTTGTATAATGTTGAATTGAAGTGGTGAGAGCAGATATTCATGATTTTTTTCTCCAAATTAAGAAGGAAATAGTTCAATATTTCATCATGTATGTTAACAGTAGTGGTTTTCGTACTGACCATTATGACGCTGAGGAAGTTCACTTCTATTCCTAGTTTGCTATGAGTTTTTGTCATGAATGACGTTAATTTAGTCAAGTGTTTTTGTTCATATATTAAGATAATTGTGTTGTTTTTCCTCCCTCATCTGTCAATGTAGTGAATTATCTGAGTGGTTTTCTATTGTTAAATCAGCTTTGCATTCCGTGGATAAACGCTCCTTGGTCGTGATGTAATATTATTTTTATATACTGCTGGATTTGATTTTCTAATATTGTTAAGAACTTTTGCATCTATGTTCATGAGAGACATTTTCTGAAATTTTCTTTTCTGATTTGTCAGATTTTGGTATCAGAGTGATGCTGGCCTCATAAAATGAGTTGGGAAGTGTTCCTTTTTCTATTTTGTGAGGGTTTTGGTAAGATTGATTCTTTTCTTATTTCAGTGTTTGATAGAATTCACCATCTGAAACTGCCTAGGACTGTATCCTTTATGGAAATGTTCGTTATTGTAAATTAAATTTCTTTAGTAGATACAGGGTATTCTGATTCAATATTACTTCCTGGAACAATTTTGAAATATGTCATTTAATTTAAATTGACATATGTATTAGCATATAATTGTCCATAATATTTTTATTATCCTTTTAATGTTTGTGGGATAAGCAGTTATATTTCCTCTTTGATTCCTAATTCTAGATATTTTGTATGTGTGTGACTGGTTTTTTATGAGTTTATTAATGCAATTACTCTTTTCAAAGGAATAATTTTTGGCTTTATTATTTTTTCTTTATTTCTTGTTTCATTGCTTTCTGCTTTTATCTTCGTTATTTTCTTTCTACTACTTAATTTGGTTCAATTTGAATTTTTCAGCATCCTGAGAAGAAATATAACTGGTATAATTTTTTTCTTTTCTAAATATTTAAAGTGATAAACTTCCCTCTAAGCATTGTGCCTCATAGATTTTGCTATGTTGTATTTTCTATTCTCATTCAGTTCAAAATATTTTCTAATTTCACCTGTAATTTTATTAACATCAATTGGCTTTTTAAAAAATGAAACGTGGACATTTTCTAGGTGTTCTTTTCTTATTGGTTTCTGATTTAGGGCCATTATTGGAGAATATAGTCTGTAAAATTGTAATCTTTTAAAATGTATTAAGACTTTTAAAGTCTGATATATGGTCAATGTACAGCTAAAAGTATTTATATTCTGAACTTGTGTATTAGTTCAGGCTGCCATAAAAATACAATAGACTAGGTGGCTTAAATAAAAGAAATTGGCCGGGTGCAGTGGCTCATGCCTGTAATCCCCACACTTTCAGAGGCCAAGGTGGGCAGATCACCTGAGGTTGGGGGTTTGAGACCAGCCTGGACAACATGGTGAAACCCCATCTCTACTAAAATACAAAACTTAGCCAGGTGCAGTGGTGCATGCCTGTAATCCCAGCTACTCATGAGGCTGAGGCAGGAGAATTACTTGAACCCGGGGAGTGAAGGTTGTAGTGAGCCAAGATTGCGCCATTGCATTCCAGCCTGGCCAACAGAGCGAGACTCTGTCAAAAAAAAAAAAGGAATACATGGATTAGATAGACCTGGAGCCAAAGGAGTTGACCAGCAGTCCCACCTTAACACATGGACAGAGTGTGCGCCAGTTGGTCTCTAAAGTAAAACTGAGGCGCTGGTACTAAGGAATGCAGGCTGTATGGAAAACAGGTGAAAGCCACAGGTGTTCATGACATCTGTACTTTTAATTGTTTTTTTTTTGTTTGTTTTGAAACAAGATACCTGGATTTCTTCTGTATAAGTAAATAAAATGAGGTTTGGCCATATTAAATAGCTCAGGCTCTTTCTATTCTGATCGCTTCCTCAAAAAACAGCTTGTGTTTTATCTTTATTCTCCTTGCATACAGCACAATTATACTAACCTACTGTAAGCATTCCCTATATTTGTTCAGTCAAAATACAGTCATCCTTTGGTGTCTGTGGGGGGTTCTAGGACCTCCCACGACTACCCAAATCCACAGATGCTCAAGTCCCTTAAATGCAAATTCTACACCATTGTAAAATGATGTCTTTTTAAGTGTTTATTTGTGGGTGTGCAGACAAAAGGGAAAATAGTAATGTTTGCAAATATGTAGTGTTGCACATAACCTACGCATATCCTCCCATATCCTCTAAGTCATCTCTAGATTACTTATAATACCTAACACTATGTAAATGCTATGTAAATAATGGTTATACTGTATTGTTTAGGGAATAATGACAAGAAGAAAAAGTCTATATGTAAACAGTACAGACGAATTATTTTTTCTAATATTTTTGACCCATGTTTGGTTGAATCCATGGAGGCAGGATGCACCCACATGGAGGAGGATCAACTGTTATCTCATTAAAAAGAATCTTGGCTAGACACAGTGACTCACGCCTATAATCACAGCACTTTGGGAGGCCAAGGTGGGTGGATTACTGGAGGTCAGGAGTTCAAGAACAGCCTGGACAACATGATGAAATCCCATCTCTACTAAAAATACAAAATCAGCCTGGCATGGTGGCATGTGCCTGTAATCCCAGCTACTCAGGAGGCTGAAGCAGGAGAATTGCTTGAACCTGGGAGGCGGAGGTTGCAGTGAGCCAAGATTGTGCCACTGCACTCCAGCCTGGGCAACAAGAGTTAGACTCCATCTCAATAAATAAATAAATAAATAAATAAAATAATAAAAAAATTTAATAAAATTGGCCACAAGATGTCCCCACAGCTTTAAAAGATACTTTTTCCATCTAGACAGGCCTTTTCATATTTCATTTGATTGTATGCCCGTAAGAAATCAGTTATTAAACGTTCAGAGTAGTAGACATCTTCAAACTAGACTTCAAGTAATAGTCCCAAATGCTAAATGTACATTTATCCTTTAAAGGTTCATATTAAACTATGGTTTTCCTAAATTGCGGGGATTCTTTGAGGCCACCTTGAATTCTTTTTTTCTTTTTCTTTTTTCTTTTTTTTTTTTTTTTGAGACAGTATCTCGCTCTTGTTGCACTGGCTGGAGTGCAATGCAATGGCGCGATCTTGACTTACTGCAAACTCTGCCTCCCGGGTTCAAGCGATTCTCCTGCCTCAGCCTCCCCAGTAGCTGGATTTCAGGCACGTGCCACCATGCCCAGCTAATTTTTGTATTTTTAGTAGAGATGGGGTTTCACCATGTTGTCCAGGCTGGTCTAGAACTCCTGACCTCAGGTGATCCACCCGCCTTGGCCTCCCAAAGTGCTGGGATTACAGGCGTGAGCCACCACGCCTGGCCTTGAATTCTTAAGTGAGCGGAAAATGCTACTGCTTCACATGGTGTTTACAGCTCTATTACGGTCTGTAAAAGCTAATTAAAAGTGAAGAAGGGTGAAAGAAAAGTATGTCCTGTCAATGTTTACTGCAAGATAAAAGAGGAATATAAAAACATTCTATTTGTTTTGTTATAAACATGTGCTCTGGAGACTGCTGAGTGAGTCTAGACTGCAATTTTGGAGACTTCCATCACATTTACCAAACACATTGAAATTGGGGTTACTCTGAGCTACCGACAAGGACTGGTTCTCTTCCCTGTGGGTACACTGCAGACACCCAAATCATTAAAGGCAGTCTAACTTGTTGCTTCAAGGATCCCTTAAGTGGAAAACATTCTGGAAATAACCTCTAAACATCACTATACTTGAGTTGGAGGGGTAAAAACAGATAGGCTAGAAGGACTGGAAAGCTTCTAGAGGCAAAGTTTTATGATGACATATAGAAGAAGACATACAGGAGAACAAGAGTTTTTCTTTAGTTGACTTAGAAAGTTTTCTTTTTAAAAAAATGCTTTTGATTTAATTACTGATTAAGAGGAATGTTACAGAAAATATAGTAATCCCCTCTTATCTGATGGAGATATGTGCCAAGCCCACTAGTGGAAGCCTGAAACCACGGACAGTGCTGAACGCCATATACACGACTATAGTATACTATATATACTACTGTATGTTTTTCTCTTATACATGCATACTTATGATAAAGTTTAATTTATAAATTAGGCACAATAAGAAATTAACAACCATAGCTAATAGTAAAATAGAACGATTATAACAATATACTGTAATAACATGTATATGAATGTGTTGTCTCTCTCAAAATATCATATCGTACTGTACTTATCTATTTTTGGACCGCAGTTGACTGTGGGTAACAGAAACCATGAACAGTGAAACTGTGGACAGAGGAGGAGGCTACTGTGTAGGTACATGTTGACTGAGTCTCTATTTTGAAATGGACAGGATGAGTGATATGGTTTGGATCTGTGACCCCACCAAATCTCATGTCCAATTGTAATCCCCAGTGTTGGACGTGGGTCCTGGTGGGAGGTGATTGGATCAGGGGGGTGAATTTCTCATGAATACTTTAGTACCGTCCCCTTGGTGCTATTCTCATGATGGTGAGTTCTCACGATACCTTGTTGTTGAAATGTGTGCAACACCTTCCCCCCACTCTCTCTTGCCCTGCTCCTGCCATGTAAGACGTGACTGCTTCCCTTTCACCTTCTGCTGTGATCATAAGTTTCCTGAGGCCTCCTCAGAAGCTAAGCAGATGCCAGCACCATGCTTCCTGTACAGCCTGTGGAACCGGGAGCCAATGAAACCTCTTTTCTTTATAAATTACCCAGTTTCAGGTATTTCTTTAGAACAATGTGAGAACAGACTGATACAGTGAGAGACTTAAATGTTCTCATTATTTTTTTTAATCCACTGACAGGTGGTGTTATAGGTTTATATGTGTCCCCTGCTAAATTCATATGTTGAGGTCCTGACTTCCAGTACCTCAAATGGTGACCTTATTTGGAAATAGGGTCATTGCAGATGTAATTAGTTAGATGAGGTCATACTGGAGTAGGGTGGGCTCTTAATCCAATATGACTGGTGTTCTTATAAAAAGGGGAAATTTGGACACATAAATGCACCCAGGGAGAATGACATGTTATTCAGCCGCAAGCCAGGGAACTACGAGAAGCTAGGAGAGAGGTCGAAAACAGATTCTTTCCTAACATCTTCAGAAGGAACCAACCCTGCCAATGCCTTGATCTCCAGGACTATGAGACAATGTATTTCTGCTGTTCAGCATACAGTTTGCAGTGCTTTGTTATGGCAGCCCTAGCAAAGTAATGCAGGCAGTAATTGACTTAAGGAACTGGTTCATGTTCATAATAAAACATAAACGGTATATCGATTGATTATGTTGCTAACTGCCTTTCTTTTTATTGATAGATATCCTCATTTGGTATTTAGTCATTATGTAGCCATGATTTTAATTTAATATTTCCCTGGGAAGCATATGTTAAATAATTTTCTCTAGAGTCATAAGTAGATTTCAGTTTCCAATCCTACTAATTAATATAATTTTAGAATCATCCAGGATATCCACTCTTTTTATAGATGAGGAAATTAAGGTGGAGAGGTTTTAGGACAACGCTTATCTACGTCAGTTTTCTGTCCCCAACGAAGTAAAGTGGGAAACTTTGCATATCTCCTTCATTTTGACTGTTTGCCTCACAATGGAAGGTTAGAGTTTTTAGTCATGGAGGGAAACAGACATAGTCTGGGTACTATTGAAATGTGAGTGATACGGTTTTGCTCTACATCCCCACTCAAATCTCACCTTGAATTGTAGTAATCCCCACGTGTTGTGGGAGAGACCAGGTGGGAGGTAATTGAATTACTGGGACAGGCTTTTCTCATGCTGCTCTTGTGATAGTGAGTAAATCTCACGAGATCTGATGATTTTATAAAGGGGAGTTCCCCTGCATAAGCTCTCTCTTTCCTGCTGCCATGTAAGACGTCCCTAGCTCTTCCACCATGATTGTGAGGCCTCCCCAGCCATGTGGAACTGTGAGTCAATTAAACTTCTTTTCTTTGTAAATCACCCGGTCTTGGGTGTGTCTTTATTAGCAGTGTGAGACCAGACTGATACAGTGAGTGCACTATGAGTGCTATGACAAGCAGAGTGTAGATGAAAGAAGACCTAGAAACCCTGAAACCAAGCTTTTATCAGTGACTTATCTAGAGGCAGCACAGAGCCTCCTTATTGTCATCCAGTCTGTCTGTGTTTGGTGTCTTTCCCTTACCTAAGAGTAGATTGAACGATATTTGGGCTGGGCACGGTGGCTTATGCCTGTAATCTCAGCACTTTGGGAGGCTGATGTTGGTGGATCACAAGGTCAAGAGATCAAGACCATCCTGGCCAACATGGTGAAACCCCGTGTCTACTAAAAATAGAAAAATTAGCTGGGAGTGGTGGCTGGCGCCTGTAGTCCCAGCTACTCGGGGGACTGAGGCAGGAGAATTGCTTGAACCCGGGAGGCAGAGATTGCCGTGAGCCGAGATTGTACCACTGCACTCCAGCTTGGGTAACAGAGCAAGACTCCATCTCAAGAAAAAAAAAAAAAAAAAGAAAAGAAAACACACACACACACACACAAAACCAAAAACAAAATCTCTTTGCCCAAATTCCAGCCCCTCTCAAGCCTTCTCTGCCATATATATGTGCATTCCACTCTACTCCACCTCTGCTGCCTCCTCCTCTTTGCTTTTCTCAGTCCTACATTTCTGTTACCAATTGAATTGTGCCCTCCAAAATTCATACGTTGAAGTCCTAACCCCAGTCCCTCAGAATGTGACTGTATTTGGATAAGTTATTCAAAGAGGTAATCAAGGTAAAAGGAGACCACTAGGGTCGGCCCTGATCCCATATGACTGGTGTCTTTATAATAAGACACACACACTCAGAGGGAGGCCCACGTGATGACACAGGGAGAGGACGGCTGTCCGCAAGCCCCCGCAAGACACCTCCGAAGGAATTTCCCCTCCCGCACCTTGATTAGGCTTCTACTCTCCAGGACTGTGAGAACATTAATTTCTGTTGTTTTATGCCACTCAATTTCTGGCACTTTGTTATGACCCCCCCAAATGCACTAATACAACTTCCTTGAAGACCCAGTCAGCTTTTAACAGCCACATTATTTCCCACTCACTCAGGACATAGCATATATTGACGATTTTTATTTTTACCCTTATAGACTTTATCCCCAGTTCCAAGCCTTGGATCTTCGAAGTGCACTGTTGTTGGTAGAGGTAAATCATAAGAAAAACACAAGATTTACACACACACACACACACACATACACACACACACTTCAATATAGCTGAGTTTGTTATTGGATTCTGTCTCCAGCTAACATGTTTCATGGAAGAAGTAACCATTTTAAGTTCAATGCTTTTCATCTTTTCTGGAGTCTGGAGCTGGGCCTCCAGTCCCAAGTTCAAAGCATCATCACCTGGTCCCTTCCCAACAGGTAATTAATTATGGCACCTCTTCATCACAGGAAATGATAAATGATCATTATCGCCTAATGATAGGCGATAAGCGTTTTTAGAAGCATGCTATTTATCCACCGAGGTTATATATTTCCATGATAGCAGAAGTTTTCTGGAAGCTGGGTTTTAATGCAGACAGACTACTTTAATTTTAAGAGCTGTGGTAGAACCAGCAGTGTGTGGTTTTATCCCATGAGGCCTTTCAGTGTCTCCAAGCACAGGGGTGTATTGAAAGGACCAGGCAGGCCATCTTGGCTTCTGAAAACCTGGTGATGGCCTTGGATTGTTGTAAGAAGTGGAATAACGGTCCTCCAAAGATGTCTGCATCCTGATCTGGAACCTGTGGATATGTTACTTTACATGGCAAAAGGAACTTTGCAGGGGGGGTTAAGCTAAGGTTCTTGAGATGACAGATGACTTTGAATTATCTGGATGGACCCAGTGTGAACCCAAGCATCCCTATAAGCGAAGGAGGGAGGCAGGAGGTGGGGAGCGAGAGATGTGACTGATGGCAGAGCAAAGATCAGAGTGATGAGCCGAAGAATGCAGGTGGCCTCTGGAAGCTGGAAAAGGGAAGGAATGGGTTTTCCCCTGGAATCTAGAAGGAATGCAGTTCTGTCCACACCTTGATTTAAGCCCGTAAAACCCATTTTTGACTTCCGACCTCTGGAACCGTGAGATAATAAATTTGTGTTGTTTTAAACCACTAAGGTTATGGTAGTTTGTTACTGAAGCTACAGGAAACTAACACAGATGTCCGGTAACTGGGTTGCTCAGCCGTGCCTCTGCAATGCGGGACTTCTAAAACCTGAGCAAACTGGGAGCCTAGAACCCCAAGCAGCTCCTCTCCAGAGCCCAGTCCCCCAGCACACTTGGTTTAGCTCATGATGCCCTGGGAAGACATTTTCTGTTCTGTGGATGCTTGTAAAAAGCATTTGATTAATCTGATCTAATCGTCTGATCTTTCTAGTCATCTAATAAATCAAACCAGAGCAAACTGGTCTGCTGCCTGCTTGATCTGATTATTGGACTAAATTGATTGATTAATTTGGTAAATGAATTCACAGTGATGCATGAATGGCTGTCAGTGCCTAAATGAATTACCTTATTTAGAAATTATCAGGTTCTTTTCTTTTTCTTTTCAAAACTTTAGGATAAAATGTTAGACACAAAACCAGCTGGGGAGCTGTGTGGTCATTTCGTTTTTGCTGTTGAGGAGGGGTGAGGATGTGGAGGCAGCATCAAGAGGAGAGGGGAAGATTAAGCGACCACTGGCCCCGACTCACTTGTAAGACTACAATAGAGGAAACAGGTGGTGGAAGAAGACATAATGCTGAGACTCAGGGTGACCAGCCCCAAGGTTCTGGATCTCATTCACTTCAGTGCATTTCTAAGACTCTTGTTTGAGTTCTATTCCTGGGCAGAGATGCATCATAACTCCATGTATATGATAAATATACTGTGGCCTTCAAGTGAGATTTCTACCTAGGCCCGCCCAACACATCTGAGTCTATACATTTCAATGCCAATGGGCCTGGCTGGTACCTACATGAGGGACGTGAGGTTGGTGGGAACTACTGTGAGGTAGTCACTGCCTGCCCTGGGATGCTTACTCCACCCTCGGGCCACCAGTGTTTGACCTCTGGGCATGTGATTAGAGATGACACATGCAAAATGGTATTGATGAAGGTGATGGTGATGATATTAATCTCACTGGTGCTAGTGAGACAGCCACATCCCTGAACAGATGTTAAGTGGTTCCCCTCCCATTTTTAAATTCTTTTCTTCCCCCTCTTTTTTTAAATTTTTAATTTAGAGACAGGGTCTTGCTCTGTCTCCCAGGCTAGAGTGCAGAGGCAACACCCTAGCTCACTGTAACTTAAACTCTTGGGCTCAAAGGATTTTCCGGCCTCAGCCTCCCAAGTAGCTAGGTCTACAGGAGAGTGTCACCACACCTGGTTAATATTTTAATTTTTTTTTGTTAGAGATGGGATCTAATTTTTTTTTTTTTTTGGTTAGAGATGGGGTCTTGCTGTGTTGTCCAGGCTGGTCTCAAACTCCTAGGCTTAAGGGACAGTCCTTCTTTGGCCTCGCGAAGTGCTGGAATTCAGGCATGAGCCACCACACCTAACTTCTGCTCCCTCTTCTTTGGCTCATTCTTTCTTCATTTTCTTGTCTCTTTTCAAGCAAACCATTGCCTTCCCAAGCCTTTCAGGTTTAACTATCTCCAGAGTACCCACCAACTTCAGGCTAAAATCCAGACTGACAAATCTTACAGCAAAAACATCTTTGAACCATACACAAGCCTGTATTTGTCTAACATAAAACCTTAGGGAGGGGCTTCTTGGTGCAGCCCTGTTTGTTATAGGTGTGTAAATGGGAATCCAGGAAAAGACAGGGCCTCTCTCAGCATATCTGGGTTGCAGGGGTGTGGGCAGCAGCAATAAAAACATGTAGGGCTATGATCCTGGCTGCTACATGAGTGCCCCCTTGATCCCATCCAACCTCTTCCATCAGGTCAAGTGAGGATGGTGACATAAGGTCTTGGAAGTCCTGTTCCCTGGGGTCTTTTTCCCGTGGAGAGCTGAGGATGCAGAGCTAGACTAAACATGAGTGGATCTGTGCATAGGTGGAGTTAGGAGGAGATGGTCTTGCAGAGTCTCCCAAACACCAGCCCTTGGGGTTGCCTAGTGTTTCTCAAGCACCCAAAAGATTTTGGGTGAAGTCAGGCAGGAGTGCCATCTGTAGGAACAATGTGACAACAACTTCCATGGTTTGATGGCTGAGGACCAGATTCCTCATCCGGATCCCAAAGCACTGTTTATATTCCCAACTAACTCAGACATGACCCTAGGAAACATGGGTCACGCCGGACACCATGGCTTTTGACTGAGATTAAGTTTCTGCAATCTAGTGGATTACGGGCTTGCAATTCAATGAGATGGCATTTTAGAAAAACATCCCAGAGAACCTGTCTCCTCTAGTGAATAAGAATGCAGATTCTGTTCACAGACTACCAAATTTAGTATCTCAGCTCTGCCTCTTTACCTGTGTGTTGTTGAGCAAGTGACTTGAAATCCTTGTGCCTTCATTGTTTTAATTCAGAAAGTGAGTCTAATAGTACCTACCTTATAGGGTTTTTCAGTTACTACACTTCAAACCTTCAATAAATATTGGCAACAAGCCACTGCCAATAGCAGCAAAAACCTGAGTTTGAGACCTGCCATCGACACATAATATGTTAGGATTTATTAACTTGTGAGGGAGGTGTGTTAGGCCATTCTTGCATTGCTATAAAGAAATACCTGAGGCCGGGCACAGTGGCTCACACCTGTAATCCCAGCACTTTGGGAGGCTGAGGTGGGTGGATCACGAGGTCAAGAGATTCAGACCATCCTGGCCAACATGGGGAAACCCTGTCTTTACTAAAAATACAAAAATTAGCTTGGTGTGGTGGTGTGTGCCTGTGGTCCCAGCTATTCAGGAGCCTGAGGCAGGAGAATCGCTTGAACCAGGAGGCAGATGTTGCAGTGAGCCGAAATTGCACCACTGTACTTCAGCCTGCTGGCGACAGAGAGAGACTCCATCTCAAAAAAACAAAACAAAACAAACAAACAAAAAAAACCTGAGACTGAGTAATTTATAAGAAAGGGGGTTTAATCTTTAATTGGCTCACACTTCTACTGTGTGTACAGGAAGCATAGCACCAGCATCAGTTTCTGAAGAGGCGTCAGGAAGTTTACAATCAAGGTGGAAGGCAAAGGCGTAGTAGGAATGTCACATGGTGAAAGCAGGAACAAGAAAGAGAGAAGGGGGAGGTCCCAGACTTTTAAACAACCAGATCTCCCAAGAACACACTATCGTGAGGGCAGCAACAAGCCATGAGGGATCTGGCCCTGTGATCCAATCACCTCCTGCCAGGCCCCACCTCCAACACTGGGGATTACAATTCAACTTGAGATTTGGAGAGCACAGCCAAGCTGTATCAGGAGGGAACACACTTCATTAAGTCCATGGATTTTCTCTATCATGGACGCACTTTGTGATGACACCACGAGAGAACAGATACAGACGTCGTGTTTATTTCTAAAAGTCAATCTTGACAGTGTAAGACTGGCATCTGGGAAGAGGCCCCATGCATCTTCTCTAACGCTGTGAATTCTGTCTTAAACCTTCAGTTAGATTTGAGCCCCCACAGCCTGTGTCCAGAGGAGAGCAAACCTGGATGTCAAGGAGGATGTATGGGTATCAGGTAGATGTTTCATGGACAGCCCATAATTTTTAAGAATAGACAAGGCAAATATGTTTGGAATGGATATGGAGTGAAAGAAAGTGGGAGCCATAGGCTGTAAGGATTGACCAACTAGCACATCTTTGGAAGGTGGGGATTGCAGTACCTCTGCAAGCCACTTAGGTTACATTTGCACAGTTTTAATTCAGACGACATCTCCCATTTCATTGCTAGTTTTTGTTAATCTGGAGGGAGAAACCAGTCACTAAAGATAAATTATAGATATAGAGAAAATAGTTGTATAGAAATGTGAATTATTTGCATTCAATAATAATGAGAATAGCTAATTTACTAAGCATTTTTCTATGAGCTAAGTTTGTCCTAAGACCTTTGCAAGTATCTACACATCTAATCTTTTTTTGTTTTGTTTTGTTTTTTTGAGACAGGGTCTCACTCTGTCGCCCAAACCGGAGTGCAGTGGCAGGATCTCAGCTCACTGCAGCCTCTGCCTCTCGGGTTCAAGCGATTCTCCCACCTCAGCCTCCCAAGTAGCTGGGACCACCAGGCCTGGCTAATTTTTGTATTTTTTGGTAGAGATGGGATTTCACCATGTTGTCCTGGCTCACCTCGAACTCCTGAGCTCAAGTGATCCGCCCACCTCAGCCTCCCAAAGTGCTGGGATTACAGGTGTGAGCCACTGCACGGGCCTCATCTAATCCTTAAAAAATATACATTTGTTCTACTGATGAGAAAACTGAGGCTCAAAGAGGCCAGGTAACTTACCTTACATCACTTACAGCTGTAAATGATGAAGCCTGGAATCAAATGTAACCAGATGGTTATGACACACTCGTAACAACAGTTTGAACTATGCACTCGTAACAACAGTTTGAACTATGGAAGCAAGAGAAAAAACAAATGGCTCTATGCATTAACTACTGCTGTGTAGTAAAATTCCCCAAAACACAATGGCTTAAAAAAACAAACATGGGCGCGGTGGCTCATGCCTGTAATCCCAGCACTTTGGGAGGCCGAGGCAGGCGGATCACAAGGTCAAGGGATCGAGACCATGCTGGCCAACATGGTGAAACCCCATCTCTATTAAAAGTATAAAAATTAGCTGGGCGTGGTGGCAGGCGCCTGTAGTCCCAGCTACTCGGGAGGCTGAGGCAGGAGAATCGCTTGAACCCAGGAGGTGGAGGTTGCAGTGAGCCAAGATCACACCACTGCACTCCAGCCTGGGCGACAGAGTGAGATGCCGTCTAAAACAAACAAACAAACCCAAACACTTGTTTTCTGATAGCTTCTGTGGAATGGAACTCAGGCCCAGCCCAACTGGGTCCTCTGGCTCTGGGTCCCTCATGAGGTTACAGTGAGGCTGACAGCTGAGGCTGTGGTCATCTCCAGGCTCTAGTGGGGCTGGAATGGCCACTTCCCAGCCCTCTCTCCTGGTTGCTGGCAGGTCTCAGTTCCTTACCACGTGGGCCTCCCCCAAGGCTGTCTGCCTGTCCTGAAATGGCAGTTTGAGATTGCAGTGACAAAAAGTTAGCACCCAAGACAGAACCCCTTTGTGACATGGGATGATACAGCATCATTTCCTGTGTATTCCAATCATCAGAAGCAAATCGTTAAGTCCAGGCCATACTGAAGGGGAAGGATAACAAGGGCAGGGATCCTCGGAGGTGGTGTCTCTGGGGGGTCTTTTAGAGATTGCCTGCTATGGTAGCCTTTGGAAATTGGAAAACCTAATATGAACAGTACAGCTAAATGTTAGCTCTAAATTGTCAGAAATGTTTCCCCCATATTTTCCAATAAGAAGGCATTTTTTTGTTTTGTTTTCCTTTTTTTACAGAATTACAATAATCTTATATTTATATCTTTATTAAAACATAAACTCAAGAGGCTGAGACAGGATGGTTGAGGCCAGGAATTCGAGACCAGCCTGGACAACATAGTGAGACCTTGTCTCTTAAAAAAAAAAACAACACACAGAATTATTCTCTATTTCTGCATTTGTTTGACATTTCCCCAAGTAAGCTGTGTTGAGTAGAAAGGGGTGCATAAAGCAAGGCCTTTGCACTCTATGGAGCCCATAGTTTCCCACGTTGGAGAATTGCCCCACTAATTTGAGGGTTGAGCTCTTCTTTCTTTTTTTTTTTTTTTTTTTTTGACAGAGTCTCACTCTGGCACAATCTCAGCTCTCTGCAGCTTCCCCCCTCCTGGGTTCAAGCAATTCTCATGCCTCAGCCCCCTGAGTAGCTAGGATTATAGGTGCCTGCCACCACACCTGGCTAATTTTTTTTATTTTTAGTAGAGACAGAGTTTCATCATGTTGGCCAGGCTGGGGATTGAGCTCTTCTTGTTGGAAGATGAGGAAATAGCAAAGGTCGAGGCCCTCCTTTACTCTGCCTCTCTTCAGCCTGGGAGAGCTTCCCGTTTGCTGGCAGCAGCTATCCCTTTCTATTCGGCCACACCTCAAGTCCCTGCCATTTCATGGTGTTGCATTAAAACTAGGTCAAGCTGCTCTTTCATTAAAATGTCCCCCCAAATATACCTCCGTCCATTCCAGAATGGTTTTTCCAAGCCTGGTCAGTCAGTGACAATGCCTGAGGAGCCTTGGGGGTTGCCATGGTAACCACCAGATCAGCCGGGAGATGAGGCTGCCCGGGTTAAACAAGCTGTCTTCCTCGCAGGCCACGCGGGGCTGCTCGGGTGGGAGGCCCCGGTGGGGTTCTGGAGCCTGGAGCCAGCCTGGGATGCCCCAAGCATGCAGGGCAGCAGGGAGGCCTAGCCGAGATGCTGCGGCAGGAAGCGGGTCAGAGCCGGGCATCTGGAGGGGCAGATTGTGCCACTCAGCAGCCCGGCCCTCCCTGGGGACTGTGAGGCAGGGCCAGCCTTCTGCACTCCAGGTCACCCCAGCTTCAACCTCCCTGTCTCAGAATTCCCCAATATGAGTGTGCCATTAATTTAACATCTCATGCACACAATTTCTCTTGAATAAGTAAGCAGGTTGGGTAGAAAGGGGTGCATGAAGCAAGGACTTGCTATGTATGGATCCCATAAAAAATGTGCACTGGGCTGGGCGCCGTGGCTCACGCCTGTAGTC
Source organism: Pongo abelii (assembly GCF_028885655.2). Lineage (NCBI taxonomy): Eukaryota > Metazoa > Chordata > Mammalia > Primates > Hominidae > Pongo > Pongo abelii. The sequence continues at coordinate 25,871,984 of NC_071993.2, read as the reverse complement.
CAAGCACTTTGGGAGGCCGGGGCGGGTGGATCACCTGAGGTCAGGAGTTCAAGACCAGCCTGGCCAACACTGGCGAAACCCTGTCTCTACTAAAAATACAAAAAATTAGCCTGGCGTGGTGGCGGGTACCTGTAATCCCAGCTACACGGGTAGCTGAGGCACGAGACTTGCTTGAACCCAGGGGTCAGAGGCTGCAGTGAGCCAAGATCCTCTACTGCACTCCAGCCTGGGCGATAGAATGAGATGTGGCAAAGAAAGAAAGAAAAAGAAAAAAGCGGCATTGCCCTTTCCTGCAAGAAAGGCAGTGTTTTGTAGCACGTCTGCTTCTCCACAGGTCCTGTGTTTTCTGTCTCTGGCTCTTTATTTTTAATGCAACCTAAATAATTATTTTTCTTTCTGACAAGATGTTCACTGCCATCTGCTGACCAAACTCAGCTACTGCACATACAACTGCAAACCTGAGAATAAGAAGAGAATACTGTGTATTGCCTGTCCTAATGTCTCTGAATTAATTGAAACTTAGATAGATGTCTCTATTTAAATACGATCATTGTGGTATTAAGATCAGAAGAAAAATGATGTTACAGTATAGCTTCATAGAATATTGGAAAAATAGAAAAGCAGAACACAAATGACAAATCATTGAGTTAATACCAAAAACACATCCATCATTTTTCCTTCTCAGACATGTGAACAAAAGGCACATGTCACAAATACCAATGTTTATTCTGAAACATTTAAATGAAAATATTACCATTTAATGCTTTAAGGAGGAAATGACAAATTTAGACACCATGAAATAAAATCAAGGGAAAATGAATCATTAAGATTGACCCTAACAGGGTCTTGGTTTTGGAGTCAGTGGCTGAGGAGAGAAGCCCGGACGGAGAGCATGCTGCCCTCAACATTGCACAAATGGGCCGGGCGCGGTGGCTCAGGCCTGTAACCCCAGCACTTTGGGAGGCCGAAGCAGGTGGATCACCTGAGATCAGGAGTTCGAGACCAGCCTGGCCAACACAGTGAAACCTGTCTCGACTAAAAATGCAAAAATTAGCTTGGCATGATGGCACACACCTGTAATCCCAGCTACTTGGGAGGCTGAGGCAAGAGAATCGCTTGAACCCTCGAGGTGGAGATCGTGGTGAGCTGAGATCATACCACTGCACTCTAGCCTGGGCAATAAGAGCGAGACTTCATCTAAAAAAAAAAAAAAAAAAAAAAAAAAGCACAAATAAATGGAAGCCACATACCATATGTCCAACATATAAAGTTATAAATTGAGCTCCACAGTGTTACATAGAATATGTTTTGTCCTCCTACCTTGGCAAACAGTGCTTCCTAAGGACATGGAATACAAAGTTTGAATTCAGAACTTGGGTTCCTCTGTGTGAAGTAGCAGAATATCACCTCACAAGGAGAGCCAGCCTCCACTCCCCCAGCCTGTGACCCTGCCCCTTCTCTTCTCACTCCTGGCTCCCTCCTGCTTGGAGAGGTGACTAATGATGGGTGGACATCCCAGCTTCACATTCAAGTTCTACTGCAGCCCTCCAGCCCCTCAGCTTGCAGAGTACACCCCAGAAGCCCGCTTGGCCCTCCAGAAGGTGGACCCTGGAAAGAGGCAGGCAGGGATGCTGGAAGTGGGCTTGGGACTATAGGAGTAGATCATTCCAGGGTCCCAGGTACTGGAGGGTGTGGTCTAGAAGGAGGTGCATGGATTCCGGGGGACGTGACCCTTTGGCCCCTTGGAATCATCACCTAGTGGTGACCAGCCTGGCTGGAGAAGGGCAGAGAACATCTTCTAGAACGTGGCACTAGGGCCAGGGGCTCCTCTGCCAGCATTTACAGGAAGGACTGATGTGACAGGAGGTAGGAGGCAGGAAGGCATGACAGTAAGCTGAGATTGGGAATGTTCTCTTCCCCCACCTCCTTCCCAACCTGTCTTGATCCTCCTCAAATAACACCCACTCTTCAGTTATTCACGCTCAGACACCTGGACTGTCTCTTGTATCACATCATCAAAACTCCTCTGCCTAGTACTTCAGGTTTGTGTCATTTGCCTTTTGTTCACCTTTCTGCAGGGGCAAGAGGATGGATGCTGTTTAAAATGAACTCAGTTTTTTTTTCATGTTTCCTGTTTTTCCAGTGGCCTTATCAAGCCAAGACACTGTAACTTTTAAAAACGTTTCAACAGAGATATCCTTAAAATGATCTACATGATCTGATCCCTGAGTTTAATCTTCCTGACTTCATCTCCTACTTCTGTCCCCTTTGGTTTTGAGAGTGTGACCGGATCTGCAACCTTAGTTTGTGCACACATCGCTCCCTCCAGGACACACAAGCACATTCATAACAGACACAGCCAGGCAGACATGGCTACTAGCAGAACTTCCACATCCTTCCTACATTGGTTTGCTAGGGGTCCCATTACAAGACACCACAGACTGGGTGGTTTAAACAACAGAAATGTATTTTCTCACAGCTCCAGAGGCTAGAAGTTCAAGATCAAGGTGTTGGCAGGTTTGATTTCTCCTGAGGCCTCTCTCCTTGGCTTGCAAGATGGCTGCCTTCTCCCTGTGTCCTCTCACAGCCTTTCCTCTGCACACGCACAAGCCTGGTGTCTCTTTCTCTTAAGAGGACACCAGTTGTACTGGATTAGGGCCCACTCTAAAGGCCTCATTTGAGCATAATGACCTCTTTAAACACCCTCTCTCCAAATACAGTCACATTCTGAGGTTCTGGAGATTAGGACTTCCAGATAAGCATTTTAAAGGGAGAAGAATCCATCCCATAATACTTTCCTACTTGTGTTAGGCCATTCTCATATTGCTAGAAAGAAATACCTGAGATTGGGTAATCTATAAAGAAAAGAGTTTTAATGGTCTCGTGGTTCTGCAGTCTGTACAGGAAGCGGCATCAGCTTCTGGAGAGATCTCAGGGAACTTATAATCATGGCAGAAGGTAAAGGAGGAGAGAAGTGTCAAAAACGGCGGGAGCAGGAGAAAGACAGGGGGGCCAGGGGGAGACGCTATACACTTTTAACAACCAGATCTCATGAGAACACATTCACTATTGCCACGACAGTACCAAAGGGGATGGTGTTAAACTATTCAGGAAAAACTGCCGCTGTGATCCAATCACCACCCACCAGGCCCCACCTCCAACATTAGGGATTTGACATGAGATTCGATGGGGACACAGATCCAGACTATATCACTACTTAAAGAAGATGTTTAAAATAACATCAACAAGTAAGGGAAGGAACGCTCATGAAAAATGTCCCGGAATGAAGAAAGGAAAGACCGGACACATAGAAAGAAGTCATCCGCTTAACCCCTTCATTCCTGGGGCTTTGAACTGCATGCTTTCATGGAGTCACACAAAGAACGGGGGCACAGAGGCCAATGGCTAAGGGTGACCAGAGGTGGGGATCCTGTGGCTCATCCTCAGCACCTCCAAATCCAATAAATATGTATTCATATTTCTTTCTGACTTTTGTTATAAGTTTTATGCCTTAAGGTACTTGCTTTCCTGGGCCTCTGTACTTCCATTCTTTTATAGTACCGACACTATTTCTTACCACCCACCTCACAAGCTCGTTTTCTGGCAATCTTCAGTCCATTCATAGCACAAGGCTCCATCCTTTACTATCTGTTCTTGTCACTCTGTGTACTTTCCCTGGGTGCCCCATGTTACATGGCTTCAAGTGCAACTTTGATGCAAATGGTTCCTATTTCTGTCCCTAGCATTGATGTACCCATGACATGTCACTCACTTGGATGAAACATGGGACCTTCACACTCAGCACTTTCAAAGTCAGATTCATCATCTTCCTCCCCTAACCCGCTCCCTGTTCTCTATTCCATGTTATCAACATCAGTACCAGCCAGAAAGCCTAGAGCCAAAGTGCACGTCTCCTTCTCACTGAGTCCCACCCTCAGACACTCACCAACACATATTAATTCCTTTTGTTATCAGTTGTATTTCATCCCTCCCTCTCCATATTCGTGCTTTTGTTTCTGATTTTGTTGTCCAGACAACTGCACTTTCTTTTTGCCTCCTTTCTGCTCACCTTCCCTCTATTCATTTGTTCTTGATATTTAAAACACATTGGCCAGGCACAGTGGCTCACCTCTGTAATTCCAACACTTTGGGAGGCCCAGGGGAGTCTCTTGAGTCCAGGAGTTTGAGACCAGCCTCGTCAACATAGCAGGATACCAAGTCTATAAAACAATAAAAACGAAAAAGAAAAACATTAAATATACAAGAATTCACAATTTTGTTGGTCACATTTGATTGAATTCTTATTAAACAAAACATAAATTAAACTTTTTGAAGTGAACAACTAATTTGTCTCACCAAAGTTATTCCATTATCTTTTGAAGCAACTACTATATTGTAAACTTTAAATTAATTTTTGTAACAGTTACATGTCTGTATTTTTTGTATCCAGAACAAGCAACACATACTATTGTTTTCAATGTATATAAATGGTATTATGTATATATTAAATGTCATTTTAAATTTTGTCATTTTAATTTAAGATTTATCCTTGTCCATGTATATGTGTATACAAAGTATATGATGTGTCTGTGTGTGTATATATGTCACACATTTATATGTCTGTCTATCCATCTATCTAGAATACTGGTTCACCCTACTTCTAAATTGTAGCCCAACACATACATATATCACAATTAATTATTGATTTCTCTGCTGAATATTTACATTTTTTCCAATGAACATCATTGTACTTGTTTCCTTGTACACATATGTGAAATTTTTCTTTGGTTATATACTTGGAAGTATATTTTCTGGGTCATTTTATGACTTAGAAAAATGTGTGTGAGTGTGTGTGTGTCTGTGTGTGTGTGAGAGAGAGAGAGAGAGATGACACTTGGGGACTGAAGCTGGCATTAAAAGGTGTAGTGACCACACCAGGTCCTCCTCCCTTCCATGTCTCCCCTGGGCCCAGGACCTCCCTGGTGGCATCCGTGATTCTCTCTGTATGGCCTCTCCATTCCCTTCTCTCTTCCTACTGGCTCCGTCTGCTGTTGCATTTCTGTTTCATCACCACGGTAGCTCTTCAGAGTCACGGCTCACTACTGCCCAGCCTCTATCTCATAGCACTTCCGAGCTTCTGACCCCTCCATTGACTCAATCTCTCTCTGTTGCTTTATTTAAACTCTTTGGAACCACCATACAGTAGTCTTGTTCGTTTTCTGAACCAGGCTTTAGTGAGGGGAGCTCAATCTCTCTCTGCTGATTTATTTAAACTCCTTGGAACCACCATGCAGTCGGCTTGTCTGTTTTCAGAACCAGGCTTTAGTGATGGGTGCTGCCCTCCTGTGGCTGCTGCAAATTGGAGATGGGCTGGGGGCTTGGGTGCTGCAATGCAATCTTCATGCCAGCAGGGCCATGGGTGAGAGGAAGCTTGCCTTAGAGGGAGGGGTGACAATGGCCAGCATTCTGAGTCTGGCCTGTCCACTATATTTCCTATTTCCCCCCAGAACTCAGCCAGAGCATCTTTTCAGGACACATTCCTGACTTCCCTGTCTGATTTAGATGATCACTTTTATTTCACGACCCCACATATAACTCTATGATCATGTAAAGTACCGTGATCTGTTCTTTCTGATAGATGTTAGTCAGCTTGATAGCAGGAACCACATCTTACGTGGCTTTGCCCAGGCCCCAGCACAGCATCTGAAACACATTAGATGATTAATAAATGAAAGAGGTTGGGTGGATTAAAAAATGCCCCAGATACTAGAATAGTCAGGGAATGCTTTATTGTTGAATTGGATCTTGCACAGGTCCCTACGTTTAATCTGATTACATTGGACTTTTTCAAGCTTATCAGATTGTTTTCTCTTAATTTCAGGCAGGTGGACCTTAGTCTCATGGCAAACTGAGCACACGTTTCTCTGACCCTTTCTGTGAGCTCTTTGCTCCATCTTCACTCTCTCCAATCACCCCCCACTTCCCCACTGATCTTTCCACATACACAATTTTAAAACTTTCCCCAGGTATCTAGATCTGTCCAAATTCTACCCAAGAGTGCAGGGCCCTTGAAGCCAAGTGGAAAACAAAAAGTCAAAAAAGCATCAAAGAAGTCTTGAATCTGGGATAGTCAACTAAGAGCGTTGGAACAAAGGAAGAGATGGTGAGAGGGTAGAGAGTTTGCAAGCGGTATGGTGGAGGGGCGGTGGCCCTGGAAGGAAAGGCTGCAGGAGGTGAAGAATTGGTTACTGGAGGAGAGGAAGGTAGGGAAGGGAGGCCAGGGGATTGGAGGGGGCATTTGTGGTCACTGACTCACCAAGGAGCCCCATGAGGATGGCATTGAACAGACTGTGTCAAGGAAGAGGTGCTAACCTTATTGAGAGATGAGAGGAGCTCGACTCAGTGATGCATAAAGGGACGTAGCAAGGAGGGGGTGGGTGGTAGTCTTTAGTCACTATGAGGGGCACACCCAAAACCAATGTGGGATGTGGAGAGGAAACAGCTGCCCCTTCGAGGGGCCATAAGAGGCAGAGGCCTCAGAGCAGCAAAACAGTAAAGGGACCCATCAGAGAGGTGGCTGAGGATACAAGGATTTTACCTAAAACTGACCGTGATCCCAAAGGGTGTGTTGGCAGCGTTTCAAAAGTTGAGGGTGATGGGAGGTGGGGTCAGGGTAGCAGACGGGCTTCACATGTTGGGGTGACATGGAATCTAGGCCTTCCTGTGGATACGGAATCACACGGGAGAAAGGGCACGAGGAGATGCCTCCGATGGCCTCAACACGGTCAGTGCTTGCGAAGCTTCAGGGCTGGGGGCAGGGAACGGGGTTCTTTTCAGAGACATGCAGAGCTTTGGGGTGCCCTGTTCGTGCCTAACAGTGGCTGGGTGGAAGCCGAGAGCGTGGGATTCTGGGTCGACATCAGCTAAGCTGAGACCGGCTGCCCGCGAGAACCGGGATCTGGCTGGAGGCACCCGCATCATTACGATGGCTGTACTCACCTTTTCCCCTTTCTCCTCTCGTACTCTCGTAACCCACCCCAGGTGTGGCTGGCCCTGCCCTCTGCTCCAACCTGGAAGTTTTCACAGGCCTCCCAGTATTGCCTGGGGACCTGGGGATAGAAAATTCCCGAGACTTCCAGGTCAGGTCGGCAAGAGGGTTGCTCCCTGTCCTGCAGCACAAGAGAATTCGCTGCATACCACTCCACTCTCCTCATATCCTTGGGCCCTTGTGTCTTCCCCCCAGGACTCCCTCACTAGCACATCCCATCACTAGATTTTACTTTTGGTCAGTGTCAATACAGTATCCATTTATTTCACAATTTCACTGAGAATTGCCCACCAATTTTGCCTCTTTAGAAAAAAAAAAAAAAAGTCTATTTTTACAAAGACATGGAATCAACCCAGGTGGCCATCAGCAGTGAACTGGATGAAGAAAGTGTGGTTCAAATACACCATGGAATACTACACAGCCATAAAAAAGAACAAAATCATGTCCTTTGCTACAATGTGGATGCAGTGGCGGCCATTATCCTAAGTGAATTAATGCAGGAACAGAAACCCAAATACTGCATGTTCTCATTTTTAAGTGGGAGCTAACCATTGGATACACATGAACATAAAGATGGCAACAATAGACACTGGGGACTCCAAAATGGGGGAAGGGAGGACAGAGGCAAGCATTGAAAAACTATTGGCCAGGTGTGGTGTCTCATGCCTGTAATCCCAGAACTTTGGGAGGCCAAGGTGAGTGGATCACCTGAAGTCAGGACTTCAAGACCAGCCTGGCCAACACAATGAAACCCTGTCTCTACTAAAAAATTAAAAATTAGCTGGGCATGGTGGCAGTCTCCTGTAATCCAAGCTACTCGGGAGGCTGAGGCAGGAGAATAGCTTGAACCCAAGAGGCAGAGGTTGCAGTGAGCTGAGATCGTGGCCACTGCACTCCAGCCTGGGCAACTAGAACAAGACTCCGTCAAAAAACAAAACAAAACAAAAACAAAAAACAAACAAAGAAAGAAAACTATTGAATATTATGCTCACTTCCTAGGTGACAGGATCACACACACCCCAAACCTCAGCAACATGCAATATACCCAGATAACAAACCGGCACATGTACCCCCAGAATGGAAAATAACAGTTTTTTAAGGCTAATTTTGTAACCATTTAAAAATTGACAACAAAATATAATAGATAAGTTAATGTTGCTATGCTTATTTTACAACCTAGTTATCACAATTAGAATTTAAATTTCCTACAAGTGATTCCAATTCAACTGTTACCCAGGGAAAATGCCATTTTACAAGGCAGTAAACTCTAGCAGAAAGAAAAAAAGCCAGCGTTGAAACAGTTTTTCCTTTTTACACAGGTCCTGGGTCAGAGTTTTAGCTGCATACAACCTTAATAGTTTTCATCTACATGTGGTCATTCACCTAATGGTTACAGCTTTGCCTTGTTCAGGGACAGGACCATGTCTCTTCCTGAAAGCTGAGCTGTGCTGGTGAGCAAAGTGCCGAGGGGATCTGACCTTACTCACTCCACAACCCCCTCAGCCCCCAGAAGTCTCTGGAAGTAGACTGTGATCCAATACGGAGCACCATCATCCTGGGACTATTCCCAGGATCTAGTCTAGGGTTGTAGTGGAAAGAGTCCAAGGATGTTAAGGCTGAGATGAGACAAGGATGCTCTGGGAAGCCAGATTCTGCATGGTAGCATGGCAAGCCACAAATCTTGTAGCTTTCTCCCCTGAAAACCACAGTGGCCCTTTGGGTTCTCTCCTTTGAAGATAGATCCACACCTATCAGGCACAATGTGGCTCTGTTGAAGGTTAATGCTGAGAGCCTTAACCCCGTCGTCCTTCAGAGATAAAGCAGAAGCTGCCTCTGATCATCTGAGCTGGCAGGTGCTTCCTCAAGGAGCCCTGTGGAAAGTCACCATTCCTACACCTGGTCCCATTGTGTCCTGTGGCTCTCAGCAGTAAATGACTTTGTCTAAGATTACATTCAAAAAAGAGTTAAATTCCTGAGTGAGGAAAATTCAAAGCCACCTCAAGTATTGCTCTTGTCAAGAATTTGTATCATGGGCTGAAAGACCACATTCTGCAACAAGAGATTAAGGGACTCACAGGGACAGGCAGTGCTGGAGGCCCTGCGAGAGGCTGGGGGCCTGAGGGAGTTGGTGCCACTTCACTGCAGGATGTTAGAGCCAATTGTGTGAGAGGAGAGCTCACAGACTGCCAGGACTCCACGCGGCGGGACGGGCTGGTACAGATGTGTGGAGAACTCAGAGACCATCTGGGCAGTGCAGATGGGTTTAATTCTTCCTTCATCTTCTGCCATTTGTGAGACAACCTGTTGTTCCAAGATTCTTTGTGATGTCCTCTGTACTTGCCCGGTTGGCCATCCTTGCTACTTTGATAGAGGCGTTGGATCTTCTCTCTGCCACTCTCTTAGGATCTTGTTTTTTTCCAAAGTGGTCACAGGAATTTGAACTTCAGTAGCTAACTGTGGCTGAACTGTTAATATATGTGAACTTAAAAATGCGACTTTCTCATCACTCTGGGGGATCTTCAAGCTCATCCCTGGAGAAGTCTAAGAAAGGCTACAGAACCATCAGGAGAGAAGGCCAAAATGTCACGTCCATCAGGTTCCAGGTACTATCCATGATAGCATTACCAAAAAGCGTATGCATAACAATCAGAGGTCGTTTTAAAAGGTCAGCCAGTCAGAGAGGGAACTGTCTTTGGTGCCAATGCACACAGCCTTGGAGGCAATGGTGCCCCCAATCTACTGCTTCCTTTTGAAGACATGTTTGTAGGCTGAATTTCACAGTTACTGTCTTTTGTGTCCCCACAAGATCCATGTTGGTTTTCTAGTAACCCCCCTGGATGACCTGTACAGTTATCATGGTGTGAGCAGATGTGAGGCGGTCTCCATCATCTACCAAGCTGGACCTGAGCTCCTAGGCTGTTCCTTGCATTCATCAAAGGCTTGGTTTTCACCAGCATCTTTACACAGTTTTATTTATTTTTTTGCTGCATTAAAAAACTACACCCAAACCCACTGGCATGAATCATTAGTGATATATCTCTTCTTACGATTTTGTAGGTCCACCACATAGCTCTTCTGTTTTATGTAATGTTGGCTGGAGCATTGGGATGTCTGAAAGTTTCCAGGTATCCTCACTAGCCTGGCTAAATGCTGGTTGGGAGCTCAACTGGGGCTTGGCTGATAAGGCCTTCGATTCTCTTCTAGTGGATCTTGCCACATGGCTGATAGGGCTTCCTGTCATCATGGCAGCAAGGAGTGAGAAGCTTAAAGGGCAGGAGGAGTTGGCTGTTGCTCAATGTTGTATATGTCTTGACTCCTTTCTATTCCCATTGGGCCTAAACTTTGGAAACTCAAAAGCTAAAAGCTAAAACTAGATTAGCTTACACCATTTTTTTTTTTTGGTGGTGGTGATTGGGGAGATGATGAGGCCCAGAGAAAAAGGAAGTATCCGTTTAAAGAAATTAGTTGACATTTCACAAAAGGACATCCCATTACGCTTATTTTAACACTACATAAGTTTTGCATAATATCTTGTTTCATTGCTATGCAGATTTTTCACCTTTGGTCTAAGCCTCTTAGCTTTCTGTAATTACATCTGCCATTTAACACACACAGCAGGACTGAAGGATGTCTCTGCAATAATTAATTCTGAAATCTGTTGATTTAGGTAAAACTGAACACTTTTTTAAAATAACAAGAATAGTATATTACATTTTTATGAAAGCATTTGGTCTATCAATCTGGTAGGCAGAATAATGACCTCCCCCAAAATGTCCATATGCTAATCCCCAGAACCTGTGCATATGTTATTTTACGTGGCAAATGGGACTTTGTGGAGGTGATTAAAGTTAAGGACCTTGGGATGGGAAGATGATCCTGGATTACATGTGTGTGCCCGATGTAATCAAAGGTGTTCTCTTAAGGGGGGAACCTTTCCTTGGGTATGCTCAGAGAAACAGATAGATCTGTGGAAGTAGGTCAGAGAGATGCTCCGTTCCTGGCTTTGAGAAGAGGCTACAACCCAGGGAATAAAGGAGGCTTCTAGAAGCTAGAAAATGCAAGGAAACCTATTTACCCCTAGAGTCTCCAGAAAGGAAGATAGCCCTGCAGACACGTAGATTTTACTAAACCCAATGAGACCCACATAAGACTTGTGGCCTACAGAACCACAAGGTAATGCATTTGTTTTGTTTTCAGCCACAAACTTTTTACAATCTCCTATCAGTTTGCTCAATGCTATTGATGATTGTTTCTACGAGGAAGCTTTCTAAAAAAACAAAAGAAAAGAAAACTTTCTTTTTTTGTACTTTTGCATTGCTTAGATTCCTCAAAAAAGTGTGCACTTTTTTTTTTTTTTTCAAAACAATGATTTTCTGAGGAGAAGGAGGAGAAAGAGAGGCATAAGGAGAGGAAAAAGAAGAAAGCAAGGCAAAGGCAGAGGAGAAGGAAATACAGAAGATTCTGGGACACATTTCTGCTCAGATTTTATGTCCCATTGGACACTTCTTGGCCAAAACAAAACTAGCCTCATGCAGAAGAAGCTGAATGTCAGGCAGAGCCAGCTGGTGGCTTCTCTGTCCCTTCATGTGCTCATGTGTGGCTGCCACATGGATCCTGAGGAATCTGCCTCACTCAAAGGGAGTGTTGGCATGGGGGAGTGTCGATATATATTTTTTGGATTAAAAAAACTACGCTGAATTTTAAAAATTGCTTTTGCTATCATGAATTCTCAATAGCCTCTGATGTGTGTTTCTGAAGCTCATTTTGCGGGGATTGCATTTTCTCTCCTTGACTTATTTCTGATGAGACCAGAATGCCTTTCAGCTTTTGCTTGGCTTTTCCTGAGCGCTGGGGCCTTGCCATCAGCTTCTTGGCATTCGTCTGTGTTGTCCTCACAGCAGCCTGAGTGATCCTTTCCAACATGTCTTGTCACAGTTTTCCTTGCTCAGGGCAATCTGTGGCTTCCCGCCTTGCTCTGAGTAATGCCAAAGTCCTTTCTGTCATCTGCAAGGCCCATCATGAGCTGGTCCCCGTCCTCTCTCTGACTCACCTCCATTCCTTTCCCACCTGCTTCTGTCACCACAACCAGGCTGGCCTCCTTGATTTCTATCATCACTTGAAGAAAGTGGCCCCTCAGGGCATGACACCTGCTTTACCACTGCCTGCAGGGCTCTGTTCTCAACAGCTCTGGGGTCTGTTCACTCATTCTTTTAGAAATCTGCTCAAATGCCTCTTTTCAGAAAGGTCTCCTTGTCACCCTACCTAAATGATCACTCTATCTCCTATGACTTGCTTTTTTTTCCTTTAAAGAAATTATCATCAACTGTCATCCTTCGTATATGGAATATATAATGTCATACTATATTTATATAATGCCTATATATGGACTTATACATGTATATAGACACAAATATAGACATTATATAAAGTCTAGTATAATGTATTAATACAAGAAAAATAACTATAGTATAAACAACATATATACTATACATATATACATATTATATATGCTGTATATATACACTCTATATAACATATACTATGTTATATATGCTGTATATATAGTATGCATACAACATATATACTGTATATACTATATATAGTAGTATATATAATATATATAGTATAGTATATATAGCATACTACATTATAATATATAGTATTATCTTATAGTATTCTATGTAGTATATATAGTATTCTATATATAGTATTATAGTATTCTATACTATATTATATATAATTTACTATATTAACATAATATACTATATATCATACTAATATAATAATGTACTATACTAGTACCTATAATATACTATATATAATATATAAATATAATACTATAAAACAGTATTATATTTGTTATGTTATAGTATTAATATAGTATATACACTACATGTAATATAGAGTATATATAGCATATACTATATAGTATATATATACTATATAGTGTATATATATACACTATATATATAGCATATATATACATAGTATATGGTAAATATAGTATATAGTATATGTGTATGTATATATTGTCTATATAGTATATACTATATAGAATGCCATACTACACATATATAACCTTTACTGTATATGATGTCATATTACATATATAATAAACAAACATACACGCACATGTATAAGTGGATGTGCATTTATTTGTTGATGAATTGTTTCTAACCAGTAAGAATTTAAGCTCCATAATGGGAGGGACTTTTTTTTACTCTGAATCTTTATTGCACATCCTAAGTTTTGGTAATATTTGGTGAATGAAATATGTTGTAATGAATGTATAAATGACAGTAAAGCTTAATATTTTTCCAGTTAAACTGCATGTATGCATCTGTGTATTCCTATGTGTCCATAAAAAGCAATGTTTTGAAATACGAGGACCAGAAGATGCCTGCCTTAGAAAAACCTAAGGATCTTGTTTAAAATGCCTATTTCGGGGCAGAGACACTGAGTCTGAACGCCTGCGGATGGGTTCTAAAAATCTGCTTTGATAGCAAAGTCCTCATGAGATGCTCTCACCAAAGCGTGAGATCCAGTGGTCCGTGAAGTCCTATGAAAGAATGGATACAAGAGAAATGCAGATTACTATATTCCCTCCAAGACTTCACTTCCCTGTTTTGATGGAGAGATAGCATGTCACCTAGAATAATGCAGGAAAAAATCAGTAGAACCAAATGATACCATGCAAACAAAATACATCAGTGGTGATGTATTGTGATTATGATCAGCCCTTCTTTACACAAATTTTAAGAGACTCCAAGTCTCCTGGGTTTACACAACCAGTGTTATAATTGGACAGCCGGGCTCTTTGTCATTTCCCAGGCTCTCAAAATTAGATAATTTTAAAAACATCCACAAGAGCAGAAACCACAGCAATAAAACTAATGGCCATTTTCTTTCCTTCTGAGAAGAGTTCCCTGTCTTTGGGTCTTCTGTTTAACCCTATGTGGGGTTTTATCTAACAAGCATGAAAGACCTGGAGATCTTGCATGAACCTAACAACAGAGACACCCAGACTCTAGGTGAGCCCAGTGATGACAAAGCAATCCTCAGGGGAGTCTGGAACTTGGGCCTGGGTGTTCAAGTCACCCATGCTTCAGGGTAATTGATAATTATTTTTACCTATTCTTTCATTCCAAAATATTTACCAAGGGTATATGGGGTTATTATAACAATATACATTATCATCATCATTGCTAACTTTTTTGGACATTTACTATGTATCTGGTTCTGTTGCCATTTATGTTGTTAACTCATTTAAACATCACTGCAACTCACTGAAGCAGGTACTGTTGTTATCATCCCCCATTTATAGAAGAAGAACACACAGCATAGAAAACTACTACATAGATGCTGAAGTAATAAATCACATTGAGTCAAGGCACTTACATAATGGGAAAAAACCCACAATTTCTGTAGAAGAAAATCATTTCAAGTTATTTTGGGACCAAGGACAAAAAGGGTTCAGACAGGGGAATTACGGAGAGATGAACATTTAAGCTGGATATTAAAATTTTATATGAATTATAGACTCAGAAATGATGTGTGGAGAAAAAAATGGGCTGTGAGGAGGAGGGGGAAGGCATTCCAGGCAGAACAATCCTCAACACTGGATTGCAAAAATGAGCATCTGGACCCTCGAGTGGGAAGCACCAGTGCCCACCAGGATTTGGGGTTTCAAGGGTATTACACTTTGCTGGACTTGAGGCCTTGCCTTGAACTCTTGAGTTTCTCTGTTCACCAATGGGATCAACTGGTTGGTCCCTATTCCCAAATTAGCCTGGACATTGACCACAAAGCATAGGAACAAGATTTTAGTAAAAGTTTTTAAATACCATATGTTATACAGCAAATGAACTCAGGAGTGGGGTCCATACCTCCGCTCCTGGGCCCTAGAACAAAATTTGAAGCTCTACCTTCTGGGCGATGTCTTCAAGTCTCCTGTTACCTGGAGAAAGAGAGCAGCAGAGCTCAGAAACCCAGTGCGGCAGGGCTGCAGATTGAAATGCCTCCTCTTCCGACAGTATTTTCACACACCCTCAAGATTAAGAATCCCTGCTTTTTTTTTTTTTTTTTTTTTTTTTTGCTAACTGCACTGTTTTTCTCTCTTGGTTTCATTTTTGATCTGAAACAAACAAACATTGGATCTTGTGAGAACCAGCTAAGTTGTTGCTCTGTCCTTTGGGTTGAGAAAGGTGGGGAGAAATTCACTGAAGACTAATTTAAATCATTTCCCACTTTAGACCCTCACTGAAGAGTATTAGAAACATCTAGGTTGAGAAAGATTTGTATCCTTTCATCATAAAGAACAGCTTCTTCACTTTATACTTGTTAGGAAAAAAGTTTCTCTGGAATGCAAATAACAGAATCCTACGTAGAAATAGGATTAAAGAGTGAGACAGGGTAGGGTGGGGTGGGCTACAGGGTGGAAATGTGTATATTAGGAGAGAGAAAGGAGGGGGGATAAAATATTATCCATAAAGTTGGGCTCTCCATCTGGGGCTGATGGAAGAAGAAATTTGCCTACCTTCATTGTGTAGGATTTGAAGTCCTGGTACCCAAAGGCAAAGCATCTTTGTGGGGTGTGTCCCATATCATTAACCTGGTCATGCATGGCATTTTTCCTGGAGATAATTTCCTCTCCTAGTCTATCAATGTCAAACATGAAATATTTAGAGTCTGTAGCTGTTCTACAAGAAAGCTACATGAAACATTGTAGCTTCTTAATTTAAATGACTGATCACCCTCAATCACGTAATTCAGGCCCCACATGGGGAGGGGGTGGCTGACTACACAGCCTTTGTTAACTATGTAATTCCTGATTTCCTTTCTTCCTACTTTCTTCTTTCTTTATGCAATGGTAAGCTATAAGTACCTGGGGGTAAAATTAAGGTTTTACTGGGAGTACAAAATAAGGGTATGTGGACATGCAAAAGCCAAGCTCAACCATATGTAAAAAAAGTCATCCTAAGTTATATTTGATAAAAGGGTGGATCTAGACTATGAATGCCCAAGTTCAGAGACCAGGACAAAGCTAAGGAAGGGAATGGCCTTTAGGGGGTGCTCAAGATGGGAGGTTGGTTTAGACAAGGCTTGTGACAGGGCATCGACAACAGTCTGGGGGAGGATGCAGGGGCCTTCCAGCAGGGAGGCAGCCAACCACATCAAGGTACATCCCCCACAGGTCAGTGCGCATCCCGCGGATTCATGCCATTGTGTGCACTTGGTTTTCCAGTATGCTTTCACTTCCTACAGCCAGCACCTGCACCTCTTTGAGTCCTGTGCCTAGGCCAGTGCCGACTTCTGTGAAGGTTGCCAGAGTCTGCTTTCTGCACACATGGGTGACTCTTATCCAGTGGCTCTGTGTGCTGGAGTATAAGTACTCCAGTTCTCTTACCCCTAATGGGACAGTTTGATGTGGGAACTGCTCTACCTCCAAAGCTCTCCTGTGAGGTTGAGCCAAACTCACCTTCCTGGGGACTTCACCTGGTAATTCAGCCTTGCTTACCTCACTTCCCATTCCTGTTCCACTTCCCCACTCACTTAACCAGTTTTTCCTGGTAATACATTCTGAAAAATCACTTTCATATGAATCCTTGTCTCAGAGTCCATGTGCTTCTAGGGAACCCAACCAGAATGCTTGGCAGGCATGTCCCAGTCAAGACAGGTGAGCCAGATTACTATAGCTCAGTGATATTAGCCTTGCAGTTCATTCTTTCTCCTCCACACCCATGCTTTCATTCCATGATCACCAAACAGCTTCCAACTATAAACCCTCTTTTCATGTAGCTTTTCTACAAAGAGAGAAGGCAGAAAGAACATTTCTAGCTCACTTTGGCAGTTTTATTTCACAGTGTACATTTGGAGCTCTGGATTATATATTAGTCTCTAAAGTGCCATCAATGCAACACTTGCCCCAAGAGTCAGACCATGCCTGGGAAATTGACAAGTCATATTTTAAAACCTGCAAAAGCTGAGATGTTTTAGAACCACATCAGGTGTCACCTTGAGAGAACTTGTTTGGAAACCACTTAGCTTTCCTTGGTAGTTTCTCTATTAGATTGCTCTTTAGTCACCAGAAGCTGCAGTGTTTGAATCTCCTGGCCAGGTAGAGTTGAAAACGTGAATAGTAAGTTTCCCTCATCTCCTTGAGAGGGGTCCTCTCCCTTATTGCTATCATTTTAATGTTTGTCCCTTTCACAACTCATGTTGAAATTTAATTCTTATTGTAGGAGTATAAAGAGGTAAGGCCCTTAACAGGTGGTTAGGCCATAGGGCTCTACCTTCACGGGTGGAACTGGTGCCTTATAAAAGGGCAAGTTCCACCCCATTTTGCCTTCTTGCCATCTGCCATGGGAGGATGCAGCACAGACGCTTGCACTTGTACCAGATGCTGGCACTTTGGTCTTGAACTTCCCAGCCTCCAGAACTGTGAGCCAATACATTTCTCTTCGTAATAAATTACCCAGTCTCAGCATTCTGTTAGAGCAGCACAAAATGAGCTTGGGCACCTATTCTGAAAAGTGGGCAACTTATTCAGTCAGAATTTTTAGAGATAGACCAAACACTGGGGTCAAGTTTCTTGGCTTGTGTGTTTTGTTTGTTTGTTTCTTTGCACCCTTTGCCTTCTCAGTTCAAGTGATCCTGGTGCCTCAGCCTCCTGAGTAGCTGGGATCACAGACATGTGCCACTCTACACCTGGCTAATTTTTTGTATTTTCGGTAGAGACAGGGTTTCACCATGTTGGCCAGGCTGGCCTTGAACTTCTGGTCTCAAGTGATCCTCCCGCATCAGCCTCCCAAAGCGCTGGGATTACAGGCATGAGCTGCTGCACCTGGCTCTTTGTTTGCTTTTTGAGACAAGGTCCTGCTCTGTCACTAAGGCTAGAGTGACAGTGATGTGTTCTCTGCTCATTGCAATCTCCACGCACTGGGGTCAAGCAATCCTTCCACCTCAGCCTCCCAGTAGCTGGGCAGGTTCCTTGGCTTATTGTGCAATTCATAGAATCTCTTACTTACATTCTGTGAGCTCTAACCGTTGTGTATTAGGAAGAGAAACACAAGTCTATTCTTGCGGATGCATTGAAAGTACGAAGTAAAAACACAAATACAGAAATCTGGAGAACTCTTGTCTTTGTCTCTCCACAACAGGCAGAATCCCAATCTAATCTTTTGCTTCTGTGCAAAATTAGTATATGGGAAGTTTTTGTTTTTAAAGAAGGCTTAAATTTTGATTAATAAGTTCCCTCTAAGATCTTTAAAGTGATTGATTATAATGATTAAAAAGTGTTTATAAGTAGAGTCACACACTATGAACACAAAATAACCATATTACTATATTTTTCCCAGATATACTTTGCTTCACAAGAATCTTAGTTGAGTGGAAGGTACTATAAGTTTCATTTAGTTTTTCTATTTCTGTACAGAAGTGCCAAATTCCTGTGCAGCATTTAATTCCTTTGCTTTCCTCTTAAACATCCGTTACAAACTGGTGCTCAGGTGAGGTCATTCGCATGACTGAGAATGTGGGATCATCAGCTGTCAACTATCAGTATAGAGAGACCAGCACTAAAGGAGGAAGCTGTTGTCAGCTATTGTGCTGAGCAAGGTCTCACCCTTTCTGACAAAGGTTGAAATTTTGCTTTCTCGGCCTCTGCTTTTTGAGGTACAGAATTCATGAACAGGCAGCCGGCTTCCCCTTGCACTTCTGGGCTGGAACCACTGAGGGATGCTGCTGTATTGAATTCCACCATGGAGATACAAAACTGAAAGTTGGGAAAAATCAATGGCGATGAGATCACTCCCCTCTGTGTGTCTTTCCGTTTCAGGGGACTGTTTTTCAGTGAAAACTCCAGACGCTGACAACCATCATTCACAGCTTGCCTCTTTCAGAGCCAGGGCAGGGGCCAGGGCAGGTGGGAGAAATGCTTTCCATTCTGCGGAGCTGCCTGTGCTGTGGAAAGAGATGCCAGAAATAGACCTGGAAAAAAGAGGAGAATGGGGACTTAGCAGATGCTTGGAGCCGTTTCTCTTGATAAATATATCTGTGCACTTCCCACTCTTGTCCGTGTCGCTGAAGGCCATTAGCGCTCTATTTCTGTCTCTGAGGAGGCTCCGGTCCTGGCCCACCCTACCTCCCCTCCTGGAAGATGACCTCAAGAGGGCAGCACTCCTGGGATGAGGGTCTGACATCATGAATTATTTTTATCCCAGTGGATTGCAATATCATAACAGCACATATCTTGTGCCAGAAAGTGGCCCCACTGCTGATAAAGAAGAGACATTATCTCAAAGGTAAACTCCTTGATCTCAAAATGCCTCCCAAGGTATGCTATTTAAAGCCGTTGCAACACGAGTAACAAAAATGACACATCTTTAGTGTGGCCTGGAGAACAACGTAATATCTTCTCCAGTTTCCTAATCACCACAAGAAGGCCTTATGAAAAGATAGTCGTATGTCTAGTTAAGGTAGGCAGCCACTTGGCTAGATTAGAACTGAGGGCCAAGAAAGGTGTCCTATCACTCCAGATCTATGCAAAGCTATCCTCTCTGCTTTCCTTACTCTAAAAAAGTTCTCTTACTGGATTCCTTTGGGTTCCATTGTGCTCTAAGAGGGGAAGCTGAATAATGCATGAAGCTGCAGCAACACCTAAGCATGATCCCTAACTGGAGAGCTGTGGATTTTAACGCAGTAAAAGGAAGAGAGTTCAAGGACAATGTGAACTAGAGGATCCAGCAAGAGGCCACTCAACAACTGGCAATATTTGGAGAAGTTTAGTGTAAGACCAGAAAATACCTGGAGCACCAAGGGGCACAAAAGACAAACTTCAGGCAACAGAGCTACATTAAGCTGTACCTTGTGAAATTCCCGGTTTGGTTGGCCAGAATTGGTCAAAAACCAGCTCTGGAGTCAAGCAATCCTGAAGATAAGTTGGACCTGCCAGTAGTGGTGAGTGGCCCTCCTGCAATCCAGGACTGCCAGCTCTGGAACTCTTAGAATATAGTGCCTGTGTTTATCACCCCTCTCAGGCATCTGAGTGTCATCTCACATCCTTTAAACTCAGTGGGTTTTGGTGTCAATTATTACTAGCCTGTTTTCTCTTTAACACACCTAACAGATGACACTTCCATGCAAGGCACCTTCATCAGTAATGTGGCCACAGTGTTGGCAGTTACACAACTAAAAGAGGTGAGAGTCTAGGCACATTTCCTGAGCTGCTCTAATTCCATCTTTCTTGTCAGGTTACCCTGTGGTGTGGAGAGAGAAACATTTAAGAACATCTGGTGTAGAAGATCAGGAATATGAAAGAGGCTTTAGGAACAAGGTTTTATTGGGAAAATTTATCAGCCTCTCTACTACAGATCAATAAAAACTGTCATTAAAATCTAATTGGGTTGGGCTTAATCTGAAGGTCTCTGTGAGACAGAATCATGGGTCTTCTCATTTGCATGGAGATTCGCTCAAATAGATGATGGTACAAAAGAAACACCCCCAGGCCTGGCGCAGTGGTTCGTGCCTATAATCCCAGCACTTTGGAAGGCCAAGGCCGGCAGGTGGTTTCGGCCCAGGAGTTCAAGACCAGCTTGGACAACATAAGGAGACCTCATCTCTACTAAAAATTAAAAAAAAAAAAAAATTACCTGGGCATGGTAGCGTGTGCCTGTGGTCCCAGCTACTTGGGAATCCCAGCTACATGGGAACTTGAGCCCAAGAGATTGAGGCTGCAGTGAGCCCTGATCGCACCACTGCACTCCAGCCTGGGTGACAGGGTGAGACTCTCTCTCTCAAACAAAAATCAAACAAAAGAAACACTCCAAAAAAAGAGCCAACTCCGGTTTATGACTCTGTGCCCTTAGGTTGAATGCCAAGTTCATGGGAATCATCCGAGAAGCCGGGACGAGAGCTGCTGTTGATGGGAAGCTGTGAATTGTGCTTTTAGTGACTCGCTAAGCATAGAACACTGACACTCAGGGCACACTGGGTGCTGCAATTTCCAGAAGGGAAAGGAAATAAAAAGGGTTCACCTTCTATGTCTCAATTTTATCTCTTATTAACAGGAACAGCTGAATAGAGTACACAGATATGCTGCTGTGTGAGTCCCTGTGGAAGGGTACCTCCTGGGGATCGCAGGCAGGAAAAGTCCCTCAAACACAGAAAGCTTGGAGGGGACTAATCCGACAGAGTCAAAGACACTTATGCTGTTTCATGTTCAAACATTAGAGAATTTTTATAAAATCATATAGCAGAATTTAAGAATTTCTTAGAAAATAGATGGGATAGACACCAAACTCCAAAATCTGATCACATTTATTATGACTTTTTCGTGCTTATTTCTCTCCTCTTTTCACTTACCAGTGAATAGCCACATAATTATCCTACTAAACCAATCCATAAGCCTTCCTGGGATTCAGCCCAGGGTTTTTAGCTCTAGGAAGCCTTCCTTTCAATTCTGACAAAGTGGTCATTCCCCTTGGTGTTTTCATCGCTATTCAAATGTACAGTATTGAAAACATAGATTGATATCCTGCCAGCCTCTCATTTGATCACCCCAAGGTGAACAGATTTATGAGCTGTGACTATAAGATAATGAGGACGCTTTTAATAAACTCTCTCTTAGAGTGATGCCAACAGGGACACCAACTATATTTTGAATAATAACCTCATCTTGAGAATAAATGTACAGGCTCCCACAGAGTCTATCTTGAAGGAAAAATTCATTTGTTTGGTTAAGTTGTGGTCTGTATACTCATATGTGAATTTTTTTTCTCTAAATTTACAAATTTCTGGACCTTGATGAGCATAGATATCTTTGGGGAAATGAATACTACATATTGCATTTGAAAGACTTTATAAGTTAGAGTTCAACTTCTCTTTGCAGGAAAGTTTCTCATGTAATTAAATGCAGCACATGAGGGTTTTAGCCCTCTACACTAACTACAGTAGCTAAAACTAGAGTGTTAGAGATAATACTTTTATGAGGCTGTTAAATGCATGTACAACATTCAGAGTTTAGGAGCTATCTTTGGAGCTGGGCACCACTAGATTGGAGTGGAGCCATTCACCAGCATTGGCAAGACCAACCAGAGTTCAGGACTGCTTGTCTCCAAAGTTGATGATTTTTACCATTTCCGGCTTCCAAAAAATGGCATTTCATATGATTCAACTTAATTTTAAGCTTCGCTGCCTTAGGCTTGTGCCTGTAATTATAACCACGAACCAATATTTAATTTTTGTAGGCAGGTTACTGTAGTCAGTGTAGTACTACAGAACAGAAGACATATCTGTGATTTAAAAGTTCAGGAGTACACAGCATGTTTTTGAGTCATTAGTAAATGTCATAAAGTACAAATACCAAAGCTCAGGTCCAAAGTAACCTACATGTTCTGTAAAGGTCTGAGCAATGTGGATACATGATAATTTCCCTACAATAAAAAACCCAAGAGTTATTCTCTCTGACCCCTCCTCCACACAGTGTTAAAACTGGAGGCTGATGTTCATTTGACAATGAGAGTGAAAGTGAAATGATGACTCTCAGATATAATTACAGAGAGTTACACACAACACGGTAAATGCCTTTCAAAACCATTTGGTCTGCAGAAATTCTGTTCGGCTTACAGTGAGACATCAATTCCATCAATTTTTATCTGTTGTTTATTTAAGTCTTCTTCACCCCACAGATTGTCTTTTGTTGAGTCATCTCCCAAGGCTGAGTGGAAATCAACTACCACCCAGAGAAAATATACTCAGATATCTCATGAATTTGCTTTGTTATACAAGCATCTTAAGGACAAACAGAAAGGAGAAGTCAATTGCAACTGGGCTCAGATTGAGTAATTGGTTTTAATTTTATTTTATGCTCCAAGGAAACAGCTTCATTTAAAAAACATGAGATCTTTTAGATTGTGTAGTATACTTTAATTTATTTCTAGTGAGATGATCATTTTTTCCCAAATTAAAAAGACAACTTTTTACTTTTGTTATTGACCTCTGTACATGTGAATTGACTGGTTAACAAAGAGAATTTTGAGTCTCAAAATTTACTCTAATGCTTTCCAAACACTTATTTATTTATGTATTTGAGACAGGCTTTTGTGCAGTGACATGATCATAGCTCTCTGTAGCCTTGAACTCCTGGGCTCAAGGTATCCTCCCACATAAGCCTCCCAAGTAGCTAAGACCAAAGTCATGCACCACCATGCCTGGCTAGGTTTTTATTTTTATTTTTATTTTTAATAGAGATGGGGTCTCTCTATGTTGCCCAGGCTGGTCTTGAACTCCTGGGCTCAAGCAGTTCTCCTGTCTCAGCCTCCCAAAGTGCTGGATTATAGGTGTGAACCACTGTGCCAGCCACTCACCAAACTTTCTTAATGCACTGGATAAATTAACAGATCACAGCATAATGTATACTTGGGATGAAATAATTATCAGTGAGACCATTAACATTTCAAACAGTATTCTTGATAAATGCACTTTTGGGGGCCTCTTTTTTTGGTCAGATTGATTATATGAAGATTGCTTTTATTGAAGATGTGGTTGGCAGAGGGATCGTGCAAAAACCAAGACAAATGGTAATGTCATTTTCTTCTTCACTTTTGCTGAAATTGTTAGCATTGTGATGGATGTATACATTTTTGGCAAAACTCTTTTCAAGTCAATTGTTTCTTTTGTAATGATCTATAATTAGATAAATATAATCTATAAATTCATTTCATTCAGCATGAATGCAAATTGCAATGCATCACCATGCACTGAAAGATCACTGGGGCAGGGACCACCATCAGCTCCTATCTTGTGAGATTCCCTTTCCTACTTTATAGGAAATTCCTGGAAACCCCTAGAAGATATCTAAATCATAGACTAATGAAGACCTCAGCATCAGCTACTATTTTAAATATTATTAAAATAAATTTTCTATTTTCTGATAAAGAAAGCTAATGGAAGTAGAATACCAACATTTCTTCCTAAACTCAAATGAACGGTCCTATTAGATGACCAGTTCTCAAACGATGATACCATGAGCCACTGTCATCAGAATTATTAACAATAATTATTTTAAATGTAGATTTCCAGGATCTACTCTGGATGCATTTTTTTTCAAGTCTTTTAATGAGCAATCCAACGAGTAATCGTCATTTAATAATAATACATACCGATCATATATTGTTTGACAGACACTTTTCTAAAGCTTTATGTGTATTAACTAATTTTTTTTCTTTTTTGGGGACACGGTTGCCCAGGCTGGAATGTAGTGGTGCCATCAGGGCTTACTGTAGCCTCAACCTGCAGGGCTCAGGTAATTCTCCAGCCCCAGCCTTCTGAGTAGCTGGAACTAAAGGCGCATGCCACCATACCCGGCTAATTTTTGTATTTTTGTTGTTGTTGTGGAGATGGGGTTTCACCATGTTGCCTAGGCTGATCTTGAAGTCCTGGGCTCAAGTGATTTGCTCCCCTTGGCCTCCCAAAGTGTTGGAATTACAGGTGTAAGCCACCATGCCCAGCCTTGTATTAACTAATTTAATGTTTAGATCAACATTATGAGATACATACTGTTATTATGCCAGTTTCACAAATGGAGAAATTGAGGCACAGAGAGGTTAAGTAACTTGTCCAAGCCTACATGCTATGAACTGGCTGTGAAGTTAATTTTAGTATTAACTTAATCAGGTCATGCAGTGCCCAGATTAAGCCTTATTTCTGGGTGTGTCTGTGGGGGTGCTCCAGATGAGATTAGCAGCAGCATCAGTGGACTCAGTAAAGCAGATGGCTCTGCCCAAGGCAGGTGGGCACCATCCAGTCCACTGAGGACCCAAAGAGCACAAAAGGCAGAGGGAGGAATAACTTGCTCCCTTTTATTTCTGCCTCACTATTTGAGCTGAGACATCTCATTCCACCTTTCCTGCCCTTAGACTGGGCTTAGCACCAGTGGCTCCCCTGGCGCTTTGAACTGGGACTTAATTACACCACTGACTCTCCTGGATCTCCAGCTTGCAGACAGCAGATCATGGGATTCTAGGGCTCCATAATCATGCAGGATTTCTCCTCATAAATCTCTCTCTCTATTAAACTGAATTACAGTTTTTGTCCTTAAAAGTAAAGGCAAAAATCGCAATTACTTTTGTACCAACCTAATATACACACATGCATGCACACATAGATAAATAGATGTGTGGGTAAGGCCTGTTGGTTCTGTTCTTTTAGAAAACTCCGACTAATACACTAGCAGAACGGGTTCAAAACACTCTTAGATAAATGAGTTCTTTAGATGATTCTTATATGCACATTAGGTTTAAAACCACTGATTTACACTGTGTTCTGAATGCCTTAAAACTGATATATAGGCCAGGTGCAGTGGCTCACACCTATAATCCTAGAACTTTGGGAGGCCAAGGCGGGTGGATTGCTTGAGTTCAAGAGTTTGAGACCAGCCTGGGCAACATGGAGAGACCCCGTTACTACAAAAATATAAAAATTAGCCTGGCATGGTGGTATGCATCTGTAATCCCAGCTACTCAGGAGGCTAAGGCGGGAGAATAGCTTGAACCCAGAAAGTGGAGGTTGCAGTGAGACGAGGTTGCACCACTGCACTCCAGCCTGGGTGACAGAGCGAGATTGTCTCTCAAAAATAAATAAATAAAATAAAAATAAATAAAAATTGAAAATAAAATAAAATAAAATTGAATATATATAAAGAACATTCTTGATTTCTTGTTTCTGGGTCAAATTATTTGTAAGACCACAATAATATATAATTATTAAACTGAATACAGATTAGCCCCTATGTTCCATGAAAAAGAAAAACAAATATGCCAAAAGTACATTCAGTGTTTGATATATTCATTTAGTTAATATACACATAATGTCAATAGGTATGATCATAATTGCAGTTTTGGGTTTTTTTCCCATATAAGTTCTTTAACATAAAAGAGGTCACGCTGCTGTCTGAACCCACGTGTCATTTATTAGCAAGACTAATTGAGAACAAATGCTTCCTGAGCAACGCCCCTGTATCGCAGAAACAGAAGGAAGGAAGCAACCCCGTTTTGGGATGTTCCGTGCAGGTGGGGTCTATTTTTAGTCTCTCCAGCTATATGTGTCAGGTGGGAGTGTATAATGCAGTAGAATCGCTTAGTAGTGCATAAAGGCAAAGTGCCCCATTAAAACCGGGGCAGCAATTAAAGAACAAAGCTGTTGTCCCAAGGCTCCCAACTCAGCCAGGCTCTCTGTTTGGGTCTCACCTGAAGGTATGTCAGGGCTGGGTGCATGGGTGAGATACAGTCACTGATGTAGCTGCTCCCATGTCACCAAACATCTCGGTCAGTAGCTCTAAAGTGCCACAGCATTAGCAGAGAAGCATGTTAAGAATACAAACCCTTAGGACCCACTTTCAGAAATTCTGTTCAATGGAATCAGCATTTTAGCAAGGATTCCAGGTGATCCCAGTGCAGGTGGAATGATAACTACTTGTTGAGAAACACCGGTAGAGAAAAGGGTTGTTTATCACTAGAATGGATACAATTTGAACAGAAGATATAATTTTTATTTTATTTTTTTACTTTTATTTTTGAAACAGTCTCACTCTGTCACCCAGGCTGGAGTGCAGTGGCATGATCTCAGCTCACTGCAACCTCTGCCTTCTGGGTTCAAGCGATTCTCGTGTCTCAGCCTTCCAAGTAGCTGGGATTACAGGTACACACCACCACGCCCAGCTAATTTTCGTATTTTTAGTAGAGTTGGGGTTTCACATGTTGGCCAGGCTAGTCTCAAACTCCTGACCTCAAGTGATCCTCCTGCTTCGGCCTTCCAATGTGCTGGGATTACAGGTGCACACCACTACACTCGGCTAATTTTTGTATTTTTCGTAGAGATGTGATTTCACCATGTTGGCCAGGCTGGTCTTGAACTACTGACCTCAAGTGATCCACCCATCTCAGCCTCCCAAAGTGCTGGGGTTACAGACGTGAACCACTGCACCTGGCCAGATATAATTTTTAATCATGGACAATATCAGTTACCTAGAACAGCACAGAGATGGAGTACAAAAATTGGAGGAAATAAATAACTGGGCATGGTGACAGTATAGTCGTCCTAGGTATTTGGGAGGCTGAGGTGGGAGGATCCCTTGAGATCAGGAATTTGAGGCTGCAGTGAGCTATTGGGGAGCCTGCCCCGATAGTCACGTAGGTTATTTTCTATTTTCCCTAAGCGTCGGCCGGTTTGAGAAATAGAGGGACAGAGTACAAAAGAGAGAAATTTTAAAGCTGAGCGTCTGGGGGAGACATCACATGTTGGTAGGTTCCGTGATGCCCCACAAGCTGTAAAACCAGCAAGTTTTTATTAGGGAGTTTCAAAAGGGGAGGGAGTATATGAATAAGGTGTAGGTCACAGACATCAAGTGTTTCACAAGGTAATAGAATATCACAAGGCAAATGGAGGCAGGGTGAGATCACAGGACCACAGGACCGGGGCGAAATTAAAATTGCTAATGAAGTTTCAGGCACCATTGTCATTGATAACATCTTATCAGGAGACAGGGTTTTGAGAGCAACCAGTCTGACCAAAATTTATTAGGTGGGAATTTCCCCTTCCTAATAAGCCTGGGAGCGCTATGGGAGACTGGGGTCTATTTCACCCCTACAGTCTACAGACCATAAAAAACGACCACACTCAGGGGGGGCATTTATAGAACTATACCCCCAGGCACGTATTCTCTTTCCTAGGGATGTTCCTTGCTGAGAAAAAGAATTCAGTGATATTTCTCCCATTTGCTTTTGAAAGAAGAGAAATATGGCTCTGTTCCACCCGGCTCACTGGCGGTCAGAGTTTAAGGTTATCTCTCTTATTCCCTGAACAATTGCTGTTATTCTGTTCTTTTTTCAGGGTGCCCAGATTTCATATTTGTTCAAACACACATGCTCTACAATTTGTGCAGTTAACTCAATTATCACATGGTCCTAAGGCGACATACATCTTCCTCAGCTGACAGGATTAAGAGATTAAAGTAAAGACAGGCATAGGAAATCACAAGGGTATTGATTGGGGAAGTGATAAGTGTCCACGAAATCTTCATAATTTATGTTTAGAGAGTGCAGTGAAGACAGGCATAAGAAATTATAAAAGAATTAATTTGGGGAACTAATAAATGTCCATAAATTCTTCACAATCCACATTCTTCTGCCATAGCTTCAGCTGATCCCTCCGTTTGGGGTCCCTGACTTCCCGCAACAGCAAGCTATGACTGCACCACTGCACTCCAGCCTGGGCAACAGAGCAAGATTCTGTCTCTGAAAAAAAAAAAAAGAGGGAAAGAGAAGAAAACAAAGACTGAGGAAAACAGTAACTGCAGGGAGAGGAATAAGGTTCTTATTTTCTGCCTCTTTTCTTCAGTTGGAATCACAGAAGTGAATGAGGACAGACATTTGATATTACCCCTGGTAGTGTGGATGCCTTTTGATGGCTAAAGAAAGTGGCCAGGCTATTTCAGTATCCTTGAGGGTGTCACTTTAGGGCCATGTCTTGATCACCATGCAGGGCCACATGGAGGTTGCACTTGGAAACAGTGGGAACAACCAGGGGTCTTGGGAGGCTGACTTTGTAGTAGTAAGAGGGTGGGGTGCCCTTGGTTCTTTCATGAGGATGTGATCAGCCTGCAAATAATTCCATTAACTGGCAGAGAAGGGAAACCTGCTACTCAGGGATAAGCAAGAACTTATCCCTGGTCCTGGTCCTCTCTGTAAGGAGTGTTGTTTGGATGGAGGACCTTATTTAGCGGGGCAGAGTAGAGAGAGGAACTTGCAGTTAGGCCATTAGAGGCCTTTTCACTTTCAGATGTCAGGGGAACACATCAAATTTGTTTCAGGCCTTTCACCAGAGGCCAGCTGCCTATTTGTTCATGTTCTACGAGCAAGGCTTGGGAGAGAGATAGGATGCTGGTCCTTTCTGTTCAAAGTCCTGGTTAGGTGCCTCCATTTTTACAAAATGTCCTATTATCAGATGTCATCAACTTTAAAGGCTATACTTTCACACATTTCTCACCCACAGCTACATTCCCAAGGAAAGTAATCTTGGCCTGTCAGCAGCTCAGATTTTCATCAAAAGTCTCCAAAGAAAGATCTGACATTCATGTAAAATTGAAAAATATAATTCAGCCAGAAATACTAGAATTTACCCCTGGATAAAACTGGAGCTAAGAGACCTGCAGAGTGAAACAACATTGTTTTACCATCCTACACACTTGTAGTTTGGCAACAGGTCTCAGCTGACTTTCAGGGATACTAGAAGGAAAAAGCTCTACACACTTTGTTGCTATGCTTGTGGAAATAAATGGTTAAGAATGGCATCTACTGTGTCACTCAGTGCTCTCTCTATTTTAAACTTCATGTAAGAAATTTATTTCAAGCTTAAGTGTAAGGAAAAGATGTTCCTTTTGTTGATAAACTGGCATAACTTTTCTACAGATGCGCTAAGACATCTGGAGATCTGTTCCAATCTTTCTTTATATTTATTTATTGATTATTGATTATTTATTTGTTTATTTTTAGAGACAGGGTCTTGCTCTGTCACCCAGGCTGGAGTACAATGTTGTGAACACAGCTGACTGCAGCCTTGAACTCCTGGGCTCAAGCTATCCTCCTACCTCAGCCTCCCTAGTAGCTGGGACTACAGGCATGTGCCACCACACTTGGCTAATTTTTAATTTTTTTTTTGTAGAGACAGAGTCTTGCTTTGTTACCCAGGATGTCTTGAACCTCTGGGCTAAAGCTATCCTCCCACTTCAGCCTCCCAAGGTGTTGGAATTATTGGCATGAGGCTGTCCTTGTCCCAATCATTAACCTGACCCTATCTTTCTCTTTGTTGATAGTTTCTCTAACTCTAATTTGTTTTTTTATGTATATAACTATGAATATTGTGTAATATTGCCTCAAATCTTTTGTGAAATTAGGTAGATAGGTAGATAGATGGAGACAGTAATTTTTTTTAATTAAGGAAGATGGATTACTTCCCCTTAGCATTTGTTCTGTTTATTTTTTTCCTGCAAGCTGTGCATATTTAGACACCTATAATGCTACACTGTTCTTCATTGCAGTATTTCTCTGCCTGTTAACTTTATTTACATGTGTATTTTTTTTACTGTTCGCATTAAATGACTGCTCCATTGTTTTAATCTTGGGTTTAGTGATGACCATGAGCAAGAGCTCCCATTCTTAGGTAAAAGAGGTGAAAATATTTCACAAATGAGAAGGCATTGTGCACATTTTTTTCGCCAGGGGAATTTGCAGCACTGCTCAACCGTGGTTGAACTCAAATTTCAAGCCTGGTGTTACGAGCAATAGCAGAGCTGTTCCCTGTCTGTGCATAATGTTTCATGACCTTGGCATACATCTTCCTGAGACTCAACTTTGAACTGAAGTTTCTCTGGGGAGGATGCCCTCAAAATAACGGCTTTCAGAGTGCACTCACTGCCCCTTTTCCTTAGAGTTTATCTATTGGTAATGTCACAAAGGATACATACTAAGTTTGGGGGGGTGTAAAGAGAGACATATTAATTTCAAGATTTTTAAAATCCTCTCCACTAACTCCTGCATGACAGCTCTCAAACAGAACATATTCACTTGGGTACTCATCCCAACACACGCCCCGTCTGTTGTCATGTCTCTAGGGCTGGATTAGATATATTGCATGATTAAATAAACAAATGAATTGCTTTAGAGCCGGAGCCCCATGTTAAACCCTCTTTATTTTATTTTATTCTTTTTTGGATTTTGACTGGATGACAACTTCAGTATGTTGCCTTTTTTATGTTGTTTTCCCTTAGGCTGCTACTATGAGATTTAAACTAATTGAGGTTTATACCAATACAGTTTACAACACTCTAATAAATCAAGTTTACAAGCCAAATGAAGTTTTAAACCTTGGTAGCTTAGAAATAGGTATTTAAAAACAGCAAGTAGATCCATAATGGAGATGAAGGAGGCAAAATACCCCAAAGATCAGATAATGTTCACTATGTATAGTTTTTATGAGGATTAAATAAAATAAATAGTACAAAGTACATAGAACACTTTCTGGTACATAACAATATGAAGGTGAAATAAATGATAGCATAGTAGGCTGTCTTAGCTGAGCAAAAACTGATATTCAGTTTGTTATTTGTGAAACAAGTGGATTTCGAGCGTAGGTACCACTGTTGAGTTCTACTGGAAATTTCTATGGTGAAATATTTACTAAATTAATTGCACATTAAAGCTAAAGGCTGCAACTTGGAAATCACTGACAATGCCAGATAGTCAATGGACAGCAAGGATGTCTGAAGTGGACCATAGTGTAGAAGAATGCTTAAAAACACAAGCCTGCAAGGAAAATCAGCAGCTCTGGGCTTGGAGAAAATTTTTTAAAGCATAGACCTTTCTCCAAGGAGGAAGTAGTCTAATAAGAGAAGACAGATGATGGGCAAACAAAAACTTGGATGCAATAAAGAATAAATGTAAGAGGTTCCACACTAGAAGGTGGGGAGGTAATTAATGGGTAAGTTTGATTAGGGGAATTTCAAAATCATGGACCTTTCATGGAATTCTTTCTTCCTTTCAACTGTGTTGACGCATGAGTATAAGAAAAAGAGAATAGCCTTCTGAGTATGTTGTTTTACACCTTGTATATCTTAACATGTTAACGGGCACAGCTGAGCTCCAAATGTATTTGCCTTAGTCAAAAAATATAGCTTTCACTGTGGTGTTTTCTGGGCAACTGTGTTCTGTTTTGATCTTTCCTTGACCCAAATTTATAGTCATTGAATTTTAGAGCTTTATTCAACCTGAAGTCTGATATCCCCATTTGGTTAAGAGCAAAACTTTTGGATAAAGTAGATTTGGATGAGAACCACTGGTTCATTGCTCAGAAATCTTAGACAAGTTAATTAAGTTCTTTTAGCCTTGACTGTACAACTAAATAAAAAAAATAAAATTACATTACTAGGTACAGTCATTCTCATAAATGGACATTATTACTATTCTTTTTAGGGCCCAGGCAAATTAAGTGATTTTTTTCAAGCCACACAGCTAGTTGTGGAATTCAGAATCATATGAAGATTCTCAGACAGGAGCTATTACCACTACATAATATTAGTTTTTGGATCCCCAAAAAGATTCTTTCATTTCTCAAAAAAAAAAAAAAAAAAGGAAAAAGTAATCTCTCTTCTGACTTTCATGCTATCTGAAATTTTTTTCTAAGCTCAATTGATGATTATTATTCTTGGACATGTGCTTTGAGAAAATCTACTTCAGAAGAAAAGCTACACTTTTGTGGCAGAACAGAATAAAAGAACAGAATAAAAGGTGTACTAGTACCTTATAGGTGTACATTGTGAACTACTCAATATTCCAAAGAAAGGAGAACAGTGAGAGAACGAGAGAGCAAGATGAGTGTGGGTGAGTATGTGTGAGATTGTATTTCCCCAATTTCTTGGGCTCCAACTCTGTGCTTAGACACTCTACTAAGTATTTACAAATGTTATCTCATTTAATCTTTACCATACTCTGAAAGATAGATACTGTATGGTTACAAAAACCTGAGGCTCAGAGAAGTTAAGTAATTCACCAAAGCCACAAAGCTTGAAAATGACAAAACCAAGACTTAAATCTGGTCTGTTTGTGCCCCAAACTTATAGTAATAATGAATGAATTACATTGCATTCCTCTATTGCCTATCTGAAATGAGTACTAAATGGAAATTGGACTGGGGAAAGTCTCATTAATAGGCCTGTTGAACATGCAACTTTACATAAAGGAATAATGAAAACCACCAAGCAAGAATCAGATTTACTGACTATTTGTACACATAATAACTTATTTAAACAAAGACAAATAACAATAACTTATTTATTTTTATTTAAATAATGTGTCTATTTGGACAAAAAGTTTATTAATGGATCCTCCCCCTTTGAGCATCCCCTCTTACTTGTCTGATTAGCAGAGCTGACTGCTGTGCTAGATCTGAACACAAAGTTGAGTTCTGAGAAGGGAGAATTAAATGAGGAGAATGCTAGTTGTCCATCAAAATTCATCTCACCTTCTTATATGTTAATGTAGCAATATCATGGCTATCCAATGAGATTATGTGTTCTAGCCTACCTTGTAGTAGGTATGGCCATGTGACTACATTCTCACTAACAAAGGGTGAGCTTGAGACTTAATCCATGTGGATGTTCTCTTCTCCAATTTATTTTACCCCTTACAACTGGCTGTTCTGGAAGAGAAAGAAAAAGTGGCAGAACAACAAACACATGAAAAAAGGCTCAACTTCATGGATTAGAGAAATGCAAATCAAAATCACAATGAGATACCATCTCACACAAGTCAGAATGGCAATTATTAAAAAGTCAAGAAACAACAGATGCTGACGAGGTTGCAGAGAAATAGGAATGCTTTTATACTGCTGGTGGGAGTATAAATTAGTTCAATCATTGTGGAAGACAGTGTGGCCATTCCCCAAAGATTTAGGACCAGAAATACCATTTGACCTGGCAACCCCATTACTGGGTATATACACAAAGGAATATAAATCATTCTATTATAAAGATACATGCACAGGTGTGTTCATTGCAGCACTATTCACAATAGCAAAGATGTGGAATCAACCCAAATGCCCATCAATGATAGTCTGGATAAAGAAAATGTGGTACATATATACCATGGAATTCTATGCAGTCATAAAAAAGGAATGAAATCATGTCCTTTGCAGGGACATGGATGGAGCTGGAAGCCATTATCCTCAACAAACTAACACAAGAACAGAAAACCAAATACCGCATGTTCTCATTTCTATGTGGGAAGTGAACCATGAGGACACATGGACGCAGGGAGGGGAATAACACACGGTGGGGCCTGTCAGGGATGAGGGGGACGAGAGCGTTAGGAAAAATAGCAAATGCATGCTGGGCTTAATACCTAGGTGATAGGTTGATAGGTGCAGCAAACCACCATGGCACATGTTTACCTATGTAACAAACCTGCACATCCTACATTTGTACCATGGAACTTAAAATAATAAAAAAAGAGAAAAAGAAACTACACAATTACTACTAAAAAAAGGTGGCAGCAATCCAACTTTGACCATGTAGGGGTTGTATTTAAAGGGTTATGACATGATGGCTTGAGAGGAGCCTTGGAAAGAGCTGCTCTGCTTACCATGCACTGCTAACCTTTAAACTGATAGCTGAGAGAGAAATTTCCATATACTTCAAGGTGCTGTGTTTTATGGTCTCTCTCTCTCTCTCTTTTTTTTTTGGCAACTGTTTAGCTTTATCATAACTAAAACAGGGATAAAATAGTTGGGTAAGACTCCCTAGAGAAAGAGACTTGAGTTGGACCTTGAAATATTCATTGAAGATTAATCCAATGGAAAGCAAAAAGGGAAAGACAGAGAAGAAAAACTCTTCTTTATATGTCGAGTAGGAATTAGACATTCCCTTGTCCATTATAAAGTAGAACAATAAAATCTGTCCTTGGCAGGAGTCTCACTTTATGACAAAATAAAATTGCTTAACAAAGTAAAAAAAGATACTCTAAATGCAAATATACAATAGAAGTACACATCTTTAACTCTTACTAAAAGGTGTCTAGACCTGGTTCCCTGTACATTATGGGGAATTTTTAGTGAAAGTAATGGAGTTCTATTGGGGATTATATAAAATTGTAGGATAAAACCTACTTTAGTTCTATTGTACAGTTGAAAAAAGCACAAGCAATTACTATTTGACTATACTTGCCATATCCTTAATTATGTTACTCTCTACATTTTATCTTTTTGAAAACAAATGTTTCACTCAAGTCATGATGGAGTAACTGGTACCAGATTTAATATCCTACCATAAACAACTAGAAAGCTGTTTTCAGACATTGGACCAAAAGCAGTATAAGATGGATATCCTTGAAAGAAGAGAAACAAGAAAATGAACCTGACCATCACCCTGCTTTCTGTCTGGAGGCTTTGTCTGGGCAGCCATCCAGGCAGGAGAAACTTAAGGAGAACATGGTCTTTTTGAGTTGAGAAAATAGGGATCAGAGTCTGCAGGGGTTGAGGTGACTGGAATTTGCAGTGTGAAGAACCAGACAGGAAAAGGGTATGCAGAGAAAGAGTTCCATATATATGTATGGAGGTCACCTTAGTATTGTGGAGTACTAAATGACACATACAAAGGGTAACATTCCATGAGACTGAGAAAAGAATGGGGTGGGACATGTGTGCTAAATAATTCCCACAGTTCACATAGGGTGGGAGGAGATGTTCAGCTTTCAACCAGTCAGAATGAAGTGAACAACTGGAACATTCCGTAGAGTCCCCTGAGAGGTCATGGTTTAGTAGCAGAGTGAAATGATGCCTAGGGTAAAGGCAACATTATATCTGCCCCAATATAGTTTTAAAACAAGCCTCAAAATAATTCAGCATATCCCCACGTAATTTTAGTGCATTTGAGAAAAAGTCCAACACTCTTTAAAGACAACAAAATCTAGCACTCAACGTCATACTAATCACTAAGCTTAGCTTCCAATAAAAGTTTACTAGGCACATGAAGGAGCAATAAAATGTATTCATAATTTGCAGAAAATATGTCAATGATCCAGAAAAGACAATGATGATATTAACAGATGAGGACTTTAAAATATTTATTGTAAATACGTTAAAAGACTTAAAGGAAAATATAAACATCATGAGGTAATGTATGGGAAATATATTTTTAAAGAAACTAATAATAGAGCTGAAAAACACAATATTTCGAATGAAATTTTTACTGGATGTGATAAACAGCAGATTGAGCACTAAAAAAAAGCAGGCTGGGCATGGTGGCTCATGCCTGTAATCCCAGCACTTTGGGAGGCCAAGGCGGGCAGATCATCAGGTCAGGAGATTGAGACCATCCCAGTCAATATGGTGAAACTCCGTCTCTACTAAAATACAAAAAAAAAAAAAATTAGCTGGGTGTGGTGGCATGCACCTGTAGTCCCAGCTACTAGGGAGACTGAGGCAGGGGAATTGCTTGAACCCAGGAGGCGGAGGTTGTAGTGAGCTGAGATTGTGCCATTGCACTCCAGCCTGGCAACAGAGTGAGACTCCATCTCAAAATAATAATAAATAATAATAATAATATAAATAATAAAAAAGCAGTGAAGTTGAATACATAGCTTTAGAAACTATTCAAATGGAAATAAGAAAGGATAAAAAGAAACATAACAACTATCTCAGTTACTCGTGGGATAGCATCAAGCAGTGAAACACGTGCAACTTCAGCCCCATAAAATTGAGGTGTACAGAAAACATCTTTTTAAGTTACAGCCAAAAAAGTATAAATTTGATTAAAACTACAAAGCCACAGATCTAAGAAGCTCAACAAATTCCCAGCAGAATAAACACCCATAGAAAACTAAACCATGGCATGCCACAAATTGTTTAAAAACACTGAATAAGAGAAACCTGAAGAGCAGCCAGTTGCTGGGGTACAGGCATTGTGTACAGGGGGACAAAGATAAAAAGACTGTGGATATTTCCAAGCAAGCTAGAAGACAGTGGAACATATCTTTAAATGTTAAAACAAACAAAAACCATCAACCAAGAATTTCATATGCAGCAAAAATATCCTTCAAAACTGAAGACAAAATAAAGGATTTTTCAGATAAATAAGATGCTCAGATAATTCATTAGCAGAATATCCGCCCTCTAAGAGTTTCTTCAGGCAGAGGAAAATGATACCAGATGAAAATATTGAAAAGTGAAGAGTGTAAGAAATAATAAATATGTAGTACATTTTTATTTCTTTTTATATTTTTAAAAATATCAAATATTTAAGGCAAAAATATCAAATATTTAAGGCAAAAATATTAACACTGTATTTATTATTAGGTTTATAACATATGTAGAAATAACATGTATAACAACATAATGGCCAGGGAGAATTGAATTATCATTAAAAGTAGACTCTAATAAGTTAAAGATGCATATGAGAAACCCTAAGGCAGCCATTTAAAAAATATCAAAAGAGTAAACCTAATAAACTAATACATGGATAAAATGGAATACTAAAGAAATATAATTAATCCAAAAGAAGGCAGCACATGAGAAAAGAAGGAAGGAAATACAGATGCTACAAATAGAAAACAAATGGTAAGATGATACATTCACCATATTGAGATCCTCACTAAATATACATAGTGTAAATATTTCTGTTAAAAGCACAGATTGTCGGTCTGGATAAAAAGGCAAGACCCAACTATAAACTATCTACAAAAAACATACTTTAAATTAAGAAGACATAGACAGGCTAAAAGTAAAAGGATGGAAAATATTTACCATGCTAATATGAGTGATAAGAAAGTGGGGTGGCTGTATTAATATCAGTTAAAGTAGACTTTGGGTCAATAAATACTGCCCGACATAAAAGAGACATTTTATACTGATAAAGGAGTTCATGCTTGAATAAAATATCATATTTCTAAATGTGTATGCACCTTGCCTAAAAATAGAGCTTCAAAATACATGGAAATAACTAAACAGAACTAAAAGGAGAAATAAATACACATAGGTAATTGTAAATTGCAACAAATCTCTTTATGTTATTCATTGAGCAGGCAGACAAAGAAAATCAATAAATGCTTAAAAGTCTAGAGCAAAATTGTCAATCAACCTAACAAAAGTAGAATGTATATTTCTCAAAGTTAATATAGAATATTGGCTAGGATAAACTATCTGTTGAGCTGTAAAATAAATCTTAGCATATATAAAAGGATTGAAGTCTTATAGAAAATATTCTTTGATCACAATGCAATCAATTAACTATAAATTGGAAGCAGAAACATATCTTTCAGATCTCTTAAATTTTGAAATTAAACAACACACATTTAAATAGTCCATGGGTCAAAGAAGAAATAACAAGGGAAAATCAGAAAATAAATTTTAAATTGAAAAATAATAGAAAACTTAATGCATCAAAATTTGTAGGATGCAGATAAAGCAGTATATAGAAGGAAGTTTGTAACTTTTAAATGCTAAGTTAGAAATAAAGAGCAGTCTCATGATTTAACCTCGTATCTCAGGAATATAGAATAAAAGAGCAAAGTAAACCCAAAGTATATACAAGGAAAGAAAAAATAAAAATAAGAACAGAAAAATCAATGAAACAAAACATGAACAGAGAAAATAAATGAAAGAAAAAGAAAAATCTGTAAAATATTAATAAATACATTTCTAGCCAGAAAATTAAAAAGTGAAATTATATGAATTAGCAATATAATAAATGACAGAGAAGACATCACTACAGATCTTCTTTATGTTACATTAATTATTAATGATTTTATGCCTGATATTTCATTTTTGACATCTTCAATTAAATGAAGATGTCAATTGAAGGTTGACATCTTCGATTAAATAAAAAATGCCTTAAAAAATTATCAAAATTTACATAAAAAGAAATAGAAAAACTTAATAGCCCTTACATATTAAAGAAAGTAAATTTGAATTGAAAATGTTCCCACAAAGAAAATGTCAGACCCGGGTGGGATCATTGGTAGATTCTATCAAATATTTAAGAAAATAATAATACCAATATTTTACAAGACGTTTTGTAAAATAGAGGAAAAGAATTATCCCAGCTTGATTCACAAGGTCAACATTTCCAAAAATAGGCAAACATTGTGCAAGAAAACGAAATTACAGACAATATCCCTCATTAACATACATGTAAGATTTCTTAACAAAATATTTAGCAAATTGAATCCAGTAGTATATAGAAAAATAACATGTTATAACCAAGTGGGTTTTATTCCAGGAATGAGAGGTCAATTTAGTGCTTAGAAACCAATGTAATTACCATAGTAACAAAACAAAGGAGAAAAAATTACACACGATTATCTTAATATATGCAGAAAATTATCTGACAAAATTTAACACTAATTCTCTAAGAACTTTCAGAAAACTAAGAAGAGAAGGTGACTTTCACAATATGATAAAGGATAATAATAAAATCTCATAGTCATTATCATACTTAATGGTGAAAAACCAAGATGAGGAAGAAAAACAAAGATACCATTGTCACCATTTCAACACTTTACAAAAATCATAGTCAATGCAATAGGATCAAACTAAATAAAATGTGAGAGGAAGTAGAGCAAGATGGCTAAATAGAAACTTTCACTGATTGTCCTCCCTGGAGAAATACCAAATTTAACAACAATCTACACAAAAAAACACCCTCATAAGAACCAAAAATCAGGCAAGCAATCACAGTACCTGATTTTAACTTCATATTACTGAAAGAGGCACTAAACAGGGTAGGAAAGACAGTCTTGTATTGCCAACACCAACCCTCCCTCATCTCCTGGCAGCAGCCACATGGCATAGAGGCAAAACTCTGTGCTTTGGGAAGGAGAGTGCGACTGTGGGAGCTGGCACTAGAACTTAGTGCTGCCAACACCAGGCAGAACTCAGCCAATTAACATGGAAGGAACATTTAGACCAGCCCTAGCCAGAGGGGAATTGCCCATTCCAGCAGTTGTAACTTGAGATACCACAAGCCTTGTCACCCTGGGTTTAAGCGCTCTGGGGTTCTAAATAAACTTGAAAGGCAGGCTAGGCCACAAGGACTGCAACTCCTAGGCAAGTCTTAGTGCTGAGCTGGGCTTGTAGCCAGTGGACGTTGGGGGCACGTGATTTAGCAAGACACCAGCCAGGGCAGCCAGGGAGTGCTTACACTGCCCATCCCCCAACCCCAGCCAGCACAGCTGACAGCTCCAAAAGAGTTCCCTTTCTTCCACTTGAAGAGAGGACAAGGAAGAGTAAAGAAGACTTTGTCTTGCATCTTAGATAACAGCTCAGCCACAGTAGGATACGTCACTGGACAGAGTTGTAAAGCCTCCCACCCAGGTCCTACCTCCTGGACAATATTTCTAGACACACACTCAGCCAGAAGGTAAACTGCTGCCTTGAAGGGAAGGATCCAGTTCTGGAAGGATTCATCCTCTGCTGGCTAAAGAGCCCTTGGGCCCTGAAAAATCAGCAGTGGTAACCAGGTAGTACATGCCATGGGCCTTGAGTGAGACTCTGAGATGTGCTGGTTTCAGGTGTGACTCAGCATATTCACAGTTGTGGTGGCTATGAAGAGAAACTCCTTCTGCTTGAGAAAAAGCAGAGAGAAGAATAAAGGGGACTTTGCCTTGCAGCTTAGGTACCAGCTTGGACACAGTGAAAAAGAACACCAAGTAGACTCTTGGGGTTCCCAATTCCAGGCCTTGACTCTTGGATGGCATTTCCGGACCTACTCTGGGCCAGAAGAGAGCCCACTTCCCTGAAAGGTGAGTCTCAGGCCTGGCAGCATTCGCCACAAGCTGACTGAAGAGCCCTTGGACCTTAAGTGAACATTAGTGGTACCCTGGCAGAAATCCCCATGAACCTGTGGTGGTAGACATGGGGAGAGATGCCTCTGTCTGGGGAAAGGGGAGGGAAGAGTGGGAAGGACTTTATCCTGTGATTTTGGTGCCAGCCTAGTCACAGTAAAATAGAGCACCAAGTAGATTTCTGAAGTTTCAGTGGCTCCTGGATGGCATCTCTGGACCTGCCTGAGGCCTGGGGGGAGCTTGGCACCCTGAAGGGAAGGACACAAAACTGCCTGGCTTCACCACCAAGTAGTGGTTACAGCAGGCTTTGGGAAAGACCCAGTGCTCTGCTAGTTTCAGGTCTGACCCAGCACAGTCTCACAGTCTCAGTGGTGGTAGCCACAAGGGTGCTTGTGTTACCCCGCCCCCAGCTCACCAGAGAGCAGCTCACCAGAGAGAGAGAGAGAGACAGAGTTTGTTTGGGAGAAAGTAAGAGAAGAATACAAGAGACTTTGCCTGGCAATCCAGATAATTTTTCTGGATCTTATCCAAAATTACCAAGTCCGTACCTCTAGGAGTCTGTAAGAATCACAGCATTACTGAGCTTGGAGTGCTCCCTAATGCACATACAGCTGCAGTGACTAAAAACTTGGATCACAACACCCAAGTCCCTTCAAATACCTGGAAAGCCTTCCCAAGAAGTACAGGCACAAACAAGCCCAGACTGTGAAGACTACAATAAATACTTAACTTTTCAATGCCCACACATAGAGAAACATCCACAAACTTTAAGACTATCCAGGGAAACATGACCTCACCAAATGAACTAAATAAGGCACCAGGGACCAATGCCAGAGAGACAGAGATATGTGACCTTTCAGACAGAGAATTCAAAATAGCAGTTTTGAAGAAACTCAAGGAAATTCAAGATAACAGAGAAGGAATTCAGAATTCTATTAAAGTTAACATAGACATTGAAATAATTTTAAAAAATGAAGCAGAAATTCTGGAGTTGAAAATGCAATTCACATACTGAAGAATGCATCAGTCTTAACAGCAGAACTGATCAGGCAGAAGAAATAATTAGTAAACTTGAAGACAGGCTATTTAAAAGTACACAGAGGAGACAAAAAATATGAAAGAATGAAGCATGCCTACAAGATCTAGAAAATAGCCTAAAAGGGGCAAAACTAAGAATTATTGGCCTTAAAGAGGAAATTAATACATATCAGCAGAGAAAAACAGCTATATTTAAAGGAATACAGGAAGAAAGAAAAGAAGGAAAAAA
Organism: Pongo abelii; assembly: GCF_028885655.2. Classification (NCBI taxonomy): domain Eukaryota; kingdom Metazoa; phylum Chordata; class Mammalia; order Primates; family Hominidae; genus Pongo; species Pongo abelii. The sequence continues at coordinate 25,830,286 of NC_071993.2, read as the reverse complement.
AGGCCACAAAACAACAGAAAACAAATAATAAAATGGCAGGAGTAAATCCTTACTTGTCAACAATAAAACGGAATGTAAACAGACAAATCTCTCCAATCAAAAGACATAAAGTGGCTGAATGGATTTAAAATATAAGACAATGGTGTGTTGCTTACAGGAAAAATATATTTCATGCCATTGGAAACCAAAAAAGAGCAGGAGTAGCTATACATGTATCAGATAAAATAGAGAAAATAGGTTTAAAGACTAATATGATAAGAAGAGACAAAGAAGGTCATTATATAATGATAAAAATGTCCGTTCAGTAGGGAATATAACAATTTTAAATATATATATTCACCCAACACTGTAGCACTCAGATATATAAAGCAATTATTATTAGAGTTAAAGAAAGAGATAGACCCCAGTACAATAATAGCTAGTAAAGTCAGCACCCCACTTTTGCATTAGACAGATCATCCAGACAGAAAATGAAAAATGAAATATCAGACTTAATCTGCACTATAAACAAAATGGACCTAGAAGATTATTTACAGAACACTTAATCCAACAACTGCAGAATCACACTTTTCAGCACATGGATCATTTTCAAGGATAGACCATATGTTAGGTCACAAAACAAGTCTTAACACATAAAAAAAAATTGAAATAATATCAAGCATCTTCTCTGATCACAATGGAATAAAACTATAAATTAATAAGAGGAATTTTGGAATCTATACAAGCACATGGGAATTAAACAATATGTTCCTGAATGATCACTGGGTCAATGAAGAGATTAAGAAATAAACTGAAAAATTTCTTGAAACAAAGGATAATGGAAACACAACACACTAAAACCTATGATATGCAGTGAAAGCAGTACTAAGAGGGAAGTTTGTAGCTATTAGTGCTTATGTGAAAAAATAAGAAAAACTTCAAATAAACAACCTAATGATGCATCTTAAAGAACTAGAAAAGCAAGAGCAAACCAAAGTCAAAATTGGTAGAAGAGCAGAAATAATAAAGATTAGAACAGAAACAAATGAAATTGATATGAAAAATACAATACAAAGATCAATAAAACAAAAAGTTTGTTTTTTTGAAAAGATAAACAAAATTGAAAAAGCTTTAGCCAAACTAAGAAAAAAAGAATGAAGACCCAAATAAATAAAATCAAAAATGAAAAAGAAGACATTACGACCAGAGACACTAAACCAATACCACAGAAATTCAAAGGATCTTTCTTTCCTTGTTTGCAGAAGATATAATACTGAATTTGTTTATCAGTTCTAATACTTTTTGGTGGAGTCTCTAGGTTTTTCCAAATGTAAGATCATACTTTATATCTTATAATACTGAATTTGTTTATCAGTTCTAATACTTTTTGGTGGTGTCTCTAGGTTTTTCCAAATGTAAGATCATAAGATATAAAGTCAACATACAACAAACAGTAGCATTTCTATATACCAACAGCAAATAATCTGAAAAAAAATCAAGAAAGTAGTCCCATTTACAATAGCTACAAATAAAATACCCTGGAATTAACTAACAAAAGAAGTGAAAGATCTCTGCAATGAAAACTGCAAAACATTGATGCAAAAAATTGAAGAGGACACACACACAAAAAATGGAAAGATATTTCATGTTCATGGATTGGAAGAATCAAAATTGTTAAAATATCCATACTACCCAAAGCAATCTGCAGATTCATTGCAATCTGTATCAAAATATCAATGACATTCTCACAGAAATGGAAAAATCAATCTTAAAATCTATATAAAACCACAAAAGACCCAGAATAGCCAAAGCTGTCCTGAGCAAAAAGAACAAAACTGAGGAATTACATTACCTGATTCGAATGATACTGTGGAGCTATAGTATCCAAAACAGCATGGCACTCGCAAAAAAACAGATATAGAGGCCAGTGGAACAGAATGGAGGACTCAGAAACAAATCCAGACTTCTACAGTGAACTTATTGACAATAAAGGTGCCAAAAATATACATGGGGGAAAAACAGTCTCTTCAATCAATGGAGCTGGAAAAATTGAATATCCATATGCAGAAGAATGAAACTAGATCCCTATCTCTCACCATATACAAAAATGAAATCAAAATGGATTTAAGACTTAAATCTAAGGCCTAAAACTATGAAACGACTACAAGACAACATTGGGAAAATTCTACGTGACATTGGAGTGGGCAAAGATTTCTTGAGTAATACCCCACAAGCACAGGCAACTAAAGCAAAAATGGACAAATGGGATCACATCAATTTAAAAAGCTTCTGCACAGCAGGGAAACAATAGACAAAATGAAGAGATAACACACAGAATGGGAGAAAATATTTGCAAACTACCCACCTGACAAGGGATTAATAAGCAGAACATATAAGGAGCTCAAACGATTCTATAGGAAAAAAAAAATCTAATAATCCAATTAAAAAATGGGTGAAAGATTTGAATTGACATTTCTCAAAAGAAGATATACAAATAGCAAACAAGTATATGAATTGGTGCTCAATATCATTAAGAATCAGAGAAATGCAAATCAAAACTACAATAAGATATTATCTCACTCCAGTTAAAATGACTTTTATCCAAATGATGGACAATAACAAATGCTGACAAAATTGTGGAGAAAAGGAAACCCCAGTACAGTGTTTGTGGTAATGTAAATTAGAACAACCACTATGGAGAACTGTTTGGTGGTTCCTCACAAAACTATAAATAGAGCTACCAGCATATGATCCAGCAATCTCACTGCTAGATATATATCCAAAAGAAAGAAAATCAGTATATCCAAGAGATATCTGCACTCCCACGGTTATTGCAGCACTATGCACAATAGCCAAGATTTGGAAGCAACCTAAATGTTCATCAACAGAAGAATGGATAAAGAAAATGTGGTACACACATACAATAGAGTACTATTCAGCCATAGAAAAGAATGAGAGCCAGTCATTTGCAACAACATAGATAAAACTGGAGGTCATTATGTTAAGTAAAATAAGCCAGGCACAGAAAGACAAACTTTGCGTGTTCTCACTTCTTTGTAGGTGTTAAAAATTAAAACAATCAAACTCATGGAGATAGAGTAAAAGGATGGTTGCCTGAGGCTGGGAAGAGTAGTTGGGGGATTGGGAGGGGGATGTGGGAATGAATAATGGATACAAAGAAATAGTTAGAAACAATGAATAAGATCTTGTATTTGCAGCACAAAAGGGTGACTATAGTCAAAATAGTTTAATTGTACATTTAAAATATCTAAAAGAGTATAATTGGATTGTTTGTAACACAAAGGATAAATGCTTGAGGTGATGGTTACGCCGTTTGCCTTGATGTGATTATTACACACTGTTTGCCTGTATCAACATATCCCATATAGTCCAGAAATATGTACGCCTACTGTGTATCCACAAAAATTAAATGTTTAAAATTTAAAAATTAATAAAATGCATACAGTTGTAGAAAGAAATAAAAATGTGTATCTTTGTATACATCATGATCATGTATATAGAAAATCATAAGAAAACTTCAAAAATCTACTAGAACGAATGACCTTGGCAAAGTCATAGGGTTCAATTTAATATAAGAACTACGTTGTGCTTCTATATACTGGTAATAATAATTGGAAAATAAAATTTGATCAACTACACTATTTAGCATATTATCTGAAAATATGAGCTATTTAAGAATAAAATATTTGCAAGATCTGTACTTTAAAAACTTCAAAACATGTTGAAAGAAATTAAAGATAACATAAACAAGTGTAGATATATACTATGTTCATGGAACAAGAAACTCAATATGTTAAGATGTCAATTCTACTCAAATTGGTCTGTAGATTGAATGATATGCTAATCAAAATCCCAAGTCTTCTGATGTAGAAATTGGCAAATTGACCCTAAAATTTATACAGAAATGCTAAGAACATAGAACATAGAATAGTCAAAATAATTTTGAGGTAAAAAAAGAATAAAAATTCAAGATACAACCATCTGATTTCAAGACTTCCTGTATGGTAACAGTGATATGGTTTGGACATGTGTCCCCACCAAATCTCACGTTGAATTGTAATCCCCAGTGTTGGAGATGGGGCCTAGTGTGAGGTGACTGGATCTTGGGGAGAAGGTCCCATGAATGGTTTAGCACCATCCCCACTTGGTACTGTATAGTGAGTGAGTTCTCACAAGATCTGGTTGTTTAAAAGTGGGTAGCACCTCCCCTCCTCCCTTCTTGCTCCTGCTCTGGCCATGTAAGATGAGCCTGCTTCCCTTTGGCCTTCCATGATGATTTTCAGTTTCTTGAGGCCTCTCCAGTAGCAGAAGCTGCTATGCTTCTTGTACAGCCTGAAGAGTCATGAGCCAATTAAAGCTCTTTTCTTTATAAATAGCCAGTCTCAAGTATTTCTTTTGGCAGCCAACTGACTAATTAGAACTGACTAATGCAAACAGTAATCAAGATAATGCAGTATTTGCATTCAGATAGACCTGTAGACCACAGGTCAACTCATTGTTTATAAAGGCAGCAAGGTAATTCAGTTAGGATGGTCTTTCCAATAAACAGTGCCCAAATCACTGAAGAGACATTGATTAAATAAAAAAGAACCTCAATGAGTTCCTCATGTCACATGCAAAAATTTACTCAGAATGGAGTATAGGTCTAAGTTTAAAAGCTGAAACCATAAAACTTCTAAAAGAAATTATAGACAATGATCTTCACAATTATGGGGTAGGCAAAGCTTTTCAGGCCACACAAAGGACAAACTACAAAAATTGGAGAAACTGAACTTCATCAAAATTTTATTTTATTTTATTTTTTTATTACTATACTTTAAGTTTTAGGGTACATGTGCACAATGTGCAGGTTAGTTACATATGTATACACGTGCCATGCTGGTGTGCTACACCCATTAACTTGTCATTTAGCATTAGGTATATCTCCTAATGCTATCCCTCCCCCCTCCCCCCACCCCACAACAGTTCCCAGAGTGTACTGTTCCCCTTCCTGTGTCCATGTGTTCTCATTGTTCAATTCCCATCTATGAGTGAGAACATGCGATGTTTGGTTTTTTGTCCTTGCGATAGTTTACTGAGAATGATGATTTCCAATTTCATCCATGTCCCTACAAAGGACATGAACTCATCATTTTTTATGGCTGCATAGTATTCCATGGTGTATATGTGCCACATTTTCTTAATCCAGTCTATCATTGTTGGACATTTGGGTTGGTTCCAAGTCTTTGCTATTGTGAATAGTGCCGCAATAAACATACGTGTGCATGTGTCTTTACAGCAGCATGATTTATAGTCCTTTGGGTATATACCCAGTAATGGGATGGCTGGGTCAAATGGTATTTCTAGTTCTAGATCCCTGAGGAATTGCCATACCGACTTCCACAATGGTTGAACTAGTTTACTGTCCCACCAACAGTGTAAAAGTGTTCCTATTTCTCCACATCCTCTCCAGCACCTGTTGTTTCCTGATTTTTGAATGATTGCCATTCTAATTGGTGTGAGATGGTATCTCATGGTGGTTTTGATTTGCATTTCTCTGATGGCCAGTGATGATGAGCATTTTTTCATGTGTCTTTTGGCTGCATAAATGTCTTCTTTTGAGAAGTGTCTGTTCATATCCTTTGCCCACTTTTTGATGGGGCTGTTGGTTTTTTCTTGTAAATTTGTTTGAGTTCATTGTAGATTCTGGATATTAGCCCTTTGTCAGATGAGTAGCTTGCGAAAATTTTCTCCCATTGTGTAGGTTGCCTGTTCACTCTGATGGTAGTTTCTTTTGCTGTGCAAAAGCTCTTCAGTTTAATTAGATCCCATTTGTCAATTTTGGCTTTTGTTGCCATTGCTTTTGGTGTTTTAGACATGAAGTCCTTGCCCATGCCTATGTCCTGAATGGTAATGCCTAGGTTTTCTTCTAGGGTTTTTATGGTTTTAGGTCTAACATTTAAGTCTCTAATCCATCTTGAATTAATTTTTGTATAAGGTGTAAGGAAGGGATCCAGTTTCAGCTTTCTACATATGGCTGGCCAGTTTTCCCAGCACCATTTATTAAATAGGGAATCCTTTCCCCATTGCTTGTTTTTCTCAGGTTTGTCAAAGATCAGATAGTTGTAGATATGTGGCATTATTTCTGAGGGCTCTGTTCTGTTCCATTGATCTATATCTCTGTTTTGGTACCAGTACCATGCTGTTTTGGTTACTGCAGCCTTGTAGTATAGTTTGAAGTCAGGTAGCGTGATGCCTCCAGCTTTGTTCTTTTGGCTTAGGATTGACTTGGCGATGCGGGCTCTTTTTTGGTTCCATATGAACTTTAAAGTAGTTTTTTCCAATTCTGTGAAGAAAGTCATTGGTAGCTTGATGGGGATGGCATTGAATCTATAAATTACCTTGGGCAGTATGGCCATTTTCATGATATTGATTCTTTCTACCCATGAGCATGGAATGTTCTTCCATTTGTTTGTATCCTCTTTTATTTCACTGAGCAGTGATTTATAGTTCTCCTTGAAGAGGTCCTTCACTTCCCTTGTAAGTTGGATTCCTAAGTATTTTATTCTCTTTGAAGCAATTGTGAATGGGAGTTCACTCATGATTTGGCTCTCTGTTTGTCTCTTATTGGTATATAAGAATGCTTGTGATTTTTGTACATTGATTTTGTATCTTGAGACTTTGCTGAAGTTGCTTATCAGCTTAAGGAGATTTTGGGCTGAGACAATGGGGTTTTCTAGATATACAATCATGTCGTCTGCAAACAGGGACAATTTGATTTCCTCTTTTCCTAATTGAATACCCTTTATTTCCTTCTCCTGCCTAATTGCCCTGGCCAGAACTTCCAACACTATGTTGAATAGGAGTGGTGAGAGAGGGCATCCCTGCCTTGTGCCAGTTTTCAAAGGGAATGCTTCCAGTTTTTGCCCATTCAATATGATATTGGCTGTGGGTTTGTCATCGATAGCTCTTATTATTTTGAGATATGTCCCATCAACACCTAATTTCTTGAGAATTTTTAGCATGAAGTGTTGTTCAATTTTGTCAAAGGCCTTTTCTGCATCTATTGAGATAATCATGTGGTTTTTGTCTTTGGTTCTGTTTATATGCTGGATTACATTTATTGATTTGTGTATATTGAACCAGCCTTGCATCCCAGGGATGAAGCCCACTTGATCATGGTGGATAAGCTTTTTGATGTGCTGCTGGATTCGGTTTGCCAGTACTTTATTGAGGATTTTTGCATCAATGTTCATCAAGGGTATTGGTCTAAAATTCTCTTTTTTGGTTGTGTCTCTGCCTGGCTTTGGTATCAGGATGATGCTGGCCTCATAAAATGAGTTAGGGAGGATTCCCTCTTTTTCTATTGATTGGAATAGTTTCAGAAGGAATGGTACCAGTTCCTCCTTGTACCTCTGGTAGAATTCGGCTGTGAACCCATCTGGTCCTGGACTCTTTGTGGTTGGTAAGCTATTGATTATTGCCACAATTTCAGATCCTGTTATTGGTCTTTTCAGAGATTCAACTTCTTCCTGGTTTTTTCTTGGGAGAGTGTATGTGTCGAGGAATTTATCAATTTCTTCTAGATTTTCTAGTTTATTTGAGTAGAGGTGTTTGTAGTATTCTCTGTTGGTAGTTTGTATTTCTGTGGGATCGGTGGTGATATCCCCTTTATCATTTTTTATTGCATCTATTTTATTCTTCTCTCTTTTTTTCTTTATTAGTCTTGCTAGTGGTCTATCAATTTTGTTGATCCTTTCAAAAAAAAACCAGCTCCTGGATTCGTTAATTTTTTGAAGGGTTTTTTTGTGTCTCTATTTCCTTCAGTTCTGCTCTGATTTTAGTTATTTCTTGCCTTCTGCTAGCTTTTGAATGTGTTTGCTCTTGCTTTTCTAGTTCTTATAGTTGTGATGTTAGGGTGTCAATTTTGGATCTTTCCTGCTTTCTCTTGTGAGCATTTAGTGCTATAAATTTCCCTCTACACACTGCTTTGAATATGTCCCAGAGATTCTGGTATGTTGTGTCTTTGTTCAGTTGGGAAGCGCAAGGTGTCAGGGAGTTCCCTTTCCTGGTCAAGGAAAGGGGTGACAGATGGCATCTGGAAAATCGGGCCACTCCCACCCCAATACTGCGCTTTTCCGATGGGCTTAGGAAACGGCGCACCAGGAGATTATAGCCCGCACCTGGCTCAGAGGGTCCTATGCCCAGGGAGCCTTGCTGATTGCTAGCATAGAAGTCTGAGATCAAACTGCAAGGTGGCAGCGAGGCTGGGGGAGGGGCGCCCGCCATTGCCCAGGCTCCCTTAGGTAAACAAAGCAGCCGGGAAGCTCGAACTGGGTGGAGCCCACCACAGCTCAAGGAGGCCTGCCTGCCTCTGTAGGCTCCACCTCTGGGGGCAGGGCACAGACAAACAAAAAGACAGCAGTAACCTCTTCAGACTTAGATGTCCCTGTCTGACAGCTTTGAGGAGAGCAGTGGTTCTCCCAGCACGCAGCTGGAGATCTGAGAACGGGCAGACTGCCTCCTCAAATGGGTCCCTGACCCCTGACCCCCGAGCAGCCTAACTGGGAGGCACCCCCCAGTAGGGGCAGACTGACACCTCACACGGCCGGGTACTCCTCTGAGACAAAACTTCCAGAGGAACGATCAGATAGCAGCATTCGCAGATCAAGAAAACCCGCGGTTCTGCAGACACCGCTGCTGATACCCAGGCAAACAGGGTCTGGAGTGGACCTCTAGCAAACTCCTACAGACCTGCAGCTGAGGTTCTGTCTGTTAGAAGGAAAACTAACAAGCAGAAAGGACATCCACACCAAAAACCCATCTGTACAACACCATCATCAAAGACCAAAAGTAGTTAAAATCACAAAGATGGGGAAAAAACAGAACAGAAAAACTGGAAACTCTAAAAAGCAGAGCGCCTCTCCTCCTCCAAAGGAACGCAGTTCCTCACCAGCAACGGAACAAAGCTGGACGGAGGATGACTTTGACGGGTTGAGAGAAGAAGGCTTCAGAGGATCAAACCACTCTGAGCTACAGGAGGAAATTCAAACCAAAGGCAAAGAAGTTGAAAACTTTGAAAAAACCTTAGACGAATGTATAACTAGAATAACCAATACAGAGAAGTGCTTAAAGGAGCTGATGGAGCTGAAAGCCAAGGCTCGAGAACTACGTGAAGAATGCAGAAGCCTCAGGAGCCGATGCAACCAACTGGAAGAAAGGGTATCAGTGATGGAAGATGAAATGAATGAAATGAAGTGAGAAGGGAAATTTAGAGAAAAAGGAATAAAAAGAAACAAACAAAGCCTCCAAGAAATATGGGACTATGTGAAAAGACCAAATCTACGTCTGATTGGTGTACCTGAAAATGACGGGGAGAATGGAACCAAGTTGGAAAACACTCTGCAGGATATTATCCAGGAGAACTTCCCCAATCTAGCAAGGCAGGCCAACATTCAGATTCAGGAAATACAGAGAACACCACAAAGATACTCCTCGAGAAGAGCAACTCCAAGACACATAATTGTTAGTTTCACCAAAGTTGAAATGAAGGAAAAAATGTTAAGGGCAGCCAGAGAGAAAGGTCGGGTTACCCACAAAGGGAAGCCCATAAGACTGACAGCGGATCTCTCGGCAGAAACTCTACAAGCCAGAAGAGAGTGGGGGCCGATATTCAACATTCTTAAAGAAAAGAATTTTCAAACCAGAATTTCATATCCAGCCAAACTAAGCTTCATAAGTGAGGGAGAAATAAAATACTTTACAGACAAGCAAATGCTGAGAGATTTTGTCACCACCAGGCCTGCCCTAAAAGAGCTCCTGAAGGAAGCACTAAACATGGAAAGACACAACTGGTACCAGCTGCTGCAAAATCATGCTAAAATGTAAAGACCATCGAGACTAGGAAGAAACTGCATCAACTAACGAGCAAAATAACCAGCTAACATCATAATGACAGGATCAAATTCACACATAACAATATTAACCTTAAATGTAAATGGGCTAAATGCTCCAATTAAAAGACACAGACTGGCAAATTGGATAGAGTCAAGACCCATCAGTGTGCTGTATTCAGGAAACTCATCTCACGTGCAGAGACACACATAGGCTCAAAATAAAAGGATGGAGGAAGATCTACCAAGCAAATGGAAAACAAAAAAAGGCAGGGGTTGCAATCCTAGTCTCTGATAAAACAGACTTTAAACCAACAAAGATCAAAAGAGACAAAGAAGGCCATTACATAATGGTAAAGGGATCAATTCAACAAGAAGAGCTAACTATCCTAAATATATATGCACCCAAAACAGGAGCACCCAGATTCATAAAGCAAGTCCTGAGTGACCTACAAAGAGACTTAGACTCCCACACAATAATAATGGGAGACTTTAACACCCCACTGTCAACATTAGACAGATCAATGAGACAGAAAGTCAACAAGGATACCCAGGAATTGAACTCAGCTCTGCACCAAGTGGACCTAATAGACATCTACAGAACTCTCCACCCCAAATCAACAGAATATACATTTTTTTCAGTAGCACACCACACCTATTCCAAAATTGACCACAAAGTTGGAAGTAGAGCTCTCCTCAGCAAATGTAAAAGGACAGAAATTATAACAAACTGCCTCTCAGACCACAGTGCAATCAAACTAGAACTCAGGATTAAGAATCTCACTCAAAACCGCTCAACTACATGGAAACTGAACAGCCTGCTCCTGAATGACTACTGGGTACGTAACGAAATGAAGGCAGAAATAAAGATGTTCTTTGAAACCAGCGAGAACAAAGACACAACTTCATCAAAATTTTAAATTCAGTTACATGAAAGAGACCAAAGAATATATTGTCCAAGCACCATGGTTCATGCCTGTAACTCTAAGATTTCAGGAGGCTGAGGTGGGAGGAACCCTTGATCTCCGGAGTTTGAGGCTGCAGTGAGCCATGATTGCACCACTGTACTCTAGCCTGGGTGAGAGAGCAAGACCCTGACTCAAAAAAAAAAAAAAAAGAAATAATATATATAAAGAACTCTCACAACTCAATAATAAGACCAATTGAAACTACCTTTGCAAAAATTATAACAGTGAGAAAATTATGATGCTGAGAGAAATCTAACCTGATTCCATCTAGCTTCTAAACTCCAAGCTGCCCTTGTTCATTCCTGATCATAGGCTGAACTAACTTTGGAAGGAACTTAGTTTATAGTTTAACTTTGAAACAAAGATAACAGCCCTTTCCCAAAATCAACTCCCATCTTGCCTGGGGACCAGACTGCCCTTATAGGAGTAATATATTAGCCACAAGATTAGAAATTATGTTCTGGAGTCATACAGCCAGAGGCCACAAGATGCTGAACCTCCCCAGTTGCTCCTAGGGATAACATCACTATTATAAAACCTAAGACTGGTGCTCGAGATACTTTCTAGACCCTGCATTCTGATCCACCAGCTAGCACCCAGACCAGTAATCTGGCTCTACCAGTTCTGCAATCCCACCCAGGAACAGAAGACAACAAGAAAAACCCACTTCCATCCCTTGTGATTTCATCTCTGACCTAACCAATCAGCACTCTCCAGTCCCTGGCCTCCTGTCTGCCAAATTATCCTTTAAAAACCCCGGTCTCAAAATTTTCAGGGAGATTGATTTGAGCAATAAAACTCCAGTCTCCCATTCAGGTGGCTCTGAGTGAATTCAGCCCTCTCTACTGCAATTCCTTTACCTGGGCATGCAAAGGACAAACTCCTTGATAAATCACCTTTACTTGGGCAGCAGGCAAGGAGAAGCCATTGGACAGTTACAAAGTGGCCCTATTTTTAAAAATGGGCATAAGATTTTGCAAACATTTCACAAAAAGAACTTCACAAATGTCCAATAAACACATGAAAAAACACTTAACATTACTAGTCATTAGGAAAATGTGATTAAAACAATGAGATACCACTTTATACGCATTTCAGTGGCTCTGGTTTGGAGCAACTAGAAATCTCGGGCATTACTGATGGAAATGTAAAGTGGTACAGTCAGTTTGGAAAACGGCTGATGGTTTCTTATAAAGTTAAAAATACACTTACTATATGATACAGCAATCCCACCCCCAGGCATTTACCCAAGAGAAATGAGAACATATGTCCACACAAATACATGGACACTAATACCCATAGCCGTCTGATTTTTAATGGGCTAAAACAGAAACAACCCAAATGCCCATGGATACACATATTGGAGTACGTTTATATAATAGAATACTACTCAGCCATGAAAAGCATGGACTAATGATGTACATACAGCAACACAGATTGAATCTCAAAAAACGTTCAACTGACTTTTTAAAAAGCCATCAGATAACTTCATTTATATGGAATTCTAGAAAAGGCAATACTAATCTACAATGACAGAAAGGAGACCAGTGGCTGTCTATGACCAGGGCTGGGGAGAGTGGTTACTGCAAAGGAAACCAGAATTCTTTGGGGTGATGTCAATTCTCCATGTCTTAATGTGGTTATGGTTACATAGGAGGATACATTTGTCAAATTTATTAAACTGTAAAATAAAGTTAGTTTTTTTTAAAGGGAGACTGTTTTTCCTGTTTTGTTTTCCCCTTCACTTTTCAGAATTAAGCTGCACTTAGCAGACTTTCCTGGTTACTTTGAATCAGGAACTCCTCAAAAAGTCTGTTGATGAAGGGAGAATCACAGTTAGGCATTTAGAGCAGCTTGATATGACAACTAAATGTAGAAATTCCTAATGAAAAAAAAAAACCACTTGAAATGTTGCCACATATGGAATGGGCTGGAGAAGATATCACTGAGGCATCATTGTTGTAGGGGGTCCTTTCTAGGGAAGGGAAGGGAGGCGAAGGACCATGAGCTCATCATTATCAAGGATTCTGAAACTTCAGTTCATTTTTTATTAATAAATTGCCTTAATGTGGCCAATGAATCGCCGGTCTGATTGGAAACCCTTTCCTGCACTGAAGAAACTGCACCAATTAGCAATATTCATCTGCCAATTCAGCTCTGCAGGTTCAGGCTCATTTAACTTGACAAAAATAGCTTCTTTTTCTTGAGTAGGGGAAGTTTTTCCTCTGCCTCCGGCCCTAGTGATGGGCAGAGGTGGTGGAATCTTATTACAGCCTCCCTGTCCCTGATGCTCTTTATCCACAGGCTACCCGTTTTTTTTTTTTTTTTTTTTTTTTTTTTTTTTTTTTTTGGATACCCATTTCACGACTTTCTTTGGTTTCTTTATCACAAAAGTCACTCTGTGTCTTTTAGCTCAAAGCCCTACTGCAGTATTCTCTGTTTGTCTTTTTCCCTTTACTCTTAATATCTTCTTTATTTGTTCCTTCCCTTTTCCCCTTCTTCCCTTATCCCGTTTCATTCTTCCCTCTTTTTTTCTTTAATTCTTCACCAGCCCCTAGCATATTTGCCCCTTTCATGATGTAATCAGGAACCGACCTCTGCCGTAGTAATCAGGTGGGTTTTTTTTTTCTTTGCAGTTTCCTTATACTGAAGTTGTACCACCCCGCCCCCATCACCATCACCTCCACTTCATTTTAAATGTTCTACTCTTGTCCGAGAGAGACTGGCCACTTCTTCCTACCATTTCAGCCCATCATAAATTCGTAAATATGGATTCATTTGCTGAGCCTAAGTTTTCTGCATGAAAGTAAATCCCTTTTGTGATACCTACAAAAGTCACAGAATCATCAACCACAGTTCAAAAGAGCAAATGATAAATATTCATTGCATCACAATGAACTTGATTCTAAAAAGCAAATTATTTGCTATATAATAGAAACAGGCAGGTTAAAAACAATAATTAGAGTGTGAAAGAGGTAAAAGAAAGTTCTGAGAGTGATATAAAGTTTCATTACATTGACTGAAGATGGTTTCATGGAAGTATATTATGTCAAAACTCATCAATAATACACTTTAAATATGGATGGTTTATTTACATCAATTATGCCTCAATAAAGCTGTAAAGCAAAGCAAAGAAATAGTAAGAAACAAAGACAAACAAAAACACCAATGACTTAGGAGTAATTAGCCAAGCTATTCTTAAATGTAGGCTAGTGTATATGTAATTTTAGCCTTGCTATTTATCAGCTGTATCCTTATTCTATGAAAATCTCATTTTATCTTAAAAAAAATTAGGATGCGAGGACATACCTCTGAATGTTCAGTGGTCCTGGGATGATCTCATGCAAGCTCGTTTCACTGTGAGCTGATGAATCAGCATAAAAGCTGAATGGTATCTCATGATCACACTCTGCTATGCCAATAAGACAGTTTATTTTAACTTGCCGTTCCCATATTTTGAAAGAAACTGACTGCTGCAGAAATACACAAATCAGAGATATTATCAATCCTGAACTCCCAGTAACTTTATTTTTATTCTACTTGGTCACACAGGCTACTGGAGTTAATGTCCTATAGGCACTTGAGGATGCTGGGCACCTGGCAGGTATGCATGTTGGTCAATTCATTTGACCACATTTGTTTGCGAGGAAAATTTTCCTTAATGCATCTTCAAATAGAAAAGTCTATCAGTAATCAAATGTGAGTGACAGAAGAGTAACCTTATTCCACTAATGTCCCCTTTAAAAATTTTCCCCCTGAGCAACCATAAAGAATAAAAATAGTGATAATTATCAGTTCTCCATTTTTGCTGTGGAAGCTGGGGAACTATGAAACAAATATGCAGCTCAGTTTCTGAGGACATTAAAAAATGCATTATGCATGTTATTCTTACCCCAGTGACAACTTATTTTTTTTAACCATTGTTTTTTCTCTGACCTGATCCTTCCTTCCTTCCTTTCTTTCTTTCTCTCTTTCTTTCTTTCTTTCTTTTTCCTTCCTTCTTTTTCTTTCTTTCTCTCTCTCTTCCTTCATTTCTTCCTTTCTTTTTCTCTTTCTCTCTCTCCCTCTCTCTCTTTCTCTTTCTTTTTCTCTTTCTTTCTTTCTTTCTTTCTTTCTTTCTTTCTTTCTTTCTTTCTTTCTTTCTTTCTTTCTTTCTCTCTTCTCTTTTGTATCACAGAAAGCTTCCTCCAATCCTTTTTCTAACAAGGTAGGGTGCAAACAAAGGAATAACAAACTTCCTTTAGATATGAGAAATGTGGATCTTTTTAAGTGTTATTTTTGAGAGTCTTAAGGCAACATTAGGATAATGACATAACATGAAAACTGTGGAGATACATTTTGATCTCATGTGAGCCCCAGGGTGGCTTTTATTTACAAATCATGTTTGCTTCTCAGAGGGGTGGGCAGACATAAGCCAATGTTTCAGAGACAGTCTGAGGTGAAAGCTTTTCTCTCCCCAACAATGGCATATTTGTAGTAGAATTTTCTCATAAGAGTCTTGGTGAACAAAAATACACAGGGATAGAAGGTGGAATGGAAGGAAGTCCATTTCGGAAAGAAATAATCCTAACATAACTTTCAAGATATAACAATAGGTTATTAACTGGTGGATTTGGCAGGGAAAATTCTCCTACATCATTTTTTCTTTTTCTTCTTCTTCCTTTCTTTTTAAATTTATTTTATTTCATTTTTTTATTTTTAGAGACAGAGTCTAGCTCTGTTGCCCAGGCTGCAGTGTAGTAGCACAATCATAGCTCACTGCAGCCTTTGACTCCTGGGCTCTAGAGATCCTCCTGCTTCAGCCTCCCAAGAGCTGGGACTGTAGGTGTGTACCACCACGCCCAGCTAATTTTTTATTTTTTGTACAGACAGGGATCAGCCTCTATTGCCCAGGCTGATCTTAAACACCTGGCTTCAAGCAATCCTCCCACCTCAGCCTCCCTAAGTGCTGGGATTATGGACATGAGCTACTGTGTCCAGCATGAAATCATTTATGGTATGTTGACCATTTTTCAACTGGATATGAAGGCAGTATAGACACACAACTGTGAATTTGTGCTTTGTTTACTTAGTTTCTTTATATAGGAATTTTCAAACAAATGTAAAGTTGAGGCATGTACACTGCAGTAGGTAATGGCTGTATCAGTCAACACTTAGCCTTAGTTGTCATCACAGTGTTTTACCCCAGTACCATGCCTATCCTCGTGGGCCAAAAACACAGATAGAGTCTAGAAGAATGCACAAAGCAGCTTTTCACCAAGGGTTCAGTTTCCATTCTACTTGCTAACCCACAGAGAATGCATAGAAGGTGGAGATTAGAGAGTGACTTCTACACTCCATTCAGCAGATTCCAAGTTTCTCAATGGCCATGAAGAGTCTTCGCTCTAGAGCCTCAAGGTTACTAAACTGCCACTTTTCAAGGTTCCTATTCTTGCTTTCTCCTCCATGCCGCAGTCTTTAATTCCTTTGGTCTTCCCAGTTTTTCCCAGATTCTGCCCATTTGGTCTCTGGAAGGGGTTGTCAGTCACTCAGCTCCATGGGTTTTAATGCTAGGTGGAGTCATAGTGAAGTTTCTATAATGTAATCAGACTTATTATTCCAAGGCCAAGACTGATCTACTTTTATCAGTTAGAACTCCTTATATTGCAAGTGACAGAAAGCCCAAGCCAAGGGACTTGGGTCAAGTTTGTCCTCAAGAACTCGCTTGTCCTTTCAGCTTCTAGTATGTCCTTGCCCTCATCTACTCAGGCTTTCCTACCAATTGCTGGCTGGCTGTTCTATAGTGACTTCAGGTTCGACATCAGACACAGAGACAACAGCCTTGCACAGACTTCTCCACCAGCAATGTAGTTTCATAAAAATCTAACCCCCATAACAAATCCTTTAATCTATATTACTTCTAGTGGTTCTACTTCTTTGACTAATAATATGCCTTTACATAATACATTCCAAGGTCTTGGAAAAGTCTATGCACATTGCATTCATCTGTTCTTGCACTGCCATAAAGAAATACCTGAGACTGAGTAATTTATAAAGAAAATATGTTTAATTGGCTCACAGTTCTGTAGGTTATACAGGAAGTATGGCAGCATCTGCTTCTTGGGAGGCCTTAGGAAACTTACAATTATGTCAGAAGGTGAAGGGGAAGCGGGCACGTCTTACATGGCCAGAGCAGGAGCAAGAAGAGGTGGAGGGGCAGCCTAGGCAGGTGATACAGACTTTTAAACAACTAGATCTCGTGAGAACTCTATCATGAGAATAGCACCCAAGGGATGGTGCTAAACCATTCATGAAGGATCCACCCCCATGATCCAATAACCTTCCACCAGGCCCCACCTCCAACATTGGGGATTATAGGGACATGAGATTTGGTGGGGACACAGACACAGACCATATCACACATATACTCTGTCTGCCACTCTCTTGATTAAAAATTGCAATCTAGTTTAGACAGTCGGTCTTAGTAATAGTGAGCATTCTCTTTTTATATTTTATTGAAGTCATTAGACAAATAATTATAAAGCTTGAGTCACTATTTAATATGTCATGAGCATTATTCATGCCCTTGCACAGTCTTTATAACCATAATTTTAAAAAGGCTTGACAATATTTGAGTGGATGCTCTGTAATTTCATTTTTCACTTTTCTATTGTTGGCGCTGTAGGTTTTTCCCAATACTTTACTGTTATGAATAATGATCTGAGGTGCTGCTTCATGCATATAATTTTTCCATATTTTTGGAATATTTGGTTAGTCTATAATTTCATAAGTTGAGGATAAAGGTATGTAAAAGGTATTAGCATTTGTATTGCTTTTGATTCATATTGTTTAATTGCTTTCAAAAGGACTAGGACAATTACAATCCTGTTAGTAATTGGTAATATCCTTGCTAGCTTTGATTGTCCAGCTTGGACTGAGTTGTACATTCACCTGACTGTGATGAAGCAGCTGGTCCTGCAACTCGAGCAGTGGAGTTTCCGAGTCTATAGAGTTTTTCTTGTTGATTCTCAGTTCATGGTGGAGTCATTCAAGTGTATTTCTGGCATCTTGGCAGTCCTGAGTGCCATGCTCTCTCTAGAAATTCCACAAGTTAACATCGTGATCAAAATGTAGCTGCAGAGTAAAAAAGCTAAAAAGCAAACTGAAAGTTTCTAGATCTAGACGTGGATTCCTTATTTGATGATTCTACAAGTGGCTTAGGAAGCAAAAAATTCAAAAAAGTAACTAAAGTTTTATGTGGACTGATGACTGCAGCATAGTTCTCTTCTTACCTTATGATCAGTCAGATGAAGAAAGTATGAACATTGTATTATAGCATATTGATTTTGCCATTCAATGTGGAGAAGATTCAAAATTTAAATAACCAAAGGAATACGAAAATGAGTCTTCTTCTATGTTTGATGAATATTTTCAAGAACACCAGGATGAATGAAGAGTTTACTAAGGAGTAACTGTCTATATGTGAAGAGCTTGTGGCCAAACTGGCAGAATATTCTTCTCTTCGAAGGATGCAGTAGTAGAAAGCTGCATATTCTAATGAAAAAAAAAGTACATTTTTTTTATCAGCAGCATGCCTGAATCAAGTTTTGAATTATTCTGAAACTGCTGCTGCTTAACGTGGAAACTTGTAGTATTATTTTGATAGTATCAATTTAAATTTAAAAGTCAAAATTGAAATGAATGCACATAGATTTGTATATAAATTAGCACCTCTGCAACAGTTAATAAGGCTAATACAATCTCATTTTTACTGTTTGTATTGTTTTTGAGGTGCAGGAATTATTGTAACAAAATATACATGTCTATTCAGAGGGAAATATCTGGAAGGATATAGGTAAGATCACTGCCCATCTGTATCTTACCATTTCCCTACATTGAAAATGTATTATTTATATAATTAAAAAATTTAAAAGGGAATATAATTTTAAGGTCTTTCCTGATTTAACAGAAAAAAGTACCTATTCAATTTGAAAGGCATTCTACATTGCTCATTTTATGCTAGTATCTATTTTCTGCTTTACAATATCTAGAAAATATCAATATCTTTACTGATCCAGAGTACACCTGAAATATTGGAAAGACACTTTCCCTGGACATTAATTTCTGAGTTGTGAATGCAATCTGCCAAAAATATAAGGATTTGACCGCATATTTTCTGATTAAACTAGGATACTTATTTGGATCATTTGTGTAATTGGAAAGGTTAAGAGAATCATCAGGGGAGACAATGTGGAGGCTATAAAAACACTGCAATTAATATCTTATCTTTTTAAATTTTAGGTAATAGCACTTTTGCTCTTCATAATAGCATCTTCAGGGAAAGCATATTGAATTCAATCTGTTGTGTGAAATATTTTCAGTTAGAGAAGGTACAGTATGTATATATAAATGAATGTACAGATTGCTGATGATTTATTTTGGATCTATAGCAGCCTTGGAAATAGAACTGAGTTTTATATAGATCTTTCCGAGTCAGGGTAGCCCTAAGCTCTTTATAGAGCAGTAATGTTGGCTGTGTCTAAATAAGACCCATCCTTACAGCTGAAAGATAAAAAAAAATCCAGATAATGAACCATTTAATTTTTTCTGTATAATGTCACATAAACAGTTTGATTTGGGGCTTCCAAAACTGCATGGCTATTTTGGCTTTATGGATGCATCTTTTGCAAGTCTCAATGCCCTGTAAAAGTGGGAAGGCTGTCAGAAATATCTTTAAGTAGGCCGGGTGTGGTGGCTCATGCTTGTAATCTCAGCACTTTGAGAGGCAAGGGTGGGAGGATCACTGGAGTCCAGGAGTTTGAGACCAGCCCGGGCAACATAGTGAGACTTCACCTCTAAAAATAAAAACAAAAAAAATTAACCGTGTGTGGTGGTGCACACCTGTAGTCCCAACTACTCAGGAGACTGAGGTGGGAGGATCACTTGAGCCAAGGACTTCAAGGCTGCAGTGAGCTATCCAGCCTCGGTGACAGAGCAAGTTCTTATCTCAAAAAACAAAAAACAAAAAGAGTGTCCTAGGTAGCCTACTGGGTAGGGGATGGGAATGCTTTTCCTGGCAACTAGTCATGGAATCAGCATGGCACTAGTGAGTTCAAGATGCTGCCCAGGAATACAAGGACAGCTCTGTCTCAAAAGGAGAAACTCTAGCCTGGCCATGGTGGACGAGCTACAGTGAGAAGTAATTGGAGTTGTCAGTATTGCTGATGATTTCCTTGCTTGCCCTCAGACAGGACCCATCAGAGCCCCTCAGCTGCCTGAAGGTACATGTATATATGTGACGCTTCCTACCTTATGTTCAGGAGTAAGTTTAGCACATGTGTCTACAAAGAGTAGCGTTTTATATCCTGAACCACGCATTTTGCTATATTAATAGCAATGCCTCACATTTATATAGATTTTCTGAGTTTCTCAAACCCATTTATATTTCCTAGGATTATCCATACAATAACATCTCAGCCATTAGCTGCAAGTCTTCTCAGCTCCACCTCTATGTACCTCAATCTTCATCTTCTCCCTTCTATCCTTCTAGCTGAAATCTGTATACTTGCTTGTACAGCTTCAATTGCCACTGAACTGTTTGTCCTACTTATTATACTGCCTGATGCTATGACAACCTCTTCTCCATATAACAGCTTGAGAAAGCTTTAAAAATTGTACCTCATGACATATTTCTGCTTGCTTAAATCCTTTGTTGCTTTCTAAATGGCTTGGGAAAAATCCAACCTCCTTAATGTGGCACGAAGGCCCTGCCTGATCTGGCTCCTTCTGACTTATCCAGCCCATCCTTCTCTTTGTCTCACCCATGGCCACATCGGCCTTTTCTAAGTTCCTTGAGTGTAACCCAAAACTGTCTTCCTTGAAGATCCTTGCACCTGCTGATGTGTCTGCCTGAAAACCTCTTCGTATGGCTAAATCCTTCTCATCCTTCAGGCTTTAGCTCAAGTATCTCAGCCTTCAAGAATCCTTCCTCTACAAATGGGACTTCAGGAAGAATGTGGGACTCAGATAAGGATGCACAACTATGAAAGCATGCAGCCTGGACAGAACCTAGTTCTTCCAACTCCTCATCCATGATACCTGCCATGATGTATGCCAACCTGTGATTTAGATGCATTTCTTCTGTCATGAACTAGGGAGATGATAAATTATACGGACAACGTCGTTTATGTTTGTTTGCTTGCATTATTTTGCAGGGAAAATGGGGAGAGTATTGCAGATGTTAAATAATTTCTGAGTGGTTGAGACTGATTCTGGCAGGAAGGATTTTGACCATCTGAGAACCCACACAGATGTGTGCTTACCAGCTTCCACAGAGACATGCGCACATGAGTCCCTTTTTAAAGTCTGTAGAGAGACAGCTCTCCTTGCTCTCTATTTGTCTGAAAGGACATGGATATTTCCATTTAAAAAAATACCAGAAAACATCTCATTATGAGTTCTTTAAAATAAAATGGAAGTATATTTTAGGCCCAGTTTCTGCCCTTATAAGTCATATTTTATCTAAACTATCAGAATAAACAGGTCATTTTTCCTCTGGACTATTAATCCAAGCATTGTCATGCAAATACGATTTTGGCATCTATTTGTGACTCATTCTCACCTTTTTAACCTAGAGACTCGCCCCAATGTCAGCTTGTCTCCTCTGAGTTATTCATCCAGGTTTTGAGCATATTGAACACATATGGCATGTGTCACCTTGGACCGGCAAAACCAAGGAAGGATAATAAACAAAGAAACAAACATTACTTTTCTTAACCATTCATAAGTGATATGCATTTGCATTTCAGATTTTCATGGTCTTAGATTTTAGAATAATTGAATCACACAATAGAAAAAAAATTAAAAGATTGTTTTGCCCCATAATCTCATAGATACATCAAGTCTCCTTGGCTGTGTCTCCGCCAAGCCTCATTCAGCCTCTCTTTTAAGATGTTCAGCAATGGGAACTGACTCTCTCCTGGGACTGCACCATCTTTGCAGAGAACTAACTGTTACAAATTTAAGTCAAGCCTAAATTTGGGGGTGTTAGTTTGATCGGGGAATAGCATATGTTTTCATTTAGGTCATCAGTTGAACACTAAAAAGCCAAGAACAGTGCACTGTGGTCAACTTCTAGAGAACTCCAGAGCCATTAATCAAGACATGCTGTATCCTAAAAATCTGGCCACAATGCTCATTGAAGAGACCATGGAAGCCTTTGGCAATGTCTTACAAAGGTCAAGATATGCTATGTATTCCATGAACATTCCTTTGTCTAAGAAGCTTTGGTAACCTCATGTTGCCCTCTGGCATCCTGATAATAGGTAATGTTATTAAGTAAGCTCAACTCCAGGTAAAGATTTGACAAAGATTTATATATTAATAGATTAAAACTCCTTCTCCCATTGCATAATTTTCAAAATCTCCTTAAAGCTCATCCACCTCTCACTTCCATGATAATACATACCATGATAACCATTGGAAGAACCTGATAATTTGATTTTATTGCCAGTTGAGAGCTGTTCATCTCTGCACACACCGCCTGATAATGGTATATTCCTTTTTCCCTTGGAATCTTGGTATTTGTGGATGCACAGTACCTCTCCAATAGCACTAGAAAAATCACCAGGTGAATCTAAAACTCTCATTTTCTTCCCACTAAGGATACTATGTCTATGTGTCTTCTCAAAATCTAGTATTCACAATCAAAACAAATTCTACAATTATGTAAATTCTATATCTTCAGTTTGGAAAAAGCTAAAGGATCCCAGCTGTACACAGGTTATAGAAGAAGGAATGTGGATTCTCACTGGATGGCCCCAGACCTAGGTAGGGAAGTAGAGGATTATAGAGTTCTGAAAAGAACACAGGCCAGGGAAACAAAGAGAAGAAAAATATGGACCAAGAAAGATTGGCGATGACCTTAAGATGCATAAATGTAGCTCACCTCAATTCTGTTGGACTATCCCTCATTTTAGCATACTATAAATGATGTGTACATTTGTTTGTAACTGCATCAAAAAGAAAATGAGATTAGTCTGGCATGACTTACTTGTTCTAACTGAACCCATGCTTGCTGCTAATGATTGCTTTCTTTTTAAATGCTCCCAAGCCATCTGTTCAATAATCTATTCTAGAATTTTTCCTGAGAAGAATCTCAACACTAGTGAAGTGAAAAGATCTCCAGGCAAAGACCAGGAGACCCAGGTTCTAGCTGTGCTCTGTCATTAACCAGCTGCTAGGCAAACACCTTAGTCTAGCTCATCCTGTTTCACCTCAAAAATGAGTGGGTCAGAATAGATGATCTTCATCGCTCCTTCCAGATGTGGATCTACGATTCCTTCATTTCATTCATCTATAGTTTTTGGAGCCTACTCTTTCCCCTGATTAGAAAATCAGGACCTTGACCATTTATAGTCTTTGAATGTTTCTGCTCTGTGTCTTCTAGATCCTGCTCTCCCACTAATTTGTTAATTAACTCTGGAGCAGGTTGTTTAAATTCCATGGGTCTCAGTTACTTCACTTCACTTTAAAAATGAAGGAGTTTAAATCAGATGATATCTAAATTTCTGAATATGAGTCTAATGTCTAGCTATATTGGATATTGTTTCTGCGATTACATTCTATACATTTTTGGAATAACTAAGTGTTGTGTGTTTGATTCTTGGGCATAGAAACATAGACTTATCAGTCTAAGTTGGGCAGAAAGCTTAGCCATTATCAGTCAAACAATTTATTGAATAATATTTAGAATGGCCAGTTACTTTCCTTCTTGACTTAAATTTAAATTATCTTCTTATATTTTTTCTTTATTTTTTTTGTAGAGATGAGTTCTCACTATGTTGTCCAGGCTGGTCTCTAATTCCCAGCCTCAAACGATCCTCAAGACTCAGCCTCCCACAGTCCTGGGATTATAGGCATGAGCCACTGCACCCGAACTAAATAACCTTTATTTCTGATTCACGCTGAATTTGTAAAGTCTCCTGCCTCTTTAACAGCTAAGTCTGCTGGTTGGCCCGTTTACATTGAGGAAGGGCACTATGCTCATCTCACAGAATGCCACCAAAGCTCCAAGGTTGCAGAAAGAGGAATCTTGCAAATTGCTCTGTTTCTTATTTCACAGGTGATGAATGCTTTGGGTTGTGGAGCTATTTTATTCTGGCCTGATGGTGTTGCATGACTCAGAATAGATGATTCCCACAGAAAGGTCTGATTTTTATCCCTTGACTAAAATCTAAAAATAGAGCCTTCAACTCATCCTGCACTCTCAGCTGTCATATGCCAAATAAACCTGGACACTTGGCATGATTGCTTGTAGCTTTAAAAGGATCACCATGTTCTCTAGTTTAAAACAAAGAACAACACATATAAGGTATGAACCTGGAATGTTGTTTATGTTGTTTCATTTGCTGTTGCCTTTATGCTGGGGGAATTATGCAGCTGAAGGCAGTTTGCCTTTCAAATTCATTTGAGTACAATTCGTTTCAAGGTGACCATAATCAGGTTTGGCCAGGAAAAGAGATATTCTGTCTAATGACATAGTCTTGTTAAGTCTACCTTCCAAATAATAATAAAGGCTGATGGAACTTTATGCTTTGCATAGTCTTATTTTGTGTGGACGATAACCATCTGTTACCATTCTCACTTTAGGAATAACCCAATTGGGATTTAGTGAGTGCTTTGCTTAAAGTCTCAGGACTATGGAGTAGATGAGCTAGAACTGGAATCCAGGATTTATATTATCCAGGATTTATATTACACTTCATGTCTTTCCACTGCCAGTATGTTCCTGGACCAAATTGAGGGTGGGGCTGCTTATTCTCATGGCCCAATAATGAGATGCAGATGATCTGGGAAAGAAGGGAGTTTATTTCCATACCTGGGTACAAGGAGAAGGCCTGGAAAATATCACCAGACCAACTCAAAATTACGAAGTTTTCTAGAGCTTATATACCTTCTAAGCTATATGTCTACGTGTAAGTTTGCATTCATCTAAAGACGTAAGTGATTAACTTCTTCTAATCTATAACTAATATCCGAGTTCTGAAGACCTTCCTCTGGAGCCTCAGTACAATTACTTAATCTAAATGGGTCCAGGTTCTGGGGTGATTACCTTTATCTTGTCCCCTGCTAAATCACGGAGGTCTGGGGAGTTCCTTCAGACCCCCAATAAACTTGTTTGTGGAGGTCTGAGGAGTTTCTTTAGACCCCCAATAAAACTTGTTTAATTCTAAACGAGTCCTGTTAAGAATTCCCTTATTATCATTTCATACTTCAAGGCCCTGGAAAGGCCTAGGCAAAAACACTTGGTGGGTTTTTATTACATTCTAGCCTTTGTATAAGGGCACTGGCTCTATCTGCTTTTAATATTTAACTTAACCAGTCAGTCAGTGCTGAAACAGCTGTTATGGAGGCCTGGGTTAGTGAGACCTGGCCTGCCACAAGTACACAATGCACCATTCCCCTCAACACAAACACAGACAAACCCCACAAAATATTAGGCAAAGTCAGTGCTACCTTCTCCATGAGCCCTGCCCAGGTGTTCAAGTGCACATAGACCCATGGATGGTCCCTGTCTCTGAGTATCTCTTGTAGCTAATGTTTGTGCCACATAATTGAGGCCCCTTCCTTAGCTCTTTGTAGTGTTCTCATAATCATATGTCCTGGCCAGAATGTCTATTTATTTTATAAAAACCTTTCTCTGCTGGCTGCGGTGACTCGCACCTATAATCCCAGCACTTTGGGAGGCTGAGGCGGGTGGATCACGAGGTCAAGAGATCGAGACTATCCTGGCCAACATGGTGAAACCCTGTCTCTACTAAAAACATAAAAATTAGCTGGGTGTGGTGGCGGGCACCTGCAGTCCAAGCTACTCGGGTGTCTGAGGCAGGAGAACAACTTGAACCCGGGAGGTGGAAGTTGTAGTGAGCTGGGATTGTGCCACTGCACTCTAGCCTGGCGACAGAGTGAGACTCTGTCTCAAAAAAAGAAGAAAAAAAATCTGTCTCACTGTGTATAGAGCTGGGTCCATAGTAGATTCACTAGTTTAGTTCAGGAAAATAAGCTTTCAGGATAGAGAGGAGGAATAGCCCCATTCCTGGAGTTAAATGGGACACCTCTAGCACTTAGCCTACTTCAGAGGCCTCTTCTGGTTATGTGGATAGATCACTGTGTGCAACTTTAATTAGTCACATATAGACTCACCATATTTCAGCAGTAGAAAGAGAAAAAAAGTTATTATACCTAAATTAAGACCTTTGAGACCCTGGTTGATAAAATTCTTAAATATTATACTGGAAAATATTTCCCAGCATCTCTCAAATAATTCATTACATGATTGCATGATCAGGAAGTAAAATTGCAATAGCAACCAGTTTGATTATTTTGACTGAATCAGTTGGCAAATTCAGTTATGCAATCCATAATAATGGTTAATTAAATTTTAAAATACTCAAATTGGGTTTATATGCTCCTATGGCCAATGTTTACTTTAAGTCTCCCTTTGTTCAGTTCCAAATTCCGCTCTGGGAAGTTTCTAGTAATAGGCACAGAGCTGTAACAGAGCATGCTGCAGACGTCTCATTAGGTCTTAGACGGACCTGCTGAGCCAAATAGGAACCCAGGTTATTACACTTCTTTTAAGAACTAGGGCCAGGTGTGGTTGCTCACACTTGTAATCCCAACACTTTGGGAGGCTGAAGCAGGTGGATCACTTGAGATTAGGAGTTGGAGACCAGCCTGACCAATATGGTGAAACCCTTTCTCTACTAAAAATACACAAATTAGCTGGGCATGGTGTTGGGTGCCTGTAGTCCCAGCTACTCGGGAGGCTGAGGCAGGAGAATGGCGTGAACCCAGGAGGTGGAGCTTGCAGTGAGCCGAGATCGAGCACTCCAGCCTGGGTGAAAGAGCGAGACTCCGTCTCAAAAAAAAAAAAAAAAAAAAGGAATAGGCTGGGTATGGGGAGCATAGAGAACCTGCAGTTCTGTTCATAGAAGCAGATTAATTGTGAGAGCCATTACGCCCACAATATGCCACTGGCTAGTGCTAATATTCCCTTGTCGGAGGTTCTGAGCATGACATTGAAAATCGTCTTGGTGGACGCCGGCCATTTCTCCAAACCTGCACCTTCATTTTACCTACTTTGAATCTATGCCAGTTATCAGTGCCTCATCTCCAAATCCACTCTTCTTTGTCCTGCTTTGTGCTACTGGAGATGGACCCTGAAATATGTCTCCTCGGCCAGTGCCACTGGTCCTTGACAGAGGTGAGAGAGTGGGAGAGATATTAAAAGAGGACAGGGCTTGTCTTTCCCTTTCTGGTACTTTATTTTTCTTGCTCTTTTGGCATAGCCACGGCTGCCAGCAGGTGGCTTCCTTGTTTAGGAATTTCACTGATTAGAAGTAAGAGACAGCTGAACCCTCGTGGGGCCATTCATACAAGTCCCTATTTAGGGAACAAAGCGGGCAGCTTTCCTGCCAATGGGGCTAGGGATACCGCAACCCAAGGGGGTAAGCCCCAATAGCACCCACCATGGGCAGTTTCCTGCCAGCCCGTCCTGGCCTGTGGCATCTCAGAAAACTTCTCCATCCAGTGGGCCATCGATCCATTGTCTCCAACAAAGTAAGTCTCAGCCATGGAGTGGAGCTTTTTCCAAGTTTGTTCCTTCCTTGAGCACTCTTTCAGCCCCTTCGTGGAGTGGTTGTACTCTAGAGCTGCTATTTCTGTTTTTGTTTTTCATTTTTTTTGTCTTTAGATGGAGTCTCATTCACTCTATCTCTAAGGCTGGATGGAGTGCAGTGGTGTGATTTCAGCTCACTGCAACGTCCACCTCCCCAGTTCAAACGATTCTCCTGCTTCAGCCTCCTGAGTAGCTGGGATTACAGGCATGCACTACCATGCCCAGCTAATGTTTGTATTTTTAGTAGAGATGGGGTTTCACCATGTTGGCCAGGCTGGTCTCGAACCCCTGACCTCAGATGATCCACCCACCTCGGCCTCCCAAAGTGCTGGGATTAGAGGAGTGAGCCACCGTGCCCTGCCTATTTCTGTATGTTAAGAGTTATCTTTATCTCTCCTAGAAGGTAATCCCTCATTAGTAGTTAATAACTTTGATGTTAAATTGTCCCAGTAAAAATTAGTCCTGTGATGTTTGTTTTATGGCAGGACCCCAGCTTTTGTAGCTGCTGCTTCATGAGTAGCTCATCCTTGCCCTTTGGTCCAGGCTGGCTTCAACTATTCTGTTTGGACCTTGTTTTAATTTGTCTTTGGACTTTGCTCCTTGGCATTGATAAAGAATTACACTATGCCTTAAAATTCCCCCAGGTGCCATGAATTGGTTTAAGCAGGTTTCATAGCTACATGCCAGACCATTGTCTTGGTAGCAGCATCTACCTTCCCCATCTCTATCCCTCACCCCTACTTGTCCAGGAAGAGTGATGAGTCAAGTTCAAAAAGTGCAAATAAGATGATCTGTCTACAAAGCTGTATGAACTGCAGAAGTATAAAGTACTTGTTGACTCATCACTGCTGTTTGAAGGGATGCAATTGAAATGGTTCTTGGAAGCATCCTGATGCTGCTTTGGTGCATAGAGGCTGTGCAGCTGAAAGACCCTTAGAACATGTGTGTGAGATTACAGAATGGTAATTACCATTGTTATCAGCATTTATTGAAGGCTGTGAGCCAAGTGAAACTCAGAGATCGAGCAATGTGCTCAAATGCATCCAATCAGTAACAGGTGGAGACACCATTTTTTCTTAGGTTTGTCGTTTCCAGAGCACCCCCACTTTTTGTTTTTTTAAGACAGGTCTTCTGTTACCCAGACTGGAGTGTACCACAGCCTCCCAAAGTGTTGGGATTACAGGCATGCCCACCATGCCTGGCATACAGCCCTAGATTTTAAGACCTTCACTTGAATCTCTTCCCTGCCTGACAGACAATACTGCTACTCCCCTAGGAACAGACCTTAGCTGTAGGAGAGGTTTGCTTTAGGAGTCACCATTAGAACTGAGTTGAGTCCCACCTGTTCTTTTCAAACGAGTGAGAATCCATAGCATAATAAACTTTAGACCACAAGCTATAAAACCAAAACAAGCATCTCATCATTATCAACTAGCCATTGAATCTGGTTAAGAGCTGTTTCAAAGCCATGGCCAGAATCTGGCCAAAAACCTTTGGTCTGAACATTTCCCTTGCTCCTTTGAGTATTTGCTTTGATGGATTTATTGAAGGTCATTGGATTTCAGGTGCTGAGCATCTTTAGAGCCATATAACAAAATTTAGTTTTATTCTTAGCTTTCACGAGTTACACATGAAGACAACATAGGAAAGGATCAAGGTAATAGAAAATATATAAAGACTATGGGTGTTAGGAATAAATAATTCAAATAAGGGTCTCTTCAGGGAGGAATAAGTGCAAACTGTCTTATGCAACAGATATGCTTCTATAGTTTTAGGTTTTACATTTAAGTCTTTTTTTTTTTTTTTTTTTTTTTTTTTTTGAGACGGAGTCTTGCTCTGTTGCCCAGGCTGGAGTGCAGTGGTGCGATCTGGGCTCACTGCAAGCTCTGCCTCCTGGGTTCATGCCATTCTCCTGCCTCAGCCTCCCGAGTAGCTGGGACTATGGGTGCCTGCCACCACGCCTGGCTAATTTTTTGTATTTTTAGTAGAGTCAGGGTTTCATCATGTTAGCCAGGATGGTCTTGATCTCCTGACCTTGTGATCTCCCCTCCTCAGCCTCCCAAAGTGCTGGGATTACAGGCTTGAGCCACTATGCCCAGCCTACATTTAAGTTTTTAATCCATCTTGAGTTGATTTTTGTATATGGTATGAGGAAGGGGTCCGGTTTTAAGTTTCTGTATATGTTTAGCCAGTTATCCCATTAATTGAACGAAGTGTGTTTTCCACATTGCTTGTTTTTGATGATTTTGTTATCAGATGATTATAGGCGTGCAGCTTTATTTCTGAGCTTAGAGAATCATGTTATTAATCACATTTTTCAAGAATATATTTTTTAAAAAATATGCATTAGGAGAGTGGCCCATTTTCAAGAATCACTGCCTGAATTCTTCTAAAAAGTGAATAATACCTGAATTATGTTAAGGAAATCTAGACTTTCATGTATCAAGTTTGCTTAAAGCGTGGTCCCCTATAGCATTATATTTGTCCTATCTGGATCCTAAGGCCAAACTCCTCCCTCCAACCTCTCTATCAGCAACCCCTATGACTTCTTGATAATATGGATGATCTAGAATTCTCTCCCTTTTGATTTATGATTTGGCTAGCATTCATATAAAATGTCAAACTGCTAGTTCAGATGTGAGAAAGTTGCATTTTTTTTTTCCAAGCTGTCTTTCATATACAGGTTAATTCCTGCAGTGACCAGAAACTAAGAGTTGGGGTTGAAAGCAAAGGAGAGAAATGAAATATACCAAGAAATCACAGAATAAGCATTTAATTATGACCCACTTATTATTTTTAACAGCATGACCCCTCTGGACAACATTCTTAACAACTTTCAAATTTAATTTTACCTGTCACCACTCTCTCGGTGACTTCAAATTATCCCAGTAACTTTTATTTTTTTCTTTGCCTCTCTTTATTTTTGTTTGTTTCTGGAATAAACAGTGAAAGGCCCTTTGGGCAAGTCCATGTACTGACCTGCACAAAGTGAAGCTTGTAATAGGCAAATAAACTCCAGATAAATGAGACTCATTTCTTTTAACTGTTCATGACTTCAAGTTGACTTGCATTTCTACTTCAATAATTGATATACATCAGGTGTGAACATTGTTACTCCTTTTGTTCTTGCAGCAGGTGAATAAGGTGGGATTTGAAATCAGCATGGCAGCGTCCAGCGGAAGAAGGGAGCTGAAGTTTTTTGAGGGTGAGTCATGTGCTACACTCCTTATCTTCATTAGTCCATTGGATCTCACATTGGCTCCATAATATAAAGAAAGTTTATGAGCAAAGAAATCTGTGAGTGCATTTTTTCTTGTACTAACTGGTTTGTCACTCACTTAGCTGTAGAGTTTAAATAGAGTTAAAGTTACGGTTAGATTCAGTTTAAGGCCAGGGACTCAGGATCAGAACGAACTCTATTTTCTTTTTTTTTAAATATCAATAACGATTTAATCTTTGTCTTTTTTATTATACTTTAAGGTTTAGGGTACATGTACACAACATGCAGGTTTGTTACATATGTATACAAACTCTATTTTCTAATGAGAAAATAGAATTGCAGAGAGATTAAGGGATGTTTCCCATGTCACCCAGTGTATTTGTCTTCTATGCCTGCTGTAACAGATTATCACGCACTGAATAGCTTCAAACAATACAAACGTATTACCCTGCAGTTCCCTAGGTCAGAGTCCAACATTGGTCTCACTAGCCTGGAACCAAAGTGTTGGCAGGGCTGTGCTCCTGTCTGGGGCTCTGGCATGGAATTGTTTTCTTGCCTTCTCCAGCTTCTAGAGGAACCCTGCATTCCTTAGCTCCTGGTCATCTTCGGAGACAGCAATGGCAGGTGGAGTCCTTCTTACTTTGAGTCACTCCAATCTCCTTTTTAGCCTTCCTCTTACACTTTTAAGTGTATTTGGGATTATGTTGGCTCCACCTGGATAATCTAGGATACTCTCTCACTATATTACAGTCAGCTGATTAGAAACTTTAATTCTCCTTTGCCATGGAATCTCACTTATTCACAGACTTGGAGGATGAGTACGTGGACATCTTTGGGGAAGGGGTTCATTACTCTGTCTACTCCACCCAGCTGCTTTCTGAAGGGGTAAGGAACATAGGAGTTTAAGCATTCACATTTTCAGATAAATAAACGAAAGCTGAGAGAGCTAAGAAAATTGTGATGGGGTGGGGGATTTGCAGACTGAGATTTCTGCAAATCTCAGAGGGGAGCACCGATGCTTAGAGAGGTCAGGACACTGTCTTTATACCATTCAGTTCTGTGTTTGGGGGTTTGAAGGTTGGGATTGGATATGTTATTGCTACTCTCCAGAAGAGTGAGAGGAGGAACAGAGATGGAACTTAGCTAAAGGCTGAGGATAATTGACTTAACCTCTCTGGGCTTCTGGTTCCTCCTCTGGGAAAGGAAGATACACATTTACCTATCTCAAGGGTTATTGAGAATTTAAGTGTGTTTAATGCACGTAAGGTGCTTAGTACAGCACCTGACACACTAGTCAGTAACTATAAATGTCAGTTTTATTATGAGGTTAATGAAGAGGTAATGTGAGATGCAACATGTCAATTTTATAGTTCTGTGAGTTTTTTCTCTTGGGTCTAGACTCTCATATCAAAGCTTGTATGCCCTCCATTGTACTCAGCAGATTTCTAGAAGCTATTAAGAAGGTGGGGAGGAGGTCAGGCACAGTGGCTTATGCCTGTAACTCCAGCACTTAGGGAGGCCAAGAGGGGTGGATTGCTTGAGCCAAGGAGTTTGAGACCAGTCTGGGCAACATGGCAAAACCCCATCTCTACACATAATAGAAAAATTAACCGGGTGTGCTGGTGCATGCCTGTAGTCGCAACTACTTGGGAGGCTGAGGAGGGAGAATCCCTTAAGCTGGGGAGATCAAGGCTACAGTGAGCCATAATTGCACAACTGCACTCCAGCCTGGGCGACAGAGAGACATCCTGTCTCAAAAAGAAGGTGGGGAGGAAAAAGGATCCCTAGGGGTGTTAAATCTGACCTTGACTAAACCACTGACATCTCTGTGAACAAAGCTCTTGGCCCAAAGGTTTATGATGCATTTTTTTGTACTTTATTAATAAAAATGGCTACAATCTCAGGGGAACTAGGACAAAATGGCTAAATACCCAACCTAACTCATAAGAGAAAAGAAATTCTTTTAAGAAGTATTTTATGCACAAATCATGGTTGAACTACAAGGAATTAAAATGAAACATTCTTGGGAATTGAGGGGGGTGTGTGTGTGTCTGTGTTTGCAAGTGCGTGCGTGCACGTGCTAAGATACTGAAATATGTCAAGCCATACAAGAATTCGCTTCTGTGGACATAATTCACTTATGCCAAGATACAAGGAGAAATTACTAACATTTAGAAGAGGAAAAGCCAGGTAATGGAGGAGCAGTGAGGAGACGGCAATGTCTTCTCCAGAAAATAATATGTAGGGAAAAATTAGCAGAGTCTTGAATGTGTCAGAGTCATCCTCCTGATAAAGGTTACAGGGATTGTGTCAGGGAAAGGGAAAGAGGGCAGAGGCCCTGGGACAACACAGCAGTGGGAAGAGTTGGAAATCAAGGGAGCATACAGGGTCTCCAGAGGATTCTCAAGCACTTTGATGCAAGAATTATTTCCTTTTCAGTGACACCCAAACAAGCATTGCTAATTCCTAGCTCTAAATAGTGAATGCAAAACTCAGAGTTCTTTATAATTTTTATTTCTGTAACATACTTTCAATATTTAGGTCATGGAGTTTTTTTTTTCCCCAAATGAATATTATTTCTTTTTTGTACTTTGAAAATTACCATCCTCCCAGCAAGTCTGATACAGCTATCTGCATGAAATGGGGGGTCTGGATAAGGACTGCAGCTGGGATCTAAAGAGAAAAAGCTAATGCTGAATTTCTGTCATACCAAATAAGATTATGCAACAACAACAAAAATAAGTTGCGGCTGGGAGCAGCAGCTCACACCTGTAATCCCAGCACTTTGAGAGGCCGAGGTGGGCAGATTACTTGAGGCCAGAAGTTTGAGACTAGCCTGGCCAATATGGCAAAACCTCATCTCTACTAAAAATACAAAAATTAGCCAGGTGTGGTGGTATGCGCCTGTAATACCAGCTCCTTGGGAGGCTGAGGCATGAGACTTGCTTGAACCCAGGAGGCAGATATTGCAGTGAGCCAAGATTGTACCACTGTACTCCAGCCTGAGTGATAGAATGAGATTCTATCTTAAAAAAACCTATATCTTTTATATAAAAGATAAAAGTTGCATGCATGGCTTTATATAAAGGAAGAGGGGTTTCTAAATGGCTTTAGGCCTTGCAGACTTGGATGAGAGTGTATTTTTTTGGAGGTGGAGAAGATAATCTTTTCATGTAGAAGAGGGGGAAACTGCCCTTTCTAGCCTATTAGAATTGTGGGAAAGAGATGGAGAACAAGGAGGTCAGATACAGGGGCTTTCATCCCTCTATCCATTCCAGCTTCTGTGCTTGACCATCTGGTGTGGAGGAGTGGCTTTAGAAAACTCAGAGAGGCATGAGAGAGACCAAGCATATTTAGGTTCATGGCGTAATTCTCCTGGCACCGGGAGCAGAGGAGGCTGCCAGCCATTGGGAGAAACTCTAGAGACAGTTCCAACAGGCCCGGGGTGATGGCATGAAGGTGGGAGCAGACCACAAATGGTTGATCCCTATGGCCTATGTTTGGTATGCAAGAGAACCAGATGACTCTGCATGCCCTGGCTATGAGATATGGAGGTGCTAAGAGCACCCCTGGACTGCAGAGCTCTGGGGTCAGGACCAAAAGGCTACAGAGCTAGGAATTTCTAAACAGGAGGCAAGTTCCTGGGAGTATGAGCTCTAGGGATGGCAGCAACACAGATCCCAAGAGAGAATCTCAGCAGCAGTCACCAGACCAGTGAGCAAACCAATCCCATCATTTGGAGCAGTGAATCTAAAGCCCCAGGATATACCAGATAGACCCAAGGACTCTGTTTCTTTCCACCACTATGAGAGCCCAAAACTCCTCCTATACCCCAAGCCAGAAGTGTAGGAGGGAAAGAAAAGGGTAGAATATGACATTATTTACATAAATTTCATCATACCAAAGGTGATCCCAAAGAGAGTGAAAGGAGTGAATGTTTATAAACAGAAAGGAAACTGCTTAAATTAGAAGAAACAAAAGTAGGCCAAATGCAGTGGCTCACCCCTGTAATCCTCACACTTTTGTTGGCCAAGGCAGGAGGATTGCTTGGGGCCTCACCATGTTTCCCAGAATGGTCTCAAACTCCTGGGCTCATCTCTATTTAAAAAATTTTAAAATGAGGCAGGAAGATTGCTTGAGCCCAGGAGGTTGAGGCTGCAATGAGCTGTGATTGCACCATGGCACTCCTGCCTGGGTGACAGAGGGAGACCCTGCCTCAAAACCAAAAAACAAATAACTGGCATATCAAAGTTTTCTCTCTCTCCCAGAGGGGTAGAAGTCTGGAAAGAAGATTAGGACAATGTCAGAGAATTGGAAACTAGATTTTTTTCTGTGTGTCTAAGTATAGAGTAACTCTGCTTTGGTTTGTAAAGTTGTTAAAACTTGGCCTTCAAGCCCATCAAACAAACCAAACATTCTGAATGAAAAATGAAAAATGTAAAGTTATTAGGGATTGGAACTGGGTTTTTTTAATCTTATAAAGGACATTTTCTAGACAACTGCCTTAAATTATTCCTTTAGAACTATTAACAGTGGAGGGTGTCCAGGTTCCTGGCGTCTTGAACAAAGAATTGGACAAAATGCACAAAGCAAGCAAGGAAGGAATGAAGGGATTTATTGAAAATGGAAGTACACTCCCCACAGTGTGGGAGCAGGCTGAGCATAGGGGCTGAAAGGCCCCACTCCAAAATTTTGGGGAGTTTAAATACCCTCTAGAGGATCCCATTGGTTACTTGGGGTATACCCTATGTAAATGAGGAGGATGAAGTAAAGTTACAAAGTCATGGAAAGGATATTTCCTGTCATAGCTGAAGTGTGAATTAGCCTTGGGTCCCCTGCCTTCAGACCCTATTGTCCTGCCTCAGAACCACTGGCTGTGGGAGTTGACTTGGGAAAATACTAAAGCACCTTGCATCCATCTTTTTATGAACTACGTCTCTGCTGGATTGGTTTCATGCTTGCTGGATTGTAAACTCCTCAAGGGAAGTGAATACATTTTCTTTCAGTGAGCACGACACTTTTTACAGTGATCATAATGTAAATTTGGTGATTACAGTCCCATTTTCTTCACCAGGGAGACAACGGGTGTATGTCTTAAGGCACAGCAAACCGTGCTGGGTATCTGATTATATGTACAGTTATCGTGCCATTGCATCATGACTTTCACGAGTTTGTTGAGGTTTCTGATTTCCTTTTTGTCTCTATACTTTAGGACCCCAGAGTACCTTGTGTATTGAGGCCACTTGGTGCTGCAGTCGGCGGAATGCACTTTGCTGACCCTATTTCTTCTAATCTCAGCTATGATTTGTGCAAGCCATAGTTTCAGTTGTTCCTAGTAACTGTTTTTTTCTTCCTCACTGCCTCTTATTTTTCCTTTCATTGCTTCTTTAATGATCCTTCTCAGTTTGTTGCTACTGGAACTAGACTTATCAACATCATCTGGTCACCTCAGGCCTTTTCTTTTTCACTAGGCCTTCTGTGCTTTCAGTGTTTTTAGTGTTTCCCAGCTGTTTTGACTGCTGGTCATTGTCAAGTCCTAATCCATTTCCAGATCTGGGGCTGTTTCTGAACTCAGACTGTTAGCGCTCCCACATGTGAAAAATGCAGATATTATAATGCTAAAAAGAATCAAGAAAATGAAATAAAAACATCTGTCAGATGAAGCTTAAAGGAGAACTTAAAAAAATCAAGAAAGTGTGAGTTGCTAAATGGTACTAGACACTGAATAAATGGTACTAGACACTGAATAATGTCCTTCTATTTAATATCCTAAAAACACTTTTAAAATGCAGTAACCATCTTTGACCTAGGGGATAAAACATATAGAAGCACAGAAACCTAGGCTTCAGAATTACTTACGTGCTGTTACTTTCCAGTGCACCATCTTCTGCACTCTGTTTCTTTTTTTTTTCTTTTTATTATTATTATTATTATTATTATTATACTTTAGGCTCTATGGTACATGTGCGCAATGTGCAGGTAAGTTACATATGTATACATGTGCCATGCTGGTGCGCTGCACCCACCAACTCGTCATCTAGCATTAGGTATATCTCCCAATGCTATTCCTCCCCCCTCCCCCCACCCCACAACAGTCCCCGAAGTGTGATGTTCCCCTTCCTGTGTCCATGTGTTCTCACTGTTCAATTCCCACCTATGAGTGAGAATATGTGGTGTTTGGTTTTTTGTTCTTGCGATAGTTTACTGAGAATGATGATTTCCAATTTCATCCATGTCCCTACAAAGGACATGAACTCATCATTTTTTATGGCTGCATAGTATTCCATGGTGTATATGTGCCACATTTTCTTAATCCAGTCTATCATTGTTGGACATTTGGGTTGGTTCCAAGTCTTTGCTATTGTGAATAATGCCGCAATAAACATACGTGTGCATGTGTCTTTATAGCAGCATGATTTATAGTCCTTTGGGTATATACCCAGTAATGGGATGGCTGGGTCAAATGGTATTTCTAGTTCTAGATCCCTGAGGAATTGCCACACTGACTTCCACAAGGGTTGAACTAGTTTACAGTCCCACCAACAGTGTAAAAGTGTTCCTATTTCTCCACATCCTCTCCAGCACCTGTTGTTTCCTGACTTTTGAATGATTGCCATTCTAACTGGTGTGAGATGGTATCTCATTGTGGTTTTGGTTTGCATTTCTCTGATGGCCAGTGATGGTGAGCATTTTTTCATGTGTTTTTTGGCTGCATAAATGTCTTCTTTTGAGAAGTGTCTGTTCATGTCCTTCGCCCACTTTTTGATGGGGTTGTTTGTTTTTTTCTTGTAAATTTGTTGGAGTTCATTGTAGATTCTGGATATTAGCCCTTTGTCAGATGAGTAGGTTGCAAAAATTTTCTCCCATTTTGTAGGTTGCCTGTTCACTCTGATGGTAGTTTTCTTTGCTGTGCAGAAGCTCTTTAGTTTAATTAGATCCCATTTGTCAATTTTGGCTTTTGTTGCCATTGCTTTTGGTGTTTTAGACATGAAGTCCTTGCCCATGCCTATGTCCTGAATGGTAATGCCTAGGTTTTCTTCTAGGGTTTTTATGGTTTTAGGTCTAACATTTAAGTCTTTAATCCATCTTGAATTGATTTTCGTATAAGATGTAAGGAAGGGATCCAGTTTCAGCTTTCTACATATGGTTAGCCAGTTTTCCCAGCACCATTTATTAAATAGGGAATCATTTCCCCATTTCTTGTTTTTCTCAGGTTTGTCAAAGATCAGATAGTTGTAGATATGTGGCATTATTTCTGAGGGCTCTGTTCTGTTCCATTGATCTATATCTCTGTTTTGGTACCAGTACCATGCTGTTTTGGTTACTGTAGCCTTGTAGTATGGCAAACAGAATCCAGCAGCACATCAAAAAGCTTATCCACCATGATCAAGTGGGCTTCATCCCTGGGATGCAAGGCTGGTTCAATATATACAAATCAATAAATGTAATCCAGCATATAAACAGAACCAAAGACAAAAACCACATGATTATCTCAATAGATGCAGAAAAGGCCTTTGACAAAATTCAACAACTCTTCATGCTGAAAACTCTCAATAAATTAGGTATTGATGGGACGTATCTCAAAATAATAAGAGCTATTTATGACAAACCCACAGCCAATATCATACTGAATGGGCAAAAACTGGAAGCATTCCCTTTGAAAACTGGCACAAGATAGGGATGCCCTCTCTCACCACTTCTATTCAACATAGTGTTGGAAGTTCTGGCCAGGGCAATTAGGCAAGAGAAGGAAATCAAGGGTATTCAATTAGGAAAAGAGGAAGTCAAATTGTCCCTGTTTGCAGATGACATGATAGTATATCTAGAAAACCCCATTGTCTCAGCCCAAAATCTCCTTAAGCTGATAAGCAACTTCAGCAAAGTCTCAGGATACAAAATCAATGTACAAAAATCACAAGCATTCTTATACATCAATAACAGACAAACAGAGAGCCAAATCATGAGTGAACTCCCATTCACAATTGCTTCAAAGAGAATAAAATACCTAGGAATCCAACTTACAAGGGATGTGAAGGACCTCTTCAAGGAGAACTACAAACCACTGCTCAAGGAAATAAAAGAGGATACAAACAAATGGAAGAACATTCCATGCTCATGGGTAGGAAGAATCAATATCATGAAAATGGCCATCCTTCCCAAGGTAATTTACAGATTCAATGCCATCCCCATCAAGTTACCAATGACTTTCTTCACAGAATTGGAAAAAATTACTTTAAAGTTCATATGGAACCAAAAAAGAGCCCGCATCGCCAAGTCAATCCTAAGCCAAAAGAACAAAGGTGGAGGCATCACACTACC
This sequence comes from Pongo abelii, assembly GCF_028885655.2. Taxonomy (NCBI): domain Eukaryota; kingdom Metazoa; phylum Chordata; class Mammalia; order Primates; family Hominidae; genus Pongo; species Pongo abelii. The sequence continues at coordinate 25,791,247 of NC_071993.2, read as the reverse complement.
TGACTTCAAACTGCACTCTCAGTTTCAAGAGAGGGTGGCCACTAGGGTACATTGGTTAAAGGGAGTCAGAAAATTTAATTCTGTCCCTCAAAGTGCAACAATTAGGGTTTCGTCGTAACATAAACTTCACCATGAGCAGCAGGTTTCTTCAGTTTGTAATTCTGCTGTTTCTGAAGTGCCCTTATAAGATTAGAATTGTTTCTGTATCCGTAACCCATAATTAGGTTTATGCAGAAAGATCTATGGTATCACTGATCCTCATAGAGCCTGAAACAGCTGGTACATTCCAAGAGTAGGTGCAAAATTTAAATTTAAGATGGACCGTATTATGCAGCCATAAAACAAAACAAGATCATGTCCTTTGCAGCAACACGGATGGAGGTAGAGGCCATCATCCTCAGTGAACTAACCACAGGAACAGAAAACCAAATACTGCATGTTCTTACCTGTAAGTGGGAGCTAAATATTGGGAACACATGGACACAAAGAAGGGAACAACAGACACCAGGCTACTTGAGGGTGGAGGGAGAGGGGGGTAAGGATCAAAATACTGCTATTGAGTACTCTGCTTATTACCTGGGTGGCAAGGTAATCCATACACCAAATCTCCATGGCACTCAATTTACCTATATAACAAAATAAAATGGGCCAGACGTGGTGGCTCATGCCTTTAATCCTAGCACTTTAGGAGGCTGAGACAGATGGATCGTTTTGAGCCCAGGAATTTGAGACCAGCCTGAGCAACATGGCAAAACCTAATCTCTACAAAATATACAACTATTAGCCAGGCATGGTGGAGGGTGCCTGTCGTCCCAGCTACTTGGGAAGCTGAGGTGGGAGTATCTCTTGAGTCCAGGAGGTTGTGGCTGCAGTGAGCTGTGATCACACCACTGTATTCCAGGCTTGGTGACAGAGAAAGACCCTGTCTCAAAATAAATATATACATACCTATGAAAAAATAAACTGCTCAGTTTATCACCCTCAAGCAGCAGCTAGAATGAAATTATAATATAGACCCTGAAAGAAAGATTCTTCATGAAAAGGATGGTTTCCAATTCTATCAAAAGCCACTGATTTCCTCAATAATTATGTCTCCCCCTCACACACCAACAGGCCCAAAGTAAGGGCTAAAGTGATGGAGTTTAGGCTATAGTTTCGCCAATCTATTGACTAGACTTTCAGTATCAGTCAGCTTTTCTTGGGTTGCGCTGTGGTAACAAACAACTCTATATTCTTACTGGCTTACAAAGTCAAGTCTTATATTTTGCTCCTGTTACATGTTGGCTGTGGAACTGCTGTGCTTTTGCTGGGCTCTGCTTGGCTGTGCTCCATGTGCCTTTTTTATTCTGAAATCTAGGCCAAAGGAGAAGTCTCAATTTAGAACATGCTGTTCTTGTGGCAGAGAGAGAACAGCTAAGCCAGAACCACATGAAGATTCTGAATGCTCTGCTTGAATGTGTCCAAGCCTGAAACCCATGGGGACGGGAGTATTCTCTCCAGGAGGGCCCACAAGTCATGTGCCCCTGGGTAAGAACGGCTGCATCTCCCTCTCACAGGGAAAGCTGCATATGAGCAGGAACAAGAATGCAGTCCACAACGGTCCAGCCTCTTGCTTTCTGCCTTCACTAAGAAAAATATACTCACCTCTCCTCCAAAGAAGATGTTGTAAGAGTTTTACTCAGGTATTAAACTAACCTCAAAGCCCATCATCTCATGACATCATCTTATCAGGTCCAGATAAAGCTTTTCTTGATCTAGGGTTCTCTGAACTAAAAGGCAAATTATGTACCCTGCTCCCTATGTACCCCAGAAACAAGGGTGGGGTGGAGAAAGGATGGCCACGGTAAGTATGTCTATCCTGAAGTGGAAAGAATGTCAGGTGGGTTGGGGGAGTCATAAAATCTCATTGAGCAACTTTTTTTTTTATGGATTTAGGGGTATAAGCATGTTACATGGATATATTACATAGTAGTAGTGTTCTGGACTTTCAGGGTGCCCCATCACCCAAATAGTATACATTGTACCCAATAGGTCATATCTCATTCCTCACCCACCCCACCTCACCTACCCACATTTTAGAGTCTCCCGTGTCTATGAGTCCCTCTTCATGTCCAGGTGTACCCACTGCTTAGCTCTCACTTATAAGTGAGAACATGTTTTTTACTTTTTGTTCCTGATTCATTTCAGTTAGGATAATGACCTCCAGTTCTATCCATGTTGCTGATAAAGACTCCATTCTTTTATTTTTTATGACTGAGTAGTAGTCTGTGGTGTACATATATGAACCACATTTTTACTCCAATCATTCCTTGATGGACACTTAGGTTGATTCTATGACTTTGCTATTATGAATAGTGCTGCAACAAACATATGAGTGCAGATGCCTTTTTGATAAAATGATTTATTTCCTTTGGGTAGATGCACAGTTGGGGGATTGCTAGATCAAAGGGAAGTTTTATTTCTAGTTCTTTGAGAAATCTCAAAGAACTGTTTTCCAGAGAGGTTGTACTAATTCACATTCCTACTAAGAGTATAAACATTACCATTGGGCAGATATTAAGAGCACCTTCCTATCCTGGGAGGAGATGTCTCTTGAATAGAAACTAGTTGTTCATTTCTCACATTTAGCTCCCCAGTAAAATGTATTTTGTTGTCTTTGTCTCCATTGTCTGGGCAGTACTTCCATTTCCATAATTTTCTTGGCCACATCTGAATATGACCTTGGAGAACATATGACTCCTTGGAGGTGGGGCAGGCTTCCTACTGCCTATCAAAAGCTAGGTGCCAAAAGGCAATTTTACATCTCAAGGCAACTTATCCTTTTTGTTAGAATAATCATATATTCTAATTTGTCCAGAAGCTCTAGTTTATGGCTACAGTCTCAGTATAATGAATAATGCCCCTTTATCTCTAAAAATGCTCCAGTTTGGTTGATGAATTATAATTATTCTGCTTTTATCCTGCAATTTTTTGAAAAAAAATTAACTCTTTATTCATTTTATGTCTATCATCACCATGTGCCAATAAGCTTACATGCAATTCTTTTTGAGATAAGCTTTTTTCTTATACTTTAAGTTCTGGGGTACATGTGCAGAATGTGCAGGTTTGTTACATAGGTATACACGTGCCATGGTGCTTTGCTGCACCCATCAACCCATCATCTACATTAGTTACTTCTCCTAATGCTATCCTTCCCCTAGCCCCCCAGGCCCCTGATAGGCCCGGGTGTGTGATGTTCCCCTCCCTGTGTCCATGTGTTCTCATTGTTCAACTCCCACTTATGAGTGAGAACATGCAGTGTTTGGTTTTCTGTTCTTGTGTTTGCTGAGAATGATGGTTTCCAGCTTCATCCATGTCCCTGCAAATGACATGAACTCATCCTTTTTATGGCTGCATAGTATTCCATGGTGTATATGTGCCACATTTTCTTTATCCAGTCTATCATTGATGGGCATTTGGGTTGGTTCCAAGTCTTTGTTATTGTGAACAGTGCCACAATAAACATATGTGTGCATGTGTCTTTATAGTAGAATGATTTATAATCCTTTGGGTATATACCCAGGAATGAGATTGCTTGGCCAAATGGTATTTCTAGTTCTAGATCCTTGAGGAATCGCTATACTGTCTTCCACAATGGTTGAACTAATTTACACTCCCACAAACAGCATAAAAGCATTCCTATTTCCCCACATCCTCTCCAGCATCTGTTGAGTGAGAACATGTGGTATTTGGTTTTCTGTTCTTGTGTTAGTTTGCTGAGAATGATGGTTTCCAGCTTTATCCATGTCCCTGCAAAGGACACAAACTTGTCTTTTTTATGGCTGCATAGTATTCCATGGTGTATATGTGCCACATTTTCTTTATCCAGTCTGTCATTGATGGGCATTTGGGTTGGTTCCAAGTCTTTGCTGTTGTGAACAGTGCCACAATAAACATATGTGTGCATGTGTCTTTATATTAGAATGATTTATAATCCTTTGGGTATATACCCAGTAATGGGATTGCTGGGTCAAATGGTATTTCTACTACTAGATCCTTGAGGAATCACCACACTGTCTTCCACAATCGCTGAACTAATTTACACTCCCACCAACAGTGTAAAAAATATTCCTATTTCTCCACATCCTCTCCAGCATCTGTTGTTTTCTGACTTTTTAATGATCGCCATTCTAACTGGCGTGAGATGGTATCTCATTGTGGTTTTGATTTGCATTTATCTAATGAACAGTGATGATGAGCTTTTTTTCACGTTTGTTGGCTGCATAAATGTCTTTTGAGAAGTGTCTGTTCATATCCTTCACCCACTTTTTGATGAGGTTGTTTGTTTTCTTGTAAGTTTAAGTTCTTTGTAGATTCTGGATATTAGCCCTTTGTTAGATGGATAAACTGCAAAAATTTTCTCCCATTTCATAGGTTGCCTGTTCACTCTGATGATAGTTTCTTTTGCTTTGCAGAAGCTCTTTAATTAGATCCCATTTGTCATTTTTGGGTGTTGTAGCCATTGCTTTTGGTGTTTTAGTCATGAAGTCTTTGCCCATGCCTATGTCCTGAATGGTATTGCTTAGGTTTTCTTCTAGGGTTTTTATGGTTTTAGGTCTTATGTTTAAGTCTTTAATCCATTTTTATTTTTTGTATAAGGTGTAAGAAAGGGATCCAGTTTAAGTTTTCTGCATAAGGCTAGCCAGTTTTCCCAACACAATTTATTATATAGGGAATCCTTTCACCATTTCTTGTTTTTGTCGGGTTTGTCAAAGATCAGCTGGTTGCAGATGTGTGGTGTTATTTCTGAGGCCTCTGTTCTGTTCCATTGGTCCATATATCTGTTTTGGTACCAGTACCATGCTATTTTGGTTACTGTGGACTTGTAGTATAGTTTGAAGTCAGATAGTGTGATGCCTCCAGCTTTGTTCTTTTGGCTTAGTATTGTTTTGGTTATGTGGGTTCTTTTTTGGTTCCATATGAAATTTAGAGTAGTTTTTTTCCAATTCTGGGGAGAAAGTCATTGGTAGCTTGATGGGGATAGCATTGAATCTATAAATTACTTTGGGCAGTATGGCCATTTTCACAATATTGATTCTCCTTATCCATAAGCATGGAATGTTTTTCCATTTGTTTGTGTCCTCTTTTATTTCCTTGAGCAGTGGTTTGTAGTTCTCCTTGAAGAGGTCCTTCATATCCCTTGTAAGTTGGATTCCTAGGTATTTTATTCTCTTTGAAGCAATTGTGAATGGAAGTTCACTCATGATTTGGCTCTCTGTTTGTCTGTTATTGGTGTATAGGAATGCTTGTGATTTTTGTACATTGACTTTGTATCCTGAGACTTTGCTGAAGTTGCTTATCAGCTTAAGGAAATTTTGGGCTGAGACAATGGGGTTTTCTAAATATACAGTCATGTCATCTGCAAACAGGGACAATTTGACTTCCTCTTTTCCTGTTTGAATACCCTTTATTTCCTTCTCTTGTCTGATTGCCCTGGCCAGAACTCTCAATGCTATGTTGAATAGGAGTGATGAGAGAGGTCATCCTTGTCTTGTGCTGGTTTTCAAAGGGGATGCTCCAGTTTTTGCCCAGTCAGCATGATATTGGCTGTGGGTTTGTCATAAATAGCTCTTACTATTTTGAGATGCGTTCCATCAATACCTAGTTTATTGAGAGTTTTTAGCATGAAGGGCTGTTGAATTTTGTCAAAGGCCTTTTTTGCATCTATTGAGATAATTATGTGGTTTTTGACATTGGTTCTGTTTATGTGATGGATTACATTTATTGATTTGCGTATGTTGAACCAGCCTTGCATCCCAGGGATGAAGCCCACTTGATCATGGTGGATAAGCTTTTTGATGTGCTGCTGGATTCGGTTTGCCAGTATTTTACTGAGGATTTTTGTGTCAATGTTCGTCAGGGATATTGGCCCGAAATTTTCTTTTTTTGTTGTGTCTCTGCCAGGTTTTGGTATCAGGATGATGCTGGCCTCATAAAATGAGTTAGGGAGAATTCTCTCTTTTTCAATTGTTTGGAAGAGTTTCAGAAGGAATGGTACCAGCTCCTCTTTGTACCTCTGGTAGAATTCAGCTGTGAATCCACCTGGTCCTGGACATTTTTTTTGTTGGTAGGCTATTACTGCCTCAATTTCAGAACTTGTTATTGGTCTATTCAGGGATTTGACTTCTTCCTGGTTTAGTCTTGGGAGGGTGTATGTGTTCAGGAATTTATCCATTTCTTCTAGATTTTCTAGTTTATTTGCGTAGAGTTGTTTATAGTATTCTCTGATAGTTTGTATTTCTGTGGGATCAGTGGTGCTATCCCCTTTATCATTTTTTGTTGCATCTATTTGATTCTTCTGTCTTCTTTATTAGTCTGGCTAGGAGTCTATTTTGTTGATCTTTTTTAAAAAAAAAAAAACCTTCTGGATTTTTTTTTTTTTTGAAGGTTTTTTTATGTCTCTTTCTCCTTCAGTTCTGCTGTGATCTTAGTTATTTCTTGTCTTCTGCTAGTCTTTGAATGTGTTTGCTCTTGCTTCTCTAATTAAAGAATTGTGATGTTAGGGTGTCGATCTGAGATCTTTCCTGCTTTCTCTTGTGGGCATTTAGTGCTATAAGTTTCCCTCTAAACACTGCTTTAAATGTGTCCCAGAGATTCTGGTATGTCATGTCTTTGTTCTCATTGGTTTCAAAGAATGTCTTTATTTCTGCCTTAATTTTGTTATTTACCCAGTAGTCATTCAGGAGCAGGTTGTTCAGTTTCCATGTAGTCGAGCAGTTTTGAGTGAGTTTCTTAATCCTGAGTTCTAATTTGATTGCACTGTGGTCTGAGAGACTGTTTGTTATGATTTCCATTCTTTTGCATTTGATGAGGAGTGTTTTACTTCCAATTATGTGGTCAATTTTAGAATAAGTATGATGTGCTGAGAAGAACGTATATTCCATTTATTTATTTGGGGCAGAGAGTTCTGTAGATGTCTATTAGGTCTGCTTGGTCCAGAGCTGAGTTCAAGTCCTGAATATAATTGTTAATTTTCTGTCTCATTGATCTAATATTGACAGTGGAGTATTAAAGTCTCCCACTATTATTGTGTGGGGATGTAAGTCTCTTTGTAGGTCTCTAAGAACTTGCTTTATGAATCTGGGTGCTGCTGTATTGGGTGCATGTATATTTAGGATAGTTAGCTCTTCTTGTTGCGTTGATCCCTTTACCATTATGTAATGGCCTTCTTTGTCTCTTTTTGATCTTTGTTGGTTTAAAGTCTGTTTTATCAGAGACTAGGATTGCAACCCCTGCCTTTTTTTGTTTTCCTTTTGCTTGGTAAATATTCCTCCATCCCTTTATTTTGAGCCCATATGTGTCTTTGCATGTGAGATGGGTCTCCTGAATACAGCACACTGATGGGTCTTGACTGTTTATCTAATTTGCCAGTCTGTGTCTTTTAATTGGGGCATTTATCCCGCGTACACACTTAAGGTTAATATTTTTATGTGTGAATTTGATCCTGTCATTATGATGCTAGCAGGTTATTTTGCCCATTAGTTGATGCAGTTTCTTCATAGTGTTGATGGTCTTTGCAATTTGGTATTTTTTTTTCTTTACTTTTTTTTTTTTTTTTTTTTTTTTTTTGCAGTGGCTGGTACTGGTTTTTCTTTTTCATGTTTAGTGATTCCTTCAGGAGCTCTTGTAAGACAGGCCTGGTGGTTACAAAATCTCTCAGCATTTGCTTGTCTGTAAAGGGTTTTATTTCTCCTTTGCTTATGAAGCTTAGTTTGGCTGGATATGAAATTCTGGGTTGAAAATTCTTTAAGAATGTTGAATATTGGCCCCACTCTCTTCTGGCTTCTAGGGTTTCTGCCAAGAGATCCGCTATTAGTCTGATGGGCTTCCCTTTGTGGGTAACCCAACCTTTCTCTCTGGCTGCCCTTACTATATTTTCCTTCATTTCAACCTTGGTGAATCTGATGATTATGTGCCTTGGGGTTGCTCTTCTCAAGGAGTATCTTTGTGGTGGTCTCTGCATTTCCTGAATTTGAATGTTGGCCTTTCTTGCTAGGTTGAGGAAGTTCTCCTGGATAATATCCTGCAGAGTGTTTTCCAACTTGGTTTCATTCTCCCTGTCACTTTCTTGTACACCAGTCAAATGTAGATTTGGTCTTTTCACATAGCCCCATATTTATGGGAGGCTTTGTTCCTTTATTTTCATTCTTTTTTCTCTAATCTTGTCTTCTTGCTTTATTTCACTAAGTTCATCTTCAATCTCTGATATCCTTTCTTCTGCTTGATTGATTAGGCTATTGATACTTGTGTATGCTTTGTGAAGTTCTCATTCTGTGTTTTTCAGCTCCATCAGGTCATTTATGCTCTTCTCTAAACTGATTATTCTAGTTAGCAATTCGTCTAGCCTTTTTTTTTTTTTCAAGGTTCTTAGCTTCCTTGCATTGGGTTACAACATGCCCCTTTAGCTCAGAGGAGTTGTTATTACCCACCTTCTGAAGCCTACTTCTGTCAATTCGTCAAACTTACTCTCCATTCAGTTTGTTCCCTTGCTGGTGAGGAGTTGTGATGCTTTGGAGAAGAGGCATTCTGGTTTTTGGAATTATCAGCCTTTTTGTGCTGGTTTCTTCCCATCTTTGTGGGTTTATCTACCTTTGGTCTTCGATGCTGCCGACCTTTGGATGTGGTCTCTGAGTGGACGTCCTTTTCGTTGGTGTTGACGTTATTCCTTTCTTTTGTTAGTTTTCCTTTTAACAGTCAGGCCCCTCTGCTGCAGGTCTGCTGGAGTTTGCTGGAGATCCACTCCAGACCCTGTTTACCTGGGTATCACCAGCAGAGGCTACAGAACAGCAAAGATTGCTGCCTGTTCCTTCCTCTGGAAGCTTCGTCCCAGAGGGGCACCTGCCACGTGCCAGCCAGAGCTCTCCTGTATGAGGTGTCTGTCGGCCCCTGCTGGGAGGTGACTCCCAGTCAGGATACACGGGGGTCAGGGACCAACTTGAGGAAGCGGTCTGACCCTTATCAGAGCTTGAACGCTGTGCTGGGAGATCCACTGCTCTCTTCAAAGCTGTCAGGCAGGGATGTTTAAGTCTGCTGAAGCTGTGCCCACAGCCACCCCTTTCCCCAGGTGCTCTATCCCAGGGAGATGGGGGTTTTATCTATAAGTCCCTGAGTGGGGCTGCTGCCTTTTTTTCGGAGATGCCCTGCTCAGAGGCGAGGAACCTAGAGAGGCAGTCTGGCCGCAGTGGCCTTGCTGAGCTGTGGTGGGCTCCACCCAGTTTGAACTTCCTGGAGGCTTTGTTTACACCGTGAAGGTAAAACCTACTCAAACCTCAGAAATGGAGGATGCCTCTCCCCCCACCAAGCTCCAGCATCCCAGGTTGACCTCAGACTGCTGTGCTGGCAGCGAAAATTTCAAGCCAGTGGATCTTAGCTTGCTGGGCTCTGTGGTGGTGGGACCTCCCGAGCCAGACCACTTGGCTTCCTGGCTTCAGCCTCCTTTCCAGGGGAGTGAATGGTTCTGTCTCACTGGCATTCCAGGTGCCACTAGGGTATGGGGGGATGGGGGGAGGGAGAAACAAAAACAACAACAAAAAAACCTCCTGCAGCTAGCTCGGTGTCTGCCCAAACAGCTGCCCAGTTTTGTGCTCGAAACCCAGGGCCCTGGTGGCGTAGGCACTGGAGGGAATCTCCTGCTCTGTGGCTTGTGAAGACCATGGGAAAACTGCAGTATCTGGGCCGGAGTGCACCATTCCTCACAGCACAGTCCCTCACAGCTGCTCTTGGCTAGGAAAGTGAAATCCCCCAACCCCTTGTGCTTCCTGGGTGAGGTGATGCCCCACCCTGCTTCGGCTCGCCCTCCATGGGCTGCACCCACTGTCAAACCAGTCCCAATGAGATGAACTGGGTACCTCAGTTGGAAATGCAGAAATCACCCACCTTCTGTGTTGATCTCACTGGGAGCTCTGGAGACCACAGCTGTTCCTATTTGGCCATCTTGCCAGCAAAATGAGATAGGCTTTTTTCCTCTATAGTAATTGACTGGTACATTGATCTTATCAGGCTTCTGTGAGAGAGACATGCCCTTATTTACTTTTTCATGAACAATTTTGAAAGGATTTACTGGGGCCAACTCCAACTCAGTTTAGTTAAGTCTTAGATCTTTACCCAAAGCTGAGGCTGAATTGGTTTTTTGGCTCAAAAGTTTTTAGGTTTTAAGTTTCACCAGTTTCAGTTGAGAAATCATTACACATCCCAGCCCTGCAATTCTCAGAATTTCTGGATAGCCTATATCCCTTTTAACTCTGCTTACAAAGCAGCCAATTCTTTTCTGAGCTTATCTCTTTTTTGGTAGTAAAACCGCCTTTGCAAAAATTATGACAGGGAGAGAAATCTAACATAACTGGCTTCATCTTGTCTCTAACCTCACAAGCCAACAGCCCTTGCCCATTCCTGGGCATAGGCCAAGCTAACTATGGGAAGAATTTAGTTTCTAGTTTAACCTTTAAGCAAAAATCGTTTCTAGTTTAACCTTTAAGAAAAAAAAAAAAAAAAGCCCCTTCCTCAAACTACCCCTCCTTGTTTGGGGACTGAAACAACCTTTGTAAAAACCAAGGAAGGGCCACAAGATTAGAATATGAGAGAAGCCTGCATTGTGCTAAGACCTATGCATAGTTAAATGATAAGTAGTCATTATCTACTAACTTTCTTCCTGCTCAGAAGTAATACAGCCAATGGTCAAAAGACTTGAAACTTCCCCAACATCACTATTGTTAAAATCTAAGACTGGCGTTTGAGATATTTTTCAGATTTTGCATTCTGGTAGAACAACTGATGCCATTTGGACTGGTGACCCCAACCCAGAAAATTAGCCCACAAAGACAGTTTTCAACACCCTTGTGATTTCATCCCCAACCCAGCCAATCAGCATTTCTCATTTCTTAGTCCCTCTGTCTGCAAAACAATCCTTAGAAACCCTAGCTTCCAAATTCTCAGAGAGGTGGATTTGAGAAGTGTCCTCTGTCCTTCTCCTTAGCTGTCTTGTGATAATTAGACTCTCTGCTGCAATAAGCCTGCTGCCTCAGTACATTGGCTTTATCTGTGCAGTGAGCAAGAAAAACTCATTGGGCAATTATAGTAGTATTTAACCTAGTCAAATTCAGCCAATGACTTACTAACTCATAATTGCAACATTCTGTTTACACAGTTTTTGTCTAAAGTCACAAGTTCATCAGGGAGTTTATTGCAAGCAACTGTTTTACTAAATATTTTGCCACTAAATATGCCAACCACTAGTTATATTTTTCTTGACACCCACTGAGGCAAGGTATTGAGAGCCAAGTTTCAAAAGAAAGGATTTGTGGCTGAAGGCCCAGTAAATACTGTATATATGTACATGCAGTAGTTAAGATTAAATTCTATTTCAGGTGACAAAGTAAAGGGAATGGCTTAAAAAAATAAAAGTTTATTTTTTCTCTCATGGATTCAAAATCTCCAGGATAGTTCAGGGGTGGCACAATAATAAAGTGTCGAGGATTCTTCTATTTTGTTTCCTGTCATATTTAATATGCGTATTTTGCCTCAGGGTCCCAGATGGCTATTAGACATCCAGTTGTGAGGAACAAAAAAAGGCAGAGTAAGAGGCATGTTTCCTCACATTTTAGGACACCTCTTGGAAGTCACATGTCTCATTTCTACTTACATCTTATTGACCGGTCATTTACTGGCCAAAATGTATCATTAACTTAGTCATTGGCCATACCTATCAGAAAGAGAGGCTGTGAAATTTAGAGTTTATTCCAGGGCACTCTGTGTCCAGCTAAAAACCCAGGATTAAATTACCAAGAAGTTAAAAATAATAATGAGCATAACCACCAGTCCTTGCCAATGTAGTCAGATGGCAAAATAGGAAATATAATTTAAAACCTCAAATCATTCAAAATTAAGAGGCCTTTGTTAATTTTTCATTTTATGGTTTTTCCGTGTTGATGGAGGCTATATTCAAGGCTGAAATTAGAACTTTGTGTTACCAAAATTGCCTCAGCTGCTTGCAGCTAGGAATGCAGGACTGTTCCTCTGGCAGAAGGCAGCAGAGCTCACATCATATTTGGTAACATCAAACCACTGTCTGAGATAGACTGAATGCTTACTGGCCTCCTGGACTATGGTGGACAGCACATAGGCTCAAGTTTGGTCCATTCATATTTTTGTTAACATTAACTTTTTGCCTAGTATTTGGTCTGCCCTCCTTCCATTCCTGCCATTAGCTATACTTCTACTGTCTGCTATGCCATCTTTAGAGACCCATTTCATTTAAGAAAAAGGGAAAGCTACCTAGACATAAACCCTGCCCCTTCACAACTGCATACTGGAAGGCTCCATTGGGACCAACCTCAGATAGCTCAGAGTCTCTTTAAAATTCATGACAGAAGGCCAGGCGTGGTGGCTCATGCCTATAATCCCGGCACTTTGGGAGGCTGAGGCAGGCAGATCACTTGAGGTCAGGAGTTCAAGACCAGCCTGGACAACATGGTGAAACCCCATCTCCACTAAAAATATAAAATTAGCTAGGTGTGGTGGTGGGTACCTGTAATCCTAGCTACTCAAGAGGCTGAGGGAGGAGAATTACTTGAATCTGGGAGGTGGAAGTTGCAGTGAGCCAAGATCTTGCCACTGCACTCCAGCCTGGGTAACATAATTAAACTCTATCTCCAAAAAATAAATAAAATTCATGCCAGAAGAGGGGTGGAGAAAGGTGGTAGAGTAGAAGGCCATACCAATCATTCCTCCCACAGGAACATCAAATTCAACAACTATCTAGATACAAAAAAGCACCTTTGTAAGAACCAAAAATTGGTGAGCACTTACAGCACCTGGTTTTAAATTCACATCACTGAAAAAAGCACTGAAGAGTGTAGGAATGACAAATTTGTCTTGAATTGAATTGGTGATGCCATTCCTCCCCCATCCCCTCACAGTAGCTATGTGGTGAATAGAAATCTGTGTTTGGGAGAGGGAATGCAACAGTTGTGACACTTTGTATTGACCTCAGTGCTGCCTTAACACAGCACAAAGCAAAACCTGGCTGAACTCAGCTGACACCTGCCCATAAAGGGAGCATTCAGACCAGCCCTAGCCAGAGAGAAGTCGCCTATCCCCGTCGTCAGAACTTGAGTTCTGGCAAGCTTTGCCATCACAGGCTGATGTGCTCTGGAGCTCTAAATAAACTTGAAAGGCAGCCTAGGCCATAAGGACCACAAGTCCAAATACTGAGCTGGGCTTGGAGATAGTGGAATTTGGGTGTACACGGCCTACTGAGATACCAGGTGGGGCATGCTTATACCACCCCTCCCCCAACCCCAGGCAACATATCTTGTGCCTCCAAAGGAGACCCTTTCCTTCCTCCTGAGGAGACGGAAGAGTAAAGAGGACTTTGTTCTTGCATCTTGAATATCATCACAACCACAATAGGATAGGGCACAGGGCAAAGTCATGAGGCCCCCATTCCCGCCTCTAGCTCCCAGACAATATTTCTAGACACATTCTGGGCCAGAAGGGAGCCCGCTGCCTTTAAGACAAGGACGCAGTACTGGCAGGATCCATCATCTGCCAACTGAAGAATCCTTGAGCCCTGAATAGCAAGCAGTAATACTCAGGTAGTATACCATGGGCCTTGGGGTGAGACTCTGAGATGTGCAGGCTTCAAGTGAGACCCAGCAAATTCTCAGTTGGGGTGGCTACAATGAGAGACTCCATCTGCTTGAGAAAAGCAGAGGGAGAAGTAAAGACTTTGTCTTGCACCTTAGGTACCACTTCGGGCACAGTGGGGTAGAGTGCTAAACAGGCTCTTGAGGTCCCTGATTCTAGACCTTGGCTCACGGACAGCATTCCTGGACCTGTCTTAAGACAGAGGAGAGCCCATTGCCTTGAAAGGTGAATCCCAGACCTAGCAGTATTCACCAGAAGCTGACTGAAGAGCCCTAAGACCTTAAGGGAAAATTGGCAGGAGCCTGATAGTATTCCCAGTGGGCCTGTAGTGATGGTGACCATGAGGTGAGGCTCCTCTGCCTATGGAAAGGAAAGGGGAGAGCGAGAAGAACCATGTTGTCTTGTCATTTGACGGCAAGCTTAGACAGAGACTGAGACTTCATTTGTTTGAGAGAAAGTAAGGGAAGAGAACAAGCCTCATAAGGGCAGATCTTAAGACTTATTGGCATTAAAGAGGAGGCAGAGAAAGAAATAGGGGCAGAAAGTTTATTCAAAGGAATAACAAAAGAGAACTTCCTGAACCCTGGTAATCCAGATAATTCTTTTGGATCTTATCGCAGACTACTAGGGTGGTACCACCATGAGTCTGCAAGAAGCACAGCATTACTAGGCTTGGGGTGGCCCCTAATGGAGATATGACTTAGATCACGACACCCAAGTCCTTTCAAATACCTAGAAAGCCTTCCCAAGAGGGATGGGTACAAACAAGCCCAGACTGGTTAGACTACTATAAATTCCCAACTCTTCAATGCCTAGACACTGAAGAACATCAACAAGCGTCAAGACCATTCAGGAAAATATCATCAAATGAACTAAATAAGGCACCAGAGACAAATCCTAGAGAAGCAGAAATATGTCACCTTTCAGACAGAGAATTCAAAATATCTGTTTTGTGGATACTCAAATTCAAAATAACACAGAAAAAGAATTCAGACAAATAAATGTAACAAATGGATTGAAATAATTAAAAAGAATCAGACAGAAATTCTACAGTTGAAAATACAAGTGACATACTGAGGAATTCATTAGAGCATCTTAATAGCACAACTGATCAAGCAGAAGACAGAATTATTGATCTTGAGGACAGGTTGTTTGAAAATACACAGAGGAGACAAAAGAACAAAGAGTAAAAAACAATGAGGCGCACACCTACAAGATCTAGAAAATAGCCTCCAAAGGGCAAATCTAAGAGTTATTATTGACCTTAAAGAGGAGGTAAAGAAAAAGATGGTGTAGCAAGTTTATTCAAAGGGATAATATCACAGAACTTCTCAAACTTAAAGATATTAATATCCAAGTACAAGGAGGTTATAGAACACCAAGCAGATTTAACTCAAAGAAGACTACTTCAAGGCATTTAATAATCAAGCTCCCAAAGGTCGAGGATAAAAGATCCTAAAAGCAGCAAGAGAAAAGAAACAACATACAATGGTGATCCAACATGTCTGGCAGCAGACTTTTCAATGGAAACCTTACAGGACAGGAGAGAGTGGCATAACATACTTAAAGTGCTGAAGGAAAAAAAACAAAACAAAAACTTCTACCCTAGAATTGTACATCTGATAAAAATATTCTTCAAACATGAAGGGCAAATTAAGACTTTTTCCAGACAAAAGCTTGAGGGATTTCGTCAACACCAGACCTGTCCTATGAGAAATGCTACAGGATGTACTTCAATCACAAAGGATGTCAATGAGCTATAAGACATCATTTAAAAATACAAAACTCACTAGCAATACACAAAAACATAGAATATTATAAATATTGTAACTGTGGTGTATAAACTACTCTTAAGTAGAAAGGCTAAAAGACTAACCACTCAAAAATTATAACTTTCAAGACATACACAATACAATAAGATATAAACAGAAACAAGAAGTTAAAGGGTAGGGAAACAAAGTTAAACTGTAGAGTTTTTATTAGTTTTCCTTTTTGCTTATTAGTTTATGCGAGCAGTGTTAAATTGTCATCAGCTTAAAATAATGGGTTATAAGATAGTCGCAAGCCTCATGGTAACCTCAACCAAAAAAAATACAACAGATAAACAAAAAATAAAAAGCAAGAAACTAAATTATATCACCAAAGAAAGTCACTTTCACTAAAAGGAAGACAGGAAGGAAAAGAAAGAAGTAAGAGAAGACCACAAAACAACCAGAAAACATAACAAAATGGAAGGAGTAATTCCTTACTTATCAATAATAATATTGAATGTAAATGCACTAAAGTCTCTAATCAAAAGACATGGAGTGGCTGAATGGATTAAAACACAAGATCCAATGATCTCTTGCCTACAAGAAACACACTTTACCTATAAAGGCACACATAGACTAAAAACAGAGGAATGAAAAAAATTTCATGTCAGTCAAAACCAAAAAGCAGGAGTAGCCATACTTATATCAGAAAAAATAGATTTCAAGACCAAAACTGTAAGAAGAGACAAAAAGGTCATTACATAATGGTAAAGGGGTCAATTCAGGAAGAGAATATATCAGTTGTAAATATATATACACCCAACACTGGAGCACCAGATATATAAATCAAATACTAGAGTTAAAGAAAGAGATAGATCGCAATTCAATAATAGGTGGAGACTTCAACACCCCACCTTTAGCATTTAACAGATCTTTGAGACAGAAAATTAACAAAGAAACACTGGACTTAATGTACACTATAGACCAAATGGATCTACATGTACAGAATACTTAATATTTACAAAATATTTTATCCAACAGCTGCAAAATATGCATTCTTTTCCTCAGCACATGGATCAATCTCAAGGATAGACCATACGTTAGGTCACATAACAAGTCTTAAAGCATTCATTAAAAAACCTGAAATAACATCAAGCATCTTCTCTGACCACGATGGTATAAAAACTGGAAATCAATAAGAGGAATTCTGGAGACTATACAAGCACATGGAAATTAAACAATATGCTCCTGAATGACCAGTGGGTAAATGAGAAATTAAGAAGGAAATTGAAAAATTCTTGAAATAATGATAATGGAAACACAACATACCAAAACTTATGGGATAACAGCAAAAGTTGTACTAATAGGAAAGTTTATAAGCTATAGCACCTACATCCAAAAAGAAGAAAAACTGTAACCTAATGGTGCACCTTGAATAAATAGAAAAGAGCAAACCAAACCCAAAACTAGTAGAAGAAAAGAAATGAAGTTCAGAGCAGAGATAAATGAAATTAAAATGAATCAAAAAATACAAAAGATCAAAACAAAAAGTTGGTTTTTTGAAAAGATAGAATAGACGTAATTGACATGCTTTTAGCCAAGCTAAGAAAAAAAGAGAAGATCCAAATAAAATTGGAGATGATAAAGGAGACATTACTACTGATACTGCAGAAATTCAAAGAATCATTAATGGCTACTATGAACAACTATAGGCCAATAAATTGGAACATTCAGAAGAAATGAATGAGTTCCTAAACACACACAACCTGTCAAGATTGAACTAGGAAGAAATTGAAAACCTGAACAGACCAATAAGAAGTAATGACATCAAAGCCATAATAAAAAGTCCTCCAGCAAAGAAAAGCCCAGAACCCAATGGCTTCACTGCTGAATTCTACCAAATATCTAAAGAAGAACTCATACCAATTCTACTCATACTATTCTGAGAAATAGAGGAGGAAGGAATACTTCCAAACTCATTCTACAAGGCCAATATTACTGTGATACCAAAACCAAAGACACATCAAAAAATAAAAACTACAAGCCAATATCACTGATGAATATTGATAGAAAAATCCTTAACACTAGCAAACAGAATTCAACAACATATTAAAAAGATCATTCATCATGACTAAATGGGATTTATCTCAGGGATGCAAGGATGATTCAACATATGCAAATCAATTAATGTGATACCTCATATCAATGGAATGAGGGACAAAAACCATATATGATCATTTCAATTGATGCTGAAAAAGCATTTGATAAAATTCTTTCATGATAAAAACCTTAACAATCCTGGATATAGAAGGAATATACCCCAAGATAAAGCCATATATGACAGACCTATAGCTAGTATTATACTAAATGGAGAAAAACTGAAATCTGAAATCCTTTCCCCTAATATCTGGAACATGACAAGGATGTACACTTTCATCACTGTTATTCAACATAACACTGGAAGTCCTAGCTAGAGCAATCAGACAGGAGAAAAAAAGGGCACTTAAATTGGAAATAAATTATTCTTGTTTATGGATAATATCTTATATTTGGAAAAACCTAAAGACTCTACCAAAAAAGTGTTAGAACTGATAAACAAATTCCATAGTTTCAAGATACAAAATCAACATTAAAAAACCAGTAGTTTTTCTATATGCCAACAGTGAATAATCTGAAAAAGAAATGAAGAAAGTGGTCCCATTTAGAATAGCTACAAATAAAATACATAGGAATTAAATTAACCAAAGAAGTGAAAGACCTCTACAAGGAAAACTATAAAACACTGATGAAAGAAATTGAAGAGGAGACCAAAAAAAGGAAAGATATTCCATGTGCATGGATTAGAAGAATCAACATTGTTAAAATATCCATACTATCCAAAGCAATCTACAGATTCGATGCAATCTCTATCAAAATACCAAGATAATCTTCACATAAATAAAAGAAATAGTCCTAAAGCTATGTGCCAACCACAAAAGACTCAGAATAGCCAGAGTTATCTTAAGAAAAAAGAACAAAACTGGAGGGAATCACATTACCTGATTTCAAATTATACTCTAGAGCTATAGTAAACAAAATGGCATGGTACCGACATAAATAGAGACATATAGACCAGTGGAATAGAATAGAGAACCCAGAAATAAATCCATACATATACAGTGATCTGATTTTTGACAAAGGTGCCAAGAACATTACACTGAGGAAAGGACAATCTAATCTCTTCAAGAAATAGCACTAGGAAAACTGGATATCCATATGCAGAAAAATGAAATTAGACCCCTATCTCTCACCATATATAAAAGTCAAATAAAATTTGATTAAAGACTTAAATCTAAGACCTAAAACCATAAAACTACTGCAAGAAAACACTGGGGGAAATTCAGGATATCAGGGTGGGCAAATATTCCTTGAGTAATACCCCACAGTGACAGACATCCAAAGCAAAAATGGACAAATGAGATCACATCAATTTAAAAAACTTCTGCACAGCAAAGAAAACAATCAACAAAGTGAAGACACAACTCACAGAATGGAAGAAAATACTTGCAAACTATCCACTTGACAAGGGATTAATCACTAGAACATATAGGAAGCTCAAACAACTCTATAGGAAAAAAATCTAATATTACTGTTAAAAAATGGACAAAATATCTGAATATACATTTCTCAAAAGAAGACATACACAGGCAAACAGGTATATGAAATGGTGTTCAACATCATTGATCATCAGAGAAATGCAAGTCAAAACTACAATGACATATCATCTCACTTCAGTTAAAATGGCTTATATCCAAAAGACAGGCAATAACAAGTCCTGGTGAGAATGTAGAGAAAAGGAAATCCTTATAAACTATTGGTGGAAATGTAAATTAGTAC
This sequence comes from Pongo abelii, assembly GCF_028885655.2. NCBI lineage: Eukaryota > Metazoa > Chordata > Mammalia > Primates > Hominidae > Pongo > Pongo abelii. Next base: position 25,771,937 of record NC_071993.2, on the reverse strand, counting down.
AAACACTATGGAGAACAGTTTGGAGGTGCCTCAAAAAACTAAAAATAGAACTACCATATGATCCAGCAATCACACTGCTAAATATATACCTAAAAGAAAGGAAATCTGTATGTTGAATAGATATATGCACTCCCATGTTTATTGCTGTTCACAATAGCCAAAACTTTGAAACAACCTACACATCCATCAACGATGAATGGATAAAGAAACTGTGATACATATCAACAATGAAGTATTATTCAGCCATTAAAAATAATAAAATCCTGTCATTTGCAACAACATGGATGGAGCTGGAGGTCATTATGTTAAGTGAAATAAGCCAGGCACAGAAAGAGAAACTTTGCATGTTCTCACTTATTTGTGGGAGCTAAAAGTTAAAACCATTGAACTCATGAAGATAGAGAGTAAATGAATGGATACCAGAGGCTGGGAAGTGTAGTGGATGGTAGGGGGGATGGGGAGGGGAGTGGGGATGGTTAATGCGTACAGATAATTAGAATTATTAAGACCTATTTCCTAGCACAAAATGGTGACTATAGTAAAGAAAAAATGTACATTTTAAAATAACTAAAAGAGCATGATTGCATTCTTTGTAACACAAAGAATAAATGCTTAAGGTGATGGATACTCCATATACTTTGATGTTTTTATTATTGCATGCCTGTATCAAAATATCTCATGTAAACCATAAATACATACACCTACTATATACTCACAAAAACAAAAGCTAAAACACTTAAAAAAATTCTAGATCCTTGAGGAATCACCACACTGTCTTCTACAATGGTGGAACTAATTTACACTCCCACTAACAATGTAAAAGTGTTCCTCTTTCGCCACATCCTCTCCAGTATCTTTTTCCTGACTTTTTAATGATTTTCATTCTAACTGTCATGAGAATGGTATCTCATGGTGGTTTTGATTTACGTTTCTCTAACGACCAGTGATGATGATCTTTTTTTCATGTGTGTTGGCCACATAAATGTCTTCTTTTGAAAAGCGTCTGTTCATATCCTTTGTCCACTTTTTGCTGGGGTTGTTTTTCCTTGTAAATTTGTTTAAGTTCCTTGTATATTCTGGATATTAGCCCTTTGTCAGATGAATAGATTGCAAAAATTTTCTCGCATTCTGTAGGTTGCCTGTTCAGTCTGATGATAGTTTCTTTCACTATGCAGAAACTCTTTAGTTTAATTAGATCCCGTTTGTCAATTTTGGCTTTTGTTGCAATTGCTTTTGGTGTTTTAGTCATAAAGTCTTTACCCATGCCTATGTCCTGAATGGTATTGCCTAGGTTTTCTTCTAGGGTGTTATGGTTTTACAGGGAGGCGAATATCACACACCAGGGCCTGTCACGGGGTTAGGGGCAAGGGAAGGGATAGCATTAGGAGAAATACCTAATGTAGATGACGGGTTGATGGGTGCAGCAAACCATCATGGCACATGTATACCTATGTAACAAACCTGCACGTTCTGCACATGTATCCCAGAACTTAAAGTGTAATAAAAATAAATAAAATTCAGGCCCATGCTATGGCTGCTGTTCAGTGTGTTCTGGTCCCAGGCCAAATAGTCCAGCAGCTTGAGTTTCATGAATTTGTATTGGAAACTAAAAAGGAATTTCAAAATAATAAAAATTTCATTCTAAATTTAACTTCCTTGTTAAATTTACTGCCTGAAATAGTATTTTATCTTTATGGAGAACTAAACTCATTGCTTACATAATGCAGGCTTTTGGGGGAGGCATGTTTGCTCTGTTCCTAGTATTTTATCTATTCTTCGTGATCAAAGAATAACAATAATTTAAGTTAAATACAGCTTTATGAAACAGCAGGGAATAACCGCTGTAGAAGCAGAATGTGAGTGCAGTGATGCAATCGTAGCTCACCACAGCCTCAAACTTCCAGGCTCAAGTAATCCTCCAATCTCAGCCTCCTGAATAGCTAGGGCTTCAGGGGCAAGCCACCACCCCTGGCTAATTTATGAATTTTTTTTGTAATGACAAAGTTTCACCATGTTGCCCAGGCTGGTCTTGAAGTCCTGAGCTCAAGCAATCCTCCCGCCTCACCCTCCCAGAGTGCTGGCATTACAGGTGTGAGCCACTGTGCCTGACCCCTACTGTTCTTTATCAGAGGTATTTACCACTATTTGTACATGTTATAAAATATCTATCAAATATCTCCCAACTTACACATGGTTTTTTAAAATGTGTTTTAGGATTTTTGTTTCAATGTGTTTTTAATTCATACTTTCTATTACACATTTTTTTTTTTTTTTTGAGATGGAGTTTTGCTCTTGTTGCCCAAGCTGAAGTGCAATGGGGTGATCTCAACTCACTGCAACCTCTGGCTCCCAAGTTTAAGCGATTCTCCTGCCTCAGCCCCTGGAGTAGCTGGGATTACAGGTGCCCGCGACCACATCTGGCTAGTTTTTTGTATTTTTAGTAGAGACAGGGTTTCACCATGTTGGCCAGGGTGCTTTCAAACTCCTGACCTCAGGTAATTTGCCTGCCTCAGCCTCCCACAGTGCTGGGATTACAGGTGTGAGCCACTGCGCCTTGCCCATGTTTTTAAACTTAGTCAAAGACATACAAATTTAATGAAAGTAAGTGGGTACAGAAAGCAAGAGGAGAGGTATGCTTTGCCTTGGCTTTTCCATGCCTTCTGGGTCCCGCACCACTGGAGGAGGTGTACAGAGGCAGGTAACTGCACAGGTAGGATACCATCAGAGTTGAGAAAATAGATGACCGCTCTTCTTCTTTACAGGGGGCTGTAAAGAGGATGAGTGTCTATTATATATTTGAATGATAGCCTTTCTAGCTTTCCCATGGTCCAGCAAATGCTTACAGGGCAGTCAACCTGCTGACCCTTTCATTCAAGTGGTCCAGAAACTGAGTTTGTGCCTGGGTGCTCTTAAACAACTTTATTTCCAGTTTTCTCATGTGTCAGAAAGTAGACCCCTTATTGGCCGCCTCTTGACTCTGGTTTAATCCCTATTTATTTACATGGTTCCATCATCAAATTTTGTCTAAGGACTACAATAATAAATCTAGGTTCCTCAACTTATTATAAGCAGCATGTAATATGAAAGGCAGAGGGACAAATTTGTAAATTATTCACCATATGTGCATATTGCTATTAGTCTTTGAGATGTAAAAAGAAAAAATATTTTTCATGATCTTTTAATATCTGTACTATGTGGCAAATTTAGATGCTTTTTATATATTTTCCCAATTTCCAACAAGTGATATGTGTATATGTATTTACATGTAACATATATATTTCTGTTCACACAAGAAACACTTATGGTTATATGCAAGCATATTATGACGACTTCTATATAACACGAAACATATGGATAAGAAATTCTCAAGTCAACCAAATGTCCAAATAGTTTGTTCAAACTCAATATCTCACTTCTCAGCAGCATCTGAAAGCCAAGCATCAGTATCTATTTTTATGTGGATGTTTTATATAGACTCAGCCATGCTTTATTTTTCAGAAAGAGTTCAAATAACTAAAAGCAAGTTCAAGTTCCTACAGCCTAATGCAATATTTCTTACTTTTTATGACATATGGAAATCTCTTTCATAGCTCTAACAAACCGGGCCATGGCCGCAACCTTAGCTTCTCTTTCCTTATGGTGGCAAATCAATACTTAACGTTACAAAGCTGGAGAGTTAGAATTAACATGATTCAATCATACTCTATGGGTTTTCCAGGAACTGCCAGAATCTACATGGAAGTCCAGTTAAATAACATTTTAGAAATGCCGCAGCAAGTTCTCGCCCAACTTCTGAATTTCTCGCTCTCTTCAGGTGTATTTTAAGCAGTGATTAGTAATCAAAAATTCCAGTTGGGCAAATATTTACTGAACTCAGGGCAAAGCACATTATGTAAGATTGGGGATCTATAGATGAATAGAGCTCTTAATTTAGCAGATGACTCAGTGGAGCATGTAACTAAATTGTAAGTCAGTGCAGTAAGAGACATAAGTAAATTCCTAAGGCGAGCTGAGAAGAAGGAATTCATTCTGACTTGAGGAATTAGGAAATGTTTCACGGAGATAACAGGGGCCTTTGTGCTGCTCCTTGAATTAGGGAAAACAAACATCCTGGGTGACCAGGGGTAGTCCCAGTTTACACTGTTATCCAGGTGTAATTTATTTTTTTAAGACAAGGTCTTGCTCTGTCACCTACACTGGAGTGCAGAGGCATGATCATGGCTCACTGCATCCTCAACTTCCTAGGCTCAAGGGATCCTCTTGCCGCAGCCTTCTGAGTAGCTGGGATTACAGGCACATGCCACCATGCCCAGCTAATTTTTTTTTTTTTTTTTTTTTTTGGTAGAGATGGGTCTCGCTGTGTTGCTCAGTCTGCTATTGAACTCCTGGCCTCAAGCAGTCCTCCTACCTTGGCCTCCCGAACTGTTGGGATTACAGACGTGAGCTGCAGTTCCCAGCCAGGTGTATAGTTTAATACTGCCCTTTTACTCTCAAAGGTTTTCTTTGGCCAATAAAATATATGATCACTCTAGCATTAAAGTGTACATAACATGTTGGCAGGGAGAAGAAGGGGAGGGAATTTGAGCTGGACCAACAGGCAAACACAAAAGGCATGGAAGAATCAGACCTCTTGGTGTATCTGGAGAAAAAACTGCATGAATCTTTCTCTTGTGTGCACAACTGAGGGCATTTTTTTCTTTTCTATTGCTGATTGAATTGAAATGGGAGTATGTTCTACAAGAACTGGCATGGACCTTCTATTTGCATATTTAAATTATTTTTCTTTCTAGGAATGTGACTGCTGTGCAGCACAGGCCTCTTCCTATATTTATCCCTTATTTTCCATGTTCATTTGATCAGACAGTTTTATTTCTGGCAATTTTCACATCACAGGGAAAGAGAGGGAAATTAAAAACCGATTCATACATTTCATTATCTGACTTCTAGCCAGTTAACGCTGAATTAGAACACACAAGATGCTTGAACTTTGCCCTTGTACTTTCTAAGAATCAAAATGTTTAAAGAGAAAACAACACAAATTAGAAAGATTTGATTGCTGTCTTTACAACTATTCAGGGGGAAAAGATGGAATATCCTGATATAAGAAAATCTTAACTAACTTGCATTGTTTTAGGACACCAGATTTACATTATTAGTTTTTATGTGATAAAGTCTATTTCTGATTTCCCTTAGGTATTTTTTTTTTTTAGCAGAAAGATTCTAAATTTAGAACAAAGAAACAATATATATGAAAAAATAATATAGCCAGGCAGGTCAACTAGGCAAGTCCAGCAATAACTGAAAATTCTGTAAGTGGCAATGGTGTGAGCAGATGGGAAAAGGTAGTTGCTACGCTTCTTCCAAATAAAGAGGGGTGCAGGGATAAGGTGGGGGACCAGCTCTCTTCCCTTCCCTCTTTTCAGGCCTGGTTGTCTTTCTAGAGCTCTTCTGACCTGATAGAAACTTCAGTCCACACTGCAACATTCCCCAAGTGCCTTCTTTCCCAGCCCAGTTTAGTACCAAGCTTTCCCATAGCAGGAACATGGGATCCTGTTCGTGAGCTTTTCTCGTGAACAGATGATATGAGGTCTACCAGTCTTCAGAAAGGGCTTTCAAGGCTTTTGAAATCAGCCAAAATGTCAACAAACTTAGAAAAAAATTATATTTGACAGTTATCTAGGTAACCTGATTTTTCCCATTTCCCATGAGTATAATAAAATAGTAAACTCAATTGGAGATGTGATTTTGATGAAATAAACACGAATCTTTCCATCTCCTCTTTAGGCTCTCATCTTCTCTCATCATGACTCTCACACTAATCTTTTTTAGCTGCCTCTAGTCTCTTCCCATTTCAGTCCATTTCAGGGCTGCTTCCAAAATGATCTAATTTTTGGCTTCATTATGCCATTTTTAAAAGCTTCCCGGTAGCTTCCAGTGCTCCAGGATGAAGCTGCAGTTAACCTGAAGCGTGGCGTGCAGTCTGTGCTCAGTTACTTCTCCAGCCTTACAACAGTTTCCCTTTGATACCTGTTTGTTCCCTTTGCAGATTTTTGGCCTGGTGAACCTGAACTCTCTAGTGAGACTTCCCTGACCTTACTTATGCTCATCTGCATATTGTTATACTAGTGACTGGATACTCTCATGGGCCTGAGTGTTCCTGGAGGGGTTGTTTATCTTTGTATCATCGCTCCTTAGCAGATTTCCTGGTACTGTGTGTGGAGTAAACAAGCAAAGAAAAAAGGTAGCTGAGTTAGTTTCCATTTGGGAAGAGCCTTCTTAAATCAAAACCACAAATAGGTTTGATTGCCTCCAAATGATTACCTGTGTGTTTGAGGCCACATTTGGCTAATCACATATTCCTATAGACTGGCAATATGAGGATGTATGTGCACAAGGATACCAGAGCCAAACAAATATATGGAATTTCTTTTAAAGTTGGATGAAATAAATTCAGTTTTCTATAGATGAACACACAAATCCCCACAAATCACTTTCATATAAATATGTTTTATTGCAGAGAAGTTATAATTATTTACATGCTGCAACACGTCACAACATAAATTTACCAAATATTTCATGGTGGGATGCTGTAGGTTTCAGATAATAGTTTTAGGAGAACCACAGATTAAGTGAAGAGACTTACAGCTTTATTGACTCTACGACTCTCGGTTGCTAAATGCTAGAAGTCAAAAGGCAGTGTTTTTTCAGTCCTACCTGTCATAACTTGCATGCAGAAACCTAGGAAGCAAATACAAGAGAACTGTCGAGTTTCAAATCCATATTGCCACCAAAGTTTACAGTGGGTTGAGTTATACTTCATGTTGTAAAGCATTTAATTCTTGCATAAAATATACAATTCTATTAAGATTGGTATAAATCTACTTATTTATAAACCCTGGCTTAAAAACAAGGACAGGATGCAGCCTGCACATGCATTGAGAAGGACAACGTAGCAAATGTTTGCGACCTTAAAAGTGTTTATTCACTTTCTATGGTTATCAATCTGCAAAAATAACCTCCTGACTTGTAAATTTCAACTTCTCTTGTTGATAATGGCAATGAAACTCTCAGAAAGACTCTAGGCACTCTCACTGATTTATGCTGGTGGAGAATAATCTATGAACTATAGAATGTCGCTAAGGTATAATTTGGCAAGTCTTTTTAAGTCACATCTCTAGCAGGATCAATCCTGAAGTGCAATAGAAAGTCACTGATGCTTGACTGCATATTTCTCAAGAAAAGAATCAAGTGCTAACAGATTTCAGACATAAATGAAACAAATATGTGGGTCTAGGAACTTCCAACCCAATTCACAAAGACTCCTTAAAGGAGGTCACCAAGCATATAGGCCTTCATTGAAAAGGAAGAGATAAAAGAAATAAATAGTGTAAAGACACAAAAATAGAATTTCTATATCTTCTCAAACCGACCCCACCAACCTGAGTAATGCATAAAGTCAGCAAATGGGTGAGGAAGATTTGCACACAGCTTTGTGAAATAGTGAAGTGCTTGCTTACTCCTGAATAAAAAAATCACTGAGAAAAATTTGATGATGAATATGGAGAATTCTGTTTTTACCTTCCACTGAAAATACTCTCTAAGAACAGCCCTATATCCACCCTCTGATTCTGTTTCTCCATCTTTTTATCACCCTAGCATGTCCTCCTTGCTGCTTGTGACATAAAAAATAGTTATTTGTGCTGGGAGTGTCCTGGCCAAATAAGCAGTTGATACTTGGGTGTTTACAGGGAGAAAAAGGGAAGTCTCGGTTCTATTTCTGAGTGATTCTTCTTTAAATGAAATGAGACTGAGCTTTGGAATCTCATTGCATGATCATGTTGGTAGGGCTAAGTCGGCAGCTTAGGATTCCCATGCCAAGAGATCAGTGTGGAATGCAATAAGCTTTATAAAATATGCTTTGGGGGCTGCTTTGCATTGCAAATAGACCTCACATGTTACATGTCGAGCAAGTGGCTCACAATGGCAATTTGCAGGACTTAGACATTTTTCAGTGCTTGGGAGAATGAAGATTCCATACCACCTTATAGGCTTTGATTAAATAAGGTTATGAAACCTCTTTGGGATTTGAGCCCAGCAAGTTCTACCTCTAGCTGAAGCAATGAATAAGAGTTTATGAGAATAAATAGTTTAAGGTATTTTAAAATACTGTATTTTCAGTATACATAATAAAAATATATCCATACAATGATCTTAATGCTACCATAATTTTTCTCTTTAAAAAAATAATCCCTTGAAAGTGCTATCAGGAGCTACCTGTGTTTTTTTTGAAAGGCAAACTTCCTGGGTCTATAGTACTGCTATAATTCTCATGTCATCCCTAGAGTCTTCCCTTTCCAATGGTAATAATAATGCACGGTATATTTTTCTCACTCTTAGCTTCTTCCTTTGGAAATGCTGCTAAGTAGGAAATACTGAAAGAGTTAAAAGGGACAATTAATTGGAATGAAGGCGTTATCTATCTCTGACTTTGAATAAACAACGGATAAGTTGTCCTTAACTTATTGAGACATATGACTAAGTAGGACCACTTGATCTCCAATATTAATAAAGCTTCTGAGTCCTAACAAGAAGTGCAAAACAAGTAACTCAACTTGTATAAAAAACCCTGATTAAGACAGTATAACAAACCATGATGTGAAATAATAGAGTCAAATTCAAAGTCACAATATATAAACCACAGCCAAAACTAAAAGTTTTTATAGTAACAGTTATGGCTTCCCAAGCCAGAGAAAGCTTACTGTACTTCAAGAATCAACTAAAGTTGATAGATAGCAGGTATTCTGTAAGGTGCAATAACAATTGAGTAGCTGCAGATTGCATAAATGTGTTGTGTCACATAATACCAAAGTTATTTGCAAAAATTATACAATCTGGAATGCTTGAATATGAGACACAATGATGTACTGAAACATACATTTATAAGAAAATGAGAGCAATCATTAATATAAAAGATATTTTTGGGATGCATTAAGTTAGCAGTGCTATCAAGGTTAAATAGGTAAAGTAAGTTCTTCTCGGTCAGCTACTTAGAATTTCAGTTATATATGTCTATACCTTTTCCTTCTTTGCAAATCTGGTACGTCTTCTGTGTCTCCTGGTTTACTTAGCTTAGGATCTTCAAAGTCCCATGGGTACGTATTGATCAGGGCAGACACTGTGGGCTATTTTCCTTAAACATGCTGAAATGGAAAGATTTTCCTAGTGTTACCAGGGGAAGGACTTTCTTGACCAAAGTCTGACTTCTCCATTATGACGTTGTTGCTCTTGCTCCCCTGGTCCTCTTCTACCCATGCCTTTGACTTTACCTCACCATCTGTCATGTTTTCCTTGATTGACAAATCCTCCTTGGGAATTTTTGATTCTTATATCTTCTGTCTCATATCCAATCCGGGGTTCCCTCCTTTTCGTCTTCTTCCTGGAGATGCTACACTTTGAAAGTATCCCAGACCTCTTCTTTCCTAGGCCCTGCTATCTTATTAGCACTTAGAGCAGAAGAGGCAGGTAAAGCTACACTTCTTCCAGCATTTGGTTGAGCTGGGGTCTCAAACTCCCAAGGACAAACCTCCGCTCGTGATGTTAAAGGTTGTTGGAAGTTATTACTTGAGTTATAGGAGCCACGCACATTCTCCTCAGAAGATGTCTTTTTTTCCTGGTGTCCTATTTGGTTGAGATTTTCATTCTCTGTTTTTGATGCTACAGCTTTGGGGGGCAGTTCTTCACTCTGCCCAGCACACACATTGGCTGCATGAGGCTGACCTCCATTCTCCTCTTTTGCCCTCTCTGGGAGAACTGGAGTCTTGGAAATCAAAAGCTTCTTATCTTCCAAAATGGACTGGCCTTGGCTCTCCCAAAGGCATACTTCAGCCTTATCTATGCGCTTCTGATTGGATTGCTGACAAACCTCAGCTGCCTTAGGCTTGTGGTGAGATTTCTCCTTTAAGGAAAAAGTGGGGTTTTTCTCCATTTCAGAAGCCACAATAGACACGTGCTTTTGAACTTTTGATTCTGAAGGCACAGGACCAGGGGTCAGGTCATAAACCTCCCAAGGACACACCTCCCCAATGTCAAAGTTGTCCTTCATCTGGGTGGCACCTGGGTTCAGGTCAGAATTGGCAGTGGTGGGGTTGACCCTTTGTTGTTTCATAATCCCAGATTTCTGAGGCTTTCTTGGCTCCTCTGCAGGATTTGAGTTTTGGGGGGCAGGATCTTTAGTCTCTGTGTTATCAGAATTTGAGTGATTTCTGTTTGCCTCTTTATCTTTTGGCAGAGGTTTCTGGGATTTAGTGCGTTCTTCCACACCTGCTGTTTGGGTTTTCCCAGCTAATCCAAGAGTCTTCTCCTTGGCGCTTGCTATGACACTGAGAGACTTCTGTAACATCGATGTTCGTGGGTGCCCAGGTTTCTTCTCTGAGCTGAGGTTGTGAGCGCTTGCTGACTTGCACACCAATGGCACCGACTCCGTGGACTCAGCCTCACTGTCTTCTTTTAGTTTTTGTGTTAGTTTTTTACCCGACAGGGATTCCAGTGTGGAATTTTCTGTCGCCTCCTCCTCCTCTTGGCTTTCTGTGGGTAGGCTACTGGACTCTTCCGTTTGGTCTCTCACGTGGTCATAAGTGCTGTGGGATTTCTTGAGTGAGAAGACTCGGTTTTTCAGGGTCTCCTCCTTGGATTTCCCTGTGTTCCCTGAAGACTCTGGGGGGTTCTTCCTGATGAGGGCAGTGCCTTTGGCTGTGCCATGGTCGGCGCCCTCCTTGTCCTCTTTAGAGCACTGCCGGCTGACTGTCTCTGGGATCTCGGTAATGCGTCTCATGATGGAACGACCTAGGCCCTTCTTCGAGCACCGCTTTTTCTGGAGGTGGGGGTTGTTTGTGATCATCTTCTTTCTTTTATATATTTCCAGTTGGGCATAGAGTTTTTTCAGCTCATCCTGCCAGAACAAAAGCAAATTCAAAAAAGTGTAGAATTTAGTGTTTCAGTCATAGAAGATCACTACATGGTACTGGAATTCAGTAAACTTGGGCTCTAATTTAGGGCAACTGCTCTACAGCTTTCTCTGACACATGTACTTGTCGATTTTCTCCCCATTTGTACTTTCTGATTCTTTTGTGTTTTGTTTCACATAAAGTGTGGACCTTAAGACATGAACTCATGTATTCTAACCTTGCTTCAAGGAGCAAGCACCTTCTGATTTGTACTTTTCTGATTTGTATTTTCTGATTCTTTTGTGTTTTGTTTCACATAAAGTGTGGACCTTAAGACACGAACTCATGTATCCTAACCTTGCATCAAGGAGCAAGCACTTTGCACATTCAAGTTGTGAGGACCAGACTGAGCCTGGACCAGAACAAAACACAGCATATTGTTTATAGGTGAACCATATCCCTGAGCAGTATTGGAAGAATCATGCAGCTACTGATAAAGTTACATGTGATGTTAGATTACGCTTAGAGGGTAATAGTCCATTGACTATTAAAAACATCTGCTTCCTTCAGATGCTGATATGTAGTCATAGATTATTTTAAATAATCCAGGCTCTCCTCTCTGCTCCACAGATCTATCCTACCTTTCCCTAAGCAAGATGTTATAAACATGTATCATGGAACACATTTAATCAGTTCATCACTATGAATACCAATAAGTTAGTTAAGACTACTGAGGTTGACCACGCTACTATAAAAGTTGAAATGGCCTGTGCATTCTAATTTATACTATGGTTCATATATTTTAGAACTGGATTAATCCTGCATTTGACATCTTCAGTTCATACCCAAACACATTCCCTCTTTCTGAGACATACATGCACAAACATGAGTGCACATGCATGCACACACACACCCCAACCCACACATGCCTGCCTGTATAAATGAGGCTAATCTGAAATAGGAAGAAAGAAAGAGTACTGGCATTACCCGAATGTCCTCTGGATCCAAGCTGTGCTCACTCCAGGCTGAATTGATACTGCTGTTCAGGTAGGATCCAGATCGGCCCATGTCTAGCTCATCCTCATATGCTTCTGTAGCAATATCATCTCGTGGGTTATTGCTTGAATGTGAAAACTGAAACAGAAATTCAGTATGAGCAGTAGATGTTAACTCAGTGTAAGGCATTGCATAGATATATCTATATCTATATCTACATATACATATAGATATATATATAGAGAGAGAGACAGACAGACAGGGTCTTGCTATGTTGCTCAGCCAGGAGAGCAGTGGCTATTCACAGGCATAGTCATAGCATGCAGCAGCCTCAAACTCGTGGGCTGAAGCCGTCCTCCTGCTCCAGCCTCCCTGGTAAACTGAATCTTTACTTTACTCTTCTACATATGTTTGTGAGACCCACAGATGCCATGAACTAAAGGCCACAAATTGTGAATATCATAGAGTTCCTGCCCTCCAAAATAACATACGCCACTGGTTACACCACCTGGAGGTCATTTATAAAAATGAAATTGTTTTTCTTGTTTTCAAAGTCTTGGAGACAATTATGACTTTAAGAAATAATGTCATTTGTCATATATTGTCCATTTCCTGCTTTATTATTTTTCCTTGGCACTTATCTCTATCTAAAATACTATTTTAAATACTACTTACCTTATTTATTTATCTTGTCTGTTTCCCCTTCCCCCTCTCCCCTTCTCCAGAATATAAGTACTGTGAGAACACAGGTTTTTATCTGTTCATTTCTCTTATTCTAAGGATATATAACAATGCCTAGCAAAGCCCCTCTATAATATTTTAACATTCTCTTTTTATTGAGATAGAATTCACATATATACTATAAAATTTATAACTTTAAAGTGTACATGTCAGTTCTTGGTACATGCATGAGGTTGTGCAACCATCACCACTATTTAATTCCAGAATGGTTTTGGAATATTCATCTCAAAAAGAAACCTTGAATCCATTAAGCAATCACTTCTATTCATCCTTCCCCCAGCCTGTGACAAACATTAATCTACTTTATGTTTCTATAGATTTGCCCATTCTGGACATTTCACATAAATGGAATCACGCAATGTGTGGCATTTTGTGTCTGGCTTTTGCACTTCTTATTGTTGTAACGTGCTAGAACTTCATTCCTTTTTACTGACAAATAATAATCCATCGTATGGATATACCACATGTTTATACATTTATCAGTTGGTAAACATTTGGGTTGTTTCTACTTTTTGGGTATTATGAACAACACTGCTATGAACATTCATGTACAAGTTTCAATCCTCTTTGGAACTCAGTAACAATTTATTAAATAATCTCAGTATAGCTCCATTCATCTAATACAAGTGTAATCGTATTGTGCAAAGTATCAAAATAGTTGAGATAATCTATAAAAATACTTGTGTCTAGTTGTAATTCAAGTAGGGAATAAAATAGGTATCTTGTTCTGTTTACAATGGTTTAGACTTGTCAATCAGGCTGAATCTCAATGTTCTGGCTAACTGTGAGACTTGAGGAAGAGCCTGGAGTGAAGACAAGAAATCATAATTCTGGTTTCAGCTGTGCTAACACTGTATTTTGTGGCACTGAAAAGATACACAGTGTTCTAATATTGTGTTTATGTATAAAAGAGGAAAATAATAACAATGATATAATTTGTATAATACCCTCCCCCTAGAGGAAAAAAACTCCAATATCATTTTATTTTATTCCAGGAAGCCTTACTATTATATCACAAAAAAAAAAAAAATCAAAAGTCCTGGCTAGTGTCATAACACACAGCCAGTTTCTGGAAGGTCCATGAGTCCAGAATCCCTGTATTCTGAGTCCTGGCTCATTTTTCCTCATTTCTTGGTGCTGCCTGGATAAGTCTTTGTCAGTATCTATCATTATGGAGATTCCTCTATTTATTTCTATATACATAAAAAATTATTTGAATGTTTCAAACAGGAGATTTCTCTGAATATGAATCCAAACAAGAGGATTCTTAGGAGAGTTCTTTTAAAAAAATGATCTTGATGTTACACCTAGAATGAACCCATAATAAAACATACTAGACATCAATATATTTGGAAAAAGACTGAAACAGATGATGGGTTTTTGTACAAACAAAGGCATTTAAAAATTATTTAAGAAGTTTCCAAAATTCAAAAAGAAAGCAGCCAGTTTCCTGAGGAGGGAGCTTTAAAACTCTTCTAAATATTAAGCAAATTTCCATACCTCCCTTTGCCTATAGGATAAACAACTCCATGTTCATTAAAGATAAGTTTTGCAAAAAAAAAAAAAAAAAAAAAAAAAAGTAATATTAGAAGAATACCTTTGGAATCAAAAGCAACCCGATGGTGACTGTCACAGTCAAATGAGTATGTGCAAAATACAGCATCAACATCCAATCAGACTGAAGTCTCGAGGCAAGAACAAATCTGAAATGAGAATTCATTGAGTTAACAATCCAAGATTAAGATTCTACTTAAAACACTAGGATTACTTGGAAACTCTTTTTTCCTCATTGTATTAAAAAAGGAAAAAGGAAATTGTATTACTATTTCTATGGCATATATTTTCATCTCAGAAGAATAAAGTCTAAGCTTAATTTGATGCATAATATATGAACACTTTATTATGATTTTAGATTAACAATAGTAAGAAAGGCAGCATAATAATTCCCAAGATTATTATTTTATATGTAAAGTGGCCTCTAAAAATCAAAGTGGTAAATATATGTAAATTCAACAGGAGTAGGCTACAAACTTATAAATTTGTAGAGTTATGAGTTGTAATATTCTTAGAACTCATAATTTGCCTACAAAACAATGTTTAAAAACAGTTATAATTAAGAAAAAGTGGACAATTATTTATCTTTGTGAATGATCCAAGGATTGAAATGATAAAACAATTTAATGGATACAACAATTTAATGAAACATACTAATGGTTTATAAAATGTACCCTTTAAAATTGTTCTAAATTATCAAATTGTCTAAAATAATTTAAAATGCAGTAGTTAAAAATCTTATCTGATTGAGAAATTTATAAAGTTGTGTTCCAGTACGCCTCTGCAGGAAAAATGGTGAGGAGAAATTCAGTACTAAGGTCTACTCTAGTAATTTGGGAATATTTTCATAAATTAATAGGTGTACGTACACAGTTCATGCTTTAAGGATGCGTCCTTATGCAGAAACCAGGGGTTTCTTTCATAAAGGTCTTATCCATTGTTTATCCATGAAAGCAAAATATGACATTTTGCCACTTGAAATTAGAGAATTACAATTTTGTTTCACATCATCAAATTTGCAAAGTTAACATCCTAAGAAAATACTCATGATATTATAATCACAAAACAAACATATTAATCGCTAAAATAGGAAGAAACTAATTTTTATATCTTCATTCTACCATATTAATGACAAATTTACCAAGTAAATTATCATTAATGTTTAAAATTGTCATCAAGAGGATTTCCTTCTCATTTTCACCTCCATGCTGCTCCCCTAAGGATATCAGGCTAAAATGGAAGCTCACCAGTTACCCAAAATGGATAATTATTTTCCCTTGTGTCTAGAAATGCAAACCAAATAGGCTTGTAACATACATAAAATACAGGGCACTCATCACAATAGCTCACATTTCATTAAACAGGGATAGGGCTTTCTGGCTAACCATCTTCTCTAACTTCTTTGTGAGAAAAACACATACCTTGAATATGACTGCAAAACTCAACCAGTTTTAACAAAAGATTTTGAAAATAGACTTTTGACACAGTCTGTTTTCTTGGGTCAGGCTTTTTTTTTTTTTTTTGCATTGAAATAGGATCATTACACTCAGTAACAAGAAACAGTCTCTGAGGCATATAAGGGATACAACCAACACTCTGGAAAAATAATACAAATCCAGTCTGTTGGGGGTCATTCCAGTATTTGGAGCAGAAAGTTACATTAAAGGAGACATTCATAAAAGGATCCTCATGTATTGAGAATTCCATTTTAAATGTAAACCAAATAAACTTTAAAGTAGCATGACAGTATCTAGAAGGAAAAATGCTTGCACATAATTTAAAATAGTGAACCTTCAAAAAAGCACCAACTGTGAAATATACAGACATCACTCTCAATCAGTTTTAAATTACTGCCAGGTTTTTAAGGTTGCAATTCAGACTAGAAATATTTTGAGAAAAACTGGGTTTGCAGTAATTTTAAAGCTTTATTTTTTCAAGAGTATTTCATCTTTTAAAAAATAGGTCTAAAAGCCAGGAGCATAAGATATTTGAAAATTAAGGTTAAAAATAAACACACTTAAAAGTCTTGTACTTTCCCAAAGATTTGCTTTATGCTTAGCACTAAAAATAATAAAGGGTAAGGGATAATAACAGCCTGGGAAAAACGTCTCTGCGTTATTTATCCTTCTAGACTTAATTCTTTGCTATTAGTCTATTTTTATGCAACTTGACAATTTGATATGAATAAAGGTAAATCTGTATATAATGTATAGTCATAGTTTTTAATTTATATATGTATATAAACACATATACACATAAATTTTTTAAGCATATAAGAAAGAACACATGCTATATTGATAGAGAATATATTTTTCAATGTTGGAAGCCTTATTTTATATTATTTCATTCAAGGAAAAAATTACCAAGATGGATACAGCTGATTTAAATTATTATGTTATTGCTTCTTATTCTTGGACTTTATAAATATTTGAACTATCACATGTATAAGTTCAGGCCATATGTAAATAAGACATTGTACATACTTGATTGATTTATTATTGCCTGTTACTTTCTCCCTATCAATTCCCCCAAAATCAGTGTTATGCAGATTTACTGTATTAAACTACAATTCCATTCCTTCATCCTTTATAGCCATATAAATTAAATTTCTGAGAGTAGCTAATACATGCTATGATTCCTTAAAGTCAATATACCACAGTCTGATCCAATCTAGGCAGAAAGATATAGTGGGTCAAATTTGGAACTTAAAACATAGGGCTTCTTCAGGTTTATTTAAGCTGGCTAAAAAATCAAAGCCTACCAAGCTAGTTAGTCTTTCTGTGTCACACTTGCTACCAACGGAAGTTCTCCCTTTTCAAAAGTAATAGAGGTCCACACAGTTGTCTGGAGGAAAATTGATCTTGCAAGTACATCATGTCTACTCAACACCAAATTTACTAGGTTCAACATGGAGCATTCAATCAGAGTGTGTGTCTATAAGAACCAAGCTCATGTTCATATGATTATTCTGGTTGGGCCAATGGGTTGCTTGGGGCTCTGTAGGAAAGATTTAAAGCAAAGTAGTAAAGCTGTTTTCAATCAGTATTTAACGTGTACTTCCTGTCACCTTGAATCAGTAGTAAAACAGTATTTTCTGAAGTGTGGATGCTGTTATCAAATGTCAAGTGAGGTTTGGGGGGATTCCATGGTCAATTAAGTTTGCAAAATGCTGGTTAAATAAAATTAAGTAGGTTTCCTTGCAGCAGGACTTCTCAGCATGCTAACTTGCATTGTGACACTCTGAAAAGGAGACTATAAAGTGCAATGTATCATAAATATACAAACACACATAAACATCTAAAAGTGATATACTAAGATGTTAAGAGTGCTTATCTTTGGGTAGCGTGATTGGGGAGTTTATTTACTTTTTTCTTTATCATTTTAGGATTTTTCTTTAACATCTATTGCCTTATTAAACTTTTTTTTTTTTTTTTTTTTTTTTTTTTTTTTTTTGAGATGGAGTCTCCCTCTGTCGCCCAGGCTGGAGTGCAATGGCGTGATCTCGGCTCACTGCAAGCTCCGCCTCCTGGGTTCACATCATTCTCCTGCCTCAGCCTCCCTAGTAGCCGGGACTACAGGCGCCTGCCACCATGTCCAGCTAATTTTTTGTATTTTTAGTAGAGACAGGGTTTCACCGTGTTAGCCAGGATTGTCTCAATCTCCTGACCTCGTGATCTGCCTGCTTTGGCCTACCAAGGTGGTGGGATTACAGGCATGAGCCACTGTGCCCGGCCTAAACTTTTAAAAGATTCACTTAAGAATAGTTTACCATGCCTACTCCTGAAACAATCTGGGCCAGTTTAGAGTTTGACATCTATTGAGAAAATAAATTTAATGATGAAAACTGAACAGAGTAAACTTTAAGGAATAAAAGGATATTTAGATATTTATTAGACCTGTAAACAGATTTAAGTACTTGGACAATTTGTTTCTAAAAAAATCTAACAGTTTATTATAAGGCTTAAAGTGGACAACCTTCTGCACTACATAAGCACATTTTGACCATACAAGATATTTAAACTCATCTCTGAGAAGCCTTCTTACTGGTTTATAACTCTTTAGTTGATTTGTTAACATTTAACTTGTAGCTGGTTGTAGAAAAGCATGTTTGTTGTATCATGAAATATGTCTGCTTGATATTCTTCAAATAAGCAAAAAAGTAGCGTTTCTTGGAAGAAACGCTTCATTTTCTGGGGAAAATGTCAAGGCTGTTCGAGCTGTGGCATCAAGAGGAGACATTCTATGGTGCTCAAGATATTGTCAACTGAGGGCATCCCCTCTTAGGTCCTGAAACTCCAGTCTGAGTAGCTGCATTTCTTCCTTTGCTTATTTATAATCTTATATTTCCATTCTTATATTTCCTTCCTCTTCTAACGACTGTCTCTCTCCTCTCTCTTGAGAGAGAGGGCAAGACAAAGCAAAGAGGCCAGTTTTCTAGATTCCTGGCCTCTTGATGGAGTCTCCAGGGTTGTCAGACCAGAGATACCTCCTTTTCTTATTTAAAAGTTTTAAAAGTGTAGGCTGCAACTGCGGCCCACTGCTGTCTGGCAATGTCTCTTTCTAACGATGTAAGATCGCGTCTTCTGACTGCTGACTAAAGTCAGAGAGGATAGGCATCCTACAAAATTCCCCCAGACCCACAACTGCCTTCTTCCACTCCCTCTCCCTCTCCCATTCTCACTGATCTCCAGAAGAGTCTGAAGGTCAAAAAAGGAACAGAAACCAAAGAAAGGGGATCCCTTCTTTCCACTGAGGCCAGAGACAAATATTCAACATTTCTAATTTTCTTAAGTGTGTCCTAACTTTCCATATCTGTCAAGCAATTGAATGACATCCTTTTGCTGCTTTTTAAATTATAGAATTCCTTCTTTTAGTTCTGCCCTGAGAGTTTCATTTCATTTTCAAATATGAATCGGGGACACATTTTCAGAAGATAAGTCATATATGTTTCATTTTGTTCACTTCACGATAAGCCACTGTCTTCCTCCTCTGTTCTCCTCTGCTAGAGAGAAACCTGGGATGATTACACAATAGAGGACCAAGCTATATATTCTTATCCCAGAAATTCATTACTAGAATGTGTGATAGTGCCAAAGCCCATTGCACATGATAATCTAGTCATCAGATTGAAGTACTTTTTGTGTTTTGAATTCCAAAGAATTCATACATATAAGTTGTCTATATGAATATTGAGATTTTGAAAATATAAACCAGCCCATTAAACATGAATGAAAATATAGATGAGTTAACTGTATCTGCTTTACAATGTATGCACATATTGCATTACATCTTCGTAATGAAAAGTGCTACATATTATAAACAATATTCCATTACATTTCCATAAGTGGTTTAAGATAATACAATAACATTGAGTTAACCTTCAAAATAGAAGAAGGCAATAAACAACACAGCAGAAGGAACTAAGAACAACAGCTTTAAAAACTATTCATTTTCCATATCTGTAAAAGAAATTAGTCAACTTATAAAATGCTGTCTTTCCTAAGTCTCTCTATTATGCATCTTATCTAATTTTGCTATTTAAACTGCAACACATCAGAAGAATAAAATAGTTATTTACTAGCTCTTCAGATCACTTGCCTAATTGTATGGAATATAGCCGAGATGATGAGCTCATTGTGAACTGCAACAGCCATATAGCGGGGCTCATGGAACGCCGATGGGACTGTCCGCACTGCATAGCAGAGATAAACACCCCACAAGAGGAATAAAAATTCAGCTGTGAAAATAACAAACCATTTTGATCAGTTTTATAGGTGAAGAAAAAATAAAATTCTACTTCTTTAGCATACATTTTGTCTATTATTAAACGTAAGTTTTTTAGAAATAGATGGGTTAGAAAGTCTTATTGACATACAAATACAAATGCCATATATTTTTAAATTTCAGCTTATGGAATATTTTTCAAAGGGTATACTTTGTTGTTATTGCATTTCATTTAAAGGTACACTTTGTTGTTGTAATAGCATTCAGAATCTTCTAATTTTTTGGTAATACCTTGCTTTTTCCTAAAACCACTGTAAACTAATTTTCCATATCCCTAACCTAAGTTTAGGTTGCTCGTGGAACACTCAGGTCACAATAAAGTTACCAAGGCAACAACAACAAAAAATTTTAGAACATGTTTATATGCAGCTTCTAGAAATTTAAATTCAAACTGCACTAAGCCCAGTACAATAAGTAAAGATACCATTGCCAGCTATGTGAGAACACGGGTTGCTAAACATTCAGTGGCATATTTTATAAATAAAACCTTGTTTTGTCACGCATGACAGAAATCATGTCTTCTGTGGGTTAAGTGTGGAAAGGTTTAGTAAAATTCACAATCACCTTGTTTGATCACTGAAGCCAGAAGAGACGAGCACAGTGTAGCAGCTAAGAATGAGGACTTCAGCACCACGTCAGACATAATTCTGACTCTGACTCTGGTTCTATCCCTAAATAACTTTGCATAATCTTAGGCAATTTACTTAACCTCTCTGGCCAATTTCTTCATTTGGAAAATTAGGATAATAAAAGTACGTATTTCATGTGATTATGTGCTAATTAAATAAAATAATGCATATAAAGCACTTAACATAATTTCTGACACATAGTAATTGTTAAATAAATGGTTTTTATTATTAAACATTTCGTTTGACTTTTTTCCCCAAACTAAATATTGCTATTTTATCTCATTTTGAGTGATAATCTATACAACCCATTTTATCTATCTTAGTGGCATGACCTTTCTGGAAGATAGTGTCTAATTAATAAGGAAGTTCTAATTTGGAGAAAACATTTCATCAAATGCATTATCTAGATGGAACTTTCTTGTAAACAGAAACATTGATGTCCACTCAAAACATGGATCATCCATCCAAACACCAAGGTGTTTTCCTTGCCAAAGTTTCAGTATATTTCAATCAGCATTTAAACGGTAGGTAGGGCCTTAATTATTTAAAATCCCTTAAAGGAACAAATGTCTCAGGAGCTACTCTAAAACCCTGATGTAGCCGGAAAACAAAAAAATTAATGTCACTCGAAACTCTCCATGAGATCTAGTGTAGGTCTGTCTTATTCAGCATGGTGGACCCTGGCCATGCTATGAATGTTTCCAGCCAAGTTTTATTGGATCGAGAAAAGGGAATCGGGTAACTCTGAGATTTTCATGTATAATTTCCTTTCCCAACTCTTGTATTTCTGTCCATGGAATTACCGTTGCCTTCTTTACCTAGGTTTGAAATCTCCACCTTTCATTTCTACATTTTTCTTCGAGTCATTTCTCAGATGTATTAATTCCTCTCAATGCCCACAATAACAATCTTTGCCTAAGCCCCTATCAGTTTACTCCTTATTTGTTGAAATTATTTTTCAAGGGCTCATCTAAACCTGACTTTGAAACTGGTCAAATTGTCCCACAGAACTGATATTTGTGGTTTCTTTGAATAAAAATAGAAATTGATCCTCCCAGTCTTACCATTTGAAAAGGTTACATTTGTCATATCTGAGATCCTTTTTCAGGAAACCAACCATCAGTCCTCCAGATAGAATCAAGGAGCTGAAACTTACCAGATCACTGCATCTGGACAATGAGACACCAGATCCCTCACCCATCATGATTGCCTAAACAACCACATGCTTCCTGTTGACCAACTTCTCTTTGTTACCCCTCCCTAATTCCTGTTTTCCACATATGGTTACATTTCTTCCCTGCTATATAAACCTCTAATTTTAGTCAGTCAGGAAGACGGAATTGAGACTGATCTCCCATCTCCTTGGCTATAGTACCTGATTAAAGCTTTCTTCCCTGGCAATATTGTTGTCTCAGGGATTGGCTTTCTGTACAGCGATCAGTAGGACCTAGACCAAAACCCTGGCATTTCAGTAAGTTTCACCTGTGTTAACACATTCTTCATAACAGTAACAGGTTCATTTTTCTGTAACTCCATTTTGATCATATCGGGACTTGTCCACATCTGTGCCACTGCATTTGGGTTAACCCAGTCACATCTCCATTAGAAGGTTCATGCCTACTGGGCCGGGCACGGTAGCTCACATCTGTAATCCCAGCACTTTGAGAGGCTGAGGCAGGTGGATCAGGCTGATCAGTAGTTCAAGACAAGCCTGGCCAACATTGGTGAAACCCTGTCTCTACTAAAAATTCAGAAAATTAGCCTGGTGTGGTGGCACTTGCCTGTGGTCCCAGCTACTCAGGAGGCTGAGGCAGGAGAATTGCTTGAAACAGGAGGTGGAGGCCTCAGTGAGCTGAGGTCATGCCACTGCACTCCAGCCTGGGTGACAGAGTGAGACTCCGCCTCAAAAAAAAAAAAAAAAATTCACGCATACCTACTTACAACCCTGGAAATAATTCCTGTCCCAAAGGAAGACCTTATGGCCTTACTTTCAACACTATCTTACTGCACAGCCTTCACGTTAGCTGCCCATGTTGCTTGACTTTATTTATTTATATTTGCTTGTGGTTTCTAGACCTTCACTTCTACTGTGGTCTCTGGCCTTCGGGTCAGCCTTCTGTGAGGCGTCAACGTGTCCTCATTCAGAAATGTTCAATGGTTCACTATTATTTCACAAATCCTGTTATCCTGGCATTCCTAGCCCTCTACAATTTGACTTCATAATATATATCTAACACGACATCTCAGTACTCCCCAGCATAAACTCTTTGAGCAGATCTAGAAGGTCTCTTTGTCCTCTGAACACTCCAAATCTTTTTATATTTTTGTTTTTTTGAGACAGGGTCTTGGTCTGTCACCCAGGCTGGAGTGTTGTGGCACGATCTTGGCACACTGCAACCTCTGCCTCCAGGGTTCAACCGATTCCTGTGCCTCAGCCATCTGAGCAGCAGAGATTACAGGCATGAGCCACCATGCCCGGCTAATTTTTGTAATTTTAGTAGAGATGGGGTTTTGGCATGTTGGCCAGGTTCGTCTCAAACTTCTGGCATCAAGCAATCCACTCACCTTGGCCTACCAAAGTGCTGGGATTACAGGCGTGAGCCACCGCTCCTGGCCCGTTCCAAATCTTGGTCTTGCTTCTGAGCTATTGATCTTGCTCACACTATTGCTCTCATTTCTATTGGGAGCTAGAATTTCAGGTGGAAAAATCGTAATCAATTTTTCAATGTCCAGTTGAAGTCCTATTTCTATCACAAAGCCTCCTGAAATGATTATAGCCTACACTGAATTTTCTTCCCTCTAGTATCTTTATAGTTTTTATGTATACAGCACAATGCAGAGAATACCACCCAACATATAACTGGAAGGAAATTGTTCATGGGGTCTTGTTAGTTGACACCCATCCCAACTAGTTAAGAACTACCGGGCAGGAACTGAGTTTTTCAGTTTTTTTCTCCCTTTGCCCACATAGGTGGTAGCAACAGTACTGGGACAATGTAGATAAGATTTAGTAAATAACTGTTAAGTCTAAATGACGTCAGTTTCATGTTTAAGTCATTAGAGATTGAGACTTTCTGTTACCTTGCCCCTCCATCTAATGTTGCAGGGCCTGTTAAAGGAAAATAAGCAAGCCATTAGCCTTTAGTTTCTATTTGCTTGCATAAGGGTTCTAGGCATACAAACAGAAACTAAAGGTAGAAGCATTCTTTGTAACTGATTAATTGTGAAGGAAGCTTCAGCCAATCATAGACAGCCAAATAGCCTATTGGTTTTGTAACCTGGGACCTCCCACTGGACAATATCCAAATAAGGCAAACACCTAGCTCTAGCCAATCAAGTAGTTTGTTTTGTTTTGTTTGTTTTTTAAATTTTGCTTCCATCTCCAGCCTATAAAAGTTCAATGCTCAGGCCGCCACAGCAAAACCCACAACCTCCCTTTGGTTTTGGTGCTTCCTGATTCATGAAATGATCTTTGCTCAGATAAACTGTTAGATTTTTATTTTGTCTCAAGTTTTTTCTTAAACAGGCTTATAAGTGATCTAAAGATCATACTGGCATCATTAACTGTGTTAATCTGAAACTGATGCACCACTGAATTTGTGGTACTGTGCTTGGCACAAAAGAATGGTGAATGCAAAAGTATTATTAAGTACCACTAGCACAAAAAAATGCTGTAGTTGAAGGATTCACATGTAGCTGCATTATGAAAACAGTATCTCCTGCTACTTACCACACAGTTTTTACATAATGTTATAGTGAAGATTCAAAAAAAGTTATCAGGTTAATTAGTGTGCTACAATGGAGAATTATATTTAAAAATATAAGACAAAATAAGATTTCTCATAATAGCTCGGTTGAACATTAAAATCATTTCATTAGCAATACCAAACAATATGCTGTAGCTGAAAAACAATTTATTATTCAAAGTACCAATTAAACTAAATGTGATATATAAAAGTTGTGCTTGGGAAAAAAATCAGTTTCATATAATTAACTTCAGACTAGCAGTGCAATTAG
Organism: Pongo abelii; assembly: GCF_028885655.2. NCBI lineage: Eukaryota > Metazoa > Chordata > Mammalia > Primates > Hominidae > Pongo > Pongo abelii. Next base: position 25,747,273 of record NC_071993.2, on the reverse strand, counting down.
TAAAGAAAATATGCAGATGTTACCAAATTTGTGGTGTTATTACGTGGGAGTTGAAATACGTGTTGTGCTTCTTCTTTAGAAAATAATTTCTGGTGTTAAATAATTTTGATGAAAGGCATGAGTATAGTTACAAAAAGGACTGCATTTATATTTCGAGATCCAAATAGGGCTTTCAGAAACTGAGGTCTTTTCTTTTTAATCTGTATGGAATAACACTCAGTTTAAAAGTTAACTACCATAGCCTTTGAAAAATTAATATACTATAATGAGAGTATTTTCAAGTTATTTTTTCAAACGGCTGGGCCAAGCAAGGAAATGAAAATTAGCAGAAATTCTTTGACACTGAAGGTGCTCCAGTTCTGTGATCCTAGACCACCCACAAAAGCTGAGAGAAAAACAACTTCAAAGTGCAAATGCCACTCAAGCTGTGGTACTCTGATTTACCATGTTGCAAGGCATTTTGTATTAATAACACTTTACCCTGCTTGGCCCCATTAAAAATTATCTTTACGCAGAATAAATAAGTACATAAATGATAAAACATTTAGGTTTTATTTCTCAAGTGTCTCTTTTAATGTCCTCTTCTATTTTTCTTTATATCCTATCCACTTAAAAAATTCATGGTTAAAGTAAAAAAAAATATTTACAATTCTACCCAGGATAACTCATTTTGTTTTCTTTCTAATGACAGAGTGGGTGGCACAGAGGTTATCACTAAGTGTTAAATCAAACAACTTCAATAATTCTTGAATACCTTCAATTCCAGAATTCTAGGCTTCAGCTAGTATAAAGAAGCTTGAATATGAATAATAAGTATTTATATTATATTATACGCCCTAGATATTCTGGGTGGTTATCTGGCTCTTCTTTGGCTAAAATAAAGCCAATTATGAGTTACACTGATTAAAACAATGAGAATGTCTCTTCTGATAGAATTAAGTTACAAGTGACTTTATTAGACCATGTAGTGAACAGGTACATTTTTGAGTGTCTGTGCTGCTGGGAAGCAGGTAGTTGGTGAGCTGCTGTTATTCTGCTGGCCTTAAAGTCAGTTGATTCAGCTCCGAGATAGAGAAGCATACAGAAGACGTCGCAAGTTACAGTGCATTTCACAACTAGGACAATGGAGGCTGGGTGTGTGTTCCCTTTCCAGCTCTCTGGAAGCACGCAGCCCCAGGATGGGCGGGATGGGCTATAGGATATGTCTGCAGAGAACCTCCGTTCTCCAGCTGCACTCACCCTGTGAGCAGCAGATTGGAGCCTAGAATCCGAGTCTCTTAGTTCCTGACCAGTGCTCCCTAAATTATATTCTTGGCTGAGATTTTCTTAACCCTTGGAAATATTTTTATCTTACTGAAGAAAACAAATATTTTTCCAGGCAGCAATTGTTTGTATTTAGAACAGCTGATACGTTAATTAGAATTGAATAGCCTGTGGTGATTAAAGGAGCTCTCCTCAGAAGTACTTTTGTCCCCTCAATCTGATTTCATACCTGACATCTGTTGAATGGACCGGGCACTGTGCTAAATGTATTTTGTACATTATCTACCTTTGTGAAGATTTTATTGTAGAACTTGTAAGTCCTTTAAAAAGGCAGGAGTAACAATTTTGAATGCTGAAATGTCAAGCTTGGGTCAGAGATACTGTTGGGAATAATGGGGAGTAACACAGTCAATCATACCAACGGTATGAAGTCACATAGTGACTTGATTACTCTATTCTCTTACCACTCCCTAGGAGCTGCAGGCTCTCTGAGGCCAGAACTTTTGGAGTGACCATACATTTACAGGCTGGCTTTTCTTCATTGCTTCTGTTCACACTTCACTAGAATGGGGACTAAGATTTTTTTTCCTTATTTTCCATTGCATCTTAAGTAAAAAGGGTAGGGAGAGTATACTGTTCTCTCTCTGGCATATACATTTAAGTTTTTAGTTTCACATGGGGTGACAGAACTCTGGCAAAACTCAGCTACCTCAGAGCTTATGGATACACATTAAAGAGTGGGGACATGATGAGCTCACAAAGGCAGACTCAGATGGAAGTCCTCTCAGAGCACAGGGTCCAGGTCAGAGGAGCAGGCTATGTCTTCCATTTCATCTCTGTCTGATATGGTTTGGCTGTGTCCCCACCCAAATCTCATCTTCAATTGTAGCTCCCATAATTCCCATGTGTTGTGGGAGAGACCCCCCACCCCACCGTGGGAGATAACTGAATCATGAGGGTGGTTTCCCCCATACTATTCTTGGGGTAAGTCTCAGGAGATCTGATGGTTTTATAAAGGGAAACCCCTTTCACTTGGTTCTCATTCTCTCTTTGTGTGCCACCATTTAAGACGTGCCTTTCACCTTCCACCATGATTGTGAGGCCTCCCCAGCCACGTGGAAGTGTGAGTCCATTAAACTTTTTTTTTTTTTTTAAATAAATTACCCAGTCTAAGGTATGTCTTTATCAGCAGTGTGAAAATGAACGAATACACTGTCCTTTGCATGGGTATTGTTTGGGGAGGGAGCTGGATATGGGATCACTTGCTACTATTATCAAAGTGTCTGATTTTTGATCTTTTATGAAAGCCTGGTAGCTTTGACTAGTGATCTGCCTTTCCTCGGGCTGCATCACTAGAAATTCACACATACTATTTGAAGTGATAGCCGGTAGGCTACCATGAAGACTGCTGTGGGGGGTTATTTATTTATTTATTATTTACATTCTGCTTTTGTGGAAAACTGTTTTACTTCTTTGAGGCACAGTTATTTGAACTATGCTAAAGGGCAAAGAGAAAGTAAAGCACTTTTCAGAAGAGGTGGTATATAAATAAGAACTCCCAGTTCCATCATTCCGAAGACACTCAAGCAAGTGCTTTGAGAAGCATGTGTAGTTTCTAGTGATGTAGCCCTAAGCCAAGACAATGTGGTCAGGCTTTTATCCTTTGATTGAAAATTAAAAATACATGTTTAAGGTCACACATGGTGGCTCATGCCTGTAATCCCAGTAGCTTGGGAGGGAGGATTGTTTGAGGCCAGGAGTTTGAGACCAGCCTGGTCAACACAGCAAGTCTGTCTCTAATAAAAATAATGTTTTAAAAATTAGCTGGGCATATGGTGGTGCACCTGTAGTCCCAACTACTTGGGAGGGTGAGGCAGAGGAATAGCTTGAGTCCAGGAGTTCGAAGCTGCAGCAAGCTATGATCACACAACTGCACTCCAGCCGGGGTGACAGAGGGAGACCATGACTCAAAAATTTTTTTTTAAATAAAAATGTATGTTTAAAATAGTAACAAGTAATGCAGTGTGCATTAAGGCATATGACATATTGGAATAAAAGAAAATGTATGTAATGAATCTAAATAACGTTAATCTGTCAGATGAAGAGAAAGTCTAATCTATTTTCTGTAACATTCATTAAATGGCACTTATATCACATTTCACCTGTCATAATAAAGCCTAATCTTCTAGGGTAATTAAGTATTTAAATCCTTAAGAACAATTGCTATTTTAGAATTTCCTTATATAACTCAGAGAGAGAGATGCTGTATTTTTCTCGGTTCTTTCTAAACATTGGCATATGACTAATTAAATTACTGAACACACTGCCTGTTTTTTTTTGTGTGTTAAAAATATTGTACCAGGAAAGAGAAGAACAAAGGAGAAAAGCATGTCGATAAAGAAGAATAAAGACTGTATTTTCTATAGTGGCAATATTTTATATTATGTGAAATCCATGGAAACTAATACTTTTGAACAGTGGAGTAATCAATGCTGAAATTCACTAAAAGCACAAATATTTAAAAATTTCCAAATGGAATTAGACTCAAGCCTATCATACCTGTTTAATTATTGCTTGTATTTTCATTTACATCTTTCTTTTCAATGTGGTGAATAAAATATATAAGAAGCGATGTCAAGCTCTGAGTTTCCAGAACCATGAGACTCCTCATGTATCAGTGGACTTTCACAACTATGAAGAGGTGGAGGGTAGGGGGAGAGAACTTAATTTATAACAGGATTCCTATCAGGGAACAGTTATTAGATCATATAAATGCTGTTAAGAAGAGTTAGGCTATATCAGTGATACAGAAAGAAAGAATTACAGGAGATGATAGAGGATGAATAGAAGCCTAGATAGGGCTTTTTGGAAATATTGTGCCAGGAGGGCAGTAAAATAGATTTATTCTCAATTACATAACTTTTTATAACATTCTATCATCAACTAACTTCTGGAAGAAACTGTGGAAACAGCTCAGCGCTTGCCTGGGTCAATATTAAAGTCTGATGTGCAGATTTAACCATGGAAGGGAAGTTCTAAATGTCCTCGATGCTACCATTTATTAGCTACTTTTTTGCGGTCTTGTTGTTTCTTGCAGGTAAGGTAAGAATCTGCCCACTTGTTCTAGCTTATCTTGGTCACTGGTTCTGCTCCAGTATCTTCAATGTATGCTCTAAATGTGTAATCACAAATTGAGTGCTATCCAACTACATATGTCAACAGATGAACTCCATTACATCACTACCTTTGTTATAAAATAAATGTATTTTAAATTTGGGTGCCCCATACTGGAGGACTTGCCTGCCTGGGATACCTAAATCTAGGTGTCAAGATCTGGTCTACTTGACTCTAGGGGTGAAATTGTAACAGTTAATTCAGGCATGAGAAGTCAATTCTACTTATTTGTCAGTTTGTATTATCCAGTTAGAAAACTCATAGAGGAATAAAGTTTTGACTTTTTAATATGACAAGTTTAACGTTATTGCAAAAAATCCTGAACATGGACAATTGACTGCCAATTTACCAACCAGGATAGGAGGATTTAGGAAAAAAAAAAAAAATCTGACAGTTGTACTACCAACAGTTTCCAAAATGAGTATGACATGATACATTGATTTGTTTTCTTCATTAATTTAGGAGAATGTTTCCCAGTCTCAACCCCTTTAATCTTTACTTTGTTATTATTGTTATTATTTTTTTTTTTTGAGACGGAGTCTCGCTCTGTCGCCCAGGCTGGAGTGCAGTGGCGTGATCTTGGCTCACTGCAAACTCCGCCTCCCAGGTTCACGCCATTCTCCTACCTCAGCCTCCTGAGTAGCTGGGATTACAGGCGCCCGCCACCATGCCTAGCTAATGTTTTTTTGTATTTTTATTAGAGATGGGGTTTCACTGTGTTAGCCAGGATGGTCTCGATCTCCTGACCTCGTGATCTGCCTGCCTCGGCCTCCCAAAGTGCTGGGATTACAGGCATGAGCCACCGTGCCCGGCCAACCCCTTTATTCTTTAGATAGCTCTAGGACAATAGTGAAATAATCAAAATGTTCATTAAATCTATTTTATTCTGCTTCAATATTTGTAATTACACTATGTAATCTTTAAGTTATAGTTTTCCTTTGCCATGCAAATTTGTACCAATCTGTTATGACTGTTGGAGAAGTCAAAGGTAGAGTTTCATAAAATGGCCAGCAATTATCCATTAGTTTCTATAACTTGCTCCAAAATACCTCCCCCCAAATTTGAACTTATACATTTACCATGAAAATGAAGCTGGGGACAAGTGTATGACTTCCACAGTCTTTAGCTTTAACATGTTTCCTCATACTGGTCTAAGTCTGACAATAGAAAATATCACAAGATAAAGACAGCTGACTGCTTTGTTCTTTCAACAAATATTTTTCAAGATCCTACACCTGGCAGGTTCTCTGTCTGTGTCAGGGATAAGTGTGAACAACGTAGGCCATGTTGCTGAGGAGCACGTAGCTACAAGAGGGAGGAGCAGATGGAACGATTCTTTTGTCTTCAGTGAGCTACAGAAAATATATTTAAATGTACTCAGAAAAGTTCAGGGTACTGAGTCATATAATGATGAGTAGTGTAAGTACTACAGTATGTATTGTTATTATAGATGTACATGATTCTCAAAAAGGTATGGCAGTTTAAATGTTTATAGGAATTATAATCTGATCTAGAAATGTCTTGGAACATCCAAATTTTAAAACTCTCTTTCCACCAAATGAAAAAGTCATTTGTTAAGAAAAACTGACTACTCTTCCTGAAAAGCACTTCTCACATTGTCCAATGTCCATGTAGCAATGTCTTTATCCTTATTTTTTCCATTAAATCTTATCTCATTTTTTTATACAGGACAAATTGATTGAAAATTATAAATGGACATAAATGACAATGTGATTCTGAAAACTGTTTTCCCCCTTCTATGTTTTAAAATCATTTCTTCAAAGAAGAAACTGTGGCTCTTGTAGGTTCTGAGATTTTTCCAACCTATTTTCTATACGTGTTTTCTCTTTTGAAACACTTGTGGTAGGAAAATTATCTGAGCAGTTTTGGAGCAGCCCTGTGCAATGAGCAAAAATAGAATGAACCCGGTCTTTGAATGTATGACCCGTATTTCTAGCCAGAGCTCTACTTCAGTGGAAAAACTAGTATTTCACTCTCTCAAATGATTTCTTATTTTGAAAAAGGGATTGTTTTTGACGGGTAAAGCTGATCCCAGAACGCAAATGTACCAATGTATTTAACCATCACTTTTTCTTTTTTTTCTGAACGAACTCTTGACACTAATGTAAGTGCACACAGCTTCTTGAGAAAGTTTTCCCACCACCCTCACGGTTAAGCCTATTTCCTCCCTCTCTACAGTCCCTTCCTACATGGGAACATTTCCGCTTAGGATCCAGGAAATAATTTAGTGTTCAGTACAGGTTTTCTAGCTGACTGAAGATACATGGATTTATTTTTGATTAACAGTCTGAGTATCAAAAACATGTTACTTATAGAGCTCTATAAAGAGACTGTAAAAAGGCACACACTACACGTTAGAAACCATTAAATTAAGAGAGTTTAAATATTGATGCTGCATGCTGAAACAGAAATAAATGAAAACTTTTATTAGGATAGTGTGAAAAATAATTACAACAACCACATGTCTCAGATTTCTTAAGACAGCCCTAATTCCAAATATTATTTTTAAAAATTATGTGCCCTGACTTTTATTTATTTATTTATTTATTTATTTATTTTTATTTTTGAGAAGTGTCACTATAGGATGAACACACTATGGGAACTAACGTGTTACAGTAGTTTATAGGACTTTAAAACAATGACTGAGATGACAAAAACACCACCCAAAATTTAACTTCCTCTTACTTCTTGGTCCCTGCACTCTCATCACGAGTCTTGATTTTCTAAGAGACCCTAATGTTATTGCCTAACACCTTTAGGGGTATTTGTTTAATTTCTTCCTCTTAAGTTTTGATACTTCTATCTCATTCCTGAAGCCATGACCTAGATCCTACCACTATAATCAATCTCTTCTCTTAGCTTCTCGGTACATCTTTAACTGAGACCTGGTTGTTGCCTAAGGAACTGCATGCCCTGCAGCCATCTCAAGCTATGAATCTTCATTTTCTATTGCACTATCTATCTCAGGGTCGTCATTACTCTCTATGTCCTCTTTCCCAGTATTATTCAAAATTAATGTCTTTTAAAAATGCCCATTTTCTTTTCATAGTTCCATTACTGCAAGTGGAAAAATCTGCTGCCTGGTAAGTTTTCTCTCTGGAGGACAGCAGAATTTAGGTGGAGGACAGCAAAATTTAGGAGGATTAAAGTACAATGAAAACAGTCTATGTTACTAAAGAGCTATTGTAGAGAGAGTAAATGAGCTAGGAATGGGTTGTGATCAGAATGGAGTTCTTCATAATTCAGGAATGACAAACCAAATTCCGTACGTCCTCATTTATAAGTGGGAGGTGAGCTATGGGCATACAAAAGCATACAGAGTGGTATAATGGACACTGGAGACTCAGAAGGGGTTAGGGGGTAAGGGATAAAATACTACAGACTGGGTACAATGTACACTACCTTGGGTGACAGGTGCAATAAAATTTCAGACTTCACCAGTATACAATTCATCCATGTAACCAAAACCACCTGTACCCCAAAAGCTACTGGAAGAAAAAAGAATTCTTCAATGTCTTCAATGAGTGATTTTTGGAGGTAGGGGAGTTTTAGATAACAGAAAGTTCATATAAAGTGAGAGTGGCCACTGGAGAAAAGCTACTGGAAAAAAAACAGAATTCTTCAATGTCTTCAATGAGTGATTTTGGAGGTAGGGGAGTTTTAGATAACAGAAAGTTCATATAAAGTGAGAGTGGCCACTGGAGATGAGGGGGCCAAAATGTTAGATGAGTCTGGCACAGGTTGTGGTGTTACCTTAGATAATATGGAGAAAAGATAATAAATGTGGATATGGGAAGATTTATAGATATGAACGCAGGAATTTGAAGACATTTCTATTGTATGGCTCCTGTTTATTTTTTTTCAAGTAGAAGTCATCTAAGAGAAAACAAACATGGAGAGTTTGGAGGTATGAAAAGAGGATTTGAAATAATAATTGAAAACAATGTTCTAGTGTTTGATCGGGGAACAGTAAGAGTGAATGGAATGGCCAGGGCACTATTGAGATTAGTTATCTTTATGTTTTCTCAGAAGTTCATCTGACTCCCTCCACGGAGTCAGTAGTTCTGTACTTTAGAGTAATATGAGAATCACCTGGAACACTTATGAAACAGATTGCTGGGCTCCACTATCCGGGAGTGTCTGATTGAGGAAGTCAGAGTGAGCTCTAAGAATCTGCATTTCTAACAAGTCCCCAGGTGATGCAGCTGCTGCGGGTTCTGGGACCACATTTTGAGAGCTGCTCTTTCTCCCTTCTAATGATTCCAACTCCCAAACCCCTGAATTTGGTGAGTTTGGTACATTTCACTTAAACAAAATAATACATCCTTATAGTCATCTTGATTGAATTTACCGATTCATTATATCACTTTTCTGCTTCTCTAAATTCCTCTAAGACATTTTCAATAAACTTAACCATACAGTATTATTAACAGTATATTCAATAAACTCACAATATACTCAACCATCTAGCATTACTCACAATGTATTCCATCATGATCTTATTTTCTAGGTAGGCATTTCCTCCATGTTTCATACAATTTCCGCCCACTTCCATCCTTCACTATTTTTTTTTTTTTTTTGAGATGGAGTCTCGCTCTGTTGCCCAGACTGTAGTGCAGTGGCGTGATCTCAGCTCACTGCAATCTCCACCTCCCAGGTTCAAGCAATTCTCATGCCTCAGCCTCTTGAGTAGCTGGGATTACAGGTGCGAGCCACTGCCCCTGGCCCATCCTTCACTATTTTTTTTTTTTTTCTTTGAGACAAAGTCTCACTCTGTCTCCCAGGCTGGAGTGCAGTGGCATGATCTCGGCTTACTGCAACCTCCGCCTCTTGGGTTCAAGTGATTCTTCTGCCTCAGCCACCCAATTAGCTGGGATTATAGGAATGTACCACCATGTCTAGCTAAGTTTTGTATTTTTAGTAGAGATGGTGTTTCACCATGTTGGTCAGGCTGGTCTCAAACTCCTGACCTTGTGATCCACCCACCTCGGCCTCCCAAAGTGCTGGGATTACAGGCATGAGTCACCACACCCAGACCTTCACTGTTCTTATAAAATGAATGTTCTTTACACCTCTTTACAGTAATATAAATATTACCCATGGTTAAAGAACTTGTCTTTTATAAAAGGTTCCTGAGTCCTGGTCCAAACTGCTTATCCTTTTACTAAACTACTATTGTACCAAGAATCTTCACCACCTAACTTTGCTTTTTAATAATTTTTAATAATTCTCATGCATCTATGTGAATCAATAATAAGCTATCTAACGAAAGGAATAATGACTTTATACAGGTTACTATCAATTATATATTTCTACATAGAAGTCACAAATATCCTCTTTGGAGTGCAAAATAACTTTTTTAAAGGTCTCAAATGCATCTCAATTCCAATGCATAAAATAATTCTTGGTAAATAGGCCATGCTATGTGCTTGTTTGTGTCATCATGTATTTTGAGGTTTTTTTTTTTTTTTTTTTGCAAAACAGAAAAATAAAAACTAGTGGCCTTTGCTTCACAAGAATACAAGGAAATGATTTTTCCTATTTGGTTAACTTGCATTGAGAGCATAAAATAATGTTAGGGTGAGTCGAAATTTTTTATCTATACAATTTAATTTTCATATCCAGACTAAAGTCAAGATCAGAATTGCTTCCTACCTTAGTGCCATGATTTATCTTCTGATAGTTATATTACCCAAAATATAATAACCTTTATATTATAATCATTCCCTTTACATACCCATATTGCTTCACTATTACAGATATCAGGTTTATAAGGCTCCTAAAATATCTTGCCCAGAAAACTATTCCTCCATTTGAACTCTAAACTAAATACACATTTTATTAGCTTCCAGCAAAAGACTATTTAGCCAACAATTGCAAAATATGAGGGAGACAAAAAATGGGAATCAAACTCATGTTTCTATTTTTTACATCTGCCAAATACAATTAAGGTTTGTCCTGTGGCTTACTGAGGGGAACAACAATAAAATATCCCTTTTTTTTGTATGTTTAGGGATTTAGTTTAAAATAGACTAATATGAGCAACAGAAAAATTCCTATGTATTTTCCTCCTCCTTTTTTCAAAACACTAGGCTGCCAGAAAAATAATCCATGTTTTGGGCCCAAGCCATGATGAAGCTCTTCAAAATTCTCCAGGTTCTCAGCCACATAGCACTTACTATGTTCATGGAACATGGCTTAGTCTTTGTGTAATTCTAAACCTCCAGAGAATTATAAATAAGTTATCTTTTGAGGTCAGCAAAGGAAAGATAGATTAATCAGAAATTCTGCAGAGACAATATTTTTACAAAGAGTGCCCTACATATCAAGTCTGATATATTATAGGGCCAACATTTTATTTAAAAAACCAGCATGCTTCCTTTTTTTCTCCCAAGTAAGGAAATAAATTAAGAGAATAGCTAATATTAATCAAATGGGGACCAATTGATAAGAATGAAAAAAGTAAGCTCTTTATACACAGAAGTTGCCATTATTCATTTCTCCTTTCTGATTTATTTGATTACATTTTATAAACAAAGCTATATATCTTTGAAAAAACAATAGAAACTTCCAGAAAAAGTTTGCATTTCACATGCCATTACTGCCATTTTCATGTTATTTTACCAGAAATACATTAGGTGAGATTAGTTTAGGCTTTACTAAAGAGTCTGGCAAGACTTTTAAAGAAGTCAGTTTTAATGCTACTGAAAAATGGTAAGACCATCACACGAAACAAGTGACCACATACCAACTGCTGTCATGTAGTCCCAGCGGTCAATGAGGCACATATTGAAGATGAGGTGATCGGATGTTTGCCCCTGGCCAATAAGTGAAATCTGTTTCTCCAAATTCTGGCACACAGAAGAAGTCCAGCCAATGAGAAACCAAAACACTACCAAGAGTATTACTGCCAGCATCCTCATGACCCGTCCGCCAGTCATATATGGAATTCGTTGAGCCGTTCGTGAAAGAAACACCTTCAAAACCCTAGAAAAGCAAAAGTTCAAATGTGAAAGCAAACCTAACATTCAGAAAGTATAACTCTAAAATAACTTATTTTTCTAGGTAAAATGTAAACCCACCAAAATCCAGCTAGTCAGAGTTTGCTTTGTTTTGTATTTGTTTTTGTTTTAGAGACAGGGTCTCGCTATGTTGCCCATGCTGGAGTGCAGTGGCTATTCGCAAGCACAATCATAGCGTACTGCATCCTTGAACTCCTAGCTCAAGCATTCCTCTCGCCTCAGCCTTCCGAGTAGCTGAGACTCCAGGCACGTACCACTGTGCCTGGCTTATGCAGAGTTTTAACATGAGAAAGTCTAGAAACACTATTGTTCATATTTTTATTTAATTTTATCTTAGTTTATCTTCCAGTAGTAAAACACTTATCTTATGTTAGAGTCCATTAAGTCAATAGGTTCATATACAATGGGATGTCTTTGAGCGTGTCTTAATATTTCAAGGAAAATTCTCAGGACTTTAGAAAGATCCGTAGGCAAACATTGCTCAAACAAGGTTTCTGGGGGATCAAAAAATAGTCCTGAAAGTAAGTGGTTGTATTTTACAATATTATACTAACTCAAATAACTTCCTTGAACAAGTTGTTTTTATAGTAGAATGTTATTAAAGATATTTTCTGAAAATCATTTCATATTACCTACTTTCATGGTCATTTTATATTACCAAAAATAATACGAAGTAATAATAAAAATGAGAGAAATATTTAAACATTAAGTAGACTAAGGCCATTGCATTAAGGAAGAAAATTGGGATGACCTATAGGAAATGTGATTTTTAAAAACTAAGAGTTTTTTCTGTATATATCTCAGATGAATAGCCAGAGTTGAGAACTACTAGATTAGATGATATCTAAGCACTGTTCTATCTTTAAATATTTTGTGAAGACAAAATGCACCCTTACTATAGGAATTCTCTACCCATTCTTCAATTTCATTTCTAGAATATTCTTGGCTAATTTTAACTCCCTACCCCATTCTGATATTTGATGTCACAAAATTATGATTTGACATAAACCACCATGAGTGGCTTATGATACTATGAGAGTATCTGTAATCAATTTCCATAAAGCATAAAAATAAACACATTTTCTCAATGTTCTATTCTCTCCTTCACTTCATTCTTTGAATAATTTTAAGTCATATGAATTTTTTATAAAGATTATTCTAAATCTAGAAATGAAGCCAATACACCTGAAATAGCCTAGAGGTACTATGCTATATTTTTCCTCCATATATAGACCTTTGGCAATTCTCCCTGAATTAACACAACACATCCATTAAATTAACCCCACTGTCCTTCAGGACAGAGGGAAAAGTTATTTAATTATTAACAAAATACTTCTCAATTTTTCTGTGGAACAATGTCAGAAATATAGTAACAGATACAAGTAAAACAGAAGATCTCTTAACCACGCTCCATCTCATCAGTTCCCCAGATTAACAGTTACTCTCCATTCTGTATATGCAATATATTAAGTGCCATCCATGTCATAGTGAACGCTAACACTGGCAGGTAATATCTTCACTATGCCTAAGCACTTCTGCTCCAACCAGTTTAATTACTATTTGTTATGAATCAGGTGTATTTGTTCCCAAATTATGCCCACTGTTATAAATATTAAATAAAATAATTATACATGATTATGAAACAAAAGAAGACTACTTTATTTTTTTTAAGATGGAGTCTCACTTTGTCACCCAGGCTGGAGTGCAGTGGCATGATCTCAGCTAACTACAACCTCCACCTCCTGGGTTCAAGCGATTATTCTCCTGCCTCAGCCTCCCAAGTAGGTGGGACTACAGGCATGTGCCACCATGCGCCACCATGCCTGGCTAATTTTTATATTTTTTAGTAGAGACGGGGTTTCACCATGTTGGCCAGGCTGGTCTTGAACTCCTGACCTCAGGTGATCCGCCTGCCTCGGCCTCCCAAAGTGCTGGGATTATTACAGGCGAGAGCCACCGTGCCCAGGCAAGGAGACTTATTTCTATGGAATCTCTCTTGAATGCTTTGGAAAGATAAAAATAAAACATTAAAATAAAATGCTAACTTAGTGGAAGTGAAGAAATTTTAAAATAGAGAGTGGTCAATAAACAAGAACCTAGAAAAATTCTACACTCAGATTACTTCAAAAACATTTAACACAATGCAGTAGATAATACATTTTGGTGATTTATGCTATAGAGAGAACAATGAACTCTATCAAACCCATAGTCAAAAAGAGACCTTATTTCAAAAAGACTAGTGAGTAATTATTTGTGTTTTAAATTACAGTATCTATATACTTTTTAAATGCTTTTCTACTTTAAAAAACTTCAACAAATTGACCAAATATAATATGAAGTCCAGTTATATTGGATAAGAAGGTTTCTATTGTAATTAACAGATTAAAAGATTCAAGAATTCTACCTTAGAAATAAGAGAAATTTCCTGGAAAATTAATATTTTTGCCAGTTCCAATCTTATTTTCTGTAGGAGAAAGTTGTAATCATAATGTACACATATTTGTTTCTGGTTGAACCTGGATGAATTCTAAATTTTGAATGACTACATTCTCCAGAGAGAACCTGACCCACTTTTCTTCCATAGTTTGGCAAGGGCAGAAAAAGAGAAAATGGTTCCAAATTCTAGCTTTACTCTTAATGTAAACATTTTAAATATAATGAACAAACATTTATATAGTGACAGCCATATGTTAGGCATCATGCTAGGCAACGTGGAAAGTATAAGATATAATTTTTTTCTCTAGAAACTTACAATTTAACTAGAAGTAAGTAAGTCTGAAAATAGCTACCATATGCAGTAGCTAACGTTATATATTGTATGTGGCTAGCAAATCTACTAACCCAATAGAACAGGTAGTATTTGATCTGGGCTTTGGGGGATATCAATAGGTAGAAATGAAGGAAAGTGGAAAGGATATAAGGGGATATTCTAATTGATGGGAATCAAAAGCAGGGAAATGCAAGTTGTCTTTAGGTAGGGACAGTAGGGGGAACTGGTTGGCAGGAAGCAAAGTTTGGTTCTCAATACCCAGCAACTCCTAGGGAGTTTTCAAGTTAAGGCAAGGAGTTTTCATCAGGTTGAGAAACAGTGCTTCAGAGAAAAAATAGTTATGAACTATATATTCTTTCCATGGTCAAAATGTGATAAATATTTTTTTTGATACTTGAGTTTCACAATTCCCATCGAAACTTTAAATCTCATAGAGAGCTAATAGTGGATTTGTTAACTGTCTCCTTTAAAATACTTCTTAATCAGTTAAGTTTTGTCTTTTGCAAAGGAAATCTACGATTCCAGTTATAGTAACCTTTTACTTAAGAAATCCCATTTCCAAATTATCAGAAATGTTTATGTTCTCTAGATGGCCCTTTGGGTATTTATTGTATAGCTTGAGAATTCAAGATTGTCAGATCCCTATAATCTCATTTCAAGAGTGCAAAACCAAAGCAAAATCCCTCATGAGTCTTCCATTATTGATTTTACTGGCTTTCAAATAACAGAAAACATAATAAACACAACTCTACACTTCAATCTAAGCATTTTAGGATATTGGTTTTTGTAAAATGGAATAAGATGCATTTTTCTAGGATTGTCTCAAAAGAAGCCTAGAGGCCAGACTATAAAAAAGAATTCATAGACATGCATTTGTATGAAATACAACTGTAGAAAAAAATACAAATCACTGGACTTCCTATATGGATGACTTTTCCACTATTTTTTCGTAGATAAATCTTCAGGAGACCATGAGTTCAGAAGGTTTCACTATTTCTGAAGGAAAGCCCAACATATATGGGAAGACTGCAAGAAACTTCCAAAATTTAATATGAAAAGGCATATTTAAAGCGTACATTCAATTTTCATTAATAGCAGATAAATTCATGGAAATCATTCTGAAATGACAAAAAGGGCAACCCAGAAATTGTCATTATATTCATCTGCCTCTGTTTTCTCATTTTCTATACATTTCTGGTTCAAGCTATATAGCTCACCGTAAGAACCTGTACTTGGGTTATCCAAGACCTTCCTCCAAGAGCTAATTGATACTGTTCACTTCTTAGTTTACATGGTCTCTCCCCAGCTTTTGGTGTGGCTGGAACCCTCAGCTTCCATGATGTCACATTCTCTTGGTTTTCTTCCTAGTTCCCTCTTCCTACTTTCTTCCTACTTCTTGGCTAGCTCCTTTTCAGTCTCTATTGCAGACTTCTCTACCTCAGTCTGCCCCTTAAATGGCAGTGCTTCCAACGATCTCCTAAATGTGGCCATGTTATATTATCACTACATATTGCACCCAAGAAACTCCATTGGCTCCCCTATCTCAGTTATCATCTATATGCCAGCAAGTCCCACCTCTATATCTCCAGTTCAGATCACTCTCCTGGGCTCAATCCCTGTATACTCAGTGTCCTACTGGACATCAGCAGGGCCTGAAACAAAATCATCCCTCTCTCCATTTCTTCCTTCTCCAACCCACTTTGCTGTTCTCCAACCTACCTTTGCTGTTGTGTTACAGCCCTGTATAACTGTACAAAGCAGAAGCTTAGGAATAAACTTTGATTTTTCTCCCTTATCCACATTCCAGCAATCAAATGAATCATTAAGAATTTGATGTCTACCTCTTAAGTATCTTTCAAATTCTATTTTTCTCCATCCTCACTGCCACTATACAGCTCCTGGCCACCAACTCATTCCTATAGTAGCTTCCTAGCTAGTCGCCTTACTGGTCTTGCCCACCTTCAATCCACACTCTACGATGGACGACATGGTCTTTCACTACTGTACATCTGATCGTATTGCTTCCCTGTTTACAATCACTGGCTCTCCACCAAAATTTAGTATGGTAAAACGCTTCTAATAATTGGTTCCTCCTCACCTCTGCAGGCGCATCTCTCCGCACTCTCTACATCCTATAGTTCTGCAGGTCCCTCTGGATGACATGCAGTTATCCTCTATCTGAGCCTTTACCCTCAGCTTTCCTCACCATCCTTCCTCCCACCTACACAAACAGTGTTTTGCTAAATCCTACATCTCCTTCATGTCTCAGTTTAGATGTTACTTGCCATCGACACCAGCACTTACCAAACAAGTAGCATCAATTTTACCCACAAACTTGTTATGAATGAGAACTCTTAGATCCCACCCAGACCTACTGACTCTGAAACTCTGGAGGGATGGTCCAACAATCCATTTTAACAAACTTTTCAGGTAATTTTGATGAAGGGTAAAGTTTGAGAACCGCTGCTCTAAACAATTTTTCCTAGCAGATCTAAGATTGGTGCAGGTGCCTTTCCAATAGGCTGACCGCTCTAGCCTGCCAGGTAGATTTTTCAGTTTTTATTATGCCGATGACAGAATGCAAGGCTTCTAATAATAGCTTTCCATTTTCAGAACATTTGCACTTGTGATTTTGCAGCATCTCGTCTATTTATAAAAAAGGAATGAAAATATATATCCTCAAGCCATCCAGTCTTCTGTCCTATTACCTTAATTGGAATAATTCTAATGTCCTGAGTTTCTTCATTACAGTGTAATTTCTATTAATCTTCCCATGTTCGTAGAAATTCCAGAGAATAAATGTTTGTGATAAAAGGTATGAGGTGACACTTCTTGTAAGAGTAAAGCCAATCAATTATTGACAAAAGAGTCCTGAGAGCTAACAATTCAAAAAGTGCTGGGGAGGTTCTGTCATTCTGCTTTTAATGGTGACAAATCCCATGTTCATTAAGCTTTTCATCAATTTCTCAAAATTTCATTTTCAGAAGTAAAGTAACTTCTTGGTCAGTGGATGAATTTTAGATAAATACCTAAAAAGACTGGCATCACTGGCATAGAAATAGGTTTTACACACTTATCAGACATGAAGTTCTACAAGTTTATTATGAGTATATTAAGTTATTGCTATTACAAGAAAATTCACAACTGGGTTCTAAATATATTGACAAATTTTTGTCAGTTTCTGTGAGCTGCATGAGTTCTCATATCTCAAATTGTTTTTCCTTTTTTCTCACCTTCCTTTTTTCTCTAATTAAAGGTAGATGGGATAAGGAAGAATAATGAAAAAAGGAAGGAAGGAAAGAAGGGCTGCAAGACTGTTACAAGTCAAATCTTAGATGGTTATGAGAGGAGGGGCCAGCTGGGCTTCCTGGGTTGAGTAGGGGCTCAGAAAGCTGTGAAACTCACTCACTTCCTGCATCAGGACTTACTTCGGTCTGGGATGAATAATATTGAAGATATATGCTTAAAATACTCCTAACACCAGGATTTGTGTATGTGGTTTTCTTCCCCAAGAAAGCTATAAACAGCGAAAATTTTGCTGTAAGCTTCCCTGTGTCCTCGCTCCTTTCCCCTTCCCCAAAACTAAAAGGAATGTTAACTGCCCGTTTTTCTGTGACCAGCAGACCTTATCTATGCTCCCAATTCCAGTTCCTTGTAAACACACTTTATTATAAAGTCCTGTAAGATCCTGTCTCCTTTGCCATGCCGCTGCAAGGTCATAAAGTAGATAAAACCTAAGTTGCAATTCCGGTTTTCCTCAAAATCTAAGACATGTCACAAAATAATTTATGGCCTTTGTTTCTCGCTCTAGTAACATCTTCCCACCACACATATTTCTGGCCTTAAGGAGTTTAAAAGGCAATTGTATAATCTAACTCTGGCTTACCCGTTCGAGACCCCTTCCACACTGTGGAAGCTTTGTACTTTCAGTCGGCTCAAAAGAGCCTACAGCTTTTTCTTGCCCTTGGGCCCCTGTCTCTATCACTCGCCGCAGTCAGCCGCCACACCAGTTCTTTGGCATGGCCAAGCAAGAACCTTTAGCGTTAACAGTTAGAGCTGAAATGCCTCTCGGCATTATCTGTTCTGATCCCACTAACGTATAAAAGACAATTCTGAGGCCCAGTGAGGGGAGTCATTTATCTAAAGCAAAACAGTCAGTAGCAAAATCACCTCAAAACTCCTATCTTCTTACTCTCATGTGAGTACTTTTTTCAGTTACAGTATTTTACCAAAATAGAACTATCTAGCAGTTGGTTCAGGGCCATATCATCTTTTAAAAGCACAACAGGAATCTGCCTTTCCAAACATGCCACAATTCCTCTACTTCCCTACATGCTCTTTTCTCTCTAATCTAGATGCTCGTACCTTTGAATGCCATCCCATCTGTCTGAACTGATTCAAATCCCATTTATCCTTGTACATTCATCTCAGGAACCTCATCCAATTTACATCTTTGTCTGACAGTCCCAGGCCACAAAATTTTCTCCAATTACCACTATTATTCAGTTGGTATTTCCTGTACCCTTATAAATCTTCCTGAAGTTGGGAGATGTTTATTTTCTAAGCGCCTACAGAATCTAGCACATGAAGGCAAGAAGATTTAATTGACCAATTAGTTAAACATGTCCTTCTGACGGTTATGACCAACAAGAAAAAGTTTTATGGTTGATACAGCATCCCAGAAACTCGAAGAAGCAGGGTAAAATGGAATTTGGCAGAATTTTGATAACAATATAGGATGTGAGAGTAAACATTAGCTCCTGTTATGTGTCAGTATTTGCTAAATCACAGAGGTTCAGTGCTGAAAATGGCAGTTATCTACCTGTTTTCATGTTCATTATAACTCAGTAAATATAAATGAATAGGCAATTTAAACACAAGCTTAAAAATGATGGAATAGGGAACTTCAAAAGTCTATCAGTCCATAAAAGCAATCAACAAACTAGCAAGAACTGTTAGAGTCAACTTTTTTGGAATTCTAGAAACTACTTAGGAGCTTATAGAAAAGAAGGGGATACTTAAGAGAAAAAAAAAAAACAGCTGAATCTGAGTAAAAGAGCTATGCAGCATTTCAACTTACTTTGATTCTGTCTCACGCTCCTCAGCTCAATGGCGGCCTTCAAGACATCTGCATGCTCAGGACAGGTACCTAGTACTAGAGGAGCACAATGGACCTTATTTTCAAAGAACTGCTGTTTATTTTGACCTGGCTGGTAGATCCCTGAAAGACTGACTCAAAGGGCTTGCTTTTGTTTTACCCAACTGCTAATTTTCCTAAGGCTGACAAAGCTAACGGGGGTCATTTATCTAAAAGTTTAAAGGCAAGTGGATTAGTCAATGCTACCCGGGACAATGAATAATGGTTAAGACAAACAATTGACTAAACAAAAAGATTGGGAAGAAAGAATGGGAAATGAGATGATCTGGGGAATAAGAGCATTGAAAAGTACCAATATATTTCTGGGAATCTAGAAGCCTGGAACATTCTCACAAAAGGCCTGAGATGAGAAGGGCTCAAAGCTCTCATCTCCTGCCGACCTCAGGCTCTGCACATGCAGGAAATAGAGGCTTATGTGTATTGAAGACATACCCCACACACAAACATGCAGTTCATCTGCAAAGAATTCAGATTTTAAAAAGTATTTTTTGGTCCAAGCTTTGTGAAAATCTCTGTTGAATTACCAGCTGACTACTTACCCAACAGAAAAGAGACTTCAGTGGCCACACAAAACAAAGAATACAGACTATAGAAGTCACTTAACAAACAAGCCTGGAAAGGATGGAGAATCTGATTTTTGGATTTACCATAATATAATATTCAAAATGTTCAGCCTCTAAAAAAAAAATGAGGCATGCAAAGAAACAAGATTATAGGGTCCATAAGCACGGAAAAAAAAAAGACACTAATAGAAATGATACCTGAAGACATCCAGACATTAACCTTATTAGACAAAGTTTATTAAAAAAATTTTTTTTGCAACTTCTGATAAAATACAGATGCATAAAACAGTAAGTATAAATCTGTGTTAATGAGTTCCCAATGCTTAAAGATATAATTTGCAACAATAAAAACATAAAAGAGGAGCATAAAGGTTCATAGGAGCAAAGTTTTTGTATACGTCTGAAACAAAGTTGGTATTAATTTGAACTAAACTGCTATAAATTTAGGGCATTAACTGTAATCTCCAGGGCAACAACTCAGAAAATAACCAAAACATACGTAGTAAAATAAACAAGAAGGGAATCAAAATGATATATTAGAAACTTGATTTACCAAGCAGGCAGTAATGGTGGAACTGAGAAACAAAATGGATATAAAATATATAAAAACAAATCACAAAATGGAACAAGTCCTTCCTTATGAGTAATTACATTAAATGGAAACTAAAAGGTAGAAATGGTAGAAGAGATTTTTTAAAAGATGATTCAACTATGTTTTCTATAAGAGAGTTACCTTAGATGTAATGAAATAATAGGTTGTAAATAAAAAGGTAGCAAATGATATTCTATGTAAACAATAACCAAAATGGAACAAGTCCTTCCTTATGAGTAATTACATTAAATGGAAACTAAAAGGTAGAAATGGTAGAAGAGATTTTTTAAAAGATGATCCAACTATATGTTTTCTATAAGAGAGTTACCTTAGATCTAATGAAATAATAGGTTGTAAATAAAAATGTAGCAAATGATATTCTACATAAATAATAACCAAAGTAGCTATATTAATATCAGATAAGATGTACTATAAGGTAAAATTTGTTGGAGACAAAAAGTGACATTATATAATTATAAAAGGGTCAATCCCTCAAGAAGATGAACAGTTATGAACATATCTGTACTAAACATCAGATCCCCATAATATATGAAGCAAACAGGAACAGAATTGATGAGAGAAAAAGATAGTTCAATAATAATCTAAGTTGGAGACTTCAAGGTGCTGCTCTCAGTAATGGATTGGATATCTACACATACAAACAATAAGAAAACAAGGGACTTGAACAGCATTATAAGCTAACTAGACCTTATAGACAAACACGGGGTATTCATCTCCACAGCAGCAGAGTACACGTTCTTGTCAAGTGCACGTGGAACATTCCCCAGGACAGACCATATGTTAGACCACAAAACCAGTCTCAATAAATTTCAGAAAATTGAAATCATACAAAGTACCTTCTCTGAACACAGTGAACTGAATTAGAAATCAATAATAGGAGGAACACTGGAAAATTCACGGATAAGTAAACATTAAACAAAATACTCTTAACGAATGGGTTAAGGAAGCACCAAAGAGAAAACAGAAGATAAGCTGAGATAAATGGAAATAAAAAAAACATATCAGAATTTATGGATTGCAGTACATGCAGTGATTGAGGTAAATTTATAACTGCAAATGTTTATATGAAAAAAGAAGAACTACATTAAGTCAATAACCTTATCTTTTACTTTAAGGAACTAAAAATTGAAGAGCAAATTTAATCCAAAACAAGCTGAAGGGAGAAAATAATAAATATTAGAGTGAAAATAATTGAAATGTAGAGTAGAAAAACAGCAGAGACAATTAAAAACAATCTAAGTTGGTTCTTCCAGAAGATAAACAAAATTACAAACATTTAGTTAGACTGAGCAACAAAAAAAGACTCATTAGAGTCAGGAATGAAAGTGGGGATATTTCTACTGACTTTATGTAAATAAAAAGAATTATAAGATAATACTATGAATGGTGAATTTTGTTATGTGAATTTTACCTCAATACAAAATATACAATGGTTCTCTTTCTTGCAAAAAAAAAAAAAAAATTCTTCTGCATCCTCCTGAACATTGCAGACCCAGTCTCTTATAGCCCCAGGGTATCTTCAGCCATCTGGTTGTTGTTCTCCTCCCATATGTGAGATTCAGCAGGCTTAAAACCTGGGCTCTGCACTAATTTGTTACCTGCAGTATGACTATTTTAAACTTATATGCACCCTTCCTTATTCATCAGAGTTCATTGTGTAATCTTAGATCTGTAAGAAAAGACTGAGGAAATGTGATAACATATCATGGTTGATTCCCTCAAATATAGGCCAAGAATGCTGAATGAACTCAAATCAGACCTTAATATTAACTAAGCATAAACACCTGTTCCCTAAACCACTCCTTTGAAGCCTTTTCAGTTGTTGTAATATTGCAAATAAAGGACATTTGATGGCCATTGGGTGATTGTGCTCCAAAAATGTTTAGTTTTGAAAAGTTTGGCATAAAAGCTTACAGAGAAACGGATTTAAATATAGATACTATTGGTCCCTCCCCACTGCTTCCCCTACTCCCAGCTTACTACAGAAAGATATTTCAAACAATAAGCAGATGGTCAATTATTCTGAAGATCAAGAAGAAGCCAGATTATTCAGTTTGGGAATTACATGCTTGTTTATTTCCTTATATCCAGAGTAAATATGAATTCTAGGACCATGGTCTGCCAAGTACCTATTAGAATAAATTCTGTCCTTAAATCTCAATGATCTAGCACTGATTAATCAGAAATAATTTTAAATTTTCATTCCAGGATTAGTTATTTTTTAAAAATGTAATGTTTTACTATTTAATACAACATTTTGGTATTCAAGAACATGAATTCAGATAGACTATAAAAACAAATTTATTACAGATGGTTGCCTAATAGCATCATTACTTAAATGAGCAATTTTACTACAGTCTCAAAAGGGAAACATCACTAATTGCATCACAAAATTGCATGGTTTTGTAGATAGAAAATATCTAAAATGACACCATCTTAATATTTAAATCTTGATCTGCTCTTACTCTTAATTCAGGATTTAGTTTTTGTGGTCTAAAAAAGCCTTTTCTCTAAAAAACAAAAACAAAAACAAAAACAAAAAACAGTTAATCACATAAGTATTTCCTAGAGATATCACAGGGGAAAGCTTTTTGAATCTGTTTTCTCTGTAATCAAGATTGTCCAGATTGAAATGTGGTAGAAATGACTAATAGCGAAAATGTTTCAATTTCCAAAGAAAGTTTCCATCTAATTTTATAAGACCTAATTGCTGTACTTTTGTAGCCTTTTTAGCATATTATTATAGATAAAGAATGGTATTAGACCGCAGGGAACCCCAAAAAGATGACAAAATTCTTTGTAAATATGAACTTCCCATTTAACTGGTGTGATCATTTACAAACAGACAAATATTTAATTCTCAAAGCATAGTTGCACATTAATATCTTTATGTACTTTAGGTGTTAGTCCAATATAAAAGAAGTTTTAAAAACAATATTTTAGGACGGGCACGGTGGCTCACGCCTGTAATCCCAGCACTTTGGGAGGCCGAGGCGGGCGGATCACAAGGTCAGGAGATTGAGACCATCCTGGCTAACATGGTGAAACCCTGTCTCTACTAAAAACACAAAAAATTAGCTGGGCATGGTGGCAAGCACCTGTAGTCCCAGCTACTCAGGAGGCTGAGGCAGGAGAATGGTGTGAACCTGGGAGGCGGAGCTTGCAGTAAGCCAAGATCATGCCACTACACTGCAGCCTGGGCGACAGAGTGAGACTCCGTCTCAAAAAAATAAAATAAAAAATAAAAATATTTTTAAAAATCCTACTTACCATTGCATTCACCTTAACCTTAACCCACAGTAAAATACACAAATATGTGCTGCAACCACGAAAGTAATTTAGGAGGTTCACTGTGTGAGTACATAACAGTTGCTGAGTTTGACTGCTCATGTTTATAGCTGGTTAGATAGTATTATTAATATTGAAATAGAATAACTTTCAGTCGCTATCAATGAAACTTTTGGAAACTAATTATAAAGTGCTATTGTGATTACTCTTTGGTGGTTGCGCTATTTAATTGTTTTCCCTTTGCACACCACTATATTAAAAACTCTTGACTTAAATTTCCTTGCAGGTCCCAAAGTGCCTTCCACACCACCTTACCTGTTATAGATCAGAAGAGTTACATATTGTGACAAAGGCCTCATCTACTTTTTAGTGCAGATTGATTCCTCCATTAAAACTGTAATAAATGGTCAAAGTATAAAACTATAAACAAACATAAAGAATTAAAACCATCTAAATAGCACTAGTTATATATAAACACTGTTAACTCTTGGATGGATTTTACTCTCTAGTATTTTTTCTATACATAAAATATTTTATAACATTAGGATTATAATATATCATTTATGTTATGCTTTTCTCGTAATATGGCTTTCTGAGAATTCTCATAACATTCTATCTTTGTAAACAACATGATCTTTGATAGCACATACCATTTACTTAAATCATTATTTCTTTATTATAAGCCACACTCTAACGAATATTCTTGCAGGTAAATCTCTGTTCACACCTAATATTTTTTTCTTTAGATTTCAAAAAGTAAAATAACCCAGCTTTTAAAAAGCTCTTGATACACATTGCTACATATTTCAGATGAGCTGTATCAATTTACTGTCTCTCCAGCATAATATGAGAGTGTCCTACCCCACCGAATACTTACTATAAAGACAAAAATAGGTCAAAAGTAAAATAATGGAAAAAAATACCATGCTAACACCAATCAAAAGGAAACTGGAGTGGCTATATTAGCACCAGACAAAATAGATTTCAGAGCAGAGAATATGGCAAGGGATAATGAAGGTCATTTCATAATAATAAAAGGTTTGATTCATGAAAAGGACATAACTCTAAATGTTTATGCATCTCAGAATGAAACTTCAAAATACCTGAGGCAAAAACTGAAAGAACAGTGAAGAAAATAGGCAAATCAGAAATTTCCAACTCCTCTCTCAATAACTGATGGAACAAATAGAGAGCTAATGAGTAGGGATATCGAAGATTTGAACAGCATTACCAAACAACTCCCAAGTAGAAGAAAACACTTTCTTCTCAAGTGCCTGTGGAACATTTACCAAGACAGATCATATTCTGGGCTTCAAACAAGTCTCAATAAATGTAAGCGGATTTAAGTCACACAAGGTACGTGCTCCCACGACAATGGAATGAAATTGTAAATAACAAAAAGTTCATGGAAATCCCCCTAATATTTGGAAAACAAAAAATCACACTTCTAACTACCTTGTGGGTCAAAGATAAATCAAGTTTGAAATTATTTTTAACTGAATGGAAATAAAAACACAACTCAGTTGTTTTGGACTGAGCATGTGCAAATGCTGGGTGAGGGGCAGCAGAGTAAGCGGCAGCCAGGTGGGCCTCTGGCACATCACAGAAATCATGGGTGCAGCCGTCCAAAAACAAGCCAAGACCCTGACTCTGGGCCCAGATGACAGCAGGCAGGTGCAACAGCAGGCAGGTGATGCCAGTGAACAGCTTGCAGGAGCAGAGAGTCTCACCTTGACCTTTAAAGAAACCTGCCCCTCCCCTTTTTGCTGCCTGAAGTAATCTCATTTCACACTCATTCTCTTACCGACTTCACATAAAGAAAAGAAATATTTTCACTTGAGGGTATACAAGATTTGAACAGAGAGTTGCTAACGAAGAATATTAGGATAATAAAGTGTTTATCAGCTGTAGTCTGCTAAGTACTAATTCTGAATTACCAGATGGGTTTTTATAAGTTTAAAGTTGGTTGGAACACACACTCACGTGCGCACATACATATAACAAGTTGAAACCATAACAACTCAGGCAACAAAAAATCTTGTGTTTCAGATATGGCACATAGCTCTTAAACTACATATTTTAACCAAGCCTCTTTTCAGAAATCTGGACACAAAATAGTAATGCTGCAATTAGAAATTAGAACATGTATATAAATATTTTTTAAAAAGAGAAGCTCCAGATTGAAAAGCTTTGAACGTATATGTTAAATAAAGTGTATTTCAAAGTCATGTGTCATACAACAAAACAAGTAGGACATCTGCAGATGGACAAAATAAGTAAAGCTTTAAGTCTCCTTAGTTCTGAGTGAACTACATTCTTATTTTATTCATATCCAATAGTTAATGTGTTCTGAAAGGGAGGACAATTAAAATGGTTTTGCTTTTATTTCTACTTTTATTCAAAAGGTACTCATTGATGTTACAGATTTTATATGAATACAGACCTCTAGTTAATAAAACATGTCAGTATGCTTATATTTCCCAAATCTCTTACTTCTATGAGTAGACTAAACATACTAATCTATAAATGGAGCTACTCATGGCAGAAATCCCTGATTTGTTTCTGAAAGTTAAATGTATATACCAACCCAGTTAAAAGCATTAGGCCATTTAGCTGGGGGCCTCTGCATGCCGGATAGGACAGTAGGATCAGAAGTCACTGGAGGCGGTGGGGTGGGGAGGAATGAGCAGAGGGAACTATCTCATCTTCTAGCCAATTAGAGATTTTACAATTAAAGAGTGACTCTTTGGAGCTTAGAAAGTTTCGTTCTTGTTTTCATGGTTTCTGGGGGAGCCATTCCTAATGATAAGCTGTGTGCAAGATTCTGAGGGAGCTCCGGGTAGCTCCAGACAGACTGCAAGTATGCCAAGGAAGAGAAGATGAATGCAGGAAGAAGTGAGAGGTCACTGCCTACTTATTCCTCGGGTTTCAAGGGCCTCCCGTCTGTGCTTCCAAGCATATGAATGATGAGAATGACAAATATGCAGGGTTTGTAAAACTAAGACCTGTAACTACACAGAGTTTCTGAGATTTAGCTAGAATAGAGATAGCACACAAATGGGTCTGGGCACCAGCACGGGTCTTTATGGTGCATTCCACACTAATGCTTCCTCGATTAATAAAATCATGAAGAAAATTTATATTTGTTAACAGCCAAAGGACTTTTGATCTTTCCTGTTAAGTACAATTTAAAATGATAAAAATGTCTGTAGGGAAACCTTAAATCTTCATCTCAAAAAGCCTAGGGTAGCACTTTAATAAACAGGAAAAGAGAAAGTCAAGTCAAGTCACTTACAAAACTTTTTTTTTCAACGTTTTTAAATGCTAGTTTGAGAGTTCTGAAAGATCATTTCAATCCTTAATCCTCTAAGCGTTCATCTGGAGCACATTAATTTTCTTTAAGATGTTTGGCTGTTCTACTGGTATATGTGAAGTGTGGGTGTATGAGGTAAGCCTTGGATATTTTCCAAATCACCTCTGCAGCTAGTGGACTTTCCTTGGCTTTCGAAGTTGCTCAGCTTCCTGTCCAAATGGTACACTCATTGACTGGGAAAGAGACCTTCCTCAGAAGCTTAAGAATGAGTCCCGTTTTTTTCTGGTGAATCCTGTGGTTCTTAAGAAATGTCGCTATAAGTAATTCTCCACTTAAAGATACTCTACATCCCAGAGTAGGCAGCCAGTAAAGACAGAAACCCCCATGAGTTCAGCAGAAAGGAGGGCCTGAAATCCGTATCATTACCAGGATTCACATGGCAAGCTCTTTCCATTTTCTAGTCAGAATGCAATGTTCACAGCTACGTGTTCAAAGGATGCTTTATTGGTGTATTATTTTGGCTGAGGTGAGAAACTGGCTAAAATCGTTTTGAAATTGCTTCATGTTAAAACCGTTGGGGTCATGACTTAGGATCTTAAACAGCATCCACCTGTGTGCTGGGTGGGGTCAATGGAAGAAAACTTTTATTAGAGGAATCTTCTGGATGCCAAAGGCATTTATATTTTGGCCTTCATAAACGAGGGCTAAGCAACACTGTTCTGTGGTCTGTTGAGGCAGATGAGCCTACACGCAATCAACCAAGTCGAATAACTGCACTTCAGGCATTTGCCTAAGACACCATCTTAAACTCTCTGTTGTCACCTAGTGGTTGTCACAAGCTAAGCTGCATTTACGTATCCTTATAAGAATACATAAAATAAATAAATGTAAATGTCTTCCAGTTACTTTTCAAACTTTACTAGGAAACAAACTAAAACATTTAAAATAGAAACCTTCCCCAAAACTGTAAATATTTGGTGCTAATGAGGACAGTGAAGAAAACAGCTAAGGGTTGTACCCAGAGCAAAGAGTACTGAATAATGCATGAAATGACAAATCCCAGGCCAGAGCCAGAAGATAGCTTTTCCCAGCTTGCTTAAAAATTCATTTGAAACATAGTACACAAAAAAGTCTTTTTTTTTTTCTTGATTAGCCTTAGAAAAAGGAAAAGCCAGAGTCTTCAGAAACCATATTATAGGAAATAGGAAAATGTTCTTTCAGCATTAAGTTTTTAAATCTTTTTTCACCCCCTTTCATTTCAAACATTTGCTCACTCTGCCTCCTGAAAATATACCTGGCTTTTCTGAGCGTAGAGATACTGCCTTCTCAAGTTTCTGTAAAAGAAAATTGCTTAGCAGGGGTTCTGTGAACCCACATATCATGGGAATGCTAGGTGTTCTTTTAGATCTGCCCCACATCACTATATACTAAGTCAAACACATCCAAGGTTCCTGAAGGAAGTTCCTTTTTGTAAATAAACCTTCATCGTTTGTGCCTACTTCAGCCCATTTTCCTTTATGATCCACACTGACCTAGCTAAAAGCTGTACTCTTTTCTTTCTTTCCTTTCCTTCCTTTCCTTTCCCTTTCCCTCCTTCCTTCCTTCCTTTTCTTTCTTTTCTTTCTCTCCAATAGTTTCAGCTTCAAATAAATTACATCGCATCAATGGCTTGCCAGTGAGGTGGGGCTATGTGAGTGGTCTGCCTGGGGGTGTAGGCAACAAGAGGATATTTTTCCAAATGGCTGTGAGAATTTAAGGCAATAATAAAGACAACTAAAAGCTGGTCTTTTTATAATCACCATATACTGTTGATTCTAAACAATGACAGTGATAAAAAACAGAATACACCTTTCTAAAGGGACAGGTCACTTCACCCCAAACCCCAACTTGGTGCAATTGTGTTTCTTAATAAACAAGGGACCCTTTTATAATTTTCGTTTGGATTATTATAGTAGTCTTTGGCCACATGACTCTCAAATGTGGGGAGAGACCACCATAGAAAAAAGCGGGAGATTTGGTAAAAGTGAACAAAACCTTTACGTTCTCATCCCAGACTAATAGTATTTATCAAATGAAAACAGTATTTATTTTCATTTCTGGTGACAGAGTGTGATCCTGTTTCTCTTTCCTGTTTGTTTCAAGTTTTCAGTGCTACAGGAATTCTACAAATACTACAGTCATTTAATGAGAGACCCAGGTGATAAGAGAAAGAAGTATTTAATAATTCCACTAAGTCAGAAGGGAAATGGCTGAAATAAAACAAAAACTCAGATCTTTACTGCCTATCTTATCCTCAAGGGACTATAACAGTCATTTCATAAATCAGTACTCATAATTTCCTGAGAATTTTCTGCCTAGAGAGGTATGGTTTACTTTTAATTTTTTAAAACCTTGAAATGAAAAGTGAAATTCCTATAAAAATGAAGCTATGGTATTCAAAAGGCATTATGCCTTAGCTTGGGCTACTTTGATCCCTCAAGCTACCCTGGATCAGCTCCTTCCAAAGCCTGGTTCTTTAGCTTTCCCTTCAATGGGTGACACTCCCCCATCCTTCCAATGAATCCCGTTTTTGCTTCATTTAGCCATAATCCATTTCTGTTCAGCCAAATCCATTTGGTTCTGTGCAGCCATAACCCATTTTGTTTGCAACCAAAAAACCCTACTTGACATATTTACCTACATTCAAATTATACTTAGTCCCTATAACTTTACCATCTTAAAGTTATTAAACTTTAAACCATTTTACAGATGAGATATTAAACCATCTTACAGATGAGAAAACTAATTCTCAGATGTTAATTTATTCTTTGTTGTATAAATAAGTAATGGTAGAATTGAAGTTCCAATTTGGATTTGTCAGGATTTACATCTTTCCTCTCTATCATGTCACCACAAAAGCTTAGACATCCCTCCTTCAGGTCCATATGTTTCTTGACTCTAGGGAGACACCTGCCAAAACCACCCTTTGCAACTCCATTTACTAGAACCATCCACCCATTCATTCATTCAACAAATATCTCAATACATAATCTGGGAAAAATACAGTACTAAATCTGGGGAGCACAAAGCTGGTTCAGCTGGTCCTTCCTTCAGGTTGTTCACATTTCTATGGGATGCTGATTGTTCAGTTTATAGATGTAAACAATGTTGGGATCAGTTAAATTTAAGCAATATAGAGAAAAAAACCAGAATATAATAGTAAAGCCATATGGTTCACAGAGGATAAGAATGATTCAGCTCATTACGTTAGCAATAATTTC
This sequence comes from Pongo abelii, assembly GCF_028885655.2. Taxonomy (NCBI): domain Eukaryota; kingdom Metazoa; phylum Chordata; class Mammalia; order Primates; family Hominidae; genus Pongo; species Pongo abelii. The sequence goes on along the minus strand of NC_071993.2, from coordinate 25,716,828 downwards.
AATTTAAGCCTTTGGTGGAGAAACTCTTCACTGCAATGACTTCTAGAGATACAAAGCCAGAGGGAAAATAGTTTTAATTTCGTTTTTTAAAATAAAAGAGATAATGTTATAACACAGTTTCCCAAATTCTAATCATTTGCATACTAGTGTCAAGATTTCTGCTCTATCTGTGCATCAGCTAATAATTTCTTTAAGTCAATTTTATATTTATTGTTTTAAAATATTTAAAGGAAGATTTATATCACTACTTTATCACTATGTAGTGATAGTCACACTTTCCATAAATAGAAAATAACTATAAAAATAAATGCAATGAAAAAAAGATAACGAATCTTATGGAGACAGCATTGCAGTGAAAAGCTCTGAAACTGAAGCCTGATCTGCTCTTCATTGCAAAGGAAGATTGGCAACTATTCAGCAAGTGTTAAAGACCAACTAGTTCCCAACTAATCTTTCTCCTGAAAATAATCAGAAGGATTGAAGGAGAACCTGCACGGAAGTAATTTTCTCATTAAATGATTCAGTGCTACTGAACACTGGGTTCACATCCCCCTAAACATCCTCTCGCAGACCACAGTGTTATGTGTTCCAGACACTTGAAGACATGCTGAGGTAGACCACAGTGAGTCAGGGGAGTATGAATGGGTTATGTGTGGAGAGAATGATGGGAAGCAGCTTCCAGGGCTGCCACTGACATTTTTCATTCATTCACTCATCTACTCATAGGTATTAAACATGTCCCATGGGTCAGTCATTTGTGCTGAGTGCTGGGGATTCAATAATGGTATAATTCTCACTACAAGGAGAAAGTAAATGAAAGTGAAGACAATTAAATAAGAAAACTGTAAGGCACCATAAGTATTATAATAGAGGACCCACTAGACACTAAGTGCTAGACTAACAGGGACAGAGTTCATCTTCAAGTCTCAACAGGGCATCTATTCTTTCAGGGTTTCTAGAAGGCTTATTGTCCACATGGGCTGTCATTGATTTCTCATTTTCTTTGGTGAGCACCAGCTGGAAAACAGCTATCATATAAGAAATGGAAACCTGGAAGGTAGTTGAAGAAGGATGCCGGAGGGAAGTGTGCTGTGATATGGATAGCATACAGTGAGAGTCAGGGAGAACATTAGAGACTGGTCTAATCTCTCCTTTTGTAGGAAACAGAAGCCTATAATTTATTAGAGTTAGAGGCTAAATTGGGATTTAAATAGGATCTCTTGAAACCTAATCCAATATCCTTTGTACTTTACCACATATATAAGAAGGGAATCTTGAGAGTCAAACAAATTCACTCTTTTTCCCAAAAAGATAAAAGGATAATCTAGAGCATTCTCAGTAATTAAGTACCAAAAGAGAAAAAATGAAAATAAAATTTCTTACGTGGTAGACATGACCCACATTAGGAGATTTTTATTCAGAAACATGTTTGGCTAGACTAGCATGAACATACGAATGGCTTACCATGGTTGTCGAAACAGCTTTAAAGCTGATCAGTACAAAGGGTTTTCTTTATAGGGATACAGTTTTACCCTGCAGGGAAACTTTATTGTTTATCTCCTATGCTCTTTGGCACCACTTAATTCCTCTTAATTGAGACTTTCTTTAAACTTGGAAAAAGGAGGCAAGGGAAAGCCCTGGAATAATTTCCAGCCATTCCTAGCCTTTGTAGATAGGTAGTTTATTTTGTTGCTTCCCCCGCCGCACCCCAATATTTAGGTGGTTTAGAACTAAGTATTAGGGAACTTACAGCATTCTCCATTTTCCAAGGCTGATAATCACTGAAGCACACTGGTTTAGGAGAAAAGCCAAAAGCACTATTTTCTGAACTTCACCCATTGAATATCAGCAGGATTACCTTGGGGCATGGAACTTGGGAATGGCGGACAGTAGTTTTTGTCAAATAAGTGTGTTCCTGTATGGGATTCTATGGTCACTCTGGATATGCAACCTTTTTTCAGCTGTATTACCTTTGTATTCCTGCTCTGAACTAGTAAATACTGTTTCATATTTTAAGCTTTATTAGGAACTAACCCTTTCCATAACCAATGACACATTTTATTGAAGCATCTTGTTCAAACAATTCAGTTGTATTAAATATTTCCCTGAAGAATCCAAAAGATGTCACACCTTGAAAGTGAAAAATATATAGTACCTTGCTATCTAAATTCTTGAAACTGCGCCATTTAAGTGGTCAGCCCAGCTAACAATTATGTGCCAAGATGATCAGTTTGATCTTTCAATGAGAATGACGATGAATAAAATATATATACCTGTGAAGTTTGAGAGTGACAGTTCCGTAAACAGTAGCAAAACCGAGAAGACGGACCCATCTTAGGAGAATACAGCGAAATGTGCTTGGCTCAAAGTACAAAATAACAACCTGTGGGATGAAAACAGAAAGAGACCTTCAGGATCAACTGATGACCCACAGACCCAAGTCAATATCTCATAGCCTGATGTTTCATACATAAGAATTTTGATATAAGCATACACTCATCTGAATACTTCTTTAAAATTCTATTTTGACCATTTATTGTCCGGACCAAAGAAATACACAGTCTCCCTACTGCTTATCAAATCTAAATTCTTAAAATTTTCTAACTTTGGGGGGAGGGATAGCATTAGCAGATATACCTAATGTTAAATGACGAGTTAATGGGTGCAGCACACCAACGTGGCACATGTATACATATGTAACAAACCTGCATGTTATGCACATGTACCCTAAAACTTAAAGTATAATTTAAAAAAAATCTAACTTTTAGGAGTTTCTATCAACTGTCTCTAAGTCTTTGGTGTATGTCCAAACTTACCTCTCCTTATTGTCCAAAATGAACAAGCAAGGATAGTCCCATTGCCATTCTCCCCGCAGAGCCGTTTGTTCCCACCTCCACACTTCTGGCAATCCCTTTCCCCCATCTGAAACAGCCCTGAGATTGCTGTGTACTGCATCTTGCAAACAATCTACCACTCCATATTTAGTACTTGGCTCAATTACCTCACTAATTCCATACTTTCTCACTCCAGAGTTTTTGTTCAACAAATATTAAGCATTTACCCTGAGCCAGGCATGGTGCTAGGTGCTGCTGATACAAGATACAAAGGCCAAGAAGAGGGGGAAAAGAGACATGGAAATAGGAAATTGCATTCAAGTAACATAGGTACTGTGATAAATATTTCTACAATTTCAGTGGGACCACAAAGAAACGAGTGGCCAATTCCAGGGGAGAGTGAACAGATAACGTGCAAGACACTCCACCACTCTTCATATGCTACTGTACAGTTTTGAGTGACTCCTTGTAGAATAAGAATTGGTTTGACCCTGCCTAAGAAACCTTGCAGTGCTAAAGGATTAATACTATTGAAGAGCACAGACTCTCAATCTTCGCTGGAGCAGCTGGCCTGAACTATTTCTGCTAAAAGCAAGGTCATAACAGAAAATATGCCCACTGCCAAAACCCTGAGTATGACTTTTGTTTTTCCCTGCCAGAGATGTGCATATTGCTGGGGGCCATGGGGTAGGTACTGACATTTTCTTGCTGATATTTTACAAATACAGCCCCTCTCTCTAGCAGTGCCAAGAATGAATTACCTAAACTCTCCTGGCATTTCTCAAGTATTTCTACTACATAAAGACATTAAGTTCTCAAGGAGTGGAGAAAATATGGACAAAACTGTTAAGGAGAAATTAAAGAAAGGTAAAAATAGGTGTGAACAGGAGCTAATGTTGTTTTGCGCGCTCCTGAAGTCAAGCAAAAATATTCAACTTTATTATTTCACATACACAGAATTTGGTCCTTAGTTTTCCAATTTACTAGGTCTGTGTGAAGATACCGATAAATATTTTCCTTCAGGATTTAATCTACCAGAAAAATGTCTAGATTCAGGAAAAAAAAAGTAAAAACCTGTTTTTACTATTTTCACAAAACAAGTTAAAATTGTACAAATTTGCATTCCAAGTTTGAGCTCGTGTATTTCAGACATATTTCTTTGCATAGTAGTTCAATAGGAATAAAGAGTTCTGCAAAGCAAGTTTTATTGTTTACTAAGGACTTGAAGCTAAAAAGGGGAGGAAAAACTTAGAGGGGGGAAGACAAATGGAGAAACCTTGACAGAAGATTGAGGTATGTGGGGAGCATATGTGCTCCTCATGGAAGAGAGAATGACAGATCAGAGACTACACATACAGGGGTCTCAAGTCTGGAATATGTAAAATCTCAAATATTTCCACTAGAGATGGCCATAGAAATTCTTCTGAAACAGTGGATTCTTGGGAACTGCAAAATCCTATCAGTAAAGCTTTTCATTATCCACCATGCTTTCTCTAGGTAATGAATGAGCAAAGGTGAACAACTGTAATATAGAAGTCTGCATAATTTTTACTTAAAAATACTTACTTTTGAGCTGTCTGGGAACTACTGATACATCTTCAAACTTTTTATTTCACAGATGAAGTTCAGGACTGGTTAGTATAAGTGAAAGATTGGGTTGGCCAGAAATACATGAAATAACAATATTTTTCAGCATCCATGGTGGAGGTATAAGTTTAAGAATAATATGAAATTCTAGTAAACTAAATAAAATGTGTTATTAAAAATATTTCAGCAAATAGTGGACTATAACTCTTAGTTTGCATGTGCCACAGGCAATGCTGGTGGTAGGAGAGAGTACAGGCTTTGAATCCAGTCTCCCTCGGTTCCAATTCTGGGTCTACTCTTTCTTAGTTGTGGGGCTTCCACCGTTTATTTAATATTGCGTTGCTATACTTCAGTTGTCCCATTTGTAAAATGGGCGCAGCAACAAAATACTTCATCTTGGAAATATATCGAAGCTTAAACATAATAGTGTGTGGTAAGCAGTCAAACACAGTGCCCGGTACAATGAGTATTCAATAAGTATTGGCTAATATTATTAGGAGAGTTGATTTATTTATGCTTTGTTCTAAAAATTACCATTCTCATTGCAGCACAATTACATCTCATCATCTCAACAAATTGTTTTCTGATCAACCCAGCCACCCCTTCTTTTGAATTCCTACTATGACTATTACACTATATGCTTCTTCTACTGCATAAAATGTATTAATTAAATGTAAATTAATTAATTTACATTTAATCTGAATTAAATGTAAAATTGAAGAAGGGCCTGTTCCTCAGTATATTCTGTGTGCTTTACAAACTAAAAGTTTATACATATTAAATATTTGCTCAATGATCTATTTTAGCCAATTTTAAAAGGAAAATGTTACCTTCAAAATAAACGATTTGAAAACTGATTCGGGCTTCCTAATCATTAGTATCCTAATTGACATATTCAATATTTATTTACTCTGTGTGAGGCAGTAAGGGATTTGGAAGCCATAAAAAACATCAGATGTGGATTAGGTCTTCAAAAAAGTTATAATTTCATAGAGCAAATATTACATGTAAGTGATAAATATGATTTACTAAATAGGCAACACTTACTATATGCTAGACATTAAATTAAGCATTTTTGCATACATTTACTCATTTAATCCTCACAATACCTTAGAAAGACGAGACTTTGATTTTACTGAAGGGAAATAGGGCAAAGATAATTTAAGTGATGTGCTCAGAGCTACACAGCTAGAACTGTCAGAGCCAGGATCTGAATCCAGGCAGTTTGGTTCCAGAGTTCATGCTCATAAGAACAATGATGTCATCCTGCCTCCTAACTGGCTCTACTGTGTGGGGGAGGTGATGAATGCCATCACCCTGTGAATTGCATTATAATGAGGATTTCGGAGGAAAGGGAAATTACTGGCAGTGGAAACAAGTGAAATTATCCTGGAAGGGCTGACAAGTGAGCAAGAACGGAAGGAGGAACAGGCTTAAGTGTTCATTCAGGCAAAGACGAAAGAGGGAGGGAGCCCAGTACAAAAAGCATATTGTGGGAAAGTTCCGGAGTGTGGAGTGTATAGTTACAGCCAGTAAGACAAGAGGAATCATGTAAAGAAAGCTTTAAAACAGATGGAGCCAGATCATTGTAAGCTTTGAATAATAGGGTGGTGCATTCAGATTTTATTCCAGGAGCAGTGTACATGGCATTAAAGCTCTCTGAGTTGAGGTTAGCAGCGTGTGCACCAGGGAATCCATCCGGCTACAGCACGGAAGAGCATAGGTTGGGCTATGGAAAGGGGAGAGATTGAAGGCAAGAGGAACTAGTTGGAAGAGAAAAAGAAAAACCAAGTTCATCTTCCCCGCCGAACGTTTTCCTATTTCTTATTCCAGTGTCTGTCATTTCAGTTCCCAAATGGCAACTGATGGGATCTTTCTCATCACCTCACTTCCCTGCTTAGAACCTTTCAGTGGCTCTCAGTACTCTTAGGAAAAAGTCAAAATTATTTAAGATGGTTAGCAAGAGTCTTCACACTTGGAGCTAGCTGATCTCTACAACATCATGACTTCCACCAACCTGATCCCTGCGGTCCTTGCATTTGCTGACTCTTCTGGCTGGATGTTCCTTGCACAACCCCCGTCTCACTTGTACCTGGCTTTCTCCTGTTCACCCCTTCAAGCCTCAGCCCAAATATCCCTTCCTCTAGGAAGAACATGCCTCCCCTGTGGCTTAGCACACTATCCCTACTTGTTAATCGTGTCTTCCCTCTGGTAGGCTGCAGGCTCCGTGACAACCATGGGTTTTCTCATTCACTTCTGTGACATTGGCACTAGCAGTGTCCTGGCACACAGAAAGTGCTCAGGAAATATTTCTTGGATGAAAGGAAAAATAAAGCTATAGGGCAAAGGCAAAGAAGGATGTAACTAATATGGTGAGAGGGATAATTCATTCATTCATGGGGATACAGGAAAGAAGATATGAATCAAGAAAACTGGGCAACCTGTTATTTGTTGAGGCAAAAGGGAATATAGTGTCAAACATAATGTAAGATTTTAAGCCTGGGTGACCTGGAGGATGATTGTACTTGAAATGAAACAGCAAAAAGAAAAGGATGCATAAGTCTGCAGAAGACATTTCGAAGTCTGCTCGATTGCCTTGACTCTTCGGATACTGAACACAGCTAATGGGGGTGAACAAGAGAACCACAAAGGAGAAGACTATTAGGCTTCTCAAATATGCACAAAATAAAAGAATGCTTTACAATGGAATAACTTTTTTGCAAGTATAGACACACCACTAGAGACTCATAAAATTAATCTCCACTGTGTCTGCTCAGTAGGCACAATGCCTAGTGCTTTTAAAAGAGAAATGCTAACAAGACACAGTGGTCATTCCCTGCCTCATCCTGCATGTCTCAGCTGAGGGCAGGCATTCATGACTCTCTCCAGCATCCCTCAGACTGAGTTAGGTTTCCATCTTATTTGCATATTATTTACTCTCATTGAATGCTGAACTTTCCTTTGTTGCACTCATCAGCTCTCCTTGGAAATAATTCTTTCTGTAATTCATTTGTTTAATGTATCTTCCTAGTTTATAAAGGTGCATGAGGGCAACGATTGTAACTAATTCTTGATTGCACATCCATTCCCTAAGATAGTACCTGGCAATAGGAGATAATCAGTACATGATGTGGAAGGGATGAGATTAAAAAAGGAAGGAAGGATGGGAAGAAGAGAGGAAGTGAGCAAGGAGGGAGAATAATATGTTCATTCTTGGAAATGCTGAGTAAAAGTTGCCTATGGGACATCGAATTCGGGTCTAGGTTTGTAACAGTTAATATAATCTGTAACAAGCAAAAAACCGAAACCAAAAATGAGATTAGAAAATTCAACATTTTCAAATCCCCCAAATTTAACCTTTTATCATTAAAAATATTATCTATAAACAACCCCATCAAAAAGTGGGCAAAGGATATGAACAGATACTTCTCCAAAGAAAACATTTATGTGGCCAACAAACACATGAAACAACGCTCATCATCACTGGTCATTAGATAAATGAAAATCAAAACCACAATGAGATACCATCTCATGCCAGTTAGAATGACAATCATTAGAAAGTCAGGAAACAACAGATCCTGGAGAGGATGTGGAGAAATAGGGATGCTTTTACACTGTTGGTGGGAGTGTAAATTAGTTCAACCATTGTGGAAGACAGTGTGGCGATTCCTCAAGGATCTAGAACCAGAAATAACATTTGACCCAGCAATCCCATTACTGGGTATATACTCAAAGGATTATAAATCATTCTACTATAAAGACACATGCAGACATATGTTTATTGCAGCACTGTTCACAGCAGAGACTTGAAACCAACCCAAATGCCCATCAATGACAGACTGGATAAAGAAAATGTGGTACATATACACCATGGAATACTATGTAGCCATAAAAAAGGATGAGTTCATGTCCTTTGCAGGGACATGGATGAAGCTGGAAACCATCATTCTCAGCAAACTAACACAGGAACAGAAAACCAAACACCACACGTTCTCACATATAAGTGAGAGTTGACACAGGGAGGGGAATATCACACACTGGGGCCTGTCAGGGGTTGGGGGGTAGAGGAGGGGTAGCATTAGGAGAAATACCTAATGTAGATGATGAGTTGATGGGTGCAGCAAACCACCATGGCACGTGTATACCTATGTAACAAACCTGCACGTTCTTCACATGTATCCCAGAACTTAAAGTATAACAAAAAATATTATATATAAACATATATTTTAACAAAATGATTATAAAACATTCCTTTTGAAATCTCAATGACAAATTTCATAACAGACTATAACAGTGAAGAAATTGAGAAAATCAAGCCACTAAGCTGAAGAATTTATGAATTATGATAATAGTGATATACTGATAGCTATCATTTTTATGTACCAATAACAATAATAGCTACACATGCCTCCCAACACATACACACTGATTGCCATGCTAGACATATTACCTATATTTAGGGTCCAAAATATACTTTATTATCTCTCTTTTAAAGAAAAACAGACTGAGTTATAATGGGATTAATTAATTTGCCCGTGGTTATCAAAATATTTTTAAACAACCCATAAAAAGTTCCTTTACTGGAAGAACTGCCTAAGGCATAATTCCAAAGTATGTATCACACACACACACAAAACACTATGCTGATTCTCTTTCCGATACTAGGGGCCGGTAATAGTTATGAAAATGCTGCATTGAATTTGCGGACCACAGGAGTAAAGCATACCACTCTATTTATTAAGTAACCTAGGGACTGAAGAGCTTGCATAATTTCTGGATGAATGATCACAGCATATAAAGTACAGGTGTTGTAAAATGAGACATCCTAGGTTAAAGAGGATGGGCTTAGTGGAAAAGATATCCAGGATCAGCAGCAGCAGATGTCACACCCAAACCACCAACTTCCCTTTACCTTTAAGAATGCCTCTTGGGAACTCATTATAATTTGCCTAGAGGTTTGTTTCTCCCACAGTCTTTGAGAGCAAGGCTTCAGTGTGAAGACCTAAGGTAGACGTACCTCGGTGTGTGTTTGAAGGACTTGGTTCATAACCATGGAAGTTTTTTCAAATGCTCTCAAAATTCATATACCATGGAATACTACTGAGCCATAAAAAATAAAATTGTATCTTTTGTAGCAAGGTGGATGGAACTGCAGGCCGTTATCTTAAGTGAAACAACTCAGAAGCAGAAAGAAAATTCCTGCATGTTCTCACTAATAAGTGGAAGCTAAATAATCTGTACCCAGGGACATAGAGTATGGAATGATAGACAAAGGGGACTTGGAAAAGTGGAGAAGTGAAAGGGGGTGGCTGATGTGAAATTACTCAGTGCGTATAACAAACGTTATTTAAGTGATGGATACACTAAAAGCCCAGTCATCATTACACACTATAGCCATGTAACAAAATTGTACTTGTACCCCTTAAATTTATACAAAAAAATTCAGTCAAATGATCTTAGTGGTAGGAGTTTTTAAAAAGTATTGCTGGCTGGGTGCAGTGGCTCACGCCTGTAATCCCAGCACTTTGGGAGGCTGAGGTGGGTGGATCACTTGAGGTCAGGGGTTTGAGACTAGCCTGGCCAACATGGTGAAACCCTATCTCTACTAAAAATACAAAAATTAGCTGGGCAGGGTGGTGAACACTTGTAATCTCAGCTACTTGGGGGACTGAGGCATGAGAATTTCTTGAACCTGGGAGGCAGAGGTTCCAGTGAGCCGAGATTGCGCCACTGCACTCCAGCCTGGGTGACAGAGTGAGATTCCATCTAAAAAATAAATAAATAAATAAAAATAAAAAATAAAAATAAAAAGTATTGCTGTGGTAGAAACAGCCCTCCAGGCTTTCCTCTCAGGTACAAAGAAATCTTTGAAATTATTCTCCCATTTCAAAGATTTCAATTTCAATAACAAAGAAATTATTCTCCCATTTAATTGAATGTGATTTTGTTAGCATGTTTTGAAGTCTGCTTGATTGCCTGGACTCTTTGGCTACTGAACACAGCTAACAGGGGAGAAATAGAGAAGTATAAAGGAGACTATTAGACTTCTCAAATATGCTCAACTTAGATATAGAACTTTTTTTTTTTTTTTTTTTGAGATGGAGTTTCACTCTTGTTGCCCAGGCTGGAGTGCAATGGTGCGATCTCGGCTCACTGTAACCTCCACCTCCAGAGTTCAAGTGATTCTCCTGTCTCAGCCTCCCAAGTAGCCGGGATTATAGGTGCCCACCACCAAGCCCAGCTAATTTGTTGTATTTTTAGTAGAGACGGGGTTTCACCATGTTGGCCAGGCTGGTCTCAAACTCCTGACCTCAGGTGATCCACCCTCCTTGACCTCTCAAAGTGTTGGGATTACAGGCATGAGCCACCGCGCCTGACCCATAGAAGAACATTTTTAACAGAATAACTTATTTGCAAGTATAAACACATTGATAGAGACAGAAAATTAATCTCCACCATTTCTGCTCAGTAGATACAATGCCCAGTGCTTTTAAAAGAGGGATGCTGACAAGGTACAATGATGAGAAGCCAGCATGGTCCAAAGCTGTTCCCAAAGCTCTGAGAGTCAAAGGTGTGAAGCTCTTGGTTTAGGCCTGATCTCTTTAGAATCTGAGCAATAGTGTTGAACACAGCAGTTCCCCTTTCCTAATTGACTCTCCAAGTGTTATTTACTTCAGTTCAGTAAAACTGGTTGTGAATTTAACCACTTTTACAGGTAAGTGAGGTGTTATGTGCTTTGGGGTTTCTGTTAGCAGAGAGTGTGAGAACAGTTTTACTTACAAAAAAAAGAAAAAAGAGTACTGTGTACTAGGAGGCATGGTAACAGACTCAAGTGGCAAGATTTTTGTTGATGAAGTTGTCCTTTGATAAGGATTTGAAGAACATCTGAGGCTTTAACGACTCTCTACCATATTTATAATTTCCCCCTGCTTCCTACAAGGAAAGGGCTTACTAGTCAAATATTTTCCAGAGCTGCTCATCCCCAGGTTTGCTATGCTGCCAACAATCCTAACAACATGGGAAGAATTAAGCTGATCATTTTCCTTGATGGAGGACTCTCCACAAAGGTCATACTAGTACTAAACTAAACCTTGTGTGTAACCTCTCCAGGTTTGCTTTGTTTAAAGTAGGAGGCTGGAAATGAGTCATTAGCCAGAGCCATGTTCATTGAAGCCCATTTATTCAGGATCATCTTTTATGGGCCTTTATTCAATGTCCTGTGGTGTGTTCTAAAATTCTTTTTTTTTTTTTGAAACTGAATTTCTACTTTACACCATACATAAAAATCAATTACGGGTGCACAAAAGACATAAATGTGAAAGGCATAACTTTAGACTTATAAAATAGAACACAATCTCTTCATGATTTTGGTGTAGGAGATAATTTCTTAAACATAACTAAAATTTTTAACCATATAAAAAGTAAAAGATCAATAAATTTGATTTCATTAAAATCAAGAACACGGAAAGAAAATGAAAAAAAAAACAAATCATATGCTAGGAGAAGATGTTCACAAGACATAGAATTGGTACAGTGTTGTTATACAGAATATGTGAAGAATTTTTATAATTCCATAAGAACAAATAGGCAATTTGAAAAAAACAGACAGTGAACATTTTAGTGGAATTATGATTGGCAAGTAAATCAATGAAAAAGATTCTAAACCTCACTAGTAATAGATTATTTATTATAATAAGATATTATTTTACACTCATTAGTTCGGTAAAATTAAGTCTGGCAATCAAAAATCTTGATATGTATATGGAGGAACAGGAACTTTTATATATAGCTAGTGGGAAAGTAACGTACATTCCTTGTGGAAAAAACTTTTAAATTCAAATTGTACACATGATCTATACTTAGCTATTTCATGTAGGTGTAGGTTTTAGATACACTTTTTTTTAATATATATATTTTTTATTATACTTTAAGTTCTAGGGTACATGTGCACAACATGCGGGTTTGTTACATATGTATACATGTGCCATGTTGGTGTGCTGCACCCATTAACTCGTCATTTACATAAGGTATATCTCCTAATGCTATCCCTCCCGTCTCCCCCCACCCCATGAAAGGCCCCGGCGTGTGATGTTCGCTGCCCTGCATCCAAGTGTTCTCATTGTTCAATCCCCACCTATGAGTGAGAACATGTGGTATTTGGTTTTTTGTCCTTGCGATAGTTTGCTGAGAATGATGGTTTCCAGCTTCATCCATGTCCCTACAAAGGACATGAACTCATCCTTTTTTATGGTTGCATAGTATTCCATGGTGTATATGTGCCACATTTTCTTAATCCAGTCTATCATTGTTGGACATTTGGGTTGGTTCCAGTTCTTTGCTATTGTGAATAGTGCTGCAATAAACATATGTGTGCATGTGTCTTTATAGCAGCATGATTTATAATCCTTTGGGTATATACCCAGTAATGGGATGGCTGGATCAAATGGTATTTCTAGTTCTAGATCCTTGAGGAATCGCCACATTGACTTCCACAATGGTCGAACTAGTTTACAGTCCCACCAACAGTGTAAAAGTGTTCCTATTTCTCCACATCCTCTCCAGCACCTGTTGTTTCCTGACTTTTGAATGATTGCCATTCTAACTGGTGTGAGATGGTATCTCATTGTGGTTTTGATTTGCATTTCTCTGATGGCCAGTGATGATGAGCATTTTTTCATATGTCTTTTGGCTGCATAAATGTCTTCTTTTGAGAAGTGTCTGTTCATATCCTTCGCCCACTTGTTGATGGGGTTGTTTTTTTCTTGTAAATTTGTTTGAGTTCTTTGTAGATTCTGGATATTAGCCCTTTGTCAGATGAGTAGATTGCAAAAATTATCTCCCATTTTGTAGGTAGCCTCTTCACTTTGATGGTAGTTTCTTTTGCTGTGCAGAAGATCTAATTAAACTAAAATTCTTATATTTTTCTATATTTGGCAAAAGATATGCTTCCATACGTGGGACTTACTTAGGATAAAAATGCATGTCCTTCAAATCTTACTATGGGCTCATTTTTGATTCCATAGTTTTGGATTCAAAATAACAAAAGCACCTAATGCAGCTTCACATTTATACAATTACCATATACATGAGAATGGCTACACTTGTGATTATGTGTCTTTATACAACCATGGCCTAAAACTTAATATTTGGCTCCTATTACCCCAAAACAACAAAAAATGAATAGCTTCCATAGTAATATAGAAGTAACATTTTGAAAATTATAAAATATACAAGATTTGGGGGTTAATGTGGCAGCAGATGATATGTTGTGCCTCAATAAATCCTCTTCAAAATTCTCATAGAATACACCTGAAAAGGTCAAAAAAAAAAATTAAAAGGGGTTACAGGTCTAAAAACTAAGGGCAAAGAGGACAAGTTCCCAAAGTCTTAGTGGTGATTCTACTCACAGCTTGGTAGATCTTATCCAATAAAGGAAGTACCTTTTAAATAAAACACAGGCCTCATTCTCTGAACCGGAATAAGATCTAAACCCCCCACACATAACAAGGAAAGATTTTCATTCATACTCCTCCTCATTGGGCTCTTCTAACTCTGAGACCCATAGCTTTTTACTAAACAGAAGATCAAATTTTAAAAATACTTGGTCATGCCCCAACTAGGCAGCAGCTCTATTACACATAAGCCAGTCTTGGAGCCTCCTAGTCCAATACTGCTCCTCCCCTAGCAGCACCTCTCATCTCCATCCATTCATAGGTTAGAACACCCAGGATGGATGCAGCACTACATTCATAAATGTGACATTTAGCTGCTCAAGGAAAAGCACAGCAAGATGCAGAAAACCAGCGTGCTGGGAGGGCACACAATGGAAAGTTCAGGTGCCCTCCCTGGTCTCGGTTTTCCCATCTCTCTATGAGGAGAGGCGCTTCATGGAAACAGCCCATTCTAATACACATAATAAACAAAGAAACATATGGCTATTTTTGCTCTAAACTTTCACAACTTCTCAGTGTATGTGTTCAAAATAAATACTGTTTTGGCCAAGAATAAATTATGATGCGTGACTTAAGATAGAAGTTTATACCATCCTTAATAATCATGTCCTCAAAAATAAAAAATATGGGAAAGCTCTCAGGATTTATGTTTAGTGAAAAAATAAGCAGCACCTAAAATGTATATAAAATATACAGTGTGATAGCAGTTATGCTCAACATTTATGTGTAGCCAGGCACCGTGGCACATGCCTGCAGTCCCAGCTGCTTGGGAAGCTGGGCAGGAGGATCATATGAAGCAGAAAGATCACTTACGGCCAGGAGTTCAAGGCTATAATGTGTGATAATTACACCTATGAATAACCGTTGCACTCCAGCCTGGGCAATATAGTGAAAACCCATCCCTTAACAACAACAACAAAACATTTGTGTGTATATATATGTACATACATAGAAACATACACAGAGAAATGAAAGCACACTTGTCCCCTGCTTATTACCTTGAATTGAACATCCTTAATTTATTCTATAAAACAAGGCATAAAGGAGCTATGCATAAAAGCTAATGGGGAAAATATCCTGGAATGTCTCTTCCCTAGAACTTAAAGTATAATTAAAAAAAAAGATATTCATCTAAAATATCTGTTCTCTGTAATTGCCAAAAAAGCAAAACAACAACAACAACAACAACAAATCTGAAGCTTTGGCTCTGGTTTGGCTTCTTGTTTTCTCTCCTGATATCCTTATGAGCAAACTGCATGTGCCTCTGAGAGAAAAACACACACTAGTGAGCAGAATGTTGAGTACTGTGATCAAAGTATTATGGTAAAAATTTTTTCGTTTTGTATTATTTTGAAAAGATTGATCTTTTCTAAAATGGACAGTGTATTAGTCTGTTCTTGCACCACTATAAAGAAATACCTGAAATTGGGTAATTTAAAAAGAAGAGAGGTTTAATTGGCTACAGTTCCGCAGGCCCTACAGGAAGCATGGCTGGGGAGGCCTCAGGAAACTTACAATCACCGTCGAAGGTGAAGGGGAAGCAGGCACATCTTACGTGGAGGAGGAAGGGAGTGAAAGAGGAGGTGCTACACACTTTTAAACAACCTGATCTTATGAGAACTCAGTATCACGAGAATGGCAAGGGGGAAATCCACCCCCATATCCTCCGACCAGGCCCCTCCTCCAACACTGGGGATTATAATTCCACATGAGATTTGGGCAGAGACACAAATCCAGACCATACCAGGCAGTTAAGCTCCAGTTCAAATCCTTACTGTAAACGTGTATTGAGAAAAGGTTAATTTTCAATAATATAAATATATATATAATTTTATGTGTGTATATACATAACACACAAAGTAAACAGTGTTGACAGAGATTCTCTGGTTTTAGTATTAGATATGCTTTTAAGTCCCAGTATCTTACACATATTCCATAATCAGAAAAAAGTTAATTTAAAATAAGAAACTACTCCAATATCCATTACAGGTGCTTAGTAAATGGTAAATAACATATTTATGTCATGATACAGTCAAAGAAGTATATGGTCTTATGCTTTAGAAATAAGATAATCTTATTAGGTATCATATTACTGTATTAAGGCTGAAAGAGCTAAATAAATAAAGAGTCCTCAGAAATAATGGAAAAATGGATAGTGCAATAGAATAATTCCTGGGAATTACTTTGTTTTGGTTGGAAAGAATATACAGTAAGGCAGGGCTTCTGCATGAGTATGCAGTCTGTGCATTACACAATTAGCAAGAACATCTTGAATACATTGTCTGCTTTAGATTGATTATAATCATTTTCTGGCAGATGACAATAAAGTGACTTGAGACACAGGTGGAGTTTAGCCTGGAAGTAGTGCCACTGTGTGAGCTGGACCACTTAGGACTCTGCCATAAAAGGGGCTTAGAACAGTGTTTCTCAAACCTTCATGTGCATACAATCATCTGGAGAGCTTGTCAAAATGCAAAGTGTGCTTCAGCAGGTTTAGGGTGAGGCCCAAGATTATGCATTTCTGACAAGCCCCTTGGGATGCTAATCCTGCTCGTCCTAGGACCACAGTTAGAGTAGCATGGGTTGGCTGAACTGGGCAAAACCCAGAAAGTGAAGCCTGCCAGCCCAGGATAACTGAATCTTTCAGTTTAATCTGTGCATATAATGGAAAGATAAAGTTAAATCTTTTGAATCATCTCCTAAAATGTGACTAAAAGAAAGATGCAGTTTATGAGCTAAGATATTTGGCAGAGAGGTTAAAAATATATTTCTCAAGAAATGGACAAATTCAGAAACAAATGAACTCTGAATATGATCAATGATTTACTGATTCAGGAATTTTCTTTTATAAAGGACAAAAACAGTACAAGAGTTGGTAAATGGGATGTTAACGAAGGCCATTAGAAACAGGAGACTTTACACTTCTTCATTCAGAATACAAAATATTTGTAGCACACATCTCAGAAAGATTTGTTTTCATTACTGGCCAAATAATATGCCTGGTTTAGAGCAAAATAAAATACACACACTTGGAAATACTTAATTAGCTTCAGTAAAACCACTACATGTAAAGGAGGCTGGAGATTTAATACGACAAATAATGTAAAATATATTTGCATTATTTTACAAATGAATTTTCTTTAATAAAGAAATTAATATTAATATTCTTTAATATTAAAGAATCAAATATTATTCAATAAAAATTGAAGACTTTTATTTGTAAAATAATACAAATATATGAGCTACCTACTAGTCAGGTGGAAAGGAGCTGCAGCCTAATGCAGTGGGTAAAACAAGGAATTTGGTGTTAATTGCCCTAAAGGCCAGGCTAGGCTTTGCCACCAATGAGACATATAACCTGGGACAATTTCCTTAATTTCTCTGGGCCTCACTTTCCTCAACAGTTTAGTGGGGACACAGTGTGCATGCACTTAAAACAGTACAAAACAATGGAGAAATGCCAGTTTTATTACTAACATATGAGAATTACTTTTGATATTTGTCACATTTGAATCAACAATCTATTTAGTCTTATTCTAAATGTATCTTCAAATAAGGACAGAAAAGAAGCTTCTGAATAGTGTGGAGTTGAGAATGGGGCATAGAGAGAAGAGGAAAGAAGCAGACTAGGCAAACTGAGCTTTGTCGAAGCAGAGTCAGAACTATTAATATGATGGATAAAACCAGGACAATCAAGGTGCATTCATTATCTACTTGTATGTAACAAATCCCCACAAACTTAGTGGCTTAAAACAATACTCATTTCTTATCTCACAGTTTCAGTGGGTCATTAATCCAGGCACTGCCAGCCTTAGGGTTACTCACACATCTGTAATCAAGCCATTACTCAGGTCTGGGGTTCCATCTGAAGGCTCAACTGGAGAAGGATACACTTCCAAGCCCATGTGCTGTTGTCAGGATTTGCCTCCCTGAGGGCTAGAGGAACTGACAGGCCCTTTGTCCGTGCTGGCTGTTGGTTGGAGGCCATTCTCAGTTCCTTGCCATGTGGATCACTCCAATATGGCAACATGCTTCATCAAAGCCAGCAAGAGAGAGTCTTCTAGCAAGATGAAAGTTGTAATTTTTTTAACCTCATTGTGGAAGTCACATTCTTTCAATGTTAATTTGTTTGATTGATTAGAAACTAATTAGTCAAGGGGTAAGAATTACATAGGCCATGATTACCAGGAGGTAGGGAACATTGGAGCTATTAGTTACTTACCACAAAAAGAGACTACTTTTAAATCATCAGAAATGCTGTTATCTACCTGGGTTCAAAGCAAATGATGTAAGAGGAATATAGACTACAAAGCCATTAGATCCCCAGAGCATGCATTTAGAGAAAGAATAATGTCAAAAACTACTTTAAAGGAGAAATTTTTGAAAGCAAGAAAAGAAATCCAGTAAGGCTGCCTTCTCCAATAGAGTCTAACCCATCATCAAGATCATGATTCTTGACTAAGAACTGCTGAGAAATGACTACATGTAGCTCATGACTAAGAACTGCTGAGAAGTAACTTTTTATTGTAATGTTTTAAACAGTAAGAAAAATGGTATGGTCATGTTGAGTTGGGAGCTATAATTCGGATCTCTGTCTGTCTGTCTGTCTATCTATCTATCTATCTATCTATCTAACTTTTTGAGATGGAGTCTTGCTCTGTCACGCAGGCTGAAGTGCTGTGGCACACTGTCGGCTCCCTGCAACCTCCACCTCTTGGGTTCAAGTGATTCTCCTGTCTTAGCTCCCTGAATAGCTGAGATTACAGATACGTGCCACCATACCCAGCTAATTTTTTTTTCTTTTTTTTTTTTTTTTTTTTTTTGCATTTTTAGTAGAGACGGGGTTGTACCATGCTAGCCAGGATGGTCTCAAACTCCTGATCTCAAGTAATCCGTGTTTTTTTTTTTTGTTTTTTGGTTTTTTTTTTTTTGCATTTTTAGTACATTCGGAGTTTTACCACATTAGCCAGGATGGTCTCAAACTCCTGACCTCAAGTAATCCGCCTGCCTCAGCCTCCCAAACTGCTGGGATTACAGGCATGAGATACTGCGCCTGGCCTAATTCAGATCTTTAAAAGTACATATGTCTATGTTTAAATTGTAACTAAGGAAGAGTGAAGATGTCAGGTAAAACCTGGCAGATTGAACATGTTTATGTCTGCTACTTTTGGAAACCCTAAATGACTGTAAAAACACTCAAGGCGAAAAACGAATCTCAGTAAGAATGACAACAGATGATAGATATCAACACAATTATAGAGAGGAAAAGCATATGCCAAAGCATAACCAGATGAAGATGTCAAAGAAAGCTGAAAACTGAAAGCTGGCCCAGGAGAGAAGGAAGCAACTCAGAGTCTATCTCATTATCTTTTTGGCGAGGGGTAATAACAACATCTAATGAATGCATGCTATATTCCAGTTACTTTTTAAGTGCCCTACATAAAATAACTTATTTCTTACAACAATACTGTGATGTAGGCATTATTACTACTCCCACTTTACATATGGGGAAGCTGAGGCAAAGTTAAGGAATTTGCCCCAGGTCACATAGCTGGTAAGTGGCAGAGCTGGGTTTAAACTCAGCTGGGGTCTGGAGTCTGAGCTCATTATCGCTATGCAATATGCCTTACCTTTACAAAGAAAGGACAGAGTAGAAAGATTAAAATTAGTGATCTTTGATGGAGGATGGATGTTGTAGAATGCCTGGTGCTATAAAATGTTGGCCAGTTTGTTCAATGAAGTGAACAAGGCAGGGTTGAACTGAACACTGCTGACAAGGTAAAAATAACTTCCAAGGAAAATAAATGAAATATATAAAGAATGAAGTTAACAAATGGTAAAATGAATGTTTTAAGCCAAATAATTCATGTAGAAAAATTGTGAAAGCAGAGTGACATCCCAGAGATTAAACTACTGAGAGAGAAGATATAGCCATAGCCATGATAAAGAGTGGAAGCCAGGAACCAATGTATTGGTCTTCCACCCTGATTGAACACCAGAACCAACGATAATGGTTTAAACGATATATAAGTTCAGGTTTTTCTTGTAGAAACTGATTCCGTAAATTGAGGGCAGAAACTGAATGATTTTTTTCTTAAGGTTAACAGGTGGTTTTAATTTGACAAGGACTAAGGGCTGCTAATACTAGTCCACAGCCCGGAAGCAAGCCACATGTGA
Source organism: Pongo abelii (assembly GCF_028885655.2). NCBI lineage: Eukaryota > Metazoa > Chordata > Mammalia > Primates > Hominidae > Pongo > Pongo abelii. The sequence continues at coordinate 25,696,778 of NC_071993.2, read as the reverse complement.
AACTGGTATAGCCAAAGCTCAGATGAAGACTAGGGATGGAAAATGTCTAAGAACTGCTGAAGTACAGCAAAAATTCTATTTCTGGAAAACTGTCCTACATAAACATCATATGAAATAGCAGAAATATATATGCAAGAATATTCACTAAAGCATTTTTTGCAAGACCAAAAACACTGAAAACATTCTCCACCTGTAGGGGACAGGTTCACTATGGTAATTAAAGTTACAGCCATTCAATGGAAAACCGTGAAATTTAAGGGAATTAAGTGGATCTGATTCTGTTGCTATGAAAACACCTTTAAGATAAATTGTTAAATAAAAAGAAAGCTGCAGAACAGTATTAGCATATGCTTCTGTTTGTATCTACATCAAAAGGAATATCTAGATACACATTCAATACACTATAAAGACTACCTCTGAGTAGGTTGACTGGGAATGACAAGGCAAGGGGCAAAAGGAGATTTTACTCTTTAAGTTATATGCTTTGGTATTTTTTTTTAAACAAATGTATCACTTTTGTAATAAAGGAATGAAAAAATGCATGAAAGGATTTCTGGTTATGTCATTGCATAAATGCCTGGCTCTTAAAATGGGAAATTGAGGGTGTTTTCTACACATTGGGGAACAGAGAGCAAAGTGGAGAAAGTATCATATGTAATATCTATATGGTGACCTTATGTGGAGGTGGAAAGATACAGAAAACTACCCAAGGAGAAGCAAGAGAATCTTAAGAACTCCAGACCTCAACAAAGAAACAAAAATGCAGAATTCACAGGAAAAGAGTTGAGGTATGGTATTTTGAGAAGAAAGATGAAAAAATGATGATGAGACACAATATAGAATTAAGCGATACAGGCAAAAGCTTTTTTACAGCCAAGAACAGAATACACACAAAAAATGCATCACTCTTAGGCATACCCTGTCCCTGGGCAGTGGCCCACCTGTTTAGCTTAGTATGGTGCCTCATCCGTTTCACAGAGAGTCTTGCATAGACCATTCTCTGGCGAAAAACAAACAACAACAAAACCCACCTCTTTCTCTTTAGGGTCCAAAGATTCATGTCAGTAGTCCTCCTTCTCAACTCGGTTAAAGAAAATGTGCAAAACATATAGTACAACAGACTCCAAAAACCACAAATTACACTAGAAGTCTAAAGTCATAATTATGCAAATTGCAGTTACAACCTAGAACCAGAATTGTCCTGATAGTCCTATGTCTCCCTCTGTGAAGAAGTCACCATTTCCAGTACGATCTCCCAATGCTCCAGGCAGAAATAAGCATCTATTTCTGGAGGAGCAGGGTGGTATCGTGGAAAGATGATAGGCTCTGGAGGCCCAAGGGACTGCTCTGCCACTTCCTAACGGCATGACCTTGAGCAGCCCACTCTGACCATCTCCTCCCTCATGTGGAAAGCTGAGTAATAATCCTCCCTCCCTCACAAGATAGGAAGAATTATGTGAAAGCACTGACAACTAAAGTGGTGTAATTATTTCTCCTATATTTATTCCTTAAAGATTGATGCAAAACCCGTTTTATTCCTGTCTAAAGTGAGCATGAGGTGATCCTACCAGATCCTTATAAATTCCCTCAATGGCAGATTAACATAAATAATACCAAATCCTATGACGAGGGAGCCGCTTTGCCAGCCTGTTTCAGTCTGACTCACTGCCTCATCCCTTTTGAGAGGACACTTTCTTATTACTTAGCCCCAAATAAAAAGGACTGAAAATAAATATCTAGGTGTAACTATGAGTTGCCATAAAACCTTTTCAGATTTGTCAGCAAACAATAACAAATTGGTGTTCTCCATATATTTTTAGTCTTCCTCCTATTCACTTTTCTAGAAGGCTCTGCTTAACACATGGTCATTATCAATAATCAAAACCAGCACGGACACAGGGTTTTTACCTTTTGTTACATACTTGATGTTTCTCTTTTCCTGACTTGAGATACTTAGGACAATAAGTAACTTGCCCAGGACAACATAGCTGAATGTGTCAAAGGTGGAATTACCCTAAATTGTCAACATTTTCAATCTCCACACAAGGTGCCGTTCTCTATAAAAAATTTGTTTTAATATAAAAATATATATGTTATCTTAAAGGTTCCAATAAAAGAATTGTTCAAGAATATTTTTCTTACTAATCATTGGAATGTCTAAAATACCTACCATTAGCATTATTTTTTAATCTTCAAAAGATCCCTAGACATGTGTCTGAAAGGATTAGAGTAATGACAAGTAACTGAAAGCCACTTAGGACAGAATAAGCTCCTGAAGGAAGAGGCACAGAATGGCTAAGTTTTGACGCAAAGTAGAAGGGAAGAAAATATTCAGGACATGGTCTACTGCTCAGATGGGGAGATTCCAGTGAAGCCGTCTCCAGCAGACCAGAGAGCTGACACAAGGCTGGAAAAGGGCTTGGTACTGGTGCAGAAAGAATTGTTCAAGGAGAGGCAGAGAGCGACTGAGAAGGAGTTAAATGATCCTTGACCTGTTTCCTGTCACTTCCTCTAAAGATGTCTTATTGCATCAAAATTGGTTAAGTGTTATCGCATCAAGATTGCTTAATGTAAGCAAGACCTGAAGCAGAATTTGTCTCTGCATACGTGCTTATTTGTCTGGATAATGGATAAGCTTTGTTTGTTTTATACGTCTTTAAACTCTCCTGCCTGTTGCGGACTCACTAGCAACAGAGCACTCTTGCTGCAGCACACCCTCTGCGGGCAGGTGGGGCAAGGACGCTTAGCTGCAGATACTTCAAAAGGCTGTCAGATGGGCCTCCTGCCTTTCCAGTGTCCAGTCAGGTGTGAGGTCCTGTGGATTCTACATCTGTAATAATATTTTATCACTACAGGTCATTTTGAGCTGTTCTTATACTTCACAGAAACAGAATCAAAGAATGTGTGTTCCTTTGTGAGACTGAGTGACTACCGTCTTCTTGGTGCCGTAACCAGATTCACGCTGGCATTAAAATATGCCCACATATTGGGAAAGCCCTTGGAGTTCTGTTTTGTTTTTTAATAACACTTTTCACTTTTCTCATGTATTATCTTATGGAAGAAGCCACACAGTTACAGTTCCACTTCAGCTCATGAGGAGACCATCTCAGAAGTATAGGGATGACAAAGATCTTCAGCTGCCACTCCATCTCCCGCCTCCCCACCTAGAGCCTATAAGGAGCAGAAGGGCTGAGGAGGCAAAAGGGGGAGAGGATGAGTCTAGACATTTTCAGTGGTGACACACTAAAGCAGTAAGATACGAAAGGCCAGTAGGTTTTAATTTTCCTAATCAAACGGATGGAAAAGTGAGACAAAATATGTGAAAACAATTGTTGGTTGCTTGGCAGTTGTTAGAGGAGCAAGAGAAAAATATGGGCAGAACGGGGCAGGTCTAGGCACTGGAACCAAGGCCTGTTACTCAAAACAGAGGGAAACTTGAAAGATCAGGCCATGGTCCCAATGGCCAGGAATGAAAAAGGCTGTCGTGAGAGGGACTTTTCTCAGGCCAAGGCATAGTATTCCTGATTCCTTTAACTCCATCTCAGTCTTCACATCTAAGTGATTTTGGTGTTCATGTGTTTTACCACAATTTCTTGGCATTGTTTTTTATTAGTAATCTTTATATTGTGCTTTTATCTTGTACTTGTATCTGCGAGTAAAATAATGAAGCACAAGTAAAGGCAATACCTGAGTAACGGGGGCAACCTCCAGTCCAACTTGCCACTCCCCCATCCCTGCAATGAGAGGCTTCCAAAAGATGCTTTTTGATAAGAAGTCTTACTTTCTATGAATTTCAAATTATTCACTTTATCTTTTATGTCCATTGATTTGTATATACTCTCAAATTGTTTTGTTTTTTTGAGAAGGAGTCTCGCTCTGTCGCCTAGGCTGGAGTGCAATGGCGCAATCTCGGCTTACTGCTACCTCCGCCTCCCGGGTTCAAGTGATTCTCCTGTCTCAGCCTCCCGAGTAGCTGGGATTACAGGTGCCCGCCACCATGCCCGGCTAATTTTTTGTATTTTTAGTACAGACAGGGTTTCACCGTGTTAGCAGGATGGTCTGGATCTCCTGACCTTGTGATCCACCCGCCTCAGCCTCCTAAAGTGCTGGGATTACATGCGTGAGCCACCACGCCTGGCCATATGCTCTCAAATTGTTGCCTAAGCTGGTTGTTACTTCCTCCCATATATTTATCCAGTTGTTTCAGTACCGTTCATTGAAAAGACTTTACTTTCCCTGTTGAATTACCTTGAAACTTCCATAACAAATCAATTGACAGTATATGTGTAGATATATTTCTGGTTGCTTTATTTTGTCCCATTGATCTATTTCTCTATCCTTAGGCCAATTAACACTGTATTAAGTCCTGTAACTTTAGAGTAATTTTTGAAATTTCATAGTATAAATCCTCTAGCTTTGTTCTTTTAAAACACTGACTTAGCTAGTTTGCATCTTTTATTTTCTATATAAATTTTAGACTAAACTTGTAAATTACTAAAAGAAAAGCCTGCTGGGGTTTTGATTACAATTGCAATGGTTCTACAGAACAATTTGAAGAGAACTTACACCACTTAATTCATGAACATCATGTGTTTCTCTATTTAGGTTTCCTTTATATTCTCTTAACAATATATTCTAGTTGTCAGTGTAGATTTCTTGCACATTTTTAAATGAATCTACTTGCATGTATTTAGTGCTTTTAGGTACTACTGTAAATGTAATTTTAAAATATTCATTTTCCAGTTGTTTGCTACTGTATGTAGGAATATCCTAGAACCCTGACAAATTCACTTATTAGTTCTAACACTGAAGATTTCTTCAGGTTTTTTAATGTACCCAATTATGTTGTATGTATATTTTTAAAATATTTTAATGCTTCCCATCTAATTTGTAGCTTTTTATTTCTTTCTCTTGCCTATTGCACTAGCCAAGACCTCCAGTATGATGTTTAATGAAAATAGTTTAAAAAGATATCCAGGCCTTGTTCCTGATGTTAAAGAAAAGTGTACATTCTTTCATATTAAGTATGATTTTAGATAGGTACCCTGTATTATACTGAGAAAGAGCCCTTTTTTTCCTTTTTACTGGGAGTCTTTAATCATAGATGGATGTTGAATTTTATCAAATGCTTTTTTCTGCATCTGTTGAGATGATGATATAAATTTTATCTTTATTCTGTGATAAATTTATTTAAAAAATATATTAATCTTGAATTGCTGAGATAAACACCACTTGGCCACAACGTATTATCATTTATATATGTATATTTATTATATATATATTATATATATAATTGGATCTCTCTATATGTATCTATATATGTAGATCCAATTTTCTAATACTTTGTTAAGGAATTTTGATTCTATGTTCATAAGGGGTATTGTTTGTCATGTTCTTTTCTAATTATATCTTGGTCAGGTTTTAGGGTCAGTATGGTAGTATGAGCTGATATCAGGATATTGGAACAATATGAATTGGGGGGTATTTCCTTTTCCTCTATTTTCTGAAAGAGTTAAGATTGAGACTATTCCATTCTTAAATGTGTAATAGAAGTAGCTAAAGATATCTTTGTCTATAGCTTTATTTCTGAGAAGTCTTTTTATTATAAATTTATTTATATGAAAATGTGTATTAAAATTTCCCATCTCTTCTGTCAATTTTAGTAAGTTGTATTTTTCAAAAAAAATTGTCCATTTCATCCAAGTTGTGGACTTTGTTGGCATCAAGTTTTATTGTAATACTAGCTTATTATCCTTTTAATCTCTGCAGGATCTTTAGCAATATTTTCTTTTTCATTCCTGATACTGGTAATTTGTGTATTCCATTTTTTTCTTGATCAGCCTTGACAGAGGTTTATCAACTTTATGACTTAAAAAATAACAGCTTTTGGGTTTAATTTTCTCTATTATATGTCTGATTTCAAGTAGATTCTTACTTTATTTTTTCCTTTATTCTACTTGTTTGGGGTTTGATTTGTTCTTTCTCCAGATGCATAGGGTAGAATCATAATTCACATTTTTTCTAATGTTAGCATTTAATTCTGTAAAGTTCCCTATAAACACTGCTTTGGCTGTATCCTACTAATTTTGATATCTCACATTTTCACTGTCATTCCATTTGAAATATTTCTAATTTCCATTTTCTTGTTTTACGTGCTAATTAAAAATCGTTTAATTTCCAAATATTCGGGGCTTTTAAGTTAACATATTATTGATTACTAATTTGATTCAAATTGAAGTCATAGGATATTCTTTTTTTAATCTCCATTTGAAAAAGTTTATAAGGATTCATTTTATGGTATACCATATGGTTATCTTGGTGAGCATTTCATACGTACTTTCGAAAAATGTGTAGTTTTGTGTATATCAATTAGTTCATCTTTTTAAGTCTATACCACTTGTACAGTTTTGTTATTTATCATTATTATTTTGCACAAAGGTGTAAAAATCTCTGACTTGACTGTGAATTCATCTATCCTTTTAGCTCTGTCTTATCTCTTCCTTTATGCATTTTGATGTTCTATTATTACGTGCATATATGTTTAGAATTGTCATGGCTTCCTGATGAATTGAGTTTTATCACTATGATAACATGTCCTTCTTTTTTTCTGTTAATATCTCCTTTCTTGAAGCCTATTTTGTCTGATATTAATATAACCATTCCAATTTTCTTATGACTGTATCTTTTGCAATCATGTTACTTTTATCTTATCTATACATTGTACAGCATATAGCTGGGGCTTGTTTTTTTGCCAGTCTGGTAATCTTTGCCCAATTGCTTCCCAGCCTGTGAGTGGGCTTCCAAAGCCCTGAGTCTCTCTGCAAGCCAGTCCACCAATCTTACTTTACTGGGGTTGTTTCTTGATTGTCTGGCATCTGTGGACCAGCTCTGCCTATGTAACTCAGCAAATTTCTCTGCCATCCAGTGGGCTGCAAACATACCTTCTGCAACAAGGTCTGAACCCCAGCTTTACAGAGGAAGCCTCTTTCCAAGTTTATCCTTTCTTGAGCATGCTTCTTCAGCCTCATGATATTATTGAGTTCTCTTTGCATGCTTCTTCAGCCTTATGATATTATTGAGTTCTCTTTATATCTTTACAGTTATTGCCCTATCATAGTTTTAACAACTCTTTACATAAACTGCCACTATCCAAATTACTGTATAGTTTCTGTTTCCTGATTGGATCCAGATGAGTACATCTGCCTCCTGTGGCCCCCTCCTTTTCATAATTTACCCCCTCAATTTCCAGCTTCTCTAGCAGGATTAAACTCTATCCTCTGACATCTCAAGACAAACAGATTGCAGCTTTTTGCTTAAGTGCTAGTCTTCACACACTACATAAACTGGGAGCGCCCTCTGCAAAAGAGTAGGTAATGTAGCCCCCTACCTAGTGCAGTTCCCTTATTAAAGGATTAAATCCCTTCTAGTTTCTGCCTGCTTTTGACAGTTTTTCAGTTCTTTCAAATAATTGTGTTTTTATATATTTTCCAGAGTTGTATCTGCTGGAAGGTCAATTCAACATAACTGCTCAGTGATTAGAACCAGAATTGCTATGACTATTTTTTTTTTTTTTTTTTTAAAGACAAAATTGGACTGTCGCCCAGGCTGGAGTGCAGTGGTGACGATCTTGGCTCACTACAACCTCTGCCTCCCAGGTTCAAGCAACTCTCCTGCCTCAGCCTCCCGAGTAGCTAGGTTTACAGGCACATGCCACCACACCTGGCTAATCTTTGTATTTTAGTAGAGACGGGGTTTCATCATGTTGGCCAGGCTGGTCTCGAACTCCTGACCTCAGGTGATCCACCCACTTCAGCCTCCCAAAGTGCTGGGATTACAGAAGAGAGCCACCGTGCCTGGCCCTACTATGACTTTTATAAATAGCTTTATTGTAGTGTAATTCATATATCATTCATTCATTTGAAGTATAGTCACAGAGTTGTACAACAATTACCACAATCAATTTTTGAACATTTCCCCACCTCAAAAATGAACCCCATAATGATTAGCAGTCATTCCCCATTCTTCCCCTGCCACAGGCAGCCACTGACTAGTCTCCTTTCTGTCTCTATAAATGTGCTAATTCTGGACAATTCAAGTAATGGAATCGTGCAATCCATGGTCTTCTTTGATTGCTTTTTTTGATTTAGCACAATGTTTTCAAAGTTCATCCATACAATGTAGAGTACCATACAATGTATACTACTGATATACTGTAGCATGTATCACTACTTCTTTCCTTTTTATTAATAATATTCCACTGTATAGATATAATACATTGTGTTTATCCATTCATCAGTTAATGAACATGTGAATTGCTTCCACTTTTGAGCTATTATGAATTATGTAGCTACGAAGATTCATGTACAAGTGTTTTTGTGGACATATGCTTTCATTTCCCTTGGTTATATACTTAGGAATGGAATTGCTGAGTCATATGGTAACTCTGCTTAACATTTTGAGAAAATTTTCAACTGTTTTAGAGAGTGACTGCACCATTTTACATTCCTACCAGCAATGGATGATGTTTCCAATTTCTCTATCTCCTTGCCAACACTCATTGCCTATCTTTTTTATTATAGCCATCCTTGTGGGTGTAAAGTGTTATCACATTGTGGTTTTGATTTGCATTTCCCTAATGAGAAATGATGCTGATAATCTTTTCCTATGCTTATTGGCTATCTGTATATATTCTCTGGAGAACTGTCTATTCAGATCCTTTGCCTATTTTTTAGTTGGGTGAATTGTCTTTATATTATTGAGTTGTAATATTCTGGATATAAGTCCCTTATCAGACATATGATATACAAATATTGTCTCTTATTCTGTGTGCTTTCTTTTAACTTTCTTGGTAGTATAACTTGCAATATAGTTTTTGACTTTGATAAAGTTCAACTATGTATTTCATCTTTTGTCACTTGTGATTTTGGTGTCATATCTAAGAAACCATTGCTTACCCCAAGGTCATAAAAATTTATATCTATGTTTCCTTCTAAAAGTTCTACAGTTTTGGCTCTTCCATTTAGGACTCTGAGCTGTTTTGAGTTAATTTTTATATGTGGTATGAGCTAGGGATCCAACTCATTATTCTGCTTATGGATATCCAGTTCTTCTAGCATCATTTATTCAAAAGACTATTCTTTCCCCATTGAACATTCTTCACACACTTATCAATTGACCATAAATGGAAAGGTTTATTTTGGAACTCTCTGAATTTTATTCCATCCATCTTCATGTCTGTCTTATCTCAGTACCACATTATTTTGATCAGCACAGCTTTGTAGTAAGTTTGGTGGAAGTAAGGGAGTATGAGTCTTCCGATTTTTTTTCTGCTTTTTGAAATTATTTTAGATATTCTGGGCCTCTTGCATGTCTATATACATTTTAGAACGAGCTTGGAAATTTTAACAAAAAGATAGTTGGGTTTTCATAGGCTTGCATTGGATCTGTGGATCAATCTGGGGAGTACTGCTAACCTATTCAGTTTTCTAATCCATGAGTTCCATTTATGTAGTTCTTGAATGCCTTTTAATGATGTTTTGTAGTTTTCATTGTATAGTTTTGCACTTCTTTTATTAGATTTGTAAATATTTTATTCTTTTTCTAGTGGAATTGTTTTATTAATTTCATTTTAGGATTATTCATTGCTAGTATAAGAAAATAAAATTGCTTTTATATTCTGATCTTGTATTCTGCAACTTTGCTGAACTTATTAGTTCTAAAGATCTTTTTTGTGCATTCCTTAGAGTCTTCTCTCTATAAGATCATTTCATCTGCAAATAGAGACAGTTTTACTTCTTCCTTTCTAAAGTAAAAGCCTTTTTTTCTTCTTCTTCATTTTCTTGCCTAATTGCTGTGGCTAGAATCTCCAGCACAATGTTGAATAGAAGTTGTAACAGTATAAATCATTGTGTTGTTCCTGATCTTAGATGTCTGCTAGGTCTAGTTGGTTTATACTGTTTCCTTGTTGATCTTCTGTTTAGGTTGTTCTATTCATTACAAAAAGTAGGGTACCAAAGTCTCCAAATATTTTGCTTAAATTGTTTATTTCTCAGCTACACAGCTTTCTGTAGCAGAAAAACGTATTAGAATTTGAGGAGTCCACCTACTGACCAAAACCTATGTCTGATTTTTCAGGCCCAACCACAGGCAATTATAAAAACTTTATCTGGCAAACCTTTTAGGGGAACTCTGTCCTCCCCACTTGGTGCACAGTCTTGATGCACTGCAGTTGCTAGAGGGGGCTGCAGTCAAGGACTCAGGCTCCCTGGCTAGCCACGCTCTTACTCATGTCTGCATTCCTAGCAGAGCTGTCTCCATCCAAGCCATCCAAGAGTTCTTCCACACAGAGGACCTTAAAGATGTTTTCTTCACTCTGACTTAGTACTCTTCCATTTCTAGCCCTTCTCCCAACCCCTGGATCCACAGGACTTCAGGAGCCTTTTGTTCAGGCCTCCCACTGCAGTGAGACATTCCCCATGCCTGTGTTGACCCATCTGACCCTTGTGCATGGTGCCGTCCCATGGGGAAAAATGGAACAGCAGGGAAGACAGCACTTTCTTCAGTTCAGCCTCTTGCTTATACTAAGCGATTAAGGGCTTGACTGTTTCTTCCATTTCGGCTTGTTGCCTTAACCAGTTATACTGACATCTAGCAGCTCAGCTTCTCCAGTTCAGCTCAGCTCTTGAAAGTACTTTTAAATACAATTTTACTTTTTTTCAGTTTAAAAAAATATAGAAATTGAGATTAATATAACCTTGCCATCTGCACACCACACAAATTAATACGTGTATATATTTTGTTATAATCGCTGTGGCTCTTTAAACAACTGAAAACTTTACCCATATTAAGGAGAAGCTTCCTAATTCCCCTTCACAGTCCCATGTCTCCTACTTTCTCTAGAGGCAAGCACTAAAAAGTCTGACATAAAGCCATCCAGTACATGTTTTCTATGTTTGTTCCATTTATATGTATCCATAAATAATATACAAGCGTATTTTGTGAGTTTTCAAACTTGTATGTAAGTAGTCAATTGTGTTTCAGCCTTCTGCAACTCACAGGTCTGTCTTTATAGTGAATTAAATTAAATAAATGCAATTTCCTTCAAGGCAAAGTCAAATCCAGATCCCTTTTCTCATTAGTCATTTCCCCCCAACATCTATATCTCATTACCAAAGCCAAAGAGAATTTGATGGAAGTTGGCATTGCCATCAACAGGGTTACAAGGGATAAGGAGGCCATGACTCTGTTGGAATATCTCTCTTTATAAAAAAGTAAGCCTACAATTTCCTTGAAAACAGGACTCAAATGGATGTCCAGAGCTTTTTAAAAGCAGGCGATTTATTACATTCCCTGACCATGCCAAGCACTGGAGGGTAACAGGGTTAACAGGAACTAGTTGAAAATGTGGATTTAAATATTTTGGGGAATTTCTCTAAAACTGCCAAGAAATGACAGAGGTGAGAAGAGCTGTTGAGAATACCTATGTCAATACTCTTAACTTACATAGTAAGAAGCTGAGACCCCAAAAGACTAAGTGACTTGTGCTAGGTCACACAACTGGCTACACCAGAACTATAACTCAGTTCTGATCCCTTGTTCTCTGCTTTTTACACCAATTACTGGTTATTAAACTGGCCTCTGTGGAGACATCTCAGTGGTTATTTATGACAGTCAAAAGAGAAGATCAAGTAAGTGAGTTTCTGGGCCCTTATCTCCTTTCATCCAGAGTGCCTGAACTCTGAATAATTATCATCTTCTTATTGTCTATGTAGGATTCAATGACTATTCCTTCAATACCTTTTGGCAGCAGTTTTCATATAAAGTAATATTTGTAGGATTTTTTTCTGCCATTGCTTTCACACCATCAGCAAGATAACATTCTACTAAAGTCATTTGATGTGTGCTGCATTAGCATGGCCCATGTGCAAGGATGACACACAAATTCATGAAGCGTTCCATGTTTTTCTGACCGGCAGCTCTTGCGCCCCAGATCTTCCCTCTGACACAGTCTACCAAATGAGAAGAAACCAGAAAAACAATTCTGGTAATATGACAATACAGGGTTCTTTAATGTCCCCAAAAGATCACACTAGCTCACCAGCAATGGATCCAAACCAAGAAGAAATCTCTAAGTTGCCAGAAAAAGAATTCAGGAGGTCAACTATTCAGCTAATCAAGGAGGCACCAGATAAAGGTGAAGTCAAACTTAAATAAAAAATGTGATACAAGTTAGGAAGGAAAAAATTTTCAGTGAAATAGATAACATAAACTAAAAACAATCACAATTTCTAAAAATGAAGGACATACTTAGCGAAATGCAAAATGCACTGGAAAGTCTCAGCTATAGTATCGAACAAGTAGAAGAAAGAACTTGAGAGCTCAAAGACAAGGCTTTTGTATTAATCAACAAAGACAAAGAAAATTTTTTTTTAAAAATGAACAAAGCCTCCAAGAAGTTTGGGATTATGTTAAATGACCAAAGCTAAGAATAATTGGTGTTCCTGAGGAAGAAAAGTTTGGAAAACATTTGAGGGAATAATTGAGGAAAACTTCCCCGGCCTTGTTAGAGATCTAGACATTCAAATACAAGAAGCTCAAAGAACACCTGAGAAATTTATCACAAAAAGATCATCACCTAGGCACATAGTCATTAGGTTATTTAAAGTCAAGATGAAGGAAAAAATCTTAAGAGCTATGAAGTAAAAGCACCAGGTAACATATAAAGGAAAACCTATCAAATTAACAGCAGATTTATCAGCAGAAACCCTACAAGCTAGAAAGGATTGGGGTCCCATTTTTAGCCTCCTTAAACAAAACAGTTATCAGCCAAGAATTTTGTATCCAGCAAAACAAAGCTTCATAAATGAAGGAAAGAAACAGTCTTTTACAGACAAACAAATGCTAAGAGAATTCACTACCAAGCCAGCACTACAAGAACTGCTAAAAGGAGCTCTAAATCTTGAAATAAATCCTTGAAATATACCAAAATAGAACCTCCTTAAAGTATAAATCTCACAGGGCCTATATAACAATAACACAATGAAAAAGAAGGTTTTCAGGCAACAAACAGCACGATGAATAAAATAGTACTTCACATCTCAATATCTCAATACTAACATTGAATGTAAATGGCATAAATGCTCCACTAGAAAGAATGGCTGTCTTCAAGAGACTCATGAGACTCACCTAACATATAGGACTTACATAAACTTAAGGTAAAGGGCATGGAAAAAAGATATTCCATGCAAATGGACACCAAAAGTGAGCAGGAGTAGCTACTCTTATTTCAGACAAAACAAACTTTAAAACAACAGCAGTTAAAGACAGAGGGACATTATATAATGATTCAAAAAGTGTCCAACGGGAAAATATCAATCTTAAATATGTATGCACCTAACACTGGAGCTCCCAAATGTATAAAACAATACTAGATCTAAGAAATGAGATAGACTGCAACACAATAGTGGGAGACTTTAATACTCCACTGACAGCACTTAGGTCATCGAGACAGTCAACAAAGAAACAATGGATTTAAACCGTACCTTAGAACAAATGGACTTAACAGATATGTTTAGAACATTGTACCTGACAACTGCAGAACATACATTCTATTCATCAGCACATGGAACATTCTCCAAGACAGACCATATGATAGGACACAAAACAAGTCTCAATAAATTTTAAAAAACTGAAATTATATCAAGTACTCTCTCCGACCACAGTAGAATAATATTGGAAATCAACTCCGAAAAGAACCCCCAAAGCCATGCAAATACATAGAAATTAAATAATCTGCTACTGAATGATCATTGGGTCAACAATGAAATCAAAATGAAAACTTTAAAATTCTTTGAACTGAAGGATAATAGTGACACAACCTATCAAATCCTCTGGGATATAGCAAAAGCAATGTTAAGAGAAAAGTTCATAGCATTAAATGCCTACATCAAAAAGTCTGAAGGAGCACAAATAGGCAATTTAAGGTCACACCTCACAGAACTGAAGAAAAGGGAACAATCCAAACCCAAACTCAGCAGAAGAAAAGAAACAACGAATATCAGAGCAGAGCTAAATAAAATTGAACCAAAAAAAAAAAAAACAAAAGATAAATGAAACAAAAAACTGGTTCTTTGAAAAGATAAATAAAATTGATAGACTGTTAGCGAGATTAACCAAAAAAACAAGAGAGAAAATCCAAATAAGCTCAATTAGAAATGAAAGATATTACAACTGATAACACAGAAATACAAAAGATCATTCAAGGCTACTATGAATGCACAAAAACTAGAAAATCTACAGGAGATGGATAAATTCCTGGAAATATACAATTCTCCTAGATTAATCCAGGAAGAAATAGAAACTCTGAACAGACCAATAGCAAGCAGCGAGACTGAAATTATAATAAAAAAATTGCCAACAACAAAAAAAATCGGGACCAGATGAATTCACAGCTGAATTCTATCAGACATTCAAAGAAGAATTGGTACCAATTGATCCTATTGACACTATTCCAAAAGATAAAGAGGGAATCCTCCCTAAGTCATTCTATGAAGCCAATATCAGCCTAATTCCAAAACCAGGAAATAGCATAACAAAAAAAGAGAACTACAGACAAATATCCCTGATGAACACAGATGTAAAAATTCTTAATAAAATACTAGCTAACTGAATCCAACAGCATAACAAAAAGATAATCCACCATGATCAAGTGGGTTTCATACCAGGGATGCAGAAATGGTTTAATATCCACAAGTCAGTAAATGTGATATAGCACATAAACATTATTAAAAGCAAAAATCACATGATCATCTCAATAGACACAGAAAAAGCATTTGACAAAATCCAGCATTCCTTTATGATTAAAACTCTCAGCAAAATCAGTACAGAAGGGACATACCTTAAGGTAATAAAAGCTATCTATGACAAACCCACAGCCAACATTATACCGAACAGGGAAAAGTTGAAAGCATTCCCCCTGAGAACTGGAACACAAGACAAGGCTGACCACTTTCACCACTTCTATTCAACATAGTATCGGAAGTCCTAGCCAGAGCAGAGAAGAGAAGGAAATAAAGGGCATCAAAATTCATAAAGAAGAAGTCAAATTGTTGCTGTTTGCTGATGATATGATAGTATACAAAGAAAACCCTAAAGACTCATCCAAAAAGCTCCTCGAACTGGTAAATTAATTCGGCAAAGTTTCAGGATACAAAATTAATGTATACAAACCAGTGGCTCTGCTATATTCCAACAGTGACCAAGCAGAGAATTAAATCAAGAATTCAATTCCTTTATGATAGCTGCAAAAAAATAAAATACCTAGGAATATACCTAATCAAGAAGGTAAAAGCCCTCTACAAGGAAAACCACAAAACACTGATGAAAAAAATTATAGACAACACAAACAAACGGAAACACATCCATGCTCATGGATTGGTGGAATCAATATTGTGAAAATGACCATCCTGCTAAAAGCGATCTACAAATTCAATACAATTCTCATAAAATACCACCATCTTTCTTCACAGAACTAGAAAAAATCCTAAAATTCATATGGAACCAAAAAAAGAGCCCACATAACCAAAGCAAGACTAAGCAAAGAGAACAAATATGGAGGCATCACAATATCCGACTTCAAACTATACTGTAAGGCCATAATCACCAAAACAACATGGTACTGGTATAAAAATAGGCACATAGACCAATGAAACAGAATAGAGAACCCAGAAATAAAGCCAAATACTTACAGCCAACTGATCTTCGACAAAGCAAACAAAACAAAGTAGGGAAAGGATACCCTTTTCAACAAATGGTGCTGGGATAACTGGCAAGCCATGTGTAGAAAAATGAAACTGGATCCTCATCTCTCACCTTATACAAAACTCAAGATGGATCAAAGACTTAAATCTAAGACCTGAAACCATAAAAATTCTAGAATATAACACTGGAAAAGCCCTTCTAGACATTGGCTTAGACAAAGACTTCATGACCAAGAATCCGAAAGCAAATGCAACAAAAACAAAGATAAATAGATGGGACTTAAACTAAAGTGCTTCTGCATAGCAAAAGAAACAATCAGCAGAGTAAACAGACAACCCACAGAGTGGAAGAAAATTTTTGCAATCTATACATCTGACAAAGGACTAATATCCAGAATCTACAACAAACTCAAATCAGCAAGAGTAAAACAAATAATCCCATCAAAATGTGGGCTAAGGACATGAGTAGACAATTCTCAGAAGATATACAAATGGCCAAAAAACATATGAAAAATGTTCAACATCACTAATGATCAGGGAAATAAAAATCAAAACCACAATGCGATACCACCTTACTTCTGCAAGAATGGCCATAACCAAAAATTCAAAAAATAATAGATGTTGGCAGGGATATGAAAAAAAGGGAACACTTCTACACTGCTGGTGGGAATATAAACTAGTACAACCACTATTGAAAACAGTGTGGAAAGTCCTTAAAGAACTAAAAGTAGAACTACCATTTGATCCAGCAATCCCACTACCAGGTATCTACCCAGAGAAAAAGAAGTTGTTATATGACAAAGATACTTGTACATGCATGTTTATGGCAGCACAATTTGCAATTGCAAAAATATGGAACCAGCCCATATACCCATCAAGCAATGAGTGGATAAAGACATTGTGGTTTATACATACCACGAATACTACTCAGCCATAACAAGGAACAAAATAATAGCATTCACAGCAACCCGGATGGAATTGGAGACCATTATTCTTTTTTTTTTTTTTCTTTTTTTAATTTTAATTTTAAGTTCCAGGGTACATGTGCACGATGTACAGGTTTGTTACATATGTAAACGGGTGCCATGGTGGTTTGCTGCACCTGTCAACCCATCACCTTGCTATTAAGCCCAGCATGCATTAGCTATTTTTCCTCAGGGAGACCATTATTCTAAGTGAAGTAACTTAGGAATGGGAAACCAAACATTATATGTTCTCGCACATAACTGAGAGTTGAGCTAGGAGGATGCAAAGGCATAAGAATGATATAATGGACTTTGGAGATTCCCAGAAAGGGTGGCAGCAGGGTGATGGATAAAAGACTACACATTGGTTACAGTGTACACTGCTCAGGTGATGGGTGCACCAAAATCTCAGAAATCACCACTAAAAAACTTACTCATGTAAAAAAACACCACCTGTTCCCCAAAAAACTATTGAAATAAAACATAATAAATACATAAATAAATACATAAAACAAAGTCCTTTGATGAATTCTCGACAGTTCATCTAAACAGATTGTACTGGGCTAAGTTGCCAAATAATATTACTATCAACTTTGTACTCATTTACATATCATGCTAAAATGGGTAAAACCAAGGGGTTTACAACATGGCTATTCTATTAAAATGTAAAGCTCCTTTACAATATCATCTTTGGAATTAATTTATTAGCTATATGGTATATACTTTTTTATTTTTCTTTGAACTATTTTATCAAATAAAGGTACATTTGGAAACACTCTTGGTTGTCTATCTGAACAAAATTATTCTTCTTCATTACCAATTCAGATGTTATTCAAGGGTCCAACTCTGTGGAAGACTCTATTTTCCAAAGATGAGCACACTGATCTATGTCTCATCCCACATGCTCTTCTTACTATATGTGCTTACTTACCTCCTTGCACCTTGTAACTGCCTCGTCCAGTAGAGTATACTGGAAGTGACGTTATGGGACTTTGGAAGTTAAGTCATAAAAGGCAATATAGGCTGGGCACAGTGGCTCATGCCTGTAATCCCAGCACTTTGGGAGGCCAGGGCTGGTGGATGACCTGAGGTCAGGAGTTCAAGACCAGCCTGGCCAACATGGTGAAACCTCGTCTCAACTAAAAATACAAAAATTAGCCGGGTGCAGTGGCACACACCCATAGTCCCAGCTACTCAGGAGGCTGAGGCAGGAGAATTTCTTGAACCCAGGTGGAGGTTGTGGTGAGCGGAGATCGCACCACTGCACTCCAGCCTGGGCGACAGAGCGAGATTCTGTGTCAAAAAATAAAAAAATAAAACAAATAAAATAAAAGGCAATACAGCTTACACCTGGCTGTGTTCTCCTTGGATTGCCTGCCCTTTGAACATGGGCATGTTTTGTAAGGAAGTCAAACATCCACACAGAAAATACACATAGGTGTATATGTTCCAGCTACAGCTCTAGCTGTTATAGTCATCCCAGCCAAGAACAAGCACCAACAGTAAATGTGTTAGTGAGAAACCTTCAGAAAAATGTCATCCTAAGCCTTTAAGTCTTCCAGAACCGGCTCAGACATCCTGGAGCAGAGAGAAGCCATTCCTGCACTAGCTTGTCAGAACTATTGACCCACAGATTCCACGGGCATGATAAGTAGCTGCTTTATGCCTAAGCTTTGAGGTAATTTGTTATGCAGCCATAGTAACTGAAACAACCCTGCACAATGAAGTCCATGATATTCAGGGGACACTTACTCTATATATTGCCCCAGAGGTGAATTCTGATTAAATTAAGCATGTAGTTCTCAATCAATCAGAAGCAATTGTGCTCCCAGGTGACATGTGAAAATGTCCAGAGACATTTTTGATCGTCACAGTGAGGGAGGCGGTGCTTCTGGTGTTTACTGGGTGGTTGCCAGGGATGCTGCTAAACATCCTAGCATGCACAGGACAGCCTACCCCCTCCACCAACAAAGAATTATCTAGGCCAAAATGGCAATAGTGCCAAAGCTGAGAATCCTTGAACTAGGCCAACAGCTTTGAGCACATAGACTTTACCAACTAGTAGCTACTTGTGAAGGAAATTCTTAACAGGTGAGAGGGAGAAAAGAAGATGCTAAGGCGTGTTAAAACATACCCGCAGCTGACAGACTAAATGGACTCCCTGTGGCTGAAATAAAGCATCAGAAACAGAACCAAGCAGCCATAGCAGGGAGAGGGGCTGGTCAAATACCCTTATATTACTAATTGCAATAAGGTCTTCTTCCTGTAATTAAGCAGAAACTAGTGCTTAAAAAACATTATCAAAACAGCTTTAACCAGGAGTTTCCCAATTGACCCTGGTGACCTGCCAGATGCCAGCTGACCTGACTTCCCCTACCCCCGACTTGTGGTCCCATCAGCAACTCTGATTGGACAGGAGACTGACCTTGCAAACATTCTTTCCTGATAAACAGCTACAGGCCTCAAGCTAGCGTCAGCCAGCATACAGAGACTGTGCACAAAATGCCTTTATACCCTCTAGTTCACCTTTCGTTGTAAAAAGCCAAATTCTGCTTCATTTTAATGTTAAAATTCCACCCTAAAATGAACATAGAATATATGTTACATATAGGTTTGCCTACTGCATATGTGCTTGACTTCCCTTATAAGTACCCGTAATTTTCCCCAAACCTGCTAAAAATGCATGGAAGGCAGACCTGAAAGACGGGAATGCCAGCTTTCCCTCTCCCTCTCCCTCTTCTGAACATGTGGTTTCGGTTTTCCTGGAGTTGACTTTCCCTGATCTGCAGATTGTCTCTCTGAAGATAAAAGTGTTCTCCTTTTCCTTCCTCCACAGATCTCATGGTCACTTGTTTAAAAAAAAAAAAAAAAAAAAAAAAGGATTAAATTCTAGCATCTAATTCTAAAAATTATGATGAAGTTGGAAACCAAACACACACAAAAACACCAACTATCGTCCCTTGACTGATATGGGAATTCAGGTGGAAATTTCCATTCGTAATCATCCTGCCTTTTTTGTTACGTTAAAAAACTGTCCTTATAAAATTTCTGTCATGAAAAAGAATAACTTAAAAAAACCTGCACATCAGAAATTATGGCTATATTTTATGGAATATAACTTCAGTATTGTAGGTTCTTCCTTAGTAAGTATTCAAATTGTTGCCTTGGGTAACAGTCAAGCTGGAATCCTAGATTTCTGAAAGTATAAATCTTTGACTTCTTTTGTGTGTCAAAGAAGCTTTGAATTTTCCTTTTCCCCTTTGCCATAAAGAGAAATTAACTGATGACTCTGATAATTTTATTTTAAAATAACATACCAGAGTGATTGTCATGTCAGATCATTGTTGCAATGTCATTAAGTTTTTTAAAAGATTTTCCTCGATACAGTATTATCTTTTCTTCCTTTGTGATACATAGCTTACCTTTTAAGAATGCTATAAACATATTTCTATAGTCAGATTTATATTTCCTTTTGCTGGTAGACTCTGTGCAGCATGGCATAGATTTCTTGAATTGTACAAACACAACATGAAAATTACTGCTTTGTTGCATATACATTTGGGCTCCCAATCACCTATAGATAGTGTTTATAGATAGTGTTTTCTATCTACCCCCAAACTGTTTACAGACAGAAACATCTCTGAATGTGTGTGCTTCCTGGTTCTATCTTCTTTCTGAAGGGTGGTGACTTTTTAACTAGGCTCCTCAGCTCTGTGTAGTAATCTTTAGCGCTGTTCAAAAATCTTCTTCTCTTTCCACGCAGGCAATAAATGATTAGACTGCCGTTCCACTTCTTCCTCTTAAAATTAGGAACAGCCATATGATTTTCCTTGGGAGCTACATGAGCCAGTGTGTACTTTGCCACATTCTCCTTTCCATCTGTCCTATGGCTAGCAATGCTCCATGTAGCTGTCTGGATCCTGGAATGAGGACAACCTAGCATGTTGACCAGAGGCCCTGGCTGATGCATGATAGATTTATGTCACGAACCCGAAGCAAAGCTTCTTGTTCTAAACTATTAAGAGTTTGAGATTGTTCATTATCACAGCATAGCCTAGTGGTATGTGTCATAGACTTTGATGACATTACAGTCAAAACTCCTTTGTGAGGTTGACTCTCAAATAATAACACATAATGCCTGTGCTTTGCATGTTAGATACATAATTCTATGTTAAGCAATATGTAGCAAAAGCTAAGTTGCAAGAAATAAGAATAATATACTCTCTCAGCTACTCTTAATTATCTGAATTAAGGCATACTATCATCAGAGTACTGCATACTCATGCTACCTTGGCTGGGCCTGTATGGATTTTCCTGAATTGCATTTTTGTATCATGCTATCAGCCCTCACTGATGATTAGTTCAAGATATATCCCTAAGAAACTCATTACTGCACTTGTCAGAAGAACGTGAACACACAGCAGGGTTGTCTCTTTATGTGAGTCTCTGAACTTTGGTATGAGGAACGCCTGTGATAAAAGGGGTTTGTGGTTAACAGTGCCTACTGTTTCAACAAAATATAATAGAATGCTTCAAAAATGACTTTCTTCTTTACTTATGTTTCCATATGCTTATTTAGCTATCCTGCTGTTGGGTTAGATTAGGAATATACCAATGGATACCTATCCCTTTAAGCCTGAGAGATCTGCCTAAGTTGGGGGTCCGCTTTCTGGAGGATAGTTCTTCAATAATCTCTTCATGACTATAACTTTATGAGACTTAACAGAATGTCATCCTTTGAGTAATATGTATGGACAGCATATCTTATTATCTTAATGCTACTATCACCATAAACATTTTCTGAAATTCCTCCTCGATGGTTACTTTTAGAAGCATACAAGTCATGTAACAAAAATGATCCATAACTGGCTATGGTGGGATTATAGCACTTAAAGGCAAATCACAATTGTGTGCTACAGCCAGAATCTAGTGTCAAGTTGTTCAAGAGATCCAAAATAGCTCAACATTGATTGATTGCTTAAAATGTGTCAGATACCGTGTTGGACCACAAAGAAAGCTAAGACCTGCATTTGCTATGGAGGAATTCAGAGTCTACAGATGGAGATAAAGTTGTGCCTACATCATTTCAACGCAATGACAAACGTGTACTGGTAGAAGGACATGCACAGGGAAGAAAGCTTGGGTCGGAAAACTTTCTTGATGACAAAAAAGCCT
This sequence comes from Pongo abelii, assembly GCF_028885655.2. Lineage (NCBI taxonomy): Eukaryota > Metazoa > Chordata > Mammalia > Primates > Hominidae > Pongo > Pongo abelii. The sequence continues at coordinate 25,674,880 of NC_071993.2, read as the reverse complement.
GAGTTGAGCCTTACAGGACAAGTAGGAATTACCCAGTTGAAAAAAAAACGAAGGAGTGTTTGCATGAGGCACATACAAGAGCATGAAGGCGTGGGATAGTTTTGTGATTGTGGAGAAGCACAAGCACTATCAGATTTCCTGGAGTAAAGGGTGCTAACAGGGAGGCTGGATCTGAGGACAGCATTGTCTCTGAGAGCCTTGCATACCATACCAATGAGCTGAGATTTCATCATACAGTTGAATAAGATGCCAGAGAGGTTGTAAGCAGTAGAGTAACCTAGTCAAACTCATGTTTTTGAAAATTTATCCTGTCAGTTATGTGGAAGATAGATGGAACTGAAGTAAAAGGTGCAAAAGAAATCCAGAGATGAGAGAAACCATAGGGACTTGGAGATCTAGAAGATGCAGACACTGAGGTGGACTCAGAGGAATCACCTTAAAGCATGAGGCAAGTGTAAAAAGGATTTGTTTACCAGAAAGAGGTTGTTCTGAATTTGTCTGCCTTTATGTTAAGGAGTTATTCTACAGTCTTAGAATTCTGCGCTCAGAAACAGAGCAGCATAGACTCTTGGATTTATTTGAATCCGGAAGGGACATTAGAACATACCTCACACATCTCCTTTACTTTCAAAATCAACAGAGAACAGAAAATACACAAAAAGGCTTTCATTGTCAACATCATTATCAAAATAAGAGCTAATGTTTATACAATGTCTATTATGTGTTAGGCACAGTTCTAAGTTTTACACATATCATCTAATTTAATCCTCATAACAATTCTATGAGGCAGGCACTATTACTGCCCCCATTTTACAGATGAGAAAAGTGAGGAATATAAAGACTACATAATTTTCCTAAGACTGCACAGCTAGTAGGTGCTGCAGTTGAATTCCAGGCAGTATTACTTTAGAGCTCATGCTCTCAACTGCGCACTGAACTGCAGCTGCTCTCAATTCTATACTTACTGCATCTAAGCCACACAGGTAATAGCTGACCCAGAACGAATACTCAAGTTTCTAATCCAGTGCACATGATAACATGATAGAATGAAAACTTTCCCATGAAAGGATAAAAAAAAATTATATACACTTAAGAGTACTGAGCTGTGATAAAACGGTTAGGTCAGTCGGAAAAAGCCACACTCCTGCAGGTAGGAGGTGAGATGTCACCTAAAGAACAAGATTCTCAATGAAGTCAGGCACTCTGGGAAGAAAACTTCTCGCGGGGAAAGTAGACTCAGTAGGAGGGCTCCAGAGGGCAGCAGAGTTGAGATGTGCTTTTGTTGGTCCTGACTGTGAAGGTGACTGTTTAACATACCTTCAGATGATGGATGTGAAGATGCTATCCACCATGTTGGAAGCTAGCCAAAAGCTAGGAAGTAAAGAACCAAACAAGGCTAAGAGATTAGAGTCAATTCTTGGGAGACAGGGCTCAGGCAGTCCACCCCTTGGAACAAATAAAGATAAAACCAAGTTAAGGAATGAGGGGGCTCAATATATTTAGAAAAAGGTAGGGGTACTTGGGCAGCCCCACTAATTCACTTATTCTGCCATTCACTCATTTATTCAACAAATATTTGAATTCATATAACAGGCACTGTGCTAGGCAAAGGATAATAAATCAGTAAATTAAAAATGTAGTAAAATAGGGCCAGGTGTGGTGGCTCATGCCTGTAATCCCAGTACTTTGGGAGGCTGAGGCAAGTGGATCACTTGAGATCAGGAGTTTGAGACTAGCCTGGCTGATATGGCGAAACCCTATGTCTACTAAAAATACAAAAATTAGCTGGGCATGGTGGCAGGCACCTGTAATCCCAGCTACTTGGGAGGCTGAGGCATGAGAATCGCTTGAACCTGGGAGGTAGAGATTGCAGTGAGCCAAGGTCACACAATCGCCCTCCAGCTGGGGTGACAGAGCAAGGCTCTGTCTCAAAAAAAAAAAAAAAAAAAAAAAAAGTGAAAATAGAGTTGAAACCAAATGAAGGGGGGACCCTATAAATAAGTAAACAAATTGATATTATGAAATATTATGTGACTAAAGAAAGAAACAGCATGCAAAGAGAGAACACGACAGTGAAAATGGGAGCTGTGGGTAGACCAGAAGGCTTTCAGAAGCAACATCATAGCCAGGACAAGAACTTGGTTTTCAATCATGTGACATGCAGTAAACAAAAATTGCAAGCTGAGATCATAGCATGCCTATTTGTGCAGAGTTTAATACATTCCAAGGAACTGGTAAGGAATAATATACCCAGAGATTCTCCCTGTGATACTGACACAGTAGAGATTTTGAATTCTGCTTTAGTAAGACAGCTAAATTCCTTGCCTATGCTGACTGCACTTTTCTCCCATTTCTATTTTTCTCCACTCTTAATAATGCGGAATCTGTTACAAGGCAAAGGGCAATATGTCCACAGATACTTAGGTATCTATGACAAAGGTTGGGATTTTTTTTAAAAATAAATTGGAACTGATTTAAATTTTTTTTGTCCCAGATTGGAGTGCAGTGGCATGATCATAGCTCACTACAACCTCAAATTCCTGGGCTCAAACCATCTTCCCAGCTCAGCCTCCTAAGTAGCTAGGACTAGAGGCATGTGCAACCATGTCTGGCTGATTATAACTTTTTTTTTTTTGTAATGAGGTCTTGCTATGTTGCCCCATCTGGTCACCAGCTCCTGAATTCCTGGTCCTCTTAGATCCTCCCATAGTGCTGGCATTACAGGCATGAGCCACTGCACGTGGACCTCAATTAAATTTTAATTTCATATATATTCCTAGATTTTCCTACAACTATAAAGTTACACTCATGATTTCAGAGCAAGGATTTTAAAATGATCTTCCCTAAAACATGTTATCAAAAGAGAAGCTTTGCCTTTTTGATAGCACTATATAACAATTTTAAAAAGGTGGCTTGGGAACTTTCTCTGGAATTGCTGAGTAACCCTGTGTTTGGTGCCCTTTTTTTGTAAAGGAACCAGCCAATTTACTACCCACCTTTATCATTTTTGCCATTCCAGTGCCTATAGAAAGGAATGTGATAAATTCCCGGCACCTTTATATGTGAAAGGCACACATGCAGGGAAGAGAAGCTGCAAATGTACCTCAGAGCCTTTACTTGCTTGAAATTTATTCACAGTCTGTTTGACAGCAGACATGGTCCTGCCTATAGATGGTGTCCTTGGGAATTAGCAACTCATGGCCTCTTAGTTGCTCATTGTACTTTTAGCAAGCTAGTCCCCCATACTGAAAAACCTACCGACTGTTTGGTGCTTCATTACCCAGCAGGAACATGGAAACTAAGCCAGATGCCAGATTATTTTCAGTGTCTGGAGGACTACTGGGCTGCAAAGTGGTCCCACCTTGCCCCTTACTCACACTGCTGTTTCCAGGACAGCTCTGTGAATGTGGTTCTAAATGACAGCCTCACGCAGGGTTTTGGTTGTTCCCCACAGTTGCCTCGGTTCACCGTGTACAGGATGATAAATGTAAAATGCTTGACACATGGGAGGTGCTCAGTACATGAAAGTTTTCTCCCCTGTCACGGGTCCTAGGGAGGGTGGTTGATGGTGGAAATACCCTGGCTATATCTACTTTAATCAGCTCTGCAGTGAGCTGTGGAAATCATGACTGGTCTGAGGTTATATAAGCCCATCTCTGTCTCAGGGGAAGCTTAAAATAGTCTCAGACTCAGGCATTCCTGCTTTGGAACTAGCCCTGGGCTGAATTGTTTCATCTCAAGAAGCAGGAATTAGAGCCTGCAATCTTCCAGGGCACTGGGCGTGTTTTATAGCAGCACCCAGGAGGAGAGTAGCAGATTTGCTTTGGAGGCAGAAGCGTTATAGAGCTCAGAAACAGTTCCCTGGTATGGTGTATGTAGGGAGAGACAAACAGTTTGCAAGTGCTGGGGATACCAAGCATACGGAGAGCAGTGTGGGGAGATGAGAAAGGGAGACGAGGGACTGGTATTCAAGTTCAAATTAGCCACGTAGGTTGGGTAGTTTCTTTTCTGTTGTTTGTTCTGATTTCTAAACACTAGAATGGAAACTATGATTTCCCTCAGTCTATTTCACAGGTTATTAGGATAATTTATGAGATATTGTCCAGCACCCTCATCAACCCAGTTGACAGGTTCAAGTCTGCTCCGGCTACTTGAGTGGGGAATATACACACGTCTCTGAGCGCACACTGGCCAGAGCCGCATTCCCAAGTCTATTTCATGTGGGGTGCAGCCCCAGTTCACAGCAGTTTTCAGACTGTTTTCCTGCAGGTTCTATGTTCATTCAGCAAATATTTCATACGTGCCTACTATCTGCCAGGCAGAGCTAAATGCTGGAGAGACAAAGAAAACATGACCCTGCCCTAGTGCAAATTGTAAGTTAGTAAGAGAAAGACAATACCTGAGTAAACATATAAAGATATAATTTCAATTTATCACAAAGGAAAAGAAAAGTAGATTCAATCATAGAAAATCATGGAAGGAGATACCTTTGATAAAGACGGTCAGGAAAGGTTCCTCTGAAGAAAGTGGCATTTAAGCTGAGACTGGAAGGATGAGCGAGTAGGACGCCAGGCCCCGAGTGAGACTGCGCAGCACAGCATCTCTGTGAGGGGTCCCCACGCTGCCTGGTGCTAACCTATCCCACTCCCAGCAATTCTCTTCTCAAAGCCGCCTTTGACTTTTTCTATTCTGTGCCATGACCTGGGGGATTTCTCCTGCCCAGCTTGCTCAACAGGTCAGAGTCCCTGATCTTCCCTGTGCCTCTTCCTGGCTTCTATCTCCTACCAGAAATTATCTCCATAAAGCAACCTCCATTTATGCATATGATAGGCTGATACCAATGCATGTTGTATAATTTTGACTCTTTTTTTTTTCTTTTTATTATTATTATTATTATTATTATTATTATACTTTAGGCTCTATGGTACATGTGCGCAACGTGCAGGTAAGTTACATATGTATACATGTGCCATGCTGGTGCGCTGCACCCACCAACTCGTCATCTAGCATTAGGTATATCTCCCAATGCTATCCCTCCCCCCTCCCCCCACCCCACAACAGTCCCTGAAGTGTGATGTTCCCCTTCCTGTGTCCATGTGTTCTCAATGTTCAATTCCCACCTATGAGTGAGAATATGCGGTGTTTGGTTTTTTGTTCTTGCGATAGTTTACTGAGAATGATGATTTCCCATTTCATCCATGTCCCTACAAAGGACGTGAACTCATCATTTTTTATGGCTGCATAGTATTCCATGGTGTATATGTGCCATATTTTCTTAATCCAGTCTATCATTGTTGGACATTTGGGTTGGTTCCAAGTCTTTGCTATTGTGAATAATGCAGCAATAAACATACGTGTGCATGTGTCTTTATAGCAGCATGATTTATAGTCCTTTGGGTATATACCCAGTAATGGGATGGCTGGGTCAAATGGAATTTCTAGTTCTAGATCCCTGAGGAATCGCCACACTGACTTCCACAAGGGTTGAACTAGTTTACAGTCCCACCAACAGTGTAAAAGTGTTCCTATTTCTCCACATCCTCTCCAGCACCTGTTGTTTCCTGACTTTTGAATGATTGCCATTCTAACTGGTGTCAGATGGTATCTCATTGTGGTTTTGATTTGCATTTCTCTGATGGCCAGTGATGGTGAGCATTTTTTCATGTGTTTTTTGGCTGCATAAATGTCTTCTTTTGAGAAGTGTCTGTTCATGTCCTTCGCCCACTTTTTGATGGGGTTGTTTGTTTTTTACTTGTAAATTTGTTGGAGTTCATTGTAGATTCTGGATATTAGCCCTTTGTCAGATGAGTAGGTTGCGAAAATGTTCTCCCATTTTGTAGGTTGCCTGTTCACTCTGATGGTAGTTTCCTTTGCTGTGCAGAAGCTCTTTAGTTTAATGAGATCCCATTTGTCAATTTTGGCTTTTGTTGCCATTGCTTTTGGTGTTTTAGACATGAAGTCCTTGCCCATGCCTATGTCCTGAATGGTATTGCCTAGGTTTTCTTCTAGGGTTTTTATGGTTTTAGGTCTAACATTTAAGTCTTTAATCCATCTTGAATTGATTTTTGTATAAGGTGTAAGGAAGGGATCCAGTTTCAGCTTTCTACATATGGCTAGCCAGTTTTCCCAGCACCATTTATTAAATAGGGAACCCTTTCCCCATTTCTTGTTTTTGTCAGGTTTGTCAAAGATCAGATAGTTGTAGATATGTGGCATTATTTCTGAGGGCTCTGTTCTGTTCCATTGATCTATATCTCTGTTTTGGTACCAGTACCATGCTGTTTTGGTTACTGTAGCCTTGTAGTATAGTTTGAAGTCAGGTAGCGTGATGCCTCCAGCTTTGTTCTTTTGGCTTAGGATTGACTTGGCGATGCGGGCTCTTTTTTGGTTCCATATGAACTTTAAAGTAGTTTTTTCCAATTCTGTGAAGAAAGTCATTGGTAACTTGATGGGGATGGCATTGAATCTGTAAATTACCTTGGGAAGGATGGCCATTTTCATGATATTGATTCTTCCTACCCATGAGCATGGAATGTTCTTCCATTTGTTTGTATCCTCTTTTATTTCCTTGAGCAGTGGTTTGTAGTTCTCCTTGAAGAGGTCCTTCACATCCCTTGTAAGTTGGATTCCTAGGTATTTTATTCTCTTTGAAGCAATTGTGAATGGGAGTTCACTCATGATTTGGCTCTCTGTTTGTCTGTTATTGATGTATAAGAATGCTTGTGATTTTTGTACATTGATTTTGTATCCTGAGACTTTGCTGAAGTTGCTTATCAGCTTAAGGAGATTTTGGGCTGAGACAATGGGGTTTTCTAGATATACTATCATGTCATCTGCAAACAGGGACAATTTGACTTCCTCTTTTCCTAATTGAATACCCTTGATTTCCTTCTCTTGCCTAATTGCCCTGGCCAGAACTTCCAACACTATGTTGAATAGAAGTGGTGAGAGAGGGCATCCCTGTCTTGTGCCAGTTTTCAAAGGGAATGCTTCCAGTTTTTGCCCATTCAGTATGATATTGGCTGTGGGTTTGTCATAAATAGCTCTTATTATTTTGAGATACGACCCATTAATACCTAATTTATTGAGAGTTTTTAGCATGAAGGGTTGTTGAATTTTGTCAAAGGCCTTTTCTGCATCTATTGAGATAATCATGTGGTTTTTGACTTTGGTTCTGTTTATATGCTGGATTACATTTATTGATTTGCGTATATTGAACCAGCCTTGCATCCCAGGGATGAAGCCCACTTGATCATGGTGGATAAGCTTTTTGATGTGCTGCTGGATTTGGTTTGCCAGTATTTTATTGAGGATTTTTGCATCAATGTTCATCAAGGATATTGGTCTAAAATTCTCTTTTTTTGTTGTGTCTCTGCCAGGCTTTGGTATCAGGATGATGCTGGCTTCATAAAATGAGTTAGGGAGGATTCCCTCTTTTTCTATTGATTGGAATAGTTTCAAAAGGAATGGTACCAGCTCCTCCTTGTACCTCTGGTAGAATTCGGCTGTGAACCCATCTGGTCCTGGACTTTTTTTGGTTGGTAAGCTATTGATTATTGCCACAATTTCAGCTCCTGTTATTGGTCTATTCAGAGATTCAACTTCTTCCTGGTTTAGTCTTGGGAAGGTGTATGTGTCAAGGAATTTATCCATTTCTTCTAGATTTTCTAGTTTATTTGCGTAGAGGTGTTTGTAATATTCTCTGATGGTAGTTTGTATTTCTGTGGGATTGGTGGTGATATCCCCTTTATCATTTTTTATTGCATCTATTTGATTCTTCTCTCTTTTTTTCTTTATTAGTCTTGCTAGCGGTCTATCAATTTTGTTGATCCTTTCAAAAAACCAGCTCCTGGATTCATTGATTTTTTGAAGGGTTTTTTGTGTCTCTATTTCCTTCAGTTCTGCTCTGATTTTAGTTATTTCTTGCCTTCTGCTAGCTTTTGAATGTGTTTGCTCTTGCTTTTCTAGTTCTTTTAATTGTGATGTTAGGGTGTCAATTTTGGATCTTTCCTGCTTTCTCTTGTGGGCATTTAGTGCTATAAATTTCCCTCTACACATTGCTTTGAATGCATCCCAGAGATTCTGGTATGTTGTGTCTTGGTTCTCGTTGGTTTCAAAGAACATCTTTATTTCTGCCTTCATTTCATTATGCACCCAGTAGTCATTCAGGAGCAGGTTGTTCAGTTTCCATGTAGTTGAGAGGTTTTGAGTGAGATTCTTAATCCTGAGTTCTAGCTTGATTGCACTGTGATCTGAGAGACAGTTTGTTATAATTTCTGTTCTTTTACATTTATTGAGGAGAGCTTTACTTCCAAGTATATGGTCAATTTTGGAATAGGTGTGGTGTGGTGCTGAAAAAAATGTATATTCTGTTGATTTGGGGTGGAGAGTTCTGTAGATGTCTATTAGGTCTGCTTGGTGCAGAGCTGAGTTCAATTCCTGGGTATCCTTGTTGACTTTCTGTCTCGTTGATCTGTCTAATGTTGACAGTGGGGTGTTAACGTCTCCCATTATTAATGTGTGGGAGTCTAAGTCTCTTTGTAGGTCACTCAGGACTTGCTTTATGAATCTGGGTGCTCCTGTATTGGGTGCATATATATTTAGGATAGTTAGCTCTTCTTGTTGAATTAATCCCTTTACCATTATGTAATGGCCTTGTCTCTTTTGATCTTTGTTGGTTTAAAGTCTGTTTTATCAGAGACTAGGATTGCAACCCCTGCCTTTTTTTGTTTTCCATTTGCTTGGTAGATCTTCCTCCATCCTTTTATTTTGAGCCTATGTGTGTCTCTGCACATGAGATGGGTTTCCTGAATACAGCACACTGATGGGTCTTGAGTCTTTATCCAATTTGCCAGTCTGTGTCTTTTAATTGGAGCATTTAGTCCATTTACATTTACAGTTAATATTGTTATGTGTGAATCTGATCCTGTCATTGTGATGTTAGCTGGTTATTTTGCTCGTTAGTTGATGCAGTCTCTTCCTAGTCTCGATGGTCTTTACATTTCGGTATGATTTTGCAGTGGCTGGTACCGGTTGTGCCTATCCATGTTTAGCACTTCCTTCAGGAGCTCTTTTAGGGCAGGCCTGGTGGTGACAAAATCTCTCAGCATTTGCTTGTCTGTAAAGTATTTTATTTCTCCTTCACTTATGAAGCTTAGTTTGGCAGGATATGAAATTCTGGGTTGAAAATTCTTTTCTTTAAGAATGTTGAATATTGGCCCCCACTCTCTTCTGGCTTGTAGGGTTTCTGCCGAGAGATCCGCTGTTAGTCTGATGGGCTTCCCTTTGATGGTGACCCGACCTTTCTCTCTGGCTGCCCTTAACATTTCTTCCTTCATTTCAACTTTGGTGAATCTGACAATTATGTGTCTTGGAGTTGCTCTTCTGAAGGAGTATCTTTGTGGTGTTCTCTCTATTTCCTGAATCTGAATGTTGGCCTGCCTTGCTAGATTGGGGAAGTTCTCCTGGATGATATCCTGCAGAGTGTTTTCCAACTTGTTTCCATTCTCCCCGTCACTTTCAGATACGCCAATCAGACGTAGATTTGGTCTTTTCACATAGTCCCACATTTCTTGGAGGCTTTGCTCGTTTCTTTTTATTCTTTTTTCTCTAAACTTCCCTTCTCGCTTCATTTCATTCATTTCATCTTCCAGGGCTGATACCCTTTCTTCCATTTGATCGCATCAGCTCCTGAGGCTTCTGCATTCTTCATGTAGTTCTCGAGCCTTGGTTTTTAGCTCCATCAGCTCCTTTAAGCACTTCTCTGTATTGGTTATTCTAGTTATAGATTCTTCTAAATTTTTTTCAAAGTTTTCAACTTCTTTGCCTTTGGTTTGAATATCCTCCCGTAGCTCGGAGTAATTTGATCGTCTGAAGCCTTCTTCTCTCAGCTCGTCAAAGTCATTCTCCGTCCAGCTTTGTTCCGTTGCTGGTGAGGAACTGCGTTCCTTTGGAGGAGGAGAGGTACTCTGCTTTTTAGAGTTTCCAGTTTTTCTGCTCTGTTTTTTCCCCATCTTTGTGGTTTTATCTACTTTTGGTCTTTGATGATGGTGATGTACAGATGGGTTTTTGGTGTGGATGTCCTTTCTGTTAGTTTTCCTTCTAACAGACAGGACCCTCAGCTGCAGGTCTGTTGGAGTACCTGGCCGGCAGTGTGAGGTGTCAGTCTGCCCCTGCTGGGGGGTGCCTCCCAGTTAGGCTGCTCGGGGGTCAGGGGTCAGGGGTCAGGGACCCACTTGAGGAGGCAGTCAGCCCGTTCTCAGATCTCCAGCTGCGTGCTGGGAGAACCACTCCTCTCCTCAAAGCTGTCAGACAGGGACATTTAAGTCTGCAGAGGTTACTGCTGTCTTTTTGTTTGTCTGTGCCCTGCCCCCAGAGGTGGAGCCTACAGAGGCAGGCAGGCCTCCTTGAGCTGTGGTGGGCTCCACCCAGTTCAAGCTTCCGGGCTGCTTTGTTTACCTAAGGGAGCCTGGGCAATGGTGGGCGCCCCTCCCCCAGCCTCGCTGCCAACTTGCTGCTTGATCTCAGACTGCTGTGCTAGCAATCAGCGAGACTCCGTGGGCGTAGGACCCTCTGAGCCAGGTGCGGGCTATACTCTCCTGGGGCACCGTTTCCTAAGCCCGTCGGAAAAGCACAGTATTCGGGTGGGAGTGGCCCGATTTTCCAGGTGCCGTCTGTCACCCCTGGAAAGGGAACTCCCTGACCCCTTGCGCTTCCCGAGTGAGGCAATGCCTCGCCCCTGCTTCGGCTGGCGCACGGCGCACTCACCCACTGACCTGCGCCCACTGTCTGGCACTCCCTAGTGAGATGAACACGGTACCTCAGATGGAAATGCAGAAATCACCCGTCTTCTGCGTCGCTCGTGCTGGGAGCTGTAGACTGGAGCTGTTCCTATTCGGCAATCTTGGCTCCTCCCCCCAACTTTGACTCTTAAAGCACATTTTCCTTCACTATGAATGTGACTTGATGCCAAACATAGCTGGAGACCTCCAAGCAAACTTTTCAGAGAAATAAAACGTTGAAATGATTCTCAAATTAATTTGATCTAACACAGCAACCTATTTTTTCTTCCATTCTTCTACCTTGCAGTTTAATTTATATGCCAATAAGCTACCATGTGCAATAACTTTGTGACTGTAAATGCTGTTCATTTATCAGTTACTTCACGCTGTCCATACCTCTCCAAGATTTAAATGCATGCATCTGCCTAAATGTTAAGCCCAGCCAGTTCCACAGGTCAGCAAAGAAAACAGAGAAGATCTAACAGCACTTATGGTTTAATTCCAAACAAACAAACACTTGATCATTTAGTGAAGATTGATCATCTCAAATAAATTACTGTGCAAAGGTTACATGTGTCACATTCTAGAGTAACTTAATAAGGGTCCTGTCTGACTTCTTTCAGGATTTAGAAGTGATAGGAATTCAATCTGTCTTTCATTTCTTCCTTTTTGTTCTGCCAAAAGGCACGTAGTAATCCCCAGGTATTTTGAAAAAATCCAAGTAGACTGTCAATTTAAAAGCAAATATCATTCTAAAATCCAATGAAGGCCTCACACAAGCACCTCTTTCCATATTTATCTGCAGTACATGAATTCTTTTGTATAAAATCCAGGTTTTTAAAGAAGTCTCCAGCTCTCAACAAACCAAATTCAATTAAAGTAATGACTGCCAGAAACTACAAGCTCGATTATTACCAGGGTAAAGGATAGGAATTCAAACACACATCTGTCATATCTTCCTCTGATACCATCAAAGTTCACATGTAAGTGAAAAGTTCATATGTAAGTGAAAAGAAAATTCACAAATGTCTGATCTTATGAGACAAATGGATTTATTCTGTCTTTTTAAAAATCTGGTTAATCGTATGCTAAAATCACATCAAGTGAAGGTAATCAACCTGTTGGGCTCAAAGGCTTCTCACTGAACTTGGAATAAAATCCACCTCCCTATGCTCACCAAGGCCCTACATAAGTTAGCCTGTCTGCCTCTCTGAGCTCACCTCCTACTGTTCCTCTCCCTTCCCACAGTGATGCAGGCACACTGGGCCCCTTTTCCATCCTCCATGTCAAAGCCTATCCTGCCTCGAGGCTTTCCACTTGCTATGCATGTTGCCTGGAGTGCTGCTGTTGTGGGTGTGTGCATAAGAGTGGTCCCCTGTCTTCATTTATGTCTTTTGTCACACATCACTTCTGCAGAGTGGCCTTTTAACGCCTCAACCCACCACCCCTCTCCCATTTTGTATTCTTTATAGCATCTATCATTATCTGAAATGTTTATTAGTTAATGTTATTTTCTGTCTTCTCTGCTAGGATATCAGCTTCATGAGAGCAAGAGTCATGTCTTGTTAACTGCTATATCCTCCAAAAGCAAACAGGTGATTAGTTCAAAGGAAACACACAAAGGCAAGGAACAAACATGTGATCTTCACAGAGCAGGAAGAAGCATCCTAGACTCTTGGCTGAGATTCCACATACCACCTTGGTACCAAGGCATCCCAGCACCCGCTCTTCTGAATGGTGGGTTAACCACTCATCAGGAGACTTTGCAAAAGGGTTTGGAGCCCTGGGTATGCAGCTTGTGAGCACACTGTATTTCAGGAAAGGTAAACTGTCCTGTCACTGAATCATAGCGAAATTCTTCCAGACTCTGGAAATTGCAATGTTATTTGTGTTTTGTGAATTATAATTCTGTTGCAGTTTTACTGAAATCAGAAAACTTTTGGAAAAATGTAAAGAAAAATAAATGAAATATATCGACTTTTATCAGCTTGCTGCTGAGACAATCTTCTGGCTAAAATACAAATAATTTCACAGAACTGAGATGTTTCTGCCTTTCCCACTTAACCAGATTCCTGAGAATTCAGTTCTGTATTCTTCCAAGTCTGAAATATCTTAGTCACACCTGAAGGCATCCTTAGGCCATGAGAAGAGGCCCTGCAGGCTTCTAGGGTTCCGAAAGTCCTCAAGCAAATGACTCATTGCTCTCCAGTCTCAATGCAGGGGATGTATTGCCTTTTGACACAAATCCGACAGCTCTGCCATCCAGCACCTACTGATGGCATTCCAGCATCTTCTAGGCAAAGGCTGTTCTAATGCGAGCAACCCTATTCACCTCCCACACAGCCCTACATTCAAAAATGGTTTGCTGCCCAGGTGACAGACAGTGGGAGGATTATTAGTCATATGTAATATCAACTTCTCTTGCCAAGCTACAACCCCAAATCTAGACACAAAGCCCAGGTTTACAAATATTAGACAGCTGGGCACAAAACTAGCTCCAGTATTGTGCAAACATCTATGGCTTTACCTTCAACACATTACAGAAGTGATTCTCAAACTTGGGTGCGCATTAGAATCATCTGGAGAGCCTTGAGAATGCTGGTTCCTGGGCCCTGCCTCAGACCAATCACAGTAAGTATCCCTTGATGTAGGACTCAAATGTCAGTAATTTGTAAAGGTCTTAGATACTTCCAGTATGTGACCAAACTTGAGAACCACTACATTATAAAGAGGTCTGTATTTAGAGCTAAGTGTGCCTTCTAGGTGTCCCTTAAAATTCTCAACATAATGAATGACTGCATTTATATACAACACACACAGGCCAACTACATCTATTCCGAAAGAAGTTGGGATAGTGGTTACTCCGGCGGACTGTAACTGAAAGGGAATTGAGTAAGGCATGTGTTTGGAAGGCTGGTAACATTGTAGTTTGGTTACACAAGTGTGTTCATTTGTGGAAATTAATCAAGCTGCACACTTCTCATGTGCACTTTTCTGCAAACAATATACATTAAGCAAAGGTCAAAACAAAACCTTCCTCTTTCTCTTTCTATTCCTCATACTTTCTTTCCTTTCACCAAATTAATATTTTAAAATTTATTTCCAAAATGCTAAACTGGTCCAAGATCAAGTGAAGCCACATTTAAACAATTAAAACCCAGCAATGTTAAATTATTTTTACAAGGTTTAGTGATACTGATAATAGTAAAATGGATGTGTCTTGATGACATATTTAAGAGGAAATAAAAAGCTCTCCATCATATTGTTCAACAAAAACGTAGAAGGGTACTCTTCTTTGTTCCCTTTTTACAGTACACATAAAAATTTAATTCTACAATTGTCATCTCCCTTTAGATCTTAAACTCCATGAGGGCAGAGATTATTTATCCCTTCTTCACCATTTTATTCACCTTGCTTAGCACACAGCGTATAGTATTTGCTTAATATCTCATGAATGGATAAATGAAAAAAAAAAATCCAACAAACTAATGAATACCGAGAACAGAGACTCTCTCCTGAAGAGTCCTATCTTTTGAATATTTTACACATACTTGTTCCAATCTGTCTACATGCTAGTACTAGACTATCTCTTTAATTACATCACCTCCTGCTTTATGAAAATGGTGAATGCTTCCCTATTGTCAAATTCAAATTCTAAGCTGTTCCACTGACTGTTAATAGGGGCTTTATGTTCTTATTTCTCATAACTCTCCCTCACATCCACCTTATGGGAAATACATTGGGAAATGCTGTATTAAACAAAGTTAAGCCTTTAAATACCAATATACATGTTAAGTCCACAGGAAGGCATGTATCACTTCTCAAGTTTATTTAACCATAGGACACTTTATTCAAAGAGCATCTCCTGGGATTATTGTTTCATGGAGCCCAATTTGGGAAACATTAGCTTCCATTATACAATCAAAATTCCTCAGCCTGCTATTCAAGGACCTCAAGATCTGGCTCCCCTTCTGGCTTTCTCACTCAGTTCTTACATACCAAATATGCTTTGAGCTCCTATGTCAGCCTCTGAATGCACACCATTTTACTTCACTGGGATACTGTTCCTCACCTCCTTGGCATGTCACCTGTCCAAGCTCAGATCCCAGCTCTTGCAAGCCCACTTCTTTGACCTCTGTAGTCCACAGGATTCTTTCTTTCTCCTAAGTTCCCACTGCTACTGTCTGTACTATCCATTTGGTAACTGAGATACTTCCTCATTCATCAAACAACTGTTCCTCACTGCTAGTAATGTTACCCAACTGCAACAAGGTTTGTGTATAATTTCCCGTAGACTGTAAGCTCCATGACGCACAGGGCTCTGCTCTTTTCTCACTGTTTCTCCCTCAAATGGCCTGGCTCAGTGTTTTCGGCACAGTGATTACTGAACACGAGTTAACAGTGGTTCTAAGGTGTACCCACGTGCTGCTCTTGCAGGATAATCCTTATCTAATGCAAAATGAGAATTAGACAGCTACTTCAGCAGTTAAAGTTCCTTCTTTCCTCTCAAATGCCTCCTAAGTCTTCCAAGCATCCTTTATCAGCTAATTGGAAAAGCAGAAAGGATTTCTATTAATTTGAAAATTCCCCAGAGTCTTTTACTTTTCACCTTGTTAAACACCTGCTTATCTAGAGAAAGAGTAAAATTAAGTCCACTTCATTTGTTTAGAATGAGATCCAAAAGAGAGGCATGTGGAGTTAAATGCCTGGTGTAAAGCTGTAAGGTGAGCCATGGTCATACGTGCACAGTGTCTCTCCATTTCTCATGTTACAAGACAGCAGTATTCCAAAGGATCCTGTAGTGTAGTTGATGTGCAGAAGTAACTGGGGCGTATACGGACATGTCACAGCCAAGGCCTCTCATGTCTACCTTTACTAATCTGAAATCACAGCAGGATAGAAAGGTCAGAGCCCAGTAATCAAAAGGATGTTCACATGGTTGGGGGGCGGGGACAAGTGTCATAGAGAACATTAATAAAGTAATAAAGTGCTGAATTAGCCTTAAATCCTTGCTTTTTAACCAGGAGTTAATTTTTGCCCCATAACTCCAGGACACATTTGGCAATATCTGAAGATATTTTTGGTTGTCATAACTGGGGCTGAGGTGCTATCTGCATTTAGGGGGTTGAGAACAGGGATGTTAAGAGACATCCCTGTTCTCAGGCATGAACAGCCCCCTACAACAAACAGTTGTTCAGCCCAGAATGTCAATAATGCTGAGCTTGAAAATTCCTGCTCTAAAAGAAACGATATAAGCTAAGGTGGAGGCAAAATTTCTTATTTTGCAGCCGAAGGAAAGAAGAAAAGAGGTTATTGTTTAATTTAAATGGGTACTAGTAATTTTATGATGCAGGTTGCTAATAATTTTAGGTAATCTCCACTAATTTCTGTAATAGATGGAGATAAAACCCATGGAAACACTTAAGAGGAAATGCGCCGACAACATACAACTCATCATCATTCAACTCATCATCATTTGGTAATTTCTCTTTACTGTTGAATGATATGGTAGCATACAACATTTAAAAAAAATCAGGACCGGGTGCAGTGGCTCACGCCTGTAATCCCAGCACTTTGGGAGGCCGAGGCGGGTGGATCACGAGGTCAGGAGATCAAGACTATCCTGGCTAACACGGTGAAACCCTGTCTCTACTAAAAATACAAAAAATTAGCCGGGTGTGGTGGCGGGCGCCTGTAGTCCTAGCTACTCGGGAGGCTGAGGCAGGAGAATGGCATGAACCTGGGAGGTGGAGCTTGCAGTGAGCCGAGATCACGCCACTGCACTCCAGCCTGAGTGACAGAGCAAGACTCTGTCTCAAAAAAAAAAAAAAAAAGAAAATCAGAAAAACAGAAAATAATGATAACTTAAAATAATCTCAAAAATAGCAAAAGTATAGAGTTATCCATAAATTTTTACCTGTTAAGTCAGTAAATAAACTTTGGTAAACTGAATTTGTTCCTTATGTACCTAGATGTCTAAAAAAAAAAAAAAAAAAATTTAGTGGATTATACTTGTCTCTAAATGGTGAGATAACTTCCTCCTGTCTGCTTATCTATGCTTTCTAAATTTTCTATGGTGAATCAATCCCCACCATTGACCTTCAGCTTCAGAAAACCACTGGTTTCCATTACTACATATTAAATTTGTCTTTCCCAGGGTTTCATATAAATGGAATATGGGACGTGTGCTCTGGAGAGGCAACATGCTCCTCTGTTGGTGAACATTTGGGTTGTTTCCAGTTTGGGGCTGTGATGAATAAATAACAAAACTTACTCTTAAAAAATAAAACTTATTTTAAAATAGCAAATCAGTCTGAAAATATTTAGAGTTTAAACTTAAAAGAGTCCATGTATTTAAACCCCCTAATATAGCAATGCACTTTATAGAAACAATTAGAAATTCAGATAGTCACATCCAAAGAACTTTGCTATGGAGTGGTTTACAATCACCTGAAACATTAAAAAAAAAAAAAAAAAAAGTCCAGGAATAGTTAAACAAAAAGTCTGAGCATACTTAAATAAATTTTGGTACTATAGTACATCCAGATAGTTGACTACCACACAATTGTTATAAGTTATAATGTTGCTGAATACTTACTCCTACAGGTAAATGAATAAAGAATAATATTATCTACAGTAGGAATCCAATTTTTATATTTAAACAAAAGTAGTACCAAACAAAATACATGATTATACTAATGACAGTTATCTCTGAGTGATGGAATATGGGTGGTCTTTACTTTTTTCTTCATATAGCTTTACATTGAATAAACTTCTTAATAAAACATAATACAAATTTATGATTAGAAAAATATGAAAAATTAATATCCATTAAGATATTGGTGAACAAGTGTTTAAAATTAGCTGATAATATAGATTGGTAAATTCTCTTTGCATATTGATTTATGCTATCCAAAACAATATTATTTAGCAATACCATTACACATACCAAAGATTCTTTCCCCCTAACCTCGGGTATCATGTTGGATTTTATTCTTGGCTTTCCTCTCCCTCCCTTTTTTCCTCAAATTAGTATCAGGACTATTGAGAAATGGAGAAGTCAACTCTCCTCTCTAGTATGCAACACTTTTGTGACTTTATTATGGATGAAATTGTTTTAGCTCTAATATATTGTAGAAATTAGATGATACTTGCTTTTGTGTTACATTTTTGAAATGACTTAAATCTTACAGACAGTCATTTATTATTGATTTAAACACCATAAGCAGCCATAAGGAAAAGCTTTAACACAATAAGCAAATAACTACAAAATCACCTCATCTACTTTTTGTAAATAAAGCAGAAAGGTCATCTGTGTTGTTGAGTCTAATTAAACAATCTATATCTGCCTGAGCTGTCACAAAATATACACTTTCACAGCCTTGAGATTCAAATGATATTTTACTAGACACTTAATTTACTAGTCTATATGGTTAACATTGTTTGCATAATTTCTCAATACAGATACTAAAAATTTGTAATAGATGAGATCACTAAGAAACTTGACTGCCTGAATCAGATACTGAAGAACATTGACTTAGACATATATATATATATATATATATATATATATATTTTTGCTCTGCGTTTATCCATCTAAAAAGTCTAGGGAGTTTCCTGAGTAATGGGGTACCTGTCTCCAGATGCTCTCCTAAAAGGCTAAAAAATGAAACTTTTTTTTTTTAGAAAGCCCTCTACCCAAACTATCCTTCAGAATGGATTCAGTCAGCGAACCCTTTAAAAAAGAACTCTTTCAGAAAACATCCTATCTATCTTCTTCTAAGAGTGACATTTACAAAGAGCAGCATGGGGCTTATCTGAGTGGTGCAGAGATAAACTTGGCTGGAATAGAAGGACACTGGGTTATGCGAAAGGGAGAGGAATTGAGTGAGTAATGCCGAAGTCAGACCAGAGAGGACAAAGGCAGAACACAGGGCATTTGCTGCAATTGTGTTGAAGCAGGCCCCATGCTAGGGAACCTCTCAAAGTCTAGCTCTTCAGTGCTGCCTGAACAAAGGCACTCATGACTCAACCATAAACACAGCCCCAAAACTCTCTTCTTGTGAAAGGGCTATATGTCAGTAACTTTTAAAAAACCTACTAGAAAATGTGGTTTTCTCTTAAGCTGCAATTCTGTTTGTGAAGGTTTTTGCAGTCATTGTTGGTTTTACTCTTTGTAAATGCTAATTTTTATTCAAACTTGATAAATCATTTTCAAATATTAAGGGAAATTTAGGAAGTCTCTTATCCAAAAATTGGATGTTGAAATATGTATTAATATGTGTTTATATATCAATTATATATATTAATATTAAAATACATATCATTAGTATCAAAATAGAAAAAGATCATTTTTTATTGATTGGATAGCTTGAATTGTTTATCACTTGTTATAAGACCAGTAAGATGAGTTCATTATGTGAGTGTTTTCATTTTTATCCCTTCATGCAAATTGTCTCGGTTTATTCATTGCTCTAGTCTTTTTTTGTGCATGGACCATGTTCACATTAAATGTTCCATAAGCCTTCTCCACATGCAGATATAACAGTCAAAAATTCTGTAATGTTTTGATCCAGAGCATAAAGAGCTTAGAGTACAAATATGAAAACATTTTTCTTTTCAAGGTAGTTTTGAAGACTAAGGGATGAAAACGAATGGAGTAGGAAGAACAGCTCTTTCACTAATTGGAACATACAGTGGACAATCAGTGCGTCTTAACATGGAAAAGTCCCAAGCAGCTTGTGACAAAAAAAAAAAAAAGAAAAAAAAAAGTGTCACTGAAGAAGCTAGAGATGGTGGGGGAAAGTCTGTAAGCAAGGGATTGTTTCTCATGGAAGAAATTCACCAGCCTGTTTTCTATTTGAATAGTGTTTCTGACTCAAGGGTTGGCAGAGGCAGGGCCTGGTGGGAGGTGTTTGGGTTGTGCAGGTGGATCCTTAATGAATTGCTTGATCCTATTCCTGCAGGAGTGAGTTCTCACTCTTAGTTCCCCAAGAGCTCGTTGTTGAAAAGAATCTGGCATCTTCTTGCTCTCTCTTTCTTCCTCTCTCACCATGTGATCTACACAAGCTGGCTCCCCTTCGCCTTCCACCATGAGTGGAAGCAGCCTGAAGCCTCCACCAGAAACAGATGATGGCACCAAGCTCTTTGTACAGCCTGCAGAACCATGAGGCAAATACACCTCTTTTCTTTATAAAGTACCCAGCCTCAGGTATTCCTTTATGGCAACACAAACAGACCAAGACAAGGATGTTCTTCATAGCAATAACTATAATGACAAAGATAGGAAACCACATGTCTATCAATTGAGAATGTGATAAATGCATTTTTGACCTACCCATATAATGATAAGCTAAATAGTTAAGTAAAATGTTCTTCAGTGATATAAAGAACAGACATACATTTAAGTAAACAAGATAATTGCTAAATTATTAATAATTATAAGAAATAGAATTATGGGTATTTTTTACCATGCTTATACTTAACTTCAATTCCTAATTTTTCTAAAATAAATATTTGTATAATACAAAACCCATCAAGAATTACATATTTAAAATTAGAGAATAAACTTTAGGACTTTTAGCGTGATAAATGATAATTTATCTCAACAATTTTAAGAAATGTATATTTATTTGAAGATAGTTATTAGTCAACATTCAACTAAGCTAAGCTGCAGAAACAAATGAACTCTGAAATCCTAGTGACTTAAACAAAGGCTTATACTTCATTCTTTTTTAAGTCCACTGTGGCTCAGGCCATCCTTCTCTACCTTGCAGCCATTCATGTAGAAAATATGTCCTCCATAATTACCATAGCAGAGGAGGAGAAATACAAAGGAGACACACTAGGTTGTAATTGCTTTTTACAAATCATTGTGCATATTTCATTGCCAGACCTAGGCATATGGCTCTTAAACTAACTGCTGGGAAGGTTGGGAGGCTGGGAAATGTAAAGAAACAGAGTAATATTGGGTGAGCAATAACTGACTTCTACAAAGATTTATAGAAAAGCTTCGATGTGATAATTTTTGATACACACACACATACACACCATATATGGCTATATTAAAAATCTACCTTGAACATCACAAAGCTCAATTCTTCATGCTTTTATTTGGTCTCCAAGGTTTCTAAAATGAATGTATTTATTTTCCTTATTAATGAATATTAGGACCCCCCCAACACAAATTTTCACTATAAACATCCTTAAACATATCTACTTACAAACAAGTATGAGTCTTTCTCTAAAGTATATGTTTAGAAGTAGTATTGTTGGGTTGCATGTTATAGGTATTTTACATATACACACTGTATATAAAAATGTGTATGTATCTTTAATTTGTATAAATATTGATAATTTGCATTCCAAAGTGTCTCTGCATACAAACACAAGTGAGAGTTCCAGTTTAGGTTTATGTTTCCAAATATCTCCACAACCAATGGATGTGAAATGGAATCGCAATTTAACTTTGCATTTCCTTAACTGCCCTTGAGGTTGTACAGTTCTTTATGTGAATATTGCCCAGCTGGATTTCCTCTTCTGTACATTTTCTTCTGATATATTTTAGCTAATATATATGTATTTCATCATATAAAAAGTTTTGAATGTTGAAAATATAAATCTGCTTTTTTTCTTGCTGTCTGCGTACTAGTCAGTAAATCTTTTAAGGTCACAAAGATAGTCTTCTATATTTTCTAACAGTTCAACTTTTTAATTTTCATATTTATAATTCTAATTTGTATGACTTCTCTGTGTGTATGGTGTGAGGTAAGAATCTGATTTTAGTTTTTCCATAGAGAAGTCCTTGTCTCAATAGCACTCATTCCTCCACTGTTTTTATATCACTTTGTGCATATATCAATATCCCATACAGAGAACACATGCAGGAGGCGACTGAAGGGAAGGCAGCAGTCTAAGGAAATCTCCTCTGGTAGACCTGAAGGACAATGAGAAGCTAAATACCTGAAGAAGGGAGAGTACAGCTAGGGGTAGAGAGTTGGGGAGACCAAAAATGAATAATTATTTGAAGAGGCATTCTAGTGTGAAACCTTTGTATTCTTTGAAAACTTAGTGCCTCATTCACTGTTCTACAGTATCTATTAACATGATTTGCAAATGGTTTCTCAGAATACATGTTTTCTTAATACTTTTAAAATTCACATCAGCCATTCATACAATATGAAACCTCATCACTGCTTAGTGGATTGAAGAAAACTTAGAAGTATGGGATGGAAATAAAAATAGAGGTAAAAACTGAATATATATAAGAAATACGACTTGCCAAGAGTCCTAGCCCAGTCCCGATAACATTTATACAGTTTTAAATGTGAGGTTTCCTTAAACTTCTTTAGCAGCTCTTGCTGTTTGAGATGTCTCTAATTTATAGATAGGCAGAAATTTCAGTTGGTGTTTATGTTGTTACACTTTGGAAAAATCATTTGGAGGAAAATGTTTTATTTCATTATTTTCCCTTTTAACTAGGATTTCAGGCCCAACAAGTTTTTGTCTACTTTTCTCCCTTGACTTCAAAGAAATTCTAGGCATTTTGTTATACATTAAAATTAGCAATTTGTATAAATATTATCTTCCTTTTACAAAAAGCCCATGGCAAGGGAAATGAAGCTTAGAGTAAAATCATAGTTTTTTCCTCTTTTTTTCATGAACTTTAGCACACTATACTTAGTGTGCCTACACTATAGCTTAAAATAACTTTCAAAGGTTTTTGAGCCACTGAAATTAGTGCACCCTAAAAAAGAATAGAGCTGTTATCAGAAAAAAACAATATATGAAAATCCATCTTAGGTGAATCCCTCTTTAGTAGTCATATAATAGCCTCATAGATTAAATAAGCACTTTCTTTCATGTCTGAATCACATCTATTACATAATTACTTTCCTTCCAAGCAAGTGAAAGAAAGAACAAGAAGGAAGAGCTATATAAAGATTATAATTAATAATTGATAGGCAGTTTTCCACAAAACGAAGCCTGTATTGTGAGTTACATAATCAGTACCTCAGCAACCTCAGTTTTCTTCTCAAAAGTAAGAGCTAGGAAGAATCAGAGATGAGACTTCTTTATCTTTTTTTCGTTTCACAAAGATAACATATACGCATTGTGAAAATGTAGAAATACAAATAAGCAACTTGAAGAAAACAAAAGCCACGTGTATAGCAGAGATAGAGTTTTCACAATACACATAATTCTCTTCTCCCTTATGAAAAGAATCCCAGTTTTTCAGTTGGGCACATGGCTCCCCTACATAAATGACGATTTCCTGGCCTCCCTTGAAGCTAAGCGTGACCTTGTGATTAAATTCTGACTAATGAGGTTAAATGGCAGAGAAGTATAATATTCCTTCCCCATGTCCCCTTTCCTGCTGCCTCTTCAATGGATAAAGATGCAATGGCTGGACACAGTAGAGGGAATGGAAGTCACCCAGGATCCCTAGCACTTTGAAATACCATTAGCTTTGGACTATCCACTTCCATACTTCTTTTATGGGAGAAAGAAAGAAAAAAATTTAGCCTTTTAAAGCTTCTCTTCCTATGTTCCTTGGTACTTGCAGCCAATCCTAATGGTAAGGTATTCTAATACTTCCATTTAATAATTATTTTTATTACCTAGCTTTCGAGCTTTTAAATGCTCACAATTATGTGCTATCTCTTTAATTTTTATTTTTAGGTTAATTGGTTAGTTTATTTAATTTACACTGAAAACTCAAGGAGTACACAGCTTCCTTAATCTAAAGGCAATTTTATTCATCTGAACTGCAGTACATAGGTGTCAGAAGAAAAATGCTTTTCCTTTTTCTTGTCAAAACTTTCAATTTCAGGGGCAGCAAAATCAAACAATATACTGAAAGCCCAGGCCTTAACTTACTCTATATGAATAAAATGGGTCTGCATGCATAAAGTCATTTACTCTCCCAGTTATTTTCAACTTACAGATAAGGAAGTGGAGGTGAAATGACTAACTCAAGGTCACAAAGCTCGTAAGAGGCAGTTATAGTCTGGCTCCACTGTCCACACCCTTAACCTCTCTCTATACTGTGACTCTGAAAACTAGAATACAAAGGCACACTCCTAGTTGGGACAGCCACTATGCCACTGCAACAGATGGCTGGCATTGTGGGAATGAGGGCCTGGTATTTACGGCCAAGGAGGAAAATGGCCTTTTTATGTGAATTTTCCTAATTTTTAAATGATGTTGCCAATAATTTACAGAAAAATAAATTAGTCCTCGTATAGAAGTGAAAATTTCTCCAAAGCACGGATTCCTGGTATAAGCTATAAAACAGGAGGTGTTTTTTTTTTTTGTCTTGTAGGCTGCTTACATTGAAAATATGGCTTTGGATATTAGAATGTCTCAGAGACTTGTGGTGGCTCTGATTAAATCAGGATCACCTGATGAGCATGTTGAATTTGAATGTTATGACTGGTGTGGCAAGCAGAATAACAGCACCCACAGATATCCACCTCTTAATCCCAGGAACCTGTGTATCTGTTATATCATGATTCCCATTTAAAAGGGGGATAAAAGAAAGGGTTGCTAACATACCAAGAGGGACTAGCCTAACATGAAAGTGCAGACATTCACTTTATTTGCTATATGAATTCTCCCCCTTTTCCAAGGTATTAACAGAAAATTCCCATTTATCTAGAAATAAACCAACTGGAAAGCTCAAAGAATAGAAAATTCCCATTTATCTATTTTTTTATTTCACTTTCCTGGTAATTCATATTTATTGTATTTTACCAAAAAAAATGGTCTACCATAGTTAGAACAAACAAAGCAAACAGGTAGAGAGCAACCATTCCTTTACCACACATAGTTTGAAAAGCTACGGCAAATGGTTTGCAGAGTGTGGTTCAAGGACCATGGACCAACAGCATCAGCATCCCTCTGGAACTTTGTAAGAATGCAAATTCTCCAACTTTGTCTTAGACTGACTGGATCAGAAACTTGAGGGTGAGATCCAAAAAACCATGTTTTAGCAATCCTGGGTGATGCTTACACTTGCTGAGGATATGCACTTCATCAACTAACATATTCGGGGTTGGATAAGGGTTAGTTGATAAAGGGGCATATCCTTAAGCATTCTGCATTCATAAAATCATGTAGTCCCCATAATGCTTTTATTATTTTCACTTTACAGATGAAGAAATAGAGATCTAAAGAGGTTAACTAACCCAAAGTCACACAGCTAGTGAGGGCCAGTTATAATCTGGCTCCACAGTCCATGCTCCTAACTGCTATACTGTAAAGCTCAAGATTGTTCAGATAAGTAAGCATGATTTAAAGTAGATACTGGGTACAGACATAAAAGAATGAAGAAGGTCAAAGTTGAAAGTAGGGTTTGAATTAGGATGTCATCTGAATATGTCTATTTTTGAATTAATCATGTTTATATGATCCCTGCCTTAGCCCATTTGGACTGCTCTAACAAAATGCCACAAACTGGGTAGCTTAAAAACAACAGAAATTTATTTCTCTGAGTCCTGGAGGCTGGGAAGATCAAGGCATCCATAGATTTGGTGTCTGACAAGGGCTCGCTTCCTCAGAGATAGCTTTCTTCTCACTCTAACCGTGGTGGAAAAAGTGAAGAGTCCCTTTCAGGCCTCTTTTAAAAGGGCACTAATCCCATTCATAAGGGCCCCACCATCATGCCTTAATCACCTCCAAAGGTTTACCTTGTAGTAGCATGATCTTGGGGGTTAGGTTTTCAACATGAATTTTGGGAGGACAGAAATATTCAGACCATAACAATCCCCAAAGCCTAGTGATAGCATTGAAAATAAATCTCAATTTGGAATACTCAAGGATAGACAAATCATACAGACTATACATATCTAATCACAAATAACATTTACTTTAGATAATTTATATGAAGTATTTTTAAAGATTTGTCAATAGTGATATTTTCACAAAATACCATGTATTTTCTTCATATTTCAGCAACTATAACATGAAGTTATTCATATAAAATAATGACAGTTTGAGATAAATGTATAACAAACTAAACTCATAAATTGAGACACTTTTCTGATAAATTCTGGAAAAGCATCTTGTTTTTCTCCTAAAAGTTCACATTGCCCTTTCTAATTTTAGCTATAGATCCAAATGCTCCATTCGATCTCACGTTTACATGGCTCTGGATCCTTTTAGGGTGGGTTTTTATTTATACGACTCTATTTAAGTATGATGTCTTTATATTTCTCTTCTTTTGCTATTTTCTTTAAATATCTACTTTACTGAACTGTGACTCTTTACAGACATTTGTAGCCCTTGACACTTAAAGTATGATTTACACTTTGTCAAAATGTCATCTACTTGTCATTTGAAAAAAATACTTGTAACCATTTTCAATGTGCTTCTAAGCCTTTTACAATTTTTTCCAATATATTTGAAGATAAACTATTTCTCAGGACACATTGCTGAACTCTGACAACTATTTTTTTCCTGTCTATAGCTATTTTCCTAATTATATTTCAAACATCTCTAGGTATTTCATATCTTCTTAGGTCAGACTGTTCACCTGTAAGACCACAGAGATAAACGCAGACATCACAGTATTAGTCGTCTGCTGACAGAGATGTCTGACAATTCTGAGAACGTTTCCCAGAGACTGTTAAAATTCTCTAAAATCGCATTTACATATAATACATAATATCTAAAGTACAGATTGTTAGCCTTTTAATTAACTGAAAAATTGCTTATCAGACTCTAGAAATGAATAATTACCTATGTGTCCTGGACCTGCATGGGAAAATTCAAGAAGCATTTTTGTATTCAAGGAAGAAACAGTAACTACTGGAAGAGACAGAAAGAGCCCCCGCCATGTTTTGCCCGTGAGCAAAGACATTAACTATAGAAAGAGAATTAGAAATGAACTGATACTTTACCCTTTTCAGAATTTTCTTTCTACATAGCTAAAACACTCCAGCTATGACATTGCTGCAGAGACAAAATTTCTTATCTTTCGACTCTAACTGTCTCACTGTCAAGTTTTCTATCATGCTAGAGCCAGCATCTTCTCATTTGTTCCCATGAAGGCAATCTCAGGATCATTGATGATGTTCTTAGTCTACTGCCAAATTGTGTCACTTCTGCCTTCACATCACCACTGAATCTGTTTCCATTTGATCCGACTGGAAGTTCTCTGCAATGATGGTGGTTTATTCTCATTTTAATGTTACAATTTTTGAGTTAACCTTTCCTTGCTTATTCTAAAATAATGAGTTCCTTAACTTCCTTTCACTGAGAAGTGACATTTGAGCAAAGACTTAAAGAAGATGAGAATGTGAGCCATGGAGATACGTGGGCTAAGAGTGCTCTAGGAAGAGGAAGCAGACAATGCCAAGGCTGCAGGGTGTGTGTGCCAGGCATGTTCAAGGAAGAGCAAACAGAACAGAAATGCTGTGGCAGAGGGAACAGAGCACAGTGAGGTAGGGCTTTAGGTGGGAGAGGTTAAGAACAGCCAGATTACATAGAACGTTATAGGTTAGAATTCCGGTCCCTTTATTATCGGTCTTTTCTATAAGCCCATAGGGAAATTAGAGATAAAGATTTAGAGAGACACAAAGATAAAAACAGAGATGCCAAGCTATACATTTATATTCTGTGTGCTGCATGTGTATAATTGCTTTAGTTAA
Source organism: Pongo abelii (assembly GCF_028885655.2). Taxonomy (NCBI): domain Eukaryota; kingdom Metazoa; phylum Chordata; class Mammalia; order Primates; family Hominidae; genus Pongo; species Pongo abelii. The sequence continues at coordinate 25,647,447 of NC_071993.2, read as the reverse complement.
AATTATATTGAAATTCAACAAACTTTTTAAGTGCTGTGATGGAAATAGATGCAGCAGACGTGGTCCTCATCTTGAAAGATTTACAATTAAAAAAATCTGATTATAACTTAAAACATCAAAAATAAATTTTAAAAGGTACAATAATTTGTTATTAATAATACAAGGGAAGAGCCACACTCCATAAGTTAATGTATGAAGAAATGTCTGAAAAATGTTCATTATTTAACAAATATTTTTTAAGCATCCAGTTCCATTAGGCACTGTTCCAGGTGCTGAAAAACAGCAGCGGATTCAGATTTTTGTCTTGAGAATTTAAATTCTTGGGTGAGGTGAGGAGAACAGAAAATAAATAAGTAAATAAGTACGTGTAAGAAATAAAGATAATAAAGTAACAGCATGTAAAAAATGATCAATTCTGTGCAAAAAGAGCAGGATGAGAGAGATCAGAAGTACTGTGAGGAGTGGGGCAGGCTGCAATTTAAAGTCGGGTAGTTGGGGTGAGCTTCATCAAGAAGAATTTATTTTAGCAAAGACATGAAAGAGGGGAGGAAGCAAGTTCCAGATGAAAGCAATAGTCAGTGCAAGCCCTTTGAGGTGGGAGTGTGCCTGGTCTGTCTGAGAACAATGAAGAGCCCAGTGTTACTGGAAAAGACGAGCAGGCTGAAGAGATAGTGTTACACGAGCAGATCATGAAGGTCTTTTCGGTCTCTAGGTTTCATTCTGAATGAAATAGGGAGCTAATGCGGGGTTTTGAGTGGGGGTAGCACTACCTGACTTAAGTTTAAAAAAGGATTTCTTGCTACTGTGTTGAAAATAGACTATAATAGGCAAAGAGTGGAGAACAGGGAGACTAGTTAAAGGGTTGTTTTAATAACCTAATACTCAATGATGGTGACTCGGGCAGGAGTGATAACAGTGAAAGTAATATGAAATGGTTAGGTTATTGATATGTTTTGAAGGTTGAACTAAGAGGACTTCTTGATGAGTTGGATATGTGACATGAGAGACAGAAGGAAGTCAAGATGACTCCAAGATTTTGTCTTGAGAAACAGAAAAAAATTGAATTGTTAGCAGCTGGAATTGGGGAACTTGCTGGAAGAGCAGGTTTGGTGGTGGTGGTGGGATTAGAAGTTAAGTTTCAGATGAATTAACTGCAATTTCTATCAGACTCCATGTAGAGATTTTGAATAGATACACGTACATACAAGTCTGGAATTCAAAAAAGAGATTTGAGCTGGAGATATAAATTTGGGTGGTGTTGGCACGCAGAGTATATTAAGCTATGAGAATGGATGAGATCATAAGGGAAAAGAGAAAAGACCCAAGAACTGAGTTATAGCTGTACCAAAAGGAAGGGAGACAGAGAATTCTTACAAGCCTACTTCAGAGTTCAGCAGGAAGCCTTGTTCCAGTCCTGAAACCGCAATCTGTTCATTAGATAATTGAATTTTAAGCCAAGCACAGTGGTTCATGCCTGTAATCTCAGTTTTCTGGGAGGCTGAGGTGAGAGGATTACATAAGGCTAGGGGTTCAAGACCAGCCTGGCCAATATAGTAAGACTTCATCTCTAAGAAAATTTAAAAAGTAGCCAGGCGTGGTGGCATACACCTATAGTCCCAGCTATTTAAAAGTCTAAGGTGGGAGGATCACTTAAGCCCAGAAGTCTGAGGGTACAGGGAGCTATGATCATGCCACTGTGCTCCAGCCTGGGCAACAGAGTGAGACCCTGTCTCTTAAAAAAAAGAATAGAATTTTAGGGCATGGAAGGCCAAAGCAGAACTAGGGAATTTTCTGGTAGAAACAAACAGCATCATCCCAGATTGGTGGGAGATTTAGAGACATGTCATCTTTGTTGATGTACCTGTGTGGCACACTAGCTAAAAAAGATAGCCAGAGCTAAGGTATGGTCAAACAGGAAGGCAAAGCACCAGATTATAACACAGCCTGAAAATCTGAGGCTCCATGTGATTTCAAAATGATGGAGTAGCCTCAGTCTGTTCCTCTCCGCCCAGTCCTCTACATGACTATGTATAAAACAGACACCCTAAAAACCTGCCTCATTCAAAAATCAAAAATAGAAAATCAAAACCATAATAAGCTACCAATTCACACTCATATGGATGGCTACTATAAAAATATAAAATGGAAAATAACAAGTCTTGGTGTGGATATGGAGAAGTTGAAACACTCTGCATTGCTGGTGGGAAGGAAAATGGTGCAGCCACTTTGGAAAAGAGTTTGGCGATTTCTCAAAAAGTTAAACATAGATTTACCATATGATGCAGCAATTCCACTTCTAGGCAAAGACCCAAAAAATTGAAATCAGGGATTCAAACAGATACTTGTACACTAATGTTCATAGCAGCATGCAGTAAATTCCTATAATTTGATGTTGCCTCAGCATGCATTGTGAATATAGGTTTAACTTTCTCATACACGGAACAGGGCCCAGTTATCCTTGACACAATTTCTAGCTCCCTGACCTCTCCTAGTTCCTTAAGGTGGTCAATCCAGGTATCTGGTTTATACATCACCTCCTGATGATCATCTTCTTGGGACATATACTCGACTCTATTTGACTCATCTCACTGACCCCCATAATCCACATAAATGCAGAAACTGCAGCTTGGCGTGCAGCGGCCACACCATGATGCTGCGGAATGCATGCCTGCTTGCTTTAAACCCATCAACTGGGACTCCCAGCAGGAAATCTGCTTGGGTGACACTCTGTACCCCAGTAAAGGTCTCAGTCCATAGGTCTGTCTCTGTCTGGCTCCCCACCTGCTGGTTGAGCTCATCATCCCTGTGACCTTTCCCTCAGCTCTTCCTGGTACCCCTAATCACTCATGAACCTCTAAGTAATAAACTGCTTCTGTGTTATTTATTTTGCTGTGTTGTCTCCTATGTGTCTGACTGACTGACACACTTGAGCCCAAATTTTCTCCCGATTGAGGTTCTTCTGGAGAGTGGCTATCTTGGCAGAAATAAACTCAGACAAGAGCCACGAAGGTGTCTTCCAGTATTAATACCTGATGAAAGGGACACCTGGTCACAGGCTGGACACTCAGGCAGCAGGCTGTCCACCAGGATAAACGAGTATCTCCTGAAAGGCATATGGTAAACATCCATGACAAGCCCAATACAGAGAAGTACAACAAGCATTATTCACAACAGCCCAAAGGTGAAAACAACCTAAGCGTCCAGCGACGGATGAATCAACAAAATGTGGTATATATCTATAATAAATTATTATTAAGCCATATAAAGAAATGAAATTCAGATACATGCTACAAGATAGATAAAGCTTGAAAACACTACGGCAAATGAAATAAGCCAGGGACTAAAGAATAAATGTTGTGTGATTCTGCTCATGTGAAGGGCCTGGAAAAGGCAATATCACAGAAACAAAGTATAACAGATGTTCAAAGGCTGGGGGAAGAGGGAATGGGAAGTTATTGTTTAATGAATACAGAGTTTTAGTTTGGGATGATGAAAAAGTTTTGGAAATAGATAAAAGTCATGGCTGCACAACACTGTGAATGTATTTAAAGCCACTGAATTGTGCATTTAAAATAGTTACAGTGGTAAGTTTTATGTTATGTATATTTTACCATAATGAAAAAGAATGGTTATAATAAAAATGAATAAAAATCAGAGAACCACCATGGCAGACTCTTTGTTTAAATATTGGTGGGAAGGGGGCAGATAAGGAATGTTAACAAAAGGGACATTATCAAATAAAACAGATAAAGATTCAAGTAGGTAATTCTCATGGCCTCAAAGAAATTATACAAAACATGTTCCTTCTGACAAATAAACTCAAAGAAAAAGATACTAGAGAGTAAAGAAGAGATAAGAAAAACAAAGAAGGACATAAAATGGCTCCAAGAAAGCAGGGATGTAGAGGAGAAAAATGAAAATAAAACAAAAACATTGGAGAGGTCACAGAAATATCAGAATCAACTCATGCAGGATAAACATAACTGAAATTGCTGTAAAGGTCATAGAATAAAGACTTGAGGAAACCACACAAAATAAAATGGAAAAGGACAAAGATATACAAATGACTAGAAAGATTAGAGATAAATGTAATGTACCCATAACTTATGTATCATGAAGAAGAGGAGAAATATAACAGAAAAAAATTAAAGATAATTTTTTTAAAATCTAGAAATAAAAGGGGTCTTAAATCTATATAATTGAAAGGGAATATCATAATTGAAATAAAATGATAAAGAACAATAAATTCAGGCCGGGCGTGGTGGCTCATACCTGTAATCCCAGCACTATGAGAGGCCGAGGTGGGTGGATCAATTGAGGTCAGGTGTTCGAGACCAGCCTGGCCAACATGGTGAAACCTCATCTCTATTAAAAATACAAAAACTAGCCTGGCGAGGTGGAAGGTGCCTGTAATCCCAGCTACCTGGGAGGCTGAGGCAGAAGAATCATTGGAACCCGGGAGGCGGAGGTTGCAGTGAGCAATATCGCACCACTGCACTCCAGCCTGACTAAAAAATGACTTTTATTGGCATCTGGAAAGAAGTATCAGGTCATCTACAGGAGAGAGAAATCAGGCTATCTTCAAGACCCAATAATATTCAGCCACTAGATACAAAGAAGGACGAAAGGAACTGTATTTGAGTTCAATTTCTTAGCGGTCACAGCTGGAGTCAAGTGATACTATCTCAAGTTGAAACATATAGCTAAATAAAAAATAATTAGCCCAGTCTTTTAAATGTATTACAATTTTTTTAACTTTAGAACTTTTAGAACCAATAATGCTTATCGTAAAATACATTAATCTAAAAATCATGGATTATAAATCACGCTGCTATAAAGACACATGCACACATATGTTTATTGCGGCACTATTCACAATAGCAAAGACTTGGAACCAACCCAAATGTCCATCAGTGATAGGCTGGATTAATAAAATGTGGCACACATACACCATGGAAAACTATGCAGCCATAAAAAATGATGAGCTCATGTCCTTTGCAGGGACATGGATGAAGCTGGAAACCATCATTCTCAGCAAACTATCACAAGGACAAAAACACCAAACGCCGCATGTTCTCACTCATAGGTGGGAACTGGACAATGAGAGCACTTGGACACAGGAGGGGGAACATCACACACCGGGGCCTGTTGTGGGGTGGGGGGAGGGAGGAGGGATAGCATTAGGAGATATACCTAATGTAAATGAGAAGTTAATAGGTGCAGCACACCAACAAGGCACATGTATACATATGTAACAAACCCACATGTTGTGCACATGTACCCTAGAACTTAAAGTATAATAATAAAAAAGTGAAAAAAATTAGTAATATCTGGGTTTTGTTAAACTAATAAAGATCACAATTAGTATCTTTTATAAAATCTCATAGATTAATCCACCATCCATCCATTTTTCTCCTCTCTCTATATATATACACACACACACACATACACATGCATTATATATTTCATCTATTTCTATTTCTCTCTACATGTATCTACACATCTGTCTCATATAATTAAATGTACATAATGACTATTTCTGGATGATAATGACTTTGGTTGATCTTTTACCTTTTTCATTGTGTTCTTTAATTTTGTTCTACTTTGTAAATATTGAGAGATTATTATATTTCACTAAAGCAATAAGGTATTTTCAAGAGGCATTTTCTAACTGGTGTTTACTGTAGCAAAGATGATAACCTGTTGCTTTTCACTGACAAAGTAAAGCCAAGATTCCAACTCTCAATTTTTTAAGGCTAAGTTTATTAAAAACTCTTTCAACTAAAGGAAGATTATTGGTTAGTTCCTCATACATCACTGATTGGAGTAAGGCTCTTAACCATACATCCTAGAATATGCACACTGGGCAGCTTCCATGCCTTTACATGATGACAGCCACTCCCACCAATGATCAGACTTCTCTCTGATGGGTTGAGTACAGAAGAGGAGACAAGCCAAGTGGATAAATGGAACTACACAGAACTTCTGGGTATCTATGGCTATTTCTTCTATTTCTCTAACCTACACTATAGAAGAGAACAAAGTGTCTTGGCATCCCATTCTTCAAGCTTCCTGAAAAGTCCAGATCTCTGATGTCTTTTGCTCTCTATATGAGCCAGTATTCCTGAAATCCTCCAACAGTTTAGGGATTAAGAGTCTAATATTCCCATACTTTCTGAGCTATGTTGACATAAAACGGCTATCCCCATACTATTGTGTTCCCAATAGTCATGTTATGTTCATAAGTATTTAACTTTATTTCCAATTTCGTTTTTTTTTTTTTTCTCTTGTATCAATCCAAATGGCTCTAAAGGGCACCAAGTGAGATGGATTCTACGGATCAGCTTAAAAACCATAGTCTACTTGTAAAGTTGGGAGAACTTTCTGTTGTCTGTCATGGAAGTCAATCTGTCACAGAAGTGAACTGCTACCATTCTGCCCTAAAACGAACCAGGGCTCTTTGGAGAAAAGGCGGATTGCAGGGTTGAGGGAGTGAAGTATAAAATGAGTTTGGAACATTCTGTTGCACTAGAACACAGAAAAGTGCTCAAAGAATGATGGTGTCATATCAAAAGGATACAGGAGCCAGCCTAAAGGGGTTCTCGCTGCCAAATCTAAAGCAATTTTAGCAATGAAAATAAATAATAGTAATGGATCAAAACTTGGCTGCTTTAGCTATATTCTCATTGTTTCATTCTCCCTCTCCACTTTCAACTCCCTCCTTTATCTCCCTTCCTTTAAGCTGTAATCATAGGATCAAATTCTCTTGTTTTTCTTCTGCTTCAGGGTAATACCTATGCTCTGGATGGGTTTTTTCTACATTGGAAGAAACTGGAGTTAAAAAAAGTCTTAAGTTTTAGTTTAAGGTTTTGGGGTGATCATTGAAGAAAACAATCTCTTAACTGACACAGGTTCTACACCAGTAAAACCAACCTGATGTTAGCATGGAACATAAAATTGCCTTTTTTATAGGTAAGATGATTGAATATCAGAAACTTCAGATGGCTCAATGACATGGTCCATCCAAGCTCCTCGGGAACTTACACTGAGTCTTAGAACCAAACCCTGAGCCATTAGGAATTGATTCCTGGTTTCAGTCATCCTCTGTGCCTTTTTTTTCCTAATGAAGAAGGGTGACTGGTGAAGGCGTACAACATGGGCCTTCCCAGCCTCCCGTTTGATGTCATTTGAATATCACATTCATATCCTCTGTGAGAAGTACTGCCGTGCAGGGAAAAGAACAGCAGACCAGAAGTTAAGAGAATGGATTTAATTCTTGGCTTTCTCATTATCCAGCTGAAAAAAAAGGTGGATGAATCTGAATCATAATCGCTCTCAGCCTCTCTTCTTGCATTTGCGAAATAAAGAGGCTGGAGAAAGACTGAGTTGTATATGGTATCCCTTCTAGTTCTAATACTTTGCAGTTCTTCTTATAAGACCGGGATAGGGAGGAACAACCTGAACATAAGTATTACTTACATATGCATTGGAGTCCTTTATAGGAAGACATATCTACCAACCAAATAAAGTAACCAAGGTTAGAGGGGAAAGAAAAAAATAAAAACCCTTATTAAATGAAACTGATGGTTTAGTCAAGGCAGAACAAACTTCTAGATTTTAAATTACAAAGAATGTGCTCTACTAATCCATAAAATGTCTTTTTAAATGTAATTTAGCAAAAAATACACTTTAGTTTTTTCTTAAAAGTCTCTTCTCTTTCTTTTATAAATTATACAAAAGTTGCTAGGTGATTATGAATAGTGATCACTTGTTCACAAATGTACGGACTTCAAATCATGCGCCTCTTTTGAGAATCTGTAAGAAAACGTTTGAATGCTTCAGCTCTCTGCTACCCAATATAACAATGCTAAATTTAGTCAGATTTTGGTTTGTCCTCATCTGCACAATGATGATAATCTCTAATTTGGACTTTCCAATATAAGCATTGTTATGAAATCATCTGTAGTCTAAGATTGCTTAGAAAAGGCAAAAATAACCTTAATTCTTGCAAATCTGAACAACAATATGCAGCATATAAAGAAGAAAAGGCTCATTGCATAACTCAGAAGAACAGTGAATATCCACAAAGCCTACTTCCATGGAGTTAGCTAGCCCTAAAAACAATTCTATTTTATTCAAATATGCTTTTAAAAAAATTGTAACCTCCCAGTAGAACTTTCATGAGCAATTCTAGTATAATCCACACCAGGAACACAGACAGTAGGTAAGGTATTTAACAAACAAGAAAGATATTAGTCACATTTATACCAACAAATTATTAGATTTTTTGGCTATATTTGGATACTTAGTCACCTTAACCACTTAATACAGGTCTTCCTTATAGCAAAATTCTAGGCAAAAGTTATACACTTGTTTCCATAAAACCAAACGAAGCCCATGAGTCCAGTCCAACAACCAGGTTATTCTTCGCCTTTAATCTCCTTTTCCCCTGTATTTTATGCTACATCCAAATCTTTATTAAATAACATGGTCCTTTCTATCTTCAGAGCATAAGCCCTAAATTAAAACCAAGGTGCAGAGTTATTATCTCGAGCCATTACAAAAAGAATTTATGTTCTGAAAGATAAAATAGCTAGTTAAGCATGAAGTCAATAATATGTGGTATCCTAATGTTTCTGTTGGGTGGAATTTGTTTGGTAAGCCTCCATTTTTGTTTTTTTCCTTACAAGCATATTAGAATTATCATGAAGTACACAGTCTTTTTCTTTTAATGTGTCAGTCCTCTGTATCTGTTATCACCATAAGTACAGGTCAATCAGATATCTTTTAAAATTGAATCTCAGTCAAGGAAAGATTCCCTGGTAACTGCTTTTAACATTTAGTAACCTGACACTTGCTATTCTTTCAAATGTCATACTTTATTCTAGAGTATTTCTATTTAAGAAGCTTTACAATTCTTCTACAGATTATAGGACTATGCTCATTAGTACAACCATTTGTTTTGAATAAGCATGAATATTAGAAGCCAAAATGAAATGAATTTCTGCTAAGTCCCAAAAATAACATGAGAAAGTGTTTTTATTGTCTAACTGCAGGTGCTAAATAAATATAAATAAGGGCCCTCATTCTTAGTCTTCCACAATCAAGCAGAGTCTTTGGAGGGTGCTTCAACAGGACAGTAGGCACCGGTTTATGGTACATTTCTAAGTTCATCTAAGTATAACTTGTTCACTCATTCCATGCCTATTTACTGTGCTTCTACTACGGTGACAGGCACTGGGCTAATTGCAGCAGATGCAGTGCTGAGCAAGACAGAAACGTGCCCTACCCTCACAGAATTTAATATCTGTGCAAGAGAATGACATTATCAAATAATCAGACTTTCGAATGTGTAATTACAAATTGAAACACATGTTGTCAAGAAAGAGCAGGATTCCATGAGAAGTTATTGCAAGGAATCTGACTCAGATTAGGGGTCAAGGAAAGCATTTCTGAAAAACTTCTAGAAATCTAGAAGATGACTATATACTAATTAGCCTAAAGGATGGTAGGGTAGGGGTGAGGAAAAGGAAAAGAGCAAGATTCTTCAAAACCAAAAAAATGTAGGTGAAGAGGTCCTATCACAAGGGGTATCTTAGTTTCCTATAGCCACTATAAATAGTGTCATAAACTTAGTGGCTTTAAACAACATGGACTTACTATTTTACAGTTCTGGAGGTCCTATGCCCAAAATGAGTCTTAAGGAACTAAAATCAAGGTGTTGCAGAGCTGCCTTCCTTGTAGAGGGTCTAGGGAAGAACTTATTTACTAGACTTTTCCAGCCTCTAGAGGCTGCCTGCATTCTTGGGCTTGCAACCTCCCTCATTTATCTTCAAAGTTGGCAATGCCAGCCAATCTTTTTCATCATGCCATCTATTTGGTTCTCTCTCTTCTGCTTCCCTCTTTTCACTTAGGATCCATGATCACACCCAGATAATCCAGGATAATCTCCCCATCTCAAAGTTTTTAACATAATCATATCAGCAAAGTCCATTTTTCCATGTAAGGTAACATATTCAAACAGGTTCCAGGGATCAGGATTGTGGACATTGTTGGAGACCATTATTATGTCTATCATGAAAGAGATCACGTTTTATCTGAGAACTGAAATAAGGTCAGGGTGGTTGGAGAGTAGAAAGTGAGAAGAAAGGTAATATAAGACGAGGCTGGGGAGACAGGCAAAGACTATAAACACCTCTACACAAATAAACTAGAAAATCTAGAAGAAATGGATAAATTCCTCGACACATACACTCTCCTGAGACTACACCAGGAAGAAGTTGAATCCCCAAATAGACTAATAACAGGATCTGAAAGTGAGGCAATAATTAACAGCCTACCAACCAAAAAAGTCCAGGACCAGATGGATTCACAGCCGAATTCTACCAGAGGTACAAGGAGGAGCTGGTACCATTCCTTCTGAAACTATTCCAATCAAAAGAAAAAAAGGGAATCCTCCCTAACTCATTTTATGAGGCCAGCATCATCTTGATACCAAAGCCTGGCAGAGACACAACAAAAAAAGAATTTTAGACCAATATCCCTGATGAACATCGACGCAAAAATTCTCAATAAAATACTGGCAAACCGAATCCAGCAGCACATCAAAAAGCTTATCCACCATGATCAAGTGGGCTTCATCCCTGGGATGCCAGACTGGTTCAACATATGCAAAACAATAAACGTAATCCATCATATAAACAGAACCAAAGACAAAAACCACGATTATCTCAATAGATGCAGAAAAGGCCTTTGACAAAATTGAACAGCTCTTCATGCTAAAAACTCTCAATAAATTAGGTATCAATGGGATGTATCTCAAAATAATAAGAGCTATTTATGACAAACCCACAGCCAATATCATACTGAATGGGCAAAAACTGGAAGCATTCCCTTTGAAAACCAGCACAAGACAGGGATGCCCTCTCTCACCACTCCTATTCAACATAGTGTTGGAAGTTCTGGCCAGGGTAATCAGGCAGGAGAAAGAAATGAAGGGTATTCAATTAGGAAAAGAGGAAGTCAAATTGTCCCTGTTTGCAGATGACATGATTCCATATTTAGAAAACCCCAGTGTCTCAGCCCAAAAATCTCTTTAAGCTGATAAGCAACTTCAGCAAAGTCTCAGGATACAAAATCAATGTGCAAAAATCACAAGCATTCTTATACACCAATAACAAACAGAGAGCCAAATCATGAGTGAACTCCCATTCACAGTGCTTCAAAGAGAATAAAATACCTAAGAATCCAACTTATAAGGGACGTGAAGGACCTCTTCAAGGAGAACTACAAACCACTGCTCAATGAAATAAAAGAGGACACAACCAAATGAAAGAACATTCCATGCTCATGGGTAGGAAGAATTAATATCATGAAAATGGCCATACTGCCCAAGGAAAATTATACATTCAATGCCATCCCCATCAAGCTACCAATGACTTTCTTCACAGAATTGGAAAAAACTACTTTAAAGTTCATATGGAACCAAAAAAGAGCCCACATTGTCAAGTCAATCCTAAGCTAAAACAACAAAGCTGGAGGCATCACACTACCTGACTTCAAACTATACTACAAGGCTATAGTAATCAAAACAGCATGGTACTGGTACCAAAACAGAGATATAGACCAATGGAACAGAACAGAGCCCTCAGAAATAATACCACACATCTACAACCATCTGATCTTTGGCAAACCTGACAAAAACAAGAAATGAGGAAAGGATTCCCTATTTAATAAATGGTGCTGGGAAAACTGGCTAGCCATATGTAGAAAGCTGAAACTGGATCCCTTCCTTACACCTTATACAAAAATTAATTCAAAATGGATTAATTACCAATTAAAGCTGAAACTGGATCCCTTCCTTACACCTTATACAAAAACTAATTCAAAATGGATTAAAGACTAAAACCATAAAAACCCTAGAAGAAAACCTAGGCAATACCATTCAGGACATAGGCATGGGTAAGGACTTCATGTCTAAAACACCAAAAGCAATGGCAACAAAAGCCAAAATTGACAAATGGGATCTAATTAAACTAAAGAGCTTCTGCACAGCAAAAGCAACTACCATCAGAGTGAACAGGCAACGTATAGAATGGGAGAAAATTTTTGCAATCTACTCATCTAACAAAGGGCTAATATCCAGAATCTACAAAGAACACAAATGTACAAGAAAAAAACAAACAACTCCATCAAAAAGTGGGTGAAGGATATGAACAGACACTTCTCAAAAGAAGACATTTACGCACCCAACAGACACATGAAAAAATGCTCATCATCACTGGCCATCAGAGAAATGCAAATCAAAACCACAATGAGATACCATCTCACACCAGTAAGAATGGTGATCATTAAAAAGTCAGGAAACAACAGGTGCTGGAGAGGATATGGAGGAATAGGAACACTTTTACACTGTTGGTGGGACTGTAAACTAGTTCAACCATTGTGGAAGAGAGTGTGGCAATTCCTCAAAGATCTAGAACTAGAAATACCACTTGACCCAGCAATCCCATATTACTGGGTATATACCCAAAGGATTATAAATCGTGCTGCTGTAAAGACACACGCACACGTATGTTTATTGTGGCACTGTTCACAATAGCAAAGACTTGGAACCAACCCAAATGTCTATCAATGAGAGACTGGGATTAAGAAAATGTGGCACATATACACCATGGAATACTATGCAGCCATAAAAAAGGATGAATTCATGTCCTTTGTAGGGGCATGGATGAAGCTGGAAACCATCATTCTCAGCAAACTATCACAAGGACAAAAAACCAAACACCGCATGTTCTCACTCATAGGTGGGAATTGAACAATGAGAACACTTGGACACAGGGCAGGGAACATCACACACTGGGGCCTGTTGTGGGGTTGGGGGAGGGGGGAGGGGGGAGGGATAGCATTATGAGATATACCTAATATAAATGACGAGTTAATGGGTGCAGCACACCAACATGGCCCATGTATACACATGTAACAATCCTGCACATTGTGCACATGTACCCTAGAACTTTAATAATAATAATAATAATAAAAGAAGACATCAAAGAGGTGACAGACTAGATTTGACATTTTTAAATCCCTCTGGCCACTGGGTGGAAAATTGATTTTAAAATAGCAGAGGTTCAGAAAAAAAAGATAATAGTAGCAACAGATATTCAGATAATTAAACATTTTCATCAGGTTACTGAGGTCATTTCAGATATTTCATTCTTTATTAGGTGATCTGATGACTTTGGTTAAATATCTGCCCTAGGGTTCTGTGGGAAAGATTAAATGTTAACATGCATGACACTCCGTTTATACAGGAAGTGTACCAATAATAAACACTAGCTCTTTATACTGCTGCATTGCTTCTGTTACTAATTATTATGCATAACTCTATGCTAGAAAATTAGAAAACTTAAGTAATACGGATGACTTTATGAAAAAATTAATACTGATTGTCTTAGTCTGTGCTGCTATAACAAAATACCTGAGACTGGGTAATTTACAAAGAATACAAATTTATTTCTCACAGTGTTGGAGGCTGAAAAATGCAAGATCAAAGTGTCAGCATCTGGTTTCTGGTGAGGGCCTTCTTGCTGTGTGGAAGGGAGAAGAACAAAAAGGGCCAAACTCCCTCCACCAAGCTCTTTTACATGTAAGGGCAATAACCCATACATGAGGGCTCTAAACACCTCTGAAAATACCCCACTTCTCAACACCATTACATTAGAGATTAAGTTTCTAACACATAAATTTTGGAGTACACAGTCAGATCATAGCACTGATTATATGTAAATATATCTCTATTTTAAGAATAAATAGAAAAATTATTTCGAGACCTGAATAAAGAACACTCGATCTACACACTGAGTGCAGGAAAAGGATTAGAAAATGATGTTATAGAGGGGCAGTGTCCTAATTACATTAAGCCTCAGTGGCCACAGGAAGGATTTTGGCTGTTACTCTAAATTGGGGAATCTTTGGGGAGTTTTGAGAAGAGGAGTGACATGGTCAGTCTAATTTTCATGTTAAAACTGGCTGACATTTTGAAAATAGATTCTAGGCGGCTAGCATGGAATAAGAGAGGCTAATAGGAGAACATGGCAACAATCCAGGAGGGGTGGGTCACAGGTGACACCAGGTGGCAGCAGTGAATGTGGGAGGGGCTCATTAGATTCTTGCTGCACCTTTTTTTTTTTTTTTGAGATGGAGTCTCACTTTGTTGCCCAGGCTGGAATGCAGTGGCACAATCTCGGCTCACTGCAACCTCCACCTCCCAGGTTCACACCATTCTCCTGCCTCAGCCTCCTAAGTAGCTGGGACTACAGGCGCCTGCCACTGCGCCTGGCTAATTTTTTGTATTTTCAGTAGAGACAGGGTTTCACCATGTTAGACAGGATGGTCTCGATCTCCTGACCTCATGATCCACCCACCTTGGCCTCCCAAAGTGCTGGGATTACAGGTGTGAGCCACCAGGCCCGGCCGATTCTTGCTGTATCTTTAAAGGTTTTCTAATGTGAGAGAAAGAGTGGTATCAATAACGACTCCTAGGCTTTTGGCCTGAGTAACCAGAAGGATAGAGCTGCCATCAGTGGACACTGGAAGGCTGAATCTGAGGGGGAGATCAGTGCCTCTGTTGAAAACATGATAGGGAATTCTGCTGGACATGCAAATGGAATGGTTGCCTAAGCAGCTGAATATGAGTTGGGAGCTCAGGAGAAAGGTTTGGGCTGCAGATATAAATTCGGCAGTCATTGGCATATAAATAGTACTTAAACTTTGAGGCTAGATGAGATCACCAAGTGAGAGTGTACATTAAGAAAAGCTACAAGAACTCAGTCCTGAGGCATTCAAGTATGAAGAAGTGGGAGTTAGAATGAAGAATCAACAAAGCAGGCTGAGACGGAGCAGGGAGTGAGGTAAAACAAAAACCAGAAAGAATCTGGTGTCCCGGCAGCCCTACCTTTCCTTCTCTTACACCTACTCACCTTTCAGGTCTCTGCCAAGGGATATTTTATTCCCTAAACTTGATTAGATATCTCTCCTAAGTGCCTCCACAGCATCCTGTCTTTACTGCTTTCTTAGTGTTTGTCACATTGTATTATCATTGTTTGCATTAACTCATCTCTTCCTCTACACTGTAAGCTGCTTGAAAGCAGAAATCAAGTTTGTCTTGCTCATAGAGTATTCCCATAAATTAGCATAGTGCTTGGCACACAATAACCACTGAATGTAAGTTGGCTGTGTTGAACTTGTAAAGTCAGTACTTATCTTCTGGTTTCAGACATGTTACTGGTATGCTAGCGTCCACTATGATTACCTAAGCCACTAGCACCATACATACATTTATTTCATCATGCTTATTTTACTATGTAACAATTTCAGTTTTTCCAACATTAATTGGTGTGTCTCATGGTTCTGATTCAGGTAGAGGAGAAGAAAGAAGGAAAGCGATACTTATTTGTATATATTACGCATACATACCAACTTTGCCTTTCATATGTAGTCACATTTAAGCATACAACCTTCCTCACAAATTTGGGAAGAAAACTATAATTAGCTCCATTTTATAAGAAAAAAACAAGGTTTAGGAATGTTAAGTAACTTGTCTAAGGTCATTCAAATGGTAAAAACCAGGATTTAAATATCTGTAAAGAACTTGCGTTAGAGTAGGCAGATAGCCAGACATGAGCAGAAGTGGGGAGTCTCTGAAAAAGGGAAGTCCAAAAAATTTCACACCCCAGAAGTTGCATGATAGATATGAGCAGAGAGAGGGGAAACACCTATGTAGAAAGGAACGCCCCCAAACACTCCTTAAGATGCCCAATGATCACTCATTCTGCAGTTAACTGTCAGAATGTAGCTAGCTACATGCTGAGAAGAGGGAAAGAGGGCAAAGGAGAAATTCCTAAGAGATACACAGGTGCAATAAGTACAGATTTAACCACGATATGACCTTCCTGGGATGGTGGTATGGAGCAATGCTGCCATTAGGCAGAATTCATATCTAATGCTAGGAGGCACGTGTAGATCCACAGACAGCAAGGGAGAATTCTACAAACCTGGGGCGGGAACTGGGTGGGGACTTGAGGCAGAAGTGGGAAACTAGTCAGAGACAAAGGCAGAGACTTGAGACACAGACAGGAACTTAAAGGGTCTGACATAATAAAATCAGCAATGCAGAACCTTAGAGCTGCTGGCTCATCCTCTTTCAAGCAGCCGGCTTTGCCCCGTCTTTCCGAGTGTACTGTTCTCTGCTACTACTTTCCATCCAGACCAGCCCACTCTTCTCTTGACGTGTACTTTGAGGACCAAGCTCTGATTTTTTTCTTTATCTTGCCCAAATTCCTATCTAAGGGGTCTGGGGAGTCATGCCCTACAAACCATAAATTCTCATTAGATAGGTTTTATTTAACCCTCTGTCTCATGACTTACTTTCCAATCTGACTCTGGCGTAACAGTATGTGACAAAGAAGAAAATCATAATATTTTTACCCCAAAACATGTTTCTGTGCCATATTTTGAAATGGCCCTGCAAAGCCGTCTTTTGTGGGGGCAAATTTTCATCTGTAAAGAGTCTCTATTAACATAGCTAGATGTTTTTCTTCCAGGCCCTCCCAATCCTGAAGATACTAACTGAGTGGCTAGCACCTTTTAACAGTCTGAATAGGAAACATCTGTCATCTATCCTCTCTAAGGGCAGCCACTATGAGACTTCAAAAGAACCTTGGTCTCCACAGTCTTTTATCTTAACCTGAACATTTCCTTTCTATTGATCCCAGGTCTTTAGACAGATTCAACCAATTGTCAACCAGAAAATGTTTAAATTTACCTATAGTCTGGAAGTCCCCCACACTTCAAATTGTCCTGCCTTTCTGGGCCAAACCAACGTATTGCTCCAATCTGATTGAAGTCTCATGCCTCCCTAAAATGTATAAAACCAAGCTGCACCCCAACCACCCTGGGCACATGCTCTCAGGACTTCCTGAGGGCTGTGTCAGGGGCCATGGTCACTCATATTTGGCTTAGATTAAATCTCTTCAAATATTTTAGAGTTTGACTCTTTTAATCAACAACTTCCTTCAATAAACCTTTGCTTACTTTACTAATTGTCTCTTGGCCAAATTCTTTCTTTCAAGTAAGACAAGAGGCAAAAACTCCACACTTCCTGGTAACACCAGGGTGTGTGTATGTGTGTGTGTGTGTGTATGTGTGTAAACAGTAGCTTTACAGTATGCAACATAAAATAAATTTCTACTTTAAAAACATAATTCTGTTACTTACTGGAAAGTATAGGAGCAGAGATCCAAAAAGGATCGTTTCCAACAGGATAAGGCCTGATGCCCGGATGCTCTGAAAAACAAAATAAAAACGTCATTACTAACTTACATTTCTAAGACTGGAGAATTCACGCTATTGTGAAAATGCCACAATGCAGTAGGATAGCATTCTTTGGGGGCAATTAAATAAATTAATGAAAATTGGTTAGTATTCAGGTGGGTAAAAAACTAGAACATGCAAAAAGACTGATTATAAAGGTGATGATAGGCTTAATAATATCGCCAGTGGCTTCATGAGATTTTGTCCTCTAAAATTTGTATCATTAAACAGTCTGAGCAGCTAAGAACACTATTTTGAAGATACTTTTGAGACGAGGAGTCTTCTCCCGATTGAAGGTCTTTTCTCGATCGAAGGGTTCGTGGTCTCACGGGCTTCAGGTAATGAAGCCGTGGACCACAGTGGCGAGTGTTACAGCTCGATTAGAGAAACAGACCAAAAGAGTGTGTGGTGTCAAGATTTATTAAAGCGAAAGTGAAAGTAAAGCTTCCGGACAGCGGAAGGGGACCCGGAAGGGTTGCTGTTTCTGGCTTGGGTGTCTTATGCTTATATCCCCTTATGACCCCTCCCCTTTTCCTTTTTCTGTCCTATAGAATTAGCTTATTTTCTATCCACCTGTGAGTTGGTGGGCCTGATTGGTTAAAAACATCAGGCTGCAGCTAGAGCTTAAACTTCCCTTTGATTGGTTGAAGTTTTAATCCCTTAGCTTGCGGCTATTTTGGCTTAGGGGAAAGTCCCCTTAAGGAAGTTGCTATTGACCCAGGAAGAACAGCCAACTTAGCCACTTAGTCCCTCACTTTCAATCCAAAAAATTTACAAACGAGATCTTGCCTGTATTTCTAAAATATGAGCCACCAGTGCATACTGAATGCCATCCCTAAACTATTTCACAAATACCTGTGGGATAGTGTTGGTGGGTAAAAAAAGCACATGCACAAGGTCTTGAAGTCTCCATATCTCCCACCACACTAAAATATAACCCCTAAAACTCACAAACACAGCTTCGCTATGTGCACAACATAAATCACATTAAATAATAAGGGTATCTCACCTTGTGAACATGCATACATGTTATTCTTTACTCAAAATTCAAAAGAGTTAGTTGATTTGATTTTCAAATAAATTTCTGAATAGTTTGCTAAGCATGAATATATCTAATAACCTTAAGATATTTTGTTAGACTTAAAATAGCATTATCTTCTCAAAGCAAAATTCTTAGAATTGAAGCAAGAAATAAAAGTCCAGTAAAATCAATCTTATTTTCTACAATAAATTTTGCTTTAATGAATTCAAGTATCAATGTAGAGCAAATATATCAATTAATACTACAAACACAAAAACAGGTCATTTTAGGCATGCTGTGTTTTCACTAAATATAATACAAAATGTATACAGAAATTACACGTGGTGTAAATATCTTAACAGGAAAATAATTTGTAGTAGTAACAATTAATTTTGTAACAGTAAAAAAATTCTGAAAGGCCAAACCACAATACTGCATTATATAAAAGAACTCTCAGACAACTGGATAGCCAAGGAGAAAAAATTCTAATTCCCCTTCCAGAAATCCCTGTGGGGTATTGTTAAAGATATAGAAATACTTTGTGTAACCCTCAAAAAAAACTCAGGGCTTGCATTAATTTAAGAATTTGGGAATAGAGAAACAAGTTTAGTCAGTGAAGAGCCTTGATTATTTGAGTGGCTTCTTGCTATTGGTCATTATGTTAGACAGCAGATACTTTTGGTGAAAAGAAAATTTCTATCAGCAAGCATTTAAATGGGTTTTGGCTGGCAGAATTTCCAAAGTGGCAAGGTACATTTGCATAGTATGCCTAATTATGAAACTTATTTTTTAAACTTTCCAAAAAAGACACAAAAAATGAAAATCCAAAATATTATACATGACCGTCTGTAAAATAATTTGTACACTATTGGTTGGCTGAACAAGAGGACATGAAAAGCTGCTGCAAGGCACAATGAAGACAGACAGACTTTGGAGTTAACTCCATCTCAGTTTGAATTATGAAATAACCACTTTGAGTTGGGCAACCTTGAACTTCAATGGTCTCACCCATAAAACGGGTATTTTAATCTTCACCTTATTAAATCTGACAGATTTATTAAATATGAAGTATGCAAAATGGCTGGCATTGTACCTGGTGCTTAATAAGTAGATACCTATTCTTCAAGGTAGAGAACAGCACCAGGATGATGAATTTGAAAACTAGAAGGAATATATCGCTAACAGTCAAATTTTGTTTAATGCTTGGGATCCAAAATGACCCAAGAGGAGACGAATGCCTCGAGTTGGGGACCTTCCCAGGGCTGTGGTCATGCTGTGGTTTAATGGCCTCTTCCATCCTGCAATATTTCCTAAGATTTTAGGTCCAGTAGGCTCAGTAGCAGTGTCACAACCATCACTACCACATAACAGCAGCAGGAGTACATGCTTTTATATGTTCTCAGAGCAGATAACCTGTCTCCTTTTCATTTGTAATTGTTGAACAATCTTCTTAAGAGTTCACTGCCTTGCTCCTGGCTAAGCAGAGGAGCCCATAATTTCAGATTCTAAATTGGAACTCTGACAAGTGGTTCCATAATAAAATGTAAGTCCTGTTCAAAATGTGCACTTTTTTCTTTCAAAATATTATTTGGAAGAGCTGGCTTTGTGGCCTCACAGAATGAGCAGGAACCTAATAGGTGAGATTTTAGGACAGAGAAGACACCCATACTCTCCAACATATTTCCTCCACTGTCTTATTGGTACTAGAAAATCTTTTAACTGGCACAGAGCCTTTTATTTTATGCTTGGTACCAAGGATTAATACACAATTTTGTAAGTAATACATTGACAAGTTCAAAGCAAAATATAGGAATCTTGTTTAGAGTCTCACTGGTAGGGTGAGGAAGGACAGAAAAGGCACTAAGTGTGTACGGGGGAGGGGGGTGGTTGAAAATTGAAGATGGATGAGAGAGATAATGAGCAAAATAACAGAGACCAAGAAAAAAATGTCATCTCCTTCATAGTTATGCCTGAGATAGAAAGAAATGGTGATATGACACTATAACCAGAGTTGTTAACTGGGAAATTTATAAAAAAACTTAATTGAAAGATGATCAGTAATACGCAGTATGACACTATTTATACAAAACACATACACGTAAAACAACACTATACATTTTCTCTATGTATCCAGGCATACCTCATCTATCTATCTGTCCGTCCGTCCATCCATCCAGGCAAACCTCAGAAATATTTTGGGTTTGGTTTCAGACCACAGCAATAAATCAAGTATCAAAATAAAGTGAATCACACAAATTTTGTGGTTTCCCAGTGTGTATAAAAGTTACGTTTACACTATAGTGTAGGCTATTAAGTATGCAATAGCATTATGTCTAAAAAATAATGTATTTGCCTTAAGAAAAAAAATACTTTATGGCTAAAAAATGCTAATAATCATCTGAGGCTTCATCAAGTTCTAATCTTTTTGCTGGTGGAGGGTCTTGCTTCCATGTTGATGGCTGCTGACTGATAAGGGTGGTGGCTACTGAAGCTTTGGATGGTTGTGGCAATTTCTTAAAATAAGAAAACAATGAAGTTTGCTGTGCCAGTCGACTCTCCCTTTCATGAGAGATTTCTTTGTAGCATGTGATGCTGTTTGATAGCATGTTACCTACAGTTGAAGTTCTTTCAAAATTGGAATCAATCCTCTTAACTATAATAATGTAATATTCTAAATCCTTTGTTGTCATTTCAACAATGTCCATAGCATCTTCACCAGGAGTAGATTCCATCTGAAAAAACTACTTGTTTGCTCATCCATAAGAAGCAACTCCTCATTCATTCAAGTTTTATCATGAGATTATGGTAACTCAGACACAGGTTCAGGCTCCACTGCTAATTCTAATTCTCTAGCTATTTTCACCAAATCTGCAGTTAGTTCCTTCACTGAAGTCTTGAACGCCTCAAAGTCATTCATGAGGGTTAGAATCAATGTTTTCCAAACTCTTGTTGATATTTTCATCTCCCATGAATCATAAATGTTCTCAATGGCATCTAGAATGGTGAATCCTTTCCAGAGGTTTTCAGTTTACTTTGCCCAGATCTATCAGATGAATCACTATGGCAATGATTGCCTTATAAAATGTGTTTCTTAAATAAGAAGATGTGAAAGTCTAACTCCTTAATCCATGGGCAGCAGAATGAATGCTGTGTTCGTGGGCATGAAAACATTAATCTCCTTGCATATCTCCATCAGAGCTCTTGGGTGACTATGTGCATTGTCAATGAGCAGTAATATTTTGAAAGGAACCTTTTTCTGAGAAGTCTCATCAGTGGGCTTAAAATATCCAGTAAATCATGCTATAAATAGATGTGCTATCACATCCAAGCTTTGTTGTTACATTTCTACAGCACAGGCAGAGTTGGTTTAGCATGATTCTTAAGGCCCCTAGGATTTTCAGAATGGTCAATGAGCATTAGCTTTGACTTAAAGTCACTAGTTGCATTTGCCCCTAACAAAAGGGTCAATCTTTCTTTTGAAGTTTTGAAGCCAGGCATTGACTTAACCTCTCTAGCTATGAAAGTCCTGGCCTGGTGTGGTGGCTCATGCCTGTAATCCCAGCACTTTGGGAGGCCAATGCGGGCAGATCACAAGGTCAGGAGATCGAGACCATCCTGGCTAACATGGTGAAACCCCGTCTCTATTAAAAATACACACACACACACACACACACACACACACACAAATCAGCTGGGCGTGGTGGCAGGCACCTGTAGTCCTAGCTACTTGGGAGGCTGAGGCAGGAGAATGGCGTGAACCCGGGAGGTGGAGGTTGCAGTGAGCCAAGATCACACCACTGCACTCCAGCCTGGGCAACTGAGCAAGACTCCATCTCAAAAAGAAAGTCCTAGATGGCATCTTCTTCCAATAGAGGGCTATTTCATCAATACTGAAAATCTGTTGTTTCGTGTAGCTACCTTCACTGATGATCTTAGCTAGATCTTCTGGGTGACGTGCTGCAGCTTCTCCATCAGCACTTGCTGCTTCACTTTACACTTTTATGTTATAGAGATGGCTGCTTTCCTTGTACCTCACGAACCAACCTCTGCTAGCTTCTAACTTTTCTTCTGTAGTTTCCTCAACTCTCTCAGCCTTCACAGAATTGAAGAGAGTTAGGCCCTTGCTTTGGATTAGGCTTTGGCTTAAGGCAGTGTGGTGACTGGTTTAATCTTCTATCTAGAGTACTCAAACTTTCTCCATATCAGCAATAAGCCTGTTTTGCTTTCTTATCATACATGTGTTCACTGGAGTAGCATTTTTAATTCCCATCAATTTTTCCTTTGCATTTACAAATTGGCTATTTAGTGCAAGAGGCCTAGTTTTCAGCTATCTCAGCCTCCACTATGTCTTTCTTATTAAGCTTAATCAATTCTAGCTTTTGATTTAAAGTGAGTGATATGTGACTCTTCCTTTCACTTGAACACTAAAGGCCATTGTAGGATTATTAATTGGCCTAATTTCAACATTGTTATGTCTCAGGGAATAAGGAGGGCTGAGAAGAGGGAGAAAGATGGAGGAATTGCTAGTTGGTGGAGCAGACAGAACACATTCAACACTGATCACTTAAGTTCACTGTCTTATGTGGGTGCGGTTCATGGCATTCCAAAACAATTACAATAGTAACATCAAAGATCAGTGATCACAGATATAATAATACTAAAAGCATTTGCTGAAATATTGCAAGAATTACCAAAATGTGACACAGAGATACAAAGTGAGCACATGCTGTTGGAAAAATGGCTATGATAGATTTTCTCAATGTAGAGTTGCCACAAACCTTTAATTTGTAAGACACATGGTATCCGTCAAGCACAATAGAGCAAAGCACAATAAAACAAGGTATGTCTATATACATATACATACTAAATAGATGTCTGGAGGATACATATTAAGTTGATAACAATGTTTGTTTGTTTGTTTCCAGAGAAAAGGGTAGATTTGGGGATAGATCAACTTATCTAGAAATATGTTAATATCTTTGAAGGAGAGGTAGTCATTTATTACTATGTAATATATTTTAATAAATAAATTTTTAAAACCTTCGTGTCAACTCAACTATTAGAAAATCTATGATTTTAGGCTGGGCATGGTGGCTCAAGCCTGTAATCCCAGCACTTAGGGAGGCCGAGGTGGGCGGATCAATTGAGGTCATGAGTTCGCCTGGCCAATGTGGCGAAACCCCGTCTCTACTAAAAATACAAAAATTTGCTGGGCGTAGTAGCAGATGCCTGTAGTCCCAGCTACTTGGGAGGCTGAGGCAGGAGAATCCCTTGAACTTGGGAGGCAGAGGTTGCAGTGAGCCCAGATCAAGCTACTGTACTCCAGCCTTGGCAACAGAGCAAGACTCCATCTCAAAAGAAGAGGAAAAAAAAAAAAGAAAATCTCTGATTTGGTATTATAATATGCAAATATTATTCAATAAGTCTAAACAAAGCCCTTCCTTTAACTAATATTCTTTAATGAGTTTTTATTTGGCACCAGCTGATGCATATAATCATCAAAATCTGTATCTTATAATTTTTGCAGGTGAATATAATGCTGGGGGAATTATCATTGAGCCTAACTCTCTGGTTTGGAACCCATAAACCCTAATCAATATACCTCCCAAGTTTACAATAGAGGTGAGTATATTCTACCTTACTCCATTTCCATCCCAACTTCCCCACTTTGTAAACTTTCAGAACTGACTTATGGAGGTTTATAATAGCCAGATATCAAACCCATAGACACACACACAAAAAAAGTCAAATTATATTATACTCATTTCTATCAAATTATATCAAAGTCAATTTCTAAATTCCATGTTTGGATGCCAAGTATAGAAGCATAAGATGAAGCACAGTTGTAATTGCCATAGAAGATTTGCCTGGGATATAAGCACCCAGAGAAAGCTAAGTCACTGGATGTAATAAGAAGAGAAGAATGCTCAAGGCTGCATTTTTAGAAGTAATTAAAATGGCTTATTATTATTTTCCTGATTCTATGGGGACTAAGTACTTCATTTATATTTTTTAAACATTTTTAGCCTCTGCGGAAATTAATGTACATCTTGCTAAAACAAGGCAGCTATTTTTTTGGACACTGCTGATTTCTTCAGCCTTACAACATTTAGACCTTCTCTTACGAAAAAAACCTCTGAAGATAAATATGCTTTTATATAGTTGGACCCAGCATCTATGAGGAAAATATAAGAGAGCAACAGAATTATATTTTGAAAGAGATGAACTAGCATAAGTTTGAATGACAAACCAAGACTGTATAAATCTATATCCTTTTAAAAAAGATATACCAATGCAAGCAGGATAACAAACTTATGAGCTGTACTTTTTCTTTTAAAATTATGCTATTTCAACGAGAAATTCATGGACAGAGGGACTTCATAGGAAACCTGACAAACACCTGATAAAATAATTACACAATATGGATTGGAAAAAAAGATGTAAAAGGTGAACCTAAAGAGAATCTTAACATTGAGAGGTATGAGGACACTATCTTTCAATAATTTTATTAACAATTACATAAATGGAAAAGAATAAACTACATCCGGTTTGAAAGACTGCATATAGTTAGCTTATGTTAAGAAGATCTGTGATAAAATATTTAAAAACCAATCAAATTTTGTAAAATTTCTCAAGGCACAATTATATAAAATGTGGTCAGTTAAAATCAATTTTAGGTTTTTAGGAGAATTCTCAGCAATAAAAAAGCTATTTTCATAAAAATGAAGAGATAGGGTCACGGAAGAGACTCCCAAAGTAAAATGTATGTAAGTTAGAGAATTGCAAATTGATGGATTAAACCACATAGATTTGATCGCTAGATGGTCTGGTACTTTGGTATTAACCATTTATTAGCTGTGAGATCTTGGGCAAGTTGTTTAACCTTTGAGCTTCAGTTTCTTCATTTATAAGATGGGTATAATAATGCCCAGGTGTATATTGTTGCAGAGATTGGCAATAATGCTGCCTGGCACAGAGCAGGGGCTCAGTCAACGGTAGTTCTTCATGAATCTTTCAAGTACAGATAGAGGAAATGAAGTCAGCAGAGAAGCGAAGCTCACTCAGCTGATCAGTGCCAGAACAGTCCTGTCTTCCATAGCTGCTGGTTCTCAAATCAGTGAGATTTCCTCGGCGCATCCAATCTGACCCTTAGTGATTTTCTTACCCAAAGTAACAAGAACAGAATATGTAATAATGTAGTAACAAAAACATGTAACACTACCAAACTACTTAAAAATAAATTACAAGTAAGGGTTTGGTACAGGTATTATAAAAAATTTACTAATCAATTTTAAATTCTTGACAGTCTTAATTAAAACACTAAAAGAAGTTGTCATATTGCCTTAAGTAGGTATTCTTTCTAACTTCTAAGGCTTCATAAGAACGCCCATTTTTTCATACAGCATAATTTATAGGTGAACAGTTTAATAAGACCTTTTTGAAGGTAAGTTTATCAAAAAATAAAGTTCACATTGATTTATACATAATTTTATGTTCTTTAAAACAGTATGACACACTAAATAAAAAATTAATGATTTTATATACATGTGAAATTAGAAATAACAAGTCATTCATTATTAATTATGATTTATCATATATAGCCAGGCAAAAACTTTACATGGCTATGGTGATTTTTTGTTGTTGTTTTCAAAATTTACATGAGATGCTTGTCAATTCATTTTGCTTTGTTTCAAATAATGTGCACACTTAAATGTATTCCCCTCCAGTCTCATCTGATTTTATATCTCAAAATTGCTGACTCACTGCAGTTGCAGAGATGCAGAATAACTTAGATGCATGAGAAAGAATGTTTTGGATACCCTTCACTTAGCTTATCCCTCATGCTCATGACCAAAAGCAACTCAGCACCCAAACACTTGTTATCAGCCTTCTCCTCATCTTTCAGACCCCTTTTCTGGCTAAGAAGCCTTTCAAATACATTCCTAAGATGTGGATGGCTTTGTCCTTACTTGGCCTCATTTTTCCGATGGCTTCACTGTAAAAATATGCAAAATTAGCTGCTACTTCTCTGTAACCTATTTGTGCCCTTCAAATTCCTTTTTCTTCCAATACTACTACATAGAGTAACTCATATTTCACTTAAGTAAATTCTCTAAATGAAAAAAAAAAGCATACAGAAGTCATACAGTCAAGAACATCACATAAAGAGATCCTGCCTTGAGGGGTTACTGTACGTTCTTAAAGTAGCATAAAATTACAGAAACAAGCAATGGCATTTGCTTAGACTTCTACTATTCATTAAAAGCTATTAACAGGCCAGACGCAGTGGCTCACATCTGTAATCCCAGCACTTTGGGAGGCCAAGGCTGGTGGATCACTTGAGGTCAGGAGTTCAAGACCAGCCTGGCCAACATGGTGAAACCCCGTCTCTACTAAAAATACAAAAAAAAAAAAAAAAAAAAAAGTTGGGCATGGTGGCGGGCACCTGTAATCCCAGCTACAAGGGAGGCTGAGGCAGGAGAATTGCTTGAACCCGGGAGGCAGAGGTTGCAGTGAGCTGAGGTCACACCACTGCACTCCAGCCTAGGTGACAGGGCGAGACTCCAACACACACACACACACAAAGCTATTAACATTATTTTTCAAACAAAAATTAGACTATTGAAAGAACAAAGACCCCCTATGAAAAGTCTTAATAGAATTAAACTGTAAAGATTATTAGATATTTAAAAATGTGACACTATTGAGAGAAAACACTTGATTACCCTTTCAAAGCATCACTCTTTGTTACACTGAGATAAACTCAAATATTAGCGAGTTTGACATCAGTCATTTTTAAAAAAACATAAAATGTACTTTATATTTAGA
Source organism: Pongo abelii (assembly GCF_028885655.2). NCBI lineage: Eukaryota > Metazoa > Chordata > Mammalia > Primates > Hominidae > Pongo > Pongo abelii. Next base: position 25,620,224 of record NC_071993.2, on the reverse strand, counting down.
GAAATTCAATAGACTTCACAAGTCATTCCTCAGTTTCACCTGACTGCTAAGTAAAAACAGATGTAATAATTTTTCTTTAACATTTGAACCTTTTTAATCTTGGAAGTTTCTGGTTTTTTAAAAATTTGAAATGTCAAGAACTGGGTTCTGCAAGGTAACTACTTTAAAATTCTACTGCTCACACCTAGGCAAAACAGCCCATCAACTGGTTGCTAGAACTCATCAGTAACGCCTCAGTCTTCTAAAAAAAGGAGAAAAATGTCATAATAGGAAGAGAATTTCTCAGAACTGTTAAGTTTATCTTTAACACACTGTCTATCCTCTGTAGTATGCTTGGAAATGTATGAAATGCCCAGAAAAAGTGTAAAACAAAGAAACATTTCCTGTTTTGTTTGACATTTGGAGATAGCCTAAACATTCCAGGACTTGTTATGCTCCTTATGCTATACTCTACATGTAACACAACAATTTTTGATTCTGACAAGACATTTACAAGGATACAAAAAAGTGTGATAAGCATTTCAGCAAGAAAACAAACACAAAAATGATTTAATAAGGTGTAACAGATGCCCCCTATTTGCAAGAAGAGGAAGCAGTTCAGAAATTTAAAATAGCAGTATCGTATTTGACAGGCAAGCAACAAACGTAGACTATAAAGGGTTGTAGGGTAGCGATTGTTATTTAGATGCAAAGATGATGAAGACAGGAATTTAAAACTCAATCTCTAAAATGGTATAAACATTTATAGATCAAGTTGGATTCCGATTTGCCTCAAACTTGGGAGCATTAAGAACTGCCAAATGGGTATTATAAAATTTAGTCCACATTGAATGTATCATTCTTAAAGTTGTCTGCCAAAGGACAAAGTGTAACAAAAGAGGGGAAAATATTAATTAGCTAACATCCTGTTTACATTTTTGTTGTCAGTTTTAGTCATTTGCTTCACTAAATTCTGCTGTTTCATTGGTCTTTATGCTTATCGGCGAATTATTAATATGTTGCAATTACATATCTTGATATTTTAGAGTCTTATATATTCTATCATGAACATGAGTAAGTAACGATTTTCAAATAATAAATTCACAAGTCTTAGCTAAATAATAAATGCTAACCCGTACAGAATTCATAAAGCTCACATTAACTGATGGATGTTTTAATTAGTCTTCTTTCTTATCTGTGATGAATCTTTTGCTCTAACATAGATTATTTTACACATTAGGATCAGACTATCAACTCAGAAAGACACAAAAGACAGAAGAGAAATAATTAAATACATACAGAAATCTGACAGTAGAGAATTACTGAAAAATTAAGGCAATGTTATAAAACCAAATGTTAGAAAAAAAAGTTTTATAATAAAACACATTTTTTTAAAAGCAAGTGTTTAACCTTATCAAAAGCTGAACTACTACTAAATCAGTTTCCTGGAAGTAACAAGCTTTTTGAAACTTTCTAAACTAATAACTCCAAACAGATATCTTCAGCCCAAACCTCTTTCTAACCTTTAGACTCATTTTTCATTTGTTTCCTAGATATTTCCACCTGAATGACCTATATAGAGGCACCTCAAACTCAAGATGTCAAAAACTAAATTTTTCCAACCTGCTTTTCTATTTAAGTTCCCCATCCTGGTGAAATATAATAAATAATTTACCAATGTCATAGTCAAACTATATCTGAAAAATATATATACAGGCTAGAAATAAAGAAGTGGGTTTTATGAAATATTCATGTTTAACTATTGGTATTTTTCAGAACTCCCAAAATTTTGTTGACCAACTGCCTTACTAAATAAATGAATGAGTGACTGACTGACTAAATAAATGATGAAATGGAAAAATCCAGTACTGTTGATGCATTTTCAAGGGGAGAGGAAATTCTTCATTTTTAATACATGGTCTCTTCTGTGATTTAGAGAATAAGTTAAACAGTCCAAATCTTATAAGGAGAAGGAGGAGGATAAAAAAGTAACAGAAGGAAAATGGGAGAAGTAGAAAAAACTATCTATTTATATTTGGTTTAACATACTACTAATCTTGGTTTCACAGGGATTAAAAATGGGTGAGGCAGACAGGGTGGGTGGAGGCAGAACAGGACCCAGGTGTAAATGAAATCACTGTCCTTTTACCTTTCTCACAGATGCCTTCATCTGTATTTACTGTTACTCTCCTGCCCTTAGCCCTCCCACCTCAGACAACTAATAGCTTCGTGTCACCTTTTCTGTCCTCTCATCCAGGCTTGCCTTCTTCAAGTAAGGCACATATTTCAAAGTAATTCCCTTATCCCTCCTAATCCATAACTTTCAATTTCTTCCACACCTTAATCTTTCTTACAAAGAAAAAGAATATAATACATTTCAATTAGGCTGTTAATAATTGAGAGTAATTTAATCATTTCTCCTCCAGGTCAGACTTGGAAGACAAAATAGCCAAATAGCCAACACGTAAAATCTAAAGGCAAAGATCTTTATCTCTGAAAGGTAGAGAATGACATGTTGGCACAGTGAGCCTTCTCATGTCCTCAAATATCACTGTCTGTCACTGTGACTGTTCCCATATAGAAACTAACCAAAGTATCAACATTTAATCAGAAACTGAGATATAGAATTTCCTTTTAGTAATAAAAGGAACTTCATCTTGCCAATCTTGTGTTGAAGATAATTTTTTAAGAAGGAATTCACATTTCAAAAAGGTTTTATTTCCATTTATGCATTTACATTTTATGAAGAATAAATGAATTCAGTAAAGTTGTAGGATACAAAATCAACATACAAAAATCAGTTGTGCTTCTATACATCAACAACAAACTATCTAAAAAAGAAATTAATAAAACAATCTCATTTTCAATAGCCTAAAATGAAAATATGGAAATAAATTTAACCAAGGAGGTGAAAGAGCTGTACATTAAAAACTACAAGATATTGATGAAATAAATTAAAACACAAATTAATGTGATATCCCATGTTAATGAATTGAAAAATTTAATACTGTTAAAATATCCATACTACCCAAAGTAATCTACAGATTCAATGCAATCTCTATCAAAATTCCAGTGACATTGTTCACAGAAATAGAAAAAAAAAATCCAAAAATGCATGTAAACCACAAAAGACCCCAAAACAGCTAAAGCAATTACAAGTCAAAAGAACAAAGTTGGAGGCATCAAAATACTTGACTTCAAAATATACTGCAAAGCTATAGTAATCAAAACAGCATGGCACTGGCATAAAAACCAGACACGCAAACCTATGGAACAGAATTGAGAGCCCAGAAATAAATCTATACATTTATGGTCAATTGATTTTTGATAAAGATGCCAAGAACACACAATAGAAAATGAACAGTCTCTTCAGTAAATTGTATTGGGATAATGAGATATGCATAAACAGAAGAATGAAATCAGATCCTTATCTCACATCACATAATACACATACACAAAAATCCACTCATTAATTGGAATTAATAAGAATATTAATTTTTTTAAAAGAAAACATACAAATAGCCAACTGGTATATGAAAATGTGCTCAACATCACTAATCATCAGAGAAATGAAGAAAAACAAAGATACAAGAAATAAAACTACCACAAGATGTCACCTCACATCTGTTAGAATGGCCATTATCAAAAAGACAAGAAATAACAAGTATTAGAGAAGATATGGAGGAAGGGGAATCCTTGCATACTGGTGGGATGAATGTAAATTAGTATGGCCATTATGGAAAACAGTATGATTTTTCCTCAAAAAATTAAAAATAGAATAATCGTATGATCCAGTAATCCCACTAACAGATACATAGTCAACAGAAATGAAATCAGTATGTCAAAGCGGTATCTGCACTCCCACGTTCACTGCAGCATTACTTACTACAGCCAAGACATGAAATCAGCCTTAGACTCTATCCACGGATACATAGATATAGAAAAATGTGGTGTATGTACACAATGGAATGCTATTCAGCCTTTAAAAAGCAGGAAATCCTGTCATTTGTGACAACATGGATAAATCTGGAGGACATGCTAAGTGAAATAAGCCAGAGAGAGAAAGACAAATACTGCATGATCTCACTCAGATGTGAAATCTAAGAAAGTTGAACTCATGGCAACAGAGAGTAGAATGGTGGCTGCAGGGGCTAGAGGGCAGGGGAAGTGAGGAGATACTGATCAAAGAGTAAAAACTTTCAGGTATAAGATGAATAAGTTCTGAGGATCTAATATACAGAATGGGTGGTGATGGATGTGTTAATTAATTTGGTTTTGATAATTAATAACCAGCGTATATCATATCCTTATGTTGTATACTTTGAATATATACCATCTTTGTCAATTAAATATTTCAAAATTTAAAAGAGTAAGTCCATCTAACCACAATTACCACACATCTGTGCCTCAGTAAGACCCCTAAGGCCTTGTTGAAGACAAGATATATGAGTAGATTTGCTTCCCTTTATCCATTTCTTTGATTGAAGCAAAAGTTTGTATAATAAGGAAGTCCAGCTTTTCTGATGTGACAAGTGCCATGACATGCTGGGTGGGTGCCACTTCAAGGTCCAGAACAGCAACTCTCTTCCACTGCCACAAATATACTCCATTTACTGTAGTTTTTTCTGTTTCTTTTTTGGCTACATTTTTAAGACTATAAAAGAGATATAAATGAATGAATTGCAGGAATACAAAAGCCAATTTTGGCCAGGCGCCGTGGCTCATGCCTATAATCCTAGCATTTTGTGAGGCAGGGGCAAGAGGATTATTTAACCCCAGGAGTTTGAGACCAGCCTGGGCAATGCAATGGGACCTCATCTCTACAAAAAAATATATATATATATATATATATATATATAATTAAAAGTTTTCTGGGCATGGTGGCACGCATCTGTTGTCCCAGCTACCAGGAAGGCTGAGGCGGGAGGATCGCTTGAGCCCAGGAGGTTGAGTCTGCAGTGAGCTATGTCCACACCACTGCACTTCAGCCTGGGTGACAGAGCAAGGTCATGTCTCAAAAAACAAAAACAAAAACCAAACCAAACCAAACCAAAAGAAAACAAAAAGCCAATTTGGGAGAAGGTGGGGAGATACATCCATCTAGAACCACTCTACTGGGTAAAACAGGGACCTAGAAGTATATCCAGCATTGCTAGTTCATCCATTCAAGGGAATTTTTCTCCATGAAAGACACCTCCTCGCTCTAACAAAATGTTAATAATGAATGTGGTAATGAGTAACAACAATGATAACAATAATGATGACAACAGATGCATTTTTGTACCAGCTATCATTCTAGCACTTCACACTTATTAACCCCACAAAACACATTTAACCCTCACAACAAATAGTAGATACGCACTTTATAATTGAAAAAGCCTGAGGATTAGAGAGGTTAAAAAAATATATATGGCCAAAGAAATGGATGGAACTGACATTACACACTGGTATTACTCAACTTTGCCCTAGCACTTTTAACATCCCATTTTGTAAAGCTGTCATTTTAAAATAGTATCTGGATAGTGGCTCCTGAAGCAGCTTTTACTAACCTTCTACTGAAATATAAAAACATATGTGAAATAGGAAACCACGCCCTGCTGTGAACAGGGAATTCAAAGCAGAAATACAAATAGAAGTAAAAAGTGTGAAAAACTTGTCTTCCTCACAAGTAATTGGGAAATGCAAATTAAAATTATTCTATTTGATTTTAAACCCATTTGATTAAAAAAGTTAAAAAGACTGATACTGTCTGTCAATCACTGATTAAAATGCTAAGAAGTGGGCAATTTCATGCTAATGGAAATACACATTGATGAATCCTTTGGGTAGGCAACTTTGAAGGGTCTATGAAAATTTTAAGTGTGTACTTAATTGTACCTGCAACTTCACATTTAGGGGGCTTATCTTAAAGCACTACTTAAGCACCATTTGTGTGCATGTCTGCACAAAAATATACGCACAAGAATGTTTACCAAAGCACCACTGGTACAGTACCTGTTGAAAAAGTTGAAACAGTTGGAATATCCATTAATAGGAGATGATATAACATATGGTTCATCCATATGATGTGATATTTAGCTATTCGAAAAATGAAAAAAAAACCACATATACAGACAGGCAAAAGTTCCAAGGATTTTTTAGAAATAATTCTTAAAAATCTTTATTAGATGAAGGCATGATATGAGTATGCATGCATGTATCTAACCCTTGATGGCAGATTTGGAAAAGATAAATAGAAATGGGAGGAAACAGAGGAGCTTTTACTTTCTGCTTCATATTTGTCTTTATGTGTTAATTTTGTACAACAGTAATTAACTAAAAGTCCCTATTACCAGTCAAAGAAGGGAAGAAGGAAGGAAGAGAGGAATTAATGAAGTGAGTGCAAGGAGACAGACACTCTCAGTTTAGGTCAAAACCAACAAGATGTAATCAAAGTAGAATCTATTTACAGGTGATTTAACTACCAGAATCAAGAGTAGAGATCCCTAAATTGTCTCTAGGGTCTGGCATACCATAAGCATGTAAAAATTTTTATGGAATAAGGAAGCAAGATAAGTGGAGGTAAAAAGAAAGGGAAGATGGAAAAAGTAAAGTCTACAGAAAAGGGAATTAAAGATTTATCATGTAAAAGAAAAAAACTCACAATGCCAATATCTGTCGAAGTGAAATTTAAAAAACAAACAAACAAAAACTTGAAAAAGGAAAAAAGAAGGCATGAATCCCTGAAGATGGAGAGCATCTTCAGCGCAGAACAGCCCCGGCTCACCCCTCAGCTCTTCCAGCCTTGGGTCCCCCTTGGCTCACTAGGCTTCTGTCAACCTGGTCATGTTTTATGAATGCAGCTGCTCCCCACCATACGGCTGCAGAGCTCCTCTTGTTCCTCACCCTGGCCTATTTCCACCTCCCTGCTCTCTCTCGCCTGGCTAACTTCAGCTTAGTCCTCAGGTCTAAGTTTCACTGACTTTTCACACAATGAAGGTGGTTTTAGTTTTTTGTTTTTCTGAATGTCTCCCATGTACTAGCCAAGGTGGTGGACATGGGAATGTCAGGGGAGAGGTTTTTTTTTCTGATTATTTTTATTAAATTTTGTTTTGCTTCTCAGTTTACTTAGCTCTATTTCATTTAGTAAGTCACATTTTACTGTTATTTTATAAAAACATACAATATATAAGAAATTCACGTTCTATAACTGGGTGTATTGGGATACATTTTTAAAAAATTTTAATTGGAAAATTTATGATGTACAAGAAGTTTTGATATCTGTGTACATTGAGGAAGGGCTAAATCAAGCTAATTAGCATATCCATTACCTCACATACATTTTTTGTGGTGAGAACACTTAAAATCTCCTCTCAGGGATGTTCAAGTATACAATACATTGTTATTAACTATAGTCACTATTTGGTACAACAGCTTTCCTGAACTTGTTCCTCCTATTTTATTTCCTTTGACGAACATCTTCCAGTACCCACCTCCTACCTCTGGTAACCACTGTTCTACTCTCTCCTAGGAAAGCCTTTTCTGAACTAACCACACTGGGTGATGTTCCCCATGTTTTGTGCTCACTGCACACGGTACTTCCATGAGTGTCACACTTACAACTAGAATTAATGTTGAAAGCAACATTGATAAGAATCACTTCCTTAGCAGAAAGAACATCTACCATAAACAAACACCCAAGTCTTACTTAGTAGTGAGGCAGGCATAAGACAAGGATAATAAATCCCAATATTAACACTGCAATTTTACATTATTCTGGAATTTCCATAAAATCCAATGATGTAAGAAAAAAATAAGAGCTATCAAGACTAAAATGAGACATCATTATCATGATCTGGCAGGAAGTTGTTGAAAGGAAATAATCAGAATCATACATAAGATTTGATTATAGGAATGCTTCATGTGCAGCATTATTCATATTGGAGGGAAATTACAAACAATCCAAATCTCAAAAAGTAGACAAATAGTAAAATGAATTATCATACAATCTGGTGTAATAATATGATGTCATAAAATTCAAGGTTTGGGATGCATTTAATGACTAAACAGTGTCTGATTATAACTTACATACTATAAAATATTTTCATATTAAATATTTTAAACACCAAAATTCAGAATTGTAGGTGTTTTTTACATTATTACTTAAAATTTTCAATATTTTCCAAATTCTATAAAATACATTTGTATTGCTTTACAATATGGAATAATTTAATTTCACAAAAGTATTTGACAGGATAAAGCCACAAAGAAAAATCTTCTGGAATTGTTAAAATTAAAAAGATTGACAATACCAAAATGAGAGAGGATTTACAGCAAATGGAATTTCCATACATTGATAATGGGAATTTAAAATGGTACAACCACTTTGGAAAATGGTCTTGTGGCTTTTTATAAAATTAAACACACATCTGCCCTGTGGCCAGGAAACTCTACTCCTAGGTATTCACCTAAAAGAAAGAAAAACATTTGAACACAGACTAGCGCAAGACTGTTTATAGCAACTTTATTTATAATAGCCAAAAATGGAAACAACACAAATATCTATCCAACAGGCAAAGAGAGGCACAAATTATGTAACATTCATAAAGTAAATACTCCTTGGAAATAGAAAGGGACAAGTGATGCACACAACAGACGGAGATTAATCTCAAAACTACTAAAGAAGTCAGACATAGCCAGGCGCGGTGGCTCACGCCTGTAATCCCAGCACTTTGGGAGGCCAAGGCGGGCAGATCACGAGGTCAGAAGATCGAGACCGTCCTGGCTAACACGGTGAAACCCCGTCTGTACTAAAAAAAAATACAAAAAATTAGCCAGGCTTGGTGGCGGGCGCCTGTAGTCCCAGCTACTCAGGAGGCTGAGGCAAGAGAATGGCATGAACCTAGGAGGCAGAGCTTGCAGTGAGCCGAGATCACACCACTGCACTCCAGCCTGGGTGACAGAGCGAGACTCCGTCTCCAAAAAAAAAAAAAAAAAAAAAAAGAAGTCAGACACAAAAGAGAACATCCCCTGCATGATGTCATTTATCTGAAGTTCTAGAACAGGCAGAGCTAATCTATGTTGCTAGAAATCTGAACAGCGGTCATCTCTGGTTAGGGGTGGAGGGAGGTATGGGACTGACTGCCAAGCGGCATACAGGAAACTTCTGAGGCTAATGGAGACTTCCACATCTTCATAGACATGTGGGTTATGTAGGTATGTGCATTTATTAAACTGACTGCACTGTACACTTCAAAGCATTTCACTCTATGTAAATTATACTTCCATAAAAAATAAAGGATTTGAAAATCCATATTAAAGGGGTTAAGGATAAAAAGTCAATAGATCTTTATTACCTTCACATATATGAAGTGAGTGCCACCAATTTGCAAGACTTATCATGAAAGAGGGATAAACTAGCAAATAATCCCACATTACACAACTTTCTGCTATTTCTACCATTTGTTCCTTCAGTTGCATACGTAATTAGCTCACATTTAAGCCAATGACATTTTCACGCTTTCTATTCATTTACACCTATCTGATCACTTTGCAAAGATGAAAGAAAGCCCTGCAAGAAAAGGAATGAGAAACTAACAGAAAGGAGCTCAGCATTCTCCACCCACATGCCATGAAAGACTCAGACAGAGCACCACACATAAGGTGGTAACTAAATGTATAAGCTTTGCAGTCTTTATGACCTGAGTTTCCATACTGGCTCTGCCACTTAGTGGTTCTGGGTCTTTGGGAAAATATATTAATATTCATTTAGTTTATTTTAAAAGCTATCAAAAGTTCAATTTAAATCCGATTCTTTCAAGAACATGCTATATCCAGTAAAATGTACCATAATTAATAAAATATATATGTGTACTCATTTCTCACTGCACATAAAAATTATTTTGAAAATATTATCTATAAATCTATTGTTAAATTCTGTCCTCCTTAGGTATAAACAATTTTGCCATTCAGTGAATTCTTCAATTCAATTCTGATATGAGTGAAATATTGCCAATATATTTTAATTGTGTTTAAATTCAAAATATCATTTTTTATAACCTTTTAACTTGTAAGTCACTTTTTCCTGGCATCAGATAATGCCTTTATCTGAAAGGGAACCATAAAAAACAAATAAAGCAACAAAATTCCATTTGCTGTATTAAAACTAACAGGAGATCTTGTTGGATTAATCTTTCCTATCTTATCTGCCGATTTAAAATATCACTACAGATACGAAAAGGTTGTCCTATGGCTGATGTGGAAACACTGTTGTATCATTTGCTGTTAAACATTCAGATCAATTCATGTCAGAATCTATTCATATTACCTAGTTACTTACAACTGGTTTTGGCAGACACATTTTTATAGTAACCCAACACAACAAGCAAATAGGTTAGAACTTGATTGGAGCATGAAATAATTAAATAGAATGTTTCTGGTTTACTCAATTACAATAACTATAATGGCACTTCTAGCCGTTAACACAAATGGACCATATGCCAGATAAAATACAAGAAGTTCTGAAATGAATACACATGGAAAGCCATGGACAAAGTATACTCTCTCAAGAGAATAAAATAAAGATAATCATTAAAATAGAATGCATTCGTTAACGTTAAATCAGTGCAAAAACCTATCTAACCCATTTTCAAACCCTCCTATTTTTCAATCACTGCTTTTGGAAGGCAAGAACTCTCTCACCATATGCCTGTGGTCTGAAAGCACATATCATGAAGGCTGTTCGCAAAGACTTGCAAAATTTACAAAGATGTTGTGACTTCCTGACTCACAGAGAGCTGTAAATAGAACTGAGTACTTATTTTAAGGCATCTCTGCACTAGTTCTCTGATACCAATAGAATAAATAAATCAATGCAAGTGGACATGAAAGTAATTCCATTACTTTCTCTTTCTGAATCTTAAAATACAAATCCTTCAGGTGATTAAAGTTTCGGAGAAAAGACTTAGAACAAGGCACCCCTTAGCTGAACCTTTCCTTGGTGATACATGATAGGAGTCTGCCTCTCTTCTTCATACCCTTCCTCTGAGGTACCTCTTCCATTCCCATAGCATCAGTTACCACCCCCTCATAGTAACTCAAGTCTATCTCTGGTTTTCATTTCTCTTCTGAGTCCCAGTTCTGACTTCTCTAGCTAGAGGTTCTTGAATACCTTAACCTCAGGATGTCCAAAATCAAACTCATCTTTGTCCATTCAAACCTGTTCCTTCTAAATCCTCTCTTTGTTAATGGCTTTGCAATTCATGAGGAAAATCAAATTAGAACTCTGAGAGTCCTCCTAGTCTGTCTGTCTGTGTCTGTCTGTCTCTCTCTCTCTCCCTCTCTCCTCTCTCTCTCTCTCTGCCACTACCAATATCACGTCATTTCTACTTCCTATGGTCTTTGGAAATTACCCCCTTTCTTCCACCCCTAGTGTTGCTGCCTTGAATCATGCTTTTCATCATTTCTCCTGGAAACTATTATAACAGATCCCTAATTAATCTTCATATTTCCAGTCTCACACATTCTAGGCTATCTTCCACATTCAACCAGAGAGATTTCTATAGAATACAAATGTAACCATGTCATTTTCTTTGTAAATCTTTATGATGGTCTGCTGTACATAAGTCCAAATTCCATAAGCTCAACATTTAAAGCTCTTCATATTCGAGCCCCTACCAGTCTTTCCACCTCATCTGAAACATTCCACAGCCTACATGCTGTGCTCCTTCCAGCCAGCGATTTTCTTTGAATATACTGTACCTCTTTTAATTCCAAGACTTTTGCAGATGCTGCTCTTTCTTATCTAGAAAAGTCTTACGCATCTTTTAAAGCAGTTCAAATATCATCTTTTCTAGGAAGACGTTCCTAATTTTTCCATTTAGAATCAAGCGTTACTTCCTCTGTATACCTGTTCCTTTTTTCTCTTTTATTATTATCTTTATGTCTACCATTTTTACTAGTTACTTGGAGCTGCTAGAAGATAACTTATCAAATCATAGAGTACATTCCTGTTACATCTAAGAAAGACTTTAGATTCCATCTCCATTTCAAGTTTACATATTAGTTATAGTGTAGGTATAGTTTTTCCCCAACTAATTAATACTAAGTTTTCATATAACTACATGAAGTATATGAACGGATTTTAGGCCACCTGTATAGATCAGAGAAGTTGAGTCCCCTCCTTAAGAAGTGTCATGATCTGGAGCTTTTCAGTCATGGATCAGAAGCATACACCACATGACTACTGTTCTCTAAGGAACTGTACCTCAAAATTATGATGCTTTAAAACTCAATGATATTATAAATGGTATTCTTAAATTTCCTTCTTGATGGAAACAAAATAGTGAACTTAAGATTAGAACCAAGTAGTGACATTATTCCCCACTGGTGGGTTTTTTTTTTTTTTTTTTTACCATTCTCTCATTCAGCATACACACACACACACCCCTCCAAACAAAAACACACATCTTCACATATACCACACCCACACACCCCACACATACCCGCACACTCCCACACACACACTCCTCCACACAAATGCACATACCTCCACACACACCACACACACACTCCCACAGACATACCCACACTCATACATATGCCCACATTTCCCCTACACATACATGCACCTCCACACACCCACATACACTCACACTCAAACACCACATACACACACACACACACTCACACTTACCCACATACACGACACCCCCATACACACCTACTGCACACATACACTTCCACACACACTTACAGTCACGCACATACCCTCACCCCCACTCACATATATACACATGCCCCTCCCCCACAAACACACACTCACCCCCCCCCATTATTCCTACTCTCTGGAGTATTCAGGTTTTTGAGAAAGACACACATCACAGGCTGCAGTAGAAGAAGCTGCCTACCTGTGGTTTTCAACCACCAGGAGTAATTCTTCCCCCCAGGGGATCATCTGGCAATGTTTGGAGACATTTTTGATTGTCACAACTTGCATCTAGTGGGCAGAAGCCAGGGATGCCACTTACAAAGCACAGGAGCCCTCTCCACACCAACGAATCATCTAGTCCAGCAAGCTCACAGCATACATGCTGAGAAGCCCCACGCTATAGGGAACATACCCGAAACTGCAATAGGACATAGAAAATAAATGTGGCCATGACTGACAGCATAGAAGAGGCTTCACTGAGAGTGATGGAGGAGTTGAGGTCTGAAAGATCTGTAGAAGAAACAGGAGCTGACTACATGGGGTGATGACAGAGGGAGAAAAGTACACCAGCGAGTGTTCAGTCCCTGGGGTGCATGTCTCACCAACTGAAAGAAGGGCATTGCTAGAGTACCAAAGAAAAGAAGAAGGGCTGGGAGCAGTGGCTCACAACTGTAATCCCAGAGCTTTGGGAGGACAAAGTGGAATGACCGCTTGAGGTCAGGAGTTTGAGACCAACCTTAGTAATATAGGGAGATGCCATCTCTACAAAAAAAAAAAAAAAGAGAGACAGAGTCTCGCTCTGTTGCCCAGGCTGGAGTGCAACTTGGCTCACTGTAACCTCCGCCTCCCAGGTTTAAGATATTCTCCTGCCTCAGCCTCCCAAGTAACTGGGATTACAGGCTGGTGCTACCATGCCTGGCTAATTTTTATATTTTTAATAGAGGTGGGGTTTCACCAAATTGGCCAGGCTGGTCTCGAAATCCTGACCTCAGATGATCCACCCGCCTCAGCCTCCCAAAGTGCTGGGATTACAGACATGAGCCACTACAACCACCCTCACAAAAAAAAAAAAATTTTTAATAGCCAAGCATGGCAGTACATGCCTGTAGTCTCAGCTACTCAGGAGGCTGAAGCATGTGGGATCACTTGAACCCAGGAATTTGAAGCTGCAGTGAACTATGATCACATCACTGAACTTCAACCTCTGTAACCTAGTAATACCCTGTCTCTTAAAAAAAAAAAAAATAGTGGGGTGGGGAGAGAAGTCGGTGTGGAAGTCATAGAAAGGGTCCATGTCAACCATGACCACACTGGAAGTTTTAAGTGTGGTTTAGGATTTTGGTCTCTATCCTATAGCAGTGAAAAGTCATCAGAGACTTTCGAAGAGAAGGCACTGGTATTAAAATGATAAAATCTGAATTTAGAAAACATGTTTCTGGCTGTGGGGTGAAGAATAAATTGAAGGAGGATGTTGGATGCAGGAAGGTACTATAACTTATAGTATATCAATAGAACTATATCAATAGAAGAGATGACAGTATCTTGGACTGGAATGGTAGCAGTGGGGATGGAGAGAAGAGAATTGATTCGAGGCTGTAAATTTGACAGAACTTTGAAATGGACTTAGCTATGGAGAAAGGAATAGAGCTATGTCAAGGATGAGAAATATGTGTTTCTTACTGGCTCTCTGATATATGGTGGTGGCATTCTCTGAGACAGGGAAGAGTGAAAGCGGTTTAGGTTTGGTAGGGAAAGATCTGGAAGTTTTAAACATACTGACGTATTAATATACTGGAGTATTAATATACAAGCAGAGATGTCAATTAGGCAGTTGAGACTCCAGGTCTGGAGAGAGAGAAAATGTCTGAGATTGCCCAGACAGAGATAATGGGAAAAGAGAGGGTTCTGGGTTCAACTGAACTGCAGCTGCTCCTGTTATTTATATGTGATTCTCATCTGCTGTCTTTGTTACATCTGTCTTATGTAGTTATATCTTTTAGCTTATTTCCCATATTTATCTCACTGGTGAGCCACTCGTGTTTGCTTTCTGCGATGTTGGTTTATTTGTTGCTGTGTTTAACTGCTCATTTAGTTTCAGATAAGCATGTCTCAGTTTGCTTATCTGTGTCAATGAAAAAAAATAAAAAACCTTAAAACTCCTTTCTGTTCTTGTAGCTTTTATTGTCTCTCAGTCACTTCACGCTGCTAAACACCCAGAGTAGTTTAATCAAGGGCTTTCCTTCACATTTGATTTCTTTTAGAATCAGCTTTCACAGTTGTGCCCTCTCTACATTCACAGACATTTTAAAATAAAATGTCCTTCTAGCTCCTTCATGGTCTGAGACAAACAGCTCAGGAATTTAATTTCACTGGGAGAATCCTGAATGGTTTCAAAGGGCCTTAAACTCTCCATTCACGTTCCATTGTCTCTGAAATTCACTGCCCTCAAGGAACACATCTTCACTTGGTTTCATTTCTCCCTGACTAAGGAAAGCCAAAAAGAGAGATGAACCATGATATTTTAAAGTTGTAGTGTCTATGTGATTGTGACAAACACAAGATTAACAAAGAAAAGTCTCATTTCTGGTACTCAGATGAGAAAAAATGATATTAGGTTTCAGGATATAAAAAATAATTTTCAAGGTTATAAGTCAATGATTCCCAATCTTGGAGGTATACGACAAACAGCTATGATGATTTTTTAAAGTTACATTCTTGGAGACCCTATTGCAAGAAACTCTTCTTCTTAAGGTCTGAGAAGGGGTCTGCTCAGCCTAATTTCAAAAGGCTGCACAAGGGATTCTGAAATTGATTGCATAATAGATTTAAGTGACAGCCACCCAACCCAAGCACATGAGACTTCATTGGAAAGAGCAGTCACCTGCCAACAGTGAGTGTCTAATAATAGTGACTAAATAGGACAGCCAGAGTCTAGCAGTCAGAAGGGTGAAGAACATGGAATGAATTACAAAGCAGAAAGGGCAAATTCCAAAAGACAAGAGCCAGAAAAAGGAAAACTGGTTATCTTGGCATGGCCAGTACACGTTTTGCTAATTGCTAACTGAATTGGGTATAGAGATACCTTTAAATAGAAGCAGGTAGCCAGACAGAGCACCAGAACCATGACTTCTGTGATTCTGAGTTAATAAGAAGAGTTAATAGGAAGAGAAAATTCTGTGGATAAAGAGAGTCCTGAAGCTCAAAAACAGAAGGTAAATAAACAATAAATATAGATGCTCATAACCCCCATAGTAATTATGTATTAAATTTCTACTGCCATAGGCCCACAAGGGTTATAGCCTTTTTTATTTGTTTTAAGCTTCTCTGCTATTATTATGCACCTTGCTTCCCTATCCTTTTTATTTTTCATAAGGAATATGAGGCCAAATATTTTAGAAATGAGACTATGAGTCCTACCTCTAATCTATTTTAAATTCGGGTCCTAGAGCTAAAAATTGACTGTATTACTGAAATGTCAAAGATGATCCTATCTGAATATTGTATTCTGAAAGAGAAAATAACATATACCCCTTAAGAGCCCTCAGCAGTATTGTAAAACAGTATTATACTTACATTTAGGAATGCTTTATGGAGAAATAAACTGGAAAGTTAAATGAATCAGCAGACAAACTTTAAAGACATTTTAATTTCTCAAAAATCCTGCACTTATCTAGTACTTTTATAAATAAGGGATATCACTTTGCTATTAATAATTAGCATTAAAGAGATTACTTAATTTCAGAGACTTTGCAAAGCAAGATTTTAAAAGTCAGTAAGAACGTTATTTCTGTTGAACTTAAAACTTTCTCATGTCAACTCGGCCTTTTTCCAAATGCAACAAGTATCTCCCTGTCAGATGTATTTCTTAGGCACCATTAGAAGGGTGCTATTATGGAAAATTGAAGGGGAAAATGGAAACCAATGTTCTGTTTCTACAAACATTAAGCAGCAATCAATGGGAGTGTTGAGTGACCTTTTTTCTCTTTGACTTTCTATCCTAAAGGATCCCAGCTCAAGGCATGATCAACAGTATCTTTTCAAAACAGCCCTATCCACCCCTCAAGGCTAAGTAGAGCTCGGCTCAGTCTGAAGTCAGTGGCCCAGGCTTCTGTGCTCAGCCACTATTCATTCCATTCCTTTTCTAAGATCTGTGTATGGTACAGAGAGACAAGAGAGGTAATCTGGAGGAAGAGTTCAGATCTAAAATTAAAGTGAAATCTCAGGGGAAATCTATCACTTCTAAACATTACTAACAATAAAACCTACCAACAGGTTCACCTTTACCTTCAGGAAGCCAGGTTATATAATTACAGGTGTGTGGAGGAGAACATGATTTTTTTATGGACATGAAAGGGGAAGATAAGATGGAGCCCTGATTTCATGAAAGCTCATCTCCAAAAATATTCAACGGAAAGAGAAAACGTGCAGCTCCTCACTGTGGTTGCCTTCCTGTAGCCTTAGAGCCCTGTGATTTTAACTGGGTGAAGAGAGAATGCCAAAGAACAAAATTTTTGTAGACACAATTGTAGATAATTGTTCTTTGCACTATTAAATGCAATACCAATCAAAATTCCAATAGGATTTTGCACTGAGTCTGACAAGCTTTCCACATGTTTCAAGGTAAAGACTAAAAATGTCCAAGGAATGGAGGGTATAAATTAGCTCTGCAACCTCAAGGATGGCTCCTAACCTCTCGTTTGAGGAACAATGCCACAAAAAATTAGTAGGAAGCTTCAAAATGCATAGAGGACACACACTATATAACACCAGCCAATGGATAGAACCAATGAGTAAGGTACTGAGAGATGGGGGGATAGGGGCAGAAACTGGACCAGACAACTGCTATATTTTCAGAGACAGGAGACTCGATGTGGTTTGGCTCTGTGTCCTCTCCCAAATCTCATCTTGAATTGTACTCCCATAATTCCCACGTATTGTGGGAGGGACCCAGTGGGAGATAATTGAATCATGGGGGCGGCTTCTCCCACACTGTTCTCGTGGTAGTGAATATGTCTCATGAGCTCTGACAATTTCATAAGTCGTTTCCACTTTTGCTTCTTTCTCATTCGTTCTCTTGTCTGCCACCACGTGAGACGTGCCTTGTGCCTTTCACCTTCCACCATGATTGTGAGGCCTCCCCAGCCATGTGGAACTGTGAGTCCGTTAAACCTCTTTCTTTTGTAAATTGCCTAGTCTCAGGTATGTCTTTATCAGCAGCATGAAAATGGACTAATACAAGACTTTTTCTGTAATGTGCCAGATAGCAAATATTTCAGGCCTTCCAGGTCATACCTTCTCTGTTTTAACTATTCAATTCTGCCACTGTAGCATGAAATCAGCCAGAGGCAACATGTAGACAAACAAATGTGGCTGTATTCCAATAAAACTGTATTTGTGGACACTGAAATCTGAATTTCATATAATTTTCACAAGTCATAAAATATTTTTCTCATTTGATGTTTTTTTCTAAATGGCAGCAAGCCATAGTTTGCTAATCTCTGCTATATTAGGAAATAAGACTCAAGAAATAAACCCCTGACTTCAGTTTTAACTAGGATTGGCCTAGTTATAACAATATCCTGAGTTCCTATGACAGGACTGGCTCAAGATGCCTTGCAACCATATTATTCCCACTAAAGTCATAAAATATGCTCCTTTCATTAAATTTGGAGGATGTTCATTTAATTATGAGTAAACAGTGGTTTGCAGTATGACCTCAGGAGTATCTTTAGACATCAATTTTTCCATTTGTAACTGAAGATGCTAATTACTGTTATTTCTCTCCCTCCTGGGGATTTCTCTAAAATTAATTAATGGTCACACATATCAATGCTGTAAATGCACTGAAGAATGGAGAATGAATTCATAAATCCACTTTAAGAACAAACAAATGGACATAAAACAAAGTGCCATTTGCAAAATATTTGCAGTTCATCAGATGATAACCATTCAGTTAACATAACTACCTATGCCAATATTTTCTCTTTTTTTTTGCCAATATTTTCTACCTTTCAGTTTTTTGCCTCTTCTTCCTTTGATTAGAACTTCAGAGAAACCAACCTGATCTGGGCTTTCAGCAATCCTTCTAAGTGCACTTGAACTTCATCCTCCTTTCCCCACAGTGACAATACCAAACTTTCAATAGTCTTCTCAAGTCTCTACCTAACTCTAGCCAAGAACACTTAGTAAGTGACGTTATTCCAAATCCCAGCCAGAAAATTCAAGTTAGAATTGTTTAGTTTTGTCTTAACCCCAAACATTGACATCTGCCTCATCAGCATCACTGTTGCTGTAGTCGCAGATAAAATTCAGATCTTCTGCTGTCCAAAGTGAATAGCTCCACCTGCACTCAGGTCCTATTCCCGTCTGTTACACATGGTTCCCTGCTGCATCGATTATTCCATGTTCCTCTGTATTTTCAACCTGTTATTCCCTCCTTTTGCTTATTCTCAACCTGTTATTCTCTCCTTTGTTATTCTCTCCTTATTTATAAATAAGCTCCCATATTAAAGATGAAATGTCCTTCAATCCTTGGGCTCCTCTATGGCCATTTGGTCAAGCCCTATTTTTGCTTACCTCGAGACACACTTCTGGAAAGAACGTTGTATATTTACACTCTCTACTTTTCCATCTCCAATCCATCTCTGAGCCCACTGCAATTAACTTTATGTACTTCTGAGAAGACACTGCTCAGAAACTGCTCAGACAAAAGTTCTCAATGACTTCATAATCATCAAATCAATCTAATAGGCTCATTTCCATCTGGAATTTACTGCAAATGGTGTTAAGGGCATGATCTAATATTGTATTTTTCCATATGAATAGACAGTTGTTCCTGCACTATTAAATGCAATCTCAATCAAAATCCCAATAGGGACTGGGCCCAGTGGCTCATGCCTGTAATCCCAGCAATTTGGGAGGTCTAGGAGGGTAGATTGCTTGAGTCCAGGAGTTCAAGACCAGCCTGGGCAACATGGTGAAACCCTGTCTCTACAAAAAATACAAAAATGAGCCAGGCTTGGTGATGTGCACCTGTAGTCCTAGCTACTCAGGAGGTTGGGGTGGGAGGATCTCTTGAACTCAGGAGGTGGAGGTTGCAGTGAGCTGAGATTGTACCACTGTACTCCAGCCTGGGCAATAGAGCAAGACCCTGCCTCAAAAAAGAAAAAATCCCAATAGGATTTCACACTAAGTTTGAGACAAGCTTTCCTAAATGTAATAAAGAAAAGACTAAAAATATCCAAGAGATTTTGAAGATTAATACTATCAGCTACCAACAGTTTGTCCCAGTAAAACAATTAAAACAGTGGCAAAGTTACCGTGATAAGCTTATATTAGGCCTCCTCCTTAATTGTTCTGCATCTCCTGCGACTGTTAACAACTCCCTCTGTTCTGAATCCCTCATTCTCTTTTCGTCTCTGTGAAACTCCTCCTTCAGGGGTAGCTCAGACCTCATCCCTCCATTGCTTTTGCCTCTTTCTTTTCTTCTATCTATTCCAAAGATTGTTTCAAATGTCTTCTTTCTTTACTCTAAACACTTCCCTGAAAGAGCTCAGAATTTTGCATGTTTTTAACTATCACTATCTAGTCAACATGCTATTTTTTCTGCTCCTTCTCAAATAAGATTCTTGGAAGTTTTGGTACAAGTGCTTTCTCTACTTCTTCCACCATCATATAAATGTGTACTGCTAAGTTTCCCAATAATCAGTGTTGCCAAATCCACTGCATCCTTCTCACTCCGCGTTTTATTCCATCACGCAGTAGTATCCCTGATAGTTGGCTGGTTTTTCCTTTTTAAAAATTCTGTAGCATCACAATGATCTGGCTTCCTTCCACCCTCTCTGGCCACTCTTGAATTATTCAAAGGACTTGCATTCTACTTTAATTCAAAATGTTGAAGAGTTCAGCTCTGGGCATTTTTCTTGTTTTCTTCTTTCCATACTTCCTACCTATATGGTCTCACTCATTCTTGCAGCTTAAATTCTCATGTCTTAATGCTCATGACCCTCATTTATAGCTCTTGCCCCAATTTCTCTACTAAGTTTCCAGCTCAAATATCTACCTGCCCACTTGGAATTTCAACTTGGATTTCTCATAAATAGGTTAACCATTACGATTGTCAGATAAAATACAAGATGCTCAGGTAAGTGTGAATTTCAGATAAACAACAAATAATGCTTTAGTATACACATGTCTCATGTAACACCAGGCACACACTTATGCTGTAACATTATTCATGGTTTATCTGAAAATCAAGTTTAACTAGGGATTCTGTATTTGTATTTGCTAAGTTTTTAAATCTAGTTTCAAGATGGAACTTTTGATTTTTCCTTCCCTCATCCTGCAAACCATCCTCTTCTCAGTGTTTTCCATTTTTTTTAATTTAGTAAGTAGTCCCACTCTTCACCCAGTTCCCCAAGCTACAGGAATCAATCTGGATTTTTATTTTCTCCCATGCCCCTCACATCAAATTCATTAGCAAGTCCTGCCAATTCTATCTCCAAAAAGGTATCTTACAGTTAGCCACTCTTCTCCATCTGCACTACCACGACTATCTCTTACCTAGACTAATTCAAGAGACTTCTTGTCATTTCCCCCACTTTTACACTTGTCCCTTACTAATCTATTCTCCACAGTGCAGCTAGAAAAATTGGTTTAATAATCAATCAACAGGACCACCTATACATGAGATCCCAATAAACAGATCCTCTATTCCCTTGCTTCAAATCCTTGAGTGGCTTCTGACTGCACTTCGAATAAAATAAAACTTGACCATGTCCTGTAGGCCTCTGGATGATTGAGTCCTGATGACCTCTCCAAACTCACCTCTCCACTCTGCCACTGTTGTCCATCTGTGATGGCATCCTTCAGTTTCTAGGACACTTCAAGCTGCTTCACACTTGGGTGCCTTCATAGACATAATTTTTTCTGGGATACCCGTTTTCTACCCCTATTCTTCCCCCACCCCCACCCCGCCCACCTCCTGGTTATCCTTGAGGGCACAGGTTAAATGTCAGGACCTCAGAGAAATCTTCAGAAACAACCTCATTTAAAAAGATTCTCCCCAACCCATTATCTCTCCAACCTTATTATCCTTTCTCACTTTGTTACTTTCCTTCATGTCACTTAGCATTACTTATATTAATTTATATATTCACTGGTCTTTACACCCCTACAAGATTATGAACTCTACCCATAGGATCACAGAGGATGCCTGTTTTGTTCATCATTTATAAACAATGCCTGAGAACTTAGTGCACCCTCAAAACACACTAAATGAATGACTTACAAACCTATTTGTGTAGTGCCAGACCATATGTCTAACATCCTTAGATAGCTCAACAATTTATCTCAGCTGCCAATAGGATAAAGTGCAAATGCTTAGCCAGGTTTTCCTCTGTAATATCTATGCATATATATCTTTCTGCCTAGACTGTCCGTCTTATATTCTATTAGTCTGATGAGTGAAATTCCTTTTTCAAGACTCTTATTACTTTTTTGAAGTCTTCTCAGACCACCCAAGGTAGACTTAACCATATGGATTTTTATGCTGCTGTCATATTCTGTACGTGCCCTTATTAACAGCTAGTATTTATTGAGCACTTTTTATAGGAAATTGATTGTAATAAGAAGTTTATAAACATTCCACACATTTAAGCTTCTCTACAACCCTAGGGTATTAGGTTTATTATTATCTCCCTTATACAGAGGAGAACACTGACATAAAAGAAGGTTTAAAAGCTATCACATGAGAGGCCAGGAAAAAAAAGTCCTAGATAGATGGACTTTAAAGTCTGTGACCTTAATCACTATTCTCAACACACTGTGCTACATGTATTTATATATATTTCCTTATATTCCTTTCTCCATTAGATTGTGAGCTTCTTGTGGGCAAACAAGTATCAACATCATTTTCATAAACCTAGCTAAACATTCCTGAACAAATGATTAATGAAGGCATTAATTTATAACTGTGCAAAGTCCTTTGCTTATGTAACATTTGATGGGATTTAATGAAAATTCTAGAAATTTGGAAAAACCACCACCGATTGATGTCTCACAATATTTTTCAAATAGCAAGCAATTTGGTATATTTATAAAGCTCTTTTTTAGCATATTTGATAAGTAACTGGCTTTACTACTCAAGCAGACATAAGTAAATATAAGTACCTCAAGAGAATGTGGTAATAGAGCTTGGTAATCACTAAGCATTTTATATGTCTTAAGACATATACAAATATGTTATAATCACTTTACTCATTCTTCATAACTCATAATTAGTATTGCAGCCACCAGATGGAGTAGCAGGTTATTTAAATGATTTCTTTTTTTTTTTTTTTTTTGAGACAGAGTCTTGCTCTGTCACCCAGGCTGGAGTGCAGTGGCGCATCTCAGCTCACTGCAAGCTCCACCTCCCGGGTTCACGCCGCCATTCTCCTGCCTCAGTCTCCTGAGTAACTGGGACTACAGGTGCCCTCCACCATGCCCGGCTAATTTTTTTTATTTTTAGTAGAGACGGGGTTTCACCGTGTTAGCCAGGATGGTCTCGATCTCCTGACCTCGTGATCCACCCACCTTGGCCTCCCAAAGTGCTGGGATTACAGGCGTGAGCCACCACGCCTGACCAATTTAAATGATATTCTTAAGGAGAACACAGAGAAAGAGATCCAAGTCAGGTTCAGTGGCTCATGTCTGTAACAGGACCAGCATATTAGGAGCCCAAGGCAAGAGGATCACTTGAGATCAGGAGTTCGAGACCAGACTGGGCAACATGGCAAGAACCCCACCTGTACCAAAAAAAAAAAGGAAAGAAAGAAAGGAAAATGCCCTTCAGATAAACTACTTTTCTCTATTCCCCTGCTTCTCTCCTTATTTACCCTTACCAACACCTTGACATTCATATATGCATATGCACACGCATGCACGCACACGCGCACACACACACACACACCCCCTAACTAAACCATCACCTTTTTGCTCCTTGAGTTCAGGCATTAAATGATACTGCTAAATTCAAAAGTGTGTAGTAACACCAAAAAGCAGGGCCAAGGAACATATAAAACCATTAAACTGGTGCTATGGAAGAACTTAATTTATTCAGTTTGCTGTAGGCATCCAGCAAGAATGAGGCATCTGGCACGTAAGTTTCAATGAGGCAGAGAGAATAGAGAGAATAAGAAAAAAAAGAATTTACGCAGGCCTAGAACTTAGATTACTACAATGGGGCCAGAGTTGACTGGGTCTATTCTTTCAAAGTTTAAGAGCGAATTACATTGTAAACGTGTGAGAGATAGGCTAGCACAGTAGTTAACAGGTATAATGGGCTGTAAAGTCAAACAGACCTGAGTATAAATCCTAGCTTCCCCAAGTAACATTAGGCTGGTTCCTTAAATTCTTTAGGCTTTGGGTTTATTCAAATGTAAAATGAGGATAATATCCAACTAAAATGGTGACTGTAAGAATCCTGTAGCCCCAAAGTCATTCACTATAGGTGATACTGTTTCATGATACCATACATGATACATTATACTGTTTCATTGTGATCATAGTCTGATACATTCTTTATTTCTTTATTATCTATCACTACCAACCCCACACTGGAACAGAAACTCCTTAAGGGTACAGTTCTTGTTTGTCCTGTTCATTATTATACACCCAGTATGGATAATAATTCCAAGCACTAAGCAGATGTTCAGCAGATGAATGATGAATCAAAAGAATGAATGAAGGAAGGCAAGCAGAGAGTGAGGGAGAAGAATAAGAGAAAGGAAAAAGAAAAAATTGGGAAGTGCTCAAGCCTGGTGCTTAGGACATAATAAAATTTCAATAAATGGAGGAAATGCAATAGGGAATGTGATGGTTAAATACTACATTAAAAACATTTCACCCATCATTTAATATTTTACAAGTATTTTATAGGTTACATATGTAAATGCATGATGACCTAACCCAATTTTGAACATATAATTTTTCCCAGTTTGCACTACATATAGTGCTATATGTACATATATGCAGGTATTTGTACATCTTTGTGCACATATATGTTTAGTACAGACTTCTAGAATTGAAACGACCATGCACTTTTAATTCTATTACATCTATATCAAACTTCACCCAAACATTCTATCAGTTTACACAGTCGTCAGCAATAGATGGGAGTAGTTAGTTCCTAACACCTTCACCAACAGAGAGAATTATTATTTTTATGGACGTACATGCCATTGCTTTAATTTGCATTTATTAATACTCATGGAAATAGAGAATATATTTTTATAAAGTTCTGATTAATACTCTTAGCCCCTCTTTCTACTGAGTGTTTTTCTTTTTCTTCGTGGTTCCTAAGAGGTTTGTTTGATTGGTTTTTAGGTTAAGGATGCTAATTCCTTGCTACTATATAAAGATATAGTAGTATTTTTCATTTACCTTTTAATTGTTTAAATGTTACATTCAGTTCTAAAACCCACCCTTTGCATTTTAAAAGCCCAGTGACCAGAGAATGTAGACATTCCTGATCCCTAACAAAAGAAGTTTTAAGGAAAGGTAATCTACAAATGAGCTAAATAATTTTCAAAATAACAAGAAAAAATAAATATTTGAAACTCTGAATTTGAGCTGTGGGACTAAGCTTCATTTGAAACTCAAAAAATATTTGCTTTTTGACAAAATACACGGAGGTATGTGTTGTGTGCTGGCATGGAGGCCATATATTTTTCAGATAAAACTTCTGGCATTTTAGTGACATATACCATGCATATTTGTTCGAAGAAAAGTAAAAATTGGTAAGAATTGGAAGTACTACATTTTATTTGAAATTCACTTATGTTTAAATAATTAGGGAAAAGCACCTGTGACAATTACTTTTCAAACTATCTCAAGTTCAAAATGCCTGAGAATTGGCTAGTAGGCTATGCAATGAGATAACTCCCAGTAAATTCAATATATCTTGGATAGATATAGTATTTCATCCTCTGTAGAAACCCTGAATGTTAATATAATTCTTCAGGTGGGCTATCCCCAAACAGAACAGTTCCGCTGGCCATGCTGACTGTTCTGCTTATACCCAACTGTAATGCTAAAGATGGCCCTACGCATATTTCACAGGCTCCGAAGAAGATAATTTGGAAGTTACTTCAAAAAGCATGATTATACTGCTCTAAACTTCAAGCCTAGCACTTCAGGTTTCTTCATATATACATCTGAATTTACTGCATGAAAATAAAATGTTATGCAAATAAAATCAAGCGTCGCATTACAGAATCAAATATTTCATTGCAAATGACATAAATTTTAATTATTACTTGTCTTCTTACCCCCATAAGGACAAAGGTACGGAATTGAAAGCGGTGATACATTCTCCTTTGGTAACTCTTGAAATGGTCCGGAAATCCCTTCAATCTGTCTTCAAATACACGTAGGATATTAAAAGTTCATCTCACATTAGCTAGTATAATATGATTCCTATTTGTGGATTCCATATTCCCGTGAACTGCTTACGACATTAATCAAGCTTGACTTTGGAGTACATATACTTTTTAATCTCAAACTCTTGGACCCCTTAAAAGAGTTCTCTGGATCCAATTACACTTATGTCCAAAATATATTAGCCACTGAAATGACAGTCTCATCAGTGCCAGCTAATCTTTTTATATAATTAATGAAGAGTTTGGATCTACCAGATTCAAAGAGTCAAAGAATATTAATGCTTGAATTTTTAAAGAAGTTACCTAGTCAAATGTGTCATTTTAAAGAAAAGGAATACCAGTAGAATTTTAGTCTCTTAACTCCCAAGTGACAAGAAAATAGATATTAAATAAAATGATTTTTAATATAAGTAATAGTAGTACTGTTCAACAGAAAAACAAGTAAATATTTTACAAAAACTAAGTTTCTCTTATAATATTACCTTAACATTGTTTTGCTATATTATCTACAAATCCATTTCTTCATCAAATACATCCTGTCAGTGAAACAAACGTATAAAGCAATCCAACATAATTTATATACTCCAACTCATTCATCTTTTAGTAAGAGGTATGATTATAAAAGAATGATGTTAATTTTGTTATTTTGTATATAAAGAGGAAGATTGAGTAATTATTGTATGGACATAGTCAGACAGGTTTAAATTCATGAAAACCATGAATACAAGGTTACCTAATCAGCCCTACACTGGGTATTATATTAAATGGAAACACATATATAAAAGTAAATGTTAACTTAAGAAAAACAGTAATGATTAAATCTGTTGTGGGGTGGAGCAAATATGTAAATTCAATCCAAAGTCCGCAAAGCTCATATGTAAGAACTTGATGTGAAAGGAAGAATCCATATCAAGTCTAAGATTTTCTGACTGATATAAAATACTAAAGAATGCAAGTATTTCTAGGTGGTATGGTGATGTGAGCAAGGCATGCAAGTGCCAATCTTCTCTCATTCCAAAATTGAAATTATGTAAATTATACAAATTTATAAAACCTATATTAGCAGTAACAACCAGCCATCAGTGGTGTTTCTATATCAGTAAATGGGAAATTTTATAGGTAGATACAATACTGACTGAAAGAAACTATTATGGTCCAACCAGTGACCAGTTCCTGAAAAAAACATATTCTCTGCATTTCCGTCATCACTGAGTAGGCTTAAGGTTAGCAACAGTATAAATAAGCACACACAGCAGAGGTCAAACTTGAAAATGGTGTAGCAAGAGGTAGGAGTAAAAGAGGGTGGCAGGAAGTATATGAGTCTCCCTCCATAATGATTGTTCCTTATCAGAAGCCCAAAGAGTAAGTGCCCCACGTCACTAATACAGTGGTTTGACCTTCTCCCGACACCCTTCACACCCACTGCTATATCGTTAATTGATAATCATCTATTTCTCTTTAACCTTCTGTCTGAGCTTTGGAGTTACTCTTGACAGAATTCTGCTTATCCACCATTTGACTACAGATTAATATAGGAAAAGATAAGGACAAAAAGACAAA
This sequence comes from Pongo abelii, assembly GCF_028885655.2. Lineage (NCBI taxonomy): Eukaryota > Metazoa > Chordata > Mammalia > Primates > Hominidae > Pongo > Pongo abelii. The sequence continues at coordinate 25,592,576 of NC_071993.2, read as the reverse complement.
GTTAGTGCAATTGAAAAAAATCCATAATTTTTGAAGAACTGTTTCTTAAAGAGATGTATAGCAAAAAATATTAAAAATATCTAATTTGAATTATTGGCAATAATCTAGAGGACTTTGCATCATTGAAACTGTGGTAAGTAAAACTCATACTAGCACACATCATTTTATCGAGCTTCACTTTATTGCACTCCACAGATACTGCCTTGTTTACAAATTAAAGGTTTGTGAAAACCTTGCATCAAGCAAATCTCTCAATGACGTTCTTCCAACAGCATGTGCTCACTTCACGTCTCTGTCACATTTTGGTAATTCTCACAACATTTTCATTATTATTATATCTGTTGTGGTGATTGGTGATCACACATCTTTCATGTTACTCTTGTAATTGTTTTGGGGCACCATGAACCGCACCCATGTAAGACAGCAAACTTCATAAATGTTGTGTATTCTGACTGCTCCACTGACTGGCAGTTCTCCTGTACCTCTCCCCATCCTTGGGCCCTATTCCCTGAGACATAACAATCTTCAAACTAGATCAATTAATAACCATACAATGGTCTCTAAGTATTCAAAAAAAGGAAAAGTCACATGTTTCTTCCTTCAAATCAAAAACTAGAAATGATTACAGTTAGGGAGGCATATCGAAAGCTGAGATGAGCTAAAAACTAGGCCCCTTGTGCCAAATAGTAAACTAAGTAGTAAATGCAAAGGAAAAGTTACTGACGGAAATTAAAAGTGCTACTCCAGTGAACGCACAAATGATAAGAAAGCAAAATAGCCTTATTGCTAACATGGAGAAAGTTTGAGTGGTCTGGATAGCAGATTAATGCAGCCACAACATTCCTTTAAGGCAAAGCTTAATCCAGAGCAAGACCATAACTCTCTTCAATTCGATGAAGGCTGAGAGAGGTCCACATTTTACATATGATGAAACTCATCTAGAGAGATTCCATGACTTGCTAAACTACACAACCTTAGTGTCATACAACTAGAAAATTAAAGAACCAGAATTTTAACTCAGTTTGTTTAACCCCCATACCTTCACAGATAAAGAGAGAAGACATAAAGAACAATTACACACAGATTAAAAACAGTTGCTCCATATTAAAATAACACGTATATAGTGAACAGCAGCTTGGAAACTGCTGAAAGCTGAAGGAGTGAAATAGAGGACAATCTTGATCTGCTTCTCAAAGCACAAAGGAAACCACACAAATATAACACAATAAAAACATAGAAAAAGAAAGCTGGAGAGCCAACCTATATGCAATAGGAGGTCCTAAGAGAGAAGCCAAGGAGTGCTAAAGCAGAAGAGGTAATATAAGAAATAACCCATAAAATGGGATTGTTTGTTTTGTTCTTGCTGATTTGTTTAAATCCCTTGTAGATTCTGGGTATTAGTCCTTTGTCAGAAGCACAGGTCATGAAGATTTTCTCCCACTCTGTGGGCCGTTTAGTCTGCTAATTATTTCTTTTGCTCTACAGGAGCTTTTTTGTTTAAGTACCATCTATTTATCTTTGTTTTTGTTGCTTTTGCTTTTGGGTTCTTGGTGGGCTAAGGACATGAACAGACAACTCTCAAAAGAAGATATACAAATGGCCGATGAACATATGAAAAAATGTTCAACATCACCAATTATCAGGGAAATGCAAATTAAAACTGCAGTGTGATACCACTTTCACTCCTGCAAGAATGGCCATAATCAAAAAATAATAGACATTGGCATGGATGTGCTGAAAAGGGAACACTTTTACACTATTGGTGGAAATGTAAATTTGTAAAACTACTATGGAAAACAGTGTGGAGAATCCTTAAAGAACTCAGGATACAAAATCCATGTTCAAAAATCACAAGCATTCCTATACACAAATAACAGACAGACAGACAGCCAAATCAAGAGTGAACTCCCATTCACAATTGAAGAGAATAAAATACCTATGAATCTAGCTTACAAGAGATGTGAAGGGCCACTTCAAGGAGAACTACAAACCACTGCTCAATGAAATAAAAGAGGAGACAAACAAATGGAAGAACATTCCATGCTCATGGACAGGAAGAATCAATGTCGTGAAAATGGCCATACTTCCCAAGGTAAATTATAGATTCACTGCCATCCCCATCAAGTTACCAAAGACTTTCTTCACAGAATTGGAAAAAACTACTTTAAATTTCATATGGAACCAAAAAAGAGCCTGCGTTGCCAAGATAATCCTAAGCAAGAAGAACAAAGCTGGAGGCATCATGCCAGCTGACTTCAAACTATACAAGGCTACAGTAACCAAAACAGCATGGTACTGGTACCAAAACAGAGATATAGACCAATGGAACAGAACAGAGCCCTCAGAAATAACACCACATATCTACAACCATCTGCTCTTTGGCAAACCTGACAAAAAGAAGAAATGGAGAAAGGATTCCCTATTTAATAAATGGTGCTGGGAAAACTGGCTAGCCATATGTAGAAAGCTGAAACTGGATCCCTTCCTTACACCTTATACAAAAATTAATTCAAGATGGATTAAAGACTTAAACGTTAGACCTAAAACCATAAAAACCCTAAAAGAAAACCTAGGCAATACCATTCAGGACATAGGCATGGGCAAGGACTTCATGTCTAAAACACTAAAAGCAATGGCAACAAAAGCCAAAATTGACAAATGGGATCTAATTCAACTAAAGAGCTTCTGCACAGCAAAAGAAACTGCCATCAGAGTGAACAGGCAACCTACAGAATGGGAGAAAAATTTTGCAGTCTACCCATCTGACAAAGGGCTAATATCCAGAATCTACAAAGAACTTAAATTTACAAGAAAAAATCAAACAACCCCATCAAAAAGTGGGCAAAGGATATGAACAGACACTTTTCAAATGAAGATATTTATGCAGCCAACAGACACATGAAAAAATGCTCATCATCACTGGCCATCAGAGAAATGGAAATCAAAACCACAATGAGATACCATCTCACACCAGTTAGAATGGCAATCATCAAAAAGTCAGGAAACAACAAGTGCTCGAGAGGATGTGGAGAAATAGGAACACTTTTACACTGTTGGTGGGAGTGTAAATTAGTTCAACCACTGCGGAAGACAGTGTGGCGATTCCTCAAGGATCTAGAACTAGAAATACCATTTGACCCAGCAATCCCATTACTGGGTATATACCCAAAGGATTATAAATCATGCTACTATAAAGACACATGCACACGTATGTTTATTGTGACACTATTCACAATAGCAAAGACTTGAAACCAACCCAAATGTCCATCAATGATAGACTGAAGAAAATGTGGCACATACACACCATGGAATACTACACAGCCATAAAAATGGATGAGTTCACGTCCTTTGTAGGGACATGGATGAAGCTGGAAACCATCATTCTCAGAAAACTATCTCAGGACAGAGAACCAAACACTGCATGTTCTCACTCATAGGTGGGAATTGAACAATGAGAAAACTTGGACACAGGGCAGGGAACATCACACACTGGGGCCTGTCATGGGGTGGGGGCATGGGGGAGGGATAGCATTAAGAGAAATACCTAATGTAATGACGAATTAATGGGTGCAGCAAACCAACATGGCACATGTATACAGATGTAACAAACCTGCACATTGTGCACATGTACCCTAGGACTTAAAGTATTAAAAAAAAAAAAAAAGAACTAAAAGTAGATCTACCATTTGATCCAGCAATCCCACTATCAGGTATCTACCCAGAAGAAAAGAAGTCATTATACTAAAAAGATATCTGCATATGCATGTTTATAGCAGCACAATTCACAATTGCAAAAATATGGAATCAGCTCAAATGTCCACCAATTAACTAGTGGATAAAGAAAATGTGGTGTGTGTGTGTGTGTGTGTATATATATGTGTATATACATATATATACACATATGTACATATACATATGTGTATATACGTGTATATATGTATACATATATGTGTATATATACATATATACACATATGTACACATATGTACATGTGTATATGTACACATGTACACATATGTACATATATGTACATTTGTATGTGTACATATATGTACATTTGTATGTGTACATATATGTACATTTGTATGTGTACATATATGTGTACATATATGTATGTGTGTATATGTATACATATATACATATATGTGTGTGTATATATGTATACATATATACAGATATATGTATGTGTGTATATATGTATACATATATACACACATACATATATATACACACAGACATACCATGGAATACTACTGAGCCATAAAAAGTAAAACAATGGCATTCGCAGCAACCTGGATGGAACTGGAAACTATTATTGTAAGTGAAGTAACTCAGGAATGGAAAACCAAACATTGTATGTTCTCACTCATAACTGGGAGCTGAGCTATGAGGACGCAAAGACATAAGAATGATATGATGAACTTTAGGGACTTGGGGGAAGTGTGGGAGGGGGGTAGGGAATAAAATACTATACACTGGGTACAGTGTACACTGCTCAGGTGATGGGTGCACCAAAATCTCAGAAATCACCACTAAAGAACTTATTCGTGTAACCCAACACCACGTTTCCCAAAAACCTACTGAAATAAAAAATAATAACACAAGAAATTCTCCAATCTCAGGAAAAAATTCAAGCTGAAATTGGAGAGTATATGTCACTTTTGTTTGCAAATACAATGAAAAGAGAATAGATGATGGTAAGAGAAAGTCAAAAAGCATTCAGATGAGGAATTCTGTTATATAAAGCAGCAGTTTCCAACCATTTTGGCACAGGAACTGGGTTCGTGGAAGATAATTTTTCCATGGACGGAGGTGTGGAGGGTGTGGGGGGGGTGATGGTTTCAGGAGGAAACTGTTCCACCTCAGATCATCAGGCATTAGATTCTCATAAGGAGTGCACATGTGCAGTTCACAATAGGGTTTGTGCCCCTATGAGAATCTAATGCCAAGGCTAATCTGACAGCAGGTGGAGCGTAGGTGCTAATGCTGGCTCACCCATCGCCACTCACTTCCTGCTGTGCAGCCCCAGGGGTTTTGGACCCCTGCTATAAAGGACAAAAAGTGGGCCATGTTCAATTCTAGATGGTAAATAAAGTGGTAATAACAGGGCTTTTGGAGAAAAAGACAGTAACCCCAAATTCTGCCCAGAGCCACGTTGTTGCCATATAGAAGCAACAGTCGGTGGTGGGTGAATGGTCAGGTTTGACAGGCATCTAAAACTACCATTTACTGAACAAACCACTTGAGGATACAGACATTTCATAATGAGAAAATATTGGCCAAAAGTCAGAACTCAAAAGCAAGAAATTACAGTTAGAAAGGTCCAATAGTGAGCAATTATACCAAATAAACATATAGAAAGTCCCCACAATTTCCTTAAATGTAGTGAGAATCAAAAAAATTAGAGAATTGTTTTGCTTTTGAAATTGGTTGCTCTTATTGAAAACTGATGGCAGGTAACTCTAGATTAAATTTTAATAAACTGGGAAGGGGGAGAAAAGGAAAAAATAAAAGCACCAAATTTTGTATTCATATTCCATTAAAGGGAGCAAAAATAATATTGTTTTAATAATGTGATATTTTATTAGTTCAATAGAATTAAAATAATGTTATATTTATTTGTTTAATAGAATAAGATTTAAGATTAATTTTGTAGACCTTAGAAAAACAAAAATTGAAGGAAGTATCATCCATTATAAACCTATAGAAGTAAATAACATCATCCTATATTGGGTATAGCAGCAGGCCACTACTAGAATTAGGTTTAAGAAAAAAAATTTATAAATCAGTAAGGAACTTCTACAATACCCCTATAGGTGGACTAAAGGTACAAGAAATGCTACAGGTCTTGCCTTCTAACCATTAGACCAGTTTTTATGTATTATGTATTTTCACATATTATAACATACTTCCCTCCCATAAATCACAGGAAATAGAAAGCATGAAGGAGGACCATCAATTGCTAAGTACAAAAGAAAAATCATAGACTTGATATTCATTGGGACTATGGAAGATAATATGTGAGATAATCCATTTAACTAAAGGACAATACAAATCATAAAACCTATTTATAAAAAGTGATATATCATAATACTTACGAATAAATTTAACCAAGGAGGCAAAAGGCTTATATACTGAAAACTAAAAACATTACTAAGAGAAATGAAAGACACATATAAGTAGAAAGATATTTTGTGTTTATTGATTAGAAGACTTAATACTGTTAAGATGGCAATACTACCCAAAGCAATCTACAGATTCAATGCAAACTTGATCAAAATCCCAGCAATAGTTTTGTAGAAACAGAAAAACACATCCTAAAATTTACATAAAATTTCAAGGCAGCTCAAATAGCCAAAACAATTTTAAAAAGAATAAAGTTGGAGGACTCACTCTTTCTGATTTCAAAATTTACTACAAAGCTATAGTAATCAAAACAATGTAGTATTGGCATAAAGAGAGGCACACAGACCAACGGAATAGAGTAAAAAGCCCAGAAATACACCTTAACATATATGATAAAATGATCTTTGGCAAGGGTGACAGGACAACTCTACAGGGAAAGGACTATATCTTCAACAAATGGTGTTAGGAAAACTGGAAATTCACATGCAAAAAAGAATGAAGTTGGATTCTGATCTTATACTATACATAAAAATTAACTCAAAATGGATTAAAGACCTAATGTGAGTCCTAAAACTATAAAATTCCCAGAAGAAAACATAGAGGAAAAGCATTATGACTTTAGATTTGGCTATCATTTCTTGCATATGACACCAAAAGCACAAGTGACAAAAGAAAAAATAGATACACCTCATCAAAATTAAAGACACTGGGGGCCAAGCAAGGTAGCTCATGTTGGTAATCTCAGCATTTTGGGAGGCTGGGGCAGGAGGACTGCTTGAGGACAGGAGTTCGAGGCCAGTCTTGGCAACATAGCAAGACTCCATCTCTACAAAAAATATTTCAAAAATAGCCGGGGTTGGTGGCATGCATCTGTAGTCCTAGCTACTCAGAAAGCTGAGGTGGGAGGGTTGCTTGAGCCCAGGAGTTTGAGGCTGCAGTGAGCTATGATCATACCACTGCATTATAGCCTGAGTAACTGAGCAAAACCTAGTCTCAAGTAAATAAATAAATAAATAATTTTGGGGCTTCAAAAGACCCTATTAAGAAAGTAAAAAGAAAAATCACAGAATGGGAGAAAATATTTGCAAACCATATATTTAGTAAGAGATTAATATACAGCATATATAAGGAACTCCTACAACTCAACAATGAAAAACCAAATAACCTGATGAAGAAATGGGCAAAGGCAGAACACAGAGGATTTTTAGAGCAGTAAAACTAGTCTGCATGATAATATAATTGTGGATAAATGCATTATACGTTAGTCCAAAGTCACAGAATGTACAACATAAAGAGTGAACCATAACATAGACTTGTGAAAATAAAATGGGCAAAAGATTTGAATAGACATTACTTTAAAGAAGATATATAAATGGCTCATGGCACATGAAAATATGTTCAACTGTCACTAATCATTAGGAAAATGGAAGTCAAACCCACAATGAGATACCACTTCACACTCATTAAGATGGCTAATACTAAAACAACAACAACAACAACAACAAAACAACAACAGAAAATGACAAATGTAGATTAGGGTATGGAGGAACTATAAACCTTTCAAACTGCTGGTGGAAAATGGTGGGGCCTCTGTGAAAAACTGTTTGGTGGTTCCTCAAATCACTAAACATAGAATTATATGATCCAGCAGTTCCATTACTAGGTATATAGCAAAAGAATTTAAAATAAATATTCATATAGATACTTGTACATGAATGTTCACAGCAGCATCATTCACAATAGCCAAAAAGTAGAAACAACTCAAATGGCCATCAACAGATGAATGGAAAAACAAAATGTGGTATATACATATGATAAAATGTTATTCATCATCAAGAAGAAATCAGGTTATAATATATGGTACCACATCAATGAATCTTGAAAACATTATGCTAAATAAAATAAGTCAGATATAAATGAATAAATATTACACGATTCCACTTATAGAAGGCATAAACATAGGCAAATTTGTAGCAACAGAAAGTAGAAGAGAGGTTACCAAGGGATAGAAAAATGGGATGTTATTGTACAATGGGTAGAGAGTTTGGTTTGTGATGATAAAAAAAAGTTCTGAAAATGAACAATAAAAATTTTACTAAAATAAAAATATGACATACCTATCTTTATTTTACCAAAATAGTCATTAGAACATCATAATTAACCTATTAGAATTTCACTTAAAAAAATCACTTCACATACTATATTAAAACATCTCATTTTCAAACAAAAAATTAGCATTGTTATTAAATCTCTTGTCAACTTCTAATTTTTTAAAAAGAAAGATGATAGAAATAGAGGAGAAAATACCAACTACAGTGTGTTCACGTTTTTAAAAAATCAATCTTTTCTTCTAAATTACTAAACTCAAAACATGCTAAAATTTACTAAAAATAAGTCAAACAAAAGATTATTTTCAGAAATGGTATATGCTGCTGTTCCTTCCAGTGTACCTTGTTTCTCTGAAATTTTCATCTGAAAATAAATTATACTAACACTTGACATTATTAAGCTGTAAGGAACCATACTCTCTCTTTGCGATCACGAATAGAAAAATGTTACTTATCATAATATTTAGTAAAAAATGTAGAATAAATTAAAAATATTTAATATTCAGGCTCTTTAAAATACTGTTTTAAAATTCTTGTTATTTTAGAAGAACACACTGGGCTCAAAATTATTCACAGTTTACTGACAGATTTCATCTTTAACCAAAGGCATAGGGACAAATGTGTGTAATTAGTTTCCTAAATGTTTCTGCAGAGTGAATTTTAATTTGCTCTCGGAGGTGTCATCCCACAAGTCCCACCCTGGAGTATAATGGAATCTCATTTGTGTCATTTAAAATGATAAAATGTTAAACCAATATTTCATCAATGATGGTTAGTAGTTAGTTACTATAGAGTTGATATTTTGGGCCTGGACAAATCTCTTTCAATTAAATGTACTAAAAATTAGACTTTCCTGGAAGAACCATGCAAATGAAAGACATAAGTATCTATACTATGTTATGTCTCTTCAACATGATCACCTAATATTTCATTTGAGAACAGAGAACTCTCTATTACCCCTACACATATTTGCTTGCTGCCCAAAAGGACTGGTTCAGCTGCTAGGTTTGACACTGCTATTGGTTTTCCTGTCTTTGATTTGCCAATTCACGGAACTACTCTAATATAAATAAAAGGAGCCTCAGTTCCAAAATGGTCCCTTTCTAGCAGGCCCTCAATGACATATGGTGCACATACGAAAGTCAACTAAGATGTGACATTTTAGGAATTCTGGTGAAACTGGATTAAAGAACATGGTTCACATGTCAGCAAAAGAGGAAGTAGAGAAAAAGTCTCAGATTCTAGCTTAGGTGCCATCCCTAGCCAGGTGTTTCCTGGCCCTCCCTCAGGGTGTCTTCTGGCATCTGAGAGCATGTACTTCTCTTCAGGTGTGTGTCTAGGTAGATGCCTCAGCCATCATTAGCACACGGGATTCTATCCCCAGGTTCACCTACTATAACAGCACATAGTTTCACAATCAACTGCCTTCTTGTTCTTGATAGGGAATAGAACCTCGAATTTGGTTTCACTCGGTGAATACCTTTTGAAAACTCAGTAAAGACCAGCAGTATTTATAAAAGTTTATATGAAGGATTTGCAGCCCTCCTATTTTTCAAGATCCAGGAGAAAAAAATAGATTTCATGCATAGAATCTGCTTAGAGTCCTAAGAATGGTTCTGAGGCTGATTCTGAATGAAATGGGAAAGAGAACCATGTGTGTCTACCATAGTCATGTAGCAGTAACATGTGGGCTGCACAGTGGCCAACCGTGATCTAGACACTCTAAAAGTACCTGCATTAACATCAGCCAAGAATAGTGTATCAGGACCACATTATGACACCCCTAAAGAGTTGATTTGCCTGTGCTGTATTTAAGTATTCAAACATCAGCACACATTGGGGAAATTAACAGAAACAGAGCCATGACTAGCCATATGTAGAAAGCTGAAACTGGATCCCTTCCTTACACCTTATACAAAAATTAACTCAAGATGGATTAAAGACTTAAACATTAGACCTAAAACCATAAAAACCCTAGAAGAAAACCTAGGCATTACCATTCAGGACATAGGCATGGGCAAGGACTTCATGTCTAAAACACCAAAAGCAATGGCAACAAAAGCCAAAATTGACAAATGGGATCTAATTCAACTAAAGAGCTTCTGCACAGCAAAAGAAACAACCATCAATGGCAACCTACAAAACGGGAGAAAATTTTCGCAACCTACTCATCTGACAAAGGGCTAATATCCAGAATCTACAATGAACTCAAACAAATTTACAAGAAAAAAACAAACAACCCCATCAAAAAGTGGGCGAAGGACATGAACAGACACTTCTCAAGAGAAGACATTTATGCAGCCAAAAGACACATGAAAAAATGCTCACCATCACTGGCCATCAGAGAAATGCAAATCAAAACCACAATGAGATACCATCTCACACCAGTTAGAATGATGATCATTAAAAAGTCAGGAAACAACAGGTGCTGGAGAGGATGTGGAGAAATAGGAACACTTTTACACTGTTGGTGGGACTGTAAACTAGTTCAACCATTGTGGAAGTCAGTGTGGTGATTCCTCAGGGATCTAGAACTAGAAATACCATTTGACCCAGCCATCCCATTACTGGGTATATACCCAAAGGATTATAAATCATGCTGCTATAAAGACACATGCACGCGTATGTTTATTGCAGCACTATTCACAATAGCAAAGACTTGGAACCAACCCAAATGTCCAATAATGATAGACTGGATTAAGAAAATGTGGCACATATACACCATGGAATACTATGCAGCCATAAAAAATGATGAGTTCATATTCTTTGTAGGGACATGGATGAAATTGGAAATCATCATTCTCAGTAAACTATCGCAAGAACAAAAAACCAAACATCGCATGTTCTCACTCATAGGTGAGAATTGAACAATGAGAACACATGGACACAGGAAGGGGAACATCACACTCTGGGGACTGTTGTGGGGTGGGGGCAGGGGGGAGGGATAGCATTAGGAGATACACCTAATGCTAAATGACGAGTTAATGGGTGCAGCACACCAGCATGGCACGTGTATACATATGTAACTAACCTGCACATTGTGCACATGTACCCTAAAACTTAAAGTATAATAATAATAAAGAAAAAAAAGAAACAGAGCCATGAAAATAATTATTGTATTCCATGTAAGAAAGCTCATCATTCACTACATTTTACAATATTGTCTATATAAAGATCCACAGGAGAAATTTCTTCCAAGACTCGGTGCCAGGAATATTTGAATTTCATCTCAGTGACTGGTTGGTTTTTATCTTATGGCTACGATGACTTGTTTTTTTTTTCCTCCCATTTGCACTGCTACTAGAAAACTCCAGGAAAGCCCTTCCTGCTGGCACTGGGTGAGAACAGTATCCCTGCCCTCATGGAATCCATTTGATATCTTAACCTCACCCTTGATTTCAACTAATTTTTTTCTATACTTATTTTCACTTAGCCTTAATTTATTAACTTACACTTTTAATCTTCTAGAAGTGTTTTTATTTCATATTCTGGAATAAGGCTAAATATACATGCATAAACTTTTCAACCTAGCTGTGTTATCTTTGGAAACTTAATCTCTCAGGGGCTGGATTTTCTTATCTATAAAATGAGAGGTTTCTCCATTCTAGTTCTGGACTGTTTTTCATCTTGCTAAATTAAAACCAGGAAAGTATTATAGTAACAAATTTTTCCTATATTACAACTTTTTTTCTTTTTTTCTAACTATTACTTTTTTTCTAACTATTATAACAACACAAGAAGGAGTATGTGTCCTAATTCTCAACATCCCTAATGAATTCATGATCAACACCCAGGAGAGGTTTCCATAACTTTCTCATTTTGAGGGTGGGGATGGAAACTGAAACTTCCTAGAAAAGCCAGTAATATCAATAAGTAGGTAAATAAACTGAGTTTTGTTTGCACACTAAGTAATCACTCTTGAAAAGGACAAAAAGTCATATATAAATAAATGCACAGTAAATGGTTTTTAAAGATTATCAGCACAGAAATATTTGTGCGATTGCATGTGTGCCTATGAATGAGTACTTATGGAGCTTGGGTGCCTACTTCAAAGAGGCACAGCTATGTTTCCCAACCTCTCATTCTTTTGAACTACTTTAAATGTCATACTTGGCCCCCAATGTGGGAAGCACACATGAATTATTAATTTTATAAAGAGGTCCACAAATTATGTTACAAAAGACAATCACCTAGTGAAGACTAAGTGTAAGGTATTTTACATGGATTATCTCATTAACTCTTTTAAATAATCCCAGAAGGTAAACTCCTTTAAAAAATTTGTAACAGATTTATTGAGATATAATACACATACTTTAATATTCACCTTTTTAAAGTATATAATCCAGTAGTTTTTAGCATATTGACACAGTGGTGCAACTATTACCATAATCCAATTTTGTAACATTTTTGTCTTTCCAAAAAGAACCCCTGAACTCATTAGTGGTAACTCCCCATTTTTCCTTCCTGGCAGTACCTGGTGACCACTAATCTACTTGTCTCTATGAATTTGCCTATTCTGAGCATTTCATTTAAATGAAATGATACAATATGTGGTCTTTGGTAACCATTTTACTTAGCAGTTTTCAAGGTCCATCCATGTCCTATGAACATTAGTATGCATATTTCTTTGTAGACATATGTTTTCGGTTCTTCTGGATATATACTGGGAGTGGAATTGCTGGATCATATCATACTTCAATTTTTAACTTTTTGAGGGACTGCCAAACTGTTTTCCAAAAGGGCTGTACCATTTTACATTTCCAACAGGAATGAATGAGAGTGTCAAATTCTCCACATCTGCAACACTTGTTACCATCTTTTCTATTTTTAGCTATGGTAGTGGGTACTGTCGGTTTGAGTTGCGTTTTCCTAATGACTATGTGTTGGTAATCTTTTCATAAACATTTTGGCTTATTTATATATTTTATTTGGAGAAATGTCTATTTAGATCCTTGGCTCACTTTTTAAATTGGTTTTACTTATCTTTAGTTATGTATCCTTTATATATTCTGGATACTATTCCTTATCACAGGTAGGATTTACAAATATCTTCTGCCATTCTGTGTGTTTCTTTTTTACTTTCTTGATGCTGTCTTTGATACAAAAAAGTTTTCATGAAGTCCAATTTATCTACTTCTTTTGTCATGTATGCTTGTGTTGTCATACCTAAGAACCCACTGCTTAACTGAAGCTCATGAAGATTTATGCCAATGTTTTCGCCTAATAAAAGTTTCTTGGGTTTTTACTCTCTCATTTCGATCTATGATCCATTTTAATTTAATTTTTGTATATGGTGTGTGAATGCCATTTTACAGAGGAGAAAACTAGACATAAAAAGGCTAAGCAATTCTCACAAAGTCTCACAGTATGCAAGGAGCTGAGACAGTATTCAAATCTAAACAATCTGGCTCATGAGTCTGCACACTTATTCGCAATTGTAATGGTACTTCTGTATTACAATTGGATTTTTTTGTCAAAATAGATGTAAATTGATAAATTATGTGAGATTTGTTCTCTTAATTATCAATAAGTAGAGAATGTAATACGAAACTCCAAAAGAAATGTCAATATTGCTACAAAAGAGATCGTCAAGTTTCTTCTTTATCCAAAGAAATGTTGCAAAGACACAGGAAATCTTTAAAAAGCAAATCTAAATTCTGCATTCTATAAATCTCCAATCTCTATACTGGAATGTTCTGTCATTTTTACAGTTGCTTTTAGCAATTGAAATCACAGCAGAAAATTGCACTGAACATTTCTTTTCATCAGCACACAAAGTCTATGTTCATTCACTTTATTAGCTTATATCCCCCTTATAGTATGTCACATTCTGTAGAAACTGATTCTTCGAAAGGCGACCATCTTAAAACTAGATAATGTTTAATTTATCAATTCCTACTATTAATAGTTTTTAATCTATAGAAATTTCGCTAAAATGACATGTAAAGTTATGTATTCTCATTATAGTCCTGTAAAGTAGGATTCTGGTCATTAAAATGACATTTCACGTGGAGGTCCAGGGAAATTAGCAAGGTTTAATAACTGGCAATGCTAAGTAACATTAACATTAAGACATTGGTCTTGTCAGAACTATCTCAGGTTTCTAAATACCCAATGTAATATTTTACCTACCATGTATTACTGACTCACTTAGCAGAGCAATCATTAATTATCAAAATCAATTAAAATTCATAGGGAACTGTGTGTTATCTACCATATAAATTAATTACATTATATCAGAGAGATTTCAGACAAGTTTATTAGACAGACCTTTCAATTCTACCCGCTATGCCACTGACAGGCTTTTTACAAAACCTATTAATTTTATCTAGGTAACAGTGGTTATATACTTCTCAACTCTACTTGCCTACTATTTTTATTATATAACACATAGTTTGTTGCAAAAGAAAGATAAGTATTGGTTAAATGAGGAGCTATCTGCCTGTCTGCACTTTCTTGCTGACTTAAAGCTTGATTTTAATTTGTGCTAGATTCTTCTGTTAATGAAACTGTCCATTTTAAATGACTATCAAAGTCTATAACATTAACATAATGAATACAATCTCCTAGAATCTCAACAGAGGCTTTATAATAATAAAACTGTTTAACTTGAGGCTTCATAATAGATGCCATTCACAGAGGGTATTTTTTTAAATTTCTAATGGGAACACTTTATACCTTCAATGAGCTCTGTAATCTAAACCAATCTGTACAACTCTGCCAGTATAAAGAGATCATTTGAATTTGGAAAAGGTTGGAAACTTTAGGTTTTGTTTTCTTTCCAAAGGCACAGATAAATTTCTGCAAGCATCAGAATCACAAATTCGAATACAACACTGGCTACATATAACTAATTGGGTGGCCAACTGGAGAAAGCTCCCCCAAAAGCTTTGTCCTGCACATTTTAACATTTCATCTACCCCTGACTGAAAGGCATACAAATGCTTCTACCCACCCCTTTTTATTGAGACAGGGCAGGGTCTCACTCTGTCAGCCAGGCAGAAATACAGTGGTGTGATCATAGCTCACTGTAGTCTTGAACTCTAGACTCAAGAGATACTCCTGTCTCAGCCTCCTAAATAGTTGGGATTATAGGCATGCACCACCACACTGGCTAGCTTTTTGTAAATTATTTGTTTATTTTTTGTAGAGACAGGGTCTTGCTATGTTGGTCAGGCTGGTCTCAAACTCCTGGCCTCAAGCAGTTCTCCAGCCTTGGCCTCCCAATGTGCTGAGATTACAGGCATGAGCCACTGCTTCTGGATTGTACTACTCTTGATTACTTAGACTAGAACCAAAGGACATGTTCTCTCCAAAACTGTGTAAGTTCTTCCCGGGATTGTTATTATTCTGGGACACTAATGTAAGACAGAATATAAGGTCATAAATAAATTCATTCTTCAAAGTATAATGCGCTAAAAATAGTTGAGTCATTTACCATTTTTAAACACGACTAAGAAAAGAAAAATATAATAAACATAACAAAGCTTCTTAGATACAAAAAAAATTAATAATACATTGGATGCTGGTAGAATAAGTTTCTCTAGAGGCCAAAGACATGATGTAAAGGAGAGTCATTTAAGTCAATGAAGCACTTGAGATCCAGGCTAAACAAGGGGAAACAGTCTGTAAATGTTAAAATAAAGTATCATGTTTTAATCTCTATTTTTCTGGTCAGCTAAAGAATATAACTTTCATGTTCTAGTCCAATCATATTACAGAAAGACTGCTGCTTAGTAGGGAAGCAACTTGAATTGGAAAATTCTGTTTGCTTAAAAAGATAAGAGGTTGCTCTATAATAGAGGATCATAACCAGGGTACCTGGGTTTACCTTTGCTTTGCGAAAGTGGTAGACCACCAGCATGCTAATGAAGTCGAGCAGCATACACAGGGCTTGGAAGGAGATGATGGCAAGTCGTAAATACTTATCCTCCTGGACGAAGCATGGGCTGTCATCCGCACAGAAGGGGCAGCCCTCCCTGCAAGGTAGGCAGACATAGGCTTCTTCTGATACATCTTTTGTACTTCCTGAAATATGTTGATCCGGACCCCTTCCTGAAAGTTCCAAATAAAACCACAGTGTCATTTGCACCTCTTAGGTAGGTAAGATTGAGTATAGAGTCAAAAGACATCCTTGACTCCTCATTTCTTTTCTCACTTATTAAAGACCTTTTGTCAACCCTCTTGCTAGGGGAAGGAGTTACTTTTCCTTTAGACTCTTACAAAATTCTTTTTATCCTTTTGATTTTAAAAATCATCATTGAGAGTGGTTGAGGGAAAATTAGCAAAAATGGAAATAAAGCTTCATGAGGGCAGGGAACAGTTTTCTAAGTTTTTTTGTTTTGTTTTGTTTTGGTTTGGTTTTTTTTGAGACGGAGTCTCACTCTGTCACCCAGGCTGGAGTGCAGTGGTGTGATCTCCGCTCACTGCAAGCTCCGCCTCCCGGGTTCACACCATTCTCCTGCCTCAGCCTCCCGAGTAGCTGGGACTACAGATGCCTGCCACCATGCCTGGCTAATTTTTTGTATTTTTAGTAGAGACAGGGTTTCACCATGTCAGCCAGGATGGTCTCGATCTCCTGACCTCATGATCTGCCCATCACTGCCTCCCAAAGTGCTGGGATTACCGGCGTGAGCCACCGCACCTGGCCTTCTAAATCTTTTATATCATTATCTACCACTCACCAACTGAAAAGCACAAATCATATTCCACAAATATTTGTCAGAGAATTAACCAGAAATAGGAATAAGAAAGTTGATGTTTTTATGTACCGAGTAAATACATGCATACCTTTGGGAACTTCTTGACCTAGATAGCACAGAATCCAAAATGAGACTTTGACTGCTCCTTAATTCATTCATCAGGGATCTCGTCTACCAAGTTCATTAGGTCTAAATTAGGTTAAATGGTATTTAATTGACAGTTGTTCAGTGTGCAATTGCCTAATGATGGTGCATCCTTTGCCCAGAGTACAGTCCATACTTACAAGCTATCATGTAATTTCCCACTTTGCATGCTCTTAGGACATTTTCACACTATTCACTTACTGCTATCGATCCTCCTTTTAATTTTACATTCTTCTGTCTCAGTTATCAAACTTAAGTTACTTCTGAAGCCCAATAGGTAAAGATTCTCTTTAATAGTTAAGATGAGTTTAGCACCAACATCTATCCAATTAATGCCAAATACTAAGAAAAAAAAAACCAGAAACAACTACTTTCAAGTCTGAATTCAACATAAAAGACATTAATGAATATGAACTCATTTCAGTATATAACAATTTTGATTAACTGAGGAATTTGGGAAAGAGGTTATTCTAGGTAACAGCATTTTAATAATACACAGTTTAACAGAAAGTCTTAGTTTCTTTCAACTCTTATTAAGGATTCACAATCTTTCTATAATGTATTTGTCTGCTTTGTTTCCTCAGTAAAGACAATAGCAAAAGCATAATTGAATATTTCTCTGATGATTGTGGATATAATGCTGTTTAAGAGTCATCATTCTGTTACATGATGAAAAGCAAATGGATTTTATTGTCAAGCAGACATGGTTCCCTACTCCAGATAACTCTGTGACATGAGACAACTCACTAGACCACTTGGGGTCTTAGTTTACTTATTTATGAAACGTAAATTGTTGTGGGACTAAATGAGATTATTTATTTATTTATTTATTTATTTATTTATTTTTGTGATGGAGTCTCACTCTGTCACCCAAGCTGGAGTGCAGTGGCATCATCTCGGCTCACTGCAACCTCTGCCTCCTAGGTTCAAGTGATTCTCCTGCCTCGGCTTCCTGAGTAGCTAGGACTACAGACACGCGCCACCATGCCTGGCTGATTTTTGTGTTTTTAGTAGAGACAGGGTTTCACCATGTTGGTCAGGCTGGTCTCAAACTTATCACCTTGTTATCCACCCGCCTCAGCCTCCCAAAGTGCTGGGATTACAGGTGTGAGCCACCGCACCTGGTTGAAATTATTAATATTTATAGAAATCATAGTGACTGGCTCTATCTCCTCTTCTCCAAATATAGGAGATGCAAAGAGTAATTAGGAATTCATGGTGCCTTAAAGATATTCCTCCAAAACAGAGAAGTTAGAAGAAAGAACTGAGATATAGAGTGGGTGTTAGAGAGAGAACCTGCAGAGATCTCTGGGAGTGGATAAGATAATTATTGGGAAATGTACAGAGGGAGATGCTATACAGGGAGGAGTATTTACAGTGTCATAACAGAAATGCAATTTACTAAAAAATGCTATAATGTGATCAATATGATGACTGAGAAAAGGCTACAAGATTTAATAATTATTTTATCCTTCACTGACCTATAAGGTAATAATCTCCAAAGAGTAGGAGATTTAGTCCCTAAGTTGCCAAGGCTTAAGTACTAAATAAGTAATAAGATAGAATATTATTTAAATAAATGCTCTATTGAATGAAAAAAGCAAGAAAAACTCATGGTTGATAGGAATAATTATGGTATTTTTAAAAAGCGATTTTGTTTTTTGTTTTCTTTGAAACAGGTGAGATCATAACACAACTGCCTCCAGGAAAAATGAGCCTTTGGAAATTGAGGAATTATATGAGAAAACTCGTAAAGAAAGTATTTGAGAAGTCATGATTGAATGTAATCAAGAGCATAGTTGGAGAAATTAACTTTAAGAATATTTGATATCTCTTCTTCTAACACTGGAAAAAAGTAGAGGTAAATCAAAGATTTTTTAAAAGATGTTTTGTTTTTTAGCAGAAAGAAGGGATCAGTTGAAAAAAAATACATTTTGAAGTAGAAAAAATGTGGCAGCCAATCTTGTAGTCTTATCCTTCTCAACAAAGCAGGTAAGAATACATATTGAGAGTGAAGAAGGCCTTTTTTGAGACTACAGACCTGAAAGTTGAGGCAGAAATATAATACAAGATGATTTGTCAGATCACTTGGCAGAAAAATAATCCAGTTAGAGTAAGACAGTATGCATTACTAAGAAACATAGTCAAGGTAGTTTGTGATTTTGTACAATTATTGGTAGCATACAAACAAATGCAGAGGATAGAACAGTCACAGACAGAGAATAAAGAAAGGATTGTGCTAATGACAGTTTTAGGCTTCTTTTCATGTGATTACAAAATGTGCTCCCAGACAGCAAGAGTGTGAGAGGAGGGGTAAAAAGGCGAAAGAGGAAAGCCAACACAAGGCTGTATAATGGAGCTGCAGCCTTCACTCCCTTGCAGCAGTTTGTGCTCTATCCTCCAGGGACTTCTTGAATCTGAGTCAATCATGGAGATAAAGGGGAAAACACGTCTCCATTATCAACCTTACTCATTGATAAAGGGTTTCCAGAATCATCAACCGCCTCCATGTGGCTGCATTATGCACACTTGAGTCCAAAGCAGGTTCTCACATCTTGTGCCATGAACACAGAGGTACCTCATAGCAGAACAGGAAGTGAGAAGCATGATATGAGGAAAGGCACACCACAAGGGCACTTAAACAAAGCCATTCGAAACCTTCAGGAAATGGTGATCACAATGGGTAGAGAAAGAGATAAGGCCAAGAGCAATTTGAGATGATGAAAAAAAGGTATCCAATGCAGAGGAAGACTTGAAGAATCATAGGGCACACAAGTCAAAAACTAAGAAGTATGAGAAGCTAGGATACTGAGAAAACAATGGGTTAACTCGAGTACAAACTGGATAATTACATAAGTGAAGTCAGAGTCATTTCACTGAGTAAGATAAAGGTGTCAAGGATTCAGAAGGTCTGAGGATGGTGACTACAATGTCAAAAGTCATAGAGCACTGTAGAATAGGAGATGATAAAGTATGGGCTCTAAGATTCAGATTTGAGACACAGAGGTTAGGATTTCCCCCTTCTGGACAAGATGGAAGAACAGGGATTAAATTTACCTTCCCATTAGAAACAACCAAACACAATGGACAAATTGAATCATGATGGTTTTACCAGGCACTGGACATTAGCAACAAAGGACACTGAATCCTAACAGGTGCAAGCACTCCCCACACAAACCAAAATACCACAAAAAGAACTACAATAGAAGTTAAATTAATCAAAAAAGTATCTGTGAAGGTATTGTTTGTTTTGGAAAATAGTCCTTCTTACACAAATCTTTGCTTTCTTGCTTCAACTAAATAGGCTGACCTTTTTTCACTGGCTTAGGAAGATATTGGCAACATTTAAACTAAACAGTATACATTATTTACTTTCAATACAAATGAAACTTGAAACTTCACCCACATCAGCTAAGGTTTAATTCTCTGAGATGGGATAAGCAGAGATATTTAGCACCTCGAATCACTCAAACTCGAAAAATATTGCAGTATGTTAACTGCTCATATATTTAAGCTTAGTTTTTGCAGGGTTAGGGTTAGGGTTAGGGTTTTGGGTAGAGGAGTAACATGATATGCTTTACATAATTAAAGGATTGCTTTGGTTGTATAGAGAACATACTATAGAAGACAAGGGAAAGAGCAGGGATAGTGGTGAGAAGCTACTGTAATAATCCAGGTGAGACTTGATAGTGGCTGGGACCACAGTATAGCAGTAAAAATGGCTGCACGCAGAGTTTGAAGGTGGAGTCGACATAATTTTAGATGACTTGGTTATCATGTGAGACAGAAAGAAAAGCATCAAGGCTGTCTCCAAGGTGTTTAGTATGAATGAGTGGAAGAAAAAAGTTACCATTAACCAAGAAGGGAAAGAACATATGTGGAGAACGCTTTGGAAGAGATCATAAGTCCGATCTTGACATGTCAGGTTAAGGAAGTCTACTTGAGATCCAAGTGATGACGCCTAAAAGGCATCTTGATATATGTGAAAAAGGCCTGCACCGAAAATAAATATTTGAAAATAATGGGCACTTAGGTAGTATTTAGAGCCACAAGACTAGATAATATTACTGAAAGAATGAATAAAAATAGCAAAGATACCTACGGCCCCCCAATATTAGTGCCAAACAAAATTCTTAATTATCCCCAAACTGTCTCTCACTCTGCCTATTTTACAAGAAGCAATGCATTATTTCTTTCTTTAACTGCACATGCAGAAAGCTTTAACAGAAAATAACATTTTTTTCTGAATTTATATGCAAATTGCCACTACCAAACAGCTAAAGCTGCTATTTTCATCTTGGTCCCCAGAAAGCAGAACTTGAGATAAGAACTTGGACATAGATATCTGATTTAGGAGATGACTCCTAAAACAAGGTGTAAAATATAAAAATAAGTAATTCAAAATCTAAGCTGTTGGAACTCTAGATTATTTTGAGCCTTAAAGGAATGTGATTATGGGGCCCAAGTCACATAACCTGCAGCTATAACCTTTGTATCTTTGATTATAGATTAGCCTTATTCCTTACCTACATTGTTTTGTAAAATGTTGCAAGTGACTAAAAGGCACCAGAAAAGATCACCTTCCTCTTCATTGTTGATCTTAATGATCTTTATGATAGATTAACTTCCCTCCTACTAATTCTTTCTCACACAAAGACTTCATGACTATCACATTGTCATGAGATGGAATGTTAAATACAGTTTTGTAAACTGGAAAGAAAATGAAAACCAGCTGTAAAGAAAAGAAATTAAGCCAGATGGAAAAGAAAACAAATTATAACTAATTAAATTGTTGTAACTCATAAACCAACTTTTTATAGAAAATACTGCAATCCTATTAAATTTATTTGTTTTCTTCCAATAAGAAAGACATTTAACTTTTAACTTCACAGCACTGACCACAGTTCTCTGGCATCCGTGTTTCCCAGCTGGCTATTCCCAGCTTTTTGCTTGAATAAACTCTTTTAAACTGAAATCTGATCCTTTCAACTATTTCAGGTTGACCAAAAGTAGAGTGATAGAAGGAGATCAGATATAGTAAGACAAGGAAGAAAGAAAAGGTAATAAAAGGTAGATTATTGAGTTGGATATTACTCTGAGCAAATGGGGGATCAATCCTGCTGGGATCCCTCTAAAAACTGTATACAATGCCCTTCAGATCTGACTTTCCAGAGGATGGAAGGCTAGAATATTTATCCAGCAACTACCAATCCTTTTGTTTGACAGTTATCCCAGGAAACTTCCATTTCACCACACTTCTGGGCAAGGGCTGAGCAAGGTTAGAGGGCTTCAGAGACAGCCCTGAGGCAGAAAAGAAAATAAATTCTGTGGACACTTGAAGTTGGCCACTGGCAACATGTTCAGTAATAGTAACTGTCTACTGTAGCTAAAATCTAAGGTGAGTCAACAGTATGTGATACAGGGCATGAAAAGCTTGTATCATAGCTTCCACATTCCAAAGTGAGCTGTCTCTGGCAGCATTCATATAGAATAGAATTTGAATGGTGCCCCTAGATTTGAACAACATGGTAATCATGTGATGGACATGGAAAAGTGAACTAACTTGGCATCTTGTAGGTCACTAAGATAACTCTAATCATGATGTTAAAGGCTTTCCTTTACATTCACAAAACAACTTACTTCCTAGAAATAGTTTATTCTTGCCTGTGGTCATTTTTGCTCCTTTATAATACTAAATTTAAATCAATTTGTTAAATATAGTAGAGAATGAAATAAATTTCTTCCAGTTAAACCACTGCACCTAAAGAGTAGAGCCCTCTCTATTTCACTCTTCGCTGTGTTGATCGTAACTCAACTGCTGTATGGTGGGATACTCTAATATCTGGGCTAATCAAACTACCCAAGCAGGGCTTTTAACATCTGGAGGCCCAATAAGCTGACATCATCACCAAAGGAACAACCTTAATGTCATGTTAGCAAAAAAAAAAAAAAAAAAAAAAAAAAGGAAATTGTTTCTCTTGTCAGATTTTGCCAAATTCTACTAATAATTATAGAATATTGTCAAACTAAGCCATTATGAAACATTCTAAACAATTGGGCTTAGGATCAGCTATTTATTTCTTTTTTGTAAGATATATCCTAGAGTTTAAAAAAAGTATCTTTTGCAATTAAAAATGCAGTACATTCTTTTAGAAATGTATTTGTGTGGGTTAAATTTATATAATTAATGAAAAATTAGTCTCCCTTCCTTCTCTTACTAGAAAATGTTATTTCTAAATCAGACTTAGATATCATTTCTGCATTATAATAGAAAGATACATATCTTTTTACTAATCCAATCTTATTGTTCATCTATCTTTCCTAATAACGGTCTCTTCTACATTGACATAATTTGTTATTCACATAAATTAAGGTTCTTTCATAGTGACTGCAATGTTCTCCAATTTTGATTCACCGGGAAGACTGAGTTCCTTGTCTAGATTCAACCTTTTGAAATGGAGAATCGGGGATAGAATTTTGGAACATATGAATTGCAGACAGTATGCTGAATAGTCCACATTTGCTGTCCAAAGGTGGACTTCAATGTATTTCCTTTGTGCCATCATTGTCCAGAGATCCACATCAACACGGAGAGCTTTCCATGACTGATATACTCTGTCTCTGCTCGGTTCTTTTCCGAAGGCCACGTGCCATTGTGATTTTCTTTACTTGCCGGTATTATTCTACTCTGCTTACTGCTAGAGTTCCACAGATCTATACGGTATGTGAAAAGAAACTGTGAGCTCTCTAAGAATAGGACGATGGGTTTATATCTTTATTTTCCCACCTATATTAAAATTACAAAAGACTCAAAATACTGGGCCATAAAATACAGTCATGAGTGCAGGACATAGAAAAAGCCTATACACTTTATTATCTTCCTCAAGTAGGAGAGAAATCGTAGTTAACAGGTATTCTATCTACTGAATTAGTAGCAACTAGATATAAGGTTGAAAACTGAATGTAACTCCAAACAATTCTGTATTTCCTGATATGGGAAGTACATTGTTGGATAAATATTTCAGTATTCATGTATAAAAGGCAACTTGTTGGAAAATAAATTATGAGCACATTTTATTCTTTGTGCTCACAAATATCATGAGATCAATTCACAAACGGCAAACAGTAACATGCCATCATAAAAAACTGCCTCTTTAACAATGTATTTAACTTATTTGACTATCAAAATTCATGAGTTTCTATAAGGAACACAAAGTTGTAAAAGAGAGAGAAAGCAAAACCAAAAGTCAAGAGACTTGATTTCTAAAGCTCAAAAAGCAACTAAAATTAAAGACAGAGCTTTTGATATTGAGTGTTTCCTTTAGTACTCAAAGCACAATTTAATAATCTTCTAGTTCTGAAAATATTTTGCTGATTTATGCTGAAGTTCTCTATCTAGGAAAAGAGAACATATGCAGCTAGTAGAAATCATACTACTACTACATAATAAGAAGCTCTATTTAATGGTATCTTAAGCTTATGATTGTTTAAAAGTTTACATTCTTTGAGATAGGGGCCATGATTTATAGATGTATCTCTTTATACACTTAGCACCTTAGTAGTTTATACATATTGGATACTCAATAAACAATTGTTACCAATGAAAGTGCTCTCTCAAAAGAATAAATTAACTGATCTATAATACAGATGCTTAGTTGAAAATAATATTCAACCCACTACTTCATTGTTCATGCTCTCAAACCATGTATGCTTAAGAAATTTAATTAAAGTAGTATTTTTCAAGGTGCTGGAAACAAACTAGAAAAACACATTAAGAATATGAGTTAGCACAGCTGACTTTGGCACCTATGGGCAAATCTGTTTAGAAACCATGTTGTATCAAAATTTGATTTGGAAATCTCAGTTCTGAGCAACTAGAAACACATCCTCCATGCACAGAATGCCAATCTGCCTTGCTGAAATCTAAAAACCCTTGAAGATGAGACTTAGAACTTTCAGATAAAACAAATACTTCCTGAAGACAAATGGCAAATGTATAAAGCTATATAGCTTTGGCAGTAGCAGCTCTTTAGTTTCCTATATGAGTATTGCCTTGAGAAAAAATATAGAGAAGGACATTGGGAGAAGGTCACAGTAGCATTTACAGGCCATCTGAGGAATCTAAAACTTTCACCTGTAATCATAAGCCTGCCAAAATAAATTGTGACAATTTGTGAACAGTATGTTAACTTATTTGCTTGCCTTATTTTATTTCATTGACAAGAATAAAAACATAAAACTTCTAGATATTTTTATATAAATATACTCATATTTATAGAAACTAGTAAAAGTATAAACCTTAGAATGGTTAAGCAAACCACAGTGCATTTATTCAATGGAATTCTATGTAACTATTAAAATTATGTTCAAGAAAACTATGTATATTTTAAATAAATATAATTCCAAATTTTTAGAAAGATGATATATGCAGACATTTGTTACAAACTATAAACTGAAGAGAATTAAATGAAAAATAGACTTTGAATGGTCTTTAAAATTCTACTTTTGTATACATTCCAAAGTTTATTGAATGAGTATATAATATTTTTATATTAAAATAACTTAAAGCCATATCTCTTTTGATAGCAATAAATTCACTTTGGTAAGTGAATTTTAGCTCCAAATCACAAATATCTAATTAACCCACCAAAGCTACAATTATTGAAATATTTAAGTCCTTTGAATTTAAACAGATATTCTGAAAGTTAGATTTTGTAACTTATAACTGTGATATAATTTAAATTTTACAGAAAATCTACAAGAATAGTAGAAATAAATCCAATATATTCTTTACCCAGATTCATCAATTATTTACATTCTGCTGTATTTACTTTACCATTCATATTGTCTTGATAGATGTTTATAAATTTAAATGTATACTATTCTTCCTGAACCATGTGAGTATAGGATGGAGATTGTATATCCCTTTACCCATAGACACTTCAGCTAGCATGTCCTATGAAAAGGGCATCCTCGCACAAAACCACATTACAGTTATCAAAGTTGGAAATTTAATACTGATACAATATTATCATCTAATACATAGCCCATAGTCAAATTTCGCCAATTGCCAGAATAATGTCCTTTGCGGCTACTTTTCTCCATCTAGGGTGAAATCTAGGATCATGCATTGAATTTACTTGCCATGTTTCTTAGCCTCTGATTTGAAACAGTTTCTCAGCATTTCTTTGTTCTTTTCAACTTTGAGATTTTTGGAAAGCACAGACCTGTTATTTTGTAGAATGCCCCTCAGTTTTGATGTGCCTGATATTTCCTCATGATTAGATTCAGAATATTAACTTTTGGCAGGAACACCGTAAAAGTAATGCTGTGTCCTCAGTGTAACATACCAGGAGGCACAAGGAGTCAGTTTGCCCCAATAATTGATGATGCTACTTTGATTAATTACTTGGGAAGGTGGTGTGCCACAAGTCTGTTCACTGTAGGTTTTTTCTTTGTAAATAGTAATTTGTGGAGAGATACTTAGAGGCAATGTAAATACCTTGTATCTTATCAAAGTTTCTAAATTTGTTAAAAGTCGGGTAGGAATATGTTCTGAATGTTATATTTTATTTTTAAAATATTATGATTTTGTGTAAGAAATGTATTTTTACTTAGGGAAAAAAGAAAACACAGAAGCAAAAAGAAAACAAAAATTACAAATAATTTTACCATGCAAAGACAATTGTCACTATTATGTTGGTAAATGAAGCTTCA
This sequence comes from Pongo abelii, assembly GCF_028885655.2. Lineage (NCBI taxonomy): Eukaryota > Metazoa > Chordata > Mammalia > Primates > Hominidae > Pongo > Pongo abelii. Next base: position 25,565,779 of record NC_071993.2, on the reverse strand, counting down.
GACATTCTTCCTACCACAGTGAGCTAATTAATAGTCAAATTTCCCTGCCAGAGGTCTTGCTTTAATATTTGGGGAAAGATGATTGTTAATATAAATAAGTCTCTAATTAGCAGTCTAGTAAAGTAAAATAATGCAAATATATAAAATTATATTAAATAAGGGGAAAAGTCTAATAAAGTAGTATTTCAGCTAGTGGAGGAAAAGGAAGATTTTTGGAGGACTGAAGTATTATATCTCAGTCCACAGCCCATTTTTAGGACAAGTGAACTGAAGGAATCTGAGATCTGGAAATATGTTCAATTTGCATTTTTCATTAGTCCCTACAAATAAGACTAATGAAAAATATATGAAAATTGAGCAAATTACTGAGGCAAAAACATAAGACCAGCAATCGGATGGAGAATCTTTCTTCTACAACTAGAGTAAAACTGATTACGACTAGGTTCCTATAATACAGTAAAAGCCTAGCTTCAGAACGAGTCTACGAGGTTGAAGTCAGACCAGTGGTGAAAGTGACGATGCTATTTATGAGATTGTGGTGTTCAAGCTCTTTTAATCTATTCCGTCTAAGTTTAGAATAGATACTAGAGACTGATACTACTGAGCTTAGTCTACAGAAAGCAAATTTCCCAACTCCCCAGCCATGAAACAGAGTAGGAAGAGAGTGTGAGACTCAAGCGAGGGAAGAAAACCAAGACTCATCCCAGAGACAAGTCAGCCTTGCTTACCATTTGCTGTAGAGCTCAGCCAGAATCCCTAAACTGTACTGCTTTCAAAGAGCTTCCCTTCCAGAACTGCGTACTCTTTATGTCTCTAATTACTTTGTTGTCTTTTTCCTCCCATTGCATCTTCTCATATCAATAGCACTAGATTTAGGTAAGTAGAGATTGTCATTTTTGGATATGGATCACTTGTAAATTTGGATTTGGAAATGTACACAGGCTGAAGTCAATCCAAAAGGCCAAAGAAATAAGACTGGAAGACTGGTACTATATCCACACAAAAGATAAAAGCAGTTTCACTGAAGACAGAATCCATACTAAGACAGATGAATTTGAGGAAGATGAGCTAGTCACAAGCTTGTGTTTCATCAGCTTGGAAGGGAACAACCTGGATTTGAAGAGACAGCAAAACATCAGTACTTGGTTATTCTGAAATCCTGCTACCATCCAGATGTCAGATCCTGCTAACTCACATATGATTACCAATTTCAAGAGAGATGCCAGGAACAAGGTCTCTGGGCTGCCAGCACAATTTCAAATCATGTTATTTGAATACATTCTGTTGGTCTTCATGAGCCATTTGTTTACTGTGGGCCTAGGTCTAAATAAAGATTTTTAAATCACTTCATATTTTAACAGAATTTTTAAGTCATATTTATATTTTCTCTAAGAGATCAGCACCACATCTTAGCTCCTCTCTCCAAAGGGGACACAAGACTACAAGAGATTTAGGAATTTGGGGTCTTTTTCTATATTTACAATTATAAATTAAGTGAATTTTATCTTTGCTGTATATCCTTTCTGTTTCTCCCTATTAGGCAGCTAATTTCCTCCTATTGTAGAATTCATTCTCCAAAGGTCCTAGCTAAAGTCACTGGTTATCCTAATATAATAAAATATTTGAGATAAGGTGCTAATGACCAGTGTGCTTAGGAGCTATCTCTTTACATGCATGGTTAATGTTTTGTTTTTATATGTGTGTGTATGTGTATTCAATTATTTAACTGTATATTGATCACTTATTATATGCCATGTACTGTGCTAGCAGTTTTCCATGTTAGCTCATATGTTGGGTCCCTAATGCCTTTCTTACCTTTGGCCCAAGAGCTACATGCGGTCATTCCTTATCTCACAGATACCTCATCAAGAAAGTATAAAAATAACATTCCCTATAACTTGCCTGGATACTATGATGAAGAGACCTAATAAATTAAAACATGGAAACATGCAATATATTCTCATATAAGCCCAAAATAAAAAAATATATATTGAGTAGTTCTTGGATGATGACCCTGGTGAGTTACACAGCTCATATTCCTAGTCAGGTTGTTGTACTCTTTCTTTAGGACAAGAAGTGATTAATGTTGGATTTTCATGCAACTTGACAAGGCCATCAGGAAAGATATTTCTGGTCAAAGAGTACTTTACTGCAGTGGTCCCCAACCTTTTGGGCACCAGAGACTGGTTTCATGGAAGACAATTTTTCCATGGACTAAGGTAGAGGGCATGCGGGATGACAGTTCGGGGATGAAGCTGCTCCACCTCAGATCATCAGGCATTAGATTCTCATGAGGAGCATGCAATCTAGATCCCTCACACATGCAGTTCACATTAGGGTCTGCACTTCTATGAGAATCTAATGCCACCACTGATCTGATAGGAGGCAGAGTTTGGGCGTTAATACTGTCTCACTGATATGGTTTGGCTCTGTGTCCCCACCCAAATCTCACCTTGAATTATAATCCACCAAGTGTCAAGGGCAGGAACAGGTGGAGATAATTAAATCATGACAGCAGTTTCCCCTATGCTATTCTCATGATAGTAAGCGAGTTCTTGTGACATCTGATGGTTTTATAAGGGCCTTCCCCCTTCGCTCAACACTCATTCTCTCTCCTGCCACCCTGTGAAGAGGTGCCTTCCACCACAGTTGTAAGTTTCCTGAAGCCTCTCTAGCCATGTGAAACTGTGAGTCAATTAAATCTCTTTTCTTTATAAATTACCCAGTCTTGACTATTTCTTCATAGCAGCATGAAAATGGGCTAATACACTCACCCACTGCTCATCTGCTGTGCGGCCTGGTTCCTAACAGGCCATGAACTGGCACCAGTCTGCCGCTCAAGAGTTGGGGACCCCTGCTTTACTGGCTTCAAATTACAACATGCAGCGACTGTTCTGCTCTGTCACTGAGGAAGGTTGGTCTTGGCTAAGTATGTGCTGAAGTCAAAGCTGAATCAAAGCTGAACTCAATTATAGACCATCTTCCTGAAAAGAGTGGCCTCTCTCTCATGGCTGCAATGGGTATAACATGGGAGTTAGACTTACACAGAGAAGCAGCCTTTTCTTAGAGTGTAGGTCCAGTAAGAAAACACTGGCTTTTAAAATAAGGAAGAAAGTAGGAGTGTGCAAATTAAATAAAGATAAGTTGTTAAAGGTTAACCAGTTTCTCCTGGTAGTGTTATAAGCAAATGGCATAGTCATTCTCTGATTCTACAATATTTAGATGTTTTATTTCAGTCACATAGTGGGAGCTGAGAACAAATGTGGGTAAACCAGATACAAAATACCTTCACAGAACATAAGCTAAAACCTTTTCCCTTAATCCTTCAGTGTTGAATCATATGTTATGTCTGGACCATAAACGTGAAAAATGCCAGAGTAGCTCTGGTGTCGCCATGGTCTGGCACACACACACCAAAAAGCATAATCATCCTTAAAATATATTACCAGGATTGCTATTGTATATTTGCAATTGCTGCATTATAAATGATCAAAAGTTTAGAGGCTTAAGATGTCTGTTTATTATTTCCCTGTTTCTATTGAATAGAAGTCTTGGCACAGTGTAACTGAGTTCTCTGTTTAGGGTCTCACCAGGCTGAAATCAAGGTTTTGGCTAGGCTGCGTTCTCATCTGGAGCTCACGGTCCTCTTCTGAGAGTATTCAGGCTGTTGGAAGAATTTACTTCCCTGCAGTTGTAGTACTGGAAGTCCTTGTTTTCTCATGGGCTATTAGTAGGGTTTGCTCTCAGTTCTTAGAGGCTGCTCTCAAGCCCCAACCACATGGCTCCCTCCCAACAAGGTAGCTTACTTCTTCAAAGCCAGTAGAAGATTCTCTCTCTCCTTCCAGTCTGCTATGACGGAGTCTTAGATAAAATAATATAATCACAAAAGTGACTATATCCTCACTCTCTTATCTTGCTAAATAACAGAACCTAAGCAAGGGAGTGACTATCCCAGCAAATTTATAGATGACACCCACACTTAAGAGGATGTGGAAGCAGAACCTGGGAGGCCACCTTAGAATTCTGCCTACAACAACTCACTCAGAACAAGGACTAAACCCTGAAATATGTGGTGGAGGAGACAGCAAAATGCTTCTCACCTCCAGAACCTACAACTTAAATGTAAACAGTCTCAAGACCAAGAATAGTGACTTCTAAGAGAGAGAAAAAGAACTATATATAAATCTATAAATGCCTACCAAAATTCCCAGAGGAAGACATTCAGGTCTCAATCTCAGTGAACCCTTTGAACTATGCCTCAGAGAAATCCAAATTCCTACACAGATAATAGGGCTGTAAAAGATTTATGGGTAACTATTTGAAAGAGACCTATACTCTAGTTTTAGCAACTCCCAAACCCTAACTTTCCATGAAACTACCCCTGTTACCACTACAGTATTTCTTCTTAGGTATTATATCCAATAGCTATAAGGTGATGTGGCAAGAGTTTATTCTTCAGAGAAAGAGTAATACTCAATACTTGAATTGTAACACTGACATTTTCTGGAGTAGGAATAAAATAACCAGATGACCAAGTTTCAATTCTGGAATAGAAGCCCTGTATAATCACTTCCGTTTGAATGTGGGTGGATCCGTAAATATCATGAGACATTCTCTCTTTCGTTGGGCTACGTTATATGCTGAAGTGATGGGAGAGTCACTCCCATGATTACACTCTGTCATTTAGGACTCTGTCTTAGCAGGCTAGGGAGATTCTCCTGGTAGCCTTCAAAAAGGAATCAGCCATGTTGTGAGAGGGTGACGTAGCTAGGCCTTGAGGGAACTTTTAGGAACTAAGAGTGACCCCAGGCTGACATCCAGCCAGAAAATAAGGGCCTCAGGCCTACAAATGCAAGGAACTGAATTCTTCCAACAATCCTAAGGAGCTTTGAAAAGGACCCTGAGCCTCTGAGAAGATCACACCCAAATGAGACCTTTATTTGATTTTATTTTTATTTTTTGAAACTATAAATTTCTACATGTAATATTTTATTATTAAATTTATGAAGACATGGCTCTCGTCATGATTGTTTATAGAGGTCAGATAATGCAAATAACAGCAAGTAGACTTGTATTTTTTTGAAGATGATCTCTGCATTGTATTATTATTATTATTATTATTATTGAGACAAGGTCTCACTATGTTGTCCAGGCTGGTTTTGAACTCCTGAGCTCAAGCGATCCTCCCACCTCAGCCACCCAAATTGCTGGGATTACAAGCGTGAGCCACTATACTCAGCCAACATCTTGATTTTAGAGTGGTGAAACCTTGAGTTTAGGACCCAGCTAACCCAGAACTAGGAACCTTACCAATGGAAACCGTATGATAACGAATTTGTGCTGCTTTAAGCTGCTCACTTTATGGTAACTTTCTATGCAGCATTAAAAACATATAAACACCTTGATAAATAAAATAAACTGACAAAATTAGTTTTAGGAACTTTCTGTAGCAGCATCTTTCAATAACTAAATCCCCATTGGTCTTACCAGATAGCTACAGTATTTTCAGACTTTTAAAATGTATTAAAAACTAATATATACCCAAGAATATTTTAGGTATATTTTAGTGGTTCTCCAGAGCATCGTAGATGACAAACTAAAACTAAAACTCCTTAAGTGATGAGAGAATGCCAAGCCAATGATTATTCAACCATATAACTCCAACAAGGATAAAAGAAAATTTTTGTAATAATAGTATATATGATGTATATACATATATACACATAGAAACAAAGGGCACTTACTCCGAAAGTTGTTCACTGGTAAGACTCCAGGATGATAGAATCCTGCTTTGCAAATGCACTCATAGGCTCCAAGAACGAATCCTAGGCCTTTAATTGGCATACACTATGAAGAAGAAAAGACAGCAACATAGTTGATCATGACTTATCTCATGGTATAAAGGCTCGCAGATATCCATCATTGCAAATGGTAACAGAAAACTAACACATTTTCCAGAAATAAAATAGCTCTTTTTTGAACTTTTTAGTTTTGTTGTGCCAACAATTTTTTTTTTAGAAGTCGTAAATTAAGTTTCCTTTCTAAATTTATGCCATTACAGCTGCAGTTGCACACATCTTTACTTCCTGTGGCAATGGAATGAGTTAATTACTAGACATAGTTTTTCTTTTTAATGCCTCACATATCATCTTCTTGCTTTAATTGTTCCAAAGCCTATAAGAGCATTTCAAAAGTGATTCCATACTGAATGTTTCTGTCAAAGCAAAGGTAGGTAGGTGGGTAGATAGGCAGGTAGGTAGGTAAACAGATAAATAAAATTTAAGATGTAAAAATTGCTTTTACGAATTAAATAGTCATCAAATTTTATCCTGGAATCAATCAAAATAACACAGATTGATAAAATAATAAAACAAGTAAATTTAAAAATGCAAATTTAGAAGACAAAAATAAAGATGAATTAATTATTCCAGGGCTGTTTACCTAAAATCTGTTTAATAGATAAATGTTTTACATATACATATAAAGAAGAAAAACAGCTTTCAAAATATGTCACTATCAAAAACAATAGACATCTGCCAAAAATTGAATCTTGACTTCTTTCAAGCGTCAAGGATATAACCTAGCAAGCAAAAAATATAATTTTAACCAAGTAAAATTTAGCTTAACATACTTCATTTTTGCTACATTTAATTACATAGCAAGGAATAACTTCTACTAAACTACAAAAACTACATCAGTAAAACTGGAGAATTTAAATAATCTAATCAACACTGAAATTTCTTTCATGATATTGCTCTACCATGATTCCAACACATTGCCTTTTTACCACTATAATCTATTAAAGGAACTTAGAATCTAGTGAATTTAAGAATTATAAGATGTCTCTCTTTTCAGAGGCCCTTGAGATAAAATTTTAAATAATTTAAATAATTCCATAATCTAAGCTTAAATGATTAGCATTAAGATCAATATTACACATCACAAAAACTCCAGCAATTAGATAAGCATTTGTATGTAAGATAAAAAAAGCTAATACATATTCTAAAGTCAGAGACATAGCAAGAAATCTCTGAAAAAGAGCTTTCTAAAGGACCTTCTTGAATATTTTAATTTCATTAATACCCTCTTCTTTTCCATCTAACACACACATATCCAATTTCTATGTTGCAATTGAAAACACATTTCCTAACCCAGAGCAAAATAAAATAGCAAAAGAGTACCAGTCGATTCAACTGAGTTAGCAAGTATTTACGAAATAACCGCAGCATGCATAGAGAATGCCTATAGAACCTAATGAAAATAACATGTACTGTTTATAAAGCTCCAGTTATACAATAGGTCAAATCATATTTCTAAACTATGTAAATAAAAAAGTAATTATAACATGTATTTAGGAGAAGCACTAGTATTATGGAAAGAGCATATTAGTTGTGGTCAGTCAGAAAAGATAAATTCGAAATCTGACTTCATCACTTCCCAACCACGTGGATTTGGGCTGTTCTCTTAACGTCTCTGAGCCTTACTGTCTTTAATTAATGAGAATAACTATTCCACCAGACACAGACATAGTCTGAAAAAGGTGGAGCCACCATAAGAGGAAGAGAAAAATAAAGGACGACTCCAGTGTTTTTGGCCTGAGCAAACTTAAGTATGGAGTTATCATTCAACTGATCTAAGGAAGTCTTTAGATTTAGGGAAAAGATCAGAAGGTGTTTTGGAAATGCTCACGGTGAAGTGATTATTCAAAAATTTAGATCTACATCTCAAATACGTAGTTTGATAAACTAGTATGACGTTTAGAAGAGATGTCTGGGCTGTATAATTTGTGAATCATTTGCATAAAGATCATAGATAAATCCATGAGATTAGATAAGACTAAATCACTAAGCAGTGCCTTCAGTCAGTGAAGGAAACAGATCCAAAAATATGAGAGTAATCCGGCTGCAACATCTGCCACCTCATTGATTGCCAGGATTGATTCAGCTAATCTGGCTGACTTGGCAGGTGTCTTTTTCCTTCCTCACTACTCCATGTGTGTCCTTCCTGAAGCTACTTGCTAGGTCAAAGAGGATGACCTTCCCAAATAGAGGAGAACCATTCTTCACTCAAGGGTACACAAGCTGCTGTGTTCCCCTGCTAGAACCTCTAAACATACTATCAAGGAAATAGGTCCAAGTGGTGAGACTCAGGATACTTCAGAGCTAAAATGTTAGGCAGAAAGAAAGAATCAAAGGATCCTGAGAAGAGCAATTCAATGGGGTATCATTACTTCCGTTACGACATCGCGATACTATGAATATAGCATGTGGAGTTTGTTGTAAGTTAGATTTACTAAATATTCATCCAGCAAGGATTTGTAAACTAAGGTAAACCAGGTAAACTAAGTCTTAGATACTAAGACTACATTAGAATTCTTGAAATATTTTACCTTGCTGAAATTCAGAGGTCAATGCTATTCATTAGAACATAGAACATCACTGATTTCATGATGATATGACTCAGCACTGCAACAGTGACTCAGTTCAGAATTTTAAATTCTTATGGAAGATCTGAAAGTTTATTGTAATTAAAGTATCTCTCTGCTATAAACTAATTCTACAGCCAACATAAAAAAATGAATGTTTAAAAAATTGAATTGATTAGATCTGGTACATATTGCCAAATAAAATATTCCTTGAACTTGAAAGAAATGCCTCCTGATTTTATTACATAAAACACAGAAACATGAATTATTAGCTATCTTAAACTTGTTATTCTATTAATAAATAATTTTATGATCTCAAAGGAAAGAAAAAAAAACTTTGTCAATTAAAATCAATAAAAGCAGATCATCCTGCTGTACTGACTCCACCTCCAAGACAGCAGGGCCCGCACGGAACCAAATGTGCTACTGTTTTCATGCTTTTGCCTTGAAGTATACAAGTTGTCTTGGCTTATTTTTTTTTATGAAGAATTGTAAATTTTCAATAAACTTGCAAGGCATATTTTCTTGCTGTACCCACCATGATTCCCTTGCTACTTCATCCCTGTTACCTCCTAAACAAAATTATACATTTTTAAGATTAGGAAATTAGTTTAGTTAACCTAGTTTAAAAAAAAAAAAAACTGTAAATAGAGTGATGCTCAACTAATGTTTAGTCTGGGTTTGGGCTGAGGGGCTGCTTGTTAAGTAGCACTTCTTTTTCCTCCATGAGGGTAGCTGCTCCATGAGTAGCCTTTGATAAAAATTGATAAAAATATAAAAATTAAGAGTTATTGTTATGGGATCCTTGGAGTGTCATTTTGCCAGCCAGAAACCTCTGTGGCCAGTGGCTCCTCAGCCTGACTTTTGCTCTGGCCTGCTAGGCACATTATGCCCACTCAGCCTGGAAGGCTGTCCTTGGCTCCCGCTACCAGCCTGGATCCCACACCTGCCAAGGGCGAGCCAGATGTGGAGCAGTGGGGGTGTGTGAGTGAGTGTGGGGTCCACACACTGTGTGCAGCAAGGCACACCAGCTGCAGAAGGGAGGACAGCTCTAGGCACTGGCAAGGGCACTGGCTCCCTGCAAGACTGCAGCTGAACCAGGTGTACCATAAGCAGCTTCGATGGCTGTATTAGTCCACTCTCATGCTGTTATAAGAACACACCCAAGACTGGGTAATTTATAAAGGAAAGAGTCTTAATGGACTCACAGTTACACATGGCTGGGGAGGCCTCATAATCATGGCGGAAGGCAAAAGAGAAGCAAAGGCACATCTCACATAGCAGCAAGCAGGAGAACGTGTGCAGAGGAACTGCCCTTTATAAAACCATCAGATCTCGTGAGACTTATTCACTTTCAAGATAACAGCATGGGAAAAACTCACCCCCATGATTCAATTACTTCCTACCAGTTCCCTCCCATGATATATGGGGATTATGATAGGAACAATTCAAGATGAGATTTGGGTGGGCACATAGCCAAACCATATCATTCCACCCCAGCCCCTCCCAAATCTCATGTCCTCACATTTCAAAACAAATCATGCCTTCCCAACTGTTCCCCAAAGTCTTAATTCATTTCAGCATTAACTCAAAAGTCCACAGTCCAATGTCTAATCTGGGACAAGGCAAGCCCCTTCTGCCTATCAACCTATAAGATCAAAAACAAGTCAGTTACTTCCTGGATACAATGGGGGTACAGGCATTGGGTAAATACACCCATTCCAAATGGGATAAATTGGCCAACACAAAGGGGCTACAGGCCTCATGAAAGTCTAAAATCCAGCAGGACAGTCAAATCTTAAAGCTCCAAAATGATCTCCTTTAACTGCATGTCTCACAACCAGGTCATGCTGATGCAAGAAGTGGGTTCCCATGGTCTTGGGAAGCTCTCCCTCTATGGCTTTGCATGGTAAAGTCCACCTCCTGGCTGCTTTCATGGGCTAGTGTTGAGTGTCTGTGGCTTTTCCAGGCACACAGTGCTAGCTGTTGGTGGATCTACCATTCTGAGATCTGGAGGATGGTGGTCCTCTTCTCACAGCTCCACTAGGCAGTGCCCCAGTGGGGACTCTGTGTTGGGGCTCCCACTGCACATTTTCCTTCTGTACTGCCCTAGAAGAGGTTCTTCATGAGGGACCCACCCCTGCAGCACACCTCTGCCTGGACATCCAGGTGTTTCTATGCATCCTCTGAAATCTAGGCAGAGGTTCCCAAACCTCAATTCTTGACTTCTGTGCACCCACAGGCCCAACAACACGTGGAAGCCACCAAGGTTTGGGGCTTGACCCTCTGAAGCAATGGTCTGAGCTGTACCTTGGCCCCTTTTAGCCACAGCTGAGACACAGTGCACCAAGTCCTAAGACTGCACAAAGCAGGGGAGCCCTGGAGCCAGCCCATGAAACCATTTTCTCCTCCTGGGCCTCCAGGCCTGTGATGGGAGGGACTGCCATGAAGACCTCTGACATGCCCTAGAGACATTTTTCACCATTGTCTTGGTGATTATGCAAATTTCTGCATTTCCTTGTTACTTATGTAAATTTCTGCAGCCAGCTAGAATTTCTTCTCAGAAAATGGGTTTTTATTTTTTACTGCATTGCCAGGCTGCAAATTTTCCAAAATTTTATGCTCTGCTTCTCTTTTAAACATAAGTTCCAATTACAAATCATATCTTTGTGAATGAATAAAACTAAATGCTTTTAAAAGCACCCAAGTCATCCCTTGATCACCTTTCTGCTTAGAAATTTCTTCTGCTAGATACCCTAAATCCTCTCTCTCAAGTAAAAAGTTCCACAGATCTCTAGGGCAGGGGCAAAATGCCACCAGTCTCTTTGCTAAAACATAGTAAGAATCACCTTTGCTCCAGTTTCCAACAAGTTCCTCATCTCTATCTGGAACAGCTCAGCCTGGACTTCATTGTCTATATCACTATCAGCATTTTGGTCAAAACCATTCAACAAATCTCTAGGAAGCTCCACACTTTCCCACAGCCTCCTGTCTTCTTCTAAGCCCTCCAAACTGTTCCAACCTCTATCTATTACCCAGTTCTAAAGTAAATTCCACATTTTAGGGTATCTTAATAGCAGTACCCCACTCTACCGGTACCAATTTACTGTATTAGTCTGTTCTCAAGCTGCTATAAGGATACACCCAAGACCTATAGAGGAAAGAGATTTAAAAGAGTCACACTTCCACATGGATGGGGAAGCCTCATAAATATGATGGAGGGCAAAAGAGGAGCCAAAGCATGTCTTACATGGTGGCAGACAAGACAGCATGCGAAGAGGAACTGCCCTTTATAAAACCATCAAATCTCATGAGACTTATTCACTATCATGAGAACAGCATGGAAAAAACCTGCCCCCATGATTCAATTACCTCCTACCAGGTCCCTCCAACAACACATGGGGATTACGGGAGCTAAAACTCAAGATGAGACTTGGGTGGGAATAAAGCCAAACCATATCAACAGCTAACACCAAGAAACGTGGTGTGGTGCCCAGAAGCTTGGGGATGCCAGGAACCACAGAGACCTAAAAAGGATGTCACAGCCCTGGCTCAGGGAGCTTCCAGGTCTGGGATCCCCAAAGGGCCACAGCTCTTCTTTCCTTCTCTATTCTTTCCTTCTTGTCACCCACAATATGGCATGCAAGGGGCGTGTTTCAGCCCTGTTTGTGTTACAGCTTTTTTAGCCCCACCATTCACTGGGTCCCAAGTTCTTGTACTCCATCCAGGAAGAAAGTACACAGACAACTGGAGGGTCAACAAGATAAAGAGGCGCTTTATTGAGCAATAGAACAGCTCAGAGACCTGCAGTGGGGAACTCCTCTCTGTAGCCAGAATGTTCCAACAAGTGTTCGGCTCTCAGCAGAGAGGGTAGCTCCTCTCTGTGAGGCAGGTCATCCTGAGGATTGTCGAGCTCTCAGCAGAGAGGTTAATTTCTTTCTGCAACTGGATGTCCCATCATCTCCTCAGCCCTCAGCAAAGAGGAGACCCTGGGGTGGGCAGCTCCTGTCTGCAGTTGGTTGTCCCATCATCTCCTTGAGTCTGGCTGAGTGCAGGGCTTTTATGGGCCTCAGCGGGGAGGAAGTACATGTCCATTGGTCCATGGGTGGCCATGGACAGGTCCGGAAAAGGCACCACCTCCCCTGTCTGAAGGTGGAGCTTCACTGGGGACCCTCCCCTCTTCTTCCCAGGATCTTGTCTGATGCCTGCCACCATTCATGGCACCCAGGCTGTTTGTGCCAAGGGATGCCTGCAGGCCAATGCCAAGCTGCCCTCAGCACCCGCTGGGCCTCCCTCCCATGCTCATTGGTGCCCAAAGTCTAGAGGGGGCCAAGGTGGCAGGGGCTGGCCTGTCAGCACTGTCCCAAACATGCACACACCCTGTCAGGTGGCAACAGCACCTGGGCTCAGCTTCAACTTTGCTCCATGATTGGAGTGGGCACTGAAAGCAAGGAGAGGCCAGGCAATGGGAGCAGACACCTCCAAGCCTGTGTGGGCAAGGGAGGGGGCCTTCCCAGGCCCCCCAAGAGTGCAAAATGCCTGGGTCTGCAGCCACTACTTGGGCAGCTGCAGCCACACTTGGGAGTGCAGGAATCTTGCCTGCTCCCAGGTCCCACTGGCTCCATGGAGCACAGCACTGCCCCGGACCCAGCTCCACCTCTGCCCGTCCTTCATGCCTGACCATGCTGCTCCACCACCAGCAGGTGACCTGGCCTGGCCTCATTGTGATGGCCCCCAGGGCAAAGGGTGAGATGCAGGTGGTACAGTGGACCTGGCCAACCCCACACAAATGACTCCCATGTTCCTGGGGCCAGCCCCATGAGTCCTGGCTGCACCTTTGGCCTGGTGCTTATGGGCCCATGGGACATGGCAGGGAGCAAGGTTGAGGCCACAGCAGAGGTTCTGGGCCTGGGAACAGGTTCTGCCTGCAAGGCACCCCATGCAAGGGTGGGGGTGGTGCAGTTGACTGCCTCAGGGACCCAGGGCACAGAGGACCCACCGCCACCACTACTGCTCCCACAACCACTCCTGCTGCCACCGCTCTCACCTCACCACTGCAGCTGGCATAATGATAGCAGCTGCTCTGGATGGCCCACCATTGCTGTCATTATTGTACCCCTGAATGAGGAAGCTGCTTACAATACTGGAAGCCTACTTTGATGAACCTTAACAAGCCACTAGCAGAGATTTACAAAAGACAGCTCTTAAGAACTCACAATCAAATCCAGGTTTCTAGGAGCAGACCAGATCCAACTGTGTAAGATATGGTGGTCAACAGTTTAGAGTGAAGTGGATAAATTTCTAGAAACATACATACTATCAAGATTCAATCATAAATAATAAAAAAAGATATATAACTAGTAAGGATATTAAATTCAGTAATCAAAAAAATTTCCCAATAAAAAAGTGCCCATAACCAGATGTCTTCACTGCAGAATTCTACTAAACATGTATAAAAGAATTAACAACAATCTTCCTTAAACTCTTGCAAAAAATTGAAGACAAGCCCAGGCACGGTGGCTCACACCTGTAATCCCAGCACTTTGGGAGGCTGAGGCAGGTGGATCATGAGGTCAGGAGATCGAGACCATCCTAGCCAACATGGTGAAACCCCATCTCTGCTAAAAATACAAAAATTAGCCAGGCGTGGTGGCGTGTGCCTGTAGTCCCAGCTACTCAGGAGGCTGAGGCACAAGAATCACTTGAACCCAGGAGGCGGAGGTTGCAGTGAGCCGAGATCACGCCACTGCACTCCAGCCTGGGTGACAGAGCAAAACCCTGTCTCAAAAATAAAAAATAAAAAAAATTGAAGAGAAAGGAACACTTCCAAACTCATTTTATGATGTCAGCACTACACTATACCAAAGCCAGTTAAGTATACTGTTGGAAAAGAAAACAATAGACAAATATTTCTCATGAATATTGATGCAAAAATCTCAAACCAAATTCAACAGAAATTCAACAGACATTAAAAAGGATTATACACCATGAACAAGTGGAATTCATTTCTAGAATTCAAGGATAGTTAAACATACAAAAATCAATCAGTGTAGTTACAAACATCAACAGAATGAAGGACAAAACCAAACGATCATCTCAAGTGATGCAGAGAAAGCATCTGACACAATGTAACACCCTTTTATAATAAAAACACCCAACAGACTAGAAATAGGAGGAAATTACCTCAACATATTAAAGATCATATGTGAAAAACCACAGATAACATCATACTCAATGGTAAAAAACTGAAAACTTTTCCTCTAAGCTCAGGTACAAGGTGTGAAAGCCTTCTCTCTCCACTTTCACTAAACATAGTACTGCAAGTCCTTGCCAGGACAATTAGTCAAGAAGAAAAAACTAAAGGGCATCCAAAAAGGAAATTAAAAAGTAAAATTATCTTTGTTCACAGATGACAAGATCTTATATAATTTGAGTGTAGAAAACCCTGAAATTCCACACACAAAAAAACTACTAGAACTAATAAATGTATCCAGCAAACATGTAGGATAAAAAATCAACATGCCAAAATTGGTTGTTTCTATATACTAATAATGAATAATCCAAAAGTAAGTTGAGAAACAGTCTCATTTACAATAATATAAAGAAGAATAAAATGACAATATCAAAAAGAATAAAATGATTAGGAGTAACCAAGAAGGTGAAAGAAGTATACTCTGAAAACTGTAAAATATTGCTGAAAGAAATGTTAAAAGATATTAAGTGACAGTGACATCCAGTATTCATTGCAACACTGAATTGAAAGATTTAATATTGTTAAAATATCCATACTGTTCAAAGCAAAGTAAAACTACAGATTGAATGTAATCCATATCAAAATCCTAACGACATTTTTTGCAGAAATCAAAAAAATGTCCTAAACTTATATGGAATCCCAAGGACCTGAAATCATCAAAACAATCTTGAAAAAGAACTAAGTTGGAGGCATCACACTTTCTGATTTCAAAACACATTACAAAGCTATAGTAATCAAAACAGTGTGGTACTGGCATAAAGACAGACATATAGACAAATGGAATAGACAGCCCAGAAATAAACCCTTACATATAATGTTCAAATTCTCTTCAACAACTCAGCGAGGACAGGACATTCTCTTCAACAGGTGGTATTTGGAAAATGGAATATGCACATGCAAAAGAATAAAGTCAAACCTTTACCTAACACCAAATACAAAACTTAATCAAAATGATTTAAGACTTACTTAAACATAACACCTAAAAGTATAAAACTCTAGAAGAAAAATGGGAAAAGCCTTATGACATTAGATTTGGGAATGGTTTCTTGGATATGACATCAAATCCACAACCAACAAAACCAAAAATAGACAAATGGGACTACATCAAATTTAAAAACTTATTTGCATCAAAGAATGCAATACAATCAACAGAATGAAAAGTCAGCCTACAGAATGGGAGAAAACATTTGCAAACCATGTATCTGATAAAGGGCTAATATCCAGAGCATATAAAGAACTCCTGCAACACAATGACACAGAAAAACAAATAATCTGATTTTAAATGGGCAAATTTCTGCAAAGAAAATATACCAACGGCCAATAAGCCAATGAAAAAATGTTAAACATCACTAAATACTTAGAGAAATGCAAATCAAAACCACAATGAGATATTATCCCACCTCCATTAGTATGGCCACTATCAAAAAATTATAATAATAATAAATGTTTCTGAGGATGTGGAAAAGATTGGAACCCTTGTGCACTGTTGGTGAAAACATGAAATGGTGTAGCCACTATGGAAAACAGTATGAAGTTTCTCGAAAAAATTAAAAATAGAATTACTATATGATCTTGAAATCCCTTTTTGGTATGTATCCAAAATAATTGAAAGCAGGAATTTGAAGAGATATTTGCATACCCATATTCATAGTGGCACTATTTAAAATAGCCAAGAGTTGTAAGTAACCCAAATACCCATCAACAAATAAATGGATAAACAAAATGTGATATATAAAAATAATGGAATATTATCCAGAATTGAAAAGAGAAGGAAACTCTATCATCTGCTTCAACATGGTTGAACATAGAGGACATTATGCTAGGTGAAATAAGCCTAGCACAAAAAGCCAAATACTCTATGATACCACCTATATGTGGTACCTGAAGTAGATAAACTCATAGAATTAGAAAGTGGAATGGTGTTTTCCAAGGGTTAGGCACAAGGGAATATGAGGAGTTGTTCAATGGGTGTAGAGTTTCCATTTTGCAACATGAAAAATTTTTAGAGCTCTGTCACACAACAATGTGAATATAAATAACATTACCGAATTGTACACTTAAATAGGTTAAGATAGTCAGATTTTTATATTATGCATTTTTACCACAATTAAATTTTTAAACAAATATTTTAGAGCAAAATGATCTTTCTAGTACAAAGATGTGTATGTAAACATTAAAGGTCGTATTGCAATCGGCATGATGTATATCTCATCTCACATACCTCAGACTGCCAACTCCTGGTAAACATAATTGCAGAGCAAAACCTGGTCAGCCTGACAGTCAAGAAGATTTGTATGGAGGTATTACTGAGAAGTGGAATGGCTAAAATGAAAGCTAAGATGAGGTGCACACAGGGAAGACTTGTTTGGCATTTAACAGAAATAATACTTGTGCCTAAAAACCACATTTATAAATAATTCTGAAAAAAAAACCTTGGACTGAAAAGAGGCGTCAGAAAAAAAAATTCAAATAAATAAAGTTTATGTAATTCCAAATCTTCTAGAAATGGACCTTTAAATGCCTTTTTAAAATTTTTGTTTTGGAATTTTCCTAAAATGTAAAATTCTTTCTGATTTCTCTAAACTGAACACCATGAACAGAATTTAACATCTTCTCCATGAGTCAGAATCATTACTCTGAACAATAGGTACTGAACTGTGTTGAAATTCACTAATGCCCTCTGGAGCCATTGAAAGTTTATGGCTATTTTCTCACACATTAAATAGCCCAGAGTGCTGTATTTTTTGAGTTCTTATGCTTTGTTTTCATGGTTTTTTATTCTTTATTTTGAGCTAGCAGCTCAAAATTTTATCCTAAAATATAGGCTATTTTAATCCTAAAATACAGACTTAACTCTACAAATGTCTTTTCTCCCTTTCAAATCATAGTTATAACTGCCTGTATATCTGGACACTAGATCGCAAAGCATGCAGGGTATATGAGATAATAAAGTAAGAGTAAATAAGATAATAAATAGTTAATATTTGCTGTTTACCACATACCAGGCACTGCTGCACAAGTATTAACTCAATTCTATAGCAACTCTATTATCATTTCCATTTTAGAGATGAGAACTTTGAGGAACAAACTGCTAAAGTAACTTGCCCAAAACCACACAGCTAGCAACTGGCTGAGCCAGGATTCAACCCCAAGGGTGTGGCTCCAAAGAGTATCAATCACTGCCTAGGAAGTATAGGCTCACAGAAGTATTCCATAAACGAGGAGCAGATGCTAGAGCATGGTCACTTTAGAGTCTATTTTGATTGTTTCAACTTTTTTTTTTCTATTCTTCTTGGTTTCAGGCAGTATTCCAGATGGACCAGTTTGCTGGATCATTAAGCTTCAAATAAGGGAAGATTATTAATTTCAAAATGTACATACGAAATATATTTTAAGAAATGCAATTAAGTCTCACACCTGTTACAATTTTTACAAATGAATCTCCCTCTTCCCAATGCAGAGTTCCTCAACTCAAATCTTAGGAAACAAAACCTTCATTTCAGGGCATCCAGGTGCAATGCCTCTTCTCCGCCTAAATTTCCTGAAAACGAAACCCACCTTGTGCCTCAGGTAAGTCTCCGCAGTGGAAACAAAGGTGTTTCTATGGCAGTCTTGTCTGTCACTTCTTTTCTGCTTTAGTGGCGAATGCATAGCTCTCCTTTGTTTTGACCGGAGACTTATCTATTTCCAGCAAGTTTCCTGCTGTATTGATTGCTGAGCCTTATTCAAAAAGCAGATGGCAACACCACAGAGGCATAAAGGAAGATTAAAAGCTTGACACTAGCAAGATGAAGTAGAAATGGAGGCTTCTAGATTTTTAAAAAGGCAGCAGCTTTCAATATTTTTTTACTCCTTCTTTGTAACTTATGAAGAAATACTTTAAAATGTTGGATCTTCTCATCTGGGCTGGGAGCGGCGGCTCACGCCTGTTATCCCAGCACTTTGGCAGACGGAGGCAGGTGGATCGTGAGGTCAGGCATTCGAGACCAGCCTGGCCAACATAGTGAAACCCATCTCTACTAAAAATACCAAAAATAAGCTGGGTGTGGTGGTAGGCACCTGTAATCCCAGCTACTCAGGGGGCTGAGGCAGGAGAATCGCTTGAACCTGGGAGAAGGAAGGAGGTTTCAGTGAGCCGAGATCACGCCACTACACTCCAGCTCGGGCGACAGTGTGAGACTCCATCTCAAAAAAATAAATAAATAAAAATAAAATAAAATAAATAAATGAATGAATCTGCTCATCTGGGAGTGGGTTTGGGGAGACTTTGTACTAAAATAGGTCAATTATATCAACATTCAGTAGCCTCTTTCCCACAACTATTTGCAAGTTTATTAAAGCCAAAGGAGAACACTCAAACAGGAAATCTAAAAGGCCTCCAGGTAATCATACGGTACACATCACTCACATATTTTACCAAACCATCTTCCAGGAAAACAAGAACCCATGAATAACAAATAATGCAGTATTTCACCAGGGAGAAAAAGAACTACATCTTATCTCTATTATTCAGCAGCTGTCAAAACCCAGTTTTAAAAGTATGATAAACTGGGGCAGGGTTGGGGGGCAGAAGAGAGGATGTTTTATTTTATGACATTGTTAAAATTAAAAATGAAACTTTTCTATTATTATTTTTTGAAATGTTCTTATGTTCAATGGAGCCAGCTCTCACAAATCAGGGCTAAGGGATAGCAACACAGCATCTGGTTCAGACACGTTACAAGTCTGCAGACTTCACACTGACACACAGCAAGATGCCTTGTGGGGGCTGAGACTGACTCAGGAAAATGTCAGAATTACATCTCGCTGAGTGAGCAAGCCCAATTTTCTAGGCCGTCCTACAGAAATAGCCCAAAGGCTTGACAAATGTAAATTCTTTATATGTTTGACACTTTCAGATAATGAAACACTCCCCTCCACTAAATCACAAACTCACTATGATGCATCTATGCTCTAACTTTGACACCCCATGCTCCCCGCAGTCACAGTTCACATCACTGGGGACTTTGTTTTCACTCTTGACAGAATTTAACTCTTGCTTACCGAACCCTGTTGTGCATTATTTGCTGAGGCAACAAAAAACAAAGTCATCGTCTGGTTCTCAGGCAGCTTAAAACCCGCAAGCATAAAGAAAAATTGGACCTGTTATAACTATGCTTTACCCTATTTACAACAAAAAACTTCATGTGTGCTTGATTTGTTTGTTTTTGAGTAGTCCTTCTTCAAATATTTTGCTAAAATAAATTGTTGTTTAAAATAAAAAATGCTAAACAAAATAAGTTAATATGAATAATGTCTTTGAATTCAAGATGAATTAAAAATACTTTTAAATGTAAATAAAAGCCATGAGCAGAAACTCCCTCAACTGCTTTTGAGCAAACCAACAAGTCTACTAAATCTACACCCATATGCTCCTAGTAAAATGGAAACCATGTTCCTCCTCCTATTTAAAGCTGATTAATTTCAATATTTGTCCACTCTCACCATACATGTTCCTAGTGACTTCCTCTAGCAAGAATGTTCCCTTTCTTGTTCAACCTTTTCCTCTTTACTAGCAACATTCCTCATTATTAACTGTGCACAAATCTCAGCCATATTAAAACCATAATAATAAAATTAAACCATCTCTCAACCCTAAATTCACTTCCAGTTACTACCCAAACATCTTGAAGGATTTATCTATGCTCATTATCTCCATTTACTTACCTCCCTCATTAAACCAGAGCAATTTGGCTCTCACCACCCTTGCTCCATTGGTCTGATCTTGCCAAATTCACAAGTGATGTTCACATCATTAAATCTATTAGCTATTTTCAGGTCATAATTTTTTAACTTTTCTGCAGAATGAGACACTTCTGACTATTCCCTCGTTCATGAAACACTTCTTTCCTTGACTTCCCATTCTCAAATATTCAACTCTCCTCCTACTTCTTTTGCCACTCCCTTTCAGCCCCGACCTGACATTCTTCCTCTTCCTGGACTTAGCAACTGAGGTTTCCAGGGCTCTGTTCTATACTTATTCTTACTATAAATTTGATCTCTGTGTCATTTTATAACTTTCGTGCAAATGTTAAGGTTATCTGCGTACTTGCTAACTGCAGAAGCCCAGATTAGAAACTTACTTTTCCTTACTCTCCAAGTTCCATCACTTCTACCTTTTAGCTATATGTAAAATCAATGCCTTTCTCATCCCTATTGTCATGACACTAATCTAAGCCTCTATCATCACTCAATAGAATTAGTATAACTGCTTCATATATGGTTTCTCAAATTTGCATTCCTTGAATCCGTTTCTTATATATTACACAGAGTGATCTTACCATTATTTTTAATTATTACTCTTAATTCCATACAGATTACATGAATAAGTTCTTAATATAAAAGTTAAAATAATAAAAATTAAAGTATCTAATACACACACATTTGAAAATGATTTGGCATTGTTTACACAGTTGAAGATGAATGTACCTTACAACAAAGAAATTGTACTCCAAAACATTCAAAATGTGTGTTTATTGAAAAAACACATAAAATGCAATATATTAATTGTAACACTAAAAAAAAGAAAAATGAATGAACTCCATTATATACATAAATATAGATAGATCTAATTAAAACATCAAGAAGCAAATGCAAATTGTGTGAGAGTACATATAATATGATTTCAGTTTTATAAAACTCAGAAACATGTAGAACTTTATAAAGTACACTTTAGGATATATACACATTTGAAACTATAAAGAACAACAGTGATCAACATAAAATTCAGGATAATGATTACTGTTTGGTGAGGGAGACAGGTATAGGATGAGGGAGGAGCACTTGGGATTTCTAACAGACTTGTAACAATCTATTTCTTAAGCTGGATTGTGGGTTCAGTCTTCTTCACTGCAATGTTCCTAAATCCTAGCACAAGCATGGCACATAGTAGGTGCTCAATAAATATTAGTAAAATGAGGGGAAAAAAGAACAAAACTGAACTCAGTTTTTTTCTACGAAACAATAGTTTGTTAGCAAGCTGTAGCACCTACCAAAACAATTAGAACAACTGGATAAAATACGAAAGAAAAAAGAAAAAAAAAAAACCCTATGTAGAGGCATAAGAACGCTTACGTGAAGCCAAAATGGAGGGACCAAGATCCAAGGAAAAAAAAGGAGGTAAATGAAAGTCCTGTGTTCTGCATTTCTGTATTAAACCGAGTATTTCATGATATGAAGCACTGGCGGAAGACTGAGAATCCAGACAGATGTAAGCTGATAAGAAGAAGAGATGCCAGCTAAGTTTTGGCACTCTCACAGGCATGAGAAGAAAAGAAAAAATCAAGTTTGGGGCTAGAAAAATACTCAGGAAGACAAAATCTCAGAGAGAAGGGAAGTACAGAAAAAAAAAAAAAAGAATCTAATCCTCAAAAAAATTTGTTGAATTCTTCATCTGTCTAGGGTGAAACTCTAAGAAGCTAAGCAGAAGCTGAAGAGAAAAAGAGGTCTTTTGCCATATCACAATGTTAAGGAGACTACTTCGGAATTTAGGACCCTCTATGGATAAAGGGTCCTAGTAAACAATCCTGGCTTTCTCAATGATAGCCTCTGTAAGTTAAGAGTGAATAAAAACTAGTCTGAGCCTTTCATGGACTACTATCCATCACTGGGACAGCTCAAGCTTTGGATGGATTAAGGTGATATGTCTATATCAAGTTACTTATCAGAAATAGGTTAAAGCCTCTCTGGAAAAAGATAGTGCATCCAGAACCACTGTAACAACACGATGCCTGACATTCAATCTCAAATTATACCACACAGAAGCCCAAAGATACAGGAGGGAATGAATAGCAATAGAAAGTAAATACGTGAGTAAATCTAAATTAATACTGATGATACAAGACGGTAATAGTAATAATAATATCTCATGGATTTAAGACGTATATTAAATTAAATGCAATATAAAAGGCAGGTGGGGTTGGGCACAGTGGCTCATGCCTGTAATCCCAGCACTTTGGTAGTCCAAGGCTAGAGGATCACTTGAGCTCTGGACTTCAAGACCAGCCTGGGCAACACAGTGAGACCCCATCTCAAAAAAATTTATTTTAAATCAGCAAAGTGTGGTAGTACATGTCTGTATTTCCAGCTACTCAGGGGGCTGAAGTAGGAGGATCATTTGACCCTGGAAATTTGAGGCTGCAGTGAGCTATGATTGTGCCACTGCACCCCAGACTGGGTGATAAAGTGAAACCCTGTCTCAAAAAAAAAAAAAAATAAAAATAAAGGCAGGTGGGAAGTAAATCCAGTTAAATGGTGCTGATATCTTACTTTGTATAAGAAAGGTAAAAGGAATAACTTACATCAGTCTTTAGTGAGCTAAGGATGCATGCTGAAATCCATAGAATAACTACTAAAAGTATTAAAAAATTAATATAAGCAATATATATATGCCTAACTGGCAAAGAGAAGGAAAAGTTAAATAATAAAAAAGAAATACTATATTAAAACCAAATAACATAAGAAAAGAGGAAAAAGGAGCATCGTGGGACAAATGGAAAAATATAAATTAAGATCGTATATATGAATAAAATAAGAAAGAAGGAAAGTAGGAAGGCAAGCAGGCTGTCAGTTTTCTAACAATGATTTAAAAAAAAAACTTGCCTATCACTGTTATGTAGTTTTTCCAGTGTTGATTAGAAAGCAATTTCATTTGCATTTTAAGCCATTCAGTTTATATGAAGTATGATTACATTTATACAAAGAACAAAAACAAGCACAATTAATAGACACTCTTAGAAATCAGAATAGTTGTTACCTTTCTAAAGGGATAAGTTGGTGATTGAAAGAACGAAAATGAATTTTGCTCGTATCATTCTCTGTTCCCATCTGAATGCTGGTTAGACAAGTTAAGTTTGTGCACTATTCTACATTTATTTTGGACATCAGTAAGAGTTTTAAAAAATAACCAGGAACCACTATGAGATACTACTTCACACCTACTAGGATGGCTAAACAATAAAAGGCAAATAAGTGTTGGCAAGGATACAGAGAAACTGGAATGCTTATACATTTTGGTGGGATTGAAAATGGTGCAGCTATTTTGGAACAGTTTAGTAGTCACTGTAAATGTTAAACACAGAGTTACTATGTGATCCAGATTCCCCTCCTACATATATACCCAAGACAATTGAAAACATATGTCTACATAAAAATATGCACAAAAATTTTCATAGTAACATTATTCATAATAGCCCCAAATGAAAGTAAGCCATATGTCCATCAGCTGACGAATGGATAAATAAAATGTTGTTTATCCATATAACGGAATGTTATTCAGCAATAAAAAGGAATGTAGTACTAATACACGCTAAACATAAATAAATCTCAAAAAAGTATGCTAGGTGAAAGCAGTCAGTCACAAAAGACCACATATTATATGATTTCACTTATATAAAATGTCCAGAATAGGCAAATCCATCAAGACAGAAAGCAGAATAGTGATTGCCAAGTGTTGGCTGCTGGTGAGAATGAACCTAATGGGTACAGGGTTTCTGTCTGAAGAGACAAAAATGTTCTAAAATTAGTTAGTGACGATGGTTGCATGACTCTGTGAATATACTAAAATCACTGAATTGTACACTTTAGAAGGGTAAATTTTATAGTATGTGAATTACATTTTAATAGAGCTGTTTTCAAAAAAATAAGTAAATAAAAGAAGATGTTTCTTTGAAAACTAAAAAAAAAATACAGACTGCAGAAACAAACATACATGATGGCATGCAGGTAACAGTTATTACATTTAAAAGTCTGGAATTAAACACAGAGAAACAAAAAAGTGGACAATATAGAAAAGAACATGAGAACAATAGAAAACAAAGTAAAAATATCTAACATACCTATAATTGGAGAGCCAGAGGGGAGGTGAGAGAAATAATGAGGCAAAAATAACCATTTTAAAAGATAGTGGCTAAAAATGTTCAAAGACACATTAAGCTTGTATTGAAGAGGCACTACAAACCCTAAACTGGATTAATACAAAGAAAATAACACCTACACATATCATAATAAAACTTCTTAAAATCAAAAACAAAGAAAAACTTTAAAGTTGGTAGTTTAAAAAATATACACATATAATTATTATACATATATAATTATATGTATATATATGTTATATACATAAATCAAAGGAGCAACATAAAAATATACAGCTGACTTCTTAACACAAATAATAAAAATAAGGTGACAATAAATTAGTGACTGAAAGTGCAGAAAGAAAATAACTGCTAATCCAGGATGTATACACTATAAAAATATCCATCAAAAGTAAAAGTTAAATAAAGATATTTTCAGAAATCTAGAATCTGAAATAACTTTTTAGCAGCACACCAATACTACAGGAAGTACTAAGAAGTGTTTATTAGGCAGAGAGAAAATGATCCCAGATAAAAGTTTGAAATTGCAAAAGGGAATCAAAAGCAATGGAATGGATAAATATGTGGATTAATCTAAATTAATATGTATGGTTTAAATCGCTGACAATTATGTATAGTAAGGATACCCCTCAGAGAAGACTTGTGTAAAACACAAAATTGATAGTGGTGAGAAGAAATTACAGAAAGAATCAAAGAGGAAAGATAATTAGAAATCAATGTGTAAAACTGTATATACAAAGCCAAATACATCATTAACTATATCAAACAAAAAAATCCTATAATTTAAAATATTTTAAGATTGTTTAAGTATACATTACTAAAAAGAAACATGCCTAAAAGCTATGTATATGTATCTTTAATTGGAAAAAAATACACAAGAGACTTATGAAAATCAACTATATCTATAAACACTAACAATAAACAAGTGAAAGCTAAAATAAAAATCACAATACCATTTATAATCACCCAAAATTAAAATCAAAATATCAATTATAATCACCCAAAAGAAAATGAAATACTTAGGTATAAATCTAACAAACAGTGTATGGAATCTGTATGCTGAAAATTACAAAATGCTGCTAAAAGAAATCAAAGACCTATAGAAATGAAGAGACATACTATGTTCATGGATTGGAAGATTCACTATAATAAAGATGTCAATTCTTCCCAAAGTAATGTATAGATTTAGTGCAATTCCTATCAAATCTCACTATATATTTTGTATACATAAGGAACCTTATTAATTTACATTATAAATTGTAGCTCCTAGAATAACTAAAACAATTGTGACAAGGAAGAATTAAATGGGAGAAATCAATCTACTCAATATTACAACTCATTATAAAGCTACAGTAATTAAGACACTACGATATTAGCAAAGGAATAGGCAAAAGATTCAATTTTTAAAAATAGAAAACTTAGACTCATGAAAATATGCCCAACTAATTTTTGACAGATGCACAAATATAATTAAGTGGAAAAAGGATCACCTTTTCAACAAATGGTACTGGAGCTATTTGATATTGATAGGCAAAAACAAAAAACAAAACAAAAGAAAACAAAAAACTGACCTAAAATTCACATCTTACGTGATACTATGTAAATACTAACTCAAAATGGATCATGGGCTAAAATTTAAAATGTAAAACTATAGGAATTGTAGAAAAAATAAGAGAAAAACCTTAGAAGTCAGACCTAGGTGGAACATTTTTAGACTTGACATCAGAAACACAATTCATAAAGAAAAAAATTAAAAATTGGAATTCATCAAAATTAAAATCTTTTGTTCTTCAAAATCCTGTGATGAAAACAAGAGCTATGGGTTGGGAGAAATGATGGCAAGCAATTTATCCAAAAAGAATCTAGAATATTTCCAAAACTCTTAAAATTCAAGAGTAAAAATACAAGCACTGCAATTAGAAAATACGCAAAGGACATAAACATTCACAAAGAGGATATACTTATGAAAAATAAGTACATGAAAAGATGTTCATCATCATTCACAAGTAGGGAAATGTAAATTAAAACCACAAAGAGATATTATCACACATCTATTGAAAGGGCTAAAATAAAAGTGATTACACCAACTACTGGCAAGAATACAGAGAAACTAAATCTCTCAGATATTGATCATAGGGGTGTAAAATGGTATAACCACTCTGAAAATGCTTTGGAAATTGCTTATAAAATCAAACTTGCACTTTCCATGTGACACAACAATTGCATTCTTAGGCATTTAAACCAGAAAAAAAGTTAACTTTGTTCACATAAAAACCTGTACATGAGTGTTTGGCTTTATTTTTAAGAGCCAAAACTGCAAAAAATCAAGCATGCTTCAGTTGAATAAAGGTTAAACCAACATGGTACATCCATATTATGGAATACTACATAGTAATAAAAAAGGAACACACGATTGAGACACACGACAACTTGGACAGATCTCATATGAATTATGCGGAGAAAACAGTCTCAAAAGGTTGCATATTACATGATTCCATTTAGACAACACTCTAAATTTAAAAATTTTAGAAGCAGAGAAGAAATTAATGGTTGTTAGGGATTCATAATGGAGGAAAGGAGGTGGGTATGGCAATTATGAATAGAAAGCTTCATAATGAAGTTCTGTATTGTAATTGTGGTAATGGTTATACAAACCTACATTTGTGATAAAATCGCATAGAAGTGCACACATGTACATAAATGCATATAACATTGATGAAATCTGAATAAGCTCTGTGGACTGTTACCAATGTCAAGTTTCCTAGTTTTGATATTATACCACAGTTACATATGATGTTACCATTGGGGAATACAGAGTGATGAATATAGAAAACCTCCCTCTATATCTTCTGCAACTTTCTGTGAATTGATAATTATTATAAAAGAAAAACTACATATTATATATAAAATAACAAAAAGAAAGCCTGTATATTCATTTACAAAGAAGGATTTAAAGCAAATAAATCTCAGAAATAGAGTGGCATTTCACAACAACACATTTATGAGTAACAAAAATTCTAAATATATATGCATCAATAATATACATATAAATTTAATAAGGAAAATTCTAACAGAAATCTAAAAAGAGTGAACCAATCCACAATTATAGTATGGGATTTTAATACATTTTTTTTGCAGTAATGGTAGAAAAATTACACAAAAAATCATTAAGTATGAAGATTTGAACAACCTAATCAAAAAATTTGACCTAAATGATATATCCATTATATTAAAAAGCACTGCATAAATGTCATTCTTTTCAAGTGTATAAATTGGATTTATAAAATTTGAATATACAGTGGACTAAAAGGGACTCTCCACAGATTTCAAAGTACTAAAACAATAGAGAGTATGTTCCCTGGCCACATTAGAAGTCATATAGAAATAAGTCACAAAAATATAACTAAAGAATCCTAGTATACTTGGAAACTAAGTCACATATTTACTTCTATATTACCTTGGGTCAAAAAACTCAAAAATCAAAAAGGAAATTAAAAACATTTTGAACCAAATGATAATGTAAATATGACACATAAAAAGCTGTTGAGTGCACCTAAATCTGTGCTCATAAGAAATTTATCACCCTAAATACATATATTACAAAGAAAGACTGAAAACAATACTGTATAAACCCAAAGAAGATACATAAATAAGAAAAAGAAATGTAAAGCAGATGGTAGATTTAAATCTCATCTATAGCAATAATTATTACAGACACATATTTGAAATACTTAAAATATTATTATTATCTACCAGGAAAGGGAGATAGAAGTAAAAATAAATAAATAATATATTAACATTGTCAAATTGGATTAAATGAAGTAAAAAAAGTTGCTACTAAGAGATTTATTTTACTTTTTTTTTTTTTTGCAAATAGCATGCAGTTTAAAGAGATGTATTTTAAATACAAGGATGTAGCAATATCATAAGTAAAAGCCTAAAAAACATGTTGTCTCTTTTTTTTAATAATGCAGAAATTTTTAAAAAACTTTTATTTTAGGTTCAGGGGTACATGTGCAGGTTTGTTATATAGGCAAATTCATGTCATGGGGGTTTGTTGTACAAATTATTTTGCCACCCAGGTACTAAGCCTGGTACCCAACAGTTTTTTTTTTCTCTGATCCTCTCCATCTTCCCACTCTCCACCTTCCAATGGGCCCCAGTGTCTGTTGCTTCCCAGTTTGTGTCCATGTGTTATCATTCAGCTCCCACTTATAAATGAGAATATGCAGTATTTTGTTCCTGTGTTATTTTGCTAAGGATAATGGCCTCCAGCTCCATCCATGCTGCTACAGAGGACATGATCTCCTATTTTATGGCTGCACAGTATTCCATAGTACATATGCACCACATTTTCTTTATCCAATCTGCCGTTGATGGGCATTTAGGTTGATTCCATGCCTTTGCTATCCTGAATGGTGCTGCAATGAACATAAGCATGCATGTGTCTTTATGACAGACAATTTATATTCCTTTGGGTATATACCTAGTAATAAGATTGCTGAGTCAAATGACAGTTCTGTTTTTAGGTCTTTAAGGAATCACCACACTGCTTTCCACAATGGCTGAGCAAATTTACACTTCCACCAACAGAGTATAAGCAGTCCTTTTTCTCTGCAACCTCACCAGTATCTGTTATTTTTTGACTTTTAGTAATAGCCATTCTTACTGGTTCAGATGGTATCTCATTGTGGTTTTCATTTGCATCTCTGTAATTATCAGTGATATTGAGATTTTTTCCATATGATCATTGGCCATATGTATGTCTTCTTTTGAAAAGTGTTTATTCATGTATTTGGCCCACTTTTTAATGAGGTTATTTGCTTTTTTCTTAGAAATTTAAGTTTCTTATAGACGCTAGATATAAGATCTTTGTCAAATGCATAATTTACAAACATTTTCTCCCATTCTGCAGGTTGTCTGTTTACTCTAAAAAAACATACTGTCTTACTTGGGATACATCAGAAGTAGATCCTGAAACAAGGATTAAAATACCAGTAGTTTATTTAGGAGGTAACTCCACAAAACTGGAGAACGGAAGTAAGGCAGAAAGGAAAAGGAAGGCAGGATCAAATAGACAGTACTTCATCAGGAGAGCTGCCATTCTGGCAAGTGGGGCTAATTCCTCTAGGGAATTCTAGAAGTCAGCTTAAAAGAACTTCAGAGCCACCACATCTGAGTAAGGTTGAAAGCTATTCTCAAAAATATTAATTCTCCGGCACTTGAAGTTTCCATGATCCAGGCAACAGGGGCAGCCCTCAGGCAATTGGAAATCCAGCCTGTTTATTACAATCACTGAAAAATCTGACAGTATATGGATGGGACATTGGCATATATCCAAAGAGAATTCCATGCAAACATATACAGAAGAGAGTTTGTGCAACTACATTAATATCAAACGAAGTAGATCTTAAGGCAAAAAACATCACCAGAGTTTAAAAGGGACATCCGAAGAAATAAAAATGCCAATCCAGCAGGAAGGTGTCACAACCCAAATTGTTCTGTATCTAAATATGTAACTTTGAAATACATAAAACGATAAATGAAGAGGTCAAAGAGACAAACAAAAACCCCACCTTACTGAGATAAATTAAAGAAAATATGAATGGAAGGATATTCTCATGTTTATGGATTGAAAGACTATTGTCAAGATGTCCATTTGTCAGAATTCATCTATGGCTATAATAACTTCCAAATTGACAAACTAAGCCCAAATTTTATATAGAAATGTTCAATGCCATCCCCATCAAGCTACCAATGACTTTCTTCACAGAATTGGAAAAAACTACTTTAAAGTTCATGTGGAACCAAAAAAGAGCCCACATCGCCAAGTCAATCCTAAGCCAAAAGAACAAAGCTGGAGGCATCATGCTACCTGACTTCAAACTATACTACAAGGCTACAGTAACCAAAACAGCATGGTACTGGTACCAAAACAGAGATATAGATCAATGGAACAGAACAGAGCCCTCAGAAATAACGCCGCATATCTACAACTATCTGATCTTTGACAAACCTGACAAAAACAAGCAATGGGGAAAGGATTCCCTATTTCATAAATGGTGCTGGGAAAACTGGCTAGCCATATGTAGAAAGCGGAAACTGGATCCCTTCCTTACACCTTATACAAAAATTAATTCAAGATGGATTAAAGACTTAAATGTTAGACCTAAAACCATAAAAACCCTAGAAGAAAACCTAGGCATTACCATTCAGGACATAGGCATGGGCAAGGACTTCATGTCTAAAATACCAAAAGCAATGGCAACAAAAGCCAAAATTGACAAATGGGATCTAATTCAACTCAAGAGCTTCTGCACAGCAAAAGAAACTACCATCAGAGTAAACAGGCAACCTACAAAATGGGAGAAAATTTTCGCAATCTACTCATCTGACAAAGGGCTAATATCCAGAATCTACAATTAACTCCAACAAATTTACAAGAAAAAAACAAACAACCCCAACAACAAGTGGGCGATGGATATGAACAGACACTTCTCAAAAGAAGACATTTATGCAGCCAAAAGACACATGAAAAAATGCTCATCATCACTGGCCATCAGAGAAATGCAAATCAAAACCACAATGAGATACCATCTCACACCAGTTAGAATGGCAATCATTCAAAAGTCAGGAAACAACAGGTGCTGGAGAGGATGTGGAGAAATAGGAACACTTTTACACTGATGGTGGGACTGTAAACTAGATTAACCATTGGGAAGTCAGTGTGGCGATTCCTCAGGGATCTAGAACTAGAAATACCATTTGACCCAGCCATCCCATTACTGGGTATATACCCAAAGGATTATAAATCATGCTGCTATAAAGACACATGCACACGTATGTTTATTGCGGCACTATTCACAATAGCAAAGACTTGGAACCAACCCAAATGTCCAACAATGATAGACTGGATTAAGAAAATGTGGCACATATACACCATGGAATACTATGCAGCCATAAAAAATGATGAGTTCATGTCCTTCGTAGGGACATGGATGAAATTGGAAATCATCATTCTCAGTAAACTATTGCAAGGACAAAAAAGCAAACACCGCATGTTCTCACTCATAGGTGGGAATTGAACAATGAGAACACGTGGACACAGGAAGGGGAACATCACACTCTGGGGACTGTTGTGGGGTGAGGGGAGGGGGGAGGGATAGCATTAGGAGATATACCTAATGCTAAATGACAAGTTAATGGGTGCAGCACACCAGCATGGCACATGTATACATATGTAACTAACCTGCACATTGTGCACATGTACCCTAAAACTTAAAGTATTATAATAATAATAATTAAAAAAATAAAATAAATAAAAAATAAATTAAGTTGATTAGAAAAAAAAAAAAAGAAATGTGTATATAAATGCAAATGGCCAAGAAGAGCCAAAACGAAATCTTGAAAAAGAACAGAAGAAAACTGGGGGGCTTATCATATAGGTTATCGAAACTTTTTGTAAGGCAACAGTAATTATAATAATGTAGTATTGACATAAGTCAAGAAAAATTGCACAGTGATTCAGAATAGAGAGTCTAGAGAAAAAAAAAATCCATGTACCCAAGGACTGATGATGTATGACACAGGTAGTAGGAAAAAAACATAGCCTTTTCAGTATATGATGCTAGGTCCCTTGGGTAGCTATATGTAGAAATATAAAATTTTCCCCTACTTCCCATCACATATAAAAATAAATTCTGGTTTTGATTATAGATGAAATATGGAGTAGAAAGCAATGAAGTTTCTAACATACAACAAAGAAGAAAAACTTCATGATTTGGGATATTATTAAATATAGAAAAATACATTAAAATTAAAAACTTTTGATCAATAGACAATTTATAAAGTAAAATGTCAAGCTATAGAACAGGAAAAAGTATCTCAAATTAAAAAAAGTCTATAGCTACAATATAAAAGAACTCTTACATCTGAATAAGAAAAAGATAGACATGCCAAAGTGAAATGGAGCAAAAGTCTTAAACAGAACATTACAATGGTTATTAAACATATAGAAAGGTTTCAACCTCATTAATCATCAAAAAAAATTTAACCAATACACAATCTAAAAGTGTCAAATTCATAGAAGCAGAGAGTAGAATGGTGATTACCAGTGGCCGGGGACAAGGACAGGGTGAATTGGAGAGATTCTGGTCAAAGAACACAAAATTTCAGCTAGACAGGAGGAAAAAGTTCAGGAGATCCATTGTACTATATGGTGTTAACACACATCATTAATTAAGTAGGTATTGTATACTTGAAAATTGCTGAGAGTAGATTTTATGTTCTCATCACAAAAATGATATATACTTGAGGTAATTAAAATTTTAGTTAGCTTGATTCAGTCATTCCACAATGTGTGCATAGATCAAAACACCATGTTGTAAACCATAAATACATATAATTTTTATTCGTTAAAGTTTAAAAACTAAAATAACCAGTGCTCGCTCATCAAAATGGACAAAACTCAAACTGACAATCAAAGTTTTAGTGAGAATAGAAACCTCACAAAGAGCTGGTGAATGTATAAATTGATGTAATCTGGATATAGGTTTGGAATTATCTATTAAATTTGAAAATAACACATCCTATTATCCAATTATTTCAATCCTAGGAATATACCCAACTGAAAGATAGGTGGATGTGCCCCAATATAAATGCAAAAATAAATGGACTATTTGTAACAGTCCCAAATTACCAAAAAAAAAAAAAGAAAAAAAAAAGTTTGTCTACAGTAGAATGAAGAAATAAATTGTGCTATATTGAAAGAACATACTATACAACAATAAAAGTAAATATATTAGTGTTATATACAAGATGGATGTATCTTTTAATCACTCAATGTTGAACAAAATAAGTCATATATGCTGAATTATATAATACTATTTATATAAGGTTTTTAAAAAGAAAAATGTAATATACAGTGTTAAAAACCAGAATGTCTGTTAATTTGGGGAAACAGTGAGGAGGATGTGATTGGGTAGGGTACACAAGAAGGCCTTCTGGAGTTTTGGAATGTTTTCTCTCAAGTATGTTCTCTTTGTGACAATTCATTGTGCTGTATACTTATTATGTGATTTATGAAACATTTATATGTCAATAAAAACATAAAGTTTATACTAAGCCATACTATCCCTCCAAAGAATCTTTTAGTTCCTTTCTCCTTCACCTGTCAAAGAAATTGTATTTTTTATTATGACTTATTTGATAGAATCAGAATATTTTGTCTACTCCATTCTTGCTGATAGATATAGGATCTATGTAATGATACTGAAGGAAGAAGCCTCTGGATATTAAAAGTGATTATATAAGAATTATGCAAAACTCAGAATGTGTTTGCATGCACCAAATACTTGGCTGCTTCTCAAGTATTGAGAATCTGAATATACATATGCATTTCCCCAGTGAAATTTTGCAGGGTTTTTCAGTACTAATTAGCAAATCAAGTAAAGAATAAAGGGCATAGGGCTAA
Source organism: Pongo abelii (assembly GCF_028885655.2). Taxonomy (NCBI): domain Eukaryota; kingdom Metazoa; phylum Chordata; class Mammalia; order Primates; family Hominidae; genus Pongo; species Pongo abelii. The sequence continues at coordinate 25,531,718 of NC_071993.2, read as the reverse complement.
ATCAAAAGGCAGGAACTACACTGCCTACTAAATGCTAAATCAAAACTAAATGTTATATTCCCAAATGACACTGAGCTTTTATTATGGGGAGAAAATTAAATATTGTTTATCACTCACAAAGAAAATTATTTTAATTGATGTAATTGCTATCTTTTCATCTGCAAACATGAAAATTTTTTAACAATTTATCTTGTTATTCCAGAAAAATTTACAGGATGCATATATGTCCTTAGTTAACTATTAAACTACCAAAATAATGTTTTCCAAAATAGGAAAAAATTTTAAATAAATATTTAACATACAAAAATGTTTTCAAGTACTTTAGGAAAATATAGTTTTACATAGACAGTTGAAATGTTGATTATTTCTGTATTTATTCTTTATTATTAAAGCAAGCCCTTCTAAATACTCTCTATGGCATAACTCATTCAAAGTCCTGCACACACTCTTTCAAGTAATAGAACTTCAGTATGCTTTGCTTGTCTGCTACTCTAAATCTAATTCTAACCACCAAAACAAACACATTTGACCGGAAATATAAATTCTAAAGAAAGTAGCTATATCTTCTTAGCATTCCTAATATCTGTCAATGAGAAGGCCAACTATAATTGACAGCTCTCCTAGACTTTAATAAGACAGATTTTTAAGTGCAGAAGAGAAAAATTATTCAATGAAATATACATAAAATTCAGACAGGAAAGGTATTCAGGAACACTAAGAAACTCTTAAAAGTACCATTCTGAATACAGAATCAGAAATAATATCCTTTGAAGGAACACAAGGAGTAATCAGCATTAGCACTAAAGAGTCAAAAATTTTTAAGCACCCTCATTTCCTTTGTGAGATGGTCTGTTGCAATGGTGAATCAGGGATATACATAAAAGGCATATGTGTGTACTTCAAATCATTATTCATGGATTGTTTAAAATTTTTCAAATTTATGGAGAAATGGAAAAAAGATTTGAGGATACTGTTGAATGATCATTTAACAAACAGTTCTGATTAATAGGTGGAGATTTCTGGCAGTGTATTCTAAGGCCCCTGGTCATGACATTCTTTAATGTGTTTAACAAGGATTTGGATGAATCATTGAGAAGATGATGCTGGTGAATTTGTGGTTAAGAGCATGGACTTTGGAGTAAGACATGCTTTAATTAAAGTCCCAGCTATACCCTTAATAGCAATGGAACCCTGGGCAAATTACTTATATATCTTTAAATATTATTTTCCTTACTGATAAAATGTGAAGAATAATACTTCTTATTCCATAGAATGGATTATTTCATTATACAACTACATATATGGTGCTTATTATATGCTAGGCATTATTTTAAGCACTTTACAAACATTAATTCATGTAATTCTCAAGCAACTCAGTGAGTAGATGTGATTAATTATAATTATCCTCATTTTGTAGATGAGAAGACAAGGGTAGAGTGCTTAAGTAACTTTGTCACCATACCAGACCAATCTGGTTCAACTTTTATGTAATAAAGTTGTCAGTCATTTTTCAGTTGCCATGGACCCTCAGGGTCATGTAACCTGAGCATGCTTAGATGAACCAAGCATGCAACCACAAGGGGAACCTAAGTGCTTGAACTGAGGATCAGGGACAGCATTAAGAAGCAGGCACCACATAGCAGGATCCAGGATTCAACCAGATTGAGCTCTGGCATCACCCCATGAAGGGATCCAGTCAGATCATGTCCCCAGGGATCACCTCATTGTAAGATCTAATCAGATCACGTCTCATTACTCTATGATTATAAAACCTTTCCCAGCCACCAGCTCAAGGACAGAGATTTGAGCATTTCCTCCTGCCTCCTTGCCAAATGACTTGCAACAAGGATTTTCTTTTCTCAAAAGCCAGTGCCATGGTATTGGCCTCTGTGCACACTGGGTAGTGAGCCCAGGGATTGGTCAGTAACAATTCATCTTAGGTCACACATCTAATAAGTGGCAGAGTGGGGCTTAATCAACAGAATGCTTAGTCATATGAATTAAATATTAACATTCATCATTATCATCATCATTGGAATGATAATGAATATACTGGATGATAAAAACAGAATCTGAAAAGACATCAATCAGCTAGTAATAACAAAATATAATTTGACATAAAAATATGGGATGCTGTGATTGGATCTATAAAAACCGGCCACATCACTGCAAAGTTATAGTAGGGCTGCCAAAAAAATGCTAAAACAACCTTTGGTTGCATTAATTATAATAAAGTAATCTAGAATAAATAATCAATCACAGATTGATTCTTGATATCAATTTTCAGAACCTGCTTAAAGAGACTACAACCAAATGGAAGAGGTAGCAGAAAAAAAGGATGTAAAAAAACATGATTCAACCATATATTGTGAACAAGAGACACCTTAGGTGAAAGCAAAAGGACAGAAAGAGATATACCATAAAATCAGTAAACAAAAGAGAACTTGTGTGGTTATATTCATATTAAACAATATATAAAAAGCAGTTATTAGAGACAAGGAAAGTCAATTAACAAGGACGAGGTCAATCTGTTAGAACTCATAAATGAATTCAGTAAAGTTACAAAATATAAATCAACACACAATGATCAGTTACATTTCTATACACTAACACTGAGCATTTTAAAAGTTAAGAAAACAATTCTATATACTAGCATGAAAGAGTTGAGATAGTTAGGAATAAACCTAATCAAGGAAGTTAAAGATTTGTACACCGAAAACTACAAAACTTTGCTGAAAGAAATTAAAGAAGATACAGATAAATGAAAACCATCCCATGTTCATGGATTGAAAAATTAACACTATGCAGATGTACATACTACACAAAACAATCTTGTATTCAACACAATTCCTATCTAAAGTCCAACATTTTTTGCAGACATAGGGAAGTTCATCTTAAAATTCATATAGAATATCAAGGGAGCCCAAATAGCCAAGAAAATGTTGAAGAAAAAAAAATTTAGAGAATTCATACTTCCTGATTTCAAAACAAATTATAAAACCACCATAATAAAAACAGTGTAGTACCGACATAAAGACAGACATGTAAGCCAATGGAATAGAATGAGAGCCCAGAAATAAACCCTCATGTAATGATGAAATGATCTTCCACAAGAATGCCAAGACCACAACATGGAGGAAGGACACTTTCTACAACAAATAATGCTGAAATAATCTGGATATCCAAATGCAAAATAGTGAAGCTAGATCCTTATGCCATATATATTAACTCAAAGTAATTTAAGATCTAAAGCCATGAAACTTCTAAAAGAAAACACACAGGAAATATTTCAGGATATTCTCAGGACTTGAGAATAATTTCTTTAACATGAAACCAAAAGCTCAGACAAAACTACCAAAAACACACAAATGAGACTAAATCAAGCTTAAAAACTTTTGTGCACTGAAGGACACAGCAGAGTGACAAGGCAACCTGTGTAATGGGACAAAATATTTGCAAATCATATATATGAAAAAGGATTAATATCCAAAATTATATAATATATAAAGAAGTCCTACAATTATGCAATATATAAAGAAGTCCTATAACTCAACAACAAAATATCAAATAATCAAAGTTAAAAAATAGGAAAAGGATTTGAATAGCCATTTCTCCAAAGATGATATACAAATGGCTAAGAAGTATCCAAAGAGATGCTTGCTTAACGGAACTAATCATCAGGGAAATGCAAATCAAAACCACAATGAGATGTAACCTCACATCCATTAGTATAGCTACTATCCAAAGAACAGAAAATAACAAATGTTTGTGAGAATGTGGAAAAATTGGTACCCTTGTGCATTGTTGGTAGGAATTTTAAATGGTGTGGGCACTATGGAAAACAGTAGGAAGTTTCCTCAAAAACTCAAAAATATAATTACCATATGATCCTGCAATTCTACTTCTGAGTATGTATCCAAAATAATTGAAAGCAGGATCTCTGAGAGATATTTGCAAACCCATGTTCATAGTGGCACTATATACAATAGCCAAGGGGTGTTAAGTAACCCAAACACCCATCAACAAATGAAACAATAAGCAAAATGTGGTATACAGAAACAATAAAATATTACTCAGACTTAAAAAAGAAGGAAATCCCATCATATGCTACAACATGGTTGATCACTGAGGGCATTATGCTATGTGAAATAAGACACTCACAAAAAGCCAAATACCATCTGATTCTACTTATGTGTGATACCTAAAGTAGATAAATTAATGGAAACAGAAAGTAGTAGAATGGTTATTACCAGCGGCAAGGAGAAAGGGTAAAAAGAGAGTTGTTGTTGAATGGGTATAGAGTTTCAAATCTGCAAGATGAAAACGTTCTGAAGATCTGTTTCACAACAATGTGAATATAATTAACACTACTTACAAGGGAAGTGAAGGATCTCTTCAAGGAGAACTACAAACTACTGCTCAACGAAATAAGAGAGGACACAAACAAATAAAAAAAGCTTCCATGCTCATGGATAGGAAGAATCAATATCGTGAAAATGGCCATACTGCCCAAAGTAATTTATAGATTCAATGCTATTCCTATCAAGCTACCAATGACTTTCCTTGCAGAATTAGAAAAAAAACTACTTCAAATTTCATGTGGCAACAAAAAAGAGCCCATATAGCTAAGACAATCCTAAGCAAAAAGAACAAAGCTGGAAGCATCACACTACTTGACTTCAGACAATACTACAAGGCTGCAGTAATGAAAACTGCATGGTACTGGTACCAAAACAGATATATGGACCAATGGAACAGAACAGAGGCCTCAGAAATAATGCCACACATCTACAACAATCTGATCTTTGACAAACCTGACAAAAACAAGCAATGGGGAAAGGATTCCCTATTTAATAAATGGTGTTGGGAAAACTGGCTAGCCATATGCAGAAAAATGAGACTGGACACCCTCCTTACACCTTATACAAAAAATAACTCAAGATGGATTAAAGACTTAAACATAAGACCTAAAACCATAAAAACCCTAGAAGAAAACGTAGGCAATACCATTCAGGACATAGGCATGGGCAAAGGCTTCATGACTAAAACACTAAAAGCAATGGCAACAAAAGCCAAAATTGACAAATGGGATCTAATTAAACTAAAGAGCTTCTGCACAGCAAAATAAACTATCATCAGAGTAAACAGGCAACCTACAGAATGGGAGAAAATTTTTATAATCTATCCATCTGACAAAGGGCTAATATCTGGAATCTACAAAGAACTTAAACAAACTTATAAGAAAACAACCTCATCAAAAAGTGGGTGAAGGATATGAACAGACACTTCTTAAAAGAAGACATTTATGCAGCCAACAAATATGAAAAAAAGCTCCTCATCGCTGGTCATTAGAGAAATGCAAATCAAAACCACCATGAGATACCATCTTATGCCAGTTAGAATGGCAATCATTAAAATGTCAGGAAACAACAAATGCTGGAGAGGATGTGGAGAAATAGGAATTCTTTTACACTGTTGGTGGGAGTGTAAATTAGTTAAACCATTGTGAAAGACAGTGTGGTGATTCCTCAAGAATCTAGAACCAGAAATACCATTTGACCCAGCCATCCCATTACTGGGTATATACCCAAAGGATTATAATAAATCATTTTACTATAAAGACACATGTACATGTATGTTTATTGCAGCACAATTCACAATAGCAAAGACTTGGAACCAACCAAAATGCCCATCAATGATAAACTGGATAAAGAAAATGTGGCACGTATATACCACGAAATACTGTGCAGCCATAAAAAAAGATGAGTTTACGCCCTTTGCAGGGAAATGAACGAAGCTGGAAACCATTATTTTTAGCAAACTGACATAGGAACAGAAAACCACCACCACATATTCTCACTCGTAAGTGGGAGTTGAACAATGAGAACACATGGACACAGGGAGGGGAACATCATACACTCAGGCCTGTCAGGGGTTGGGTGGCTAGGGGAGGGATAGCATTAGGAGAAATACCTAATGTAGATGACGGGTGGAGGGGTGCAGAAAACCACCATGGCATGTGTATAGCTATGTAACAAACCTGCACATTCTGCACATGTATCTCAGAACTTAAAGTATAAAAAGTATAAAAAATATTGTTAAGAAGGTAACTTTCATGTAATGTATTTTTACATATACATGTAATGTATTTTTACAATACATATGTGTGTGTATGTGTCACAAAATGGTCAATCAATCCCTCAAGAAGACATAACAATATTAACATGTATGTACTTAAAAACAAAGCCCCAGAAGACGTAAAATAAAAATGACAAAATTGCAGAGAAATAAAAATTTATCAATTATAACAAGAGACTTCAAGACTCCCCTCTCAATAATGGATAGAATAAGTAGACAGAAGATCAACAAAAAAAATGGAATACTTGACCATTACAAACCAACCAGATCTAGCAGATACCTAGAAAAAACTTAATTCAACAATAGCAGAACACATATTCTTCTTAAGTACACATGGAACATTCTTCAGTATAGGCCATAATTTATGCCATAAAACAAGTTTCAAACAATTAAAAAGAATTAAAGTTATGTAAGTATATTCTCTGACTAAAATGGAATGAAATTAGAAATAAATTTCTAATTCCAGAAAATTCTGGGAGTTCACAAACATGTGGAAATAAACAACATACTTGTATTAGTCTGTTTTCATGCTGCTGATAAAGACATACCCGAGACTGGGCAATTTACAACAGAAAGATGTTTACTGGACTTACAGTTCCACATGGCTAGGGAGACCTCACAATCATGGTGGAAGGCAAGGAGGAGCAAGTCACATCTTACGTGGATGACAGCAGGTAAAAAGAGCTTGTGCAGAGAAACTCCCGTTTTTAAAAAGCATCAGATCTTATGAGACATATTCACCTACACGTGAACAGCACAGGAAAGACCTGCCCCCATGATTCAATCATCTCCCACTGGGTCCCTCCCACAACACATGGGAATTATGGGAGCTACAAAATGAGACTCGGGTGGGGACACAGAGCCAAACCATATCATTTCACCCCTGGCCTCTCCCAAATCTCATATATTCACATTTCAAAACCAATCATTCCTTCCCAACAGTCCCCCAAAGTCTCAAATCATTTTCAGCATTAACTCCAAAGTCCACAGTCCAAAGTCTCATCCAAAACAAGGCAAGTCCCTTCCACCTATGAGCCTGTGAAATCACAAGCAAGTTAGTTACTTGCTTGATACAATGGGGGTACAGGCATTGGGTAAATAAAGCTATAGTAAATGGGAGACATTGGGCAAAACAAAGGTGCTACAGGCCCCATGCAGGTCTGAAATGCAGCAGGACAGTCAAATCTTAAAGTTCCATAATGACCTCCTTTGACTCCATGTCTCACATGCAGGTCACGTTGATGCAAGAGCTGGGTTCCCATGGTCTTCAGAAGCTCCACCCCAATGGTTTTGCAGGGTATAGCTTCCCTCCCAGCTGCTTTCACAGGCTGCTGTTGAGTGCCTGCAGCTTTTCCAGGCACACAGTACAAGCTCTTAGTGAATCTACCATTCTGGTATCTGGACTATGGTGGCCCTCTTCTCACAGCTCCTCTAGGCAGTGCCCCAGTAGGGAGTCTGTTTGGGAGCTCTGACCCCACATTTCCCTTTCACACTGTCCTAGCAGAGGTTCTCCTTGAAGGCCCTGCCCCTGTAGCAAACTTCTGCCTGGACATCCAGGCGTTTCCATACATCCTCTGAAATCTAGGCAGAGGTTCTCAAACTTCAATTCTTGAATTCTGTGTACCCACAGGCTCAACATCACGTAGAAACTGCCAAGGCTTGGGGCTTGCACTCTCTGAAGCCACAGCCTGAGCTGTACCTTGGCCCATTTTGGTCATGACTGGAGCAGCTGGGATACAGGGCACCAAGTCCCTAGACTGTACAAAGCATGGGGGCCTTGGGCCTGGCCCATGGAACCATTTATTCCTCCTAGGCCTCCAGGCCTGTGATGGGAAATGCTGCCATGAAGACCTCTGACATGCCCTGGAGACACTGTGCCCATTGTCTTGGGGATTAACATTTGGCTCCTCATTACTTATGCAAATTTCAACAGCCAGCTTGAATTTCTCCTCAGAAAATGGATTTTCTTTTGTATCACTTTGTCAGGCTGCAAATTTTCAAAACGTTTATGATCTTCTTCCCTTATAAAACTGAATGCTTTTAACAGACTCAAGTCACCTCTTGAATGCTTGGCTGCTTAGAAATTTCTTCTGTCGGATACCCTAAATCATCTCTCTCAGGTTCAAAGTTCCACAAATCTGTAGGGCAGGGGCAAAATGCCACCAGTCTCTTTGCTAAAACATAACAAGCATCACCTTTGCTCCAGTTCCCAACACGTTCCTCATCTCCATTTGAGACCACTTCAGCCTGCACCTTATTGTTCATATCATTATTAGCATTTTGGTCAAAGCCAATCAACAAGTCTCTAGGGAATTCCAAACTCTCCCACATTTTCCTGTCTTCTTCTGAGCCCTCCAAACTGATCCAACCTCTGCCTGTTACCCAATTCCAAAGTCATTTCCACATTTTCAGGTATTTTAATAGTAGCACCCCATTCCTGGTACCAATTTACCATATAATTCCATGTTCATGCTGATGATTAAGATGTATCAGAGACTGGACAGTTTAAAAAAGAAAGAGGTTTATTGGACTTACAGTTTCACATGGCTGCGGAGGCCTCACAATCATGGGGAAGGCAAGGAGGAGCAAGTCACATCTTATGTGCACAGCAGCATGCAAAAGGAGCTTGTGCAGGGAAACTCCCGTTTTTAAAAACTATCAAATCTTGTGAGACCCATTTACTATCACATGAACAGCATGGGAAAAGCTCTCCCCCATGATTCAATCATCTCCCACCTGGTCCCTCCCAAAACAAGTGGAAATTATGGGAGCTACAAGATGAGATTTGGGTGGGGACACAGAGCGAAACCATATCAATACTCTTAAACAACCAATGAGTCAATAAAAAAAAGTCACAAAGGGAGGACTTCAGATTCCAAAATGGCAGTGTAGAAACAAGCTAGCTTCACTCCCCAATGCCCCTCCACGATCAAAAACAAATATACAGCACTGAGGTTATTATCAGCAATACCCCAGAACTCAAATATGTGGATAGGCAGGTTCCTGCGCCACATAGAAGTAAAAAAACTCTGAGTACATGGTAAGAAAATCATTTCCATATCCATGATGCCCCTCTCCCTACTCTGCCCGGCACCAAATGTGAAGAAAATTTTCCCCTGACTTGTAGTTTCTACACTGGAAAAAAATAGACTGAGGTAGACAATCAGCTTCCCCACTATCTTCTGTTCCTTAGCAGGAGACCTGTCTCTACCTCAACTCATGAGAAGCATTGGGAGTTCCTGAGGAATAAACATCACTGAAGACAGCTGGAGAAAAAGTGGGGAGGTGAAACCACCATACCCAGCCCTGGATATTCTGCTCTGTAACTTGGCCAAAGGAGATGCTAAATCAGAGTGGCTGTTCTGCATTTCCACACTATTGGAGGTTTGTTCTTTAGGTTCCCTGGGCACAAACCCATAGCCAGCCTTCCCACACTACTAGGATATCACCTTTGAAACCTACCCCATTCAGAATCAACAGCACTCTCTTTACTAGAAGCAAAGCAAATGTGTCAAAAGAATACAGTAACCTGGCAGAAAATGAAAATACAAAAGAAAGAAAATCAAGAGGTAAATTACAAAGAATCTCTAAGCAAACAGATCCAATAAAAACCAAAATATGCCAGACACAGAAAATTAGAATGAATAATCCTTCAGTGCAAAGTCATAGATGTACATCCACAAGAAACAAATAGCCAACAGGGAACCATGACCTCCTCAAACAGATAAAGGAGCCAGCAACAAGATGGTGATATATGAATTCTCTGACAAAGAATCCAAAATAGCACTTTTAAAGAAACTCTGTGATCTCCAGTAAAACATAGAAAAGCAATTCAAAAATTTATCAGATAAATTTAACAATGAGATTTAAATAATTAGCTCCATGATAATCTTATATATGGAGACCACTGTCATACATGCGGTCCATTGTTGACCAAAGCGTTATGTGGCATGTAATTGTAGTTGTTTATAGTCAGCATCCCTTCTGATTGGGTGGTCTGTGCCATTTTTGAGCATTGCCTCTTGGAACAAGGTATAAGAATGACAGAGCCCAGCTATAACCTTAGGAACGTCCATACCCTCAGGAATATCTGTATCCTTAAGAAGGGCAACAGGGTTGCTGAGTACAGGCTAAAATAATGATAAAAAGTATAGTATAATAAATATGTAAAAAAAAAAAAAAATCAAACAGATACCTTAAAACTGAGAAATACATTTGCTGAACTGAAAAATTTATTAAAGGCTCTCAACAGCAGAATAGTTCATGCAGATAAAAGCAGCAGCAAGCTCAAAGACAGGCTATTTGAAAATAAACAGGAGAAAAAAGAAAAAAAATGTTAAAAGAAAAAAGATTACCTATAAGATATTAAAAATTTATCTTCAAAGACCAATTCTAAGAATTATCAGTGTTCAAGAGGGAGTTAAGCAAGATCTAGAAGTAGAAAGCTTGTTTAAAAAAATAATAGAAAAATTTCCAAAACTTTGGAAAGGGATAAATATCCAGGTACAGGACAGTAAGAGAACACCAAACAGATTTAATCCAAATAAGACTACCCCAAGGCATCTAATAATCAAGCTCATAGGTCAAGACAAAGAGAGGATCCTAAAGCATCTAGAGAAAAGAAGCAAATAGCATATAAAGGAGTTCCAATATGTCTGGCAATAGACTTCTCAATAGAAACCATACAGACCAGGAGGGAGTAGGGCAACATTTTCAAAGTGATGAAAGAAAACAACTGCCATCCAAGAATACTTTATTTTGCAAAGCTATCCTTCAAATATCCTTCAGATAAAGTCTTTTCCAGACAAACAAAAGCTTAGAGAATTCACCACCACGAGAACTGTCTTTCAGAAAATGCTAAAGGGAGCTCTTCAATCTGAAAGAAAAGATGCTAATGTGCAAAAAGAAAAAAATTGAAGGTATAAAACCCACTGGCAAAATCAAGTACATGCATAAGCCAAGAATACTCTAACACTGAATTGTGGTATGCAATCTACTCATAATCCAAATATGTAAAGCCTAAAAGGCAAATCTATTAAAAACAATAATACTACAGCAACCTATTAAGAGGCAAAATAAAAATATGTAAATTGAGACAAAGTCTAATTGTAGGGGGGAATGGAGTTAAACTGTAGGGAGTTTTTTTCATTTTTTTCTTAGTTTGCTTCTTTTCTTTGTGATCTAAGGTAAGTTGTCATCTCCTTAAAAACTTTTTTTTTTTTTTGAGACTGAGTTTCACTCTTGTTGCCCAGGCTGAAGTGCAATGGCACAATCTCGGCTCACTGCAACCTCCGCCTCCCAGGTTCAAGTGATTCTCCTGCCTCAGCCTCCCAGGTAGCTGGGATTACAAGTATGAGCCACCACGCCTGGCTAATTTTTTGTATTTTTAGTAGAGAGGGGTTTTCACCATGTTGGTCAGGCTGGTCTCGAACTCCAGACCTTAGGTGATCCACCCACCTTGGCCTCCTAAAGTGCTAGGTTTACAGGCATAAGTCACTGCACTCAGGCTTTAATAACTTTTTAAATCTATAAGATGATTTTTGTAAGCGTCATGGTAACCACAGTGCAAAACCCTATAATAGATTCACTAAATGCAATTCACTAAAAAGAAATGACAACATACTACCTGAGAAAATCACTTAACCACAAAAGAAGACAATAAAAAGGAAGAGTCAATTTACAAAAAAAGAAACAAAGTGGCAGAGCTAAGTTCTTACTTAATAATACAATGTGAATGGTCTCAATTCTCCAATTACAAGGTTTACAGTGGCTGAATGGATAAAGAAACAAGAGCCAATTATATGCTGCCTTCAGAAAACCCAATTCTATAAAGACACATTGACTAAAAAGTAAAGGGGTAGAAAAAGATATTGCATAAAATTTGAAACCTAAAAAGTGAACACTGGTAAATCACTGTTTTAACATTTTTTAGCCTCTCTGCAGAGGAAAATTCTGTGATTTAGTAGCAGGGGAGAAGATCCTCCTCTAATCCCACAATAAAATATAGCAAACACACATGTGAACAAGAGGTAGACGTTCAGAGCTCTGAATTTTACATTTCATTTTTAGGCTTTGATCCCAATTTTTATTATGTAAAAAAATCAGTTATGGAAATCTTTGCAATTTAAAGCAGAAAACTTAGCCTCCATTTTATGCTAGATTCAACAATTCTAATTAGGCCAAATTTACCTTATGAAACCGAGGTGTAGGAAATAATTAATCATTATAAAGGACTTTTTAAATACCAAGTGCTACAGAAATGTTAAATAATAAGCTTAAGTGTTACAAAAATTAACTATTAAATAAAAAATTGGATTTTCAAGGAGAACAAAGTACTCAACAGCAGAAATCTATTTCCCCTAATTTGTAGATAGTTGTAGTCATTACTGCCGTTGCAGAATTTTAATAAGGTTTATAACTATAGTAGTAACAGCCATTATCACAGCAATGCTGTAATATTAAGGATGCCAAGGAATATAAGCAAAGCTCTAGAATATAATCTTAGAAATAACTACGTCAGATTGTCTTTTGTCTCCTTTCTAGCACTGCATATGTCATTTATTTTATATTTTTATGTACTTTTCTGAGCATATATTTAATTGTGTTATATGGTTAAAATGACCATGCTCAATACTAAGAAATTCAGGAAGAATTAGGAAAATAACATACAGTGTAACTGCTCAATGCCTATCCTAATTCCATAAATATCTAAAACATGAGTCAGATGTAGATACCAACAAACAAAATTAAATGGTTTATAAACACACTGTGAAATTATATCATTAGTCACCTTTATCCTCTTAGAACTGGAAGGTATCTCTAGAATCTGTGTCTTTAATCTGGCACAAGCATCTCTAATGCCAGGGTAGGCTTATAAAACATGTATAATTTGAGCCTTGATATTCATATAGACTCTGATGGTTAAAAAGGCAAAAGTAACCAGTCAGCAAAGTCATATCTGCCTTTATTCTTAACATTATAAACTTATTAATTAATATTAATATAAGCATGTGAAAACTTACGTGGAAGCTTCTAAAAACTAAGATATTATTTTAATGCAAGGATGAATGCCAAGAAATATCTTAGAATTTTGCATAAATTTATTTCTCTGCTTATTTTTCATTGCTCCCTCAAAGATTCCCATTTTTATCTGAATCTGAGGAGTGCCTTACTCAGTAGTAGTAATTGCTGAGCTTGCTGTGAAGCTCACAGCGTTAGTTTTTAATTAACTAAACTAATGGGCTTACCTTTATCACTACCAGTTTCACTAGAGTGATATTCACAGTATTTAATGACTAGTATGGCATGGATATCAAACAATCACAAATGCTGGCCATAGGGCTACAGCATGGTCCTGGAGGCCCTCTGCAGATCCAGAGGCCCTCTTTTAGTTTGGGAGGTTGCAGGGGTTTCTGATGGAAGGGTCAGGACTGGGAGGGGATAAAGTATGTATTTGAGTGGTTCTGGGTAGTGGCTATGCACTATTAAAGAAAAACAGTACTCACTGATAAGTGGGAGCTGAATGGTGAGAACACATGGACATACAGGAGGGAACAACACACACTGGGGCCTGTCTGAGGACTGGGGTGGGGGGAGCGAGAGCATCAGTAAGAATAGCTAACGGATGATGGGCTTGATACCTAGGTGATGGGATGATCTGTGCAGCAAACCACCATGGCACACATTTACCTATGAAACAAACTTGCACATCGTGCACATGTACCCCTGAACTTAAAATAAAAGTTGTAAAAAAAGAAAAAACATTAAAAAAAAAAAAAGAAAGAAAAACACTATTGCTACGGCAGCACTTGTACACCAGACCAGGGTGTCACCCTTAAAAGAAGCAGGTAACTGATTCAAATGAAAAATGAAAAATTCAATTTCCATTTCAAAGCTACTGCAGGAGAGAGTTACTCCTTTATCGGTTGCCCTTGCTTTATGTGATATCATGTGGTCCAACCAGGAAGCCTGAGAACCTCTCACATTTACATTTTATCTTATGTTGTCTGAATTTGATGTGTTACCATATATCCCAGGATAGGCCCCCCATCCCCCACTCCAGCTCCCCAGGATAGTTTAACATGAAAATAAAGTTGTTTACTTGCTACCATTACCACCACCCACTGCCTTCCGCTGAAGCTGTCACACAGCCTGGCTTAACCCGCACTCCGTAAGTCTGTCTTAGTTGGAGACTTCTTAAAGGGGTCACATTTTTATTTCAAATGTTAGATATCCTATTTGAAACAAAGAAAACTAAGTTCGAAACAGAATCTGAAGAATCCCCTCTCTTCTCGGGTATATCTAGGTATATCAGGAAAGGTTGAGAGTTTATATGTTTATAGAGAAGGGGGTGCCTGCCCTTCTCTATAAACAGCCACGCGTTCAGGCTCACAAGCTGTATAGGTGTCACCTCTTCTGCGAAGGAATCTCCATTTTACCTAGAGAGAGTGGACTATTTTCTCCTAGCATTTTGGTTGCATTTTTATTATAACCCCTCATAAAACTTGTTTTAAATCATTTATCTATAGTCAAGTGGACTGGGAATAACTGGTAACCAAATATTTGTTGAATGAATTAGAGAATGAATGAATGACAAATTCAAGTCCACGAAATAAAAATGCTGTCATGAGCACAAGTATATAAAACAAATATTCTTGATATATAGGAGGTCGAGGAAAGAAAGGCAGATGAATCCTAGCAAAAGGAGGAGGGGTCACCAACTGATGCTCTTCAGCATTCAGGTCTAATCCTGAAACAACAGTCCTGTCTCCAAGGCAACCAAAACTCAGAAAAGCATTTAGAAAATAAGAAAGTACAGCTTCCCTGCCAATACACCCCTCCCTGGAGAATGATTATGGAGAAAATTTCAATACCCTTATCTTGCTTACCATCTCAACTTCTTATCCTGACAATCTTTTAAAATTAGGATAAAACTGACCAACGGGGCTAAGTCAAGAAAGTAGTGTTGTAGCTCCACAAATATGACCTTCGATACTATGTTCACATTTAAGGGGCAGGTTAGAAAGAAGTGCAAGAAAGATAACAATTCAGAAGAATTTTGATTTACATAAAGAATATTGACAATGTATATTAGAGAAAGAAGCCTATGGGTCAGTTTAATCCATTTCTGCTATAGTCCTCTTCTGAGCATAACCCTGACAACAAAATTTTATGACCATTAGTCTATTTCATTTAAAAATATTGAATTTTATTTATAAGTATAAATATCTGAATAATCACAATACATAGTCACTAATGAATGGGGTTGCCCCTCCCATCTCATGCCTTACTGATATTTGTAAGTTACGGTCAACCCAATTAAGATGATCTATGCTAATTCATCTTTTTTTTTTTAATCAGCCAGGCCTGGATGCACTTCACTAGCTAAAGGTGAAAATTCAGCCTCTATCCCCTTATCTCCATAGTTTAACTTTATTCAACTTTTATTACCACCAAGGTCATCTTTACAAGAAGAATCAAACTACTTCCAGAAAGCACACCAGATACATTTCCATAACATTATTCCACTAGCAGAATTTCCAGATGAAGCTGTCAAGTACAGCTTTCCTTTAGTCTCACCAGAAAAGATCACCAGTGTGATTTCATGGGATGCTGTGGTAGTTCTACCTTCTGTAGGCTGAATCATGCCCCTATCCAAAGACATCTGCATCCCAACCCCTGAAACTTGTGAATATGTTCCCTTACATGGTGAATTAATCCATTGTCACACTGCTCTTAAGAACTACCTGAAATTGTGTAATATATGAAGAAAGGAGGTTTAACTGACTCATAGTTCCACAGGCTGTACAGAAAGCATGGCTGGGAGGCCTCAGGAAACTTATAATCATGGAAGAAGGTGAAGGGGAAGCAAACATGTCTTGCCATGATGGAGCAGGAAAGAGAGAGCTAAAGGAAGTACTACACACTTTTAAACAATCAGATCTTGTGAGAACTCACTCACTATTATGAGAACAGCAAGAGGGAAATCTGCCCCATGATCCAACCACCTCGCACTGGGTCCTTCCTTCAACATTGGGAATTCAAAATGAGATTTTGGTGGGGACACAGAGCCGAACCATATCACATGGGAAAAGAAACTTTGCAAATGTGTTGAAGTTAAGGATCTTGAGATGAGGAGTTGAGCCTACATTGTCTACCTGGGCGCAATGTGATCACAGGTGTCCTTATGAAGGGAAGGCAGGAGGGTTAGAGTCAGGAAAGGAGATGAGACAACAGAAGCAGAGGTCACAGTGATGCCAGGAAGAGTCCGTGAGCCCAGGAATACAAGAAGCCTCTAGAAGCTGGAAACAACCAAGAAACAGATTTTGCCCCAGAGTCTCCAGAAGTAACCAGCCCTGCTGACGACCTGACTTTAGTTCAGTGAGACTCATTTCAGAATTCTGGCCTCCAGAACTCTAAGATACATTTATGTTGTTTTAAGACACTAAGTTTGGGTAATTTGTATAACAGCAATAGGAAATAAACTCACCTCCTCACAGACCATCAGAATTGGTTATGAATGGTGAAATAATAATGAACATCAGAGTTCAGGTGGTTTGCTTTTCTTTAGGCTCCAAAGTAGAACTGAACACTTTGTGAATTAAGCAGCTGCATGACTAGAGTGAATCTTCAAAGCAAGTTTCAGGTGGCCTGAAGAGGGCTGTTATTGAAGCCTCCTCTTTTTTACATACCACATGCTAGTTTCCCAATTCTATAACTTGAAATGTAGGATAATCCTGCTGATAGGGAAAAATTTATCTTGGATTAAGAAAGAGGAATCTTTTGGAGGACACTACAAACTCATTATTTGTGTGTTTCATTAACAATCTGCTTTTGGCTTCACTAGGGGAGATAAGTGTTCAGTTTCTATTTCCTGACATTGTAGAATGCCAGGTAGGGCTGATAGTATTACCCCTCCCCATCCCGTTAACTTTTGACATCAGTGTACTATTCGTAGCTTCTTAGTGCTATTAATATTATAACTTGTTTATGCAAAATTATAATACTTACTGATGGGGATATAAATTTGTGGGTTTTTCCCTCTGTGTGTGTATGTGTGTGTGTCTTCCTAAAATTTCATTTCTGGGTAATATTTTGTACTAACAGTATGAATAGCCTTTAATGTTTTCTATTGTCTGTATGCATTTGTGTCTCAGACATTAAAAAGAATTTAGAAAAGCAACAGATATACCCCTAACGGCCTCCTACCCAAAATTTTCAGGAGTTGGCTTAAAATCTCTGTCTAAAATCACTGAAACATGAAAACCTATATCACCTACTGATCATACATCACAATTTTGAAGAATAAAGCAGTCAGGGAATAGGATAATTCGGAGAGCTGCATTAACTCTTTGGCAGGTTTCAGGTAAGCACAGGCCCAGATCCCTATATGACAGCCCAGAAATGTGAAGGAAGAGGCCGTGCACATACTACAGTAGGAACCAAGGTCTTCCAACAGACATTTGCACCAAAGACTTTAGGCTATTAAGGGCCACAGAAAGGCTGGGCATTAATATTGGTGATGGTGGAGGCAACATGATGGAATAAAATAATGAACTGAGCTTCTTACACTGGCATGATCTCTAACAGATTGTATGGCTGTGATCAGGTAATCCAACTTGCTTATTCTGTAGTTTCTCCAACTATAAAATGATAACTGGATCAACTTATTTTAAATTTCAAAATGCTGTAATTCTTCTGAAAAGTTCAAAATGCTATGTGAAGATACATTAAAATATTGGGAAAATATCAGAGGAATGAATGAATTATTAAAATATGTGGCCTATGCCATTATCTATATACCCTACAAAGAGTATCTTCCAATTTTCCAGATAGCCATTTATTTAAAAAATATACACCAAGTATTTTTGAGCTCCTAACATATGTCAAATAGAATGGTAATGATGAAAACAGCTTGTATAATGATGATGTTAGACTTACCATAAAGCATTAGGCACGGTAGTAGGCCCCCCAAAGATGGCCACATCCTAATCTGTGCAACCTGTGAATATGCTGCCTTACATGGTAAAAAACAGTTGACAGATATAACTGAATTAAGGGCCTTGAGATGTAGAGATTATCCTGGATTCCGAGCTAATCATATGTGTCCTTAGAAGTAGAGAACCTCTGTGGCTGTGGTCAGAAAGAGATGTGAGTACAAAAGACAGGTCAGAGAGATGACACTTGCTGGCTTTTAAGAAAGAGAAAGGGGACATGAGCTAGAGAATACAGGAGGTCTCCAGAAGCTAGAACAGACAAGGAAACCACTTCTCCCCTAGAGTCTCCAAACTAGGAATGCAGCCCAGCTGAACCCTAGCTCAGTGAGACCTGTATCCAACTTCTAACCTACAGAACCATAACATCATAAGAGAACAAATACAGGCACTATGCTTGGTACTTTGCAAACACCTCAGTTAATCCTCAATGCAATCCCATGAGGCGGAAATTATAAAAATTACTATTTTAAAGATGAGGCCAGTAGTACTCATGGAGGTAAAGTAACATTTCCAAGGTAACACAACTGGTTAAAAAAATCAAGCCAGGATTTGAACTTGGATACATCTGACTCCACTTTTGTTCTCTTAACCCGGTACTTCAGGGCTTTTCATGTCTGTGTCAGGTATATTGGAGGATAGCAGAAAACAAAATGTAGATCTTTCATTAATTGTTAAAGTAACTAGGTTCAGGTTCTAAACTCAAAATTTTGACATATTTCCTTTATTTTTGCAAAAGTTTTCTCAATGAGAACTCTTTGTAGGAAACAAAAGAAAAATGAACTCAATCTTGCCTTCGTAATCACAATAACTTATATCATAAATGGCACTTCGATTTAATCTCTTACCTAAATGTCCTATGGGAAGAATACCTTAGAAAAAGATCCAGAAAACCTATAAGGAACATATGCACCTGGAAAGAGTCGATGAAGTTTAATGTGCACCTAAGGATGCTCAATATGTTGTCTTCTCTGCTTGCTTCCATCTTTTTAAAAATATTTTTAAAATTATGAATTCATTCAGGTATAAGAGAAAAAGGTTTGTTTATAATGGACACCTGTACTTTTGAGGCACTAGGAATAATTCCTAAGTACGTTATAGGGTTTCTCCTTTTGCAAGGGTAAAGGAGGTGAGTTTTATTGTCAGATGACTTAATGCACATTAAAACTAGAATTGAATGAAGTACTACCCAGTTGTTTTGTCTTCCCAGCAAAATACTTCTTTGTTCAAAATAATCGAGAGCACCCAGAAACATGAGAACTTCAGTAAGAACCTAACATATGGCTATTTGATACTCTTTTATTATGGGTAATTTAATAGAAAGGAAATTCTCATTATATATGAGATATATAAGAGCAGCCTTGCTAAGTCCATTGAGGAGTGACTTAGATCAGTGGCTCAGCTCAGCTCCAGGCTTGAGGTCTAGATATGCTATTATATATTTAAATTAGTTTCCTATTATCTTTGGTGCCTTCTGCTCCTCATGCTCAAGAAGCAGGACATACTGCTCACAGAGATTGTAATCCAACATTTTTCTAGAGCTCTTATCACTTGCTCTTCCCCACCCCCAATACAGACGTCTTCTGCGTAATGCCGTAGCATCACTAAAATGGATTATGATCCTAGACCTCATCTGGGGGCTTTCTGGGACAGGATCAGTTGTATCAGTTATTTGGGCAATTTCTTCCTTGTTTTCCCTACCTATAAAATAAGGAAAGCCCTTATTAAGACATCTTCCATAGCTGATGTGAAAACTACGATGAAAGTCAATATTAGCCAACAAATTACAATTTTTGCCAGAGAACTATAGCTAATAAAAACCTCAAAAAACAAGCTAATTTATAGCATCAACATTTGCATCATTAATGATCACAAATTACTAGGAGATGAGAATAGGGCTGGTATCTCCCCAGGCTTAATCGGCAAATCCTTTACTTCTTTCCTTGCAATATTTTAATTATAATCTGGATTATGTTTCAATTTATAAAAATACAAATCACTACATTATAAGATTAATAGAAATATGGATATCTTTCAGACTTAGGTTTAGAATCCCCATGGAGTACTCTTACTGACTGATTTCACAAGAGATCAAAGTACTGCAAAGACTGTTAACTTTTGTTC
Source organism: Pongo abelii (assembly GCF_028885655.2). Taxonomy (NCBI): domain Eukaryota; kingdom Metazoa; phylum Chordata; class Mammalia; order Primates; family Hominidae; genus Pongo; species Pongo abelii. The sequence goes on along the minus strand of NC_071993.2, from coordinate 25,511,463 downwards.
TATGATAGAAGTCAGATGTCTTGTCAACAGCCTTGCCAAGTGGTAAGATGGGTAACAGAAAAGCCTCCGTCAGAGAGAGGCTTAGTAGAGCTCCCACTGGCGAACCAGCAAGAGGGTCCCTTTGTCTCTGTTTGCCGAATGTTGCCGGACAGGACCATTGAGGGAACAGATTAGATGTTCTGCTAGGCAATATAGAGCAGATGGAATCTGTCCTTAGTTACTTGGCAAATGAACTGCTGCGGTCTGAATGCCTGTGGCCCTTCAAATTCATATGTTAAGATTCTGGCCCCCAAGGTGATAGTATTAGGAGGTGAGATCTTTGGAAGGTGATTAAGTCATAAAAGCAGAGCCCTCACTAATGGCATTAGTGCCCGTATAAAAGAGATCCCAGAGAGTTGCCTTGCCTCCTCCACCATTTGAAGATGGAGTGAGAAGTCGCTTTTTATGAAAAGCGGGCCCTTACCAGAAAATCTGCTGGCACCTTGATATTGGACATCCAGGCTCCAGAACTGTGAGAAATAAATTTCTGTTGTTTATAAGCTACCCAGTCTGTGGTATTTTATCACAGCAGCCCAAACTAACATATGAACACTAGCTTCCATCTCAAGTCAGGGCCAAGTACAGCAAATAGCATTCATTTCAGAAAATACAGCTGCATTACTTGAATATAATAACTATGAATAACACTGGCATTTCTATGCTTCATGATGGTGCAAATCCATCATGTTTAGACTTCAGTATTTTTAATATCAAACATTTAGAATGTTTTATCCATGAATGAATTAGCTATAATGCAGATAGGGCCTTAGATTCTATAACCTCTTTTTTTTTAAACTCAAATTCAAGAGATCTATTGTGTATCATCGTGACTATAGTTAATAGCATAGCATATACTTGAACATTGCTAAGAGAGTAGATTTCAAGTGTTCTCACCACAAAAAATGGCTATGTGAAGTAATATATATGCTAATTAGCTAGATTTAGCCATTTCACAATGTATACATATATCAAAACATCATATTATACACCATAAATATATATTTTATAAATTAAAAAATTAAATTTTAAAATCAAGATAATTTGTTCTTAATATAATCTTTAGCCTCAAAGCAAAATAAAACACCACCAAAATACTGCCAGTGAATTCTTTCAATCTTCATATTTTGAGATCCATTTTGAATTTAATGCTGTACAATTTGAAAAATGTTTTCAGCTGGTTGAACCTTTAAAGCAGTGAGTCCTGAGGAATATCTCTTCTGAGAAGAATGCTAAGCACAGAGCAATAATGGAAATTCAGACACTAATGAAAGCAAAGGTGACCCAATGGCTTCCAGTTAGTGTAGGAGATCTGAGTTATACCCTAGCCTCTATGACCGATTTTTCTTTAATATGCCTAATGATCTTAAATGAAACACCTGATTCAACAGTGCCTTCCTCTTTTGTGAAATATTAATGAGATGTTTTACCTATTTCTTGAGTATATGTTGACAATTCTAAGTGATCCAAAGTATACAGTGTGTGTGCATTTTCTAGCAGGCATATAACCACCTGCTAGGAGTTATATAGGCTAAGCAATGGTTTTCAAAAAGTAGTCCATTGTACCTGTCTCAGAATCGTCAGGGGTGCTTGTCACGTGTTCTGAGGTTAATTTAGATGTATTAATTGAAAACATTTTGGGGATTAAGTCCAAGAACAGTTTTCAAAACACTTTAGATTATCTTTATGTGCCCTAAAGTTTAGAAACTACTGAACAAAATTTTGATAAATCAGGGATAAACTATGAGATCACCAACTCTAGGATTTTATGAACAAACTGGAAAGAACAATGAGTAAATAAGTCATGTGGTATAAAATTAGTAACTTATTATCTCTGTAAACGTAATAATTGGATTATGCTAGCAGATTTACACAATTTCACATCTTCCTAAGGATACACAATAGTAAGAGATATAGTGACACAGATCTTTTACATTCTGTTTTAAATGGGTTGAACAAAATTAAATGAATCAGGAAACTTATCCGATTTTAGTCATCTGCTTACTTTCTTCCTCCTCCTATTAAAGTCAAAACTTAGAAGAAAGAGAGTCCTAGTTTCCTCTACCTCTGAAAATCCCTGAACATTAAATTTGGGAAATTCTAGATATTTAGCAATTGCTTAAAGTGGCAAACAACATTCATTTCTAATACTTGAGCAGATTAAAAGGAGCTACAAGACATCTTAAGCTCATCTCCATTTGACCAAGATGTAAACCTCACTAGGAAGTTTGCTCATAATCTAATCAGTCTCCGTTTACTCAAATCAGAGACTTTCATTGATATTTTACTTGATCAGTGTCTTATATTTCAGAAACCCTAAGAAGATGCAACTCTTTCTTTAGGTGAAAAAAAGCTGGAGCCCCACTTATCCCCAGCACACTCCCCATCTGCTGACAATGACAATAGAAACATCTCCTAACCAGAAACGTTAAGCTTCTGTGACAGGATTAAAACCAAGAAATATGCAAAATCATGAGCCTGGGACAGAGAATTGAGTTATTTGGAAAAAAAAAAAAAAAGAACTTAGTTCTCATTTTTGCATTATAATTTATATGTATCAAAGCCTGAGGAAAAAAGGTACTAATCTCTGTTCCTATATACCATCAATAAAAAAGGACAGATTCCAGAGACAATGAAAATAATTGTCTGAAACAACAGGAAGGATTACATTTTTTCCCAAGCATATACACCAATATTTTAAGTGATTCTCTCAGGATGGTAAGTTTCATGTGCCTTTTATTTTCTTTGTTGTGATTTTCTGTACCTTCCAAAAATTGTACAATAAGGCTAAATTGCTTTTCTTATAACAACAATAATAGAGTTGTTAAAAATAAGAGTTGAAAAGATGCTCAGTCAGAAAAGCACATTTCTGTGGGTTATTAAAGAACAAGAATAACAGGTATTAGGATCCAAGGTAAGAAGGCAAGAGCCTCCAGAGCTGCAGAAACAAGAAGGCAGAACAAGACTTGGAGGGGGAATGATGTAAGGCAGCAGGGATTATCAAGAGACAAGGAAAGTCAGTGCTAGCATCTAGGCCTAAAAAAAAATAAAACAGTTCCCTTCAGTATTTAAAGAGCCAGATATAGCACACATACTTCAGGGCTTAATGATTAAAGTGAAGTGGAAGAAATAAGAACTTGGTGATTAATTCAGCATGCTCTTTTAGAGGGTTAAATAACCAAGGAACAAAATAAATAATTATCAGGCAAGCGTGTATGTTAGATTTTAAGAAGATATGAAGGTATAGTATATTTGTACCACCAAAGATGCTAGAACTGAAAATAAGAGCAATAAGTACCAGGAACTCTGTTAATTAATCCCAGCCAGTTAGAGAGAGAGAAAAATGGAGGGATTTGCTGGGGAAGTGGCGGGGTGGTGAGGTGGAACCAGAAAGTGAGTCCTTCATATTCTTAGATTTTCATTTGCTCCTGTTTTTTTTTTTTTTTCAGAATACATATAAAGGATGGACTTAACTTTAAATAAAAGCTGCAAAAGATTGGCACAGACCTTTAAGAGTGACATCAGGCTAAAATCCAGAATAAATAAGAGTGTAAAAAATACTAAAAAATTATAGTTTATGAAGGTGGAGAGATGAATGATTTGCTTATGCCAAAAAGATAATAAAGGATTTTCCACTGCTGGCAATAAGGTGGCCCAGATACTGTAATGGGCACTCCCACTGCAATACAAGTAGATCTTTTAAAACATATTGTTCTTTTTCTCTCCTGGATTCCCTTTTTTGGATCCATTATTTATTATTTCATTTTTCTTATCTATTAGATTCATAGTTATTTATCCTTTTACTATTACTTTAGATGTGTCCCAAGAGAGTACAATATACATCCTTGGCTTATCAAAATCTAAGATAGATTCTCTTCCCAGATAATGCATAGATATTAAAATACACAATTAACTTCCCTTCCAATTTATGTTCTAGCATATTTTAATGTATTATTATTACTGATTTGTACAATGTTCATTTACATTTACCCACATTCAATATTTGTATTCCCCTTCATTCTTTCTTGTATCTCCAGACTGTCATTTAGAAACATTTTCCTCTGCCTGAAGAATACCCATTAATATTTTCTTTAGTGCTGCTCTGATGCTGATAAATTTGTCTCTAATTGTCTGAAAATGAGTTTATTTCAAATTCATTTATGAAAGATATAACATTCAAAGCTAGCACTTATTTTCTTTTGGCATTTTGAAGATGTCATTACACTGTCTTCTGCCTTCCATCCTAATAGAAAGTCAACTTTCACTCTTACTGTAGCTCCTAAAACATTTCTTCTTGTCTATTTAAAAAAATTTTGTATTTGGTTTTCACCCATTATACTATTATATGTATAGTTTTCGTTTTCATTTTTATCCTCCTTGGAGTTAATAGTACTTCCTACATCTGTGGCTTGATTTCTCTCACCAGTATTCTCAGCCATCATTTCTTCAAATATTGTTTTTGTTTCATTCTCTGCTCTTCCTTTAGGGCCTCGGTAACACATAGATTGTAATTTCTCACTCTATTCTGTTTTTTAAGCTCTTTTCTACATAGTCTTTTTATTTCTCTAAACTTCCTAGTAAATAGTTTCTTCTGACCCAAATTCCAATTCACTAATTTTCTTCCTCCGGCTATCTCATCTGCTCTTACATCTAAACATGGGGTTCTCGCTATTTGAGTTATGGTGTTTTTCTCTTCTAGACTATACATTTGATTCTTTTACTAGTTTCTAGTTCTCTGTTGAAATTTTAAGCTGTATTTAACTTCATGAACATACTAGACATAGTTATTTAAAGTCTTCCTCTGACTGGAATGTTTCTGTTTAACATATACATTTGATAGAGTACAGGAATATTTATTTCCTGAGTATCCTCCCAAAATACATGCACCTGCTCATGAGCATTTTTACTTATTTTGGAACCCCCACTTCTGTTCATTAATGGCCTTTAATGGGTATAACTTGTTTCAAATCAACCTTCTTGCTGAAACTAACTCAAAGATCTGTATAAAATAAAACAAACAAACAAAACCTCTAATTGTTTGAAGGCTTTGGAGAGCAACCAAAGCAACCTGGACTTGAGGATCCAAGATCCTGAGACAAGAAAACCTCACTGAGGTGAGCACTCTACTCACCACAGATTTTTTTTCCCTTGAAGACACAGGGCTGGCCTAGAGCTTAATCAGTATGGCTGACCTAGGAAGACAAAATCTGGAGTTTGGTGACACTAAGGCAGGCAAAACTTGAGGACTAATATCCAAAAGCACAAAAACTAAAAAGAAGTAAGCTAACATTATGCAAGAACTTTTCCCAAAGGCATTTCTGATTCCTAAGCTGCACATATGCGAAGCAAAATGAACCCAGCTGCACATAAAATAACATGTTATAATAAACTTGGGTTCATTCCAGAAATACAAGGTCAGTTTAACATTAAGAAACCATTCAGTATAGTTCAGCACATTAACAGAATATACTAGAAAAAGTATATGATCATCCTAGCAGTGCATCAAATATAGAAAATGCATTTGATAAAATTCAACCACTTCATGACAAAAGCTTAGCAAATGAGGAAGAGAAGGGACCTTCCTTAATATAATAAGGATTATCTACAAAAACCTTCAGCAAGCATCATAATCAATGTTGAAATATTTAGAGCTTTCCCACTGAAATAGGAAGAAAAATGTCTGTTATCTTTGTATCAACACTTCTATTCATATTGTACTGAAATTCCTAACCAATGCAATCAGTAAGAAAAACAAACTGAAGGTGTGAGAATTGGAAAGGAAGAAATAAACATGTTATTATTCAGTGATGACAAACATGTGCAAATAGAAACCCTAAGAGAATCACAAAGAAACTATTAGAACTACTAATCAATTTTATTTTTGTATACTAACAACAAGCAGGTAGAAAATTAAAATTTTAAATATATTACAATAGCATTAAAACATTAAAAAATTTAGAAATAGCTAGGTATGGTGGCTGATGCCTGTAATTCTAGCACTTTGGGAGGCCACGATGGGAGGATTGCTTGAGGCTAGGAGTTTGAGACCAGACTGGGCAACATAGCAAGACCCCATCTGTATAAAATAAATTTTAAAGCTGGCCAGGCATGGAGGTGCAAGCCTGTAGTCCCAGGTACTTGGAAGACTGAGGCAGAAGAATCACTTGAGCTGCACTCCAGGCTCTCTGGGCAACAGAGCGAGACCCTGTCTTAAAAAAGAAAGAAAGAAAGAAAGAAACCTAACTTAGAAATAAATTTACAGGGTAAAATATGTGTAGGACCTTTAACAGAAAATCTTAGGACATCACTGAGAGAAAATAAAGGAAATCAAAATAAATGTTGATGGCTTAGGAGACTTCATATTGTAAAGATGTAAATTCTCTCCACATTATTGTATAGATTAAATGCAATCCAATCAAAATTCCAGCAGGCTTATTTCTGGCACAAATTAACAAACTCATTTAAAAGTGTATATAGAAATGCAAAGTTCAAAGAATAATAAAAACAATTTTGAAGAAAGAACAAAGTTTCAGAATTTACAGAACATATGACTACTACTGTGATGTATTGATACAAGGATGAAAAAGAGACAAATGAAACAGCAGAGCTCATATATTTATATGATTTTTATTATATATAATAATATACACAATAATACATATAATATATATAATATATATATACAGAGAGAGAGAGAGAGAGATAGTCATCAGATTTATGGGAAGGCTGCTTGGCAAAACACTGGAATCAACAGAATTTATACAGAAATAAATGTGTTTTTACCCCTACCTCACACCTAAATAAAAATCAATTCCAAATGAATGAAAGAAATAATAAATCTTCTAAAGATAATAGAGAAGACTACATTTATAATCTTGGGGTAGGCAAAGATTTCTTAGTCACAACACAGAAACTACAATTATAAAGGAAAAGGCCAATAAATTGGACTTCACTAAACCAAAACCTTTTTTTCTACAAAGATATCATTAACAGAGTGAAAAGGCAAGCTGCATAGAGGAAAATATATTTCAATACCTACATTTGATAAAGAACTCACATCCCCAATATATAATGAATTCCTATAAGTCAATAAGAAAAAAAGGCATTTTAAAAAACAGTCGACTTAAATATTAATTTCAAAAAAGGATGCCCAAATGACCAGAAAACATATAAAATGGTGTTCACCCTCATTAGTTATCAGAGAAATGAAAATAGAAACTAAAATGAGATAGTGCTGCACATCAGATAGGCTAAAATTAAAACTGACAATATCATGGTTGGCAAGCATGTGGAGCAAATTTTTCATTCATATATGGCTGATAGAAGTTTATATCAATACAATCACTTTAGAAAATCCTGACAATATCTACTAAAAAGTAGTATTTGCCCACCCTATGACTCATCAATCCCACACCTAAGCATTTACTCAACAGAAATGTATAAATATGTATACAATCAAAGACATGTATCAAAATGTTCAAAAAGTAGCCAAAAATCTAAACGTCCATCATAATAAAATGGATAAACTGTGGAATATTCATACAAAACAATACTATAGAGAAATGAAATAAACTACTATTGCTATGCAAGATATACATGAATCTCATATTTCAAACTGTTACGCAAAAAAAGCCAGACACAAAAGGGTGCATGTTACATGATCCAAACATAACATTCAAAAACAGAAATATTTATCTATGGTGTTAGAAATGTGGTTACCCTTGAGGAAATGGTGTTGACTGCACAAAGCACAAGGAAGACATCTGGGAAGCTAGTAATGTTCTCTATGTTGATCTGGATGGTGGTTTACGTGGGTGTGTTCTCTTTATAAAAACTCATTGAGTGTCAACTAAGATTGATGCAGTTTACTATATCTATGTCTTTCTTAAATTTTGAAAGTCAAAAAATATTTTCAAAGTATTGCTAACATTGTATGAAGTGGTTCTATTTCTCTTTGAGAAAGAGATGTGAAATGCTGCTATATTTTGAAAAATATTCTGTATAAAATGTTAAGTATCTACAGAATCCTACAGTTATAAATTACTTATTTTTCCATTTGCATAATTCTCTGAAGGATATAAGAAAACAAAAATATACAATGAGTAATATCATTGAAGGTGTCTATTTTAGCTGTATCAGAAAACCCTGACACAACTGAATTACACCAGTAAGGAATTTATTGTCTTGTAAAAGAATCCAAGAGGTTGACAGTTCCAAGGCTGGTTAATTAATTGCCTGAGCACCATCTTCCAGGAACCAGCTTTCCTTCATCTCACTTTTACCATCTTCATGTGTCAATTTTGTCTCAAAGCTTTAGACTTAGTGATCACAAGATGTCTGCAACAGTCCCCAGCATTACATCTTTGCAAGTGTCCAGAAGCAGAAAAGGAGGACTTTTCCATTTTGAACCAATCAAACATTTCTCCGAATCCCTTCAGCAGACTTTCCCTCGGGTCTCATTAGTTAGAACTGTATAACATGCCCTTGGTTAAACCAATTATGGACCCAGGGAATAGGAGATTGCACCAAACAGGATAAGATCTACCAGAATCTAACCCTGAGGCACTGGGGGGAAAGTAGATACCTGAATAGAATTAGAATTCTGTTAACAAGTAACAGCAGAAGAAAGATGGTTGTCAGAGAGGCAACCAAAAACATCTGCTATAACAGCCAACTGAATCACAATAAAGGAAGAAGAATATAAATTATTCTTTGGTATTATTCATAATATTTGTCATGTTATTAATTTTTAAATAGTCTTTTTTTTCTATTATGTATCTTGCAAGAATTATACAGACTTCAAATAATGTAAACATTCAAATAAAGAATTGATTTATCCATATTTTGTGTCTTTTTTTATGATAGGTAGACAGGTTAAATACAAGGATTCACTTTATAAAATACTCACCAGTTTAAGTATTTAACTAAATACACATACAGCTCCATCATCCATATTTGTTTACAATAATAGTATGACAATGATCTATCTTCACATTTGATAATAATAACAATGACAGCTAATTTTTAGCAGGTGCTTACACACGCAGGCACTATTTTCAGCATGTACAACATAAAGAACTTCTTGAATCTTCATAACGAATCTTTGAGGTACTACTGTTATCCCTCTTTTACCAATAATGGAACAGAATCACAGGAAGGATTGTTTTATTTCCCAAGGACACACAACTAGTACACCCTGGAGTCATTTAGTCATATTTCTGATTGGCAATTTTGAAAGATTATTAGGAACACACCTAATATAATATGGTGCATATCAAGGATTTGTTTTTTACTATAAAATGGTGTCTCAGAGAAGCAAATATGGAACAACTAAGGTACTTATTTGCCATAAACTATAAACAAAATGCTAAAATTGCTTTACAAATTTCAAGAAGAGTTTATTAGAATAGCCATTCCTTCAGACTTTGCAAATATCTGGGTCGGGAGAGGAAGGAATGATCTAGAGAGAAGGTCTTAGTTATTGGACAAAACACAAAAGTGAACTCCTGCATTTAGGAAAATTCCATGGAACCATAAAGCAATAGCAGAAGAACATTTTTTATACCCTAAAGCCATGGACTATTGGAATTAGCATGTTGAGGTATTTCAGTAGATTCAACATATAAAAGTCAACAAGTTATTAATAAAAACAATATTCCATCCTTTATAACATCAACAAAAGGAACTGTTATTGCATCACTTCATAAGCCTAGATATTTCTATCCCTATGCAAAAAGCTATTAGTGAGTAATGAAATATTAATAGCAAGAATGTAGTTGCATATTTGGCATCTGACAAAATTTAAGCCATTAGTAAATCCATTTGTATTGATGCCAAAAGAAAATCCAAGGATAGCACTCATTTGCTCTCTCTCTGTTAAGTACTATCTCAAAAGCTTGTTGGATTATTCTAGAAACATAACATCACAAGAATCTGTTGACCGTACTTATATCCTGAATAAGTATCTGTAGCACTTGGGGTCTCCCAGTAGCCCAGAGATCTGTGCAATGTTCTCTGTAAAAATAAATGCACAGGAAAAATATTTTTTAAAAAAATTAAAGATTTGCATTGACCTTTTCTATCTAGCCAGCTGTTCACTATGAGATCCTTTTGTTCTGACCTTTGTTTAGCATCACATTGATTCCCATCCATTCCCTAACCTGCATATTAGCAATGAAGACACATTTGAAAGGACTTTGATTTAAAAAAACATGGAAACAAGTAGGATGGAAATATCAAATAGACTAAAGCATTGAGTTGAGCAAAAAATCTCATTTCATATTTGTCTTGTACTTCCCTTTTCACATCTAGTATCACATTTTATTCTCACAGGAACTTTATGAGGTAGTAAAGGAGGTAATATTGATACCATCTTACAAGGAGAACTGGGTCACATAGACATTCAATGCCTGAAGTGAGCCAGCTATTCTGTAACAATCATAACTAGAATCTAGTTCTCAAGTTTTGCCCATTCAGACCTTGGTTCCTTCAGATATCGCACATTCTAGCTCTGCTTGCATAGTGTGAAAGAAATTGGATTGCTTATTGAAAAATGAAACGGACCTGTCACAGCAATTCTCGACTTATTGGGACTCCTGATGTCAATTCTGTTGTCATATGCATTGAAGCTTCACAATGACAGGAGATTAAGCATACGGGTGGTAGGTTATGTTTCCAGCAGGACAAAATTGATAATTATAGATTTTGAGAAAATAGCAATAACAGAATAAGCTCTCAATGCATTCCATTTGGAGTTATTTTAATAATTGTTCCAAATTTTATTCTTCATTGAAATCCAAAATGTTTTGTTAGCTACAAAGTGAATAGTTTAATGCCTAACTTTTGGGGTTTTATTGTTATTATGTATGCCAAAACTTAAAATACGTCTACTTTAACTTCTAATTGTCATTTTATAAAAGTTGCCTATTGTCTTTTAAAAAATTCCATTTTAACTTTTTATAAATAAAAATATTCTCTTTGATTTCTAGTAGGATATCACTCTCCTTTTAGCGTTTTTATAAATAGAACTAATGCATTTTCTCTAAAAGAACCACAGTATATTTGAACTATAACGTATAGGTTTACAAAATAAAGCAATATCTGAGGAACTCTGTCAAGAGTACACGGAGGAGTGTGTCTGGGTTTTCTATACCTGGGCCAAGACACTTGAAGTTAAACCCAAATGATGTCAAATAAGAAGCTCTGCCCATTTTCTTTTTTTCAAAGCTCCAGGAAATCGTCTACATTTAAATAGTTTGTACTATCTTCTCTTAGGAAAAAGAACCACTATGTCCTTTGAGAATAAATAATATTGGTAGACAACTTCTGCTGATATACTTAGTCTTTAGCCTTTTCTCATTTTGAAGGATATTTAGAAACTAGTAAATAATGATTCTTTTCCTCTTGAATAAAAATCTATTTTCAATC